>NW_028118808.1:571648-1874897 GCF_965113315.1 Podarcis vaucheri | reverse complement strand
GAAATCAGCCCTCAAAAACTTAACCGGCAGAAAATATTTTTTTGAAAAAATCCCTAAGCCCCGGGGTCACAATTTCAGCAAAAATCTGACTTTTGGCAATTCACTCAAAAATGGTGCCAAAAGCTTAAAAATGCTCCCCTGAAAGGTTTGGCACTCGAAACAGAAGGCTTTTTATCACAGGACAAGAAATCAGCCCTCAAAAACTTAACCGGCTGAAAATATTTTTTTGAAAAAATCCCTAAGCCCCGGGGTCACAATTTCAGCAAAAATCTGACTTTTGGCAATTCACTCAAAAATGGTGCCAGAAGCTTGAAAACGCTCTCCTGAAAGGTTTGGCACTCGAAACAGAAGGCTTTTTATCACAGGACAAGAAATCAGCCCTCAAAAACTTAACCGGCAGAAAATATTTTTTTGAAAAAATCCCTAAGCCCCGGGGTCACAATTTCAGCAAAAATTGACTTTTGGCAATTCACTCAAAAATGGTGCCAGAAGCGTGCAAATGATCCCCTGAAAGCTTTGGCGATGGAAACAGAAGACTTTTTATCACAGGACAGGAAATCAGCCCTCAAAAACTTAACCGGCAGATAATATTTTTTTGAAAAAATCCCTAAGCCCCGGGGTCACAATTTCAGCAAAAATCTGACTTTTGGCAATTCACTCAAAAATGGTGCCAAAAGCTTGAAAACGCTCTCCTGAAAGGTTTGGCACTCGAAACAGAAGGCTTTTTATCACAGGACAAGAAATCAGCCCTCAAAAACTTAACCGGCAGAAAATATTTTTTTGAAAAAATCCCTAAGCCCCGGGGTCACAATTTCAGCAAAAATCTGACTTTTGGCAATTCACTCAAAAATGGTGCCAGAAGCTTGAAAACGCTCTCCTGAAAGGTTTGGCACTCGAAACAGAAGGCTTTTTATCACAGGACAAGAAATCAGCCCTCAAAAACTTAACCGGCAGAAAATATTTTTTTGAAAAAATCCCTAAGCCCCGGGGTCACAATTTCAGCAAAAATTGACTTTTGGCAATTCACTCAAAAATGGTTCCAAGAGCTTAAAAATGATCCCCCGAAAGCTTTGGCACTCGAAACAGAAGGCTTTTTATCACAGGACAAGAAATCAGCCCTCAAAAACTTAACCGGCAGAAAATATTTTTTTGAAAAAATCCCTAAGCCCCGGGGTCACAATTTCAGCAAAAATCTGACTTTTGGCAATTCACTCAAAAATGGTGCCAAAAGCTTGAAAACGCTCTCCTGAAAGGTTTGGCACTCGAAACAGAAGGCTTTTTATCAAGGGACAAGAAATCAGCCCTCAAAAACTTAACCGGCAGAAAATATTTTTCTGAAAAAATCCCTAAGCCCCGGGGTCACAATTTCAGCAAAAATCTGACTTTTGGCAATTCACTCAAAAATGGTGCCAGAAGCTTGAAAACGCTCTCCTGAAAGGTTTGGCACTCGAAACAGAAGGCTTTTTATCACAGGACAAGAAATCAGCCCTCAAAAACTTAACCGGCAGAAAATATTTTTTGAAAAAATCCCTAAGCCCCGGGGCCCCAATTTCAGCAAAAATCTGACTTTTGGCAATTCACTCAAAAATGGTGCCAGAAGCTTGCAAATGATCCCCAGAAAGGTTTGGCACTCGAAACAGAAGGCTTTTTATCACAGGACAAGAAATCACCGCTCAAAAACTTAACCGGCAGAAAATATTTTTTTGAAAAAATCCCTAAGCCCCGGGGTCACAATTTCAGCAAAAATTGACTTTTGGCTATTCACTCAAAAATGGTTCCAAGAGCTTAAAAATGATCCCCCGAAAGCTTTGGCACTCGAAACAGAAGGCTTTTTATCACAGGACAAGAAATCAGCCCTCAAAAACTTAACCGGCAGAAAATATTTTTTTGAAAAAATCCCTAAGCCCCGGGGTCACAATTTCAGCAAAAATCTGAGTTTTGGCAATTCACTCAAAAATGGTGCCAGAAGCTTGGAAATGATCCCCAGAAAGCTTTGGCGATGGAAACAGAAGGCTTTTTATCACAGGACAAGAAATCAGCCCTCAAAAACTTAACCGGCAGAAAATATTTTTTTGAAAAAATCCCTAAGCCCCGGGGTCACAATTTCAGCAAAAATCTGACTTTTGGCAATTCACTCAAAAATGGTGCCAGAAGCTTACAAATGCTCCCCCGAATGGTTTGGCACTCGAAACAGAAGGCTTTTTATCAAGGGACAAGAAATCAGCCCTCAAAAACTTAACCGGCAGAAAATATTTTTTTTGAAAAAATCCCTAAGCCCCGGGGTCACAATTTCAGCAAAAATCTGACTTTTGGCAATTCACTCAAAAATGGTGCCAGAAGCTTGCAAATGATCCCCCGAAAGGTTTGGCACTCGAAACAGAAGGCTTTTTATCACAGGACAAGAAATCAGCCCTCAAAAACTTAACCGGCAGAAAATATTTTTTTGAAAAAATCCCTAAGCCCCGGGGTCACAATATCAGCAAAAATCTGACTTTTGGCAATTCACTCAAAAATGGTGCCAGAAGCGTGCAAATGATCCCCTGAAAGCTTTGGCGATGGAAACAGAAGACTTTTTATCACAGGACAGGAAATCAGCCCTCAAAAACTTAACCGGCAGATAATATTTTTTTGAAAAAATCCCTAAGCCCCGGGGTCACAATTTCAGCAAAAATCTGACTTTTGGCAATTCACTCAAAAATGGTGCCAAAAGCTTGAAAACGCTCTCCTGAAAGGTTTGGCACTCGAAACAGAAGGCTTTTTATCACAGGACAAGAAATCAGCCCTCAAAAACTTAACCGGCAGAAAATATTTTTTTGAAAAAATCCCTAAGCCCCGGGGTCACAATTTCAGCAAAAATCTGACTTTTGGCAATTCACTCAAAAATGGTGCCAAAAGCTTGAAAACGCTCTCCTGAAAGGTTTGGCACTCGAAACAGAAGGCTTTTTATCACAGGACAAGAAATCAGCCCTCAAAAACTTAACCGGCAGAAAATATTTTTTTGAAAAAATCCCTAAGCCCCGGGGTCACAATTTCAGCAAAAATTGACTTTTGGCAATTCACTCAAAAATGGTTCCAAGAGCTTAAAAATGATCCCCCGAAAGCTTTGGCACTCGAAACAGAAGGCTTTTTATCACAGGACAAGAAATCAGCCCTCAAAAACTTAACCGGCAGAAAATATTTTTTTGAAAAAATCCCTAAGCCCCGGGGTCACAATTTCAGCAAAAATCTGAGTTTTGGCAATTCACTCAAAAATGGTGCCAGAAGCTTGGAAATGATCCCCAGAAAGCTTTGGCGATGGAAACAGAAGGCTTTTTATCACAGGACAAGAAATCAGCCCTCAAAAACTTAACCGGCAGAAAATATTTTTTTGAAAAAATCCCTAAGCCCCGGGGTCACAATTTCAGCAAAAATCTGACTTTTGGCAATTCACTCAAAAATGGTGCCAGAAGCTTACAAATGCTCCCCCGAATGGTTTGGCACTCGAAACAGAAGGCTTTTTATCACAGGACAAGAAATCAGCCCTCAAAAACTTAATCGGCTGAAAATATTTTTTTGAAAAAATCCCTCAGCCCCGGGGTCACAATTTCAGCAAAAATCTGACTTTTGGCAATTCACTCAAAACTGGTGCCAGAAGCTTGCAAATGATCCCCCGAAAGGTTTGGCACTCGAAACAGAAGGCTTTTTATCACAGGACAAGAAATCAGCCCTCAAAAACTTAATCGGCTGAAAATATTTTTTTGAAAAAATCCCTCAGCCCCGGGGTCACAATTTCAGCAAAAATCTGACTTTTGGCAATTCACTCAAAACTGGTGCCAGAAGCTTGCAAATGATCCCCCGAAAGGTTTGGCACTCGAAACAGAAGGCTTTTTATCACAGGACAAGAAATCAGCCCTCAAAAACTTAACCGGCAGAAAATATTTTTTTGAAAAAATCCCTAAGCCCCGGGGTCACAATTTCAGCAAAAATCTGACTTTTGGCAATTCACTCAAAAATGGTGCCAGAAGCTTGCAAATGATCCCCCGAAAGGTTTGGCACTCGAAACAGAAGGCTTTTTATCACAGGACAAGAAATCAGCCCTCAAAAACTTAACCGGCAGAAAATATTTTTTTGAAAAAATCCCTAAGCCCCGGGGTCACAATATCAGCAAAAATCTGACTTTTGGCAATTCACTCAAAAATGGTGCCAGAAGCTTGCAAATGATCCACTGAAAGCTTTGGCGATGGAAACAGAAGACTTTTTATCACAGGACAGGAAATCAGCCCTCAAAAACTTAACCGGCAGATAATATTTTTTTGAAAAAATCCCTAAGCCCCGGGGTCACAATTTCAGCAAAAATCTGACTTTTGGCAATTCACTCAAAAATGGTGCCAGAAGCTTGCAAATGATCCCCCGAAAGGTTTGGCACTGGAAACAGAAGGCTTTTTATCACAGGACAAGAAATCAGCCCTCAAAAACTTAACCGGCAGAAAATATTTTTTTGAAAAAATCCCTAAGCCCCGGGGTCACAATTTCAGCAAAAATCTGACTTTTGGCAATTCACTCAAAACTGGTGCCAGAAGCTTGCAAATGATCCCCCGAAAGGTTTGGCACTCGAAACAGAAGGCTTTTTATCACAGGACAAGAAATCAGCCCTCAAAAACTTAATCGGCTGAAAATATTTTTTTGAAAAAATCCCTCAGCCCCGGGGTCACAATTTCAGCAAAAATCTGACTTTTGGCAATTCACTCAAAACTGGTGCCAGAAGCTTGCAAATGATCCCCCGAAAGGTTTGGCACTCGAAACAGAAGGCTTTTTATCACAGGACAAGAAATCAGCCCTCAAAAACTTAACCGGCAGAAAATATTTTTTTGAAAAAATCCCTAAGCCCCGGGGTCACAATTTCAGCAAAAATCTGACTTTTGGCAATTCACTCAAAAATGGTGCCAGAAGCTTGCAAATGATCCCCCGAAAGGTTTGGCACTCGAAACAGAAGGCTTTTTATCACAGGACAAGAAATCAGCCCTCAAAAACTTAACCGGCAGAAAATATTTTTTTGAAAAAATCCCTAAGCCCCGGGGTCACAATATCAGCAAAAATCTGACTTTTGGCAATTCACTCAAAAATGGTGCCAGAAGCTTGCAAATGATCCACTGAAAGCTTTGGCGATGGAAAAAGAAGACTTTTTATCACAGGACAGGAAATCAGCCCTCAAAAACTTAACCGGCAGATAATATTTTTTTTGAAAAAATCCCTAAGCCCCGGGGTCACAATTTCAGCAAAAATCTGACTTTTGGCAATTCACTCAAAAATGGTGCCAGAAGCTTGCAAATGATCCCCCGAAAGGTTTGGCACTGGAAACAGAAGGCTTTTTATCACAGGACAAGAAATCAGCCCTCAAAAACTTAACCGGCAGAAAATATTTTTTTGAAAAAATCCCTAAGCCCCGGGGTCACAATTTCAGCAAAAATCTGACTTTTGGCAATTCACTCAAAAATGGTGCCAAAAGCTTGAAAACGCTCTCCTGAAAGGTTTGGCACTCGAAACAGAAGGCTTTTTATCACAGGACAAGAAATCAGCCCTCAAAAACTTAACCGGCAGAAAATATTTTTTTGAAAAAATCCCTAAGCCCCGGGGTCACAATTTCAGCAAAAATTGACTTTTGGCAATTCACTCAAAAATGGTTCCAAGAGCTTAAAAATGATCCCCCGAAAGCTTTGGCACTCGAAACAGAAGGCTTTTTATCACAGGACAAGAAATCAGCCCTCAAAAACTTAACCGGCAGAAAATATTTTTTTGAAAAAATCCCTAAGCCCCGGGGTCACAATTTCAGCAAAAATCTGAGTTTTGGCAATTCACTCAAAAATGGTGCCAGAAGCTTGGAAATGATCCCCAGAAAGCTTTGGCGATGGAAACAGAAGGCTTTTTATCACAGGACAAGAAATCAGCCCTCAAAAACTTAACCGGCAGAAAATATTTTTTTGAAAAAATCCCTAAGCCCCGGGGTCACAATTTCAGCAAAAATCTGACTTTTGGCAATTCACTCAAAAATGGTGCCAGAAGCTTACAAATGCTCCCCCGAATGGTTTGGCACTCGAAACAGAAGGCTTTTTATCACAGGACAAGAAATCAGCCCTCAAAAACTTAATCGGCTGAAAATATTTTTTTGAAAAAATCCCTCAGCCCCGGGGTCACAATTTCAGCAAAAATCTGACTTTTGGCAATTCACTCAAAACTGGTGCCAGAAGCTTGCAAATGATCCCCCGAAAGGTTTGGCACTCGAAACAGAAGGCTTTTTATCACAGGACAAGAAATCAGCCCTCAAAAACTTAATCGGCTGAAAATATTTTTTTGAAAAAATCCCTCAGCCCCGGGGTCACAATTTCAGCAAAAATCTGACTTTTGGCAATTCACTCAAAACTGGTGCCAGAAGCTTGCAAATGATCCCCCGAAAGGTTTGGCACTCGAAACAGAAGGCTTTTTATCACAGGACAAGAAATCAGCCCTCAAAAACTTAACCGGCAGAAAATATTTTTTTGAAAAAATCCCTAAGCCCCGGGGTCACAATTTCAGCAAAAATCTGACTTTTGGCAATTCACTCAAAAATGGTGCCAGAAGCTTGCAAATGATCCCCCGAAAGGTTTGGCACTCGAAACAGAAGGCTTTTTATCACAGGACAAGAAATCAGCCCTCAAAAACTTAACCGGCAGAAAATATTTTTTTGAAAAAATCCCTAAGCCCCGGGGTCACAATATCAGCAAAAATCTGACTTTTGGCAATTCACTCAAAAATGGTGCCAGAAGCTTGCAAATGATCCACTGAAAGCTTTGGCGATGGAAACAGAAGACTTTTTATCACAGGACAGGAAATCAGCCCTCAAAAACTTAACCGGCAGATAATATTTTTTTGAAAAAATCCCTAAGCCCCGGGGTCACAATTTCAGCAAAAATCTGACTTTTGGCAATTCACTCAAAAATGGTGCCAGAAGCTTGCAAATGATCCCCCGAAAGGTTTGGCACTGGAAACAGAAGGCTTTTTATCACAGGACAAGAAATCAGCCCTCAAAAACTTAACCGGCAGAAAATATTTTTTTGAAAAAATCCCTAAGCCCCGGGGTCACAATTTCAGCAAAAATCTGACTTTTGGCAATTCACTCAAAACTGGTGCCAGAAGCTTGCAAATGATCCCCCGAAAGGTTTGGCACTCGAAACAGAAGGCTTTTTATCACAGGACAAGAAATCAGCCCTCAAAAACTTAATCGGCTGAAAATATTTTTTTGAAAAAATCCCTCAGCCCCGGGGTCACAATTTCAGCAAAAATCTGACTTTTGGCAATTCACTCAAAACTGGTGCCAGAAGCTTGCAAATGATCCCCCGAAAGGTTTGGCACTCGAAACAGAAGGCTTTTTATCACAGGACAAGAAATCAGCCCTCAAAAACTTAACCGGCAGAAAATATTTTTTTGAAAAAATCCCTAAGCCCCGGGGTCACAATTTCAGCAAAAATCTGACTTTTGGCAATTCACTCAAAAATGGTGCCAGAAGCTTGCAAATGATCCCCCGAAAGGTTTGGCACTCGAAACAGAAGGCTTTTTATCACAGGACAAGAAATCAGCCCTCAAAAACTTAACCGGCAGAAAATATTTTTTTGAAAAAATCCCTAAGCCCCGGGTCACAATATCAGCAAAAATCTGACTTTTGGCAATTCACTCAAAAATGGTGCCAGAAGCTTGCAAATGATCCACTGAAAGCTTTGGCGATGGAAACAGAAGACTTTTTATCACAGGACAGGAAATCAGCCCTCAAAAACTTAACCGGCAGATAATATTTTTTGAAAAAATCCCTAAGCCCCGGGGTCACAATTTCAGCAAAAATCTGACTTTTGGCAATTCACTCAAAAATGGTGCCAGAAGCTTGCAAATGATCCCCCGAAAGGTTTGGCACTGGAAACAGAAGGCTTTTTATCACAGGACAAGAAATCAGCCCTCAAAAACTTAACCGGCAGAAAATATTTTTTTGAAAAAATCCCTAAGCCCCGGGGTCACAATTTCAGCAAAAATCTGACTTTTGGCAATTCACTCAAAAATGGTGCCAGAAGCTTGCAAATGATCCCCCGAAAGGTTTGGCACTCGAAACAGAAGGCTTTTTATCACAGGACAAGAAATCAGCCCTCAAAAACTTAACCGGCAGAAAATATTTTTTTGAAAAAATCCCTAAGCCCCGGGGTCACAATATCAGCAAAAATCTGACTTTTGGCAATTCACTCAAAAATGGTGCCAGAAGCTTGCAAATGATCCACTGAAAGCTTTGGCGATGGAAACAGAAGACTTTTTATCACAGGACAGGAAATCAGCCCTCAAAAACTTAACCGGCAGAAAATATTTTTTTGAAAAAATCCCTAAGCCCCGGGGTCACAATTTCAGCAAAAATCTGACTTTTGGCAATTCACTCAAAAATGGTGCCAAAAGCTTGAAAACGCTCTCCTGAAAGGTTTGGCACTCGAAACAGAAGGCTTTTTATCACAGGACAAGAAATCAGCCCTCAAAAACTTAACCGGCAGAAAATATTTTTTTGAAAAAATCCCTAAGCCCCGGGGTCACAATTTCAGCAAAAATCTGACTTTTGGCAATTCACTCAAAAATGGTGCCAGAAGCTTGAAAACGCTCTCCTGAAAGGTTTGGCACTCGAAACAGAAGGCTTTTTATCACAGGACAAGAAATCAGCCCTCAAAAACTTAACCGGCAGAAAATATTTTTTTGAAAAAATCCCTAAGCCAAGGGGTCACAATTTCAGCAAAAATCTGACTTTTGGCAATTCACTCAAAAATGGTGCCAGAAGCTTACAAATGCTCCCCCGAATGGTTTGGCACTCGAAACAGAAGGCTTTTTATCACAGGACAGGAAATCAGCCCTCAAAAACTTAACCGGCAGAAAATATTTTTTTGATAAAATCCCTAAGCCCCGGGGTCACAATATCAGCAAAAATCTGACTTTTGGCAATTCACTCAAAAATGGTGCCAGAAGCTTGCAAATGATCCCCCGAAAGGTTTGGCACTGGAAACAGAAGGCTTTTTATCACAGGACAAGAAATCAGCCCTCAAAAACTTAACCGGCAGAAAATATTTTTTTGAAAAAATCCCTAAGCCCCGGGGTCACAATTTCAGCAAAAATCTGACTTTTGGCAATTCACTCAAAAATGGTGCCAGAAGCTTGCAAATGATCCCCCGAAAGGTTTGGCACTCGAAACAGAAGGCTTTTTATCACAGGACAAGAAATCAGCCCTCAAAAACTTAACCGGCAGAAAATATTTTTTTGAAAAAATCCCTAAGCCCCGGTGTCACAATATCAGCAAAAATCTGACTTTTGGCAATTCACTCAAAAATGGTGCCAGAAGCTTGCAAATGATCCACTGAAAGCTTTGGCGATGGAAACAGAAGACTTTTTATCACAGGACAGGAAATCAGCCCTCAAAAACTTAACCGGCAGATAATATTTTTTTGAAAAAATCCCTAAGCCCCGGGGTCACAATTTCAGCAAACATCTGACTTTTGGCAATTCACTCAAAAATGGTGCCAAAAGCTTGAAAACGCTCTCCTGAAAGGTTTGGCACTCGAAACAGAAGGCTTTTTATCACAGGACAAGAAATCAGCCCTCAAAAACTTAACCGGCAGAAAATATTTTTTTGAAAAAATCCCTAAGCCCAGGGGTCACAATTTCAGCAAAAATCTGACTTTTGGCAATTCACTCAAAAATGGTGCCAGAAGCTTGAAAACGCTCTCCTGAAAGGTTTGGCACTCGAAACAGAAGGCTTTTTATCACAGGACAAGAAATCAGCCCTCAAAAACTTAACCGGCAGAAAATATTTTTTTGAAAAAATCCCTAAGCCCCGGGGTCACAATTTCAGCAAAAATCTGACTTTTGGCAATTCACTCAAAAATGGTGCCAGAAGCTTGCAAATGATCCCCCGAAAGGTTTGGCACTGGAAACAGAAGGCTTTTTATCACAGGACAAGAAATCAGCCCTCAAAAACTTAACCGGCAGAAAATATTTTTTTGAAAAAATCCCTAAGCCCCGGGGTCACAATTTCAGCAAAAATCTGACTTTTGGCAATTCACTCAAAAATGGTGCCAGAAGCTTGCAAATGATCCCCCGAAAGGTTTGGCACTGGAAACAGAAGGCTTTTTATCACAGGACAAGAAATCAGCCCTCAAAAACTTAACCGGCAGAAAATATTTTTTTGAAAAAATCCCTAAGCCCCGGGGTCACAATATCAGCAAAAATCTGACTTTTGGCAATTCACTCAAAAATGGTGCCAGAAGCGTGCAAATGATCCACTGAAAGCTTTGGCGATGGAAACAGAAGACTTTTTATCACAGGACAGGAAATCAGCCCTCAAAAACTTAACCGGCAGATAATATTTTTTTGAAAAAATCCCTAAGCCCCGGGGTCACAATTTCAGCAAAAATCTGACTTTTGGCAATTCACTCAAAAATGGTGCCAAAAGCTTGAAAACGCTCTCCTGAAAGGTTTGGCACTCGAAACAGAAGGCTTTTTATCACAGGACAAGAAATCAGCCCTCAAAAACTTAACCGGCAGAAAATATTTTTTTGAAAAAATCCCTAAGCCCCGGGGTCACAATTTCAGCAAAAATCTGACTTTTGGCAATTCACTCAAAAATGGTGCCAGAAGCTTGAAAACGCTCTCCTGAAAGGTTTGGCACTCGAAACAGAAGGCTTTTTATCACAGGACAAGAAATCAGCCCTCAAAAACTTAACCGGCAGAAAATATTTTTTTGAAAAAATCCCTAAGCCCCGGGGCCCCAATTTCAGCAAAAATCTGACTTTTGGCAATTCACTCAAAAATGGTGCCAGAAGCTTGCAAATGATCCCCAGAAAGGTTTGGCACTCGAAACAGAAGGCTTTTTATCACAGGACAAGAAATCAGCCCTCAAAAACTTAACCGGCAGAAAATATTTTTTTGAAAAAATCCCTAAGCCCCAGGGTCACAATTTCAGCAAAAATCTGACTTTTGGCAATTCACTCAAAAATGGTGCCAGAAGCTTGCAAATGATCCCCAGAAAGCTTTGGCGATGGAAACAGAAGGCTTTTTATCACAGGACAAGAAATCAGCCCTCAAAAACTTAACCAGCAGAAAATATTTTTTTGAAAAAATCCCTAAGCAAAGGGGTCACAATTTCAGCAAAAATCTGACTTTTGGCAATTCACTCAAAAATGGTGCCAGAAGCTTAAAAATGCTCCCCCGAAAGGTTTGGCACTCGAAACAGAAGGCTTTTTATCACAGGACAAGAAATCAGCCCTCAAAAACTTAACCGGCAGAAAATATTTTTTTGAAAAAATCCCTAAGCCCCGGGGTCACAATTTCAGCAAAAATCTGACTTTTGGCAATTCACTCAAAAATGGTGCCAGAAGCTTGCAAATGATCCCCAGAAAGCTTTGGCGATGGAAACAGAAGGCTTTTTATCACAGGACAAGAAATCAGCCCTCAAAAACTTAACCGGCAGAAAATATTTTTTTGAAAAAATCCCTAAGCCCCGGGGTCACAATTTCAGCAAACATCTGACTTTTGGCAATTCACTCAAAAATGGTGCCAAAAGCTTGAAAACGCTCCCCCGAATGGTTTGGCACTCGAAACAGAAGGCTTTTTATCACAGGACCGGAAATCAGCCCTCAAAAACTTAACCGGCAGAAAATATTTTTTTGATAAAATCCCTAAGCCCCGGGGTCACAATTTCAGCAAAAATCTGACTTTTGGCAATTCACTCAAAAATGGTGCCAAAAGCTTGCAAATGATCCCCTGAAAGCTTTGGCACTCGAAACAGAAGGCTTTTTATCACAGGACAAGAAATCAGCCCTCAAAAACTTAACCGGCAGAAAATATTTTTTTGAAAAAATCCCTAAGCCCCGGGGTCACAATTTCAGCAAAAATCTGACTTTTGGCAATTCACTCAAAAATGGCACCAGAAGCTTGCAAATGATCCCCCGAAAGGTTTGGCACTCGAAACAGAAGGCTTTTTATCACAGGACAAGAAATCAGCCCTCAAAAACTTAACCGGCAGAAAATATTTCTTTGAAAAAATCCCTAAGCCCCGGGGTCACAATATCAGCAAAAATCTGACTTTTGGCAATTCACTCAAAAATGGTGCCAGAAGCTTGCTAATGATCCACTGAAAGCTTTGGCGATGGAAACAGAAGACTTTTTATCACAGGACAGGAAATCAGCCCTCAAAAACTTAACCGGCAGATAATATTTTTTTGAAAAAATCCCTAAGCCCCGGGGTCACAATTTCAGCAAAAATCTGACTTTTGGCAATTCACTCAAAAATGGTGCCAAAAGCTTGAAAACGCTCTCCTGAAAGGTTTGGCACTCGAAACAGAAGGCTTTTTATCACAGGACAAGAAATCAGCCCTCAAAAACTTAACCGGCAGAAAATATTTTTTTGAAAAAATCCCTAAGCCCCGGGGTCACAATTTCAGCAAAAATCTGACTTTTGGCAATTCACTCAAAAATGGTGCCAGAAGCTTACAAATGCTCCCCCGAATGGTTTGGCACTCGAAACAGAAGGCTTTTTATCACAGGACAAGAAATCAGCCCTCAAAAACTTAATCGGCTGAAAATATTTTTTTGAAAAAATCCCTAAGCCCCGGGGTCACAATTTCAGCAAAAATCTGACTTTTGGCAATTCACTCAAAAATGCTGCCAGAAGCTTGCAAATGATCCACTGAAAGCTTTGGCGATGGAAACAGAAGGCTTTTTATCACAGGACAAGAAATCAGCCCTCAAAAACTTAACCGGCAGAAAATATTTTTTTGAAAAAATCCCTAAGCCCCGGGGTCACAATTTCAGCAAAAATCTGACTTTTGGCAATTCACTCAAAAATGGTGCCAAAAGCTTGAAAACGCTATCCTGAAAGCTTTGGCGATGGAAACAGAAGGCTTTTTATCACAGGACAAGAAATCAGCCCTCAAAAACTTAACCGGCAGAAAATATTTTTTTGAAAAAATCCCTAAGCCCCGGGGTCACAATTTCAGCAAAAATCTGACTTTTGGCAATTCACTCAAAAATGGTGCTAGAAGCTTGCAAATGATCCACTGAAAGCTTTGGCGATGGAAACAGAAGACTTTTTATCACAGGACAGGAAATCAGCCCTCAAAAACTTAACCGGCAGAAAATATTTTTTTGAAAAAATCCCTAAGCCCCGGGGTCACAATTTCAGCAAAAATCTGACTTTTGGCAATTCACTCAAAACTGGTGCCAGAAGCTTGCAAATGATCCCCCGAAAGGTTTGGCACTCGAAACAGAAGGCTTTTTATCACAGGACAAGAAATCAGCCCTCAAAAACTTAACCGGCAGAAAATATTTTTTTGAAAAAATCCCTAAGCCCCGGGGTCACAATATCAGCAAAAATCTGACTTTTGGCAATTCACTCAAAAATGGTGCCAGAAGCTTGCAAATGATCCACTGAAAGCTTTGGCGATGGAAACAGAAGACTTTTTATCACAGGACAGGAAATCAGCCCTCAAAAACTTAACCGGCAGATAATATTTTTTTGAAAAAATCCCTAAGCCCCGGGGTCACAATTTCAGCAAAAATCTGACTTTTGGCAATTCACTCAAAAATGGTGCCAAAAGCTTGAAAACGCTCTCCTGAAAGGTTTGGCACTCGAAACAGAAGGCTTTTTATCACAGGACAAGAAATCAGCCCTCAAAAACTTAACCGGCAGAAAATATTTTTTTGAAAAAATCCCTAAGCCCCGGGGTCACAATTTCAGCAAAAATCTGACTTTTGGCAATTCACTCAAAAATGGTGCCAGAAGCTTGCAAATGATCCCCAGAAAGCTTTGGCGATGGAAACAGAAGGCTTTTTATCACAGGACAAGAAATCAGCCCTCAAAAACTTAACCGGCAGAAAATATTTTTTTGAAAAAATCCCTAAGCCCCGGGGTCACAATTTCAGCAAAAATCTGACTTTTGGCAATTCACTCAAAAATGGTGCTAGAAGCTTGCAAATGATCCACTGAAAGCTTTGGCGATGGAAACAGAAGACTTTTTATCACAGGACAGGAAATCAGCCCTCAAAAACTTAACCGGCAGAAAATATTTTTTTGAAAAAATCCCTAAGCCCCGGGGTCACAATTTCAGCAAAAATCTGACTTTTGGCAATTCACTCAAAAATGGTGCCAAAAGCTTGAAAACGCTCTCCTCAAAGGTTTGGCACTCGAAACAGAAGGCTTTTTATCACAGGACAAGAAATCAGCCCTCAAAAACGTAAGCGGCAGAAAATATTTTTTTGAAAAAATCCCTAAGCCCCGGGGTCACAATTTCAGCCAAAATCTGACTTTTGGCAATTCACTCAAAAATGGTGCCAGAAGCTTGCAAATGATCCCCTGAAAGCTTTGGCGATGGAAACAGAAGGCTTTTTATCACAGGACAAGAAATCAGCCCTCAAAAACTTAACCGGCAGAAAATATGTTTTTTGAAAAAATCCCTAAGCCCCGGGGTCACAATTTCAGCAAAAATCTGACTTTTTGCAATTCACTCAAAAATGGTGCCAGAAGATTTCAAATGATCCCCTGAAAGCTTTCGCAATGGAAACAGAAGGCTTTTTATCACAGGACAAGAAATCAGCCCTCAAAAACTTAACCGGCAGAAAATATTTTTTTGAAAAAATCCCTAAGCCCCGGGGTCACAATTTCAGCAAAAATCTGACTTTTGGCAATTCACTCAAAAATGGTGCCAGAAGCTTGCAAATGATCCCCTGAAAGCTTTGGCGATGGAAACAGAAGGCTTTTTATCACAGGACAAGAAATCAGCCCTCAACAACTTAACTGGCGAAAAATGTTTTTTTGAAAAAATCTCTAAGCCCCGGGGTCACAATTTCAGCAAAAACCTGACTTTTGGCAATTCACTCAAAAATGGTGCCAAAAGCTTGCAAATGATCCCCTGAAAGCTTTGGCACTCGAAACAGAAGGCTTTTTATCACAGGACAAGAAATCAGCCCTCAAAAACTTAACCGGCAGAAAATATTTTTTTGAAAAAAATCCCTAAGCCCCGGGGTCACAATTTCAGCAAAAATCTGACTTTTGGCAATTCACTCAAAAATGGTGCCAGAAGCTTGCAAATGATCCCCAGAAAGCTTTGGCGATGGAAACAGAAGGCTTTTTATCACAGGACAAGAAATCAGCCCTCAAAAACTTAAACAGCAGAAAATATTTTTTTGAAAAAATCCCTAAGCCCCGGGGTCACAATTTCAGCAAAAATCTGACTTTTGGCAATTCACTCAAAAATGGTGCCAAAAGCTTGAAAACGCTCTCCTGAAAGGTTTGGCACTCGAAACAGAAGGCTTTTTATCACAGGACAAGAAATCAGCCCTCAAAAACTTAACCGGCAGAAAATATTTTTTTGAAAAAATCCCTAAGCCCCGGGGTCACAATTTCAGCAAAAATCTGACTTTTGGCAATTCACTCAAAAATGGTGCCAGAAGCTTGCAAATGATCCCCAGAAAGCTTTGGCGATGGAAACAGAAGGCTTTTTATCACAGGACAAGAAATCAGCCCTCAAAAACTTAACCGGCAGAAAATATTTTTTTGAAAAAATCCCTAAGCCCCGGGGTCACAATTTCAGCAAAAATCTGACTTTTGGCAATTCACTCAAAAATGGTGCCAAAAGCTTGAAAACGCTCTCCTGAAAGGTTTGGCACTCGAAACAGAAGGCTTTTTATCACAGGACAAGAAATCAGCCCTCAAAAACTTAACCGGCAGAAAATATTTTTTTGAAAAAATCCCTAAGCCCCGGGGTCACAATATCAGCAAAAATCTGACTTTTGGCAATTCACTCAAAAATGGTGCCAGAAGCTTGCAAATGATCCACTGAAAGCTTTGGCGATGGAAACAGAAGACTTTTTATCACAGGACAGGAAATCAGCCCTCAAAAACTTAACCGGCAGATAATATTTTTTTGAAAAAATCCCTAAGCCCCGGGGTCACAATTTCAGCAAAAATCTGACTTTTGGCAATTCACTCAAAAATGGTGCCAAAAGCTTGAAAACGCTCTCCTGAAAGGTTTGGCACTCGAAACAGAAGGCTTTTTATCACAGGACAAGAAATCAGCCCTCAAAAACTTAACCGGCAGAAAATATTTTTTTGAAAAAATCCCTAAGCCCCGGGGTCACAATTTCAGCAAAAATCTGACTTTTGGCAATTCACTCAAAAATGGTGCCAGAAGCTTGCAAATGATCCCCAGAAAGCTTTGGCGATGGAAACAGAAGGCTTTTTATCACAGGACAAGAAATCAGCCCTCAAAAACTTAACCGGCAGAAAATATTTTTTTGAAAAAATCCCTAAGCCCCGGGGTCACAATTTCAGCAAAAATCTGACTTTTGGCAATTCACTCAAAAATGGTGCTAGAAGCTTGCAAATGATCCACTGAAAGCTTTGGCGATGGAAACAGAAGACTTTTTATCACAGGACAGGAAATCAGCCCTCAAAAACTTAACCGGCAGAAAATATTTTTTTGAAAAAATCCCTAAGCCCCGGGGTCACAATTTCAGCAAAAATCTGACTTTTGGCAATTCACTCAAAAATGGTGCCAAAAGCTTGAAAACGCTCTCCTGAAAGGTTTGGCACTCGAAACAGAAGGCTTTTTATCACAGGACAAGAAATCAGCCCTCAAAAACGTAAGCGGCAGAAAATATTTTTTTGAAAAAATCCCTAAGCCCCGGGGTCACAATTTCAGCCAAAATCTGACTTTTGGCAATTCACTCAAAAATGGTGCTAGAAGCTTGCAAATGATCCCCTGAAAGCTTTGGCGATGGAAACAGAAGGCTTTTTATCACAGGACAAGAAATCAGCCCTCAAAAACTTAACCGGCAGAAAATATGTTTTTTGAAAAAATCCCTAAGCCCCGGGGTCACAATTTCAGCAAAAATCTGACTTTTTGCAATTCACTCAAAAATGGTGCCAGAAGCTTTCAAATGATCCCCTGAAAGCTTTCGCAATGGAAACAGAAGGCTTTTTATCACAGGACAAGAAATCAGCCCTCAAAAACTTAACCGGCAGAAAATATTTTTTTGAAAAAATCCCTAAGCCCCGGGGTCACAATTTCAGCAAAAATCTGACTTTTGGCAATTCACTCAAAAATGGTGCCAGAAGCTTGCAAATGATCCCCTGAAAGCTTTGGCGATGGAAACAGAAGGCTTTTTATCACAGGACAAGAAATCAGCCCTCAACAACTTAACTGGCGAAAAATGTTTTTTTGAAAAAATCTCTAAGCCCCGGGGTCACAATTTCAGCAAAAACCTGACTTTTGGCAATTCACTCAAAAATGGTGCCAAAAGCTTGCAAATGATCCCCTGAAAGCTTTGGCACTCGAAACAGAAGGCTTTTTATCACAGGACAAGAAATCAGCCCTCAAAAACTTAACCGGCAGAAAATATTTTTTTGAAAAAAATCCCTAAGCCCCGGGGTCACAATTTCAGCAAAAATCTGACTTTTGGCAATTCACTCAAAAATGGTGCCAGAAGCTTGCAAATGATCCCCAGAAAGCTTTGGCGATGGAAACAGAAGGCTTTTTATCACAGGACAAGAAATCAGCCCTCAAAAACTTAACCGGCAGAAAATATTTTTTTGAAAAAATCCCTAAGCCCCGGGGTCACAATTTCAGCAAAAATCTGACTTTTGGCAATTCACTCAAAAATGGTGCCAAAAGCTTGAAAACGCTCTCCTGAAAGGTTTGGCACTCGAAACAGAAGGCTTTTTATCACAGGACAAGAAATCAGCCCTCAAAAACTTAACAGGCAGAAAATATTTTTTTGAAAAAATCCCTAAGCCCCGGGGTCACAATTTCAGCAAAAATCTGACTTTTGGCAATTCACTCAAAAATGGTGCCAGAAGCTTGCAAATGATCCCCAGAAAGCTTTGGCGATGGAAACAGAAGGCTTTTTATCACAGGACAAGAAATCAGCCCTCAAAAACTTAACCGGCAGAAAATATTTTTTTGAAAAAATCCCTAAGCCCCGGGGTCACAATTTCAGCAAAAATCTGACTTTTGGCAATTCACTCAAAAATGGTGCCAGAAGCTTGCAAATGATCCACTGAAAGCTTTGGCGATGGAAACAGAAGACTTTTTATCACAGGACAAGAAATCAGCCCTCAAAAACTTAACCGGCAGAAAATATTTTTTTGAAAAAATCCCTAAGCCCCGGGGTCACAATTTCAGCAAAAATCTGACTTTTGGCAATTCACTCAAAAATGGTGCCAGAAGCTTACAAATGCTCCCCCGAATGGTTTGGCACTCGAAACAGAAGGCTTTTTATCACAGGACAAGAAATCAGCCCTCAAAAACTTAATCGGCTGAAAATATTTTTTTGAAAAAATCCCTAAGCCCCGGGGTCACAATTTCAGCAAAAATCTGACTTTTGGCAATTCACTCAAAAATGGTGCCAAAAGCTTGAAAACGCTCTCCTGAAAGGTTTGGCACTCGAAACAGAAGGCTTTTTATCACAGGACAAGAAATCAGGCCTCAAAAACTTAACCGGCAGAAAATATTTTTTTGAAAAAATCCCTAAGCCCCGGGGTCACAATTTCAGCAAAAATCTGACTTTTGGCAATTCACTCAAAAATGGTGCCAAAAGCTTGCAAATGATCCCCTGAAAGCTTTGGCACTCGAAACAGAAGGCTTTTTATCACAGGACAAGAAATCAGCCCTCAAAAACTTAACCGGCAGAAAATATTTTTTTGAAAAAATCCCTAAGCCCCGGGGTCACAATTTCAGCAAAAATCTGACTTTTGGCAATTCACTCAAAAATGGTGCCAAAAGCTTGAAAACGCTCTCCTGAAAGGTTTGGCTCTCGAAACAGAAGGCTTTTTATCACAGGACAAGAAATCAGCCCTCAAAAACTTAACCGGCAGAAAATATTTTTTTGAAAATATCCCTAAGTCCCGGGGTCACAATTTCAGCAAAAATCTGACTTTTGGCAATTCACTCAAAAATGGTGCCAGAAGCTTGCAAATGATCCACTGAAAGCTTTGGCGATGGAAACAGAAGACTTTTTATCACAGGACAGGAAATCAGCCCTCAAAAACTTAACCGGCAGAAAATATTTTTTTGAAAAAATCCCTAAGCCCCGGGGTCACAATTTCAGCAAAAATCTGACTTTTGGCAATTCACTCAAAAATGGTGCCAAAAGCTTGAAAACGCTCTCCTGAAAGGTTTGGCACTCGAAACAGAAGGCTTTTTATCACAGGACAAGAAATCAGCCCTCAAAAACTTAACCGGCAGAAAATATTTTTTTGAAAAAATCCCTAAGCCCCGGGGTCACAATTTCAGCAAAAATCTGACTTTTGGCAATTCACTCAAAAATGGTGCCAGAAGCTTGCAAATGATCCCCAGAAAGCTTTGGCGATGGAAACAGAAGGCTTTTTATCACAGGACAAGAAATCAGCCCTCAAAAACTTAACCGGCAGAAAATATTTTTTTGAAAAAATCCCTAAGCCCCGGGGTCACAATTTCAGCAAAAATCTGACTTTTGGCAATTCACTCAAAAATGGTGCCAGAAGCTTGCAAATGATCCACTGAAAGCTTTGGCGATGGAAACAGAAGACTTTTTATCACAGGACAGGAAATCAGCCCTCAAAAACTTAACCGGCAGAAAATATTTTTTTGAAAAAATCCCTAAGCCCCGGGGTCACAATTTCAGCAAAAATCTGACTTTTGGCAATTCACTCAAAAATGGTGCCAAAAGCTTGCAAATGATCCCCTGAAAGCTTTGGCACTCGAAACAGAAGGCTTTTTATCACAGGACAAGAAATCAGCCCTCAAAAACTTAACCGGCAGAAAATATTTTTTTGAAAAAATCCCTAAGCCCCGGGGTCACAATTTCAGCAAAAATCTGACTTTTGGCAATTCACTCAAAAATGGTGCCAGAAGCTTGCAAATGATCCCCCGAAAGGTTTGGCACTCGAAACAGAAGGCTTTTTATCACAGGACAAGAAATCAGCCCTCAAAAACTTAACCGGCAGAAAATATTTTTTTGAAAAAATCCCTAAGTCCCGGGGTCACAATTTCAGCAAAAATCTGACTTTTGGCAATTCACTCAAAAATGGTGCCAGAAGCTTGCAAATGATCCCCAGAAAGCTTTGGCGATGGAAACAGAAGGCTTTTTATCACAGGACAAGAAATCAGCCCTCAAAAACTTAACCGGCAGAAAATATTTTTTTGAAAAAATCCCTAAGCCCCGGGGTCACAATTTCAGCAAAAATCTGACTTTTGGCAATTCACTCAAAAATGGTGCCAGAAGCTTGCAAATGATCCACTGAAAGCTTTGGCGATGGAAACAGAAGACTTTTTATCACAGGACAGGAAATCAGCCCTCAAAAACTTAACCGGCAGAAAATATTTTTTTGAAAAAATCCCTAAGCCCCGGGGTCACAATTTCAGCAAAAATCTGACTTTTGGCAATTCACTCAAAAATGGTGCCAGAAGCTTGCAAATGATCCACTGAAAGCTTTGGCACTCGAAACAGAAGACTTTTTATCACAGGACAGGAAATCAGCCCTCAAAAACTTAACCGGCAGAAAATATTTTTTTGAAAAAATCCCTAAGCCCCGGGGTCACAATTTCAGCAAAAATCTGACTTTTGGCAATTCACTCAAAAATGGTGCCAAAAGCTTGAAAACGCTCTCCTGAAAGGTTTGGCACTCGAAACAGAAGGCTTTTTATCACAGGACAAGAAATCAGCCCTCAAAAACTTAACCGGCAGAAAATATTTTTTTGAAAAAATCCCTAAGCCCCGGGGTCACAATTTCAGCAAAAATCTGACTTTTGGCAATTCACTCAAAAATGGTGCCAGAAGCTTGCAAATGATCCCCAGAAAGCTTTGGCGATGGAAACAGAAGGCTTTTTATCACAGGACAAGAAATCAGCCTTCAGAAACTTAACCGGCAGAAAATATTTTTTTGAAAAAATCCCTAAGCCCCGGGGTCACAATTTCAGCAAAAATCTGACTTTGGGCAATTCACTCAAAAATGGTGCCAGAAGGTTGCAAATGATCCCCTGAATGCTTTGGCGATGGAAACAGAAGGCTTTTTATCACAGGACAAGAAATCAGCCCTCAAAAACTTAACCGGCAGAAAATATTTTTTTGAAAAAATCCCTAAGCCCCGGGGTCACAATTTCAGCAAAAATCTGACTTTTGGCAATTCACTCAAAAATGGTGCCAAAAGCTTGCAAATGATCCCCTGAATGCTTTGGCGATGGAAACAGAAGGCTTTTTATCACAGGACAAGAAATCAGCCCTCAAAAACTTAACCGGCAGAAAATATTTTTTTGAAAAAATCCCTAAGCCCCGGGGTCACAATTTCAGCCAAAATCTGACTTTTGGCAATTCACTCAAAAATGGTGCCAAAAGCTTGAAAACGCTGTCCTGAAAGGTTTGGCACTCGAAACAGAAGGCTTTTTATCACAGGACAAGAAATCAGCCCTCAAAAACTTAACCGGCAGAAAATATTTTTTTGAAAAAATCCTAAGCCCCGGGGTCACAATTTCAGCAAAAATCTGACTTTTGGCAATTCACTCAAAAATGGTGCCAGAAGCTTGCAAATGATCCACTGAAAGCTTTGGCGATGGAAACAGAAGACTTTTTATCACAGGACAGGAAATCAGCCCTCAAAAACTTAACCGGCAGAAAATATTTTTTTGAAAAAATCCCTAAGCCCCGGGGTCACAATTTCAGCAAAAATCTGACTTTTGGCAATTCACTCAAAAATGGTGCCAAAAGCTTGAAAACGCTCTCCTGAAAGGTTTGGCACTCGAAACAGAAGGCTTTTTATCACAGGACAAGAAATCAGGCCTCAAAAACTTAACCGGCAGAAAATATTTTTTTGAAAAAATCCCTAAGCCCCGGGGTCACAATTTCAGCAAAAATCTGACTTTTGGCAATTCACTCAAAAATGGTGCCAG
The DNA here is from genome assembly GCF_965113315.1 of Podarcis vaucheri. Classification (NCBI taxonomy): domain Eukaryota; kingdom Metazoa; phylum Chordata; class Lepidosauria; order Squamata; family Lacertidae; genus Podarcis; species Podarcis vaucheri. The sequence goes on along the minus strand of NW_028118808.1, from coordinate 1,852,950 downwards.
AAGCTTGCAAATGATCCCCAGAAAGCTTTGGCGATGGAAACAGAAGGCTTTTTATCACAGGACAAGAAATCAGCCCTCAAAAACTTAACCGGCAGAAAATATTTTTTTGAAAAAATCCCTAAGCCCCGGGGTCACAATTTCAGCAAGAATCTGACTTTTGGCAATTCACTCAAAAATGGTGCCAGAAGCTTGCAAATGATCCCCTGAATGCTTTGGCGATGGAAACAGAAGGCTTTTTATCACAGGACAAGAAATCAGCCTTCAAAAACTTAACCGGCAGAAAATATTTTTTTGAAAAAATCCCTAAGCCCCGGGGTCACAATTTCAGCAAAAATCTGACTTTTGGCAATTCACTCAAAAATGGTGCCAGAAGCTTGCAAATGATCCCCTGAATGCTTTGGCGATGGAAACAGAAGGCTTTTTATCACAGGACAAGAAATCAGCCCTCAAAAACTTAACCGGCAGAAAATATTTTTTTGAAAAAATCCCTAAGCCCCGGGGTCACAATTTCAGCAAAAATCTGACTTTTGGCAATTCACTCAAAAATGGTGCCAAAAGCTTGAAAACGCTCTCCTGAAAGCTTTGGCACTCGAAACAGAAGGCTTTTTATCACAGGACAAGAAATCAGCCCTCAAAAACTTAACCGGCAGAAAATATTTTTTTGAAAAAATCCCTAAGCCCCGGGGTCACAATTTCAGCAAAAATCTGACTTTTGGCAATTCACTCAAAAATGGTGCCAGAAGCTTGCAAATGATCCCCTGAATGCTTTGGCGATGGAAACAGAAGGCTTTTTATCACAGGACAAGAAATCAGCCTTCAAAAACTTAACCGGCAGAAATTTTTTTTTGAAAAAATCCCTAAGCCCCGGGGTCACAATTTCAGCAAAAATCTGACTTTGGGCAATTCACTCAAAAATGGTGCCAGAAGCTTGCAAATGATCCCTTGAATGCTTTGGCGATGGAAACAGAAGGCTTTTTATCACAGGAGAAGAAATCAGCCCTCAAAAACTTAACCGGCAGAAAATATTTTTTTGAAAAAATCCCTAAGCCCCGGGGTCACAATTTCAGCAAAAATCTGACTTTTGGCAATTCACTCAAAAATGGTGCCAAAAGCTTGAAAACGCTCTCCTGAAAGCTTTGGCACTCGAAACAGAAGGCTTTTTATCACAGGACAAGAAATCAGCCCTCAAAAACTTAACTGGCAGAAAATATTTTTTTGAAAAAATCCCTAAGCCCCGGGGTCACAATTTCAGCAAAAATCTGACTTTTGGCAATTCACTCAAAAATGGTGCCAGAAGCTTGAAAACGCTCTCCTGAAAGGTTTGGCGATGGAAACAGAAGGCTTTTTATCACAGGACAAGAAATCAGCCCTCAAAAACTTAACCGGCAGAAAATATTTTTTTGAAAAAATCCCTAAGCCCCGGGGTCACAATTTCAGCAAAAATCTGACTTTTGGCAATTCACTCAAAAATGGTGCCAGAAGCTTGCAAATGATCCCCTGAAAGCTTTGGCGATGGAAACAGAAGGCTTTTTATCACAGGACAAGAAATCAGCCCTCAAAAACTTAACCGGCAGAAAATATTTTTTTGAAAAAATCCCTAAGACCCGGGGTCACAATTTCAGCAAAAATCTGACTTTTGGCAATTCACTCAAAAATGGTGCCAAAAGCTTGAAAACGCTCTCCTGAAAGCTTTGGCGATGGAAACAGAAGGCTTTTTATCACAGGACAAGAAATCAGCCCTCAAAAACGTAACCGGCAGAAAATATTTTTTTGAAAAAATCCCTAAGCCCCGGGGTCACGATTTCAGCAAAAATCTGACTTTTGGCAATTCACTCAAAAATGGTGCCAGAAGCTTGCAAATGATCCCCTGAAAGCTTTGGCGATGGAAACAGAAGGCTTTTTATCACAGGACAAGAAATCAGCCCTCAAAAACTTAACCGGCAGAAAATATTTTTTTGAAAAAATCCCTAAGACCCGGGGTCACAATTTCAGCAAAAATCTGACTTTTGGCAATTCACTCAAAAATGGTGCCAGAAGCTTGCAAATGATCCCCTGAAAGCTTTGGCGATGGAAACAGAAGGCTTTTTATCACAGGACAAGAAATCAGCCCTCAAAAACCTAACCGGCAGAAAATATTTTTTTGAAAAAATCCCTAAGCCCCGGGGTCACAATTTCAGCAAAAATCTGACTTTTGGCAATTCACTCAAAAATGGTGCCAGAAGCTTGCAAATGATCCCCTGAAAGGTTTGGCACTCGAAACAGAAGGCTTTTTATCACAGGACAAGAAATCAGCCCTCAAAAACTTAACCGGCAGAAAATATTTTTTTGAAAAAATCCCTAAGCCCCGGGGTCACAATTTCAGCAAAAATCTGACTTTTGGCAGTTCACTCAAAAATGGTTCCAAGAGCTTAAAAATGCTCCCCTGAAAGGTTTGGCACCCGAAACAGAAGGCTTTTTATCACAGGATAAGAAATCAGCCCTCAAAAACTTAACCGGCAGAAAATATTTTTTGAAAAAATCCCTAAGCCCCGGGGTCACAATTTCAGCAAAAATCTGACTTTGGGCAATTCACTCAAAAATGGTGCCAGAAGCTTGCAAATGATCCCTTGAAAGCTTTGAGGATGGAAACAAAAGGCTTTTTATCACAGGACAAGAAATCAGCCCTCAAAAACTTAAACGGCAGAAAATATTTTTTTGAAAAAATCCCTAAGCCCCGGGGTCACAATTTCAGCAAAAATCTGACTTTTGGCAATTCTCTCAAAAATGGTGCCAGAAGCTTGCAAATGATCCCCAGAAAGCTTTGGCGATGGAAACAGAAGGCTTTTTATCACAGGACAAGAAATCAGCCCTCAAAAACTTAACCGGCAGAAAATATTTTTTTGAAAAAATCCCTAAGCCCCGGGGTCACAATTTCAGCAAAAATCTGACTTTTGGCAATTCACTCAAAAATGGTTCCAAGAGCTTAAAAATGATCCCCCGAAAGCTTTGGCACTCGAAACATAAGGCTTTTTATCACAGGACAAGAAATCAGCCCTCAAAAACTTAACCGGCAGAAAATATTTTTTTGAAAAAATCCATAAGCCCCGGGGTCACAATTTCAGCAAAAATCTGACTTTTGGCAATTCACTCAAAAATGGTGCCAGAAGCTTGCAAATGATCCACTGAAAGCTTTGGCGATGGAAACAGAAGGCTTTTTATCACAGGACAGGAAATCAGCCCTCAAAAACTTAACCGGCAGAAAATATTTTTTTGAAAAAATCCCTAAGCCCCGGGGTCACAATTTCAGCAAAAATCTGACTTTTGGCAATTCACTCAAAAATGGTGCCAAAAGCTTGCAAATGATCCCCTGAAAGCTTTGGCACTCGAAACAGAAGGCTTTTTATCACAGGACAAGAAATCAGCCCTCAAAAACTTAACCGGCAGAAAATATTTTTTTGAAAAAATCCCTAAGCCCCGGGGTCACAATTTCAGCAAAAATCTGACTTTTGGCAATTCACTCAAAAATGGTGCCAGAAGCTTGCAAATGATCCACTGAAAGCTTTGGCGATGGAAACAGAAGACTTTTTATCACAGGACAGGAAATCAGCCCTCAAAAACTTAACCGGCAGATAATATTTTTTTGAAAAAATCCCTAAGCCCCGGGGTCACAATTTCAGCAAAAATCTGACTTTTGGCAATTCACTCAAAAAAGGTGCCAAAAGCTTGAAAACGCTCTCCTGAAATGTTTGGCACTCGAAACAGAAGGCTTTTTATCACAGGACAAGAAATCAGCCCTCAAAAACTTAACCGGCAGAAAATATTTTTTTGAAAAAATCCCTAAGCCCCGGGGTCACAATTTCAGCAAAAATCTGACTTTTGGCAATTCACTCAAAAATGGTGCCAGAAGCTTGCAAATGATCCCCTGAAAGATTTGGCGATGGAAACAGAAGGCTTTTTATCACAGGACAAGAAATCAGCCCTCATAAACTTAACCGGCAGAAAATATTTTTTTGAAAAAATCCCTAAGCCCCGGGGTCACAATTTCAGCAAAAATCTGACTTTTGGCAATTCACTCAAAAATGGTGCCAGAAGCTTGCAAATGATCCCCTGAAAGCTTTGGCGATGGAAACAGAAGGCTTTTTATCACAGGACAAGAAATCAGCCCTCAAAAACCTAACCGGCAGAAAATATTTTTTTGAAAAAATCCCTAAGCCCCGGGGTCACAATTTCAGCAAAAATCTGACTTTTGGCAATTCACTCAAAAATGGTGCCAGAAGCTTGCAAATGATCCCCTGAAAGGTTTGGCACTCGAAACAGAAGGCTTTTTATCACAGGACAAGAAATCAGCCCTCAAAAACTTAACCGGCAGAAAATATTTTTTTGAAAAAATCCCTAAGCCCCGGGGTCACAATTTCAGCAAAAATCTGACTTTTGGCAATTCACTCAAAAATGGTTCCAAGAGCTTAAAAATGATCCACTGAAAGCTTTGGCACTCGAAACATAAGGCTTTTTATCACAGGACAAGAAATCAGCCCTCAAAAACTTAACCGGCAGAAAATATTTTTTTGAAAAAATCCCTAAGCCCCGGGGTCACAATTTCAGCAAAAATCTGACTTTGGGCAATTCACTCAAAAATGGTGCCAGAAGGTTGCAAATGATCCCCTGAATGCTTTGGCGATGGAAACAGAAGGCTTTTTATCACAGGACAAGAAATCAGCCCTCAAAAACTTAACCGGCAGAAAATATTTTTTTGAAAAAATCCCTAAGCCCCGGGGTCACAATTTCAGCAAAAATCTGACTTTTGGCAATTCACTCAAAAATGGTGCCAAAAGCTTGCAAATGATCCCCTGAATGCTTTGGCGATGGAAACAGAAGGCTTTTTATCACAGGACAAGAAATCAGCCCTCAAAAACTTAACCGGCAGAAAATATTTTTTTGAAAAAATCCCTAAGCCCCGGGGTCACAATTTCAGCCAAAATCTGACTTTTGGCAATTCACTCAAAAATGGTGCCAAAAGCTTGAAAACGCTGTCCTGAAAGGTTTGGCACTCGAAACAGAAGGCTTTTTATCACAGGACAAGAAATCAGCCCTCAAAAACTTAACCGGCAGAAAATATTTTTTTGAAAAAATCCTAAGCCCCGGGGTCACAATTTCAGCAAAAATCTGACTTTTGGCAATTCACTCAAAAATGGTGCCAGAAGCTTGCAAATGATCCACTGAAAGCTTTGGCGATGGAAACAGAAGGCTTTTTATCACAGGACAGGAAATCAGCCCTCAAAAACTTAACCGGCAGAAAATATTTTTTTGAAAAAATCCCTAAGCCCCGGGGTCACAATTTCAGCAAAAATCTGACTTTTGGCAATTCACTCAAAAATGGTGCCAAAAGCTTGCAAATGATCCCCTGAAAGCTTTGGCACTCGAAACAGAAGGCTTTTTATCACAGGACAAGAAATCAGCCCTCAAAAACTTAACCGGCAGAAAATATTTTTTTGAAAAAATCCCTAAGCCCCGGGGTCACAATTTCAGCAAAAATCTGACTTTTGGCAATTCACTCAAAAATGGTGCCAGAAGCTTGCAAATGATCCACTGAAAGCTTTGGCGATGGAAACAGAAGACTTTTTATCACAGGACAGGAAATCAGCCCTCAAAAACTTAACCGGCAGATAATATTTTTTTGAAAAAATCCCTAAGCCCCGGGGTCACAATTTCAGCAAAAATCTGACTTTTGGCAATTCACTCAAAAAAGGTGCCAAAAGCTTGAAAACGCTCTCCTGAAATGTTTGGCACTCGAAACAGAAGGCTTTTTATCACAGGACAAGAAATCAGCCCTCAAAAACTTAACCGGCAGAAAATATTTTTTTGAAAAAATCCCTAAGCCCCGGGGTCACAATTTCAGCAAAAATCTGACTTTTGGCAATTCACTCAAAAATGGTGCCAGAAGCTTGCAAATGATCCCCTGAAAGATTTGGCGATGGAAACAGAAGGCTTTTTATCACAGGACAAGAAATCAGCCCTCATAAACTTAACCGGCAGAAAATATTTTTTTGAAAAAATCCCTAAGCCCCGGGGTCACAATTTCAGCAAAAATCTGACTTTTGGCAATTCACTCAAAAATGGTGCCAGAAGCTTGCAAATGATCCCCTGAAAGCTTTGGCGATGGAAACAGAAGGCTTTTTATCACAGGACAAGAAATCAGCCCTCAAAAACCTAACCGGCAGAAAATATTTTTTTGAAAAAATCCCTAAGCCCCGGGGTCACAATTTCAGCAAAAATCTGACTTTTGGCAATTCACTCAAAAATGGTGCCAGAAGCTTGCAAATGATCCCCTGAAAGGTTTGGCACTCGAAACAGAAGGCTTTTTATCACAGGACAAGAAATCAGCCCTCAAAAACTTAACCGGCAGAAAATATTTTTTTGAAAAAATCCCTAAGCCCCGGGGTCACAATTTCAGCAAAAATCTGACTTTTGGCAATTCACTCAAAAATGGTTCCAAGAGCTTAAAAATGATCCACTGAAAGCTTTGGCACTCGAAACATAAGGCTTTTTATCACAGGACAAGAAATCAGCCCTCAAAAACTTAACCGGCAGAAAATATTTTTTTGAAAAAATCCCTAAGCCCCGGGGTCACAATTTCAGCAAAAATCTGACTTTGGGCAATTCACTCAAAAATGGTGCCAGAAGGTTGCAAATGATCCCCTGAATGCTTTGGCGATGGAAACAGAAGGCTTTTTATCACAGGACAAGAAATCAGCCCTCAAAAACTTAACCGGCAGAAAATATTTTTTTGAAAAAATCCCTAAGCCCCGGGGTCACAATTTCAGCAAAAATCTGACTTTTGGCAATTCACTCAAAAATGGTGCCAAAAGCTTGCAAATGATCCCCTGAATGCTTTGGCGATGGAAACAGAAGGCTTTTTATCACAGGACAAGAAATCAGCCCTCAAAAACTTAACCGGCAGAAAATATTTTTTTGAAAAAATCCCTAAGCCCCGGGGTCACAATTTCAGCCAAAATCTGACTTTTGGCAATTCACTCAAAAATGGTGCCAAAAGCTTGAAAACGCTGTCCTGAAAGGTTTGGCACTCGAAACAGAAGGCTTTTTATCACAGGACAAGAAATCAGCCCTCAAAAACTTAACCGGCAGAAAATATTTTTTTGAAAAAATCCTAAGCCCCGGGGTCACAATTTCAGCAAAAATCTGACTTTTGGCAATTCACTCAAAAATGGTGCCAGAAGCTTGCAAATGATCCACTGAAAGCTTTGGCGATGGAAACAGAAGACTTTTTATCACAGGACAGGAAATCAGCCCTCAAAAACTTAACCGGCAGAAAATATTTTTTTGAAAAAATCCCTAAGCCCCGGGGTCACAATTTCAGCAAAAATCTGACTTTTGGCAATTCACTCAAAAATGGTGCCAAAAGCTTGAAAACGCTCTCCTGAAAGGTTTGGCACTCGAAACAGAAGGCTTTTTATCACAGGACAAGAAATCAGGCCTCAAAAACTTAACCGGCAGAAAATATTTTTTTGAAAAAATCCCTAAGCCCCGGGGTCACAATTTCAGCAAAAATCTGACTTTTGGCAATTCACTCAAAAATGGTGCCAGAAGCTTGCAAATGATCCCCAGAAAGCTTTGGCGATGGAAACAGAAGGCTTTTTATCACAGGACAAGAAATCAGCCCTCAAAAATTTAACCGGCAGAAAATATTTTTTTGAAAAAATCCCTAAGCCCCGGGGTCACAATTTCAGCAAGAATCTGACTTTTGGCAATTCACTCAAAAATGGTGCCAGAAGCTTGCAAATGATCCCCTGAATGCTTTGGCGATGGAAACAGAAGGCTTTTTATCACAGGACAAGAAATCAGCCTTCAAAAACTTAACCGGCAGAAAATATTTTTTTGAAAAAATCCCTAAGCCCCGGGGTCACAATTTCAGCAAAAATCTGACTTTTGGCAATTCACTCAAAAATGGTGCCAGAAGCTTGCAAATGATCCCCTGAATGCTTTGGCGATGGAAACAGAAGGCTTTTTATCACAGGACAAGAAATCAGCCCTCAAAAACTTAACCGGCAGAAAATATTTTTTTGAAAAAATCCCTAAGCCCCGGGGTCACAATTTCAGCAAAAATCTGACTTTTGGCAATTCACTCAAAAATGGTGCCAAAAGCTTGAAAACGCTCTCCTGAAAGCTTTGGCACTCGAAACAGAAGGCTTTTTATCACAGGACAAGAAATCAGCCCTCAAAAACTTAACCGGCAGAAAATATTTTTTTGAAAAAATCCCTAAGCCCCGGGGTCACAATTTCAGCAAAAATCTGACTTTTGGCAATTCACTCAAAAATGGTGCCAGAAGCTTGCAAATGATCCCCTGAATGCTTTGGCGATGGAAACAGAAGGCTTTTTATCACAGGACAAGAAATCAGCCTTCAAAAACTTAACCGGCAGAAATTTTTTTTTGAAAAAATCCCTAAGCCCCGGGGTCACAATTTCAGCAAAAATCTGACTTTGGGCAATTCACTCAAAAATGGTGCCAGAAGCTTGCAAATGATCCCTTGAATGCTTTGGCGATGGAAACAGAAGGCTTTTTATCACAGGAGAAGAAATCAGCCCTCAAAAACTTAACCGGCAGAAAATATTTTTTTGAAAAAATCCCTAAGCCCCGGGGTCACAATTTCAGCAAAAATCTGACTTTTGGCAATTCACTCAAAAATGGTGCCAAAAGCTTGAAAACGCTCTCCTGAAAGCTTTGGCACTCGAAACAGAAGGCTTTTTATCACAGGACAAGAAATCAGCCCTCAAAAACTTAACTGGCAGAAAATATTTTTTTGAAAAAATCCCTAAGCCCCGGGGTCACAATTTCAGCAAAAATCTGACTTTTGGCAATTCACTCAAAAATGGTGCCAGAAGCTTGAAAACGCTCTCCTGAAAGGTTTGGCGATGGAAACAGAAGGCTTTTTATCACAGGACAAGAAATCAGCCCTCAAAAACTTAACCGGCAGAAAATATTTTTTTGAAAAAATCCCTAAGCCCCGGGGTCACAATTTCAGCAAAAATCTGACTTTTGGCAATTCACTCAAAAATGGTGCCAGAAGCTTGCAAATGATCCCCTGAAAGCTTTGGCGATGGAAACAGAAGGCTTTTTATCACAGGACAAGAAATCAGCCCTCAAAAACTTAACCGGCAGAAAATATTTTTTTGAAAAAATCCCTAAGACCCGGGGTCACAATTTCAGCAAAAATCTGACTTTTGGCAATTCACTCAAAAATGGTGCCAAAAGCTTGAAAACGCTCTCCTGAAAGCTTTGGCGATGGAAACAGAAGGCTTTTTATCACAGGACAAGAAATCAGCCCTCAAAAACGTAACCGGCAGAAAATATTTTTTTGAAAAAATCCCTAAGCCCCGGGGTCACGATTTCAGCAAAAATCTGACTTTTGGCAATTCACTCAAAAATGGTGCCAGAAGCTTGCAAATGATCCCCTGAAAGCTTTGGCGATGGAAACAGAAGGCTTTTTATCACAGGACAAGAAATCAGCCCTCAAAAACTTAACCGGCAGAAAATATTTTTTTGAAAAAATCCCTAAGACCCGGGGTCACAATTTCAGCAAAAATCTGACTTTTGGCAATTCACTCAAAAATGGTGCCAGAAGCTTGCAAATGATCCCCTGAAAGCTTTGGCGATGGAAACAGAAGGCTTTTTATCACAGGACAAGAAATCAGCCCTCAAAAACCTAACCGGCAGAAAATATTTTTTTGAAAAAATCCCTAAGCCCCGGGGTCACAATTTCAGCAAAAATCTGACTTTTGGCAATTCACTCAAAAATGGTGCCAGAAGCTTGCAAATGATCCCCTGAAAGGTTTGGCACTCGAAACAGAAGGCTTTTTATCACAGGACAAGAAATCAGCCCTCAAAAACTTAACCGGCAGAAAATATTTTTTTGAAAAAATCCCTAAGCCCCGGGGTCACAATTTCAGCAAAAATCTGACTTTTGGCAGTTCACTCAAAAATGGTTCCAAGAGCTTAAAAATGCTCCCCTGAAAGGTTTGGCACCCGAAACAGAAGGCTTTTTATCACAGGATAAGAAATCAGCCCTCAAAAACTTAACCGGCAGAAAATATTTTTTGAAAAAATCCCTAAGCCCCGGGGTCACAATTTCAGCAAAAATCTGACTTTGGGCAATTCACTCAAAAATGGTGCCAGAAGCTTGCAAATGATCCCTTGAAAGCTTTGAGGATGGAAACAAAAGGCTTTTTATCACAGGACAAGAAATCAGCCCTCAAAAACTTAAACGGCAGAAAATATTTTTTTGAAAAAATCCCTAAGCCCCGGGGTCACAATTTCAGCAAAAATCTGACTTTTGGCAATTCTCTCAAAAATGGTGCCAGAAGCTTGCAAATGATCCCCAGAAAGCTTTGGCGATGGAAACAGAAGGCTTTTTATCACAGGACAAGAAATCAGCCCTCAAAAACTTAACCGGCAGAAAATATTTTTTTGAAAAAATCCCTAAGCCCCGGGGTCACAATTTCAGCAAAAATCTGACTTTTGGCAATTCACTCAAAAATGGTTCCAAGAGCTTAAAAATGATCCCCCGAAAGCTTTGGCACTCGAAACATAAGGCTTTTTATCACAGGACAAGAAATCAGCCCTCAAAAACTTAACCGGCAGAAAATATTTTTTTGAAAAAATCCATAAGCCCCGGGGTCACAATTTCAGCAAAAATCTGACTTTTGGCAATTCACTCAAAAATGGTGCCAGAAGCTTGCAAATGATCCACTGAAAGCTTTGGCGATGGAAACAGAAGGCTTTTTATCACAGGACAGGAAATCAGCCCTCAAAAACTTAACCGGCAGAAAATATTTTTTTGAAAAAATCCCTAAGCCCCGGGGTCACAATTTCAGCAAAAATCTGACTTTTGGCAATTCACTCAAAAATGGTGCCAAAAGCTTGCAAATGATCCCCTGAAAGCTTTGGCACTCGAAACAGAAGGCTTTTTATCACAGGACAAGAAATCAGCCCTCAAAAACTTAACCGGCAGAAAATATTTTTTTGAAAAAATCCCTAAGCCCCGGGGTCACAATTTCAGCAAAAATCTGACTTTTGGCAATTCACTCAAAAATGGTGCCAGAAGCTTGCAAATGATCCACTGAAAGCTTTGGCGATGGAAACAGAAGACTTTTTATCACAGGACAGGAAATCAGCCCTCAAAAACTTAACCGGCAGATAATATTTTTTTGAAAAAATCCCTAAGCCCCGGGGTCACAATTTCAGCAAAAATCTGACTTTTGGCAATTCACTCAAAAAAGGTGCCAAAAGCTTGAAAACGCTCTCCTGAAATGTTTGGCACTCGAAACAGAAGGCTTTTTATCACAGGACAAGAAATCAGCCCTCAAAAACTTAACCGGCAGAAAATATTTTTTTGAAAAAATCCCTAAGCCCCGGGGTCACAATTTCAGCAAAAATCTGACTTTTGGCAATTCACTCAAAAATGGTGCCAGAAGCTTGCAAATGATCCCCTGAAAGATTTGGCGATGGAAACAGAAGGCTTTTTATCACAGGACAAGAAATCAGCCCTCATAAACTTAACCGGCAGAAAATATTTTTTTGAAAAAATCCCTAAGCCCCGGGGTCACAATTTCAGCAAAAATCTGACTTTTGGCAATTCACTCAAAAATGGTGCCAGAAGCTTGCAAATGATCCCCTGAAAGCTTTGGCGATGGAAACAGAAGGCTTTTTATCACAGGACAAGAAATCAGCCCTCAAAAACCTAACCGGCAGAAAATATTTTTTTGAAAAAATCCCTAAGCCCCGGGGTCACAATTTCAGCAAAAATCTGACTTTTGGCAATTCACTCAAAAATGGTGCCAGAAGCTTGCAAATGATCCCCTGAAAGGTTTGGCACTCGAAACAGAAGGCTTTTTATCACAGGACAAGAAATCAGCCCTCAAAAACTTAACCGGCAGAAAATATTTTTTTGAAAAAATCCCTAAGCCCCGGGGTCACAATTTCAGCAAAAATCTGACTTTTGGCAATTCACTCAAAAATGGTTCCAAGAGCTTAAAAATGATCCACTGAAAGCTTTGGCACTCGAAACATAAGGCTTTTTATCACAGGACAAGAAATCAGCCCTCAAAAACTTAACCGGCAGAAAATATTTTTTTGAAAAAATCCCTAAGCCCCGGGGTCACAATTTCAGCAAAAATCTGACTTTTGGCAATTCACTCAAAAATGGTGCCAGAAGCTTGCAAATGATCCCCTGAAAGCTTTGGCGATGGAAACAGAAGGCTTTTTATCACAGGACAAGAAATCAGCCCTCAAAAACTTAACCGGCAGAAAATATTTTTTTGAAAAAATCCCTAAGCCCCGGGGTCACAATTTCAGCAAAAATCTGACTTTTGGCAATTCACTCAAAAATGGTGCCAAAAGCTTGAAAACGCTCTCCTGAAAGGTTTGGCTCTCGAAACAGAAGGCTTTTTATCACAGGACAAGAAATCAGCCCTCAAAAACTTAACCGGCAGAAAATATTTTTTTGAAAAAATCCCTAAGCCCCGGGGTCACAATTTCAGCAAAAATCTGACTTTTGGCAATTCACTCAAAAATGGTGCCAAAAGCTTGCAAATGATCCCCTGAAAGCTTTGGCACTCGAAACAGAAGGCTTTTTATCACAGGACAAGAAATCAGCCCTCAAAAACTTAACCGGCAGAAAATATTTTTTTGAAAAAATCCCTAAGCCCCGGGGTCACAATTTCAGCAAAAATCTGACTTTTGGCAATTCACTCAAAAATGGTGCCAGAAGCTTGCAAATGATCCCCCGAAAGGTTTGGCACTCGAAACAGAAGGCTTTTTATCACAGGACAAGAAATCAGCCCTCAAAAACTTAACCGGCAGATAATATTTTTTTGAAAAAATCCCTAAGCCCCGGGGTCACAATTTCAGCAAAAATCTGACTTTTGGCAATTCACTCAAAAATGGTGCCAAAAGCTTGAAAACGCTCTCCTGAAAGGTTTGGCTCTCGAAACAGAAGGCTTTTTATCACAGGACAAGAAATCAGCCCTCAAAAACTTAACCGGCAGAAAATATTTTTTTGAAAAAATCCCTAAGCCCCGGGGTCACAATTTCAGCAAAAATCTGACTTTTGGCAATTCACTCAAAAATGGTGCCAAAAGCTTGCAAATGATCCCCTGAAAGCTTTGGCACTCGAAACAGAAGGCTTTTTATCACAGGACAAGAAATCAGCCCTCAAAAACTTAACCGGCAGAAAATATTTTTTTGAAAAAATCCCTAAGCCCCGGGGTCACAATTTCAGCAAAAATCTGACTTTTGGCAATTCACTCAAAAATGGTGCCAGAAGCTTGCAAATGATCCCCCGAAAGGTTTGGCACTCGATACAGAAGGCTTTTTATCACAGGACAAGAAATCAGCCCTCAAAAACTTAACCGGCAGAAAATATTTTTTTGAAAAAATCCCTAAGCCCCGGGGTCACAATATCAGCAAAAATCTGACTTTTGGCAATTCACTCAAAAATGGTGCCAGAAGCTTGCAAATGATCCACTGAAAGCTTTGGCGATGGAAACAGAAGACTTTTTATCACAGGACAGGAAATCAGCCCTCAAAAACTTAACCGGCAGATAATATTTTTTTGAAAAAATCCCTAAGCCCCGGGGTCACAATTTCAGCAAAAATCTGACTTTTGGCAATTCACTCAAAAAAGGTGCCAAAAGCTTGGAAACGCTCTCCTGAAAGGTTTGGCACTCGAAACAGAAGGCTTTTTATCACAGGACAAGAAATCAGCCCTCAAAAACTTAACCGGCAGAAAATATTTTTTTGAAAAAATCCCTAAGCCCCGGGGTCACAATTTCAGGAAAAATCTGACTTTTGGCAATTCACTCAAAAATGGTGCCAGAAGCTTGCAAATGATCCCCCGAAAGGTTTGGCACTCGAAACAGAAGGCTTTTTATCACAGGACAAGAAATCAGCCCTCAAAAACTTAACCGGCAGAAAATATTTTTTTGAAAAAATCCCTAAGCCCCGGGGTCACAATTTCAGCAAAAATCTGACTTTTGGCAATTCACTCAAAAATGGTGCCAGAAGCTTGCAAATGATCCCCTGAAAGCTTTGGCGATGGAAACAGAAGGCTTTTTATCACAGGACAAGAAATCAGCCCTCAAAAACTTAACCGGCAGAAAATATTTTTTTGAAAAAATCCCTAAGCCCCGGGGTCACAATTTCAGCAAAAATCTGACTTTTGGCAATTCACTCAAAAATGGTGCCAAAAGCTTGAAAACGCTCTCCTGAAAGGTTTGGCTCTCGAAACAGAAGGCTTTTTATCACAGGACAAGAAATCAGCCCTCAAAAACTTAACCGGCAGAAAATATTTTTTTGAAAAAATCCCTAAGCCCCGGGGTCACAATTTCAGCAAAAATCTGACTTTTGGCAATTCACTCAAAAATGGTGCCAAAAGCTTGCAAATGATCCCCTGAAAGCTTTGGCACTCGAAACAGAAGGCTTTTTATCACAGGACAAGAAATCAGCCCTCAAAAACTTAACCGGCAGAAAATATTTTTTTGAAAAAATCCCTAAGCCCCGGGGTCACAATTTCAGCAAAAATCTGACTTTTGGCAATTCACTCAAAAATGGTGCCAGAAGCTTGCAAATGATCCCCCGAAAGGTTTGGCACTCGAAACAGAAGGCTTTTTATCACAGGACAAGAAATCAGCCCTCAAAAACTTAACCGGCAGAAAATATTTTTTTGAAAAAATCCCTAAGCCCCGGGGTCACAATTTCAGCAAAAATCTGACTTTTGGCAATTCACTCAAAAATGGTGCCAAAAGCTTGAAAACGCTCTCCTGAAAGGTTTGGCTCTCGAAACAGAAGGCTTTTTATCACAGGACAAGAAATCAGCCCTCAAAAACTTAACCGGCAGAAAATATTTTTTTGAAAAAATCCCTAAGCCCCGGGGTCACAATTTCAGCAAAAATCTGACTTTTGGCAATTCACTCAAAAATGGTGCCAAAAGCTTGCAAATGATCCCCTGAAAGCTTTGGCACTCGAAACAGAAGGCTTTTTATCACAGGACAAGAAATCAGCCCTCAAAAACTTAACCGGCAGAAAATATTTTTTTGAAAAAATCCCTAAGCCCCGGGGTCACAATTTCAGCAAAAATCTGACTTTTGGCAATTCACTCAAAAATGGTGCCAGAAGCTTGCAAATGATCCCCCGAAAGGTTTGGCACTCGATACAGAAGGCTTTTTATCACAGGACAAGAAATCAGCCCTCAAAAACTTAACCGGCAGAAAATATTTTTTTGAAAAAATCCCTAAGCCCCGGGGTCACAATATCAGCAAAAATCTGACTTTTGGCAATTCACTCAAAAATGGTGCCAGAAGCTTGCAAATGATCCACTGAAAGCTTTGGCGATGGAAACAGAAGACTTTTTATCACAGGACAGGAAATCAGCCCTCAAAAACTTAACCGGCAGATAATATTTTTTTGAAAAAATCCCTAAGCCCCGGGGTCACAATTTCAGCAAAAATCTGACTTTTGGCAATTCACTCAAAAAAGGTGCCAAAAGCTTGGAAACGCTCTCCTGAAAGGTTTGGCACTCGAAACAGAAGGCTTTTTATCACAGGACAAGAAATCAGCCCTCAAAAACTTAACCGGCAGAAAATATTTTTTTGAAAAAATCCCTAAGCCCCGGGGTCACAATTTCAGGAAAAATCTGACTTTTGGCAATTCACTCAAAAATGGTGCCAGAAGCTTGCAAATGATCCCCCGAAAGGTTTGGCACTCGAAACAGAAGGCTTTTTATCACAGGACAAGAAATCAGCCCTCAAAAACTTAACCGGCAGAAAATATTTTTTTGAAAAAATCCCTAAGCCCCGGGGTCACAATTTCAGCAAAAATCTGACTTTTGGCAATTCACTCAAAAATGGTGCCAGAAGCTTGCAAATGATCCACTGAAAGGTTTGGCACTCGAAACAGAAGGCTTTTTATCACAGGACAAGAAATCAGCCCTCAAAAACTTATCCGGCAGAAAATATTTTTTTGAAAAAATCCCTAAGCCCCGGGGTCACAATATCAGCAAAAATCTGACTTTTGGCAATTCACTCAAAAATGGTGCCAGAAGCTTGCAAATGATCCACTGAAAGCTTTGGCGATGGAAACAGAAGACTTTTTATCACAGGACAGGAAATCAGCCCTCAAAAACTTAACCGGCAGATAATATTTTTTTGAAAAAATCCCTAAGCCCCGGGGTCACAATTTCAGCAAAAATCTGACTTTTGGCAATTCACTCAAAAAAGGTGCCAAAAGCTTGGAAACGCTCTCCTGAAAGGTTTGGCACTCGAAACAGAAGGCTTTTTATCACAGGACAAGAAATCAGCCCTCAAAAACTTAACCGGCAGAAAATATTTTTTTGAAAAAATCCCTAAGCCCCGGGGTCACAATTTCAGCAAAAATCTGACTTTTGGCAATTCACTCAAAAATGGTGCCAAAAGCTTGAAAACGCTCTCCTGAAAGGTTTGGCACTCGAAACAGAAGGCTTTTTATCACAGGACAAGAAATCAGCCCTCAAAAACTTAACCGGCAGAAAATATTTTTTTGAAAAAATCCCTAAGCCCCGGGGTCACAATTTCAGCAAAAATCTGACTTTTGGCAATTCACTCAAAAATGGTGCCAGAAGCTTGCAAATGATCCCCCGAAAGGTTTGGCACTCGAAACAGAAGGCTTTTTATCACAGGACAAGAAATCAGCCCTCAAAAACTTAACCAGCAGAAAATATTTTTTTGAAAAAATCCCTAAGCCCCGGGGTCACAATTTCAGCAAAAATCTGACTTTTGGCAATTCACTCAAAAATGTTGCCAGAAGCTTGCAAATGATCCCCTGAAAGCTTTGGCGATGGAAACAGAAGGCTTTTTATCACAGGACAAGAAATCAGCCCTCAAAAACGTAAGCGGCAGAAAATATTTTTTTTAAAAAATCCCTAAGCCCCGGGGTCACAATTTCAGCAAAAATCTGACTTTCGGCAATTCACTCAAAAATGGTGCCAGAAGCTTGCAAATGATCCCCAGAAAGCTTTGGCGATGGAAACAGAAGGCTTTTTATCACAGGACAAGAAATCAGCCCTCAAAAACTTAACCGGCAGAAAATATTTTTTTGAAAAAATCCCTAAGGCCCGGGGTCACAATTTCAGCAAAAATCTGACTTTTGGCAATTCACTCAAAAATGGTGCCAGAAGCTTACAAATGCTCCCCCGAATGGTTTGGCACTCGAAACAGAAGGCTTTTTATCACAGGACAAGAAATCAGCCCTCAAAAACTTAATCGGCTGAAAATATTTTTTTGAAAAAATCCCTAAGCCCCGGGGTCACAATTTCAGCAAAAATCTGACTTTTGGCAATTCACTCAAAAATGGTGCCAAAAGCTTGAAAACGCTCTCCTGAAAGGTTTGGCACTCGAAACAGAAGGCTTTTTATCACAGGACAAGAAATCAGCCCTCAAAAACTTAACCGGCAGAAAATATTTTTTTGAAAAAATCCCTAAGCCCCGGGGTCACAATTTCAGCAAAAATCTGACTTTTGGCAATTCACTCAAAAATGGTGCCAAAAGCTTGCAAATGATCCCCTGAAAGCTTTGGCACTCGAAACAGAAGGCTTTTTATCACAGGACAAGAAATCAGCCCTCAAAAACTTAACCGGCAGAAAATATTTTTTTGAAAAAATCCCTAAGCCCCGGGGTCACAATTTCAGCAAAAATCTGACTTTTGGCAATTCACTCAAAAATGGTGCCAGAAGCTTGCAAATGATCCCCCGAAAGGTTTGGCACTCGAAACAGAAGGCTTTTTATCACAGGACAAGAAATCAGCCCTCAAAAACTTAACCGGCAGAAAATATTTTTTTGAAAAAATCCCTAAGCCCCGGGGTCACAATTTCAGCAAAAATCTGACTTTTGGCAATTCACTCAAAAATGGTGCCAGAAGCTTAAAAATGCTCCCCCGAAAGGTTTGGCGATGGAAACAGAAGGCTTTTTATCACAGGACAAGAAATCAGCCCTCAAAAACTTAACCGGCAGAAAATATTTTTTTGAAAAAATCCCTAAGCCCCGGGGTCACAATTTCAGGAAAAATCTGACTTTTGGCAATTCACTCAAAAATGGTGCCAGAAGCTTGCAAATGATCCCCCGAAAGGTTTGGCACTCGAAACAGAAGGCTTTTTATCACAGGACAAGAAATCAGCCCTCAAAAACTTAACCGGCAGAAAATATTTTTTTGAAAAAATCCCTAAGCCCCGGGGTCACAATTTCAGCAAAAATCTGACTTTTGGCAATTCACTCAAAAATGGTGCCAGAAGCTTGCAAATGATCCACTGAAAGCTTTGGCGATGGAAACAGAAGACTTTTTATCACAGGACAGGAAATCAGCCCTCAAAAACTTAACCGGCAGAAAATATTTTTTTGAAAAAATCCCTAAGCCCCGGGGTCACAATTTCAGCAAAAATCTGACTTTCGGCAATTCACTCAAAAATGGTGCCAAAAGCTTGCAAATGATCCCCAGAAAGCTTTGGCGATGGAAACAGAAGGCTTTTTATCACAGGACAAGAAATCAGCCCTCAAAAACTTAACCGGCAGAAAATATTTTTTTGAAAAAATCCCTAAGCCCCGGGGTCACAATTTCAGCAAAAATCTGACTTTTGGCAATTCACTCAAAAATGGTGCCAGAAGCTTGCAAATGATCCCCCGAAAGGTTTGGCACTCGAAACAGAAGGCTTTTTATCACAGGACAAGAAATCAGCCCTCAAAAACTTAACCGGCAGAAAATATTTTTTTGAAAAAATCCCTAAGCCCCGGGGTCACAATTTCAGCAAAAATCTGACTTTTGGCAATTCACTCAAAAATGTTGCCAGAAGCTTGCAAATGATCCCCTGAAAGCTTTGGCGATGGAAACAGAAGGCTTTTTATCACAGGACAAGAAATCAGCCCTCAAAAACGTAAGCGGCAGAAAATATTTTTTTAAAAAAATCCCTAAGCCCCGGGGTCACAATTTCAGCAAAAATCTGACTTTCGGCAATACACTCAAAAATGGTGCCAGAAGCTTGCAAATGATCCCCAGAAAGCTTTGGCGATGGAAACAGAAGGCTTTTTATCACAGGACAAGAAATCAGCCCTCAAAAACTTAACCGGCAGAAAATATTTTTTTGAAAAAATCCCTAAGCCCCGGGGTCACAATTTCAGCAAAAATCTGACTTTTGGCAATTCACTCAAAAATGGTGCCAGAAGCTTACAAATGCTCCCCCGAATGGTTTGGCACTCGAAACAGAAGGCTTTTTATCACAGGACAAGAAATCAGCCCTCAAAAACTTAATCGGCTGAAAATATTTTTTTGAAAAAATCCCTAAGCCCCGGGGTCACAATTTCAGCAAAAATCTGACTTTTGGCAATTCACTCAAAAATGGTGCCAGAAGCTTAAAAATGCTCCCCCGAAAGGTTTGGCGATGGAAACAGAAGGCTTTTTATCACAGGACAAGAAATCAGCCCTCAAAAACTTAACCGGCAGAAAATATTTTTTTGAAAAAATCCCTAAGCCCCGGGGTCACAATTTCAGGAAAAATCTGACTTTTGGCAATTCACTCAAAAATGGTGCCAGAAGCTTGCAAATGATCCCCCGAAAGGTTTGGCACTCGAAACAGAAGGCTTTTTATCACAGGACAAGAAATCAGCCCTCAAAAACTTAACCGGCAGAAAATATTTTTTTGAAAAAATCCCTAAGCCCCGGGGTCACAATTTCAGCAAAAATCTGACTTTTGGCAATTCACTCAAAAATGGTGCCAGAAGCTTGCAAATGATCCACTGAAAGCTTTGGCGATGGAAACAGAAGACTTTTTATCACAGGACAGGAAATCAGCCCTCAAAAACTTAACCGGCAGAAAATATTTTTTTGAAAAAATCCCTAAGCCCCGGGGTCACAATTTCAGCAAAAATCTGACTTTTGGCAATTCACTCAAAAATGGTGCCAAAAGCTTGAAAACGCTCTCCTGAAAGGTTTGGCACTCGAAACAGAAGGCTTTTTATCACAGGACAAGAAATCAGCCCTCAAAAACTTAACCGGCAGAAAATATTTTTTTGAAAAAATCCCTAAGCCCCGGGGTCACAATTTCAGCAAAAATCTGACTTTTGGCAATTCACTCAAAAATGGTGCCAGAAGCTTGCAAATGATCCCCCGAAAGGTTTGGCACTCGAAACAGAAGGCTTTTTATCACAGGACAAGAAATCAGACCTCAAAAAATTAACCGGCAGAAAATATTTTTTTGAAAAAATCCCTAAGCCCCGGGGTCACAATTTCAGCAAAAATCTGACTTTTGGCAATTCACTCAAAAATGGTGCCAGAAGCTTGCAAATGATCCCCTGAAAGCTTTGGCGATGGAAACAGAAGGCTTTTTATCACAGGACAAGAAATCAGCCCTCAAAAACGTAAGCGGCAGAAAATATTTTTTTTAAAAAAATCCCTAAGCCCCGGGGTCACAATTTCAGCAAAAATCTGACTTTCGGCAATTCACTCAAAAATGGTGCCAGAAGCTTGCAAATGATCCCCAGAAAGCTTTGGCGATGGAAACAGAAGGCTTTTTATCACAGGACAAGAAATCAGCCCTCAAAAACTTAACCGGCAGAAAATATTTTTTTGAAAAAATCCCTAAGCCCCGGGGTCACAATTTCAGCAAAAATCTGACTTGGCAATTCACTCAAAAATGGTGCCAGAAGCTTACAAATGCTCCCCCGAATGGTTTGGCACTCGAAACAGAAGGCTTTTTATCCCAGGACAAGAAATCAGCCCTCAAAAACTTAATCGGCTGAAAATATTTTTTTGAAAAAATCCCTAAGCCCCGGGGTCACAATTTCAGCAAAAATCTGACTTTTGGCAATTCACTCAAAAATGGTGCCAAAAGCTTGAAAACGCTCTCCTGAAAGGTTTGGCACTCGAAACAGAAGGCTTTTTATCACAGGACAAGAAATCAGCCCTCAAAAACTTAACCGGCAGAAAATATTTTTTTGAAAAAATCCCTAAGCCCCGGGGTCACAATTTCAGCAAAAATCTGACTTTTGGCAATTCACTCAAAAATGGTGCCAAAAGCTTGCAAATGATCCCCTGAAAGCTTTGGCACTCGAAACAGAAGGCTTTTTATCACAGGACAAGAAATCAGCCCTCAAAAACTTAACCGGCAGAAAATATTTTTTTGAAAAAATCCCTAAGCCCCGGGGTCATAATTTCAGCAAAAATCTGACTTTTGGCAATTCACTCAAAAATGGTGCCAGAAGCTTGCAAATGATCCCCCGAAAGGTTTGGCACTCGAAACAGAAGGCTTTTTATCACAGGACAAGAAATCAGCCCTCAAAAACTTAACCGGCAGAAAATATTTTTTTGAAAAAATCCCTAAGCCCCGGGGTCACAATTTCAGCAAAAATCTGACTTTTGGCAATTCACTCAAAAATGGTGCCAGAAGCTTGCAAATGATCCACTGAAAGCTTTGGCGATGGAAACAGAAGACTTTTTATCACAGGACAGGAAATCAGCCCTCAAAAACTTAACCGGCAGAAAATATTTTTTTGAAAAAATCCCTAAGCCCCGGGGTCACAATTTCAGCAAAAATCTGACTTTTGGCAATTCACTCAAAAATGGTGCCAAAAGCTTGAAAACGCTCTCCTGAAAGGTTTGGCACTCGAAACAGAAGGCTTTTTATCACAGGACAAGAAATCAGCCCTCAAAAACTTAACCGGCAGAAAATATTTTTTTGAAAAAATCCCTAAGCCCCGGGGTCACAATTTCAGCAAAAATCTGACTTTTGGCAATTCACTCAAAAATGGTGCCAGAAGCTTGCAAATGATCCCCAGAAAGCTTTGGCGATGGAAACAGAAGGCTTTTTATCACAGGACAAGAAATCAGCCCTCAAAAACTTAACCGGCAGAAAATATTTTTTTGAAAAAATCCCTAAGCCCCGGGGTCACAATTTCAGCAAAAATCTGACTTTTGGCAATTCACTCAAAAATGGTGCCAGAAGCTTGCAAATGATCCACTGAAAGCTTTGGCGATGGAAACAGAAGACTTTTTATCACAGGACAGGAAATCAGCCCTCAAAAACTTAACCGGCAGAAAATATTTTTTTGAAAAAATCCCTAAGCCCCGGGGTCACAATTTCAGCAAAAATCTGACTTTTGGCAATTCACTCAAAAATGGTGCCAAAAGCTTGAAAACGCTCTCCTGAAAGGTTTGGCACTCGAAACAGAAGGCTTTTTATCACAGGACAAGAAATCAGCCCTCAAAAACGTAACCGGCAGAAAATATTTTTTTGAAAAAATCCCTAAGCCCCGGGGTCACGATTTCAGCAAAAATCTGACTTTTGGCAGTTCACTCAAAAATGGTGCCAGAAGCTTGCAAATGATCCCCTGAAAGCTTTGGCGATGGAAACAGAAGGCTTTTTATCACAGGACAAGAAATCAGCCCTCAAAAACTTAACCGGCAGAAAATATTTTTTTGAAAAAATCCCTAAGCCCCGGGGTCACAATTTCAGCAAAAATCTGACTTTTGGCAATTCACTAAAAAAATGGTGCCAGAAGCTTGCAAATGATCCCCTGAAAGGTTTGGCACTCGAAACAGAAGGCTTTTTATCACAGGACCAGAAATCAGCCCTCAAAAACTTAACCGGCAGAAAATATTTTTTTGAAAAAATCCCTAAGCCCCGGGGTCATAATTTCAGCAAAAATCTGACTTTTGGCAGTTCACTCAAAAATGGTTCCAAGAGCTTAAAAATGCTCCCCTGAAAGGTTTGGCACCCGAAACAGAAGGCTTTTTTTCACAGGATAAGAAATCAGCCCTCAAAAACTTAACCGGCAGAAAATATTTTTTGAAAAAATCCCTAAGCCCCGGGGTCACAATTTCAGCAAAAATCTGACTTTGGGCAATTCACTCAAAAATGGTGCCAGAAGCTTGCAAATGATCCCTTGAAAGCTTTGGGGATGGAAACAAAAGGCTTTTTATCACAGGACAAGAAATCAGCCCTCAAAAACTTAACCGGCAGAAAATATTTTTTTGAAAATATCCCTAAGCCCCGGGGTCACAATTTCAGCAAAAATCTGACTTTTGGCAATTCACTCAAAAATGGTGCCAGAAGCTTAAAAATGATCCCCTGAAAGCTTTGGCGATGGAAACAGAAGGCTTTTTATCACAGGACAAGAAATCAGCCCTCAAAAACTTAACCGGCTGAAAATATTTTTTTGAAAAAATCCCTAAGCCCCGGGGTCACAATTTCAGCAAAAATCTGACTTTTGGCAATTCACTCAAAAATGGTGCCAGAAGCTTGCAAATGATCCCCTGAAAGCTTTGGCGATGGAAACAGAAGGCTTTTTATCACAGGACAAGAAATCAGCCCTCAAAAACTTAACCGGCAGAAAATATTTCTTTGAAAAAATCCCTAAGCCCCGGGGTCACAATTTCAGCAAAATCTGACTTTTGGCAATTCACTCAAAAATGGTGCCAGTAGCTTGCAAATGATCCCCTGAAAGCTTTGGCGATGGAAACAGAAGGCTTTTTATCACAGGACAAGAAATCAGCCCTCAACAACTTAACCGGCAGAAAATATTTTTTTGAAAAAATCCCTAAGCCCCGGGGTCACAATTTCAGCAAAAATCTGACTTTTGGCAATTCACTCAAAAATGGTGCCAGAAGCTTGCAAATGATCCCTTGAAAGCTTTGGGGATGGAAACAAAAGGCTTTTTATCACAGGACAAGAAATCAGCCCTCAAAAACTTAACCGGCAGAAAATATTTTTTTGAAAATATCCCTAAGCCCCGGGGTCACAATTTCAGCAAAAATCTGACTTTTGGCAATTCACTCAAAAATGGTGCCAGAAGCTTAAAAATGATCCCCTGAAAGCTTTGGCGATGGAAACAGAAGGCTTTTTATCACAGGACAAGAAATCAGCCCTCAAAAACTTAACCGGCTGAAAATATTTTTTTGAAAAAATCCCTAAGCCCCGGGGTCACAATTTCAGCAAAAATCTGACTTTTGGCAATTCACTCAAAAATGGTGCCTGAAGCTTAAAAATGCTCCCCCGAAAGGTTTGGCACTCGAAACAGAAGGCTTTTTATCACAGGACAAGAAATCAGCCCTCAAAAACTTAACCGGCAGAAAATATTTTTTTGAAAAAATCCCTAAGCCCCGGGGTCACAATTTCAGCAAAAATCTGACTTTTGGCAATTCACTCAAAAATGGTGCCAGAAGCTTAAAAATGCTCCCCCGAAAGGTTTGGCGATGGAAACAGAAGGCTTTTTATCACAGGACAAGAAATCAGCCCTCAAAAACTTAACCGGCAGAAAATATTTTTTTGAAAAAATCCCTAAGCCCCGGGGTCACAATTTCAGGAAAAATCTGACTTTTGGCAATTCACTCAAAAATGGTGCCAGAAGCTTGCAAATGATCCCCCGAAAGGTTTGGCACTCGAAACAGAAGGCTTTTTATCACAGGACAAGAAATCAGCCCTCAAAAACTTAACCGGCAGAAAATATTTTTTTGAAAAAATCCCTAAGCCCCGGGGTCACAATTTCAGCAAAAATCTGACTTTTGGCAATTCACTCAAAAATGGTGCCAGAAGCTTGCAAATGATCCACTGAAAGCTTTGGCGATGGAAACAGAAGACTTTTTATCACAGGACAGGAAATCAGCCCTCAAAAACTTAACCGGCAGAAAATATTTTTTTGAAAAAATCCCTAAGCCCCGGGGTCACAATTTCAGCAAAAATCTGACTTTTGGCAATTCACTCAAAAATGGTGCCAAAAGCTTGAAAACACTCTCCTGAAAGGTTTGGCACTCGAAACAGAAGGCTTTTTATCACAGGACAAGAAATCAGCCCTCAAAAACTTAACCGGCAGAAAATATTTTTTTGAAAAAATCCCTAAGCCCCGGGGTCACAATTTCAGCAAAAATCTGACTTTTGGCAATTCACTCAAAAATGGTGCCAGAAGCTTGCAAATGATCCCCCGAAAGGTTTGGCACTCGAAACAGAAGGCTTTTTATCACAGGACAAGAAATCAGCCCTCAAAAACTTAACCGGCAGAAAATATTTTTTTGAAAAAATCCCTAAGCCCCGGGGTCACAATTTCAGCAAAAATCTGACTTTTGGCAATTCACTCAAAAATGGTGCCAAAAGCTTGAAAACACTCTCCTGAAAGGTTTGGCACTCGAAACAGAAGGCTTTTTATCACAGGACAAGAAATCAGCCCTCAAAAACGTAACCGGCAGAAAATATTTTTTTGAAAAAATCCCTAAGCCCCGGGGTCACAATTTCAGCAAAAATCTGACTTTTGGCAGTTCACTCAAAAATGGTGCCAGAACCTTGCAAATGATCCCCAGAAAGCTTTGGCGATGGAAACAGAAGGTTTTTTATCACAGGACAAGAAATCAGCCCTCAAAAACTTAACCGGCAGAAAATATTTTTTTGAAAAAATCCCTAAGCCCCGGGGTCACAATTTCAGCAAAAATCTGACTTTTGGCAATTCACTCAAAAATGGTGCCAGAAGCTTGCAAATGATCCCCCGAAAGGTTTGGCACTCGAAACAGAAGGCTTTTTATCACAGGACAAGAAATCAGCCCTCAAAAACTTAACCGGCAGAAAATATTTTTTTGAAAAAATCCCTAAGCCCCGGGGTCACAATTTCAGCAAAAATCTGACTTTTGGCAATTCACTCAAAAATGGTGCCAAAAGCTTGAAAACGCTCTCCTGAAAGGTTTGGCACTCGAAACAGAAGGCTTTTTATCACAGGACAAGAAATCAGCCCTCAAAAACGTAACCGGCAGAAAATATTTTTTTGAAAAAATCCCTAAGCCCCGGGGTCACGATTTCAGCAAAAATCTGACTTTTGGCAGTTCACTCAAAAATGGTGCCAGAAGCTTGCAAATGATCCCCTGAAAGCTTTGGCGATGGAAACAGAAGGCTTTTTATCACAGGACAAGAAATCAGCCCTCAAAAACTTAACCGGCAGAAAATATTTTTTTGAAAAAATCCCTAAGCCCCGGGGTCACAATTTCAGCAAAAATCTGACTTTTGGCAATTCACTCAAAAATGGTGCCAGAAGCTTGCAAATGATCCCCTGAAAGGTTTGGCACTCGAAACAGAAGGCTTTTTATCACAGGACCAGAAATCAGCCCTCAAAAACTTAACCGGCAGAAAATATTTTTTTGAAAAAATCCCTAAGCCCCGGGTCATAATTTCAGCAAAAATCTGACTTTTGGCAGTTCACTCAAAAATGGTTCCAAGAGCTTAAAAATGCTCCCCTGAAAGGTTTGGCACCCGAAACAGAAGGCTTTTTTTCACAGGATAAGAAATCAGCCCTCAAAAACTTAACCGGCAGAAAATATTTTTTGAAAAAATCCCTAAGCCCCGGGGTCACAATTTCAGCAAAAATCTGACTTTGGGCAATTCACTCAAAAATGGTGCCAGAAGCTTGCAAATGATCCCTTGAAAGCTTTGGGGATGGAAACAAAAGGCTTTTTATCACAGGACAAGAAATCAGCCCTCAAAAACTTAACCGGCAGAAAATATTTTTTTGAAAATATCCCTAAGCCCCGGGGTCACAATTTCAGCAAAAATCTGACTTTTGGCAATTCACTCAAAAATGGTGCCTGAAGCTTAAAAATGCTCCCCCGAAAGGTTTGGCACTCGAAACAGAAGGCTTTTTATCACAGGACAAGAAATCAGCCCTCAAAAACTTAACCGGCAGAAAATATTTTTTTGAAAAAATCCCTAAGCCCCGGGGTCACAATTTCAGCAAAAATCTGACTTTTGGCAATTCACTCAAAAATGGTGCCAGAAGCTTAAAAATGCTCCCCCGAAAGGTTTGGCGATGGAAACAGAAGGCTTTTTATCACAGGACAAGAAATCAGCCCTCAAAAACTTAACCGGCAGAAAATATTTTTTTGAAAAAATCCCTAAGCCCCGGGGTCACAATTTCAGGAAAAATCTGACTTTTGGCAATTCACTCAAAAATGGTGCCAGAAGCTTGCAAATGATCCCCCGAAAGGTTTGGCACTCGAAACAGAAGGCTTTTTATCACAGGACAAGAAATCAGCCCTCAAAAACTTAACCGGCAGAAAATATTTTTTTGAAAAAATCCCTAAGCCCCGGGGTCACAATTTCAGCAAAAATCTGACTTTTGGCAATTCACTCAAAAATGGTGCCAGAAGCTTGCAAATGATCCACTGAAAGCTTTGGCGATGGAAACAGAAGACTTTTTATCACAGGACAGGAAATCAGCCCTCAAAAACTTAACCGGCAGAAAATATTTTTTTGAAAAAATCCCTAAGCCCCGGGGTCACAATTTCAGCAAAAATCTGACTTTTGGCAATTCACTCAAAAATGGTGCCAAAAGCTTGAAAACGCTCTCCTGAAAGGTTTGGCACTCGAAACAGAAGGCTTTTTATCACAGGACAAGAAATCAGCCCTCAAAAACTTAACCGGCAGAAAATATTTTTTTGAAAAAATCCCTAAGCCCCGGGGTCACAATTTCAGCAAAAATCTGACTTTTGGCAATTCACTCAAAAATGGTGCCAGAAGCTTGCAAATGATCCCCCGAAAGGTTTGGCACTCGAAACAGAAGGCTTTTTATCACAGGACAAGAAATCAGCCCTCAAAAACTTAACCGGCAGAAAATATTTTTTTGAAAAAATCCCTAAGCCCCGGGGTCACAATTTCAGCAAAAATCTGACTTTTGGCAATTCACTCAAAAATGGTGCCAGAAGCTTGAAAACGCTCTCCTGAAAGGTTTGGCACTCGAAACAGAAGGCTTTTTATCACAGGACCAGAAATCAGCCCTCAAAAACTTAACCGGCAGAAAATATTTTTTTGAAAAAATCCCTAAGCCCCGGGGTCATAATTTCAGCAAAAATCTGACTTTTGGCAGTTCACTCAAAAATGGTTCCAAGAGCTTAAAAATGCTCCCCTGAAAGGTTTGGCACCCGAAACAGAAGGCTTTTTTTCACAGGATAAGAAATCAGCCCTCAAAAACTTAACCGGCAGAAAATATTTTTTGAAAAAATCCCTAAGCCCCGGGGTCACAATTTCAGCAAAAATCTGACTTTGGGCAATTCACTCAAAAATGGTGCCAGAAGCTTGCAAATGATCCCTTGAAAGCTTTGGGGATGGAAACAAAAGGCTTTTTATCACAGGACAAGAAATCAGCCCTCAAAAACTTAACCGGCAGAAAATATTTTTTTGAAAATATCCCTAAGCCCCGGGGTCACAATTTCAGCAAAAATCTGACTTTTGGCAATTCACTCAAAAATGGTGCCAGAAGCTTAAAAATGATCCCCTGAAAGCTTTGGCGATGGAAACAGAAGGCTTTTTATCACAGGACAAGAAATCAGCCCTCAAAAACTTAACCGGCTGAAAATATTTTTTTGAAAAAATCCCTAAGCCCCGGGGTCACAATTTCAGCAAAAATCTAATTTTTGGCAATTCACTCAAAAATGGTGCCAGAAGCTTGCAAATGATCCCCTGAAAGCTTTGGCGATGAAAACAGAAGGCTTTTTATCACAGGACAAGAAATCAGCCCTCAAAAACTTAACCGGCAGAAAATATTTCTTTGAAAAAATCCCTAAGCCCCGGGGTCACAATTTCAGCAAAATCTGACTTTTGGCAATTCACTCAAAAATGGTGCCAGAAGCTTGCAAATGATCCCCTGAAAGCTTTGGCGATGGAAACAGAAGGCTTTTTATCACAGGACAAGAAATCAGCCCTCAACAACTTAACCGGCAGAAAATATTTTTTTGAAAAATTCCCTAAGCCCCGGGGTCACAATTTCAGCAAAAATCTGACTTTTGGCAATTCACTCAAAAATGGTGCCAAAAGCTTGAAAACGCTCTCCTGAAAGGTTTGGCACTCGAAACAGAAGGCTTTTTATCACAGGACAAGAAATCAGCCCTCAAAAACTTAACCGGCAGAAAATATTTTTTTGAAAAAATCCCTACAATTTCAGCAAAAATCTGACTTTTCGTAATTCAGTCAAAAATGGTGCCAGAAGCTTGCAAATGATCCACTGAAAGATTTGGCGATGGAAACAGAAGACTTTATCACAGGACAGGAAATCAGCCCTCAAAAACTTAACCGGCAGAAAATATTTTTTTGAAAAAATCCCTAAGCCCCGGGTCACAATTTCAGCAAAAATCTGACTTTTGGCAATTCACTCAAAAATGGTGCCAGAACCTTGCAAATGATCCCCAGAAAGCTTTGGCGATGGAAACAGAAGGTTTTTTATCACAGGACAAGAAATCAGCCCTCAAAAACTTAACCGGCAGAAAATATTTTTTTGAAAAAATCCCTAAGCCCCGGGGTCACAATTTCAGCAAAAATCTGACTTTTGGCAATTCACTCAAAAATGGTGCCAGAAGCTTGCAAATGATCCCCCGAAAGGTTTGGCACTCGAAACAGAAGGCTTTTTATCACAGGACAAGAAATCAGCCCTCAAAAACTTAACCGGCAGAAAATATTTTTTTGAAAAAATCCCTAAGCCCCGGGGTCACAATTTCAGCAAAAATCTGACTTTTGGCAATTCACTCAAAAATGGTGCCAGAAGCTTGCAAATGATCCACTGAAAGCTTTGGCGATGGAAACAGAAGACTTTTTATCACAGGACAGGAAATCAGCCCTCAAAAACTTAACCGGCAGAAAATATTTTTTTGAAAAAATCCCTAAGCCCCGGGGTCACAATTTCAGCAAAAATCTGACTTTTGGCAATTCACTCAAAAATGGTGCCAAAAGCTTGAAAACGCTCTCCTGAAAGGTTTGGCACTCGAAACAGAAGGCTTTTTATCACAGGACAAGAAATCAGCCCTCAAAAACGTAACCGGCAGAAAATATTTTTTTGAAAAAATCCCTAAGCCCGGGGTCACGATTTCAGCAAAAATCTGACTTTTGGCAGTTCACTCAAAAATGGTGCCAGAAGCTTGCAAATGATCCCCTGAAAGCTTTGGCGATGGAAACAGAAGGCTTTTTATCACAGGACAAGAAATCAGCCCTCAAAAACTTAACCGGCAGAAAATATTTTTTTGAAAAAATCCCTAAGCCCCGGGGTCACAATTTCAGCAAAAATCTGACTTTTGGCAATTCACTCAAAAATGGTGCCAGAAGCTTGCAAATGATCCCCTGAAAGGTTTGGCACTCGAAACAGAAGGCTTTTTATCACAGGACCAGAAATCAGCCCTCAAAAACTTAACCGGCAGAAAATATTTTTTTGAAAAAATCCCTAAGCCCCGGGTCATAATTTCAGCAAAAATCTGACTTTTGGCAGTTCACTCAAAAATGGTTCCAAGAGCTTAAAAATGCTCCCCTGAAAGGTTTGGCACCCGAAACAGAAGGCTTTTTTTCACAGGATAAGAAATCAGCCCTCAAAAACTTAACCGGCAGAAAATATTTTTTGAAAAAATCCCTAAGCCCCGGGGTCACAATTTCAGCAAAAATCTGACTTTGGGCAATTCACTCAAAAATGGTGCCAGAAGCTTGCAAATGATCCCTTGAAAGCTTTGGGGATGGAAACAAAAGGCTTTTTATCACAGGACAAGAAATCAGCCCTCAAAAACTTAACCGGCAGAAAATATTTTTTTGAAAATATCCCTAAGCCCCGGGGTCACAATTTCAGCAAAAATCTGACTTTTGGCAATTCACTCAAAAATGGTGCCAGAAGCTTAAAAATGATCCCCTGAAAGCTTTGGCGATGGAAACAGAAGGCTTTTTATCACAGGACAAGAAATCAGCCCTCAAAAACTTAACCGGCTGAAAATATTTTTTTGAAAAAATCCCTAAGCCCCGGGGTCACAATTTCAGCAAAAATCTAATTTTTGGCAATTCACTCAAAAATGGTGCCAGAAGCTTGCAAATGATCCCCTGAAAGCTTTGGCGATGAAAACAGAAGGCTTTTTATCACAGGACAAGAAATCAGCCCTCAAAAACTTAACCGGCAGAAAATATTTCTTTGAAAAAATCCCTAAGCCCCGGGGTCACAATTTCAGCAAAATCTGACTTTTGGCAATTCACTCAAAAATGGTGCCAGAAGCTTAAAAATGATCCCCTGAAAGCTTTGGCGATGGAAACAGAAGGCTTTTTATCACAGGACAAGAAATCAGCCCTCAAAAACTTAACCGGCTGAAAATATTTTTTTGAAAAAATCCCTAAGCCCCGGGGTCACAATTTCAGCAAAAATCTAATTTTTGGCAATTCACTCAAAAATGGTGCCAGAAGCTTGCAAATGATCCCCTGAAAGCTTTGGCGATGAAAACAGAAGGCTTTTTATCACAGGACAAGAAATCAGCCCTCAAAAACTTAACCGGCAGAAAATATTTCTTTGAAAAAATCCCTAAGCCCCGGGGTCACAATTTCAGCAAAATCTGACTTTTGGCAATTCACTCAAAAATGGTGCCAGAAGCTTGCAAATGATCCCCTGAAAGCTTTGGCGATGGAAACAGAAGGCTTTTTATCACAGGACAAGAAATCAGCCCTCAACAACTTAACCGGCAGAAAATATTTTTTTGAAAAAATCCCTAAGCCCCGGGGTCACAATTTCTGCAAAAATCTGACTTTTGGCAATTCACTCAAAAATGGTGCCAAAAGCTTGAAAACGCTCTCCTGAAAGGTTTGGCACTCGAAACAGAAGGCTTTTTATCACAGGACAAGAAATCAGCCCTCAAAAACTTAACCGGCAGAAAATATTTTTTTGAAAAAATCCCTACAATTTCAGCAAAAATCTGACTTTTCGTAATTCAGTCAAAAATGGAGCCAGAAGCTTGCAAATGATTCACTGAAAGATTTGGCGATGGAAACAGAAGGCTTTTTATCACAGGACAAGAAATCAGCCCTCAAAAACTTAACCGGCAGAAAATATTTTTTTGAAAAAATCCCTAAGCCCCGGGGTCACAATTTCAGCAAAAATCTGACTTTTGGCAATTCACTCAAAAATGGTGCCAAAAGCTTGAAAACGCTCTCCTGAAAGGTTTGGCACTCGAAACAGCAGGCTTTTTATCACAGGACAAGAAATCAGCCCTCAAAAACTTAACCGGCAGAAAATATTTTTTTGAAAAAATCCCTACAATTTCAGCAAAAATCTGACTTTTCGTAATTCAGTCAAAAATGGTGCCAGAAGCTTGCAAATGATCCACTGAAAGATTTGGCGATGGAAACAGAAGACTTTATCACAGGACAGGAAATCAGCCCTCAAAAACTTAACCGGCAGAAAATATTTTTTTGAAAAAATCCCTAAGCCCCGGGTCACAATTTCAGCAAAAATCTGACTTTTGGCAATTCACTCAAAAATGGTGCCAGAACCTTGCAAATGATCCCCAGAAAGCTTTGGCGATGGAAACAGAAGGTTTTTTATCACAGGACAAGAAATCAGCCCTCAAAAACTTAACCGGCAGAAAATATTTTTTTGAAAAAATCCCTAAGCCCCGGGGTCACAATTTCAGCAAAAATCTGACTTTTGGCAATTCACTCAAAAATGGTGCCTGAAGCTTAAAAATGCTCCCCCGAAAGGTTTGGCACTCGAAACAGAAGGCTTTTTATCACAGGACAAGAAATCAGCCCTCAAAAACTTAACCGGCAGAAAATATTTTTTTGAAAAAATCCCTAAGCCCCGGGGTCACAATTTCAGCAAAAATCTGACTTTTGGCAATTCACTCAAAAATGGTGCCAGAAGCTTAAAAATGCTCCCCCGAAAGGTTTGGCGATGGAAACAGAAGGCTTTTTATCACAGGACAAGAAATCAGCCCTCAAAAACTTAACCGGCAGAAAATATTTTTTTGAAAAAATCCCTAAGCCCCGGGGTCACAATTTCAGGAAAAATCTGACTTTTGGCAATTCACTCAAAAATGGTGCCAGAAGCTTGCAAATGATCCCCCGAAAGGTTTGGCACTCGAAACAGAAGGCTTTTTATCACAGGACAAGAAATCAGCCCTCAAAAACTTAACCGGCAGAAAATATTTTTTTGAAAAAATCCCTAAGCCCCGGGGTCACAATTTCAGCAAAAATCTGACTTTTGGCAATTCACTCAAAAATGGTGCCAGAAGCTTGCAAATGATCCACTGAAAGCTTTGGCGATGGAAACAGAAGACTTTTTATCACAGGACAGGAAATCAGCCCTCAAAAACTTAACCGGCAGAAATTTTTTTTTTGAAAAAATCCCTAAGCCCCGGGGTCACAATTTCAGCAAAAATCTGACTTTTGGCAATTCACTCAAAAATGGTGCCAAAAGCTTGAAAACGCTCTCCTGAAAGGTTTGGCACTCGAAACAGAAGGCTTTTTATCACAGGACAAGAAATCAGCCCTCAAAAACTTAACCGGCAGAAAATATTTTTTTGAAAAAATCCCTAAGCCCCGGGGTCACAATTTCAGCAAAAATCTGACTTTTGGCAATTCACTCAAAAATGGTGCCAGAAGCTTGCAAATGATCCCCAGAAAGCTTTGGCGATGGAAACAGAAGGCTTTTTATCACAGGACAAGAAATCAGCCCTCAAAAACTTAACCGGCAGAAAATATTTTTTTGAAAAAATCCCTAAGCCCCGGGGTCACAATTTCAGCAAAAATCTGACTTTTGGCAATTCACTCAAAAATGGTGCCAGAAGCTTGCAAATGATCCCCAGAAAGCTTTGGCGATGGAAACAGAAGGCTTTTTATCACAGGACAAGAAATCAGCCCTCAAAAACTTAACCGGCAGAAAATATTTTTTTGAAAAAATCCCTAAGCCCCGGGGTCACAATTTCAGCAAAAATCTGACTTTTGGCAATTCACTCAAAAATGGTGCCAAAAGCTTGAAAACGCTCTCCTGAAAGGTTTGGCACTCGAAACAGAAGGCTTTTTATCACAGGACAAGAAATCAGCCCTCAAAAACGTAACCGGCAGAAAATATTTTTTTGAAAAAATCCCTAAGCCCCGGGGTCACGATTTCAGCAAAAATCTGACTTTTGGCAGTTCACTCAAAAATTGTGCCAGAAGCTTGCAAATGATCCCCTGAAAGCTTTGGCGATGGAAACAGAAGGCTTTTTATCACAGGACAAGAAATCAGCCCTCAAAAACTTAACCGGCAGAAAATATTTTTT
Organism: Podarcis vaucheri; assembly: GCF_965113315.1. NCBI lineage: Eukaryota > Metazoa > Chordata > Lepidosauria > Squamata > Lacertidae > Podarcis > Podarcis vaucheri. The sequence goes on along the minus strand of NW_028118808.1, from coordinate 1,818,865 downwards.
TGAAAAAATCCCTAAGCCCCGGGGTCACAATTTCAGCAAAAATCTGACTTTTGGCAATTCACTAAAAAAATGGTGCCAGAAGCTTGCAAATGATCCCCTGAAAGCTTTGGCGATGGAAACAGAAGGCTTTTTATCACAGGACAAGAAATCAGCCCTCAAAAACTTAACCGGCAGAAAACATTTTTTTGAAAAAATCCCTAAGCCCCGGGGTCACAATTTCAGCAAAAATCTGACTTTTGGCAATTCACTCAAAAATGGTGCCAGAAGCTTGCAAATGATCCCCTGAAAGGTTTGGCACTCGAAACAGAAGGCTTTTTATCACAGGACCAGAAATCAGCCCTCAAAAACTTAACCGGCAAAAAATATTTTTTTGAAAAAATCCCTAAGCCCCGGGGTCATAATTTCAGCAAAAATCTGACTTTTGGCAGTTCACTCAAAAATGGTTCCAAGAGCTTAAAAATGCTCCCCTGAAAGGTTTGGCACCCAAAACAGAAGGCTTTTTTTCACAGGATAAGAAATCAGCCCTCAAAAACTTAACCGGCAGAAAATATTTTTTGAAAAAATCCCTAAGCCCCGGGGTCACAATTTCAGCAAAAATCTGACTTTGGGCAATTCACTCAAAAATGGTGCCAGAAGCTTGCAAATGATCCCTTGAAAGCTTTGGGGATGGAAACAAAAGGCTTTTTATCACAGGACAAGAAATCAGCCCTCAAAAACTTAACCGGCAGAAAATATTTTTTTGAAAATATCCCTAAGCCCCGGGGTCACAATTTCAGCAAAAATCTGACTTTTGGCAATTCACTCAAAAATGGTGCCAGAAGCTTAAAAATGATCCCCTGAAAGCTTTGGCGATGGAAACAGAAGGCTTTTTATCACAGGACAAGAAATCAGCCCTCAAAAACTTAACCGGCTGAAAATATTTTTTTGAAAAAATCCCTAAGCCCCGGGGTCACAATTTCAGCAAAAATCTGACTTTTGGCAATTCACTCAAAAATGGTGCCAGAAGCTTGCAAATGATCCCCTGAAAGCTTTGGCGATGGAAACAGAAGGCTTTTTATCACAGGACAAGAAATCAGCCCTCAAAAACTTAACCGGCAGAAAATATTTCTTTGAAAAAATCCCTAAGCCCCGGGGTCACAATTTCAGCAAAATCTGACTTTTGGCAATTCACTCAAAAATGGTGCCAGAAGCTTGCAAATGATCCCCTGAAAGCTTTGGCGATGGAAACAGAAGGCTTTTTATCACAGGACAAGAAATCAGCCCTCAACAACTTAACCGGCAGAAAATATTTTTTTGAAAAAATCCCTAAGCCCCGGGGTCACAATTTCAGCAAAAATCTGACTTTTGGCAATTCACTCAAAAATGGTGCCAAAAGCTTGAAAACGCTCTCCTGAAAGGTTTGGCACTCGAAACAGAAGGCTTTTTATCACAGGACAAGAAATCAGCCCTCAAAAACTTAACCGGCAGAAAATATTTTTTTGAAAAAATCCCTACAATTTCAGCAAAAATCTGACTTTTCGTAATTCAGTCAAAAATGGTGCCAGAAGCTTGCAAATGATCCACTGAAAGATTTGGCGATGGAAACAGAAGGCTTTTTATCACAGGACAAGAAATCAGCCCTCAAAAACTTAACCGGCAGAAAATATTTCTTTGAAAAAATCCCTAAGCCCCGGGGTCACAATTTCAGCAAAATCTGACTTTTGGCAATTCACTCAAAAATGGTGCCAGAAGCTTGCAAATGATCCCCTGAAAGCTTTGGCGATGGAAACAGAAGGCTTTTTATCACAGGACCAGAAATCAGCCCTCAACAACTTAACCGGCAGAAAATATTTTTTTGAAAAAATCCCTAAGCCCCGGGTCATAATTTCAGCAAAAATCTGACTTTTGGCAGTTCACTCAAAAATGGTTCCAAGAGCTTAAAAATGCTCCCCTGAAAGGTTTGGCACCCGAAACAGAAGGCTTTTTTTCACAGGATAAGAAATCAGCCCTCAAAAACTTAACCGGCAGAAAATATTTTTTTGAAAATATCCCTAAGCCCCGGGGTCACAATTTCAGCAAAAATCTGACTTTTGGCAATTCACTCAAAAATGGTGCCAGAAGCTTAAAAATGATCCCCTGAAAGCTTTGGCGATGGAAACAGAAGGCTTTTTATCACAGGACAAGAAATCAGCCCTCAAAAACTTAACCGGCTGAAAATATTTTTTTGAAAAAATCCCTAAGCCCCGGGGTCACAATTTCAGCAAAAATCTGACTTTTGGCAATTCACTCAAAAATGGTGCCAGAAGCTTGCAAATGATCCCCTGAAAGCTTTGGCGATGAAAACAGAAGGCTTTTTATCACAGGACAAGAAATCAGCCCTCAAAAACTTAACCGGCAGAAAATATTTCTTTGAAAAAATCCCTAAGCCCCGGGGTCACAATTTCAGCAAAATCTGACTTTTGGCAATTCACTCAAAAATGGTGCCAGAAGCTTGCAAATGATCCCCTGAAAGCTTTGGCGATGGAAACAGAAGGCTTTTTATCACAGGACAAGAAATCAGCCCTCAACAACTTAACCGGCAGAAAATATTTTTTTGAAAAAATCCCTAAGCCCCGGGGTCACAATTTCAGCAAAAATCTGACTTTTGGCAATTCACTCAAAAATGGTGCCAAAAGCTTGAAAACGCTCTCCTGAAAGGTTTGGCACTCGAAACAGAAGGCTTTTTATCACAGGACAAGAAATCAGCCCTCAAAAACTTAACCGGCAGAAAATATTTTTTTGAAAAAATCCCTACAATTTCAGCAAAAATCTGACTTTTCGTAATTCAGTCAAAAATGGTGCCAGAAGCTTGCAAATGATTCACTGAAAGATTTGGCGATGGAAACAGAAGGCTTTTTATCACAGGACAAGAAATCAGCCCTCAAAAACTTAACCGGCAGAAAATATTTTTTTGAAAAAATCCCTAAGCCCCGGGGTCACAATTTCAGCAAAAATCTGACTTTTGGCAATTCACTCAAAAATGGTGCCAAAAGCTTGAAAACGCTCTCCTGAAAGGTTTGGCACTCGAAACAGCAGGCTTTTTATCACAGGACAAGAAATCAGCCCTCAAAAACTTAACCGGCAGAAAATATTTTTTTGAAAAAATCCCTACAATTTCAGCAAAAATCTGACTTTTCGTAATTCAGTCAAAAATGTTGCCAGAAGCTTGCAAATGATCCACTGAAAGATTTGGCGATGGAAACAGAAGACTTTATCACAGGACAGGAAATCAGCCCTCAAAAACTTAACCGGCAGAAAATATTTTTTTGAAAAAATCCCTAAGCCCCGGGTCACAATTTCAGCAAAAATCTGACTTTTGGCAATTCACTCAAAAATGGTGCCAGAACCTTGCAAATGATCCCCAGAAAGCTTTGGCGATGGAAACAGAAGGTTTTTTATCACAGGACAAGAAATCAGCCCTCAAAAACTTAACCGGCAGAAAATATTTTTTTGAAAAAATCCCTAAGCCCCGGGGTCACAATTTCAGCAAAAATCTGACTTTTGGCAATTCACTCAAAAATGGTGCCTGAAGCTTAAAAATGCTCCCCCGAAAGGTTTGGCACTCGAAACAGAAGGCTTTTTATCACAGGACAAGAAATCAGCCCTCAAAAACTTAACCGGCAGAAAATATTTTTTTGAAAAAATCCCTAAGCCCCGGGGTCACAATTTCAGCAAAAATCTGACTTTTGGCAATTCACTCAAAAATGGTGCCAGAAGCTTAAAAATGCTCCCCCGAAAGGTTTGGCGATGGAAACAGAAGGCTTTTTATCACAGGACAAGAAATCAGCCCTCAAAAACTTAACCGGCAGAAAATATTTTTTTGAAAAAATCCCTAAGCCCCGGGGTCACAATTTCAGGAAAAATCTGACTTTTGGCAATTCACTCAAAAATGGTGCCAGAAGCTTGCAAATGATCCCCCGAAAGGTTTGGCACTCGAAACAGAAGGCTTTTTATCACAGGACAAGAAATCAGCCCTCAAAAACTTAACCGGCAGAAAATATTTTTTTGAAAAAATCCCTAAGCCCCGGGGTCACAATTTCAGCAAAAATCTGACTTTTGGCAATTCACTCAAAAATGGTGCCAGAAGCTTGCAAATGATCCACTGAAAGCTTTGGCGATGGAAACAGAAGACTTTTTATCACAGGACAGGAAATCAGCCCTCAAAAACTTAACCGGCAGAAAATTTTTTTTTGAAAAAATCCCTAAGCCCCGGGGTCACAATTTCAGGAAAAATCTGACTTTTGGCAATTCACTCAAAAATGGTGCCAGAAGCTTGCAAATGATCCCCCGAAAGGTTTGGCACTCGAAACAGAAGGCTTTTTATCACAGGACAAGAAATCAGCCCTCAAAAACTTAACCGGCAGAAAATATTTTTTTGAAAAAATCCCTAAGCCCCGGGGTCACAATTTCAGCAAAAATCTGACTTTTGGCAATTCACTCAAAAATGGTGCCAGAAGCTTAAAAATGCTCCCCCGAAAGGTTTGGCGATGGAAACAGAAGGCTTTTTATCACAGGACAAGAAATCAGCCCTCAAAAACTTAACCGGCAGAAAATATTTTTTTGAAAAAATCCCTAAGCCCCGGGGTCACAATTTCAGGAAAAATCTGACTTTTGGCAATTCACTCAAAAATGGTGCCAGAAGCTTGCAAATGATCCCCCGAAAGGTTTGGCACTCGAAACAGAAGGCTTTTTATCACAGGACAAGAAATCAGCCCTCAAAAACTTAACCGGCAGAAAATATTTTTTTGAAAAAATCCCTAAGCCCCGGGGTCACAATTTCAGCAAAAATCTGACTTTTGGCAATTCACTCAAAAATGGTGCCAGAAGCTTGCAAATGATCCACTGAAAGCTTTGGCGATGGAAACAGAAGACTTTTTATCACAGGACAGGAAATCAGCCCTCAAAAACTTAACCGGCAGAAAATTTTTTTTTGAAAAAATCCCTAAGCCCCGGGGTCACAATTTCAGCAAAAATCTGACTTTTGGCAATTCACTCAAAAATGGTGCCAAAAGCTTGAAAACGCTCTCCTGAAAGGTTTGGCACTCGAAACAGAAGGCTTTTTATCACAGGACAAGAAATCAGCCCTCAAAAACTTAACCGGCAGAAAATATTTTTTTGAAAAAATCCCTACAATTTCAGCAAAAATCTGACTTTTCGTAATTCAGTCAAAAATGGTGCCAGAAGCTTGCAAATGATCCACTGAAAGATTTGGCGATGGAAACAGAAGACTTTATCACAGGACAGGAAATCAGCCCTCAAAAACTTAACCGGCAGAAAATATTTTTTTGAAAAAATCCCTAAGCCCCGGGTCACAATTTCAGCAAAAATCTGACTTTTGGCAATTCACTCAAAAATGGTGCCAGAACCTTGCAAATGATCCCCAGAAAGCTTTGGCGATGGAAACAGAAGGTTTTTTATCACAGGACAAGAAATCAGCCCTCAAAAACTTAACCGGCAGAAAATATTTTTTTGAAAAAATCCCTAAGCCCCGGGGTCACAATTTCAGCAAAAATCTGACTTTTGGCAATTCACTCAAAAATGGTGCCTGAAGCTTAAAAAATGCTCCCCCGAAAGGTTTGGCACTCGAACAGAAGGCTTTTTATCACAGGACAAGAAATCAGCCCTCAAAAACTTAACCGGCAGAAAATATTTTTTTGAAAAAATCCCTAAGCCCCGGGGTCACAATTTCAGCAAAAATCTGACTTTTGGCAATTCACTCAAAATGGTGCCAGAAGCTTAAAAAATGCTCCCCCGAAAGGTTTGGCGATGGAAACAGAAGGCTTTTTATCACAGGACAAGAAATCAGCCCTCAAAAACTTAACCGGCAGAAAATATTTTTTTGAAAAAATCCCAAAGCCCCGGGGTCACAATTTCAGGAAAAATCTGACTTTTGGCAATTCACTCAAAAATGGTGCCAGAAGCTTGCAAATGATCCCCCGAAAGGTTTGGCACTCGAAACAGAAGGCTTTTTATCACAGGACAAGAAATCAGCCCTCAAAAACTTAACCGGCAGAAAATATTTTTTTGAAAAAATCCCTAAGCCCCGGGGTCACAATTTCAGCAAAAATCTGACTTTTGGCAATTCACTCAAAAATGGTGCCAGAAGCTTGCAAATGATCCACTGAAAGCTTTGGCGATGGAAACAGAAGACTTTTTATCACAGGACAGGAAATCAGCCCTCAAAAACTTAACCGGCAGAAAATTTTTTTTTGAAAAATCCTAAGCCCCCGGGGTCACAATTTCAGCAAAAATCTGACTTTTGGCAATTCACTCAAAAATGGTGCCAGAAGCTTGCAAATGATCCCCAGAAAGCTTTGGCGATGGAAACAGAAGGCTTTTTATCACAGGACAAGAAATCAGCCCTCAAAAACTTGACCGGCAGAAAATATTTTTTTGAAAAATCCCTAAGCCCCGGGGTCACAATTTCAGCAAAAATCTGACTTTTGGCAATTCACTCAAAAATGGTGCCAAAAGCTTGAAAACGCTCTCCTGAAAGGTTTGGCACTCGAAACAGAAGGCTTTTTATCACAGGACAAGAAATCAGCCCTCAAAAACTTAACCGGCAGAAAATATTTTTTTGAAAAAATCCCTACAATTTCAGCAAAAATCTGACTTTTCGTAATTCAGTCAAAAATGGTGCCAGAAGCTTGCAAATGATCCACTGAAAGATTTGGCGATGGAAACAGAAGGCTTTTTATCACAGGACAAGAAATCAGCCCTCAAAAACTTAACCGGCAGAAAATATTTCTTTGAAAAAATCCCTAAGCCCCGGGGTCACAATTTCAGCAAAATCTGACTTTTGGCAATTCACTCAAAAATGGTGCCAGAAGCTTGCAAATGATCCCCTGAAAGCTTTGGCGATGGAAACAGAAGGCTTTTTATCACAGGACAAGAAATCAGCCCTCAACAACTTAACCGGCAGAAAATATTTTTTTGAAAAAATCCCTAAGCCCCGGGGTCACAATTTCAGCAAAAATCTGACTTTTGGCAATTCACTCAAAAATGGTGCCAAAAGCTTGAAAACGCTCTCCTGAAAGGTTTGGCACTCGAAACAGCAGGCTTTTTATCACAGGACAAGAAATCAGCCCTCAAAAACTTAACCGGCAGAAAATATTTTTTTGAAAAAATCCCTACAATTTCAGCAAAAATCTGACTTTTCGTAATTCAGTCAAAAATGGTGCCAGAAGCTTGCAAATGATCCACTGAAAGATTTGGCGATGGAAACAGAAGACTTTATCACAGGACAGGAAATCAGCCCTCAAAAACTTAACCGGCAGAAAATATTTTTTGAAAAAATCCCTAAGCCCCGGGTCACAATTTCAGCAAAAATCTGACTTTTGGCAATTCACTCAAAAATGGTGCCAGAACCTTGCAAATGATCCCCAGAAAGCTTTGGCGATGGAAACAGAAGGTTTTTTATCACAGGACAAGAAATCAGCCCTCAAAAACTTAACCGGCACGGCAGAAAATATTTTTTTGAAAAAATCCCTAAGCCCCGGGGTCACAATTTCAGCAAAATCTGACTTTTGGCAATTCACTCAAAAATGGTGCCAGAAGCTTGCAAATGATCCCCTGAAAGCTTTGGCGATGGAAACAGAAGGCTTTTTATCACAGGACAAGAAATCAGCCCTCAACAACTTAACCGGCAGAAAATATTTTTTTGAAAAAATCCCTAAGCCCCGGGGTCACAATTTCAGCAAAAATCTGACTTTTGGCAATTCACTCAAAAATGGTGCCAAAAGCTTGAAAACGCTCTCCTGAAAGGTTTGGCACTCGAAACAGAAGGCTTTTTATCACAGGACAAGAAATCAGCCCTCAAAAACTTAACCGGCAGAAAATATTTTTTTGAAAAAATCCCTACAATTTCAGCAAAAATCTGACTTTTCGTAATTCAGTCAAAAATGGTGCCAGAAGCTTGCAAATGATCCACTGAAAGATTTGGCGATGGAAACAGAAGGCTTTTTATCACAGGACAAGAAATCAGCCCTCAAAAACTTAACCGGCAGAAAATATTTCTTTGAAAAAATCCCTAAGCCCCGGGGTCACAATTTCAGCAAAATCTGACTTTTGGCAATTCACTCAAAAATGGTGCCAGAAGCTTGCAAATGATCCCCTGAAAGCTTTGGCGATGGAAACAGAAGGCTTTTTATCACAGGACAAGAAATCAGCCCTCAACAACTTAACCGGCAGAAAATATTTTTTTGAAAAAATCCCTAAGCCCCGGGGTCACAATTTCAGCAAAAATCTGACTTTTGGCAATTCACTCAAAAATGGTGCCAAAAGCTTGAAAACGCTCTCCTGAAAGGTTTGGCACTCGAAACAGCAGGCTTTTTATCACAGGACAAGAAATCAGCCCTCAAAAACTTAACCGGCAGAAAATATTTTTTTGAAAAAATCCCTACAATTTCAGCAAAAATCTGACTTTTCGTAATTCAGTCAAAAATGGTGCCAGAAGCTTGCAAATGATCCACTGAAAGATTTGGCGATGGAAACAGAAGGCTTTTTATCACAGGACAAGAAATCAGCCCTCAAAAACTTAACCGGCAGAAAATATTTCTTTGAAAAAATCCCTAAGCCCCGGGGTCACAATTTCAGCAAAATCTGACTTTTGGCAATTCACTCAAAAATGGTGCCAGAAGCTTGCAAATGATCCCCTGAAAGCTTTGGCGATGGAAACAGAAGGCTTTTTATCACAGGACAAGAAATCAGCCCTCAACAACTTAACCGGCAGAAAATATTTTTTTGAAAAAATCCCTAAGCCCCGGGGTCACAATTTCAGCAAAAATCTGACTTTTGGCAATTCACTCAAAAATGGTGCCAAAAGCTTGAAAACGCTCTCCTGAAAGGTTTGGCACTCGAAACAGCAGGCTTTTTATCACAGGACAAGAAATCAGCCCTCAAAAACTTAACCGGCAGAAAATATTTTTTTGAAAAAATCCCTACAATTTCAGCAAAAATCTGACTTTTCGTAATTCAGTCAAAAATGGTGCCAGAAGCTTGCAAATGATCCACTGAAAGATTTGGCGATGGAAACAGAAGACTTTATCACAGGACAGGAAATCAGCCCTCAAAAACTTAACCGGCAGAAAATATTTTTTTGAAAAAATCCCTAAGCCCCGGGTCACAATTTCAGCAAAAATCTGACTTTTGGCAATTCACTCAAAAATGGTGCCAGAACCTTGCAAATGATCCCCAGAAAGCTTTGGCGATGGAAACAGAAGGTTTTTTATCACAGGACAAGAAATCAGCCCTCAAAAACTTAACCGGCAGAAAATATTTTTTTGAAAAAATCCCTAAGCCCCGGGGTCACAATTTCAGCAAAAATCTGACTTTTGGCAATTCACTCAAAAATGGTGCCTGAAGCTTAAAAATGCTCCCCCGAAAGGTTTGGCACTCGAAACAGAAGGCTTTTTATCACAGGACAAGAAATCAGCCCTCAAAAATTTAACCGGCAGAAAATATTTTTTTGAAAAAATCCCTAAGCCCCGGGGTCACAATTTCAGCAAAAATCTGACTTTTGGCAATTCACTCAAAAATGGTGCCAGAAGCTTGCAAATGATCCCCTGAAAGCTTTGGCCATGGAAACAGAAGGCTTTTTATCACAGGACAAGAAATCAGCCCTCAAAAACTTAACCGGCAGAAAATATTTTTTTGAAAAAATCCCTAAGCCCGGGGTCACAATTTCAGCAAAAATCTGACTTTTGGCAATTCACTCAAAAATGGTGCCAGAAGCTTAAAAATGCTCCCCTGAAAGCTTTGGCGATGGAAACAGAAGGCTTTTTATCACAGGACAAGAAATCAGCCCTCAAAAACTTAACCGGCTGAAAATATTTTTTTGAAAAAATCCCTAAGCCCCGGGGTCCTAATTTCAGCAAAAATCTGACTTTTGGCAATTCACTCAAAAATGGTGCCAGAAGCTTGCAAATGATCCCCTGAATGCTTTGGCGATGGAAACAGAAGGCTTTTTATCACAGGACAAGAAATCAGCCCTCAAAAACTTAACCGGCAGAAAATATTTTTTTGAAAAAATCCCTAAGCCCCGGGGTCACAATTTCAGCAAAAATCTGACTTTTGGCAATTCACTCAAAAATGGTTCCAAGAGCTTAAAAATGATCCCCCGAAAGCTTTGGCACTCGAAACATAAGGCTTTTTATCACAGGACAAGAAATCAGCCCTCAAAAACTTAACCGGCAGAAAATATTTTTTTGAAAAAATCCCTAAGCCCGGGGTCACAATTTCAGCAAAAATCTGACTTTTGGCAATTCACTCAAAAATGGTGCCAGAAGCTTGCAAATAATCCCCTGAAAGCTTTGGCGATGGAAACAGAAGGCTTTTTATCACAGGACAAGAAATCAGCCCTCAAAAACTTTACCGGCTGAAAATATTTTTTTGAAAAAATCCCTAAGCCCCGGGGTCACAATTTCAGCAGAAATCTCACTTTTGGCAATTCACTCAAAAATGGTGCCAGAAGCTTAAAAATGCTCCCCTGAAAGCTTTGGCGATGGAAACAGAAGGCTTTTTATCACAGGAAAAGAAATCAGCCCTCAAAAACTTAACCGGCAGAAAATATTTTTTTGAAAAAATCCCTAAGCCCCGGGGTCACAATTTCAGCAAAAATCTCACTTTTGGCAATTCACTCAAAAATGGTGCCAGAAGCTTGTAAATGATCCCCTGAATGCTTTGGCGATGGAAACAGAAGGCTTTTTATCACAGGACAAGAAATCAGCCCTCAAAAACTTAACCGGCAGAAAATATTTTTTTGAAAATATCCCTAAGCCCCGGGGTCACAATTTCAGCAAAAATCTGACTTTTGGCAATTCACTCAAAAATGGTGCCAAAAGCTTGAAAACGCTCTCCTGAAAGGTTTGGCACTCGAAACAGAAGGCTTTTTATCACAGGACAAGAAATCAGCCCTCAAAAACTTAACCGGCTGAAAATATTTTTTTGAAAAAATCCCTAAGCCCCGGGGTTACAATTTCAGCAAAAATCTGACTTTTGGCAATTCACTCAAAAATGGTGCCAGAAGCTTGCAAATGATCCCCCGAAAGGTTTGGCGCTCGAAACAGAAGGCTTTTTATCACAGGACAAGAAATCAGCCCTCAAAAACTTAACCGGCTGAAAATATTTTTTTGAAAAAATCCCTAAGCCCCGGGGTCACAATTTCAGCAAAAATCTGACTTTTGGCAATTCACTCAGAAATGGTGCCAGAAGCTTGCAAATAATCCCCTGAATGCTTTGGCGATGGAAACAGAAGGCTTTTTATCACAGGACAAGAAATCAGCCCTCAAAAACTTAACCGGCAGAAAATATTTTTTTGAAAAAATCCCTAAGCCCCGGGGTCACAATTTCAGGAAAAATTGACTTTTGGCAATTCACTCAAAAATGGTTCCAAGAGCTTAAAAATGATCCCCCGAAAGCTTTGGCACTCGAAACAGAAGGCTTTTTATCACAGGAAAAGAAATCAGCCCTCAAAAACTTAACTGGCAGAAAATATTTTTTTGAAAAAATCCCTAAGCCCCGGGGTCACAATTTCAGCAAAAATCTGACTTTTGGCAGTTCACTCAAAAATAGTGCCAGAAGCTTGCAAATGATCCACTGAAACCTTTCGCGATGGAAACAGAAGGCTTTTTATCACAGGACAAGAAATCAGCCCTCAAAAACTTAACCGGCAGAAAATATTTTTTTGAAAAAATCCCTAAGCCCCGGGGTCATAATTTCAGCAAAAATCTGACTTTGGGCAATTCACTCAAAAATGGTGCCAGAAGCTTGCAAATAATCCCCTGAAAGCTTTGGCCATGGAAACAGAAGGCTTTTTATCACAGGACAAGAAATCAGCCCTCAAAAACTTAACCGGCAGAAAATATTTTTTTGAAAAAATCCCTAAGCCCCGGGGTCACAATTTCAGCAAACATCTGACTTTTGGCAATTCACTCAAAAATGGTGCCAGAAGCTTAAAAATGCTCCCCCGAAAGGTTTGGCACTCGAAACAGAAGGCTTTTTATCACAGAACAAGAAATCAGCCCTCAAAAACTTAACCGGCTGAAAATATTTTTTTGAAAAAATCCCTAAGCCCCGTGGTCACAATTTCAGCAAAAATCTCACTTTTGGCAATTCACTCAAAAATGGTGCCAGAAGCTTGTAAATGATCCCCTGAATGCTTTGGTGATGGAAACAGAAGGCTTTTTATCACAGGACAAGAAATCAGCCCTCAAAAACTTAACCGGCAGAAAATATTTTTTTGAAAAAATCCCTAAGCCCCGGGGTCACAATTTCAGCAAAAATCTGACTTTTGGCAATTCACTCAAAAATGGTGCCAAAAGCTTGAAAACGCTCTCCTGAAAGGTTTGGCACTCGAAACAGAAGGCTTTTTATCACAGGACAAGAAATCAGCCCTCAAAAACTTAACCGGCAGAAAATATTTCTTTGAAAAAATCCCTAAGCCCCGGGGTCATAATTTCAGCAAAAATCTGACTTTGGGCAATTCACTCAAAAATGGTGACAGAAGCTTAAAAATGCTCCCCCAAAAGGTTTGGCACTCGAAACAGAAGGCTTTTTATCACAGGACAAGAAATCAGCACTCAAAAACTTAACCGGCAGAAAATATTTTTTTGAAAAAATCCCTAAGCCCCGGGGTCACAATTTCAGCAAAAATCTGACTTTTGGCAATTCACTCAAAAATGGTGCCAGAAGCTTAAAAATGATCCCCCGAAAGCTTTGGCACTCGAAACAGAAGGCTTTTTATCACAGGACAAGAAATCAGCCCTCAAAAACTTAACCGGCAGAAAATATTTTTTTGAAAAAATCCCTAAGCCCGGGGTCACAATTTCAGCAAAAATCTGACTTTTGGCAATTCACTCAAAAATGGTGCCAGAAGCTTGCAAATGATCCCCTGAAAGCTTTGGCGATGGAAACAGAAGGCTTTTTATCACAGGACAAGAAATCAGCCCTCAAAAACTTAACCGGCAGAAAATATTTTTTTGAAAAAATCCCTAAGCCCCGGGGTCACAATTTCAGCAAAAATCTGACTTTTGGCAATTCACTCAAAAATGGTGCCAGAAGCTTGCAAATAATCCCCTGAAAGCTTTGGTGATGGAAACAGAAGGCTTTTTATCACAGGACAAGAAATCAGCCCTCAAAAACTTTACCGGCTGAAAATATTTTTTTGAAAAAATCCCTAAGCCCCGGGGTCACAATTTCAGCAAAAATCTGACTTTTGGCAATTCACTCAAAAATGGTGCCAGAAGCTTGCAAATAATCCCCTGAAAGCTTTGGCCATGGAAACAGAAGGCTTTTTATCACAGGACAAGAAATCAGCCCTCAAAAACTTAACCGGCAGAAAATATTTTTTTGAAAAAATCCCTAAGCCCCGGGGTCACAATTTCAGCAAACATCTGACTTTTGGCAATTCACTCAAAAATGGTGCCAGAAGCTTAAAAATGCTCCCCCGAAAGGTTTGGCACTCGAAACAGAAGGCTTTTTATCACAGGACAAGAAATCAGCCCTCAAAAACTTAACCGGCTGAAAATATTTTTTTGAAAAAATCCCTAAGCCCCGTGGTCACAATTTCAGCAAAAATCTCACTTTTGGCAATTCACTCAAAAATGGTGCCAGAAGCTTGTAAATGATCCCCTGAATGCTTTGGTGATGGAAACAGAAGGCTTTCTATCACAGGACAAGAAATCAGCCCTCAAAAACTTAACCGGCAGAAAATATTTTTTTGAAAAAATCCCTAAGCCCCGGGGTCACAATTTCAGCAAAAATCTGACTTTTGGCAATTCACTCAAAAATGGTGCCAAAAGCTTGAAAACGCTCTCCTGAAAGGTTTGGCACTCGAAACAGAAGGCTTTTTATCACAGGACAAGAAATCAGCCCTCAAAAACTTAACTGGCTGAAAATATTTTTTTGAAAAAATCCCTAAGCCCCGTGGTCACAATTTCAGCAAAAATCTCACTTTTGGCAATTCACTCAAAAATGGTGCCAGAAGCTTGTAAATGATCCCCTGAATGCTTTGGTGATGGAAACAGAAGGCTTTTTATCACAGGACAAGAAATCAGCCCTCAAAAACTTAACCGGCAGAAAATATTTTTTTGAAAAAATCCCTAAGCCCCGGGGTCACAATTTCAGCAAAAATCTGACTTTTGGCAATTCACTCAAAAATGGTGCCAAAAGCTTGAAAACGCTCTCCTGAAAGGTTTGGCACTCGAAACAGAAGGCTTTTTATCACAGGACAAGAAATCAGCCCTCAAAAACTTAACCGGCAGAAAATATTTCTTTGAAAAAATCCCTAAGCCCCGGGGTCATAATTTCAGCAAAAATCTGACTTTGGGCAATTCACTCAAAAATGGTGCCAGAAGCTTAAAAATGCTCCCCCAAAAGGTTTGGCACTCGAAACAGAAGGCTTTTTATCACAGGACAAGAAATCAGACCTCAAAAACTTAACCGGCAGAAAATATTTTTTTGAAAAAATCCCTAAGCCCCGGGGTCACAATTTCAGCAAAAATCTGACTTTTGGCAATTCACTCAAAAATGGTGCCAGAAGCTTAAAAATGATCCCCCGAAAGCTTTGGCACTCGAAACAGAAGGCTTTTTATCACAGGACAAGAAATCAGCCCTCAAAAACTTAACCGGCAGAAAATATTTTTTTGAAAAAATCCCTAAGCCCGGGGTCACAATTTCAGCAAAAATCTGACTTTTGGCAATTCACTCAAAAATGGTGCCAGAAGCTTGCAAATGATCCCCTGAAAGCTTTGGCGATGGAAACAGAAGGCTTTTTATCACAGGACAAGAAATCAGCCCTCAAAAACTTAACCGGCAGAAAATATTTTTTTGAAAAAATCCCTAAGCCCCGGGGTCACAATTTCAGCAAAAATCTGACTTTTGGCAATTCACTCAAAAATGGTGCCAGAAGCTTGCAAATAATCCCCTGAAAGCTTTGGTGATGGAAACAGAAGGCTTTTTATCACAGAACAAGAAATCAGCCCTCAAAAACTTAACCGGCTGAAAATATTTTTTTGAAAAAATCCCTAAGCCCCGTGGTCACAATTTCAGCAAAAATCTCACTTTTGGCAATTCACTCAAAAATGGTGCCAGAAGCTTGTAAATGATCCCCTGAATGCTTTGGTGATGGAAACAGAAGGCTTTTTATCACAGGACAAGAAATCAGCCCTCAAAAACTTAACCGGCAGAAAATATTTTTTTGAAAAAATCCCTAAGCCCCGGGGTCACAATTTCAGCAAAAATCTGACTTTTGGCAATTCACTCAAAAATGGTGCCAGAAGCTTAAAAATGCTCCCCCAAAAGGTTTGGCACTCGAAACAGAAGGCTTTTTATCACAGGACAAGAAATCAGCCCTCAAAAACTTAACCGGCAGAAAATATTTTTTTGAAAAAATCCCTAAGCCCCGGGGTCACAATTTCAGCAAAAATCTGACTTTTGGCAATTCACTCAAAAATGGTGCCAGAAGCTTAAAAATGATCCCCCGAAAGCTTTGGCACTCGAAACAGAAGGCTTTTTATCACAGGAAAAGAAATCAGCCCTCAAAAACTTAACCGGCAGAAAATATTTTTTTGAAAAAATCCCTAAGCCCGGGGTCACAATTTCAGCAAAAATCTGACTTTTGGCAATTCACTCAAAAATGGTGCCAGAAGCTTGCAAATGATCCCCTGAAAGCTTTGGCGATGGAAACAGAAGGCTTTTTATCACAGGACAAGAAATCAGCCCTCAAAAACTTAACCGGCAGAAAATATTTTTTTGAAAAAATCCCTAAGCCCCGGGGTCACAATTTCAGCAAAAATCTGACTTTTGGCAATTCACTCAAAAATGGTGCCAGAAGCTTGCAAATAATCCCCTGAAAGCTTTGGTGATGGAAACAGAAGGCTTTTTATCACAGGACAAGAAATCAGCCCTCAAAAACTTTACCGGCTGAAAATATTTTTTTGAAAAAATCCCTAAGCCCCGGGGTCACAATTTCAGCAAAAATCTGACTTTTGGCAATTCACTCAAAAATGGTGCCAGAAGCTTGCAAATAATCCCCTGAAAGCTTTGGCCATGGAAACAGAAGGCTTTTTATCACAGGACAAGAAATCAGCCCTCAAAAACTTAACCGGCAGAAAATATTTTTTTGAAAAAATCCCTAAGCCCCGGGGTCACAATTTCAGCAAACATCTGACTTTTGGCAATTCACTCAAAAATGGTGCCAGAAGCTTAAAAATGCTCCCCCGAAAGGTTTGGCACTCGAAACAGAAGGCTTTTTATCACAGGACAAGAAATCAGCCCTCAAAAACTTAACCGGCTGAAAATATTTTTTTGAAAAAATCCCTAAGCCCCGTGGTCACAATTTCAGCAAAAATCTCACTTTTGGCAATTCACTCAAAAATGGTGCCAGAAGCTTGTAAATGATCCCCTGAATGCTTTGGTGATGGAAACAGAAGGCTTTTTATCACAGGACAAGAAATCAGCCCTCAAAAACTTAACTGGCAGAAAATATTTTTTTGAAAAAATCCCTAAGCCCCGGGGTCACAATTTCAGCAAAAATCTGACTTTTGGCAATTCACTCAAAAATGGTGCCAAAAGCTTGAAAACGCTCTCCTGAAAGGTTTGGCACTCGAAACAAAAGGCTTTTTATCACAGGACAAGAAATGAGCCCTCAAAAACTTAACCGGCAGAAAATATTTTTTTGAAAAAATCCCTAAGCCCCGGGGTCACAATTTGAGCAAAAATCTGACTTTTGGCAGTTCACTCAAAAATGGTTCCAAGAGCTTAAAAATGCTCCTCTGAAAGGTTTGGCACTCGAAACAGAAGGCTTTTTATCACAGGACAAGAAATCAGCCCTCAAAAACTTAACCGGCAGAAAATATTTCTTTGAAAAAATCCCTAAGCCCCGGGGTCATAATTTCAGCAAAAATCTGACTTTGGGCAATTCACTCAAAAATGGTGCCAGAAGCTTAAAAATGCTCCCCCGAAAGGTTTGGCACTCGAAACAGAAGGCTTTTTATCACAGGACAAGAAATCAGCCCTCAAAAACTTAACCGGCAGAAAATATTTTTTTGAAAAAATCCCTAAGCCCGGGGTCACAATTTCAGCAAAAATCTGACTTTTGGCAATTCACTCAAAAATGGTGCCAGAAGCTTGCAAATGATCCCCTGAAAGCTTTGGCGATGGAAACAGAAGGCTTTTTATCACAGGACAAGAAATCAGCCCTCAAAAACTTAACCGGCAGAAAATATTTTTTTGAAAAAATCCCTAAGCCCCGGGGTCACAATTTCAGCAAAAATCTGACTTTTGGCAATTCACTCAAAAATGGTGCCAGAAGCTTGCAAATAATCCCCTGAAAGCTTTGGTGATGGAAACAGAAGGCTTTTTATCACAGGACAAGAAATCAGCCCTCAAAAACTTTACCGGCTGAAAATATTTTTTTGAAAAAATCCCTAAGCCCCGGGGTCACAATTTCAGCAAACATCTGACTTTTGGCAATTCAATCAAAAATGGTGCCAGAAGCTTAAAAATGCTCCCCCGAAAGGTTTGGCACTCGAAACAGAAGGCTTTTTATCACAGGACAAGAAATCAGCCCTCAAAAACTTAACCGGCTGAAAATATTTTTTTGAAAAAATCCCTAAGCCCCGTGGTCACAATTTCAGCAAAAATCTCACTTTTGGCAATTCACTCAAAAATGGTGCCAGAAGCTTGTAAATGATCCCCTGAATGCTTTGGTGATGGAAACAGAAGGCTTTTTATCACAGGACAAGAAATCAGCCCTCAAAAACTTAACCGGCAGAAAATATTTTTTTGAAAAAATCCCTAAGCCCCGGGGTCACAATTTCAGCAAAAATCTGACTTTTGGCAATTCACTCAAAAATGGTGCCAGAAGCTTGCAAATAATCCCCTGAAAGCTTTGGCCATGGAAACAGAAGGCTTTTTATCACAGGACAAGAAATCAGCCCTCAAAAACTTAACCGGCAGAAAATATTTTTTTGAAAAATTCCCTAAGCCCCGGGGTCACAATTTCAGCAAAAATCTGACTTTTGGCAATTCACTCAAAAATGGTGCCAAAAGCTTGAAAACGCTCTCCTGAAAGGTTTGGCACTCGAAACAAAAGAATTTTTATCACAGGACAAGAAATCAGCCCTCAAAAACTTAACCGGCAGAAAATATTTTTTTGAAAAAATCCCTAAGCCCCGGGGTCACAATTTGAGCAAAAATCTGACTTTTGGCAGTTCACTCAAAAATGGTTCCAAGAGCTTAAAAATGCTCCCCTGAAAGGTTTGGCACTCGAAACAGAAGGCTTTTTATCACAGGACAAGAAATCAGCCCTCAAAAACTTAACCAGCAGAAAATATTTCTTTGAAAAAATCCCTAAGCCCCGGGGTCATAATTTCAGCAAAAATCTGACTTTGGGCAATTCACTCAAAAATGGTGCCAGAAGCTTAAAAATGCTCCCCCAAAAGGTTTGGCACTCGAAACAGAAGGCTTTTTATCACAGGACAAGAAATCAGCCCTCAAAAACTTAACCGGCAGAAAATATTTTTTTGAAAAAATCCCTAAGCCCGGGGTCACAATTTCAGCAAAAATCTGACTTTTGGCAATTCACTCAAAAATGGTGCCAGAAGCTTGCAAATAATCCCCTGAAAGCTTTGGTGATGGAAACAGAAGGCTTTTTATCACAGGACAAGAAATCAGCCCTCAAAAACTTTACCGGCTGAAAATATTTTTTTGAAAAAATCCCTAAGCCCCGGGGTCACAATTTCAGAAAAATCTGACTTTTGGCAATTCACTCAAAAATGGTGCCAGAAGCTTGCAAATAATCCCCTGAAAGCTTTGGCCATGGAAACAGAAGGCTTTTTATCACAGGACAAGAAATCAGCCCTCAAAAACTTAACCGGCAGAAAATATTTTTTTGAAAAAATCCCTAAGCCCCGGGGTCACAATTTCAGCAAAAATCTGACTTTTGGCAATTCACTCAAAAATGGTGCCAGAAGCTTGCAAATGATCCCCTGAATGCTTTGGCGATGGAAACAGAAGGCTTTTTATCACAGGACAAGAAATCAGCCCTCAAAAACTTAACCGGCAGAAAATATTTTTTTGAAAAAATCCCTAAGCCCCGGGGTCACAATTTCAGCAAAAATCTGACTTTTGGCAATTCACTCAAAAATGGTGCCAAAAGCTTGAAAACGCTCTCCTGAAAGGTTTGGCACTCGAAACAGAAGGCTTTTTATCACAGGACAAGAAATCAGCCCTCAAAAACTTAACCGGCTGAAAATATTTTTTTGAAAAAATCCCTAAGCCCCGGGGTTACAATTTCAGCAAAATTCTGACTTTTGGCAATTCACTCAAAAATGGTGCCTGAAGCTTGCAAATGATCCACTGAAAGCTTTGGCGATGGAAACAGAAGACTTTTTATCACAGGACAGGAAATCAGCCCTCAAAAACTTAACCGGCAGAAAATATTTTTTTGAAAAATTCCCTAAGCCCCGGGGTCACAATTTCAGCAAAAATCTGACTTTTGGCAATTCACTCAAAAATGGTGCCAAAAGCTTGAAAACGCTCTCCTGAAAGGTTTGGCACTCGAAACAAAAGGCTTTTTATCACAGGACAAGAAATCAGCCCTCAAAAACTTAACCGGCAGAAAATATTTTTTTGAAAAAATCCCTAAGCCCCGGGGTCACAATTTCAGCAAAAATTGACTTTTGGCAATTCACTCAAAAATGGTTCCAAGAGCTTAAAAGTGATCCCCCGAAAACTTTGGCACTCGAAACATAAGGCTTTTTATCACAGGACAAGAAATCAGCCCTCAAAAACTTAACCGGCAGAAAATATTTTTTTGAAAAAATCCCTAAGCCCGGGGTCACAATTTCAGCAAAAATCTGACTTTTGGCAATTCACTCAAAAATGGTGCCAGAAGCTTGCAAATGATCCCCTGAAAGCTTTGGCGATGGAAACAGAAGGCTTTTTATCACAGGACAAGAAATCAGCCCTCAAAAACTTAACCGGCAGAAATATTTTTTTGAAAAAATCCCTAAGCCCCGGGGTCACAATTTCAGCAAAAATCTGACTTTTGGCAATTCACTCAAAAATGGTGCCAGAAGCTTGCAAATAATCCCCTGAAAGCTTTGGTGATGGAAACAGAAGGCTTTTTATCACAGGACAAGAAATCAGCCCTCAAAAACTTTACCGGCTGAAAATATTTTTTTGAAAAAATCCCTAAGCCCCGGGGTCACAATTTCAGAAAAATCTGACTTTTGGCAATTCACTCAAAAATGGTGCCAGAAGCTTGCAAATAATCCCCTGAAAGCTTTGGCCATGGAAACAGAAGGCTTTTTATCACAGGACAAGAAATCAGCCCTCAAAAACTTAACCGGCAGAAAATATTTTTTTGAAAAAATCCCTAAGCCCCGGGTTCACAATTTCAGCAAAAATCTGACTTTTGGCAATTCACTCAAAAATGGTGCCAGAAGCTTGCAAATGATCCCCTGAATGCTTTGGCGATGGAAACAGAAGCCTTTTTATCACAGGACAAGAAATCAGCCCTCAAAAACTTAACCGGCTGAAAATATTTTTTTGAAAAAATCCCTAAGCCCCGTGGTCACAATTTCAGCAAACATCTCACTTTTGGCAATTCACTCAAAAATGGTGCCAGAAGCTTGTAAATGATCCCCTGAATGCTTTGGTGATGGAAACAGAAGGCTTTTTATCACAGGACAAGAAATCAGCCCTCAAAAACTTAACCGGCAGAAAATATTTTTTTGAAAAAATCCCTAAGCCCCGGGGTCACAATTTCAGCAAAAATCTGACTTTTGGCAATTCACTCAAAAATGGTGCCAAAAGCTTGAAAACGCTCTCCTGAAAGGTTTGGCACTCGAAACAGAAGGCTTTTTATCACAGGACAAGAAATCAGCCCTCAAAAACTTAACCGGCTGAAAATATTTTTTTGAAAAAATCCCTAAGCCCCGGGGTTACAATTTCAGCAAAAATCTGACTTTTGGCAATTCACTCAAAAATGGTGCCAGAAGCTTGCAAATGATCCACTGAAAGCTTTGGCGATGGAAACAGAAGACTTTTTATCACAGGACAGGAAATCAGCCCTCAAAAACTTAACCGGCAGAAAATATTTTTTTGAAAAATTCCCTAAGCCCCGGGGTCACAATTTCAGCAAAAATCTGACTTTTGGCAATTCACTCAAAAATGGTGCCAAAAGCTTGAAAACGCTCTCCTGAAAGGTTTGGCACTCGAAACAAAAGGCTTTTTATCACAGGACAAGAAATCAGCCCTCAAAAACTTAACCGGCAGAAAATATTTTTTTGAAAAAATCCCTAAGCCCCGGGGTGACAATTTCAGCAAAAATCTGACTTTTGGCAATTCACTCAAAAATGGTGCCAGAAGCTTGCAAATGATCCCTTGAAAGCTTTGGGGATGGAAACAAAAGGCTTTTTATCACAGGACAAGAAATCAGCCCTCAAAAACTTAACCGGCAGAAAATATTTTTTTGAAAAAATCCCTAAGCCCCGGGGTCACAATTTCAGCAAAAAATGACTTTTGGCAATTCACTCAAAAATGGTTCCAAGAGCTTAAAAGTGATCCCCCGAAAACTTTGGCACTCGAAACATAAGGCTTTTTATCACAGGACAAGAAATCAGCCCTCAAAAACTTAACCGGCAGAAAATATTTTTTTGAAAAAATCCCTAAGCCCGGGGTCACAATTTCAGCAAAAATCTGACTTTTGGCAATTCACTCAAAAATGGTGCCAGAAGCTTGCAAATGATCCCCTGAAAGCTTTGGCGATGGAAACAGAAGGCTTTTTATCACAGGACAAGAAATCAGCCCTCAAAAACTTTACCGGCTGAAAATATTTTTTTGAAAAAATCCCTAAGCCCCGGGGTCACAATTTCAGCAAAAATCTGACTTTTGGCAATTCACTCAAAAATGGTGCCAGAAGCTTGCAAATAATCCCCTGAAAGCTTTGGCCATGGAAACAGAAGGCTTTTTATCAGAGGACAAGAAATCAGCCCTCAAAAACTTAACCGGCAGAAAATTTTTTTTTGAAAAAATCCCTAAGCCCCGGGGTCACAATTTCAGCAAAAATCTGACTTTTGGCAATTCATTCAAAAATGGTGCCAGAAGCTTAAAAATGCTCCCCCGAAAGGTTTGGCACTTGAAACAGAAGGCTTTTTATCACAGGAAAAGAAATCAGCCCTCAAAAACTTAACCGGCTGAAAATATTTTTTTGAAAAAATCCCTAAGCCCCGGGGTCACAATTTCAGCAAAAATCTCACTTTTGGCAATTCACTCAAAAATGGTGCCAGAAGCTTGTAAATGATCCCCTGAATGCTTTGGTGATGGAAACAGAAGGCTTTTTATCACAGGACAAGAAATCAGCCCTCAAAAACTTAACCGGCAGAAAATATTTTTTTGAAAAAATCCCTAAGCCCCGGGGTCACAATTTCAGCAAAAATCTGACTTTTGGCAATTCACTCAAAAATGGTGCCAAAAGCTTGAAAACGCTCTCCTGAAAGGTTTGGCACTCGAAACAGAAGGCTTTTTATCACAGGACAAGAAATCAGCCCTCAAAAACTTAACCGGCTGAAAATATTTTTTTGAAAAAATCCCTAAGCCCCGGGGTTACAATTTCAGCAAAAATCTGACTTTTGGCAATTCACTCAAAAATGGTGCCAGAAGCTTGCAAATGATCCACTGAAAGCTTTGGCGATGGAAACAGAAGACTTTTTATCACAGGACAGGAAATCAGCCCTCAAAAACTTAACCGGCAGAAAATATTTTTTTGAAAAAATCCCTAAGCCCCGGGGTCACAATTTCAGCAAAAATTGACTTTTGGCAATTCACTCAAAAATGGTTCCAAGAGCTTAAAAGTGATCCCCCGAAAGCTTTGGCACACGAAACATAAGGCTTTTTATCACAGGACAAGAAATCAGCCCTCAAAAACTTAACCGGCAGAAAATATTTTTTTGAAAAAATCCCTAAGCCCGGGGTCACAATTTCAGCAAAAATCTGACTTTTGGCAATTCACTCAAAAATGGTTCCAGAAGCTTGCAAATGATCCCCTGAAAGCTTTGGCGATGGAAACAGAAGGCTTTTTATCACAGGACAAGAAATCAGCCCTCAAAAACTTAACCGGCAGAAAATATTTTTTTGAAAAAATCCCTAAGCCCCGGGGTCACAATTTCAGCAAAAATCTGACTTTTGGCAATTCACTCAAAAATGGTGCCAGAAGCTTGCAAATGATCCCCTGAAAGCTTTGGCGCTGGAAACAGAAGGCTTTTTATCACAGGACAAGAAATCAGCCCTCAAAAACTTTACCGGCTGAAAATATTTTTTTGAAAAAATCCCTAAGCCCCGGGGTCACAATTTCAGCAAAAATCTGACTTTTGGCAATTCACTCAAAAATGGTGCCAGAAGCTTGCAAATAATCCCCTGAAAGCTTTGGCCATGAAAACAGAAGGCTTTTTATCACAGGACAAGAAATCAGCCCTCAAAAACTTAACCGGCAGAAAATATTTTTTTGAAAAAATCCCTAAGCAACGGGGTCACAATTTCAGCAAAAATCTGACTTTTGGCAATTCACTCAAAAATGGTGCCAGAAGCTTAAAAATGCTCCCCCGAAAGGTTTGGCACTCGAAACAGAAGGCTTTTTATCACAGGACAAGAAATCAGCCCTCAAAAACTTAACCGGCTGAAAATATTTTTTTGAAAAAATCCTTAAGCCCCGGGGTCACAATTTCAGCAAAAATCTGACTTTTGGCAATTCACTCAAAAATGGTGCCAGAAGCTTGCAAATGATCCACTGAAAGCTTTCGCGATGGAAACAGAAGGCTTTTTATCACAGGACAAGAAATCAGCCCTCAAAAACTTAACCGGCAGAAAATATTTTTTTGAAAAAATCCCTAAGCCCCGGGGTCATAATTTCAGCAAAAATCTGACTTTTGGCAGTTCACTCAAAAATGGTTCCAAGAGCTTAAAAATGCTCCCCTGAAAGGTTTGGCACTCGAAACAGAAGGCTTTTTATCGCAGGACAAGAAATCAGCCCTCAAAAACTTAACCGGCTGAAAATATTTTTTTGAAAAAATCCCTAAGCCCCGGGGTCACAATTTCAGCAAAAATCTGACTTTTGGCAATTCACTCAAAAATGGTGCCAGAAGTTTGCAAATGATCCCCTGAAAGCTTTGGCGATGGAAACAGAAGGCTTTTTATCACAGGACAAGAAATCAGCCCTCAAAAACTTAACCGGCAGAAAATATTTTTTTGAAAAAATCCCTAAGCCCCGGGGTCACAATTTCAGCAAAAATCTGACTTTTGGCAATTCACTCAAAAATGGTGCCAGAAGCTTGCAAATAATCCCCTGAAAGCTTTGGCGATGGAAACAGAAGGCTTTTTATCACAGGACAAGAAATCAGCCCTCAAAAACTTTACCGGCTGAAAATATTTTTTTGAAAAAATCCCTAAGCCCCGGGGTCACAATTTCAGCAAAAATCTGACTTTTGGCAATTCACTCAAAAATGGTGCCAGAAGCTTGCAAATAATCCCCTGAAAGCTTTGGCCATGGAAACAGAAGGCTTTTTATCACAGGACAAGAAATCAGCCCTCAAAAACTTAACGGGCAGAAAATATTTTTTTGAAAAAATCCCTAAGCCCCGGGGTCACAATTTCAGCAAAAATCTGACTTTTGGCAATTCACTCAAAAATGGTGCCAGAAGCTTAAAAATGCTCCCCCGAAAGGTTTGGCACTCGAAACAGAAGGCTTTTTATCACAGGAAAAGAAATCAGCCCTCAAAAACTTAACCGGCTGAAAATATTTTTTTACAAAAATCCCTAAGCCCCGTGGTCACAATTTCAGCAAAAATCTCACTTTTGGCAATTCACTCAAAAATGGTGCCAGAAGCTTGCAAATGATCCACTGAAAGCTTTGGCGATGGAAACAGAAGACTTTTTATCACAGGACAGGAAATCAGCCCTCAAAAACTTAACCGGCAGAAAATATTTTTTTGAAAAATTCCCTAAGCCCCGGGGTCACAATTTCAGCAAAAATCTGACTTTTGGCAATTCACTCAAAAATGGTGCCAAAAGCTTGAAAACGCTCTCCTGAAAGGTTTGGCACTCGAAACAAAAGGCTTTTTATCACAGGACAAGAAATCAGCCCTCAAAAACTTAACCGGCAGAAAATATTTTTTTGAAAAAATCCCTAAGCCCCGGGGTCACAATTTCAGCAAAAATCTGACTTTTGGCAATTCACTCAAAAATGGTGCCAGAAGCTTGCAAATGATCCCCTGAATGCTTTGGCGATGGAAACAGAAGGCTTTTTATCACAGGACAAGAAATCAGCCCTCAAAAACTTAACCGGCAGAAAATATTTTTTTGAAAAAATCCCTAAGCCCCGGGGTCACAATTTCAGCAAAAATTGACTTTTGGCAATTCACTCAAAAATGGTTCCAAGAGCTTAAAAATGATCCCCCGAAAGCTTTGGCCATGGAAACAGAAGGCTTTTTATCACAGGACAAGAAATCAGCCCTCAAAAACTTTACCGGCTGAAAATATTTTTTTGAAAAAATCCCTAACTCCCGGGGTCACAATTTCAGCAAAAATCTGACTTTTGGCAATTCACTCAAAAATGGTGCCAAAAGCTTGAAAACGCTCTCCTGAAAGGTTTGGCACTCGAAACAGAAGGCTTTTTATCACAGGACAAGAAATCAGCCCTCAAAAACTTAACCGGCTGAAAATATTTTTTTGAAAAAATCCCTAAGCCCCGTGGTCACAATTTCAGCAAAAATCTCACTTTTGGCAATTCACTCAAAAATGGTGCCAAAAGCTTGAAAACACTCTCCTGAAAGGTTTGGCACTCGAAACAGAAGGCTTTTTATCACAGGACAAGAAATCAGCCCTCAAAAACTTAACCGGCTGAAAATATTTTTTTGAAAAAATCCCTAAGCCCCGGGGTTACAATTTCAGCAAAAATCTGACTTTTGGCAATTCACTCAAAAATGGTGCCAGAAGCTTGCAAATGATCCACTGAAAGCTTTGGCGATGGAAACAGAAGACTTTTTATCACAGGACAGGAAATCAGCCCTCAAAAACTTAACCGGCAGAAAATATTTTTTTGAAAAATTCCCTAAGCCCCGGGGTCACAATTTCAGCAAAAATCTGACTTTTGGCAATTCACTCAAAAATGGTGCCAAAAGCTTGAAAACGCTCTCCTGAAAGGTTTGGCACTCGAAACAAAAGGCTTTTTATCACAGGACAAGAAATCAGCCCTCAAAAACTTAACCGGCAGAAAATATTTTTTTGAAAAAATCCCTAAGCCCCGGGGTCACAATTTCAGCAAAAATCTGACTTTTGGCAATTCACTCAAAAATGGTGCCAGAAGCTTGCAAATGATCCCCTGAATGCTTTGGCGATGGAAACAGAAGGCTTTTTATCACAGGACAAGAAATCAGCCCTCAAAAACTTAACCGGCAGAAAATATTTTTTTGAAAAAATCCCTAAGCCCCGGGGTCACAATTTCAGCAAAAATCTGACTTTTGGCAATTCACTCAAAAATGGTGCCAGAAACTTGCAAATAATCCCCTGAAAGCTTTGGCGATGGAAACAGAAGGCTTTTTATCACAGGACAAGAAATCAGCCCTCAAAAACTTAACCGGCAGAAAATATTTTTTTGAAAAAATCCCTAAGCCCCGGGGTCACAATTTCAGCAAAAATCTGACTTTTGGCAATTCACTCAAAAATGGTGCCAGAAGCTTGCAAATGATCCACTGAAAGCTTTGGCGATGGAAACAGAAGACTTTTTATCACAGGACAGGAAATCAGCCCTCAAAAACTTAACCGGCAGAAAATATTTTTTTGAAAAATTCCCTAAGCCCCGGGGTCACAATTTCAGCAAAAATCTGACTTTTGGCAATTCACTCAAAAATGGTGCCAAAAGCTTGAAAACGCTCTCCTGAAAGGTTTGGCACTCGAAACAAAAGGCTTTTTATCACAGGACAAGAAATCAGCCCTCAAAAACTTAACCGGCAGAAAATATTTTTTTGAAAAAATCCCTAAGCCCCGGGGTCACAATTTCAGCAAAAATCTGACTTTTGGCAATTCACTCAAAAATGGTGCCAGAAGCTTGCAAATGATCCCCTGAATGCTTTGGCGATGGAAACAGAAGGCTTTTTATCACAGGACAAGAAATCAGCCCTCAAAAACTTAACCGGCAGAAAATATTTTTTTGAAAAAATCCCTAAGCCCCGGGGTCACAATTTCAGCAAAAATTGACTTTTGGCAATTCACTCAAAAATGGTTCCAAGAGCTTAAAAATGATCCCCCAAAAGCTTTGGCCATGGAAACAGAAGGCTTTTTATCACAGGACAAGAAATCAGCCCTCAAAAACTTTACCGGCTGAAAATATTTTTTTGAAAAAATCCCTAAGCCCCGGGGTCACAATTTCAGCAAAAATCTGACTTTTGGCAATTCACTCAAAAATGGTGCCAGAAGCTTGCAAATAATCCCCTGAAAGCTTTGGCCATGGAAACAGAAGGCTTTTTATCACAGGACAAGAAATCAGCCCTCAAAAACTTAACGGGCAGAAAATATTTTTTTGAAAAAATCCCTAAGCCCCGGGGTCACAATTTCAGCAAAAATCTGACTTTTGGCAATTCACTCAAAAATGGTGCCAGAAGCTTAAAAATGCTCCCCCGAAAGGTTTGGCACTCGAAACAGAAGGCTTTTTATCACAGGAAAAGAAATCAGCCCTCAAAAACTTAACCGGCTGAAAATATTTTTTTGAAAAAATCCCTAAGCCCCGGGGTTACAATTTCAGCAAAAATCTGACTTTTGGCAATTCACTCAAAAATGGTGCCAGAAGCTTGCAAATGATCCACTGAAAGCTTTGGCGATGGAAACAGAAGACTTTTTATCACAGGACAGGAAATCAGCCCTCAAAAACTTAACCGGCAGAAAATATTTTTTTGAAAAATTCCCTAAGCCCCGGGGTCACAATTTCAGCAAAAATCTGACTTTTGGCAATTCACTCAAAAATGGTGCCAAAAGCTTGAAAACGCTCTCCTGAAAGGTTTGGCACTCGAAACAAAAGGCTTTTTATCACAGGACAAGAAATCAGCCCTCAAAAACTTAACCGGCAGAAAATATTTTTTTGAAAAAATCCCTAAGCCCCGGGGTCACAATTTCAGCAAAAATCTGACTTTTGGCAATTCACTCAAAAATGGTGCCAGAAGCTTGCAAATGATCCCCTGAATGCTTTGGCGATGGAAACAGAAGGCTTTTTATCACAGGACAAGAAATCAGCCCTCAAAAACTTAACCGGCAGAAAATATTTTTTTGAAAAAATCCCTAAGCCCCGGGGTCACAATTTCAGCAAAAATTGACTTTTGGCAATTCACTCAAAAATGGTTCCAAGAGCTTAAAAATGATCCCCCGAAAGCTTTGGCCATGGAAACAGAAGGCTTTTTATCACAGGACAAGAAATCAGCCCTCAAAAACTTAACCGGCTGAAAATATTTTTTTGAAAAAATCCCTAAGCCCCGGGGTTACAATTTCAGCAAAAATCTGACTTTTGGCAATTCACTCAAAAATGGTGCCAGAAGCTTGCAAATGATCCACTGAAAGCTTTGACGATGGAAACAGAAGACTTTTTATCACAGGACAGGAAATCAGCCCTCAAAAACTTAACCGGCAGAAAATATTTTTTTGAAAAAATCCCTAAGCCCCGGGGTCACAATTTCAGCAAAAATCTGACTTTTGGCAATTCACTCAAAAATGGTGCCAAAAGCTTGAAAACGCTCCCCCGAAAGGTTTGGCACTCGAAACAAAAGGCTTTTTATCACAGGACAAGAAATCAGCCCTCAAAAACTTTACCGGCTGAAAATATTTTTTTGAAAAAATCCCTAAGCCCCGGGGTCACAATTTCAGCAAAAATCTGACTTTTGGCAATTCACTCAAAAATGGTGCCAGAAGCTTGCAAATAATCCCCTGAAAGCTTTGGCCATGGAAACAGAAGGCTTTTTATCACAGGACAAGAAATCAGCCCTCAAAAACTTAACCGGCAGAAAATATTTTTTTGAAAAAATCCCTAAGCCCCGTGGTCACAATTTCAGCAAAAATCTCACTTTTGGCAATTCACTCAAAAATGGTGCCAGAAGCTTGTAAATGATCCCCTGAATGCTTTGGCGATGGAAACAGAAGGCTTTTTATCACAGGACAAGAAATCAGCCCTCAAAAACTTAACCGGCAGAAAATATTTTTTTGAAAATATCCCTAAGCCCCGGGGTCACAATTTCAGCAAAAATCTGACTTTTGGCAATTCACTCAAAAATGGTGCCAAAAGCTTGAAAACGCTCTCCTGAAAGGTTTGGCACTCGAAACAGAAGGCTTTTTATCACAGGACAAGAAATCAGCCCTCAAAAAGTTAACCGGTTGAAAATATTTTTTTGAAAAAATCCCTAAGCCCCGGGGTTACAATTTCAGCAAAAATCTGACTTTTGGCAATTCACTCAAAAAGGGTGCCAGAAGCTTGCAAATGATCCACTGAAAGCTTTGGCGATGGAAACAGAAGACTTTTTATCACAGGACAGGAAATCAGCCCTCAAAAACTTAACCGGCAGAAAATATTTTTTTGAAAAATTCCCTAAGCCCCGGGGTCACAATTTCAGCAAAAATTGACTTTTGGCAATTCACTCAAAAATGGTTCCAAGAGCTTAAAAATGATCCCCCAAAAGCTTTGGCCATGGAAACAGAAGGCTTTTTATCACAGGACAAGAAATCAGCCCTCAAAAACTTAACCGGCAGAAAATATTTTTTTGAAAAAATCCCTAAGCCCCGTGGTCACAATTTCAGCAAAAATCTCACTTTTGGCAATTCACTCAAAAATGGTGCCAGAAGCTTGTAAATGATCCCCTGAATGCTTTGGCGATGGAAACAGAAGGCTTTTTATCACAGGACAAGAAATCAGCCCTCAAAAACTTAACCGGCAGAAAATATTTTTTTGAAAAAATCCCTAAGCCCCGGGGTCACAATTTCAGCAAAAATCTGACTTTTGGCAATTCACTCAAAAATGGTGCCAAAAGCTTGAAAACGCTCTCCTGAAAGGTTTGGCACTCGAAACAGAAGGCTTTTTATCACAGGACAAGAAATCAGCCCTCAAAAAGTTAACCGGTTGAAAATATTTTTTTGAAAAAATCCCTAAGCCCCGGGGTTACAATTTCAGCAAAAATCTGACTTTTGGCAATTCACTCAAAAATGGTGCCAGAAGCTTGCAAATGATCCACTGAAAGCTTTGGCGATGGAAACAGAAGACTTTTTATCACAGGACAGGAAATCAGCCCTCAAAAACTTAACCGGCAGAAAATATTTTTTTGAAAAATTCCCTAAGCCCCGGGGTCACAATTTCAGCAAAAATTGACTTTTGGCAATTCACTCAAAAATGGTTCCAAGAGCTTAAAAATGATCCCCCAAAAGCTTTGGCCATGGAAACAGAAGGCTTTTTATCACAGGACAAGAAATCAGCCCTCAAAACTTAACCGGCTGAAAATATTTTTTTGAAAAAATCCCTAAGCCCCGTGGTCACAATTTCAGCAAAAATCTGACTTTTGGCAATTCACTCAAAAATGGTGCCAGAAGCTTGCAAATGATCCACTGAAAGCTTTGGCGATGGAAACAGAAGACTTTTTATCACAGGACAGGAAATCAGCCCTCAAAAACTTAACCGGCAGAAAATATTTTTTTGAAAAATTCCCTAAGCCCCGGGGTCACAATTTCAGCAAAAATCTGACTTTTGGGAATTCACTCAAAAATGGTGCCAAAAGCTTGAAAAAGCTCTCCTGAAAGGTTTGGCACTCGAAACAAAAGGCTTTTTATCACAGGACAATTAATCAGCCCTCAAAAACTTAACCGGCAGAAAATATTTTTTTGAAAAAATCCCTAAGCCCCGGGGTCACAATTTCAGCAAAAATTGACTTTTGGCAATTCACTCAAAAATGGTTCCAAGAGCTTAAAAATGATCCCCCGAAAGCTTTGGCCATGGAAACAGAAGGCTTTTTATCACAGGACAAGAAATCAGCCCTCAAAAACTTAACCGGCAGAAAATATTTTTTTGAAAAAATCCCTAAGCCCCGGGGTCACAATTTCAGCAAAAATCTGACTTTTGGCAATTCACTCAAAAATGGTGCCAGAAGCTTAAAAATGCTCCCCCGAAAGGTTTGGCACTCGAAACAGAAGGCTTTTTATCACAGGACAAGAAATCAGCCCTCAAAAACTTAACCGGCTGAAAATATTTTTTTGAAAAAATCCCTAAGCCCCGGGGTCACAATTTCAGCAAAAATCTGACTTTTGGCAATTCACTCAAAAATGGTGCCAGAAGCTTGCAAATGATCCACTGAAAGCTTTCGCGATGGAAACAGAAGGCTTTTTATCACAGGACAAGAAATCAGCCCTCAAAAACTTAACCGGCAGAAAATATTTTTTTGAAAAAATCCCTAAGCCCCGGGGTCACAATTTCAGCCAAAATCTGACTTTGGGCAATTCACTCAAAAATGGTTCCAAGAGCTTAAAAATGCTCCCCTGAAAGGTTTGGCAATCGAAACAGAAGGCTTTTTATCACAGGACAAGAAATCAGCCCTCAAAAACTTAACCGGCAGAAAATATTTCTTTGAAAAAATCTCTAAGCCCCGGGGTCATAATTTCAGCAAAAATCTGACTTTGGGCAATTCACTCAAAAATGGTGCCAGAAGCTTAAAAATGCTCCCCCAAAAGGTTTGGCACTCGAAACAGAAGGCTTTTTATCACAGGACAAGAAATCAGCCCTCAAAAACTTAACCGGCTGAAAATATTTTTTTGAAAAAATCCCTAAGCCCCGGGGTCACAATTTCAGCAAAAATCTGACTTTTGGCAATTCACTCAAAAATGGTGCCAGAAGCTTGCAAATGATCCCCTGAATGCTTTGGCGATGGAAACAGAAGGCTTTTTATCACAGGACAAGAAATCAGCCCTCAAAAACTTAACCGGCAGAAAATATTTTTTTGAAAAAATCCCTAAGCCCCGGGGTCACAATTTCAGCAAAAATTGACTTTTGGCAATTCACTCAAAAATGGTTCCAAGAGCTTAAAAATGATCCCCCGAAAGCTTTGGCACTCGAAACATAAGGCTTTTTATCACAGGACAAGAAATCAGCCCTCAAAAACTTAACTGGCAGAAAATATTTTTTTGAAAAAATCCCTAAGCCCCGGGGTCACAATTTCAGCAAAAATCTGACTTTTGGCAATTCACTCAAAAATGGTGCCAGAAGCTTGCAAATGATCCACTGAAAGCTTTCGCGATGGAAACAGAAGGCTTTTTATCACAGGACAAGAAATCAGCCCTCAAAAACTTAACCGGCAGAAAATATTTTTTTGAAAAAATCCCTTAGCCCCGGGGTCATAATTTCAGCAAAAATCTGACTTTTGGCAGTTCACTCAAAAATGGTTCCAAGAGCTTAAAAATGCTCCCCTGAAAGGTTTGGCACTCGAAACAGAAGGCTTTTAATCACAGGACAAGAAATCAGCCCTCAAAAACTTAACCGGCAGAAAATATTTCTTTGAAAAAATCCCTAAGCCCCGGGGTCATAATTTCAGCAAAAATCTGACTTTGGGCAATTCACTCAAAAATGGTGCCAGAAGCTTAAAAATGCTCCCCCAAAAGGTTTGGCACTCGAAACAGAAGGCTTTTTATCACAGGACAAGAAATCAGCCCTCAAAAACTTAACCGGCTGAAAATATTTTTTTGAAAAAATCCCTAAGCCCCGGGGTCACAATTTCAGCAAAAATCTGACTTTTGGCAATTCACTCAAAAATGGTGCCAGAAGCTTGCAAATGATCCCCTGAAAGCTTTGGCGATGGAAACAGAAGGCTTTTTATCACAGGACAAGAAATCAGCCCTCAAAAACTTAACCGGCTGAAAATATTTTTTGAAAAAATCCCTAAGCCCCGGGGTTACAATTTCAGCAAAAATCTGACTTTTGGCAATTCACTCAAAAATGGTGCCAGAAGCTTGCAAATGATCCACTGAAAGCTTTGGCGATGGAAACAGAAGACTTTTTATCACAGGACAGGAAATCAGCCCTCAAAAACTTAACCGGCAGAAAATATTTTTTTGAAAAATCTCTAAGCCCCGGGGTCACAATTTCAGCAAAAATCTGACTTTTGGCAATTCACTCAAAAATGGTGCCAAAAGCTTGAAAACGCTCTCCTGAAAGGTTTGGCACTCGAAACAAAAGGCTTTTTATCACAGGACAAGAAATCAGCCCTCAAAAACTTAACCGGCAGAAAATATTTTTTTGAAAAAATCCCTAAGCCCCGGGGTCACAATTTCAGCAAAAATCTGACTTTTGGCAATTCACTCAAAAATGGTGCCAGAAGCTTGCAAATGATGCCCTGAATGCTTTGGCGATGGAAACAGAAGGCTTTTTATCACAGGACAAGAAATCAGCCCTCAAAAACTTAACCGGCAGAAAATATTTTTTTGAAAAAATCCCTAAGCCCCGGGGTCACAATTTCAGTAAAAATCTGACTTTTGGCAATTCACTCAAAAATGGTGCCAGAAACTTGCAAATAATCCCCTGAAAGCTTTGGCGATGGAAACAGAAGGCTTTTTATCACAGGACAAGAAATCAGCCCTCAAAAACTTAACCGGCAGAAAATATTTTTTTGAAAAAATCCCTAAGCCCCGGGGTCACAATTTCAGCAAAAATCTGACTTTTGGCAATTCACTCAAAAATGGTGCCAGAAGCTTGCAAATGATCCACTGAAAGCTTTGGCGATGGAAACAGAAGACTTTTTATCACAGGACAGGAAATCAGCCCTCAAAAACTTAACCGGCAGAAAATATTTTTTTGAAAAATCCCTAAGCCCCGGGGTCACAATTTCAGCAAAAATCTGACTTTTGGCAATTCACTCAAAAATGGTGCCAAAAGCTTGAAAACGCTCTCCTGAAAGGTTTGGCACTCGAAACAAAAGGCTTTTTATCACAGGACAAGAAATCAGCCCTCAAAAACTTAACCGGCAGAAAATATTTTTTTGAAAAAATCCCTAAGCCCCGGGGTCACAATTTCAGCAAAAATCTGACTTTTGGCAATTCACTCAAAAATGGTGCCAGAAGCTTGCAAATGATCCCCTGAATGCTTTGGCGATAGAAACAGAAGGCTTTTTATCACAGGACAAGAAATCAGCCCTCAAAAACTTAACCGGCAGAAAATATTTTTTTGAAAAAATCCCTAAGCCCCGGGGTCACAATTTCAGCAAAAATTGACTTTTGGCAATTCACTCAAAAATGGTTCCAAGAGCTTAAAAATGATCCCCCGAAAGCTTTGGCCATGGAAACAGAAGGCTTTTTATCACAGGACAAGAAATCAGCCCTCAAAAACTTTACCGGCTGAAAATATTTTTTTGAAAAAATCCCTAAGCCCCGGGGTCACAATTTCAGCAAAAATCTGACTTTTGGCAATTCACTCAGAAATGGTGCCAGAAGCTTGCAAATAATCCCCTGAAAGCTTTGGCCATGGAAACAGAAGGCTTTTTATCACAGGACAAGAAATCAGCCCTCAAAAACTTAACCGGCAGAAAATATTTTTTTGAAAAAATCCCTAAGCCCCGTGGTCACAATTTCAGCAAAAATCTCACTTTTGGCAATTCACTCAAAAATGGTGCCAGAAGCTTGTAAATGATCCCCTGAATGCTTTGGCGATGGAAACAGAAGGCTTTTTATCACAGGACAAGAAATCAGCCCTCAAAAACTTAACCGGCAGAAAATATTTTTTTGAAAAAATCCCTAAGCCCCGGGGTCACAATTTCAGCAAAAATCTGACTTTTGGCAATTCACTCAAAAATGGTGCCAAAAGCTTGAAAACGCTCTCCTGAAAGGTTTGGCACTCGAAACAGAAGGCTTTTTATCACAGGACAAGAAATCAGCCCTCAAAAACTTAACCGGCTGAAAATATTTTTTTGAAAAAATCCCTAAGCCCCGGGGTTACAATTTCAGCAAAAATCTGACTTTTGGCAATTCACTCAAAAATGGTGCCAGAAGCTTGCAAATGATCCACTGAAAGCTTTGGCGATGGAAACAGAAGACTTTTTATCACAGGACAGGAAATCAGCCCTCAAAAACTTAACCAGCAGAAAATATTTTTTTGAAAAATTCCCTAAGCCCCGGGGTCACAATTTCAGCAAAAATTGACTTTTGGCAATTCACTCAAAAATGGTTCCAAGAGCTTAAAAATGATCCCCCAAAAGCTTTGGCCATGGAAACAGAAGGCTTTTTATCACAGGACAAGAAATCAGCCCTCAAAAACTTTACCGGCTGAAAATATTTTTTTGAAAAAATCCCTAAGCCCCGGGGTCACAATTTCAGCAAAAATTGACTTTTGGCAATTCACTCAAAAATGGTTCCAAGAGCTTAAAAATGATCCCCCGAAAGCTTTGGCACTCGAAACATAAGGCTTTTTATCACAGGACAAGAAATCAGCCCTCAAAAACTTAACTGGCAGAAAATATTTTTTTGAAAAAATCCCTAAGCCCCGGGGTCACAATTTCAGCAAAAATCTGACTTTTGGCAATTCACTCAAAAATGGTGCCAGAAGCTTGCAAATGATCCACTGAAAGCTTTCGCGATGGAAACAGAAGGCTTTTTATCACAGGACAAGAAATCAGCCCTCAAAAACTTAACCGGCAGAAAATATTTTTTTGAAAAAATCCCTTAGCCCCGGGGTCATAATTTCAGCAAAAATCTGACTTTTGGCAGTTCACTCAAAAATGGTTCCAAGAGCTTAAAAATGCTCCCCTGAAAGGTTTGGCACTCGAAACAGAAGGCTTTTAATCACAGGACAAGAAATCAGCCCTCAAAAACTTAACCGGCAGAAAATATTTCTTTGAAAAAATCCCTAAGCCCCGGGGTCATAATTTCAGCAAAAATCTGACTTTGGGCAATTCACTCAAAAATGGTGCCAGAAGCTTAAAAATGCTCCCCCAAAAGGTTTGGCACTCGAAACAGAAGGCTTTTTATCACAGGACAAGAAATCAGCCCTCAAAAACTTAACCGGCTGAAAATATTTTTTTGAAAAAATCCCTAAGCCCCGGGGTCACAATTTCAGCAAAAATCTGACTTTTGGCAATTCACTCAAAAATGGTGCCAGAAGCTTGCAAATGATCCCCTGAAAGCTTTGGCGATGGAAACAGAATGCTTTTTATCACAGGACAAGAAATCAGCCCTCAAAAACTTAACCGGCTGAAAATATTTTTTGAAAAAATCCCTAAGCCCCGGGGTTACAATTTCAGCAAAAATCTGACTTTTGGCAATTCACTCAAAAATGGTGCCAGAAGCTTGCAAATGATCCACTGAAAGCTTTGGCGATGGAAACAGAAGACTTTTTATCACAGGACAGGAAATCAGCCCTCAAAAACTTAACCGGCAGAAAATATTTTTTTGAAAAATCTCTAAGCCCCGGGGTCACAATTTCAGCAAAAATCTGACTTTTGGCAATTCACTCAAAAATGGTGCCAAAAGCTTGAAAACGCTCTCCTGAAAGGTTTGGCACTCGAAACAAAAGGCTTTTTATCACAGGACAAGAAATCAGCCCTCAAAAACTTAACCGGCAGAAAATATTTTTTTGAAAAAATCCCTAAGCCCCGGGGTCACAATTTCAGCAAAAATCTGACTTTTGGCAATTCACTCAAAAATGGTGCCAGAAGCTTGCAAATGATGCCCTGAATGCTTTGGCGATGGAAACAGAAGGCTTTTTATCACAGGACAAGAAATCAGCCCTCAAAAACTTAACCGGCAGAAAATATTTTTTTGAAAAAATCCCTAAGCCCCGGGGTCACAATTTCAGTAAAAATCTGACTTTTGGCAATTCACTCAAAAATGGTGCCAGAAACTTGCAAATAATCCCCTGAAAGCTTTGGCGATGGAAACAGAAGGCTTTTTATCACAGGACAAGAAATCAGCCCTCAAAAACTTAACCGGCAGAAAATATTTTTTTGAAAAAATCCCTAAGCCCCGGGGTCACAATTTCAGCAAAAATCTGACTTTTGGCAATTCACTCAAAAATGGTGCCAGAAGCTTGCAAATGATCCACTGAAAGCTTTGGCGATGGAAACAGAAGACTTTTTATCACAGGACAGGAAATCAGCCCTCAAAAACTTAACCGGCAGAAAATATTTTTTTGAAAAATCCCTAAGCCCCGGGGTCACAATTTCAGCAAAAATCTGACTTTTGGCAATTCACTCAAAAATGGTGCCAAAAGCTTGAAAACGCTCTCCTGAAAGGTTTGGCACTCGAAACAAAAGGCTTTTTATCACAGGACAAGAAATCAGCCCTCAAAAACTTAACCGGCAGAAAATATTTTTTTGAAAAAATCCCTAAGCCCCGGGGTCACAATTTCAGCAAAAATCTGACTTTTGGCAATTCACTCAAAAATGGTGCCAGAAGCTTGCAAATGATCCCCTGAATGCTTTGGCGATAGAAACAGAAGGCTTTTTATCACAGGACAAGAAATCAGCCCTCAAAAACTT
The DNA here is from genome assembly GCF_965113315.1 of Podarcis vaucheri. NCBI lineage: Eukaryota > Metazoa > Chordata > Lepidosauria > Squamata > Lacertidae > Podarcis > Podarcis vaucheri. The sequence continues at coordinate 1,781,315 of NW_028118808.1, read as the reverse complement.
AACCGGCAGAAAATATTTTTTTGAAAAAATCCCTAAGCCCCGGGGTCACAATTTCAGCAAAAATTGACTTTTGGCAATTCACTCAAAAATGGTTCCAAGAGCTTAAAAATGATCCCCCGAAAGCTTTGGCCATGGAAACAGAAGGCTTTTTATCACAGGACAAGAAATCAGCCCTCAAAAACTTTACCGGCTGAAAATATTTTTTTGAAAAAATCCCTAAGCCCCGGGGTCACAATTTCAGCAAAAATCTGACTTTTGGCAATTCACTCAGAAATGGTGCCAGAAGCTTGCAAATAATCCCCTGAAAGCTTTGGCCATGGAAACAGAAGGCTTTTTATCACAGGACAAGAAATCAGCCCTCAAAAACTTAACCGGCAGAAAATATTTTTTTGAAAAAATCCCTAAGCCCCGTGGTCACAATTTCAGCAAAAATCTCACTTTTGGCAATTCACTCAAAAATGGTGCCAGAAGCTTGTAAATGATCCCCTGAATGCTTTGGCGATGGAAACAGAAGGCTTTTTATCACAGGACAAGAAATCAGCCCTCAAAAACTTAACCGGCAGAAAATATTTTTTTGAAAAAATCCCTAAGCCCCGGGGTTACAATTTCAGCAAAAATCTGACTTTTGGCAATTCACTCAAAAATGGTGCCAAAAGCTTGAAAACGCTCCCCTGAAAGGTTTGGCACTCGAAACAGAAGGCTTTTTATCACAGGACAAGAAATCAGCCCTCAAAAACTTAACCGGCTGAAAATATTTTTTTGAAAAAATCCCTAAGCCCCGGGGTCACAATTTCAGCAAAAATTGACTTTTGGCAATTCACTCAAAAATGGTTCCAAGAGCTTAAAAATGATCCCCCAAAAGCTTTGGCCATGGAAACAGAAGGCTTTTTATCACAGGACAAGAAATCAGCCCTCAAAAACTTTACCGGCTGAAAATATTTTTTTGAAAAAATCCCTAAGCCCCGGGGTCACAATTTCAGCAAAAATCTGACTTTTGGCAATTCACTCAAAAATGGTGCCAGAAGCTTGCAAATAATCCCCTGAAAGCTTTGGCCATGGAAACAGAAGGCTTTTTATCACAGGACAAGAAATCAGCCCTCAAAAACTTAACGGGCAGAAAATATTTTTTTGAAAAAATCCCTAAGCCCCGGGGTCACAATTTCAGCAAAAATCTGACTTTTGGCAATTCACTCAAAAATGGTGCCAGAAGCTTAAAAATGCTCCCCCGAAAGGTTTGGCACTCGAAACAGAAGGCTTTTTATCACAGGAAAAGAAATCAGCCCTCAAAAACTTAACCGGCTGAAAATATTTTTTTGAAAAAATCCCTAAGCCCCGTGGTCACAATTTCAGCAAAAATCTCACTTTTGGCAATTCACTCAAAAATGGTGCCAAAAGCTTGAAAACACTCTCCTGAAAGGTTTGGCACTCAAAACAGAAGGCTTTTTATCACACGACAAGAAATCAGCCCTCAAAAACTTAACCGGCTGAAAATATTTTTTTGAAAAAATCCCTAAGCCCCGGGGTTACAATTTCAGCAAAAATCTGACTTTTGGCAATTCACTCAAAAATGGTGCCAGAAGCTTGCAAATGATCCACTGAAAGCTTTGGCGATGGAAACAGAAGACTTTTTATCACAGGACAGGAAATCAGCCCTCAAAAACTTAACCGGCAGAAAATATTTTTTTGAAAAATTCCCTAAGCCCCGGGGTCACAATTTCAGCAAAAATCTGACTTTTGGCAATTCACTCAAAAATGGTGCCAAAAGCTTGAAAACGCTCTCCTGAAAGGTTTGGCACTCGAAACAAAAGGCTTTTTATCACAGGACAAGAAATCAGCCCTCAAAAACTTAACCGGCAGAAAATATTTTTTTGAAAAAATCCCTAAGCCCCGGGGTCACAATTTCAGCAAAAATCTGACTTTTGGCAATTCACTCAAAAATGGTGCCAGAAGCTTGCAAATGATCCCCTGAATGCTTTGGCGATGGAAACAGAAGGCTTTTTATCACAGGACAAGAAATCAGCCCTCAAAAACTTAACCGGCTGAAAATATTTTTTTGAAAAAATCCCTAAGCCCCGGGGTCACAATTTCAGCAAAAATCTGACTTTTGGCAATTCACTCAAAAATGGTGCCAGAAGCTTGCAAATGATCCCCTGAAAGCTTTGGCGATGGAAACAGAAGGCTTTTTATCACAGGACAAGAAATCAGCCCTCAAAAACTTAACCGGCTGAAAATATTTTTTGAAAAAATCCCTAAGCCCCGGGGTTACAATTTCAGCAAAAATCTGACTTTTGGCAATTCACTCAAAAATGGTGCCAGAAGCTTGCAAATGATCCACTGAAAGCTTTGGCGATGGAAACAGAAGACTTTTTATCACAGGACAGGAAATCAGCCCTCAAAAACTTAACCGGCAGAAAATATTTTTTTGAAAAATCTCTAAGCCCCGGGGTCACAATTTCAGCAAAAATCTGACTTTTGGCAATTCACTCAAAAATGGTGCCAAAAGCTTGAAAACGCTCTCCTGAAAGGTTTGGCACTCGAAACAAAAGGCTTTTTATCACAGGACAAGAAATCAGCCCTCAAAAACTTAACCGGCAGAAAATATTTTTTTGAAAAAATCCCTAAGCCCCGGGGTCACAATTTCAGCAAAAATCTGACTTTTGGCAATTCACTCAAAAATGGTGCCAGAAGCTTGCAAATGATGCCCTGAATGCTTTGGCGATGGAAACAGAAGGCTTTTTATCACAGGACAAGAAATCAGCCCTCAAAAACTTAACCGGCAGAAAATATTTTTTTGAAAAAATCCCTAAGCCCCGGGGTCACAATTTCAGTAAAAATCTGACTTTTGGCAATTCACTCAAAAATGGTGCCAGAAACTTGCAAATAATCCCCTGAAAGCTTTGGCGATGGAAACAGAAGGCTTTTTATCACAGGACAAGAAATCAGCCCTCAAAAACTTAACCGGCAGAAAATATTTTTTTGAAAAAATCCCTAAGCCCCGGGGTCACAATTTCAGCAAAAATCTGACTTTTGGCAATTCACTCAAAAATGGTGCCAGAAGCTTGCAAATGATCCACTGAAAGCTTTGGCGATGGAAACAGAAGACTTTTTATCACAGGACAGGAAATCAGCCCTCAAAAACTTAACCGGCAGAAAATATTTTTTTGAAAAATCCCTAAGCCCCGGGGTCACAATTTCAGCAAAAATCTGACTTTTGGCAATTCACTCAAAAATGGTGCCAAAAGCTTGAAAACGCTCTCCTGAAAGGTTTGGCACTCGAAACAAAAGGCTTTTTATCACAGGACAAGAAATCAGCCCTCAAAAACTTAACCGGCAGAAAATATTTTTTTGAAAAAATCCCTAAGCCCCGGGGTCACAATTTCAGCAAAAATCTGACTTTTGGCAATTCACTCAAAAATGGTGCCAGAAGCTTGCAAATGATCCCCTGAATGCTTTGGCGATAGAAACAGAAGGCTTTTTATCACAGGACAAGAAATCAGCCCTCAAAAACTTAACCGGCAGAAAATATTTTTTTGAAAAAATCCCTAAGCCCCGGGGTCACAATTTCAGCAAAAATTGACTTTTGGCAATTCACTCAAAAATGGTTCCAAGAGCTTAAAAATGATCCCCCGAAAGCTTTGGCCATGGAAACAGAAGGCTTTTTATCACAGGACAAGAAATCAGCCCTCAAAAACTTTACCGGCTGAAAATATTTTTTTGAAAAAATCCCTAAGCCCCGGGGTCACAATTTCAGCAAAAATCTGACTTTTGGCAATTCACTCAGAAATGGTGCCAGAAGCTTGCAAATAATCCCCTGAAAGCTTTGGCCATGGAAACAGAAGGCTTTTTATCACAGGACAAGAAATCAGCCCTCAAAAACTTAACCGGCAGAAAATATTTTTTTGAAAAAATCCCTAAGCCCCGTGGTCACAATTTCAGCAAAAATCTCACTTTTGGCAATTCACTCAAAAATGGTGCCAGAAGCTTGTAAATGATCCCCTGAATGCTTTGGCGATGGAAACAGAAGGCTTTTTATCACAGGACAAGAAATCAGCCCTCAAAAACTTAACCGGCAGAAAATATTTTTTTGAAAAAATCCCTAAGCCCCGGGGTCACAATTTCAGCAAAAATCTGACTTTTGGCAATTCACTCAAAAATGGTGCCAAAAGCTTGAAAACGCTCTCCTGAAAGGTTTGGCACTCGAAACAGAAGGCTTTTTATCACAGGACAAGAAATCAGCCCTCAAAAACTTAACCGGCTGAAAATATTTTTTTGAAAAAATCCCTAAGCCCCGGGGTTACAATTTCAGCAAAAATCTGACTTTTGGCAATTCACTCAAAAATGGTGCCAGAAGCTTGCAAATGATCCACTGAAAGCTTTGGCGATGGAAACAGAAGACTTTTTATCACAGGACAGGAAATCAGCCCTCAAAAACTTAACCAGCAGAAAATATTTTTTTGAAAAATTCCCTAAGCCCCGGGGTCACAATTTCAGCAAAAATTGACTTTTGGCAATTCACTCAAAAATGGTTCCAAGAGCTTAAAAATGATCCCCCAAAAGCTTTGGCCATGGAAACAGAAGGCTTTTTATCACAGGACAAGAAATCAGCCCTCAAAAACTTTACCGGCTGAAAATATTTTTTTGAAAAAATCCCTAAGCCCCGGGGTCACAATTTCAGCAAAAATCTGACTTTTGGCAATTCACTCAAAAATGGTGCCAGAAGCTTGCAAATAATCCCCTGAAAGCTTTGGCCATGGAAACAGAAGGCTTTTTATCACAGGACAAGAAATCAGCCCTCAAAAACTTAACGGGCAGAAAATATTTTTTTGAAAAAATCCCTAAGCCCCGGGGTCACAATTTCAGCAAAAATCTGACTTTTGGCAATTCACTCAAAAATGGTGCCAGAAGCTTAAAAATGCTCCCCCGAAAGGTTTGGCACTCGAAACAGAAGGCTTTTTATCACAGGAAAAGAAATCAGCCCTCAAAAACTTAACCGGCTGAAAATATTTTTTTGAAAAAATCCCTAAGCCCCGTGGTCACAATTTCAGCAAAAATCTCACTTTTGGCAATTCACTCAAAAATGGTGCCAAAAGCTTGAAAACACTCTCCTGAAAGGTTTGGCACTCAAAACAGAAGGCTTTTTATCACACGACAAGAAATCAGCCCTCAAAAACTTAACCGGCTGAAAATATTTTTTTGAAAAAATCCCTAAGCCCCGGGGTTACAATTTCAGCAAAAATCTGACTTTTGGCAATTCACTCAAAAATGGTGCCAGAAGCTTGCAAATGATCCACTGAAAGCTTTGGCGATGGAAACAGAAGACTTTTTATCACAGGACAGGAAATCAGCCCTCAAAAACTTAACCGGCAGAAAATATTTTTTTGAAAAATTCCCTAAGCCCCGGGGTCACAATTTCAGCAAAAATCTGACTTTTGGCAATTCACTCAAAAATGGTGCCAAAAGCTTGAAAACGCTCTCCTGAAAGGTTTGGCACTCGAAACAAAAGGCTTTTTATCACAGGACAAGAAATCAGCCCTCAAAAACTTAACCGGCAGAAAATATTTTTTTGAAAAAATCCCTAAGCCCCGGGGTCACAATTTCAGCAAAAATCTGACTTTTGGCAATTCACTCAAAAATGGTGCCAGAAGCTTGCAAATGATCCCCTGAATGCTTTGGCGATGGAAACAGAAGGCTTTTTATCACAGGACAAGAAATCAGCCCTCAAAAACTTAACCGGCAGAAAATATTTTTTTGAAAAAATCCCTAAGCCCCGGTGTCACAATTTCAGCAAAAATTGACTTTTGGCAATTCACTCAAAAATGGTTCCAAGAGCTTAAAAATGATCCCCCGAAAGCTTTGGCCATGGAAACAGAAGGCTTTTTATCACAGGACAAGAAATCAGCCCTCAAAAACTTAACCGGCAGAAAATATTTTTTTGAAAAAATCCCTAAGCCCCGGGGTCACAATTTCAGCAAAAATCTGACTTTTGGCAATTCACTCGAAAATGGTTCCAAGAGCTTAAAAATGATCCCCCGAAAGCTTTGGCACTCGAAACATAAGGCTTTTTATCACAGGAAAAGAAATCAGCCCTCAAAAACTTAACTGGCAGAAAATATTTTTTTGAAAAAATCCCTAAGCCCCGGGGTCACAATTTCAGCAAAAATCTGACTTTTGGCAATTCACTCAAAAATGGTGCCAGAAGCTTGCAAATGATCCACTGAAAGCTTTCGCGATGGAAACAGAAGGCTTTTTATCACAGGAGAAGAAATCAGCCCTCAAAAACTTAACCGGCAGAAAATATTTTTTTGAAAAAATCCCTAAGCCCCGGGGTCACAATTTCAGCAAAAATCTGACTTTTGGCAATTCACTCGAAAATGGTTCCAAGAGCTTAAAAATGATCCCCCGAAAGCTTTGGCACTCGAAACATAAGGCTTTTTATCACAGGAAAAGAAATCAGCCCTCAAAAACTTAACTGGCAGAAAATATTTTTTTGAAAAAATCCCTAAGCCCCGGGGTCACAATTTCAGCAAAAATCTGACTTTTGGCAATTCACTCAAAAATGGTGCCAGAAGCTTGCAAATGATCCACTGAAAGCTTTCGCGATGGAAACAGAAGGCTTTTTATCACAGGAGAAGAAATCAGCCCTCAAAAACTTAACCGGCAGAAAATATTTTTTTGAAAAAATCCCTAAGCCCCGGGGTCACAATTTCAGCAAAAATCTGACTTTTGGCAGTTCACTCAAAAATGGTTCCAAGAGCTTAAAAATGCTCCCCTGAAAGGTTTGGCAATCGAAACAGAAGGCTTTTTATCACAGGACAAGAAATCAGCCCTCAAAAACTTAACCGGCTGAAAATATTTTTTTGAAAAAATCCCTAAGCCCCGGGGTCACAATTTCAGCAAAAATCTGACTTTTGGCAATTCACTCAAAAATGGTGCCAGAAGCTTGAAAACGCTCTCCTGAAAGGTTTGGCACTCGAAACAAAAGGCTTTTTATCACAGGACAAGAAATCAGCCCTCAAAAACTTAACCGGCAGAAAATATTTTTTTGAAAAAATCCCTAAGCCCCGGGGTCACAATTTCAGCAAAAATCTGACTTTTGGCAATTCACTCAAAAATGGTGCCAGAAGCTTGCAAATGATCCCCTGAATGCTTTGGCGATGGAAACAGAAGACTTTTTATCACAGGACAGGAAATCAGCCCTCAAAAACTTAACCGGCAAAAAATATTTTTTTGAAAAAATCCCTAAGCCCCGGGGTCACAATTTCAGCAAAAATTGACTTTTGGCAATTCACTCAAAAATGGTTCCAAGAGCTTAAAAATGATCCCCCGAAAGCTTTGGCACTCGAAACATAAGGCTTTTTATCACAGGACAAGAAATCAGCCCTCAAAAACTTAACCGGCTGAAAATATTTTTTTGAAAAAATCCCTAAGCCCCGGGGTTACAATTTCAGCAAAAATCTGACCTCTGGCAATTCACTCAAAAATGGTGCCAGAAGCTTGCAAATGATCCACTGAAAGCTTTGGCGATGGAAACAGAAGACTTTTTATCACAGGACAGGAAATCAGCCCTCAAAAACTTAACCGGCAGAAAATATTTTTTTGAAAAATCCCTAAGCCCCGGGGTCACAATTTCAGCAAAAATCTGACTTTTGGCAATTCACTCAAAAATGGTGCCAGAAGCTTGAAAACGCTCTCCTGAAAGGTTTGGCACTCGAAACAAAAGGCTTTTTATCACAGGACAAGAAATCAGCCCTCAAAAACTTAACCGGCAGAAAATATTTTTTTGAAAAAATCCCTAAGCCCCGGGGTCACAATTTCAGCAAAAATCTGACTTTTGGCAATTCACTCAAAAATGGTGCCAGAAGCTTGCAAATGATCCCCTGAATGCTTTGGCGATGGAAACAGAAGACTTTTTATCACAGGACAGGAAATCAGCCCTCAAAAACTTAACCGGCAGAAAATATTTTTTTGAAAAAATCCCTAAGCCCCGGGGTCACAATTTCAGCAAAAATTGACTTTTGGCAATTCACTCAAAAATGGTTCCAAGAGCTTAAAAATGATCCCCCGAAAGCTTTGGCACTCGAAACATAAGGCTTTTTATCACAGGACAAGAAATCAGCCCTCAAAAACTTAACCGGCTGAAAATATTTTTTTGAAAAAATCCCTAAGCCCCGGGGTTACAATTTCAGCAAAAATCTGACCTTTGGCAATTCACTCAAAAATGGTGCCAGAAGCTTGCAAATGATCCACTGAAAGCTTTGGCGATGGAAACAGAAGACTTTTTATCACAGGACAGGAAATCAGCCCTCAAAAACTTAACCGGCAGAAAATATTTTTTTGAAAAATCCCTAAGCCCCGGGGTCACAATTTCAGCAAAAATCTGACTTTTGGCAATTCACTCAAAAATGGTGCCAAAAGCTTGAAAACGCTCTCCTGAAAGGTTTGGCACTCGAAACAAAAGGCTTTTTATCACAGGACAAGAAATCAGCCCTCAAAAACTTAACCGGCAGAAAATATTTTTTTGAAAAAATCCCTAAGCCCCGGGGTCACAATTTCAGCAAAAATCTGACTTTTGGCAATTCACTCAAAAATGGTGCCAGAAGCTTGCAAATGATCCCCTGAATGCTTTGGCGATGGAAACAGAAGGCTTTTTATCACAGGACAAGAAATCAGCCCTCAAAAACTTAGCCGGCAGAAAATATTTTTTTGAAAAAATCCCTAAGCCCCGGGGTCACAATTTCAGCAAAAATCTGACTTTTGGCAATTCACTCAAAAATGGTGCCAGAAACTTGCAAATAATCCCCTGAAAGCTTTGGCGATGGAAACAGAAGGCTTTTTATCACAGGACAAGAAATCAGCCCTCAAAAACTTAACCGGCAGAAAATATTTTTTTGAAAAAATCCCTAAGCCCCGGGGTCACAATTTCAGCAAAAATCTGACTTTTGGCAATTCACTCAAAAATGGTGCCAGAAGCTTGCAAATGATCCACTGAAAGCTTTGGCGATGGAAACAGAAGACTTTTTATCACAGGACAGGAAATCAGCCCTCAAAAACTTAACCGGCAGAAAATATTTTTTTGAAAAATCCCTAAGCCCCGGGGTCACAATTTCAGCAAAAATCTGACTTTTGGCAATTCACTCAAAAATGGTGCCAAAAGCTTGAAAACGCTCTCCTGAAAGGTTTGGCACTCGAAACAAAAGGCTTTTTATCACAGGACAAGAAATCAGCCCTCAAAAACTTAACCGGCAGAAAATATTTTTTTGAAAAAATCCCTAAGCCCCGGGGTCACAATTTCAGCAAAAATCTGACTTTTGGCAATTCACCCAAAAATGGTGCCAGAAGCTGAAAAAATGCTCCCCAGAAAGCTTTGGCGATGGAAACAGAAGGCTTTTTATCACAGGACAAGAAATCAGCCCTCAAAAACTTAACCGGCAGAAAATATTTTTTTGAAAAAATCCCTAAGCCCCGGGGTCACAATTTCAGCAAAAATCTGACTTTTGGCAATTCACTCAAAAATGGTGCCAGAAACTTGCAAATAATCCCCTGAAAGCTTTGGCGATGGAAACAGAAGGCTTTTTATCACAGGACAAGAAATCAGCCCTCAAAAACTTAACCGGCAGAAAATATTTTCTTGAAAAAATCCCTAAGCCCCGGGGTCACAATTTCAGGAAAAATTGACTTTTGGCAATTCACTCAAAAATGGTTCCAAGAGCTTAAAAATGATCCCCCGAAAGCTTTGGCACTCGAAACATAAGGCTTTTTATCACAGGACAAGAAATCAGCCCTCAAAAACTTAACTGGCAGAAAATATTTTTTTGAAAAATTCCCTAAGCCCCGGGGTCACAATTTCAGCAAAAATCTGACTTTTGGCAATTCACTCAAAAATGGTGCCAGAAGCTTGCAAATGATCCACTGAAAGCTTTCGCGATGGAAACAGAAGGCTTTTTATCACAGGGCAAGAAATCAGCCCTCAAAAACTTAACCGGCAGAAAATATTTCTTTGAAAAAATCCCTAAGCCCCGGGGTCATAATTTCAGCAAAAATCTGACTTTTGGCAGTTCACTCAAAAATGGTACCAAGAGCTTAAAAATGCTCCCCTGAAAGGTTTGGCACTCGAAACAGAAGGCTTTTTATCACAGGACAAGAAATCAGCCCTCAAAAACTTAACCGGCAGAAAATATTTCTTTGAAAAAATCCCTAAGCCCCGGGGTCATAATTTCAGCAAAAATCTGACTTTGGGCAATTCACTCAAAAATGGTGCCAGAAGTTTAAAAATGCTCCCCCAAAAGGTTTGGCACTCGAAACAGAAGGCTTTTTATCACAGGACAAGAAATCAGCCCTCAAAAACTTAACCGGCTGAAAATATTTTTTTGAAAAAATCCCTAAGCCCCGGGGTCACAATTTCAGCAAAAATCTGACTTTTGGCAATTCACTCAAAAATGGTGCCAGAAGCTTGCAAATGATCCCCTGAAAGCTTTGGCGATGGAAACAGAAGGCTTTTTATCACAGGACAAGAAATCAGCCCTCAAAAACTTAACCGGCTGAAAATATTTTTTGAAAAAATCCCTAAGCCCCGGGGTTACAATTTCAGCAAAAATCTGACTTTTGGCAATTCACTCAAAAATGGTGCCAGAAGCTTGCAAATAATCCCCTGAAAGCTTTGGCGATGGAAACAGAAGGCTTTTTATCACAGGACAAGAAATCAGCCCTCAAAAACTTAACCGGCAGAAAATATTTTTTTGAAAAAATCCCTAAGCCCCGGGGTCACAATTTCAGCAAAAATCTGACTTTTGGCAATTCACTCAAAAATGGTGCCAGAAGCTTGCAAATGATCCACTGAAAGCTTTGGCGATGGAAACAGAAGACTTTTTATCACAGGACAGGAAATCAGCCCTCAAAAACTTAACCGGCAGAAAATATTTTTTTGAAAAATCCCTAAGCCCCGGGGTCACAATTTCAGCAAAAATCTGACTTTTGGCAATTCACTCAAAAATGGTGCCAAAAGCTTGAAAACGCTCTCCTGAAAGGTTTGGCACTCGAAACAAAAGGCTTTTTATCACAGGACAAGAAATCAGCCCTCAAAAACTTAACCGGCAGAAAATATTTTTTTGAAAAAATCCCTAAGCCCCGGGGTCACAATTTCAGCAAAAATCTGACTTTTGGCAATTCACTCAAAAATGGTGCCAGAAGCTGAAAAAATGCTCCCCAGAAAGCTTTGGCGATGGAAACAGAAGGCTTTTTATCACAGGACAAGAAATCAGCCCTCAAAAACTTAACCGGCAGAAAATATTTTTTTGAAAAAATCCCTAAGCCCCGGGGTCACAATTTCAGCAAAAATCTGACTTTTGGCAATTCACTCAAAAATGGTGCCAGAAACTTGCAAATAATCCCCTGAAAGCTTTGGCGATGGAAACAGAAGGCTTTTTATCACAGGACAAGAAATCAGCCCTCAAAAACTTAACCGGCAGAAAATATTTTCTTGAAAAAATCCCTAAGCCCCGGGGTCACAATTTCAGGAAAAATTGACTTTTGGCAATTCACTCAAAAATGGTTCCAAGAGCTTAAAAATGATCCCCCGAAAGCTTTGGCACTCGAAACATAAGGCTTTTTATCACAGGACAAGAAATCAGCCCTCAAAAACTTAACTGGCAGAAAATATTTTTTTGAAAAATTCCCTAAGCCCCGGGGTCACAATTTCAGCAAAAATCTGACTTTTGGCAATTCACTCAAAAATGGTGCCAGAAGCTTGCAAATGATCCACTGAAAGCTTTCGCGATGGAAACAGAAGGCTTTTTATCACAGGGCAAGAAATCAGCCCTCAAAAACTTAACCGGCAGAAAATATTTCTTTGAAAAAATCCCTAAGCCCCGGGGTCATAATTTCAGCAAAAATCTGACTTTTGGCAGTTCACTCAAAAATGGTTCCAAGAGCTTAAAAATGCTCCCCTGAAAGGTTTGGCACTCGAAACAGAAGGCTTTTTATCACAGGACAAGAAATCAGCCCTCAAAAACTTAACCGGCAGAAAATATTTCTTTGAAAAAATCCCTAAGCCCCGGGGTCATAATTTCAGCAAAAATCTGACTTTGGGCAATTCACTCAAAAATGGTGCCAGAAGTTTAAAAATGCTCCCCCAAAAGGTTTGGCACTCGAAACAGAAGGCTTTTTATCACAGGACAAGAAATCAGCCCTCAAAAACTTAACCGGCTGAAAATATTTTTTTGAAAAAATCCCTAAGCCCCGGGGTCACAATTTCAGCAAAAATCTGACTTTTGGCAATTCACTCAAAAATGGTGCCAGAAGCTTGCAAATGATCCCCTGAAAGCTTTGGCGATGGAAACAGAAGGCTTTTTATCACAGGACAAGAAATCAGCCCTCAAAAACTTAACCGGCTGAAAATATTTTTTGAAAAAATCCCTAAGCCCCGGGGTTACAATTTCAGCAAAAATCTGACTTTTGGCAATTCACTCAAAAATGGTGCCAGAAGCTTGCAAATGATCCACTGAAAGCTTTGGCGATGGAAACAGAAGACTTTTTAACACAGGACAGGAAATCAGCCCTCAAAAACTTAACCGGCAGAAAATATTTTTTTGAAAAATCCCTAAGCCCCGGGGTCAGAATTTCAGCAAAAATCTGACTTTTGGCAATTCACTCAAAAATGGTGCCAGAAGCTTAAAAATGCTCCCCCAAAAGGTTTGGCACTCGAAACAGAAGGCTTTTTATCACAGGACAAGAAATCAGCCCTCAAAAACTTAACCGGCTGAAAATATTTTTTTGAAAAAATCCCTAAGCCCCGGGGTCACAATTTCAGCAAAAATCTGACTTTTGGCAATTCACTCAAAAATGGTGCCAGAAGCTTGAAAACGCTCTCCTGAAAGGTTTGGCACTCGAAACAAAAGGCTTTTTATCACAGGACAAGAAATCAGCCCTCAAAAACTTAACCGGCAGAAAATATTTTTTTGAAAAAATCCCTAAGCCCCGGGGTCACAATTTCAGCAAAAATCTGACTTTTGGCAATTCACTCAAAAATGGTGCCAGAAGCTTGCAAATGATCCCCTGAATGCTTTGGCGATGGAAACAGAAGACTTTTTATCACAGGACAGGAAATCAGCCCTCAAAAACTTAACCGGCAGAAAATATTTTTTTGAAAAATCCCTAAGCCCCGGGGTCACAATTTCAGCAAAAATCTGACTTTTGGCAATTCACTCAAAAATGGTGCCAAAAGCTTGAAAACGCTCTCCTGAAAGGTTTGCACTCGAAACAAAAGGCTTTTTATCACAGGACAAGAAATCAGCCCTCAAAAACTTAACCGGCAGAAAATATTTTTTTGAAAAAATCCCTAAGCCCCGGGGTCACAATTTCAGCAAAAATCTGACTTTTGGCAATTCACTCAAAAATGGTGCCAGAAGCTTGGAAATGATCCCCTGAATGCTTTGGCGATGGAAACAGAAGGCTTTTTATCACAGGACAAGAAATCAGCCCTCAAAAACTTAACCGGCAGAAAATATTTTTTTGAAAAAATCCCTAAGCCCCGGGGTCACAATTTCAGCAAAAATTGACTTTTGGCAATTCACTCAAAAATGGTTCCAAGAGCTTAAAAATGATCCCCCGAAAGCTTTGGCACTCGAAACATAAGGCTTTTTATCACAGGACAAGAAATCAGCCCTCAAAAACTTAACCGGCTGAAAATATTTTTTTGAAAAAATCCCTAAGCCCCGGGGTTACAATTTCAGCAAAAATCTGACCTTTGGCAATTCACTCAAAAATGGTGCCAGAAGCTTGCAAATGATCCACTGAAAGCTTTGGCGATGGAAACAGAAGACTTTTTATCACAGGACAGGAAATCAGCCCTCAAAAACTTAACCGGCAGAAAATATTTTTTTGAAAAATCCCTAAGCCCCGGGGTCACAATTTCAGCAAAAATCTGACTTTTGGCAATTCACTCAAAAATGGTGCCAAAAGCTTGAAAACGCTCTCCTGAAAGGTTTGGCACTCGAAACAAAAGGCTTTTTATCACAGGACAAGAAATCAGCCCTCAAAAACTTAACCGGCAGAAAATATTTTTTTGAAAAAATCCCTAAGCCCCGGGGTCACAATTTCAGCAAAAATCTGACTTTTGGCAATTCACTCAAAAATGGTGCCAGAAGCTTGCAAATGATCCCCTGAATGCTTTGGCGATGGAAACAGAAGGCTTTTTATCACAGGACAAGAAATCAGCCCTCAAAAACTTAACCGGCAGAAAATATTTTTTTGAAAAAATCCCTAAGCCCCGGGGTCACAATTTCAGCAAAAATCTGACTTTTGGCAATTCACTCAAAAATGGTGCCAGAAACTTGCAAATAATCCCCTGAAAGCTTTGGCGATGGAAACAGAAGGCTTTTTATCACAGGACAAGAAATCAGCCCTCAAAAACTTAACCGGCAGAAAATATTTTTTTGAAAAAATCCCTAAGCCCCGGGGTCACAATTTCAGCAAAAATCTGACTTTTGGCAATTCACTCAAAAATGGTGCCAGAAGCTTGCAAATGATCCACTGAAAGCTTTGGCGATGGAAACAGAAGACTTTTTATCACAGGACAGGAAATCAGCCCTCAAAAACTTAACCGGCAGAAAATATTTTTTTGAAAAATCCCTAAGCCCCGGGGTCACAATTTCAGCAAAAATCTGACTTTTGGCAATTCACTCAAAAATGGTGCCAAAAGCTTGAAAACGCTCTCCTGAAAGGTTTGGCACTCGAAACAAAAGGCTTTTTATCACAGGACAAGAAATCAGCCCTCAAAAACTTAACCGGCAGAAAATATTTTTTTGAAAAAATCCCTAAGCCCCGGGGTCACAATTTCAGCAAAAATCTGACTTTTGGCAATTCACTCAAAAATGGTGCCAGAAGCTGAAAAAATGCTCCCCAGAAAGCTTTGGCGATGGAAACAGAAGGCTTTTTATCACAGGACAAGAAATCAGCCCTCAAAAACTTAACCGGCAGAAAATATTTTTTTGAAAAAATCCCTAAGCCCCGGGGTCACAATTTCAGCAAAAATCTGACTTTTGGCAATTCACTCAAAAATGGTGCCAGAAACTTGCAAATAATCCCCTGAAAGCTTTGGCGATGGAAACAGAAGGCTTTTTATCACAGGACAAGAAATCAGCCCTCAAAAACTTAACCGGCAGAAAATATTTTCTTGAAAAAATCCCTAAGCCCCGGGGTCACAATTTCAGGAAAAATTGACTTTTGGCAATTCACTCAAAAATGGTTCCAAGAGCTTAAAAATGATCCCCCGAAAGCTTTGGCACTCGAAACATAAGGCTTTTTATCACAGGACAAGAAATCAGCCCTCAAAAACTTAACTGGCAGAAAATATTTTTTTGAAAAATTCCCTAAGCCCCGGGGTCACAATTTCAGCAAAAATCTGACTTTTGGCAGTTCACTCAAAAATGGTTCCAAGAGCTTAAAAATGCTCCCCTGAAAGGTTTGGCACTCGAAACAGAAGGCTTTTTATCACAGGACAAGAAATCAGCCCTCAAAAACTTAACCGGCAGAAAATATTTCTTTGAAAAAATCCCTAAGCCCCGGGGTCATAATTTCAGCAAAAATCTGACTTTGGGCAATTCACTCAAAAATGGTGCCAGAAGTTTAAAAATGCTCCCCCAAAAGGTTTGGCACTCGAAACAGAAGGCTTTTTATCACAGGACAAGAAATCAGCCCTCAAAAACTTAACCGGCTGAAAATATTTTTTTGAAAAAATCCCTAAGCCCCGGGGTCACAATTTCAGCAAAAATCTGACTTTTGGCAATTCACTCAAAAATGGTGCCAGAAGCTTGCAAATGATCCCCTGAAAGCTTTGGCGATGGAAACAGAAGGCTTTTTATCACAGGACAAGAAATCAGCCCTCAAAAACTTAACCGGCTGAAAATATTTTTGAAAAAATCCCTAAGCCCCGGGGTTACAATTTCAGCAAAAATCTGACTTTTGGCAATTCACTCAAAAATGGTGCCAGAAGCTTGCAAATGATCCACTGAAAGCTTTGGCGATGGAAACAGAAGACTTTTTATCACAGGACAGGAAATCAGCCCTCAAAAACTTAACCGGCAGAAAATATTTTTTTGAAAAATCCCTAAGCCCCGGGGTCACAATTTCAGCAAAAATCTGACTTTTGGCAATTCACTCAAAAATGGTGCCAGAAGCTTAAAAATGCTCCCCCAAAAGGTTTGGCACTCGAAACAGAAGGCTTTTTATCACAGGACAAGAAATCAGCCCTCAGAAACTTAACCGGCAGAAAATATTTTTTTGAAAAAATCCCTAAGCCCCGGGGTCACAATTTCAGCAAAAATCTGACTTTTGGCAATTCACTCAAAAATGGTGCCTGAAGCTTGCAAATGATCCCCTGAATGCTTTGGCGATGGAAACAGAAGGCTTTTTATCACAGGACAAGAAATCAGCCCTCAAAAACTTAACCGGCAGAAAATATTTTTTTGAAAAAATCCCTAAGCCCCGGGGTCACAATTTCAGCAAAAATTGACTTTTGGCAATTCACTCAAAAATGGTTCCAAGAGCTTAAAAATGATACCCCGAAAGCTTTGGCACTCGAAACATAAGGCTTTTTATCACAGGACAAGAAATCAGCCCTCAAAAACTTAACCGGCTGAAAATATTTTTTTGAAAAAATACCTAAGCCCGGGGTTACAATTTCAGCAAAAATCTGACTTTTGGCAATTCACTCAAAAATGGTGCCAGAAGCTTGCAAATGATCCACTGAAAGCTTTGGCGATGGAAACAGAAGACTTTTTATCACAGGACAGGAAATCAGCCCTCAAAAACTTAACCGGCAGAAAATTTTTTTTTGAAAAATTCCCTAAGCCCCGGGGTCACAATTTCAGCAAAAATCTGACTTTTGGCAATTCACTCAAAAATGGTGCCAAAAGCTTGAAAACGCTCTCCTGAAAGGTTTGGCACTCGAAACAAAAGGCTTTTTATCACAGGACAAGAAATCAGCCCTCAAAAACTTAACCGGCAGAAAATATTTTTTTGAAAAAATCCCTAAGCCCCGGGGTCACAATTTCAGCAAAAATCTGACTTTTGGCAATTCACTCAAAAATGGTGCCAGAAGCTTGCAAATGATCCCCTGAATGCTTTGGCGATGGAAACAGAAGACTTTTTATCACAGGACAGGAAATCAGCCCTCAAAAACTTAACCGGCAGAAAATATTTTTTTGAAAAATCCCTAAGCCCCGGGGTCACAATTTCAGCAAAAATCTGACTTTTGGCAATTCACTCAAAAATGGTGCCAAAAGCTTGAAAACGCTCTCCTGAAAGGTTTGGCACTCGAAACAAAAGGCTTTTTATCACAGGACAAGAAATCAGCCCTCAAAAACTTAACCGGCAGAAAATATTTTTTTGAAAAAATCCCTAAGCCCCGGGGTCACAATTTCAGCAAAAATCTGACTTTTGGCAATTCACTCAAAAATGGTGCCAGAAGCTTGGAAATGATCCCCTGAATGCTTTGGCGATGGAAACAGAAGGCTTTTTATCACAGGACAAGAAATCAGCCCTCAAAAACTTAACCGGCAGAAAATATTTTTTTGAAAAAATCCCTAAGCCCCGGGGTCACAATTTCAGCAAAAATTGACTTTTGGCAATTCACTCAAAAATGGTTCCAAGAGCTTAAAAATGATCCCCCGAAAGCTTTGGCACTCGAAACATAAGGCTTTTTATCACAGGACAAGAAATCAGCCCTCAAAAACTTAACCGGCTGAAAATATTTTTTTGAAAAAATCCCTAAGCCCGGGGTTACAATTTCAGCAAAAATCTGACTTTTGGCAATTCACTCAAAAATGGTGCCAGAAGCTTGCAAATGATCCACTGAAAGCTTTGGCGATGGAAACAGAAGACTTTTTATCACAGGACAGGAAATCAGCCCTCAAAAACTTAACCGGCAGAAAATATTTTTTTGAAAAATTCCCTAAGCCCCGGGGTCACAATTTCAGCAAAAATCTGACTTTTGGCAATTCACTCAAAAATGGTGACAAAAGCTTGAAAACGCTCTCCTGAAAGGTTTGGCACTCGAAACAAAAGGCTTTTTATCACAGGACAAGAAATCAGCCCTCAAAAACTTAACCGGCAGAAAATATTTTTTTGAAAAAATCCCTAAGCCCCGGGGTCACAATTTCAGCAAAAATCTGACTTTTGGCAATTCACTCAAAAATGGTGCCAGAAGCTTAAAAATGCTCCCCCGAAAGGTTTGGCACTCGAAACAGAAGGCTTTTTATCACAGGACAAGAAATCAGCCCTCAAAAACTTAACCGGCAGAAAATATTTTTTTGAAAAAATCCCTAAGCCCCGGGGTCACAATTTCAGCAAAAATCTCACTTTTGGCAATTCACTCAAAAATGGTGCCAGAAGCTTGTAAATGATCCCCTGAATGCTTTGGCGTTGGAAACAGAAGGCTTTTTATCACAGGACAAGAAATCAGCCCTCAAAAACTTAACCGGCAGAAAATATTTTTTTGAAAAAATCCCTAAGCCCCGGGGTCACAATTTCAGCAAAAATCTGACTTTTGGCAATTCACTCAAAAATGGTGCCAAAAGCTTGAAAACGCTCTCCTGAAAGGTTTGGCACTCGAACCAGAAGGCTTTTTATCACAGGACAAGAAATCAGCCCTCAAAAACGTAACCGGCAGAAAATATTTTTTTGAAAAAATCCCTAAGCCCCGGGGTCACAATTTCAGCCAAAATCTGACTTTTGGCAATTCCCTCAAAAATGGTGCCAGAAGCTTGCAAATGATCCCCTGAAAGCTTTGGCGATGGAAACAGAAGGCTTTTTATCACAGGACAAGAAATCAGCCCTCAAAAACTTAACCGGTAGAAAATATTTTTTTGAAAAAATCCCTAAGCCCCGGGGTCACAATTTCAGCAAAAATCTGACTTTTGGCAATTCACTCAAAAATGGTGCCAGAAGCTTGCAAATGATCCCCTGAAAGCTTTGGCGATGGAAACAGAAGGCTTTTTATCACAGGACAAGAAATCAGCCCTCAAAAACGTAACCGGCAGAAAATTTTTTTTGAAAAAATCCCTAAGCCCCGGGGTCACAATTTCAGCAAAAATCTGACTTTTGGCAATTCACTCAAAAATGGTGCCAGAAGCTTGCAAATGATCCCCAGAAAGCTTTGGCGATGGAAACAGAAGGCTTTTTATCACAGGACAAGAAATCAGCCCTCAAAAACTTAACCGGCAGAAAATATTTCTTTGAAAAAATCCCTAAGCCCCGGGGTCATAATTTCAGCAAAAATCTGACTTTGGGCAATTCACTCAAAAATGGTGCCAGAAGCTTAAAAATGCTCCCCCGAAAGGTTTGGCACTCGAAACAGAAGGCTTTTTATCACAGGACAAGAAATCAGCCCTCAAAAACTTAACCGGCTGAAAATATTTTTTTGAAAAAATCCCTAAGCCCCGGGGTCACAATTTCAGCAAAAATCTGACTTTTGGCAATTCACTCAAAAATGGTGCCAGAAGCTTGCAAATGATCCCCTGAAAGCTTTGGCGATGGAAACAGAAGGCTTTTTATCACAGGACAAGAAATCAGCCCTCAAAAACTTAACCGGTAGAAAATATTTTTTTGAAAAAATCCCTAAGCCCCGGGGTCACAATTTCAGCAAAAATCTGACTTTTGGCAATTCACTCAAAAATGGTGCCAGAAGCTTGCAAATGATCCCCTGAAAGCTTTGGCGATGGAAACAGAAGGCTTTTTATCACAGGACAAGAAATCAGCCCTCAAAAACGTAACCGGCAGAAATTTTTTTTTGAAAAAATCCCTAAGCCCCGGGGTCACAATTTCAGCAAAAATCTGACTTTTGGCAATTCACTCAAAAATGGTGCCAGAAGCTTGCAAATGATCCCCAGAAAGCTTTGGCGATGGAAACAGAAGGCTTTTTATCACAGGACAAGAAATCAGCCCTCAAAAACTTAACCGGCAGAAAATATTTCTTTGAAAAAATCCCTAAGCCCCGGGGTCATAATTTCAGCAAAAATCTGACTTTGGGCAATTCACTCAAAAATGGTGCCAGAAGCTTAAAAATGCTCCCCCGAAAGGTTTGGCACTCGAAACAGAAGGCTTTTTATCACAGGACAAGAAATCAGCCCTCAAAAACTTAACCGGCTGAAAATATTTTTTTGAAAAAATCCCTAAGCCCCGGGGTCACAATTTCAGCAAAAATCTGACTTTTGGCAATTCACTCAAAAATGGTGCCAGAAGCTTGCAAATGATCCCCTGAAAGCTTTGGCGATGGAAACAGAAGGCTTTTTATCACAGGACAAGAAATCAGCCCTCAAAAACTTAACCGGCAGAAAATATTTTTTTGAAAAAATCCCTAAGCCCCGGGGTCACAATTTCAGCAAAAACTGACTTTTGGCAATGCACTCAAAAATGGTGCCAGAAGCTTGAAAATGCTCCCCTGAAAGGTTTGGCGATGGAAACAGAAGGCTTTTTTATCACAGGACAAGAAATCAGCCCTCAAAAACTTAACCGGCAGAAAATATTTCTTTGATAAAATCCCTAAGCCCCGGGGTCACAATTTCAGCAAAAATCTGACTTTTGGCAATTCACTCAAAAATGGTGCCAGAAGCTTAAAAATGCTCCCCCGAAAGGTTTGGCACTCGAAACAGAAGGCTTTTTATCACAGGACAAGAAATCAGCCCTCAAAAACTTAGCCGGCTGAAAATATTTTTTTGAAAAAATCCCTAAGCCCCGGGGTCACAATTTCAGCCAAAATCTGACTTTTGGCAATTCACTCAAAAATGGTGCCAGAAGCTTGCAAATGATCCCCTGAATGCTTTGGCGATGGAAACTGTCAGGGGATGATTAGCTGCTTGTGCTTAAAATTGTGCCCCTTCAGAGTTTGTGCGGCCCCACAAACCTCTGTGTGTGACAGAGCTCCTCAGACATGTCTGCTCTAGTCACTAGTAGAGTCTGACAGTGGCTGCCTGCGGAAGCGCTTCCAGCAAAGAAGCTCCTTAACGGAAACGCGTCTCCTGGACTCACGACGTGGCAGCTTCCGGCGAAGCATGGGTCTCCCTGCAGTTGCTTCTGACACCTCCCCGCTATTTTCGCTGGACGTGTCTCTCACCCCTTTCTCTCCCCTGCTGTTTCCTGCCTGGGCTGCTGCGTCTCTCTCAGCATTACTGAGATCCTCCTCCAGAGACCCCTCGCTCCCCCTACTGGTCCCTGCTTTGGCTGCTGACTCTCTCCCAGTCTCTGGGAGCCCTACCAACTCCCTTTCCTCTGATGTCAGTTCCCTGACATCCACCTCCCCTCCAGGGCCCCCTTCTCCCCCGCCCCTACTCTCTCCTCTGGGCGGTGAGGAGCTGAAACCCCGAAAAGAATCCTCTTCATCTTCAGACGTCTCGAACATTTCCCTCCATCGGTCTTCGTTCCGACTCGCTGAATCCTCCTCCACCTCGGAATCAGAGAACCCCTCCAACTCTTCTTCTTCTTCGGTGGTGGCGAAGTATTCCCTCCGGAACCTCGCCACTGGCTGGGGTTTACGAGGGAATCTCTGATGAAAAGTTTCTATCAAAACCTCGTCATCTACATCCTCTGCCCTGACCCAGGTGTTTTCCGACTCCGGCTCCCCTTCCCACATTACCAAATACTCTACTTGATCTCCCTTCCACCTGGAATCGAGAATCTCCGCTACATGGTAGCTGTGTTCTTTTTCCTCCATAGCTGGTCCCCTATTGACCCTCCCTTCTCTGTCCCCTTTATACGGTGACAGCAACGACCTGTGGAACACTGGGTGCAACTTCATGTGGTTCGGTAACCGGAGTCTGAAAGCCACTGGGTTGACCTGCTGCGTGACTTCAAATGGGCCCAGCCTTTTGGGTCTTAACTTCTTACAACCTCCTTTGAATGGTAACCCTTGGGTGGACAGCCACACCTGGTCCCCCACCCTAATGCTTTCCCCTTCCCTTCTGGTTTTGTCTGCCTGCCTCTTATATTCCTCCTTCGCCCTGTTTAAATTAAGTTGGAGCTGGCGATGGATCGCTTCCATTTCTTCAACGAACTGTTCTGCGGCTGGAACGCTCCAGTTCTCCCCTTCCCCCCCTGGGAAGGCTCGGGGATGACACCCGTGATTAGCCAAAAAGGGGCTCATCCCCGTGGACACGTTCTCTGCATTGTTGTAGGCAAATTCTGCCAACGCCAGCTTCTCCACCCAATCATTCTCTCTGTCATTCACATAACACCTCAAATATTGCTGGAGGACACCATTAGCTCTTTCCGCCTGCCCGTTGGTTTCTGGATGACGGGCAGTTGAGAAATTCACCTCTACATGCAATAAGCTCATGAGCTTCCTCCAGAACCTGGAAGTAAATTGTTTCCCTCGGTCAGAAACCACCCTCAAGGGGGCGCCATGCAGCCTAAACACATTTTCCACAAACAATTTAGCGGTTTCTTCCGCTGTGACCGCATGTGAGCAGGCTATAAAGTGGGCCATCTTGGTTAACAGGTCTACCACAACCATGATGGCTGTTTTCCCTTTGGACCTGGGCAGATCAGTCATGAAATCTATTGCCACTGCCTCCCATGGCCTTTCCGGCGTGGGTAGTGGTTCTAATAAACCTGCCGGTGCCCGCCTCTCCCCCTTGGCTCGTTGGCATTGGTCACACCCTCTCACATACTCCCGCACATCTTCCCTGACCTTGGGCCACCAGAATTCCCTGGTAACCAGCCACATGGTTTTGTGTTGCCCAAAATGCCCTGCTGTGGGGCTATCGTGCAGTTGCTTGAGTACCTTTTCCCTCAATTCCCCTTCAGGTATGTATAACGCTCCCTTGTAGTACAACGCCCCGTTTCTCTCCTCAAAACCCCCGGGTTTGTCTCCCTCCCTCCTGAGACCCCTGAGTTTGTCCTGGGCGTATTCATCCTGCACCGTTCCCTCTACCAGTTCCCTTTGCCCCACCAATGCCGCCCCACACACCCAGCGGTCCTCGGGAATGACATGGGTCTCTTCGGGTGCACCCTCTCCCTCCAAATATTCAGGTTTGCGTGAGAGAGCGTCCGCCCTAACGTTCTCTGGGCCTGGCACGTAACAAATCTCAAAGTTAAATTTGGAGAACTCCTGGGCCCATCTCAACTGCCGTTGGTTGAGCACTCGCGCAGTTCTCCAATACTCTAGATTCTTATGGTCCGTGCACACTTGCACCTTCTGTTGTGCACCAATTAGCAGGTGCCTCCATCTCCGGAAGGCCTCATGAATCGCAAGAAGTTCCCGGTCGTACACCGTGTAGTTCCTCTCAGATTTGTTCAGCTTTCGCGAAAAGAAGGCACACGGTCGCCACTCTGACCCCTCCTTCCCCGGCTGCAGAAGAAGCACCGCCCCTATGGCTCTGTCAGAAGCGTCTGTTTCGACCCTCAGCTTTTTTTGTAAATCCACATGTAGAAGTTGTTCATCAGAGGCGAAGGCCCTTTTCAGTTCCTCAAACGCTCGCTCCGCCTCCCCCGTCCAAACAAACTTCTTTTTACTGCTGAGACAGTCCGTGATGGGCGCCGTCAGGTGGGCGAAGTTTCGGATGAACTTACGATAAAAGTTTCCAAACCCTAGGAACCTCTGCACATCCTTCTTGGTTTTGGGTGTTTTCCATTCCAGCACCGCTTGAACCTTGCCGGGGTCCATGGCCAACCCCTTGTCTGACAAGCGGTACCCCAGGAATTCCACCTCCTTGGTATGAAACTGACACTTCTCCAGTTTCACCCACAGCCTGTTGGCTTGCAGCCTGCTCAACACTTCTCTGACGTCTCTCACATGTTGCTCCTCATTCTCCGAATACACCAACACGTCATCTAAGAAGGCCACGCAATTCTTGTAGAGCAAAGGCCCCAGTACGTGGTTCATGAAGGCTTGAAAACACGCGGAGCCTGTTTGTAATCCAAAAGGCATAACGAGGTATTCAAATGCCCCCAAAGGGGTGAACATGGTGGTCTTCCATTCATCCCCTTTCCTTATACGTATCAGGTTGTACGCCCCCCTTAGGTCCAGCTTTGTAAAAATCTTTCCTTTCCGCACCCTGGTCAAAATATCATCAATCCTGGGCATAGGAAAAGCCGCCGGCTCTGTCACTGCATTTAACCGCCTAAAATCACATACAAGTCTCGGCTTGTCCGTGTTTTTTTTATCCACAAAAAACACTGGGCTACCCCCCGCTGCCTTGGACTCTCTGATGAAGCCTCTCTTCAGGTTCTTGTCAATGAACGCTCGCAACTCCTGCATTTCCCTGTCTGACATGGCATACAACTTGCCTACAGGAAGCTGTGCTCCAGGGAGTAAATTGATCTGGCAATCAAAGGGCCTATGCGGGGGTAGTTGGTCAGCTTCCTTCTCGCTGAACACGTCGCTGAGATCAGCATACTGTGGTGGCACCTTCCCCTTCCCCATTACTTCAGTCCCTGCCAGGGTGGCTTGGGCCCCTGCTGACCCCTTTCCCCCCCTGCAGTGTTCTAAGCAATGTGCTGAACCGAAGGAAACCACTCTTTGATGCCAGCCCACCAGCGGATCATGTAGGGCTAGCCAGCTCATTCCCAAAATAATGGGAGCGCCTCCCAAGGTGGCCACATTAAACGCTATCAGTTCTGTGTGCCTTGCCACCCTCATTATCATTGGGACGGTCTGCAAGCTGACTCCTCCTCCCAACAGTTCCCTGCCATCGATCGTGGTCACCTGCAGGGGGTTGCTTAAAGGGATAGTCTGTATCTGATGTTCAGCAGCAAACTCCTTGCTCATAAAATTGCAGGAGCTGCCTGAGTCCAACAGCGCCTTTATTTTTAGGGGGTGTCCATTTTGCAGCTCTAGCGACACTTCAATTACTAGAGCAGGTCGAGGAGCTTCTGGCACGGGCACTTTTACTGCTCTTTGGCCTGGCTGCAGTGCCCTGACGGTGGCAACCAGGCGTTGGCTTTTACCTGCTCCATTTCTCCCTGCTCTCCCCCCTCAACTGCTCCCACCATCCCTTGCCATTCCTTCCTCTGGGGGCAGACTCTGGCAAAGTGGCCTGGCTGTTGGCAGAGATAGCATTTCCGGGCTCCCTTTCCCTCCTTCTTCGCCCCCTCACTGGGCTTTGAAACTGCGCGCGCGCGGGCTGTTCCGATTTCCATCGGCTCTGCCGGCGGGAAAGCTGGCTCAGGAATGTCTGGAATGCGTAACTCCTTCCAACGTTCCCCTCTCCCTTCCCGCCTCTCCAAGGCTCTTGCCTCCTGGCGCGCTCCAATGGTCAGCGCAGATTTGGTCAGCTGATCCATAGACACCGCCCTGGGGCTCCTGGACAGCTCGTCTTTCACAGCCGAAGAAAGACCTTCTTCAAATAGCATCTGAATGGGTGCTGCCGATAAATCCCACCCCAATCTGTGAATCAGCATGGTAAATTCAGTCCAGTACTCACGGACAGATCTGCTTCCCTGCTTGCAAGCCATTAGCTGTCTGCGCACCACCCCTTCCTCAATATCGCTGGAAAACATGATATCCATTGCACGAAAGAACTTCATAGTGTCCTTTAGGATATCGTTGTGCGTTGCCATCAGGGGTCGAACCCAGTCCCGCGCCCCCTTCTCAAGATGCCCAATTACGAAAGCAACTCGCGATTCCTCATCAGGGAACTCATCAAACTGCACATTCAGGGCATATTGCATCTCGGTCCTAAAGGCATGGTAATCCTTGGGGTCCCCCCCAAACTTCTGCACCAACCCTGGTACCTTTCTGGGGAACTGAGTGGTTCTCCCCTTTTTGTCAGCATCCTGAGCCCTTCTCTCCTCGAGCCTCGCCGTCTGCAGCGCAAGTTGGACCTCCAGAGCTTGATACCTTTCTTCCAAGCTTGGACCAGCTCCAACCCCTGCCTCTCCGGTTCCGGCTGGGTTGCTCATGATGCTTTCTCCTGCACAGGCAGCATACAAAGACTGTCAGACTGCTGTCAGGGGATGATTAGCTGCTTGTGCTTAAAATTGTGCCCCTTCAGAGTTTGTGCGGCCCCACAAACCTCTGTGTGTGACAGAGCTCCTCAGACATGTCTGCTCTAGTCACTAGTAGAGTCTGACAGTGGCTGCCTGCGGAAGCGCTTCCAGCAAAGAAGCTCCTTAACGGAAACGCGTCTCCTGGACTCACGACGTGGCAGCTTCCGGCGAAGCATGGGTCTCCCTGCAGTTGCTTCTGACACCTCCCCGCTATTTTCGCTGGACGTGTCTCTCACCCCTTTCTCTCCCCTGCTGTTTCCTGCCTGGGCTGCTACGTCTCTCTCAGCATTACTGAGATCCTCCTCCAGAGACCCCTCGCTCCCCCTACTGGTCCCTGCTTTGGCTGCTGACTCTCTCCCAGTCTCTGGGAGCCCTACCAACTCCCTTTCCTCTGATGTCAGTTCCCTGATAGAAACAGAAGGCTTTTTATCACAGGACAAGAAATCAGCCCTCAAAAACTTAACCGGCAGAAAATATTTTTTTGAAAAAATCCCTAAGCCCCGGGGTCACAATTTCAGCAAAAATCTGACTTTTGGCAATTCACTCAAAAATGGTGCCAGAAGCTTGCAAATAATCCCCTGAAAGCTTTGGCGATGGAAACAGAAGGCTTTTTATCACAGGACAAGAAATCAGCCCTCAAAAACTTAACCGGCAGAAAATATTTTTTTGAAAAAATCCCTAAGCCCCGGGGTCACAATTTCAGCAAAAATCTGACTTTTGGCAATTCACTCAAAAATGGTGCCAGAAGCTTAAAAATGCTCCCCCGAAAGGTTTGGCACTCGAAACAGAAGGCTTTTTATCACAGGACAAGAAATCAGCCCTCAAAAACTTAACCGGCAGAAAATATTTTTTTGAAAAAATCCCTAAGCCCCGGGGTCACAATTTCAGCAAAAATCTGACTTTTGGCAATTCACTCAAAAATGGTGCCAGAAGCTTGCAAATGATCCCCTGAAAGCTTTGGCGATGGAAACAGAAGGCTTTTTATCACAGGACAAGAAATCAGCCCTCAAAAACTTAACCGGCAGAAAATATTTCTTTGAAAAAATCCCTAAGCCCCGGGGTCACAATTTCAGCAAAAATCTGACTTTTGGCAATTCACTCAAAAATGGTGCCAGAAGCTTGCAAATGATCCCCTGAAAGCTTTGGCAATGGAAACAGAAGGCTTTTTATCACAGGACAAGAAATCAGCCCTCAAAAACTTAACCGGCAGAAAATATTTTTTTGAAAATATCCCTAAGCCCCGGGGTCACAATTTCAGCAAAAATCTGACTTTTGGCAGTTCACTCAAAAATGGTGCCAGAAGCTTGCAAATGATCCCCTGAAAGCTTTGGCGATGGAAACAGAAGGCTTTTTATCACAGGACAAGAAATCAGCCCTCAAAAACTTAACCGGCAGAAAATATTTCTTTGAAAAAATCCCTAAGCCCCGGGGTCACAATTTCAGCAAAAATCTGACTTTTGGCAATTCACTCAAAAATGGTGCCAGAAGCTTGCAAATGATCCCCTGAAAGCTTTGGCAATGGAAACAGAAGGCTTTTTATCACAGGACAGGAAATCAGCCCTCAAAAACTTAACCGGCAGAAAATTTTTTTTTGAAAAATTCCCTAAGCCCCGGGGTCACAATTTCAGCAAAAATCTGACTTTTGGCAATTCACTCAAAAATGGTGCCAAAAGCTTGAAAACGCTCTCCTGAAAGGTTTGGCACTCGAAACAAAAGGCTTTTTATCACAGGACAAGAAATCAGCCCTCAAAAACTTAACCGGCAGAAAATATTTTTTTGAAAAAATCCCTAAGCCCCGGGGTCACAATTTCAGCAAAAATCTGACTTTTGGCAATTCACTCAAAAATGGTGCCAGAAGCTTGCAAATGATCCCCTGAATGCTTTGGCGATGGAAACAGAAGACTTTTTATCACAGGACAGGAAATCAGCCCTCAAAAACTTAACCGGCAGAAAATATTTTTTTGAAAAATCCCTAAGCCCCGGGGTCACAATTTCAGCAAAAATCTGACTTTTGGCAATTCACTCAAAAATGGTGCCAAAAGCTTGAAAACGCTCTCCTGAAAGGTTTGGCACTCGAAACAAAAGGCTTTTTATCACAGGACAAGAAATCAGCCCTCAAAAACTTAACCGGCAGAAAATATTTTTTTGAAAAAATCCCTAAGCCCCGGGGTCACAATTTCAGCAAAAATCTGACTTTTGGCAATTCACTCAAAAATGGTGCCAGAAGCTTGGAAATGATCCCCTGAATGCTTTGGCGATGGAAACAGAAGGCTTTTTATCACAGGACAAGAAATCAGCCCTCAAAAACTTAACCGGCAGAAAATATTTTTTTGAAAAAATCCCTAAGCCCCGGGGTCACAATTTCAGCAAAAATTGACTTTTGGCAATTCACTCAAAAATGGTTCCAAGAGCTTAAAAATGATCCCCCGAAAGCTTTGGCACTCGAAACATAAGGCTTTTTATCACAGGACAAGAAATCAGCCCTCAAAAACTTAACCGGCTGAAAATATTTTTTTGAAAAAATCCCTAAGCCCGGGGTTACAATTTCAGCAAAAATCTGACTTTTGGCAATTCACTCAAAAATGGTGCCAGAAGCTTGCAAATGATCCACTGAAAGCTTTGGCGATGGAAACAGAAGACTTTTTATCACAGGACAGGAAATCAGCCCTCAAAAACTTAACCGGCAGAAAATATTTTTTTGAAAAATTCCCTAAGCCCCGGGGTCACAATTTCAGCAAAAATCTGACTTTTGGCAATTCACTCAAAAATGGTGACAAAAGCTTGAAAACGCTCTCCTGAAAGGTTTGGCACTCGAAACAAAAGGCTTTTTATCACAGGACAAGAAATCAGCCCTCAAAAACTTAACCGGCAGAAAATATTTTTTTGAAAAAATCCCTAAGCCCCGGGGTCACAATTTCAACAAAAAACTGACTTTTGGCAGTTCACTCAAAAATGGTGCCAGAAGCTTGCAAATGATCCCCTGAATGCTTTGGCGATGGAAACAGAAGGCTTTTTATCACAGGACAAGAAATCAGCCCTCAAAAACTTAACCGGCTGAAAATATTTTTTTGAAAAAATCCCTAAGCCCCGGGGTCACAATTTCAGCAAAAATCTCACTTTTGGCAATTCACTCAAAAATGGTGCCAGAAGCTTGTAAATGATCCCCTGAATGCTTTGGCGTTGGAAACAGAAGGCTTTTTATCACAGGACAAGAAATCAGCCCTCAAAAACTTAACCGGCAGAAAATATTTTTTTGAAAAAATCCCTAAGCCCCGGGGTCACAATTTCAGCAAAAATCTGACTTTTGGCAATTCACTCAAAAATGGTGCCAAAAGCTTGAAAACGCTCTCCTGAAAGGTTTGGCACTCGAACCAGAAGGCTTTTTATCACAGGACAAGAAATCAGCCCTCAAAAACGTAACCAGCAGAAAATATTTTTTTGAAAAAATCCCTAAGCCCCGGGGTCACAATTTCAGCCAAAATCTGACTTTTGGCAATTCCCTCAAAAATGGTGCCAGAAGCTTGCAAATGATCCCCTGAAAGCTTTGGCGATGGAAACAGAAGGCTTTTTATCACAGGACAAGAAATCAGCCCTCAAAAACTTAACCGGCAGAAAATATTTTTTTGAAAAAATCCCTAAGCCCCGGGGTCACAATTTCAGCAAAAATCTGACTTTTGGCAATTCACTCAAAAATGGTGCCAGAAGCTTGCAAATGATCCCCTGAAAGCTTTGGCGATGGAAACAGAAGGCTTTTTATCACAGGACAAGAAATCAGCCCTCAAAAACGTAACCGGCAGAAATTTTTTTTTGAAAAAATCCCTAAGCCCCGGGGTCACAATTTCAGCAAAAATCTGACTTTTGGCAATTCACTCAAAAATGGTGCCAGAAGCTTGCAAATGATCCCCAGAAAGCTTTGGCGATGGAAACAGAAGGCTTTTTATCACAGGACAAGAAATCAGCCCTCAAAAACTTAACCGGCAGAAAATATTTCTTTGAAAAAATCCCTAAGCCCCGGGGTCATAATTTCAGCAAAAATCTGACTTTGGGCAATTCACTCAAAAATGGTGCCAGAAGCTTAAAAATGCTCCCCCGAAAGGTTTGGCACTCGAAACAGAAGGCTTTTTATCACAGGACAAGAAATCAGCCCTCAAAAACTTAACCGGCTGAAAATATTTTTTTGAAAAAATCCCTAAGCCCCGGGGTCACAATTTCAGCAAAAATCTGACTTTTGGCAATTCACTCAAAAATGGTGCCAGAAGCTTGCAAATGATCCCCTGAAAGCTTTGGCGATGGAAACAGAAGGCTTTTTATCACAGGACAAGAAATCAGCCCTCAAAAACTTAACCGGCAGAAAATATTTTTTTGAAAAAATCCCTAAGCCCCGGGGTCACAATTTCAGCAAAAACTGACTTTTGGCAATGCACTCAAAAATGGTGCCAGAAGCTTGAAAATGCTCCCCTGAAAGGTTTGGCGATGGAAACAGAAGGCTTTTTTATCACAGGACAAGAAATCAGCCCTCAAAAACTTAACCGGCAGAAAATATTTCTTTGATAAAATCCCTAAGCCCCGGGGTCACAATTTCAGCAAAAATCTGACTTTTGGCAATTCACTCAAAAATGGTGCCAGAAGCTTAAAAATGCTCCCCCGAAAGGTTTGGCACTCGAAACAGAAGGCTTTTTATCACAGGACAAGAAATCAGCCCTCAAAAACTTAGCCGGCTGAAAATATTTTTTTGAAAAAATCCCTAAGCCCCGGGGTCACAATTTCAGCCAAAATCTGACTTTTGGCAATTCACTCAAAAATGGTGCCAGAAGCTTGCAAATGATCCCCTGAATGCTTTGGCGATGGAAACTGTCAGGGGATGATTAGCTGCTTGTGCTTAAAATTGTGCCCCTTCAGAGTTTGTGCGGCCCCACAAACCTCTGTGTGTGACAGAGCTCCTCAGACATGTCTGCTCTAGTCACTAGTAGAGTCTGACAGTGGCTGCCTGCGGAAGCGCTTCCAGCAAAGAAGCTCCTTAACGGAAACGCGTCTCCTGGACTCACGACGTGGCAGCTTCCGGCGAAGCATGGGTCTCCCTGCAGTTGCTTCTGACACCTCCCCGCTATTTTCGCTGGACGTGTCTCTCACCCCTTTCTCTCCCCTGCTGTTTCCTGCCTGGGCTGCTGCGTCTCTCTCAGCATTACTGAGATCCTCCTCCAGAGACCCCTCGCTCCCCCTACTGGTCCCTGCTTTGGCTGCTGACTCTCTCCCAGTCTCTGGGAGCCCTACCAACTCCCTTTCCTCTGATGTCAGTTCCCTGACATCCACCTCCCCTCCAGGGCCCCCTTCTCCCCCGCCCCTACTCTCTCCTCTGGGCGGTGAGGAGCTGAAACCCCGAAAAGAATCCTCTTCATCTTCAGACGTCTCGAACATTTCCCTCCATCGGTCTTCGTTCCGACTCGCTGAATCCTCCTCCACCTCGGAATCAGAGAACCCCTCCAACTCTTCTTCTTCTTCGGTGGTGGCGAAGTATTCCCTCCGGAACCTCGCCACTGGCTGGGGTTTACGAGGGAATCTCTGATGAAAAGTTTCTATCAAAACCTCGTCATCTACATCCTCTGCCCTGACCCAGGTGTTTTCCGACTCCGGCTCCCCTTCCCACATTACCAAATACTCTACTTGATCTCCCTTCCACCTGGAATCGAGAATCTCCGCTACATGGTAGCTGTGTTCTTTTTCCTCCATAGCTGGTCCCCTATTGACCCTCCCTTCTCTGTCCCCTTTATACGGTGACAGCAACGACCTGTGGAACACTGGGTGCAACTTCATGTGGTTCGGTAACCGGAGTCTGAAAGCCACTGGGTTGACCTGCTGCGTGACTTCAAATGGGCCCAGCCTTTTGGGTCTTAACTTCTTACAACCTCCTTTGAATGGTAACCCTTGGGTGGACAGCCACACCTGGTCCCCCACCCTAATGCTTTCCCCTTCCCTTCTGGTTTTGTCTGCCTGCCTCTTATATTCCTCCTTCGCCCTGTTTAAATTAAGTTGGAGCTGGCGATGGATCGCTTCCATTTCTTCAACGAACTGTTCTGCGGCTGGAACGCTCCAGTTCTCCCCTTCCCCCCCTGGGAAGGCTCGGGGATGACACCCGTGATTAGCCAAAAAGGGGCTCATCCCCGTGGACACGTTCTCTGCATTGTTGTAGGCAAATTCTGCCAACGCCAGCTTCTCCACCCAATCATTCTCTCTGTCATTCACATAACACCTCAAATATTGCTGGAGGACACCATTAGCTCTTTCCGCCTGCCCGTTGGTTTCTGGATGACGGGCAGTTGAGAAATTCACCTCTACATGCAATAAGCTCATGAGCTTCCTCCAGAACCTGGAAGTAAATTGTTTCCCTCGGTCAGAAACCACCCTCAAGGGGGCGCCATGCAGCCTAAACACATTTTCCACAAACAATTTAGCGGTTTCTTCCGCTGTGACCGCATGTGAGCAGGCTATAAAGTGGGCCATCTTGGTTAACAGGTCTACCACAACCATGATGGCTGTTTTCCCTTTGGACCTGGGCAGATCAGTCATGAAATCTATTGCCACTGCCTCCCATGGCCTTTCCGGCGTGGGTAGTGGTTCTAATAAACCTGCCGGTGCCCGCCTCTCCCCCTTGGCTCGTTGGCATTGGTCACACCCTCTCACATACTCCCGCACATCTTCCCTGACCTTGGGCCACCAGAATTCCCTGGTAACCAGCCACATGGTTTTGTGTTGCCCAAAATGCCCTGCTGTGGGGCTATCGTGCAGTTGCTTGAGTACCTTTTCCCTCAATTCCCCTTCAGGTATGTATAACGCTCCCTTGTAGTACAACGCCCCGTTTCTCTCCTCAAAACCCCCGGGTTTGTCTCCCTCCCTCCTGAGACCCCTGAGTTTGTCCTGGGCGTATTCATCCTGCACCGTTCCCTCTACCAGTTCCCTTTGCCCCACCAATGCCGCCCCACACACCCAGCGGTCCTCGGGAATGACATGGGTCTCTTCGGGTGCACCCTCTCCCTCCAAATATTCAGGTTTGCGTGAGAGAGCGTCCGCCCTAACGTTCTCTGGGCCTGGCACGTAACAAATCTCAAAGTTAAATTTGGAGAACTCCTGGGCCCATCTCAACTGCCGTTGGTTGAGCACTCGCGCAGTTCTCCAATACTCTAGATTCTTATGGTCCGTGCACACTTGCACCTTCTGTTGTGCACCAATTAGCAGGTGCCTCCATCTCCGGAAGGCCTCATGAATCGCAAGAAGTTCCCGGTCGTACACCGTGTAGTTCCTCTCAGATTTGTTCAGCTTTCGCGAAAAGAAGGCACACGGTCGCCACTCTGACCCCTCCTTCCCCGGCTGCAGAAGAAGCACCGCCCCTATGGCTCTGTCAGAAGCGTCTGTTTCGACCCTCAGCTTTTTTTGTAAATCCACATGTAGAAGTTGTTCATCAGAGGCGAAGGCCCTTTTCAGTTCCTCAAACGCTCGCTCCGCCTCCCCCGTCCAAACAAACTTCTTTTTACTGCTGAGACAGTCCGTGATGGGCGCCGTCAGGTGGGCGAAGTTTCGGATGAACTTACGATAAAAGTTTCCAAACCCTAGGAACCTCTGCACATCCTTCTTGGTTTTGGGTGTTTTCCATTCCAGCACCGCTTGAACCTTGCCGGGGTCCATGGCCAACCCCTTGTCTGACAAGCGGTACCCCAGGAATTCCACCTCCTTGGTATGAAACTGACACTTCTCCAGTTTCACCCACAGCCTGTTGGCTTGCAGCCTGCTCAACACTTCTCTGACGTCTCTCACATGTTGCTCCTCATTCTCCGAATACACCAACACGTCATCTAAGAAGGCCACGCAATTCTTGTAGAGCAAAGGCCCCAGTACGTGGTTCATGAAGGCTTGAAAACACGCGGAGCCTGTTTGTAATCCAAAAGGCATAACGAGGTATTCAAATGCCCCCAAAGGGGTGAACATGGTGGTCTTCCATTCATCCCCTTTCCTTATACGTATCAGGTTGTACGCCCCCCTTAGGTCCAGCTTTGTAAAAATCTTTCCTTTCCGCACCCTGGTCAAAATATCATCAATCCTGGGCATAGGAAAAGCCGCCGGCTCTGTCACTGCATTTAACCGCCTAAAATCACATACAAGTCTCGGCTTGTCCGTGTTTTTTTTATCCACAAAAAACACTGGGCTACCCCCCGCTGCCTTGGACTCTCTGATGAAGCCTCTCTTCAGGTTCTTGTCAATGAACGCTCGCAACTCCTGCATTTCCCTGTCTGACATGGCATACAACTTGCCTACAGGAAGCTGTGCTCCAGGGAGTAAATTGATCTGGCAATCAAAGGGCCTATGCGGGGGTAGTTGGTCAGCTTCCTTCTCGCTGAACACGTCGCTGAGATCAGCATACTGTGGTGGCACCTTCCCCTTCCCCATTACTTCAGTCCCTGCCAGGGTGGCTTGGGCCCCTGCTGACCCCTTTCCCCCCCTGCAGTGTTCTAAGCAATGTGCTGAACCGAAGGAAACCACTCTTTGATGCCAGCCCACCAGCGGATCATGTAGGGCTAGCCAGCTCATTCCCAAAATAATGGGAGCGCCTCCCAAGGTGGCCACATTAAACGCTATCAGTTCTGTGTGCCTTGCCACCCTCATTATCATTGGGACGGTCTGCAAGCTGACTCCTCCTCCCAACAGTTCCCTGCCATCGATCGTGGTCACCTGCAGGGGGTTGCTTAAAGGGATAGTCTGTATCTGATGTTCAGCAGCAAACTCCTTGCTCAAAAAATTGCAGGAGCTGCCTGAGTCCAACAGCGCCTTTATTTTTAGGGGGTGTCCATTTTGCAGCTCTAGCGACACTTCAATTACTAGAGCAGGTCGAGGAGCTTCTGGCACGGGCACTTTTACTGCTCTTTGGCCTGGCTGCAGTGCCCTGACGGTGGCAACCAGGCGTTGGCTTTTACCTGCTCCATTTCTCCCTGCTCTCCCCCCTCAACTGCTCCCACCATCCCTTGCCATTCCTTCCTCTGGGGGCAGACTCTGGCAAAGTGGCCTGGCTGTTGGCAGAGATAGCATTTCCGGGCTCCCTTTCCCTCCTTCTTCGCCCCCTCACTGGGCTTTGAAACTGCGCGCGCGCGGGCTGTTCCGATTTCCATCGGCTCTGCCGGCGGGAAAGCTGGCTCAGGAATGTCTGGAATGCGTAACTCCTTCCAACGTTCCCCTCTCCCTTCCCGCCTCTCCAAGGCTCTTGCCTCCTGGCGCGCTCCAATGGTCAGCGCAGATTTGGTCAGCTGATCCATAGACACCGCCCTGGGGCTCCTGGACAGCTCGTCTTTCACAGCCGAAGAAAGACCTTCTTCAAATAGCATCTGAATGGGTGCTGCCGATAAATCCCACCCCAATCTGTGAATCAGCATGGTAAATTCAGTCCAGTACTCACGGACAGATCTGCTTCCCTGCTTGCAAGCCATTAGCTGTCTGCGCACCACCCCTTCCTCAATATCGCTGGAAAACATGATATCCATTGCACGAAAGAACTTCATAGTGTCCTTTAGGATATCGTTGTGCGTTGCCATCAGGGGTCGAACCCAGTCCCGCGCCCCCTTCTCAAGATGCCCAATTACGAAAGCAACTCGCGATTCCTCATCAGGGAACTCATCAAACTGCACATTCAGGGCATATTGCATCTCGGTCCTAAAGGCATGGTAATCCTTGGGGTCCCCCCCAAACTTCTGCACCAACCCTGGTACCTTTCTGGGGAACTGAGTGGTTCTCCCCTTTTTGTCAGCATCCTGAGCCCTTCTCTCCTCGAGCCTCGCCGTCTGCAGCGCAAGTTGGACCTCCAGAGCTTGATACCTTTCTTCCAAGCTTGGACCAGCTCCAACCCCTGCCTCTCCGGTTCCGGCTGGGTTGCTCATGATGCTTTCTCCTGCACAGGCAGCGTACAAAGACTGTCAGACTGCTGTCAGGGGATGATTAGCTGCTTGTGCTTAAAATTGTGCCCCTTCAGAGTTTGTGCGGCCCCACAAACCTCTGTGTGTGACAGAGCTCCTCAGACATGTCTGCTCTAGTCACTAGTAGAGTCTGACAGTGGCTGCCTGCGGAAGCGCTTCCAGCAAAGAAGCTCCTTAACGGAAACGCGTCTCCTGGACTCACGACGTGGCAGCTTCCGGCGAAGCATGGGTCTCCCTGCAGTTGCTTCTGACACCTCCCCGCTATTTTCGCTGGACGTGTCTCTCACCCCTTTCTCTCCCCTGCTGTTTCCTGCCTGGGCTGCTACGTCTCTCTCAGCATTACTGAGATCCTCCTCCAGAGACCCCTCGCTCCCCCTACTGGTCCCTGCTTTGGCTGCTGACTCTCTCCCAGTCTCTGGGAGCCCTACCAACTCCCTTTCCTCTGATGTCAGTTCCCTGACAGAAACAGAAGGCTTTTTATCACAGGACAAGAAATCAGCCCTCAAAAACTTAACCGGCAGAAAATATTTTTTTGAAAAAATCCCTAAGCCCCGGGGTCACAATTTCAGCAAAAATCTGACTTTTGGCAATTCACTCAAAAATGGTGCCAGAAGCTTGCAAATAATCCCCTGAAAGCTTTGGCGATGGAAACAGAAGGCTTTTTATCACAGGACAAGAAATCAGCCCTCAAAAACTTAACCGGCAGAAAATATTTTTTTGAAAAAATCCCTAAGCCCCGGGGTCACAATTTCAGCAAAAATCTGACTTTTGGCAATTCACTCAAAAATGGTGCCAGAAGCTTGCAAATGATCCCCTGAAAGCTTTGGCGATGGAAACAGAAGGCTTTTTATCACAGGACAAGAAATCAGCCCTCAAAAACTTAACCGGCAGAAAATATTTCTTTGAAAAAATCCCTAAGCCCCGGGGTCACAATTTCAGCAAAAATCTGACTTTTGGCAATTCACTCAAAAATGGTGCCAGAAGCTTGCAAATGATCCCCTGAAAGCTTTGGCAATGGAAACAGAAGGCTTTTTATCACAGGACAAGAAATCAGCCCTCAAAAACTTAACCGGCAGAAAATATTTTTTTGAAAATATCCCTAAGCCCCGGGGTCACAATTTCAGCAAAAATCTGACTTTTGGCAGTTCACTCAAAAATGGTGCCAGAAGCTTGCAAATGATCCCCTGAAAGCTTTGGCGATGGAAACAGAAGGCTTTTTATCACAGGACAAGAAATCAGCCCTCAAAAACTTAACCCGCAGAAAATATTTCTTTGAAAAAATCCCTAAGCCCCGGGGTCACAATTTCAGCAAAAATCTGACTTTTGGCAATTCACTCAAAAATGGTGCCAGAAGCTTGCAAATGATCCCCTGAAAGCTTTGGCAATGGAAACAGAAGGCTTTTTATCACAGGACAGGAAATCAGCCCTCAAAAACTTAACCGGCAGAAAATTTTTTTTTGAAAAATTCCCTAAGCCCCGGGGTCACAATTTCAGCAAAAATCTGACTTTTGGCAATTCACTCAAAAATGGTGCCAAAAGCTTGAAAACGCTCTCCTGAAAGGTTTGGCACTCGAAACAAAAGGCTTTTTATCACAGGACAAGAAATCAGCCCTCAAAAACTTAACCGGCAGAAAATATTTTTTTGAAAAAATCCCTAAGCCCCGGGGTCACAATTTCAGCAAAAATCTGACTTTTGGCAATTCACTTAAAAAAGGGTGCCAGAAGCTTGCAAATGATCCCCTGAAAGCTTTGGCGATGGAAACAGAAGGCTTTTTATCACAGGACAAGAAATCTGCCCTCAAAAACTTAACCGGCAGAAAATATTTTTTTGAAAAAATCCCTAAGCCCCGGGGTCACAATTTCAGCAAAAATCTGACTTTTGGCAATTCACTCAAAAATGGTGCCAGAAGCTTGCAAATGATCCCCTGAAAGCTTTGGCGATGGAAACAGAAGGCTTTTTATCACAGGACAAGAAATCAGCCCTCAAAAACATAACCGGCAGAAAATATTTTTTTGAAAAAATCCCTAAGCCCCGGGGTCACAATTTCAGCAAAAATCTGACTTTTGGCAATTCACTCAAAAATGGTGCCAGAAGCTTGCAAATGATCCCCTGAAAGCTTTGGCGATGGAAACAGAAGGCTTTTTATCACAGGACAAGAAATCAGCCCTCAAAAACTTAACCGGCAGAAAATATTTCTTTGAAAAAATCCCTAAGCCCCGGGGTCACAATTTCAGCAAAAATCTGACTTTTGGCAATTCACTCAAAAATGGTGCCAGAAGCTTAAAAATGCTCCCCCGAAAGGTTTGGCACTCGAAACAGAAGGCTTTTTATCACAGGACAAGAAATCAGCCCTCAAAAACTTAACCGGCTGAAAATATTTTTTTGAAAAAATCCCTAAGCCCCGGGGTCACAATTTCAGCAAAAATCTGACTTTTGGCAATTCACTCAAAAATGGTGCCAGAAGCTTGCAAATGATCCCCTGAATGCTTTGGCGATGGAAACAGAAGGCTTTTTATCACAGGACAAGAAATCAGCCCTCAAAAACTTAACCGGCAGAAAATATTTTTTTGAAAAAATCCCTAAGCCCCGGGGTCACAATTTCAGCAAAAATCTGACTTTTGGCAATTCACTCAAAAATGGTGCCAGAAGCTTGCAAATGATCCCCTGAAAGCTTTGGCGATGGAAACAGAAGGCTTTTTATCACAGGACAAGAAATCAGCCCTCAAAAACTTAACCGGCAGAAAATATTTCTTTGAAAAAATCCCTAAGCCCCGGGGTCACAATTTCAGCAAAAATCTGACTTTTGGCAATTCACTCAAAAATGGTGCCAGAAGCTTGCAAATGATCCCCTGAAAGCTTTGGCGATGGAAACAGAAGGCTTTTTTATCACAGGACAAGAAATCAGCCCTCAAAAACTTAACCGGCAGAAAATATTTCTTTGAAAAAATCCCTAAGCCCCGGGGTCACAATTTCAGCAAAAATCTGACTTTTGGCAGTTCACTCAAAAATGGTTCCAAGAGCTTAAAAATGATCCCCCGAAAGCTTTGGCACTCGAAACATAAGGCTTTTTATCACATGACAAGAAATCAGCCCTCAAAAACTTAACTGGCAGAAAATATTTTTTTGAAAAAATCCCTAAGCCCCGGGGTCACAATTTCAGCAAAAATCTGATTTTTGGCAAATCACTCAAAAATGGTGCCAGAAGCTTGCAAATGATCCACTGAAAGCTTTGGCGATGGAAACAGAAGGCTTTTTATCACAGGACAAGAAATCAGCCCTCAAAAACTTAACCGGCAGAAAATATTTTTTTGAAAAAATCCCTAAGCCCCGGGGTCACAATTTCAGCAAAAATCTGACTTTTGGCAATTCACTCAAAAATGGTGCCAGAAGCTTAAAAATGCTCCCCCGAAAGGTTTGGCACTCGAAACAGAAGGCTTTTTATCACAGGACAAGAAATCAGCCCTCAAAAACTTAACCGGCTGAAAATATTTTTTTGAAAAAATCCCTAAGCCCCGGGGTCACAATTTCAGCAAAAATCTGACTTTTGGCAATTCACTCAAAAATGGTGCCAGAAGCTTGCAAATGATCCCCTGAATGCTTTGGCGATGGAAACAGAAGGCTTTTTATCACAGGACAAGAAATCAGCCCTCAAAAACTTAACCGGCAGAAAATATTTTTTTGAAAAAATCCCTAAGCCCGGGGTCACAATTTCAGCAAAAATCTGACTTTTGGCAATTCACTCAAAAATGGTGCCAGAAGCTTGCAAATGATCCCCTGAAAGCTTTG
This sequence comes from Podarcis vaucheri, assembly GCF_965113315.1. NCBI lineage: Eukaryota > Metazoa > Chordata > Lepidosauria > Squamata > Lacertidae > Podarcis > Podarcis vaucheri. Next base: position 1,741,601 of record NW_028118808.1, on the reverse strand, counting down.
GCGATGGAAACAGAAGGCTTTTTATCACAGGACAAGAAATCAGCCCTCAAAAACTTAACCGGCAGAAAATATTTTTTTGAAAAAATCCCTAAGCCCCGGGGTCACAATTTCAGCAAAAATCTGACTTTTGGCAATTCACTCAAAAATGGTGCCAGAAGCTTGCAAATGATCCCCTGAAAGCTTTGGCGATGGAAACAGAAGGCTTTTTTATCACAGGACAAGAAATCAGCCCTCAAAAACTTAACCGGCAGAAAATATTTCTTTGAAAAAATCCCTAAGCCCCGGGGTCACAATTTCAGCAAAAATCTGACTTTTGGCAGTTCACTCAAAAATGGTTCCAAGAGCTTAAAAATGATCCCCCGAAAGCTTTGGCACTCGAAACATAAGGCTTTTTATCACATGACAAGAAATCAGCCCTCAAAAACTTAACTGGCAGAAAATATTTTTTTGAAAAAATCCCTAAGCCCCGGGGTCACAATTTCAGCAAAAATCTGATTTTTGGCAAATCACTCAAAAATGGTGCCAGAAGCTTGCAAATGATCGACTGAAAGCTTTGGCGATGGAAACAGAAGGCTTTTTATCACAGGACAAGAAATCAGCCCTCAAAAACTTAACCGGCAGAAAATATTTTTTTGAAAAAATCCCTAAGCCCCGGGGTCACAATTTCAGCAAAAATCTGACTTTTGGCAATTCACTCAAAAATATTGCCAGAAGCTTGCAAATGATTCACTGAAAGCTTTGGCGATGGAAACAGAAGGCTTTTTATCACAGGACAAGAAATCAGCCCTCAAAAACCTAACCGGCAGAAAATATTTTTTTGAAAAAATCCCTAAGCCCCGGGGTCACAATTTCAGCAAAAATTGACCTTTGGCAATTCACTCAAAAATGGTTCCAAGAGCTTAAAAATGATCCCCCGAAAGGTTTGGCAATCGAAACATAAGGCTTTTTATCACAGGACAAGAAATCAGCCCTCAAAAACTTAACCGGCAGAAAATATTTTTTTGAAAAAATCCCTAAGCCCGCGGTCACAATTTCAACAAAAATCTGACTTTTGGCAATTCACTCAAAAATGGTGCCAGAAGCTTGCAAATAATCCCCTGAAAGCTTTGGTGATGGAAACAGAAGGCTTTTTATCACAGGACAAGAAATCAGCCCTCAAAAACTTAACCGGCAGAAAATATTTTTTTGAAAAAATCCCTAAGCCCCGGGGTCACAATTTCAGCAAAAATCTGACTTTTGGCAATTCACTCAAAAATGGTGCCAGAAGTTTGCAAATGATCCCCTGAAAGCTTTGGCACTCGAAACAGAAGGCTTTTTATCACAGGACAAGAAATCAGCCCTCAAAAACTTAACCGGCAGAAAATATTTTTTTGAAAAAATCCCTAAGCCCCGGGGTCACAATTTCAGCAAAAATCTGACTTTTGGCAATTCACTCAAAAATGGTGCCAAAAGCTTGCAAATGATCCCCTGAAAGCTTTGGCACTCGAAACAGAAGGCTTTTTATCACAGGATAAGAAATCAGCCCTCAAAAACTTAACTGGCAGAAAATATTTTTTTGAAAAAATCACCAAGCCCCGGGGTCACAATTTCAGCAAAAATTGACTTTTGGCAATTCACTCAAAAATGGTTCCAAGAGCTTAAAAATGATCCCCCGAAAGCTTTGGCACTCGAAACAGAAGGCTTTTTATCACAGGACAAGAAATCAGCCCTCAAAAACTTTACCAGCAGAAAATATTTTTTTGAAAAAATCCCTAAGCCCGGGGTCACAATTTCAGCAAAAATCTGACTTTTGGCAATTCACTCAAAAATGGAGCCAGAAGCTTGCAAATGATCCCCTGAAAGCTTTGGCGATGGAAACAGAAGGCTTTTTATCACAGGACAAGAAATCAGCCCTCAAAAACTTAACCGGCAGAAAATATTTTTTTGAAAAAATCCCTAAGCCCCGGGGTCACAATTTCAGCAAAAATCTGACTTTTGGCAATTCACTCAAAAATGGTGCCAGAAGCTTGCAAATAATCCCCTGAAAGCTTTGGCGATGGAAACAGAAGGCTTTTTATCACAGGACAAGAAATCAGCCCTCAAAAACTTAACCGGCAGAAAATATTTTTTTGAAAAAATCCCTAAGCCCCGGGGTCACAATTTCAGCAAAAATCTGACTTTTGGCAATTCACTCAAAAATGGTGCCAGAAGCTTAAAAATGCTCCCCCGAAAGGTTTGGCACTCGAAACAGAAGGCTTTTTATCACAGGACAAGAAATCAGCCCTCAAAAACTTAACCGGCTGAAAATATTTTTTTGAAAAAATCCCTAAGCCCCGGGGTCACAATTTCAGCAAAAATCTGACTTTTGGCAATTCACTCAAAAATGGTGCCAAAAGCTTGCAAATGATCCCCTGAAAGCTTTGGCACTCGAAACAGAAGGCTTTTTATCACAGGACAAGAAATCAGCCCTCAAAAACATAACCGGCAGAAAATATTTTTTTGAAAAAATCCCTAAGCCCCGGGGTCACAATTTCAGCAAAAATCTGACTTTTGGCAATTCACTCAAAAATGGTGCCAGAAGCTGGCAAATGATCCCCTGAAAGCTTTGGGGATGGAAACAGAAGGCTTTTTATCACAGGACAAGAAATCAGCCCTCAAAAACTTAACCGGCAGAAAATATTTTTTTGAAAAAATCCCTATGCCCCGGGGTCACAATTTCAGCAAAAATCTGACTTTTGGCAATTCACTCAAAAATGTTGCCAGAAGCTTGCAAATGATCCCCTGAAAGCTTTGGCGATGGAAACAGAAGGCTTTTTATCACAGGACAAGAAATCAGCCCTCAAAAACTTAACCGACAGCAAATATTTTTTTGAAAATATCCCTAAGCCCCGGGGTCACAATTTCAGCAAAAATCTGACTTTTGGTAATTCACTCAAAAATGGTGCCAGAAGCTTGCAAATGATCCCCTGAAAGCTTTGGCGATGGAAACAGAAGGCTTTTTATCACAGGACAAGAAATCAGCCCTCAAAAACTTAACCGGCAGAAAATATTTTTTTGGAAAAATCCCTAAGCCCTGGGGTCACAATTTCAGCAAAAATCTGACTTTCGGCAATTCACTCAAAAATGGTGCCAGAAGCTTGCAAATGATCCCCTGAAAGCTTTGGCGATGGAAACAGAAGGCTTTTTATCACAGGACAAGAAATCAGCCCTCAAAAACTTAACCGGGAGAAAATATTTCTTTGAAAAAATCCCTAAGCCCCGGGGTCACAATTTCAGCAAAAATCTGACTTTTGGCAATTCACTCAAAAATGGTGCCAGAAGCTTGCAAATGATCCCCTGAAAGCTTTGGCGATGGAAACAGAAGGCTTTTTATCACAGGACAAGAAATCAGCCCTCAAAAACTTAACCGGCAGAAAATATTTTTTTGAAAATATCCCTAAGCCCCGGGGTCACAATTTCAGCAAAAATCTGACTTTTGGCAGTTCACTCAAAAATGGTGCCAGAAGCTTGCAAATGATCCCCTGAAAGCTTTGGCGATGGGAACAGAAGGCTTTTTATCACAGGACAAGAAATCAGCCCTCCAAAACTTAACCGGCAGAAAATATTTTTTTGAAAAAATCCCTAAGCCCCGGGGTCACAATTTCAGCAAAAATCTGACTTTTGGCAATTCACTCAAAAATGGTGCCAGAAGCTTGCAAATGATCCCCTGAAAACTTTGGCGATGAAAACAGAAGGCTTTTTATCACAGGACAAGAAATCAGCCCTCAAAAACATAACCGGCAGAAAATATTTTTTTGAAAAAATCCCTAAGCCCCGGGGTCGCAATTTCAGCAAAAATCTGACTTTTGGCAATTCACTTAAAAAAGGGTGCCAGAAGCTTGCAAATGATCCCCTGAAAGCTTTGGCACTCGAAACAGAAGGCTTTTTATCACAGGACAAGAAATCAGCCCTCAAAAACTTAACCGGCAGAAAATATTTTTTTGAAAAAATCCCTAAGCCCCGGGGTCACAATTTCAGCAAAAATCTGACTTTTGGCAATTCACTCAAAAATGGTGCCAGAAGCTTGAGAATAATACCCTGAAAGCTTTGGCGATGGAAACAGAAGGCTTTTTATCACAGGACAAGAAATCAGCCCTCAAAAACTTTACCGGCAGAAAATATTTTTTTGAAAAAATCCCTAAGCCCCGGGGTCACAATTTCAGCAAAAATCTGACTTTTGGCAGTTCACTCAAAAATGGTTCCAAGAGCTTAAAAATGCTCCCCTGAAAGGTTTGGCACTCGAAACAGAAGGCTTTTTATCACATGACAAGTAATCAGCCCTCAAAAACTTAACTGGCAGAAAATATTTTTTTGAAAAAATCCCTAAGCCCCGGGGTCACAATTTCAGCAAAAATCTGACTTTTGGCAATTCACTCAAAAATGGTGCCAGAAGCTTGCAAATGATCCACTGAAAGCTTTGGCGATGGAAACAGAAGGCTTTTTATCACAGGACAAGAAATCAGCCCTCAAAAACTTAACCGGCAGAAAATATTTTTTTGAAAAAATCCCTAAGCCCCGGGGTCACAATTTCAGCAAAAATCTGACTTTTGGCAATTCACTCAAAAATATTGCCAGAAGCTTGCAAATGATTCACTGAAAGCTTTGACGATGGAAACAGAAGGCTTTTTATCACAGGACAAGAAATCAGCCCTCAAAAACTTAACCGGCAGAAAATATTTTTTTGAAAAAATCCCTAAGCCCCGGGGTCACAATTTCAGCAAAAATTGACTTTTGGCAATTCACTCAAAAATGGTTCCAAGAGCTTAAAAATGATCCCCCGAAAGGTTTGGCAATCGAAACATAAGGCTTTTTATCACAGGACAAGAAATCAGCCCTCAAAAAATAAACCGGCAGAAAATATTTTTTTGAAAAAATCCCTAAGCCCGGGGTCACAATTTCACCAAAAATCTGACTTTTGGCAATTCACTCAAAAATGGTGCCAGAAGCTTGCAAATAATCCCCTGAAAGCTTTGGCGATGGAAACAGAAGGCTTTTTATCACAGGACAAGAAATCAGCCCTCAAAAACTTTACCGGCAGAAAATATTTTTTTGAAAAAATCCCTAAGCCCCGGGGTCACAATTTCAGCAAAAATCTGACTTTTGGCAATTCACTCAAAAATGGTGCCAGAAGCTTAAAAATGCTCCCCCGAAAGGTTTGGCACTCGAAACATAAGGCTTTTTATCACATGACAAGAAATCAGCCCTCAAAAACTTAACTGGCAGAAAATATTTTTTTGAAAAAATCCCTAAGCCCCGGGGTCACAATTTCAGCAAAAATCTGACTTTTGGCAATTCACTCAAAAATATTGCCAGAAGCTTGCAAATGATTCACTGAAAGCTTTGGCGATGGAAACAGAAGGCTTTTTATCACAGGACAAGAAATCAGCCCTCAAAAACTTAACCGGCAGAAAATATTTTTTTGAAAAAATCCCTAAGCCCCGGGGTCACAATTTCAGCAAAAATCTGACTTTTGGCAATTCACTCAAAAATGGTGCCAGAAGCTTGCAAATAATCCCCTGAAAGCTTTGGCGATGGAAACAGAAGGCTTTTTATCACAGGACAAGAAATCAGCCCTCAAAAACTTTACTGGCAGAAAATATTTTTTTGAAAAAATCCCTAAGCCCCGGGGTCACAATTTCAGCAAAAATCTGACTTTTGGCAATTCACTCAAAAATGGTGCCAGAAGCTTAAAAATGCTCCCCCGAAAGGTTTGGCACTCGAAACAGAAGGCTTTTTATCACAGGACAAGAAATCAGCCCTCAAAAACTTAACTGGCAGAAAATATTTTTTTGAAAAAATCCCTAAGCCCCGGGGTCACAATTTCAGCAAAAATCTGGCTTTTGGCAATTCACTCAAAAATGGTGCCAGAAGCTTGCAAATGATCCACTGAAAGCTTTGGCGATGGAAACAGAAGGCTTTTTATCACAGGACAAGAAATCAGCCCTCAAAAACTTAACCGGCAGAAAATATTTTTTTGAAAAAATCCCTAAGCCCCGGGGTCACAATTTCAGCAAAAATCTGGCTTTTGGCAATTCACTCAAAAATATTGCCAGAAGCTTGCAAATGATTCACTGAAAGCTTTGGCGATGGAAACAGAAGGCTTTTTATCACAGGACAAGAAATCAGCCCTCAAAAACTTAACCGGCAGAAAATATTTTTTTGAAAAAATCCCTAAGCCCCGGGGTCACAATTTCAGCAAAAATCTGACTTTTGGCAATTCACTCAAAAATGGTGCCAGAAGCTTGCAAATAATCCCCTGAAAGCTTTGGCGATGGAAACAGAAGGCTTTTTATCACAGGACAAGAAATCAGCCCTCAAAAACTTTACCGGCAGAAAATATTTTTTTGAAAAAATCCCTAAGCCCCGGGGTCACAATTTCAGCAAAAATCTGACTTTTGGCAATTCACTCAAAAATGGTGCCAGAAGCTTAAAAATGCTCCCCCGAAAGGTTTGGCACTCGAAACAGAAGGCTTTTTAGAACAGGACAAGAAATCAGTCCTCAAAAACTTAACCGGCTGAAAATATTTTTTTCAAAAAAAATCCCTAAGCCCCGGGGTCACAATTTCAGCAAAAATCTGACTTTTGGCAGTTCACTCAAAAATGGTTCCAAGAGCTTAAAAATGCTCCCCTGAAAGGTTTGGCACTCGAAACAGAAGGCTTTTTATCACAGGACAAGAAATCAGCCCTCAAAAACTTAACCGGCAGAAAATATTTTTTTGAAAAAATCCCTAAGCCCCGGGGTCACAATTTCAGCAAAAATCTGACTTTTGGCAATTCACTCAAAAATGGTGCCAGAAGCTTGCAAATAATCCCCTGAAAGCTTTGGCGATGGAAACAGAAGGCTTTTTATCACAGGACAAGAAATCAGCCCTCAAAAACTTTACCGGCAGAAAATATTTTTTTGAAAAAATCCCTAAGCCCCGGGGTCACAATTTCAGCAAAAATCTGACTTTTGGCAATTCACTCAAAAATGGTGCCAGAAGCTTAAAAATGCTCCCCCGAAAGGTTTGGCACTCGAAACAGAAGGCTTTTTAGAACAGGACAAGAAATCAGTCCTCAAAAACTTAACCGGCTGAAAATATTTTTTTCAAAAAAAATCCCTAAGCCCCGGGGTCACAATTTCAGCAAAAATCTGACTTTTGGCAGTTCACTCAAAAATGGTTCCAAGAGCTTAAAAATGCTCCCCTGAAAGGTTTGGCACTCGAAACAGAAGGCTTTTTATCACAGGACAAGAAATCAGCCCTCAAAAACTTAACCGGCAGAAAATATTTTTTTGAAAAAATCCCTAAGCCCCGGGGTCACAATTTCAGCAAAAATCTGACTTTTGGCAATTCACTCAAAAATGGTGCCAGAAGCTTGCAAATGATCCCCTGAAAGCTTTGGCGATGGAAACAGAAGGCTTTTTTATCACAGGACAAGAAATCAGCCCTCAAAAACTTAACCGGCAGAAAATATTTCTTTGAAAAAATCCCTAAGCCCCGGGGTCACAATTTCAGCAAAAATCTGACTTTTGGCAATTCACTCAAAAATGGTGCCAGAAGCTTAAAAATGCTCCCCTGAAAGGTTTGGCACTCGAAACAGAAGGCTTTTTATCACAGGACAAGAAATCAGCCCTCAAAAACTTAACCGGCTGAAAATATTTTTTTGAAAAAATCCCTAAGCCCCGGGGTCACAATTTCAGCAAAAATCTGACTTTTGGCAATTCACTCTAAAATGGTGCTAGAAGCTTGCAAATGATCCCCTGAATGCTTTGGCAATGGAAACAGAAGGCTTTTTATCACAGGACAAGAAATCAGCCCTCAAAAACTTAACCGGCAGAAAATATTTTTTTGAAAAAATCCCTAAGCCCCGGGGTCACAATTTCAGCAAAAATTGACTTTTGGCAATTCACTCAAAAATGGTTCCAAGAGCTTAAAAATGCTCCCCTGAAAGGTTTGGCACTCGAAACAGAAGGCTTTTTATCACAGGACAAGAAATCAGCCCTCAAAAACTTAACCGGCAGAAAATATTTTTTTGAAAAAATCCCTAAGCCCCGGGGTCACAATTTCAGCAAAAATCTGACTTTTGGCAATTCACTCAAAAATGGTGCCAGAAGCTTGCAAATGATCCCCTGAAAGCTTTGGCGATGGAAACAGAAGGCTTTTTTATCACAGGACAAGAAATCAGCCCTCAAAAACTTAACCGGCAGAAAATATTTCTTTGAAAAAATCCCTAAGCCCCGGGGTCACAATTTCAGCAAAAATCTGACTTTTGGCAATTCACTCAAAAATGGTGCCAGAAGCTTAAAAATGCTCCCCTGAAAGGTTTGGCACTCGAAACAGAAGGCTTTTTATCACAGGACAAGAAATCAGCCCTCAAAAACTTAACCGGCTGAAAATATTTTTTTGAAAAAATCCCTAAGCCCCGGGGTCACAATTTCAGCAAAAATCTGACTTTTGGCAATTCACTCTAAAATGGTGCTAGAAGCTTGCAAATGATCCCCTGAATGCTTTGGCAATGGAAACAGAAGGCTTTTTATCACAGGACAAGAAATCAGCCCTCAAAAACTTAACCGGCAGAAAATATTTTTTTGAAAAAATCCCTAAGCCCCGGGGTCACAATTTCAGCAAAAATTGACTTTTGGCAATTCACTCAAAAATGGTTCCAAGAGCTTAAAAATGATCCCCCGAAAGCTTTGGCACTCGAAACATAAGGCTTTTTATCACAGGACAAGAAATCAGCCCTCAAAAACTTAACCGGCAGAAAATATTTTTTTGAAAAAATCCCTAAGCCCGAGGTCACAATTTCAGCAAAAATCTGACTTTTGGCAATTCACTCAAAAATGGTGCCAGAAGCTTGCAAATGATCCCCTGAAAGCTTTGGCGATGGAAACAGAAGGCTTTTTATCACAGGACAAGAAATCAGCCCTCAAAAACTTAACCGGCAGAAAATATTTTTTTGAAAAAATCCCTAAGCCCCGGGGTCACAATTTCAGCAAAAATCTGACTTTTGGCAATTCACTCAAAAATATTGCCAGAAGCTTGCAAATGATTCACTGAAAGCTTTGGCGATGGAAACAGAAGGCTTTTTATCACAGGACAAGAAATCAGCCCTCAAAAACTTTACCGGCAGAAAATATTTTTTTGAAAAAATCCCTAAGCCCCGGGGTCACAATTTCAGCAAAAATCTGACTTTTGGCAATTCACTCAAAAATGGTGCCAGAAGCTTTAAAATGCTCCCCCGAAAGGTTTGGCACTCGAAACAGAAGGCTTTTTATCACAGGACAAGAAATCAGCCCTCAAAAACTTAACCGGCTGAAAATATTTTTTTGAAAAAATCCCTAAGCCCCGGGGTCACAATTTCAGCAAAAATCTGACTTTTGGCAGTTCACTCAAAAATGGTTCCAAGAGCTTAAAAATGCTCCCCTGAAAGGTTTGGCACTCGAAACAGAAGGCTTTTTATCACAGGACAAGAAATCAGCCCTCAAAAACTTAACCGGCAGAAAATATTTTTTTGAAAAAATCCCTAAGCCCCGGGGTCACAATTTCAGCAAAAATCTGACTTTTGGCAATTCACTCAAAAATGGTGCCAGAAGCTTGCAAATAATCCCCTGAAAGCTTTGGCGATGGAAACAGAAGGCTTTTTATCACAGGACAAGAAATCAGCCCTCAAAAACTTAACCGGCAGAAAATATTTTTTTGAAAAAATCCCTAAGCCCCGGGGTCACAATTTCAGCAAAAATCTGACTTTTGGCAGTTCACTCAAAAATGGTTCCAAGAGCTTAAGAATGATCCCCCGAAAGGTTTGGCAATCGAAACATAAGGCTTTTTATCACAGGACAAGAAATCAGCCCTCAAAAACTTAACCGGCAGAAAATATTTTTTTGAAAAAATCCCTAAGCCCCGGGGTCACAATTTCAGCAAAAATCTGACTTTTGGCAATTCACTCAAAAATGGTGCCAGAAGCTTGCAAATAATCCCCTGAAAGCTTTGGCGATGGAAACAGAAGGCTTTTTATCACAGGACAAGAAATCAGCCCTCAAAAACTTAACCGGCAGAAAATATTTTTTTGAAAATATCCCTAAGCCCCGGGGACACAATTTCAGCAAAAATCTGACTTTCGGCAATTCACTCAAAAATGGTGCCAGAAGCTTGCAAATGATCCCCTGAAAGCTTTGGCGATGGAAACAGAAGGCTTTTTATCACAGGACAAGAAATCAGCCCTCAAAAACTTAACCGGGAGAAAATATTTCTTTGAAAAAATCCCTAAGCCCCGGGGTCACAATTTCAGCAAAAATCTGACTTTTGGCAATTCACTCAAAAATGGTGCCAGAAGCTTGCAAATGATCCCCTGAAAGCTTTGGCGATGGAAACAGAAGGCTTTTTATCACAGGACAAGAAATCAGCCCTCAAAAACTTAACCGGCAGAAAATATTTTTTTGAAAATATCCCTAAGCCCCGGGGTCACAATTTCAGCAAAAATCTGACTTTTGGCAGTTCACTCAAAAATGGTGCCAGAAGCTTGCAAATGATCCCCTGAAAGCTTTGGCGATGGGAACAGAAGGCTTTTTATCACAGGACAAGAAATCAGCCCTCCAAAACTTAACCGGCAGAAAATATTTTTTTGAAAAAATCCCTAAGCCCCGGGGTCACAATTTCAGCAAAAATCTGACTTTTGGCAATTCACTCAAAAATGGTGCCAGAAGCTTGCAAATGATCCCCTGAAAACTTTGGCGATGAAAACAGAAGGCTTTTTATCACAGGACAAGAAATCAGCCCTCAAAAACATAACCGGCAGAAAATATTTTTTTGAAAAAATCCCTAAGCCCCGGGGTCGCAATTTCAGCAAAAATCTGACTTTTGGCAATTCACTTAAAAAAGGGTGCCAGAAGCTTGCAAATGATCCCCTGAAAGCTTTGGCACTCGAAACAGAAGGCTTTTTATCACAGGACAAGAAATCAGCCCTCAAAAACTTAACCGGCAGAAAATATTTTTTTGAAAAAATCCCTAAGCCCCGGGGTCACAATTTCAGCAAAAATCTGACTTTTGGCAATTCACTCAAAAATGGTGCCAGAAGCTTGAGAATAATACCCTGAAAGCTTTGGCGATGGAAACAGAAGGCTTTTTATCACAGGACAAGAAATCAGCCCTCAAAAACTTTACCGGCAGAAAATATTTTTTTGAAAAAATCCCTAAGCCCCGGGGTCACAATTTCAGCAAAAATCTGACTTTTGGCAGTTCACTCAAAAATGGTTCCAAGAGCTTAAAAATGCTCCCCTGAAAGGTTTGGCACTCGAAACAGAAGGCTTTTTATCACATGACAAGTAATCAGCCCTCAAAAACTTAACTGGCAGAAAATATTTTTTTGAAAAAATCCCTAAGCCCCGGGGTCACAATTTCAGCAAAAATCTGACTTTTGGCAATTCACTCAAAAATGGTGCCAGAAGCTTGCAAATGATCCACTGAAAGCTTTGGCGATGGAAACAGAAGGCTTTTTATCACAGGACAAGAAATCAGCCCTCAAAAACTTAACCGGCAGAAAATATTTTTTTGAAAAAATCCCTAAGCCCCGGGGTCACAATTTCAGCAAAAATCTGACTTTTGGCAATTCACTCAAAAATATTGCCAGAAGCTTGCAAATGATTCACTGAAAGCTTTGACGATGGAAACAGAAGGCTTTTTATCACAGGACAAGAAATCAGCCCTCAAAAACTTAACCGGCAGAAAATATTTTTTTGAAAAAATCCCTAAGCCCCGGGGTCACAATTTCAGCAAAAATTGACTTTTGGCAATTCACTCAAAAATGGTTCCAAGAGCTTAAAAATGATCCCCCGAAAGGTTTGGCAATCGAAACATAAGGCTTTTTATCACAGGACAAGAAATCAGCCCTCAAAAAATAAACCGGCAGAAAATATTTTTTTGAAAAAATCCCTAAGCCCGGGGTCACAATTTCACCAAAAATCTGACTTTTGGCAATTCACTCAAAAATGGTGCCAGAAGCTTGCAAATAATCCCCTGAAAGCTTTGGCGATGGAAACAGAAGGCTTTTTATCACAGGACAAGAAATCAGCCCTCAAAAACTTTACCGGCAGAAAATATTTTTTTGAAAAAATCCCTAAGCCCCGGGGTCACAATTTCAGCAAAAATCTGACTTTTGGCAATTCACTCAAAAATGGTGCCAGAAGCTTAAAAATGCTCCCCCGAAAGGTTTGGCACTCGAAACATAAGGCTTTTTATCACATGACAAGAAATCAGCCCTCAAAAACTTAACTGGCAGAAAATATTTTTTTGAAAAAATCCCTAAGCCCCGGGGTCACAATTTCAGCAAAAATCTGACTTTTGGCAATTCACTCAAAAATATTGCCAGAAGCTTGCAAATGATTCACTGAAAGCTTTGGCGATGGAAACAGAAGGCTTTTTATCACAGGACAAGAAATCAGCCCTCAAAAACTTAACCGGCAGAAAATATTTTTTTGAAAAAATCCCTAAGCCCCGGGGTCACAATTTCAGCAAAAATTGACTTTTGGCAATTCACTCAAAAATGGTTCCAAGAGCTTAAAAATGATCCCCCGAAAGGTTTGGCAATCGAAACATAAGGCTTTTTATCACAGGACAAGAAATCAGCCCTCAAAAACTTAACCGGCAGAAAATATTTTTTTGAAAAAATCCCTAAGCCCGGGGTCACAATTTCAGCAAAAATCTGACTTTTGGCAATTCACTCAAAAATGGTGCCAGAAGCTTGCAAATAATCCCCTGAAAGCTTTGGCGATGGAAACAGAAGGCTTTTTATCACAGGACAAGAAATCAGCCCTCAAAAACTTTACTGGCAGAAAATATTTTTTTGAAAAAATCCCTAAGCCCCGGGGTCACAATTTCAGCAAAAATCTGACTTTTGGCAATTCACTCAAAAATGGTGCCAGAAGCTTAAAAATGCTCCCCCGAAAGGTTTGGCACTCGAAACAGAAGGCTTTTTATCACAGGACAAGAAATCAGCCCTCAAAAACTTAACTGGCAGAAAATATTTTTTTGAAAAAATCCCTAAGCCCCGGGGTCACAATTTCAGCAAAAATCTGGCTTTTGGCAATTCACTCAAAAATGGTGCCAGAAGCTTGCAAATGATCCACTGAAAGCTTTGGCGATGGAAACAGAAGGCTTTTTATCACAGGACAAGAAATCAGCCCTCAAAAACTTAACCGGCAGAAAATATTTTTTTGAAAAAATCCCTAAGCCCCGGGGTCACAATTTCAGCAAAAATCTGGCTTTTGGCAATTCACTCAAAAATATTGCCAGAAGCTTGCAAATGATTCACTGAAAGCTTTGGCGATGGAAACAGAAGGCTTTTTATCACAGGACAAGAAATCAGCCCTCAAAAACTTAACCGGCAGAAAATATTTTTTTGAAAAAATCCCTAAGCCCCGGGGTCACAATTTCAGCAAAAATCTGACTTTTGGCAATTCACTCAAAAATGGTGCCAGAAGCTTGCAAATAATCCCCTGAAAGCTTTGGCGATGGAAACAGAAGGCTTTTTATCACAGGACAAGAAATCAGCCCTCAAAAACTTTACCGGCAGAAAATATTTTTTTGAAAAAATCCCTAAGCCCCGGGGTCACAATTTCAGCAAAAATCTGACTTTTGGCAATTCACTCAAAAATGGTGCCAGAAGCTTAAAAATGCTCCCCCGAAAGGTTTGGCACTCGAAACAGAAGGCTTTTTAGAACAGGACAAGAAATCAGTCCTCAAAAACTTAACCGGCTGAAAATATTTTTTTCAAAAAAAATCCCTAAGCCCCGGGGTCACAATTTCAGCAAAAATCTGACTTTTGGCAGTTCACTCAAAAATGGTTCCAAGAGCTTAAAAATGCTCCCCTGAAAGGTTTGGCACTCGAAACAGAAGGCTTTTTATCACAGGACAAGAAATCAGCCCTCAAAAACTTAACCGGCAGAAAATATTTTTTTGAAAAAATCCCTAAGCCCCGGGGTCACAATTTCAGCAAAAATCTGACTTTTGGCAATTCACTCAAAAATGGTGCCAGAAGCTTGCAAATAATCCCCTGAAAGCTTTGGCGATGGAAACAGAAGGCTTTTTATCACAGGACAAGAAATCAGCCCTCAAAAACTTTACCGGCAGAAAATATTTTTTTGAAAAAATCCCTAAGCCCCGGGGTCACAATTTCAGCAAAAATCTGACTTTTGGCAATTCACTCAAAAATGGTGCCAGAAGCTTAAAAATGCTCCCCCGAAAGGTTTGGCACTCGAAACAGAAGGCTTTTTAGAACAGGACAAGAAATCAGTCCTCAAAAACTTAACCGGCTGAAAATATTTTTTTCAAAAAAAATCCCTAAGCCCCGGGGTCACAATTTCAGCAAAAATCTGACTTTTGGCAGTTCACTCAAAAATGGTTCCAAGAGCTTAAAAATGCTCCCCTGAAAGGTTTGGCACTCGAAACAGAAGGCTTTTTATCACAGGACAAGAAATCAGCCCTCAAAAACTTAACCGGCAGAAAATATTTTTTTGAAAAAATCCCTAAGCCCCGGGGTCACAATTTCAGCAAAAATCTGACTTTTGGCAATTCACTCAAAAATGGTGCCAGAAGCTTGCAAATGATCCCCTGAAAGCTTTGGCGATGGAAACAGAAGGCTTTTTTATCACAGGACAAGAAATCAGCCCTCAAAAACTTAACCGGCAGAAAATATTTCTTTGAAAAAATCCCTAAGCCCCGGGGTCACAATTTCAGCAAAAATCTGACTTTTGGCAATTCACTCAAAAATGGTGCCAGAAGCTTAAAAATGCTCCCCTGAAAGGTTTGGCACTCGAAACAGAAGGCTTTTTATCACAGGACAAGAAATCAGCCCTCAAAAACTTAACCGGCTGAAAATATTTTTTTGAAAAAATCCCTAAGCCCCGGGGTCACAATTTCAGCAAAAATCTGACTTTTGGCAATTCACTCTAAAATGGTGCTAGAAGCTTGCAAATGATCCCCTGAATGCTTTGGCAATGGAAACAGAAGGCTTTTTATCACAGGACAAGAAATCAGCCCTCAAAAACTTAACCGGCAGAAAATATTTTTTTGAAAAAATCCCTAAGCCCCGGGGTCACAATTTCAGCAAAAATTGACTTTTGGCAATTCACTCAAAAATGGTTCCAAGAGCTTAAAAATGCTCCCCTGAAAGGTTTGGCACTCGAAACAGAAGGCTTTTTATCACAGGACAAGAAATCAGCCCTCAAAAACTTAACCGGCAGAAAATATTTTTTTGAAAAAATCCCTAAGCCCCGGGGTCACAATTTCAGCAAAAATCTGACTTTTGGCAATTCACTCAAAAATGGTGCCAGAAGCTTGCAAATAATCCCCTGAAAGCTTTGGCGATGGAAACAGAAGGCTTTTTATCACAGGACAAGAAATCAGCCCTCAAAAACTTTACCGGCAGAAAATATTTTTTTGAAAAAATCCCTAAGCCCCGGGGTCACAATTTCAGCAAAAATCTGACTTTTGGCAATTCACTCAAAAATGGTGCCAGAAGCTTAAAAATGCTCCCCCGAAAGGTTTGGCACTCGAAACAGAAGGCTTTTTAGAACAGGACAAGAAATCAGTCCTCAAAAACTTAACCGGCTGAAAATATTTTTTTCAAAAAAAATCCCTAAGCCCCGGGGTCACAATTTCAGCAAAAATCTGACTTTTGGCAGTTCACTCAAAAATGGTTCCAAGAGCTTAAAAATGCTCCCCTGAAAGGTTTGGCACTCGAAACAGAAGGCTTTTTATCACAGGACAAGAAATCAGCCCTCAAAAACTTAACCGGCAGAAAATATTTTTTTGAAAAAATCCCTAAGCCCCGGGGTCACAATTTCAGCAAAAATCTGACTTTTGGCAATTCACTCAAAAATGGTGCCAGAAGCTTGCAAATGATCCCCTGAAAGCTTTGGCGATGGAAACAGAAGGCTTTTTTATCACAGGACAAGAAATCAGCCCTCAAAAACTTAACCGGCAGAAAATATTTCTTTGAAAAAATCCCTAAGCCCCGGGGTCACAATTTCAGCAAAAATCTGACTTTTGGCAATTCACTCAAAAATGGTGCCAGAAGCTTAAAAATGCTCCCCTGAAAGGTTTGGCACTCGAAACAGAAGGCTTTTTATCACAGGACAAGAAATCAGCCCTCAAAAACTTAACCGGCTGAAAATATTTTTTTGAAAAAATCCCTAAGCCCCGGGGTCACAATTTCAGCAAAAATCTGACTTTTGGCAATTCACTCTAAAATGGTGCTAGAAGCTTGCAAATGATCCCCTGAATGCTTTGGCAATGGAAACAGAAGGCTTTTTATCACAGGACAAGAAATCAGCCCTCAAAAACTTAACCGGCAGAAAATATTTTTTTGAAAAAATCCCTAAGCCCCGGGGTCACAATTTCAGCAAAAATTGACTTTTGGCAATTCACTCAAAAATGGTTCCAAGAGCTTAAAAATGCTCCCCTGAAAGGTTTGGCACTCGAAACAGAAGGCTTTTTATCACAGGACAAGAAATCAGCCCTCAAAAACTTAACCGGCAGAAAATATTTTTTTGAAAAAATCCCTAAGCCCCGGGGTCACAATTTCAGCAAAAATCTGACTTTTGGCAATTCACTCAAAAATGGTGCCAGAAGCTTGCAAATGATCCCCTGAAAGCTTTGGCGATGGAAACAGAAGGCTTTTTTATCACAGGACAAGAAATCAGCCCTCAAAAACTTAACCGGCAGAAAATATTTCTTTGAAAAAATCCCTAAGCCCCGGGGTCACAATTTCAGCAAAAATCTGACTTTTGGCAATTCACTCAAAAATGGTGCCAGAAGCTTAAAAATGCTCCCCTGAAAGGTTTGGCACTCGAAACAGAAGGCTTTTTATCACAGGACAAGAAATCAGCCCTCAAAAACTTAACCGGCTGAAAATATTTTTTTGAAAAAATCCCTAAGCCCCGGGGTCACAATTTCAGCAAAAATCTGACTTTTGGCAATTCACTCTAAAATGGTGCTAGAAGCTTGCAAATGATCCCCTGAATGCTTTGGCAATGGAAACAGAAGGCTTTTTATCACAGGACAAGAAATCAGCCCTCAAAAACTTAACCGGCAGAAAATATTTTTTTGAAAAAATCCCTAAGCCCCGGGGTCACAATTTCAGCAAAAATTGACTTTTGGCAATTCACTCAAAAATGGTTCCAAGAGCTTAAAAATGATCCCCCGAAAGCTTTGGCACTCGAAACATAAGGCTTTTTATCACAGGACAAGAAATCAGCCCTCAAAAACTTAACCGGCAGAAAATATTTTTTTGAAAAAATCCCTAAGCCCGAGGTCACAATTTCAGCAAAAATCTGACTTTTGGCAATTCACTCAAAAATGGTGCCAGAAGCTTGCAAATGATCCCCTGAAAGCTTTGGCGATGGAAACAGAAGGCTTTTTATCACAGGACAAGAAATCAGCCCTCAAAAACTTAACCGGCAGAAAATATTTTTTTGAAAAAATCCCTAAGCCCCGGGGTCACAATTTCAGCAAAAATCTGACTTTTGGCAATTCACTCAAAAATATTGCCAGAAGCTTGCAAATGATTCACTGAAAGCTTTGGCGATGGAAACAGAAGGCTTTTTATCACAGGACAAGAAATCAGCCCTCAAAAACTTTACCGGCAGAAAATATTTTTTTGAAAAAATCCCTAAGCCCCGGGGTCACAATTTCAGCAAAAATCTGACTTTTGGCAATTCACTCAAAAATGGTGCCAGAAGCTTTAAAATGCTCCCCCGAAAGGTTTGGCACTCGAAACAGAAGGCTTTTTATCACAGGACAAGAAATCAGCCCTCAAAAACTTAACCGGCTGAAAATATTTTTTTGAAAAAATCCCTAAGCCCCGGGGTCACAATTTCAGCAAAAATCTGACTTTTGGCAGTTCACTCAAAAATGGTTCCAAGAGCTTAAAAATGCTCCCCTGAAAGGTTTGGCACTCGAAACAGAAGGCTTTTTATCACAGGACAAGAAATCAGCCCTCAAAAACTTAACCGGCAGAAAATATTTTTTTGAAAAAATCCCTAAGCCCCGGGGTCACAATTTCAGCAAAAATCTGACATTTGGCAATTCACTCAAAAATGGTTCCAAGAGCTTAAAAATGATCCCCCGAAAGCTTTGGCACTCGAAACATAAGGCTTTTTATCACATGACAAGAAATCAGCCCTCAAAAACTTAACCGGCAGAAAATATTTTTTTGAAAAAATCCCTAAGCCCCGGGGTCACAATTTCAGCAAAAATCTGACTTTTGGCAATTCACTCAAAAATATTGCCAGAAGCTTGCAAATGATTCACTGAAAGCTTTGGCGATGGAAACAGAAGGCTTTTTATCACAGGACAAGAAATCAGCCCTCAAAAACTTAACCGGCAGAAAATATTTTTTTGAAAAAATCCCTAAGCCCCGGGGTCACAATTTCAGCAAAAATTGACTTTTGGCAATTCACTCAAAAATGGTTCCAAGAGCTTAAAAATGATCCCCCGAAAGCTTTGGCACTCGAAACATAAGGCTTTTTATCACAGGACAAGAAATCAGCCCTCAAAAACTTAACCGGCAGAAAATATTTTTTTGAAAAAATCCCTAAGCCCGGGGTCACAATTTCAGCAAAAATCTGACTTTTGGCAATTCACTCAAAAATGGTGCCAGAAGCTTTCAAATGATCCCCTGAAAGCTTTGGCGATGGAAACAGAAGGCTTTTTATCACAGGACAAGAAATCAGCCCTCAAAAACTTTACCGGCAGAAAATATTTTTTTGAAAAAATCCCTAAGCCCCGGGGTCACAATTTCAGCAAAAATCTGACTTTTGGCAATTCACTCAAAAATGGTGCCAGAAGCTTAAAAATGCTCCCCCGAAAGGTTTGGCACTCGAAACAGAAGGCTTTTTATCACAGGACAAGAAATCAGCCCTCAAAAACTTAACCGGCTGAAAATATTTTTTTGAAAAAATCCCTAAGCCCCGGGGTCACAATTTCAGCAAAAATCTGACTTTTGGCAGTTCACTCAAAAATGGTTCCAAGAGCTTAAAAATGCTCCCCTGAAAGGTTTGGCACTCGAAACAGAAGGCTTTTTATCACAGGACAAGAAATCAGCCCTCAAAAACTTAACCGGCAGAAAATATTT
The DNA here is from genome assembly GCF_965113315.1 of Podarcis vaucheri. Taxonomy (NCBI): domain Eukaryota; kingdom Metazoa; phylum Chordata; class Lepidosauria; order Squamata; family Lacertidae; genus Podarcis; species Podarcis vaucheri. The sequence continues at coordinate 1,722,473 of NW_028118808.1, read as the reverse complement.
TTTTGAAAAAATCCCTAAGCCCCGGGGTCACAATTTCAGCAAAAATCTGACATTTGGCAATTCACTCAAAAATGGTTCCAAGAGCTTAAAAATGATCCCCCGAAAGCTTTGGCACTCGAAACATAAGGCTTTTTATCACATGACAAGAAATCAGCCCTCAAAAACTTAACTGGCAGAAAATATTTTTTTGAAAATATCCCTAAGCCCCGGGGTCACAATTTCAGCCAAAATCTGACTTTTGGCAGTTCACTCAAAAATCGTGCCAGAAGCTTGCAAATGATCCACTGAAAGCTTTCGCGATGGAAACAGAAGGCTTTTTATCACAGGACAAGAAATCAGCCCTCAAAAACTTAACCGGCAGAAAATATTTTTTTGAAAAAACCCCTAAGCCCCGGGGTCACAATTTCAGCAAAAATCTGACTTTTGGCAATTCACTCAAAAATATTGCCAGAAGCTTGCAAATGATTCACTGAAAGCTTTGGCGATGGAAACAGAAGGCTTTTTATCACAGGACAAGAAATCAGCCCTCAAAAACTTAACCGGCAGAAAATATTTTTTTGAAAAAATCCCTAAGCCCCGGGGTCACAATTTCAGCAAAAATCTGACTTTTGGCAATTCACTCAAAAATGGTGCCAAAAGCTTGCAAATGATCCCCTGAAAGCTTTGGCACTCGAAACAGAAGGCTTTTTATCACAGGACAAGAAATCAGCCCTCAAAAACTTAACCGGCAGAAAATATTTTTTTGAAAAAATCCCTAAGCCCCGGGGTCACAATTTCAGCAAAAATCTGACTTTTGGCAATTCACTCAAAAATGGTGCCAAAAGCTTGCAAATGATCCCCTGAAAGCTTTGGCACTCGAAACAGAAGGCTTTTTATCACAGGACAAGAAATCAGCCCTCAAAAACTTAACCGGCAGAAAATATTTTTTTGAAAAAATCCCTAAGCCCCGGGGTCACAATTTCAGCAAAAATCTGACTTTTGGCAATTCACTCAAAAATGGTGCCAAAAGCTTGCAAATGATCCCCTGAAAGCTTTGGCACTCGAAACAGAAGGCTTTTTATCACAGGACAAGAAATCAGCCCTCAAAAACTTAACCGGCAGAAAATATTTTTTTGAAAAAATCCCTAAGCCCCGGGGTCACAATTTCAGCAAAAATCTGACATTTGGCAATTCACTCAAAAATGGTTCCAAGAGCTTAAAAATGATCCCCCGAAAGCTTTGGCACTCGAAACATAAGGCTTTTTATCACATGACAAGAAATCAGCCCTCAAAAACTTAACTGGCAGAAAATATTTTTTTGAAAATATCCCTAAGCCCCGGGGTCACAATTTCAGCAAAAATCTGACTTTTGGCAATTCACTCAAAAATCGTGCCAGAAGCTTGCAAATGATCCACTGAAAGCTTTCGCGATGGAAACAGAAGGCTTTTTATCACAGGACAAGAAATCAGCCCTCAAAAACTTAACCGGCAGAAAATATTTTTTTGAAAAAACCCCTAAGCCCCGGGGTCACAATTTCAGCAAAAATCTGACTTTTGGCAATTCACTCAAAAATATTGCCAGAAGCTTGCAAATGATTCACTGAAAGCTTTGGCGATGGAAACAGAAGGCTTTTTATCACAGGACAAGAAATCAGCCCTCAAAAACTTAACCGTCAGAAAATATTTTTTTGAAAAAATCCCTAAGCCCCGGGGTCACAATTTCAGCAAAAATCTGACTTTTGGCAATTCACTCAAAAATGGTGCCAAAAGCTTGCAAATGATCCCCTGAAAGCTTTGGCACTCGAAACAGAAGGCTTTTTATCACAGGACAAGAAATCAGCCCTCAAAAACTTAACCGGCAGAAAATATTTTTTTGAAAAAATCCCTAAGCCCCGGGGTCACAATTTCAGAAAAAATCTGACTTTTGGCAATTCACTCAAAAATGTTGCCAGAAGCTTGCAAATGATCCCCAGAAAGCTTTGGCGATGGAAACAGAAGGCTTTTTATCACAGGACAAGAAATCCGCCCTCAAAAACTTAACCGGCAGAAAATATTTTTTTGAAAAAACCCCTAAGCCCCGGGGTCACAATTTCAGCAAAAATCTGACTTTTGGCAATTCACTCAAAAATGGTGCCAGAAGCTTGCAAATGATCCACTGAAAGCTTTGGCGATGGAAACAGAAGGCTTTTTATCACAGGACAGGAAATCAGCCCTCAAAGACTTAACCGGCAGAAAATATTTTTTTGAAAAAATCCCTAAGCCCCGGGGTCACAATTTCAGCAAAAATCTGACTTTTGGCAATTCACTCAAAAATGGTGCCAGAAGTTTGCAAATGATCCCCTGAAAGCTTTGGCACTCGAAACAGAAGGCTTTTTATCACAGGACAAGAAATCAGCCCTCAAAAACTTAACCGGCAGAAAATATTTTTTTGAAAAAATCCCTAAGCCCCGGGGTCACAATTTCAGCAAAAATCTGACTTTTGGCAATTCACTCAAAAATGGTGCCAAAAGCTTGCAAATGATCCCCTGAAAGCTTTGGCACTCGAAACAGAAGGCTTTTTATCACAGGACAAGAAATCAGCCCTCAAAAACTTAACCGGCAGAAAATATTTTTTTGAAAAAATCCCTAAGCCCCGGGGTCACAATTTCAGCAAAAATCTGACTTTTGGCAATTCACTCAAAAATGGTGCCAAAAGCTTGCAAATGATCCCCTGAAAGCTTTGGCACTCGAAACAGAAGGCTTTTTATCACAGGACAAGAAATCAGCCCTCAAAAACTTAACCGGCAGAAAATATTTTTTTGAAAAAATCCCTAAGCCCCGGGGTCACAATTTCAGCAAAAATCTGACATTTGGCAATTCACTCAAAAATGGTTCCAAGAGCTTAAAAATGATCCCCCGAAAGCTTTGGCACTCGAAACATAAGGCTTTTTATCACATGACAAGAAATCAGCCCTCAAAAACTTAACTGGCAGAAAATATTTTTTTGAAAATATCCCTAAGCCCCGGGGTCACAATTTCAGCAAAAATCTGACTTTTGGCAATTCACTCAAAAATCGTGCCAGAAGCTTGCAAATGATCCACTGAAAGCTTTCGCGATGGAAACAGAAGGCTTTTTATCACAGGACAAGAAATCAGCCCTCAAAAACTTAACCGGCAGAAAATATTTTTTTGAAAAAACCCCTAAGCCCCGGGGTCACAATTTCAGCAAAAATCTGACTTTTGGCAATTCACTCAAAAATATTGCCAGAAGCTTGCAAATGATTCACTGAAAGCTTTGGCGATGGAAACAGAAGGCTTTTTATCACAGGACAAGAAATCAGCCCTCAAAAACTTAACCGGCAGAAAATATTTTTTTGAAAAAATCCCTAAGCCCCGGGGTCACAATTTCAGCAAAAATCTGACTTTTGGCAATTCACTCAAAAATGGTGCCAAAAGCTTGCAAATGATCCCCTGAAAGCTTTGGCACTCGAAACAGAAGGCTTTTTATCACAGGACAAGAAATCAGCCCTCAAAAACTTAACCGGCTGAAAATATTTTTTTGAAAAAATCCCTAAGCCCCGGGGTCACAATTTCAGAAAAAATCTGACTTTTGGCAATTCACTCAAAAATGTTGCCAGAAGCTTGCAAATGATCCCCAGAAAGCTTTGGCGATGGAAACAGAAGGCTTTTTATCACAGGACAAGAAATCCGCCCTCAAAAACTTAACCGGCAGAAAATATTTTTTTGAAAAAACCCCTAAGCCCCGGGGTCACAATTTCAGCAAAAATCTGACTTTTGGCAATTCACTCAAAAATATTGCCAGAAGCTTGCAAATGACTCACTGAAAGCTTTGGCGATGGAAACAGAAGGCTTTTTATCACAGGACAAGAAATCAGCCCTCAAAAACTTAACCGGCAGAAAATATTTTTTTGAAAAAATCCCTAAGCCCCGGGGTCACAATTTCAGCAAAAATCTGACTTTTGGCAATTCACTCAAAAATGGTGCCAAACGCTTGCAAATGATCCCCTGAAAGCTTTGGCACTCGAAACAGAAGGCTTTTTATCACAGGACAAGAAATCAGCCCTCAAAAACTTAACCGGCAGAAAATATTTTTTTGAAAAAATCCCTAAGCCCCGGGGTCACAATTTCAGCAAAAATCTGACTTTTGGCAATTCACTCAAAAATGGTGCCAGAAGCTTGCAAATGATCCACTGAAAGCTTTGGCGATGGAAACAGAAGACTTTTTATCACAGGACAGGAAATCAGCCCTCAAAGACTTAACCGGCAGAAAATATTTTTTTGAAAAAATCCCTAAGCCCCGGGGTCACAATTTCAGCAAAAATCTGACTTTTGGCAATTCACTCAAAAATGGTGCCAGAAGCTTGCAAATGATCCCCAGAAAGCTTTGGCGATGGAAACAGAAGGCTTTTTATCACAGGACAAGAAATCAGCCCTCAAAAACTTAACCGGCAGAAAATATTTTTTTGAAAATATCACTAAGCCCCGGGGTCACAATTTCAGCAAAAATCTGACTTTTGGCAATTCACTCAAAAATGGTGCCAGAAGCTTAAAAATGCTCCCCCGAAAGGTTTGGCACTCGAAACAGAAGGCTTTTTATCACAGGACAAGAAATCAGCCCTCAAAAACTTAACCGGCTGAAAATATTTTTTTGAAAAAATCCCTAAGTCCGGGGTCACAATTTCAGCAAAAATCTGACTTTTGGCAATTCACTCAAAAATGGTGCCAGAAGCTTAAAAATGCTCCCCCGAAAGGTTTGGCACTCTAAACAGAAGGCTTTTTATCACAGGACAAGAAATCAGCCCTCAAAAACTTAACCGGCAGAAAATATTTTTTTGAAAAAATCCCTAAGCCCCGGGGTCACAATTTCAGCAAAAATCTGACTTTGGGCAATTCACTCAAAAATGGTGCCAGAAGCTTGCAAATGATCCACTGAAAGCTTTGGCGATGGAAACAGAAGGCTTTTTATCACAGGACAAGAAATCAGCCCTCAAAAACTTAACCGGCAGAAAATATTTTTTTGAAAAAATCCCTAAGCCCCGGGGTCACAATTTCAGCAAAAATTGACTTTTGGCAATTCACTCAAAAATGGTTCCAAGAGCTTAAAAATGATCCCCCGAAAGGTTTGGCAATCGAAACATAAGGCTTTTTATCACAGGACAAGAAATCAGCCCTCAAAAACTTAACCGGCAGAAAATATTTTTTTGAAAAAATCCCTAAGCCCGGGGTCACAATTTCAGCAAAAATCTGACATTTGGCAATTCACTCAAAAATGGTGCCAGAAGCTTAAAAATGCTCCCCCGAAAGGTTTGGCACTCGAAACAGAAGGCTTTTTATCACAGGACAAGAAATCAGCCCTCAAAAACTTAACCGGCTGAAAATATTTTTTTGAAAAAATCCCTAAGTCCGGGGTCACAATTTCAGCAAAAATCTGACTTTTGGCAATTCACTCAAAAATGTTGCCAGAAGCTTAAAAATGATCCCCAGAAAGCTTTGGCGATGGAAACAGAAGGCTTTTTATCACAGGACAAGAAATCCGCCCTCAAAAACTTAACCGGCAGAAAATATTTTTTTGAAAAAATCCCTAAGCCCCGGGGTCACAATTTCAGCAAAAATCTGACTTTTGGCAATTCACTCAAAAATGTTGCCAGAAGCTTGCAAATGATCCCCAGAAAGCTTTGGCGATGGAAACAGAAGGCTTTTTATCACAGGACAAGAAATCCGCCCTCAAAAACTAAACCGGCAGAAAATATTTTTTTGAAAAAATCCCTAAGCCCCGGCGTCACAATTTCAGCAAATATCTGACTTTTGGCAATTCACTCAAAAATGGTGCCAGAAGCTTACAAATCCTCCCCCGAATGGTTTGGCACTCGAAACAGAAGGCTTTTTATCACAGGACAAGAAATCAGCCCTCAAAAACTTAACCGGCTGAAAATATTTTTTTGAAAAAATCCCTAAGCCCCGGGGTTACAATTTCAGCAAAAATCTGACTTTTGGCAATTCACTCAAAAATGGTGCCAGAAGCTTGCAAATGATCCACTGAAAGCTTTGGCGATGGAAACAGAAGACTTTTTATCACAGGACAGGAAATCAGCCCTCAAAGACTTAACCGGCAGAAAATATTTTTTTGAAAAAATCCCTAAGCCCCGGGGTAACAATTTCAGCAAAAATCTGACTTTTGGCAATTCACTCAAAAATGGTGCCAGAAGCTTGCAAATGATCCCCAGAAAGCTTTGGCGATGGAAACCGAAGGCTTTTTATCACAGGACAAGAAATCAGCCCTCAAAAACTTAACCGGCAGAAAATATTTTTTTGAAAATATCCCTAAGTCCGGGGTCACAATTTCAGCAAAAATCTGACTTTTGGCAATTCACTCAAAAATGGTGCCAGAAGCTTAAAAATGCTCCCCCGAAAGGTTTGGCACTCTAAACAGAAGGCTTTTTATCACAGGACAAGAAATCAGCCCTCAAAAACTTAACCGGCTGAAAATATTTTTTTGAAAAAATCCCTAAGCCCCGGGGTCACAATTTCAGCAAAAATCTGACTTTTGGCAATTCACTCAAAAATGGTGCCAGAAGCTTAAAAATGATCCCCCGAAAGCTTTGGTACTCGAAACATAAGGCTTTTTATCACATGACAAGAAATCAGCCCTCAAAAACTTAACTGGCAGAAAATATTTTTTTGAAAAAATCCCTAAGCCCCGGGGTCCCAATTTCAGCAAAAATCTGACTTTTGGCAATTCACTCAAAAATGGTGCCAGAAGCTTGCAAATGATCCACTGAAAGCTTTGGCGATGGAAACAGAAGGCTTTTTATCACAGGACAAGAAATCAGCCCTCAAAAACTTAACCGGCAGAAAATATTTTTTTGAAAAAATCCCTAAGCCCCGGGGTCACAATTTCAGCAAAAATCTGACTTTTGGCAATTCACTCAAAAATATTGCCAGAAGCTTGCAAATGATTCACTGAAAGCTTTGGCGATGGAAACAGAAGGCTTTTTATCACAGGACAAGAAATCAGCCCTCAAAAACTTAACGGGCAGAAAATATTTTTTTGAAAAAATCCCTAAGCCCCGGGGTCACAATTTCAGCAAAAATTAACTTTTGGCAATTCACTCAAAAATGGTTCCAAGAGCTTAAAAATGATCCCCCGAAAGGTTTGGCAATCGAAACATAAGGCTTTTTATCACAGGACAAGAAATCAGCCCTCAAAAACTTAACCGGCAGAAAATATTTTTTTGAAAACATCCCTAAGCCCGGGGTCACAATTTCAGCAAAAATCTGACTTTTGGCAATTCACTCAAAAATGGTGCCAGAAGCTTGCAAATGATCCACTGAAAGCTTTGGCGATGGAAACAGAAGGCTTTTTATCACAGGACAAGAAATCAGCCCTCAAAAACTTAACCGGCAGAAAATATTTTTTTGAAAAAATCCCTAAGCCCCGGGGTCACAATTTCAGCAAAAATCTGACTTTTGGCAATTCACTCAAAAATATTGCCAGAAGCTTGCAAATGATCCACTGAAAGCTTTGGCGATGGAAACAGAAGGCTTTTTATCACAGGACAAGAAATCAGCCCTCAAAAACTTAACCGGCAGAAAATATTTTTTTGAAAAAATCCCTAAGCCCCGGGGTCACAATTTCAGCAAAAATTGACTTTTGGCAATTCACTCAAAAATGGTTCCAAGAGCTTAAAAATGATCCCCCAAAAGGTTTGGCAATCGAAACATAAGGCTTTTTATCACAGGACAAGAAATCAGCCCTCAAAAACTTAACCGGCAGAAAATATTTTTTTGAAAAAATCCCTAAGCCCGGGGTCACAATTTCAGCAAAAATCTGACATTTGGCAATTCACTCAAAAATGGTGCCAGAAGCTTAAAAATGCTCCCCCGAAAGGTTTGGCACTCGAAACAGAAGGCTTTTTATCACAGGACAAGAAATCAGCCCTCAAAAACTTAACCGGCTGAAAATATTTTTTTGAAAAAATCCCTAAGTCCGGGGTCACAATTTCAGCAAAAATCTGACTTTTGGCAATTCACTCAAAAATGTTGCCAGAAGCTTAAAAATGATCCCCAGAAAGCTTTGGCGATGGAAACAGAAGGCTTTTTATCACAGGACAAGAAATCCGCCCTCAAAAACTTAACCGGCAGAAAATATTTTTTTGAAAAAACCCCTAAGCCCCGGGGTCACAATTTCAGCAAAAATCTGACTTTTGGCAATTCACTCAAAAATATTGCCAGAAGCTTGCAAATGACTCACTGAAAGCTTTGGCGATGGAAACAGAAGGCTTTTTATCACAGGACAAGAAATCAGCCCTCAAAAACTTAACCGGCAGAAAATATTTTTTTGAAAAAATCCCTAAGCCCCGGGGTCACAATTTCAGCAAAAATCTGACTTTTGGCAATTCACTCAAAAATGGTGCCAAAAGCTTGCAAATGATCCCCTGAAAGCTTTGGCACTCGAAACAGAAGGCTTTTTATCACAGGACAAGAAATCAGCCCTCAAAAACTTAACCGGCAGAAAATATTTTTTTGAAAAAATCCCTAAGCCCCGGGGTCACAATTTCAGCAAAAATCTGACTTTTGGCAATTCACTCAAAAATGTTGCCAGAAGCTTGCAAATGATCCCCAGAAAGCTTTGGCGATGGAAACAGAAGGCTTTTTATCACAGGACAAGAAATCCGCCCTCAAAAACTAAACCGGCAGAAAATATTTTTTTGAAAAAATCCCTAAGCCCCGGCGTCACAATTTCAGCAAATATCTGACTTTTGGCAATTCACTCAAAAATGGTGCCAGAAGCTTACAAATCCTCCCCCGAATGGTTTGGCACTCGAAACAGAAGGCTTTTTATCACAGGACAAGAAATCAGCCCTCAAAAACTTAACCGGCTGAAAATATTTTTTTGAAAAAATCCCTAAGCCCCGGGGTTACAATTTCAGCAAAAATCTGACTTTTGGCAATTCACTCAAAAATGGTGCCAGAAGCTTGCAAATGATCCACTGAAAGCTTTGGCGATGGAAACAGAAGACTTTTTATCACAGGACAGGAAATCAGCCCTCAAAGACTTAACCGGCAGAAAATATTTTTTTGAAAAAATCCCTAAGCCCCGGGGTAACAATTTCAGCAAAAATCTGACTTTTGGCAATTCACTCAAAAATGGTGCCAGAAGCTTGCAAATGATCCCCAGAAAGCTTTGGCGATGGAAACCGAAGGCTTTTTATCACAGGACAAGAAATCAGCCCTCAAAAACTTAACCGGCAGAAAATATTTTTTTGAAAATATCCCTAAGTCCGGGGTCACAATTTCAGCAAAAATCTGACTTTTGGCAATTCACTCAAAAATGGTGCCAGAAGCTTAAAAATGCTCCCCCGAAAGGTTTGGCACTCTAAACAGAAGGCTTTTTATCACAGGACAAGAAATCAGCCCTCAAAAACTTAACCGGCTGAAAATATTTTTTTGAAAAAATCCCTAAGCCCCGGGGTCACAATTTCAGCAAAAATCTGACTTTTGGCAATTCACTCAAAAATGGTGCCAGAAGCTTAAAAATGATCCCCCGAAAGCTTTGGCACTCGAAACATAAGGCTTTTTATCACATGACAAGAAATCAGCCCTCAAAAACTTAACTGGCAGAAAATATTTTTTTGAAAAAATCCCTAAGCCCCGGGGTCCCAATTTCAGCAAAAATCTGACTTTTGGCAATTCACTCAAAAATGGTGCCAGAAGCTTGCAAATGATCCACTGAAAGCTTTGGCGATGGAAACAGAAGGCTTTTTATCACAGGACAAGAAATCAGCCCTCAAAAACTTAACCGGCAGAAAATATTTTTTTGAAAAAATCCCTAAGCCGGGCCCGGGGTCACAATTTCAGCAAAAATCTGACTTTTGGCAATTCACTCAAAAATATTGCCAGAAGCTTGCAAATGATTCACTGAAAGCTTTGGCGATGGAAACAGAAGGCTTTTTATCACAGGACAAGAAATCAGCCCTCAAAAACTTAACGGGCAGAAAATATTTTTTTGAAAAAATCCCTAAGCCCCGGGGTCACAATTTCAGCAAAAATTAACTTTTGGCAATTCACTCAAAAATGGTTCCAAGAGCTTAAAAATGATCCCCCGAAAGGTTTGGCAATCGAAACATAAGGCTTTTTATCACAGGACAAGAAATCAGCCCTCAAAAACTTAACCGGCAGAAAATATTTTTTTGAAAACATCCCTAAGCCCGGGGTCACAATTTCAGCAAAAATCTGACTTTTGGCAATTCACTCAAAAATGGTGCCAGAAGCTTGCAAATGATCCACTGAAAGCTTTGGCGATGGAAACAGAAGGCTTTTTATCACAGGACAAGAAATCAGCCCTCAAAAACTTAACCGGCAGAAAATATTTTTTTGAAAAAATCCCTAAGCCCCGGGGTCACAATTTCAGCAAAAATCTGACTTTTGGCAATTCACTCAAAAATATTGCCAGAAGCTTGCAAATGATCCACTGAAAGCTTTGGCGATGGAAACAGAAGGCTTTTTATCACAGGACAAGAAATCAGCCCTCAAAAACTTAACCGGCAGAAAATATTTTTTTGAAAAAATCCCTAAGCCCCGGGGTCACAATTTCAGCAAAAATTGACTTTTGGCAATTCACTCAAAAATGGTTCCAAGAGCTTAAAAATGATCCCCCAAAAGGTTTGGCAATCGAAACATAAGGCTTTTTATCACAGGACAAGAAATCAGCCCTCAAAAACTTAACCGGCAGAAAATATTTTTTTGAAAAAATCCCTAAGCCCGGGGTCACAATTTCAGCAAAAATCTGACTTTTGGCAATTCACTCAAAAATGGTGCCAGAAGCTTGCAAATAATCCCCTGAAAGCTTTGGCGATGGAAACAGAAGGCTTTTCATCACAGGACAAGAAATCAGCCCTCAAAAACTTTACCGGCAGAAAATATTTTTTTGAAAAAATCCCTAAGCCCCCGGGGTCACAATTTCAGCAAAAATCTGACTTTTGGCAATTCACTCAAAAATGGTGCCAGAAGCTTAAAAATGCTCCCCCGAAAGGTTTGGCACTCGAAACATAAGGCTTTTTATCACATGACAAGAAATCAGCCCTCAAAAACTTAACTGGCAGAAAATATTTTTTTGAAAAAATCCCTAAGCCCCGGGGTCACAATTTCAGCAAAAATCTGACTTTTGGCAATTCACCCAAAAATGGTGCCAGAAGCTTGCAAATGATCCACTGAAAGCTTTGGCGATGGAAACAGAAGGCTTTTTATCACAGGACAAGAAATCAGCCCTCAAAAACTTAACCGGCAGAAAATATTTTTTTGAAAAAATCCCTAAGCCCCGGGGTCACAATTTCAGCAAAAATTGACTTTTGGCAATTCACTCAAAAATGGTTCCAAGAGCTTAAAAATGATCCCCCGAAAGGTTTGGCAATCGAAACATAAGGCTTTTTATCACAGGACAAGAAATCAGCCCTCAAAAACTTAACCGGCAGAAAATATTTTTTTGAAAAAATCCCTAAGCCCGGGGTCACAATTTCAGCAAAAATCTGACTTTTGGCAATTCACTCAAAAATGGTGCCAGAAGCTTGCAAATAATCCCCTGAAAGCTTTGGCGATGGAAACAGAAGGCTTTTCATCACAGGACAAGAAATCAGCCCTCAAAAACTTTACCGGCAGAAAATATTTTTTTGAAAAAATCCCTAAGCCCCGGGGTCACAATTTCAGCAAAAATCTGACTTTTGGCAATTCACTCAAAAATGGTGCCAGAAGCTTAAAAATGCTCCCCCGAAAGGTTTGGCACTCGAAACATAAGGCTTTTTATCACATGACAAGAAATCAGCCCTCAAAAACTTAACTGGCAGAAAATATTTTTTTGAAAAAATCCCTAAGCCCCGGGGTCACAATTTCAGCAAAAATCTGACTTTTGGCAATTCACTCAAAAATGGTGCCAGAAGCTTGCAAATGATCCCCTGAAAGCTTTGGCGATGGAAACAGAAGGCTTTTTATCACAGGACAAGAAATCAGCCCTCAAAAACTTAACCGGCAGAAAATATTTTTTTGAAAAAATCACTAAGCCCCGGGGTCACAATTTCAGCAAAAATCTGACATTTGGCAATTCACTCAAAAATGGTGCCAGAAGCTTAAAAATGCTCCCCCGAAAGGTTTGGCACTCGAAACAGAAGGCTTTTTATCACAGGACAAGAAATCAGCCCTCAAAAACTTAACCGGCTGAAAATATTTTTTTGAAAAAATCCCTAAGTCCGGGGTCACAATTTCAGCAAAAATCTGACTTTTGGCAATTCACTCAAAAATGGTGCCAGAAGCTTAAAAATGCTCCCCCGAAAGGTTTGGCACTCGAAACAGAAGGCTTTTTATCACAGGACAAGAAATCAGCCCTCAAAAACTTAACCGGCTGAAAATATTTTTTTGAAAAAATCCCTAAGCCCCGGGGTCACAATTTCAGCAAAAATCTGACTTTTGGCAATTCACTCAAAAATGGTGCCAGAAGCTTGAAAATGATCCCCTGAAAGTTTTGGCGATGGAAACAGAAGGCTTTTTACCACAGGACAAGAAATCAGCCCTCAAAAACTTAACCGGCAGAAAATATTTTTTTGAAAAAACCCCTAAGCCCCGGGGTCACAATTTCAGCAAAAATCTGACTTTTGGCAGTTCACTCAAAAATGGTTCCAAGAGCTTAAAAATACTAGCCTGAAAGGTTTGGCACTCGAAACAGAAGGCTTTTTATCACAGGACAAGAAATCAGCCCTCAAAAACTTAACCGGCAGAAAATATTTTTTTGAAAAAATCCCTAAGCCCCGGGGTCACAATTTCAGCAAAAATCTGACTTTTGGCAATTTACTCAAAAATGGTGCCAGAAGGTTGCAAATGATCCCCTGAAAGCTTTGGCAAAGGAAACAGAAGGCTTTTTATCACAGGACAAGAAACCAGCCCTCAAAAACTTAACCGGCAGAAAATATTTTTTTAAAAAAACCCTAAGCCCCGGGGTCACAATTTCAGCAAAAATCTGACTTTTGGCAGTTCAGTCAAAAATGGTGCCAGAAGCTTGCAAATGATCCCCTGAATGCTTTGGCGATGGAAACAGAAGCCTTTTTATCACAGGACAAGAAATCAGCCCTCAAAAACTTAACCGGCAGAAAATATTTTTTTGAAAAAATCCCTAAGCCCCGGGGTCACAATTTTAGCAAAAATTGACTTTTGGCAATTCACTCAAAATGGTTCCAAGAGCTTAAAAATGATCCCGCGAAAGCTTTGGCACTCGAAACATAAGGCTTTTTATCACAGGACAAGAAATCAGCCCTCAAAAACTTAACTGGCAGAAAATATTTTTTTGAAAAAATCCCTAAGCCCCGGGGTCACAATTTCAGCAAAAATCTGACTTTGGGCAATTCACTCAAAAATGGTGCCAGAAGCTTGCAAATGATCCCCTGAAAGCTTTGGCGATGGAAACAGAAGGCTTTTTATCACAGGACAAGAAACCAGCCCTCAAAAACTTAACCGGCTGAAAATATTTTTTTAAAAAATCACTAAGCCCCGGGGTCACAATTTCAGCAAAAATCTGACTTTTGCCAATTCACTCAAAAATGGTGCCAACCGGTTGTAAATGCTCACCTGAAAGCTTTGGCGATGGAAACAGAAGGCTTTTTATCACAGGACAAGAAATCAGCTCTCAAAAACGTTACCGGCAGAAAATATTTTTTTGAAAAAATCCCTAAGCCCCGGGGTCACAATTTCAGCAAAAATCTGACTTTTGGCAATTCACTCAAAAATGGTGCCAGAAGCTTAAAAATGCTCCCCCGAAAGGTTTGGCACTCGAAACATAAGGCTTTTTATCACATGACAAGAAATCAGCCCTCAAAAACTTAACTGGCAGAAAATATTTTTTTGAAAAAATCCCTAAGCCCCGGGGTCACAATTTCAGCAAAAATCTGACTTTTGGCAATTCACTCAAAAATGGTGCCAGAAGCTTGCAAATGATCCCCTGAAAGCTTTGGCGATGGAAACAGAAGGCTTTTTATCACAGGACAAGAAATCAGCCCTCAAAAACTTAACCGGCAGAAAATATTTTTTTGAAAAAATCACTAAGCCCCGGGGTCACAATTTCAGCAAAAATCTGACATTTGGCAATTCACTCAAAAATGGTGCCAGAAGCTTAAAAATGCTCCCCCGAAAGGTTTGGCACTCGAAACAGAAGGCTTTTTATCACAGGACAAGAAATCAGCCCTCAAAAACTTAACCGGCTGAAAATATTTTTTTGAAAAAATCCCTAAGTCCGGGGTCACAATTTCAGCAAAAATCTGACTTTTGGCAATTCACTCAAAAATGGTGCCAGAAGCTTAAAAATGCTCCCCCGAAAGGTTTGGCACTCGAAACAGAAGGCTTTTTATCACAGGACAAGAAATCAGCCCTCAAAAACTTAACCGGCTGAAAATATTTTTTTGAAAAAATCCCTAAGCCCCGGGGTCACAATTTCAGCAAAAATCTGACTTTTGGCAATTCACTCAAAAATGGTGCCAGAAGCTTGAAAATGATCCCCTGAAAGTTTTGGCGATGGAAACAGAAGGCTTTTTACCACAGGACAAGAAATCAGCCCTCAAAAACTTAACCGGCAGAAAATATTTTTTTGAAAAAACCCCTAAGCCCCGGGGTCACAATTTCAGCAAAAATCTGACTTTTGGCAGTTCACTCAAAAATGGTTCCAAGAGCTTAAAAATACTAGCCTGAAAGGTTTGGCACTCGAAACAGAAGGCTTTTTATCACAGGACAAGAAATCAGCCCTCAAAAACTTAACCGGCAGAAAATATTTTTTTGAAAAAATCCCTAAGCCCCGGGGTCACAATTTCAGCAAAAATCTGACTTTTGGCAATTTACTCAAAAATGGTGCCAGAAGGTTGCAAATGATCCCCTGAAAGCTTTGGCAAAGGAAACAGAAGGCTTTTTATCACAGGACAAGAAACCAGCCCTCAAAAACTTAACCGGCAGAAAATATTTTTTTAAAAAAACCCTAAGCCCCGGGGTCACAATTTCAGCAAAAATCTGACTTTTGGCAGTTCAGTCAAAAATGGTGCCAGAAGCTTGCAAATGATCCCCTGAATGCTTTGGCGATGAAAACAGAAGCCTTTTTATCACAGGACAAGAAATCAGCCCTCAAAAACTTAACCGGCAGAAAATATTTTTTTGAAAAAATCCCTAAGCCCCGGGGTCACAATTTTAGCAAAAATTGACTTTTGGCAATTCACTCAAAATGGTTCCAAGAGCTTAAAAATGATCCCGCGAAAGCTTTGGCACTCGAAACATAAGGCTTTTTATCACAGGACAAGAAATCAGCCCTCAAAAACTTAACTGGCAGAAAATATTTTTTTGAAAAAATCCCTAAGCCCCGGGGTCACAATTTCAGCAAAAATCTGACTTTGGGCAATTCACTCAAAAATGGTGCCAGAAGCTTGCAAATGATCCCCTGAAAGCTTTGGCGATGGAAACAGAAGGCTTTTTATCACAGGACAAGAAACCAGCCCTCAAAAACTTAACCGGCTGAAAATATTTTTTTAAAAAATCACTAAGCCCCGGGGTCACAATTTCAGCAAAAATCTGACTTTTGCCAATTCACTCAAAAATGGTGCCAACCGGTTGTAAATGCTCACCTGAAAGCTTTGGCGATGGAAACAGAAGGCTTTTTATCACAGGACAAGAAATCAGCTCTCAAAAACGTAACCGGCAGAAAATATTTTTTTGAAAAAATCCCTAAGCCCCGGGGTCACAATTTCAGCCAAAATCTGACTTTGGGCAATTCACTCAAAAATGGTGCCAGAAGCTTGCAAATGATCCCCTGAAAGCTTTGGCGATGGAAACAAAAGGCTTTTTATCACAGGACAAGAAATCAGCCCTCAAAAACTTAACCGGCAGAAAATATTTTTTTGAAAAAATGCCTAAGCCCCGGGGTCACAATTTCAGCAAAAATCTGACTTTTGGCAATTCACTCAAAAATGGTGCCAGAAGCTTGCAAATGATCCCCTGAAAGCTTTGGCGATGGAAACAGAAGGCTTTTTATCACAGGACAAGAAATCAGCCCTCAAAAACTTAACCGGCAGAAAATATTTTTTTGAAAAAATCCCTAAGCCCCGGGGTCACAATTTCAGCAAAAATCTGACTTTTGGCAATTTACTCAAAAATGGTGCCAGAAGGTTGCAAATGATCCCCTGAAAGCTTTGGCAAAGGAAACAGAAGGCTTTTTATCACAGGACAAGAAACCAGCCCTCAAAAACTTAACCGGCAGAAAATATTTTTTTAAAAAAACCCTAAGCCCCGGGGTCACAATTTCAGCAAAAATCTGACTTTTGGCAATTCACTCAAAAATGGTGCCAGAAGCTTGCAAATGATCCCCTGAAAAATTTGGCGATGGAAACAGAAGGCTTTTTATCACAGGACAAGAAATCAGCCCTCAAAAACTTGACCGGCAGAAAATATTTTTTTGAAAAAATCCCTAAGCCCCGGGGTCACAATTTCAGCAAAAATCTGACTTTTGGCAATTCACTCAAAAATGGTGCCAGAAGCTTGCAAATGATCCCCTGAAAGCTTTGGCGATGGAAACAGAAGGCTTTTTATCACAGGATAAGAAATCAGCCCTCAAGAACTTAACCGGCAGAAAATATTTTTTTGAAAAAATCCCTAAGCCCCCGGGTCACAATTTCAGCAAAAATCTGACTTTGGGCAATTCACTCAAAAATGGTGCCAGAAGCTTGCAAATGATCCCCTGATAGCTTTGGGGATGGAAACAAAAGGCTTTTTATCACAGGACAAGAAATCAGCCCTCAAAAACTTAACCGGCAGAAATTTTTTTTTTGAAAAAATCCCTAAGCCCCGGGGTCACAATTTCAGCAAAAATCTGACTTTGGGCAATTCACTCAAAAATGGTGCCAGAAGCTTGCAAATGATCCCCTGAAAGCTTTGGCGATGGAAACAAAAGGCTTTTTATCACAGGACAAGAAATCAGCCCTCAAAAACTTAACCGGCAGAAAATATTTTTTTGAAAAAATCCCTAAGCCCCGGGGTCACAATTTCAGCAAAAATCTGACTTTTGGCAATTCACTCAAAAATGGTGCCAGAAGCTTGCAAATGATCCCCTGAAAGCTTTGGCGATGGAAACAGAAGGCTTTTTATCACAGGACAAGAAATCAGCCCTCAAAAACTTAACCGGCAGAAAATATTTTTTTGAAAAAATCCCTAAGCCCCGGGGTCACAATTTCAGCAAAAATCTGACTTTTGGCAATTCACTCAAAAATGGTGCCAGAAGGTTGCAAATGATCCCCTGAAAGCTTTGGCAAAGGAAACAGAAGGCTTTTTATCACAGGACAAGAAACCAGCCCTCAAAAACTTAACCGGCAGAAAATATTTTTTTGAAAAAATCCCTAAGCCCCCGGGTCACAATTTCAGCAAAAATCTGACTTTGGGCAATTCACTCAAAAATGGTGCCAGAAGCTTGCAAATGATCCCCTGATAGCTTTGGGGATGGAAACAAAAGGCTTTTTATCACAGGACAAGAAATCAGCCCTCAAAAACTTAACCGGCAGAAATTTTTTTTTTGAAAAAATCCCTAAGCCCCGGGGTCACAATTTCAGCAAAAATCTGACTTTGGGCAATTCACTCAAAAATGGTGCCAGAAGCTTGCAAATGATCCCCTGAAAGCTTTGGCGATGGAAACAAAAGGCTTTTTATCACAGGACAAGAAATCAGCCCTCAAAAACTTAACCGGCAGAAAATATTTTTTTGAAAAAATGCCTAAGCCCCGGGGTCACAATTTCAGCAAAAATCTGACTTTTGGCAATTCACTCAAAAATGGTGCCAGAAGCTTGCAAATGATCCCCTGAAAGCTTTGGCGATGGAAACAGAAGGCTTTTTATCACAGGACAAGAAATCAGCCCTCAAAAACTTAACCGGCAGAAAATATTTTTTTGAAAAAATCCCTAAGCCCCGGGGTCACAATTTCAGCAAAAATCTGACTTTTGGCAATTTACTCAAAAATGGTGCCAGAAGGTTGCAAATGATCCCCTGAAAGCTTTGGCAAAGGAAACAGAAGGCTTTTTATCACAGGACAAGAAACCAGCCCTCAAAAACTTAACCGGCAGAAAATATTTTTTTTAAAAAACCCTAAGCCCCGGGGTCACAATTTCAGCAAAAATCTGACTTTTGGCAATTCACTCAAAAATGGTGCCAGAAGCTTGCAAATGATCCCCTGAAAAATTTGGCGATGGAAACAGAAGGCTTTTTATCACAGGACAAGAAATCAGCCCTCAAAAACTTGACCGGCAGAAAATATTTTTTTGAAAAAATCCCTAAGCCCCGGGGTCACAATTTCAGCAAAAATCTGACTTTTGGCAATTCACTCAAAAATGGTGCCAGAAGCTTGCAAATGATCCCCTGAAAGCTTTGGCGATGGAAACAGAAGGCTTTTTATCACAGGACAAGAAATCAGCCCTCAAAAACTTAACCGGCAGAAAATATTTTTTTGAAAAAATCCCTAAGCCCCGGGGTCACAATTTCAGCAAAAATCTGACTTTTGGCAATTCACTCAAAAATGGTGCCAGAAGCTTGCAAATGATCCCCTGAAAGCTTTGGCGATGGAAACAGAAGGCTTTTTATCACAGGACAAGAAATCAGCCCTCAAAAACTTAACCGGCAGAAAATATTTTTTTGAAAAAATCCCTAAGCCCCGGGGTCACAATTTCAGCAAAAATCTGACTTTTGGCAATTTACTCAAAAATGGTGCCAGAAGGTTGCAAATGATCCCCTGAAAGCTTTGGCAAAGGAAACAGAAGGCTTTTTATCACAGGACAAGAAACCAGCCCTCAAAAACTTAACCGGCAGAAAATATTTTTTTAAAAAAACCCTAAGCCCCGGGGTCACAATTTCAGCAAAAATCTGACTTTTGGCAATTCACTCAAAAATGGTGCCAGAAGCTTGCAAATGATCCCCTGAAAAATTTGGCGATGGAAACAGAAGGCTTTTTATCACAGGACAAGAAATCAGCCCTCAAAAACTTGACCGGCAGAAAATATTTTTTTGAAAAAATCCCTAAGCCCCGGGGTCACAATTTCAGCAAAAATCTGACTTTTGGCAATTCACTCAAAAATGGTGCCAGAAGCTTGCAAATGATCCCCTGAAAGCTTTGGCGATGGAAACAGAAGGCTTTTTATCACAGGACAAGAAATCAGCCCTCAAAAACTTAACCGGCAGAAAATATTTTTTTGAAAAAATCCCTAAGCCCCGGGGTCACAATTTCAGCAAAAATCTGACTTTGGGCAATTCACTCAAAAATGGTGCCAGAAGCTTGCAAATGATCCCCTGAAAGCTTTGGGGATGGAAATAAAAGGCTTTTTATCACAGGACAAGAAATCAGCCCTCAAAAACTTAACCGGCAGAAATTTTTTTTTGAAAAAATCCCTAAGCCCCGGGGTCACAATTTCAGCAAAAATCTGACTTTGGGCAATTCACTCAAAAATGGTGCCAGAAGCTTGCAAATGATCCCCTGAAAGCTTTGGCGATGGAAACAAAAGGCTTTTTATCACAGGACAAGAAATCAGCCCTCAAAAACTTAACCGGCAGAAAATATTTTTTTGAAAAAATGCCTAAGCCCCGGGGTCACAATTTCAGCAAAAATCTGACTTTTGGCAGTTCACTCAAAAATGGTGCCAGAAGCTTGCAAATGATCCCCTGAAAGCTTTGGCGATGGAAACAGAAGGCTTTTTATCACAGGATAAGAAATCAGCCCTCAAAAGCGACGACCCACTAAGATAAACCACGAGCAGAGCGAGCTCGTGGCCGTGGGATCCGGCGGGCACCCAGAGCGACCCCCAAAACGAAGAAGGAACCCCGTAAGGGGCTCCGGAAGCGCGGAGGGGAAGCGGTGCTGTGGATTCATCGCTCTTTCTGCGGGAGTGAAGCCGCGCGGCTGTTACGGATGAGCGCCGACCTTTCTTCCTTAATATTGGATTACAAATCAACTACTCGTGAGTAAGAGCTACTTGAAATTGGATTACAAATTCATGAATTCGGCTGAAAACGGGAGACGAGAAAAAGGAAGTCCGTCTCCCGGTGGTGCTTAGTGATCAAAGGCAAAGGAACTGACAAGCTGGAAGCAGCACAAAAGGGCTTTAAAACGGGAAACATCATACGTCTGGAGAAGTCAGAAACTGAAGGGAAAGGCAAGTTACTTTTATTTTCTTGCTATTGTGTTTACTCTACTTGGGGACTTTCTCCTCTGCTGGACTTTTAAAATTTTAAAGACTTTAAAAACCCCAGTCTCGGGCTTGCAGCGGGGCAAAAGGCTGTTTTGCGGATACACATACAAAGTTGAAATGGATACTTAGAGGCATCATTGGTGGATACAATTAAATAACTGTATTTTGCACCTCCAGAGAAACTATTGTGGCAACATTGAGAGGGCTCTGCCAGAGGGAAAAGGTCTTCTCTAAAGACTATTGTTAACTTACTTAACTACAGGAACTTTAATGGCGTCTGAAACTTTGTTTCTTCTTTCCTGAACTGTAACAATACTCCCTCTAGTGGAGTTTGGGATTTACAATTTCCTGAGAACTAACTTTGTTTTGACTCTCTGTGGTTTGGTTATTTTCTCTGAGGCCTGTCTTTCCCATGGAATTTTTGACAGCTTGACCTTGAATCCAAAGACAGGTGTGGAATGAGCGACCGAGTAAAAACAAGAGCTGCGTCGAAAGCAGGGAAAGGCCAACTGGTACAAACAACCCTGATTTCCCAGGCTCGTAGATCTTCAGTCCCTGCTGTCTTACAGGCTGTACCATCACCAACACCCCCATCCAAGGAAGCTAAACAGTCAACAACTGAGGATATGGCAGCTGGGGGTTCCAACACTCTTTTAGAGGAAATGTTACAACAATTTGCAATTTTGAATAAAAAAGTGGATGATCAAACTGCAAAAATTGACTTAGCCACATCTTCAATCACCAAACTTTCTGAACAGGTGGCTAAGCATGCACAAGATATTGGAAATCTAAAGGACGCTACACCTGAAAATCGAAAATTGGCCGAGGCTGCGAACGAAAAAGCAGGAGAAGCAATTCAGAAAGTGGAGGAATTGAAAGGAGAGGTAAGGCCGCTTCATAAACATATCACTGACCAGCAGGCCTACCTGTCTTTGGTGGAATTGAGAAACAGGGAAAATAATTTAAGATTACGCTCTATCCCAGAGATTGAGAAAGAGGACTTGATTGGCTTCTTGACAGCAGAATTCTCTAAATTCTGGGGTATAAATGAAGATATAGACTTTAAAATAACAACTGCATTCAGACTGGGAAGAGTTACTGGGAAGGACAGGCCTAGAGATTGTTTGATTATCTTAAGGACCAAGCAGGAGAGAGACAAGCTACTTGACCTACATTTTAACAAAGCACTCGAGATCCAGGACAGAAGAGCACAAATTTACAAGGATATTCCTAAACAACTATTGGATCTCAGATCTAACTACACTGACCTAGCTGGACTTTTGAGAGGTAACGGAATACCATACAGGTGGGAGTTTCCACAAGGCCTCTCATTCAAATACAAAGGAAAGAAGATTAAAATCAAATCGAAAGAGGACAGCCAGAAGTTCCTACACGACCACGGAGAAGACTTGCAGAAAGGAGCGGCAGCTATTTGGCCACCACCAGAGTCTGGAAAAGAGCTACCATCCTCGGATTTGGACAAAAAAGAAGACGCCCCATAAAGAACAACAACAGATTGATACAGGATGTCTCTGCAGCTGTACAGTTGGAACATTAATGGCGCAAATTCCCCGGAAAAACGCAAAAGGATCTTCCATATTCTAAAGAAAGAAAATTTGGACATAATTTGTCTGCAAGAAACCCATGTGACCAGGCTACATAGGAAGGTGTTAATAAATAAAAGACTAGGCCAAGAATTTATTTCATCAGATAGAGTTAAGAAGAGAGGCGTGGTGATCTACGCTAAGGAGAATTTATCACCAAAATTTTTGTTCAAAGATGAACAAGGAAGAATCCTGGCTATTGAAATATTGACCCAAGGAGAGAAAGTTTTGATATTAGGAATCTATGCACCAAATGAGGGGAAATCAGAATTTTATAAGAAGCTACATGAGACATTACTGGACTATCTGGATTATTCTAACATCATTATGATGGGAGACATGAATGGGGTTGTCTCTACCTTTATGGATAAGTCACAGAACCAGAATTTGACTAAAGATGGAAGACTACCAAAAACTTTCTTTGAACTAACTGACAATATGGATTTAATTGATTTATGGAGGACGAGAAACCCCCTAGGCAAAGAAGGAACTTTCTTTTCTGAGGCCCACCTGTCATGGACAAGAATCGACCAAATTTGGACAACTAGAGGGCTGGCACCTAAGACTACAAAAATAGAAATCTGCCCAAAGACTTGCTCTGACCATAACGCTCTGAAAATGGAAATGAGATTCACTACTGCCGATTCCTTCAGATGGAAAATGAATGACAACCTGTTAAGAGATCAAGAGATTGTAAAGAAGGCCCAAAAAGCTTTAAAGGACTATTTTGAAATTAACTTGAACACCTCGGTGGAAAAAAGAATAATCTGGGACGCAAGCAAAGCTGTTATGAGAGGGTTTCTGATACAACAGAATACGATTAAGAAAAAATTCTGGAATGGTAAAAAGGATAAGATATTGGAGAAGATAAGAGATGGAGAGAAAAAATTAAGATTGAATCCAAAATCAAAAGAGACTTTAAGAGAAATCAAATTCCACCAGTCACAATATACGAAATTGATTAACCAAGAAGTGGAATGGAAAATCAAACAAATGAAACAAAGATCCTTTGAATCTGCGAATAAATGTGGGAAACTGCTAGCTTGGCAGCTGAAAAAGAGACAAAAATTAAATTATGTTACCAACCTAGAAGTTGAAGGGGAAAATATTCAGAAACCGGGAGAAATTAGAAAGTGTTTCCAGAAATATTTTAAAAAACTGTATACACAAGGGTCCGAGGAAGCAACTGAGATAGAACAATTCTTGAAAGACAATGGCCTTCCAAAACTATCTCAAGAGAAGAGATCAATCTTGAACTGTAAAATAACACAACAGGAAATCGAGGATGCCATTCAGAATATGCAACTAGGCAAATCTCCAGGCCCTGATGGACTTACCTCCAAGTACTACAGGATGTTAAAAGACTACTTGATACAACCATTAATGGAGGTTTGCAACCAGATTATGGGGGGAGGGAGGGCACCAGATACGTGGAAAGAAGCATTCATCACACTGATACCTAAAGTGGAAACTGAAAAGACTCAACTTAAGAACTACCGTCCCATCTCACTCCTAAACGTGGATTACAAAATATTTGCAGATATTTTGGCTAATAGATTTAAAAAAGTATTAAATGAAGTAATTCACAAGGACCAAGCTGGCTTTCTCCCAGGTAGACATTTGTTTGATAACACTAGGAATATTATCGATATTCTGGAACTTTTACAAACAAATATTAACACTAAAGCAGTGTTAATTTTTATTGATGCGGAGAAGGCCTTTGACAATATTTCTTGGAAATTCATGAAGAAAAACTTGGAAGGGATGGGAGTGGGAAGGGGGTTTGAGAATGGGATAGAAGCAATCTATTCAGAACAAAAAGCTAAGTTGATAGTGAACAATGTGGTGACAGAAGAACTTCATATTGAAAAAGGAACACGTCAGGGGTGCCCCCTTTCCCCTTTATTATTTATTTCAGTCCTGGAGGTTTTGCTGAACATGATAAGGAAGGATCGGCAGGTACAAGGAATACGGGTCGGAGCGAAACAATATAAACTGAAAGCATTTGCAGATGACTTGGTTTTAACATTACAGGAGCCAGAATCTAGTACAAAAAGAGTTTTGGAATCGATTCAGAAATTTGGTCGGGTGGCGGGTTTTAAGTTGAACAAACAAAAAACTAAGGTGTTAGGGAAAAACTTGACAGTTACTGAAACAGGGGTTTCAGAAGGAAACAGAACTAAACATTGTCAAAAAAGTGAAATACCTGGGGGTCAATCTGTCTTCTAAGAACTTGAATTTATTTAAAGACAACTATGAGAAATGTTGGTCAGAAGTTAAAAAAGACCTAGAAATCTGGTCAAGATTGAAATTATCCTTGTTAGGCCGAATTGCAGCTATAAAAATGAACGTTTTGCCAAAAATGTTGTTTTTGTTTCAAGCCTTGCAGATTGTGGACAGAGTGGAATGTTTTGGAAAGTGGCAGAAGGACATCTCTAGGTTTGTCTGGCAGGGCAAAAAGCCCCGAATAAAGTTTAAAATACTAACTGATGCAAAGGAGAGAGGGGGGTTTGCCCTGCCAGACGTAAGGTTATATTATGAAGCTGCGGCCTTCTGCTGGATGAAAGATTGGATTCTACTAGAAAACACTGACGTCCTAGATCTGGAAGGCTTTAATAATTCGTTAGGTTGGCATGCGTATCTGTGGTATGACAAGGGGAAAACACACGGAATGTTTAAAAACCATATTGTCAGAAAAGCAATATATATGGTCTGGAAAAAATACAAAGACTTATTGGAAAGCAAAACTCCGAGGTGGATTTCACCAATAGAGGCCAAGGCTCGGAAAAAACCCAATATGGAGGCATACTGGCCGAAATATTGGGAAATAATAGAAAACATTGGAGGTAATTGGAGGTTGCAGAGCTTTGAAAAATTAAAGGATAAGGTGCAAAATTGGTTACACTATGCCCAAATTAATGAGGTCTTTAAGCTAGACAAAAAAACAGGATTCCAGGTGGAAAAATCGAAACTTGAGACAGAGTTGTTAGAACCTAAGACCAAGTTATTATCGAGAATGTATAACTTGCTGCTTAAATGGAACACTCAGGATGAGACAGTTAAATCAGCGATGATAAAATGGGCTCAGGACATTGGTTATAATATCATGTCTGAAGACTGGGAGAGGTTATGGACCACCGGTATGAAGTTTACTGCATGTAATGCTTTGAAAGAAAATATTATGAAAATGGTATACAGGTGGTACATGACCCCGGTCAAGCTGGCTAAGATATACCATTTGTCCGATAATAAATGTTGGAAATGTAAGGAAGCTGAGGGGACATTCTTTCACCTTTGGTGGACTTGTCCAAGATTGAAGGCCTTCTGGGAAATGATTTATAATGAGTTAAAAAAGGTGTTCAAGTACACCTTCCCCAAGAAACCGGAGGCCTTCCTTCTGGGCATTGTCGGCCAGAAGGTGTTAAAAAAGGATAGAACCGTTTTTATGTATGCTACAACAGCAGCAAGAATCCTTATCGCTAAGCATTGGAAGACCCAAGATTTGCCCACACTGGAGGACTGGCAGACGCAATTGATGAACTACATGGAACTAGCCGAGATGACTGCAAGGATCCGAGACCTGGGAGAAGAGGCAATGGAGGAGGACTGGAAAAAATTTAAAGACTATTTGCAAAAGTATTATAAGTTATATGAATCTTAAGATGCCGTATGACTTGGAATGTTAGCCCCAGCAACGAAAATTTAATTATTTATGAAATTGGATAACATTTATGAAAGAATCAAAGTTTAAATGGGCAAAAATGATAACATGTTATATTTTTAGAGTAAATGGAAAATAAGAGATTTAAACTTAAACTGCAATTGAAAATACAAAGAAACACATGAAATAAGGGTATAATTTGCTGATAACTTTATTGTCAAGAATGCACTATGTGGGAGATGTGGGGAAGTCCAATGGAAATTTGAAATAAGTTGTTGAAATGGTTGTGATTTTCTGTTTTTTTTTCTTTCTTTTTATTTTTTATGTTATTTCTTTCTTCTGTTCATTCTGTAATTTGGAAAAAATGCAATAAAAATCATTATATAAAAAAAAAGAAATCAGCCCTCAAAAACTTAACCGGCAGAAAATATTTTTTTGAAAAAATCCCTAAGCCCCGGGGTCACAATTTCAGCAAAAATCTGACTTTTGGCAATTCACTCAAAAATGTTGCCAGAAGCTTGCAAATGATCCACTGAAAGCTTTGGCGATGGAAACAGAAGGCTTTTTATCACAGGACAAGAAATCAGCCCTCAAAAACTTAACCGGCAGAAAATATTTTTTTGAAAAAATCCCTAAGCCCCGGGGTCACAATTTCAGCAAAAATCTGACTTTTGGCAATTCACTCAAAAATGGTGCCAGAAGCTTACAAATGCTCCCCCGAATGGTTTGGCACTCGAAACAGAAGGCTTTTTATCACAGGACAAGAAATCAGCCCTCAAAAACTTAACCGGCAGAAAATATTTTTTTGAAAAAATCCCTAAGCCCCGGGGTCACAATTTCAGCAAAAATCTGACTTTTGGCAATTCACTCAAAAATGGTGCCAGAAGCTTAAAAATGCTCCCCCGAAAGGTTTGGCACTCGAAACAGAAGGCTTTTTATCACAGGACAAGAAATCAGCCCTCAAAAACTTAACCGGCTGAAAATATTTTTTTGAAAAAATCCCTAAGTCCGGGGTCACAATTTCAGCAAAAATCTGACTTTTGGCAATTCACTCAAAAATGGTGCCAGAAGCTTAAAAATGCTCCCCCGAAAGGTTTGGCACTCGAAACAGAAGGCTTTTTATCACAGGACAAGAAATCAGCCCTCAAAAACTTAACCGGCTGAAAATATTTTTTTGAAAAAATCCCTAAGCCCCGGGGTCACAATTTCAGCAAAAATCTGACTTTTGGCAATTCACTCAAAAATGGTGCCAGAAGCTTGCAAATGATCCCCTGAATGCTTTGGCGATGGAAACAGAAGCCTTTTTATCACAGGATAAGAAATCAGCCCTCAAAAACTTAACCGGCAGAAAATATTTTTTTGAAAAAATCCCTAAGCCCCGGGGTCACAATTTCAGCAAAAATTGACTTTTGGCAATTCACTCAAAAATGGTTCCAAGAGCTTAAAAATGATCCCGCGAAAGCTTTGGCACTCGAAACATAAGGCTTTTTATCACAGGACAAGAAATCAGCCCTCAAAAACTTAACCGGCAGAAAATATTTTTTTGAAAAAATCCCTAAGCCCCGGGGTCATAATTTCAGCAAAAATCTGACTTTTGGCAGTTCACTCAAAAATGGTTCCAAGAGCTTAAAAATGCTCCCCTGAAAGGTTTGGCACTCGAAACAGAAGGCTTTTTATCACAGGATAAGAAATCAGCCCTCAAAAACTTAACCGGCAGAAAATATTTTTTTGAAAAAATCCCTAAGCCCCGGGGTCACAATTTCAGCAAAAATCTGACTTTGGGCAATTCACTCAAAAATGGTGCCGGAAGCTTGCAAATGATCCCCTGAAAGCTTTGGCGATGGAAACAGAAGGCTTTTTATCACAGGACAAGAAACCAGCCCTCAAAAACTTAACCGGCAGAAAATATTTTTTAAAAAAAACCCTAAGCCCCGGGGTCACAATTTCAGCAAAAATCTGACTTTTGGCAATTCACTCAAAAATGGTGCCAGAAGCTTGCAAATGATCCCCTGAAAGCTTTGGCGATGGAAACAGAAGGCTTTTTATCACAGGACAAGAAATCAGCCCTCAAAAACTTGACCGGCAGAAAATATTTTTTTGAAAAAATCCCTAAGCCCCGGGGTCACAATTTCAGCAAAAATCTGACTTTTGGCAGTTCACTCAAAAATGGTGCCAGAAGCTTGCAAATGATCCCCTGAAAGCTTTGGCGATGGAAACAGAAGGCTTTTTATCACAGGACAAGAAATCAGCCCTCAAAAACTTAACTGGCAGAAAATATTTTTTTGAAAAAATCCCTAAAAATCGCTAAGGTCACAATTTCAGCAAAAATCTGACTTTTGGCAATTCACTCAAAAATGGTGCCAGAAGCTTGCAAATGATCCACTGAAAGCTTTCGCGATGGAAACAGAAGGCTTTTTATCACAGGACAAGAAATCAGCCCTCAAAAACTTAACCGGCAGAAAATATTTTTTTGAAAAAATCCCTAAGCCCCGGGGTCACAATTTCAGCAAAAATCTGACTTTTGGCAATTCACTCAAAAATGGTGCCAGAAGCTTGAAAATGATCCCCTGAAAGTTTTGGCGATGGAAACAGAAGGCTTTTTACCACAGGACAAGAAATCAGCCCTCAAAAACTTAACCGGCAGAAAATATTTTTTTGAAAAAACCCCTAAGCCCCGGGGTCACAATTTCAGCAAAAATCTGACTTTTGGCAGTTCACTCAAAAATGGTTCCAAGAGCTTAAAAATACTAGCCTGAAAGGTTTGGCACTCGAAACAGAAGGCTTTTTATCACAGGACAAGAAATCAGCCCTCAAAAACTTAACCGGCAGAAAATATTTTTTTGAAAAAATCCCTAAGCCCCGGGGTCACAATTTCAGCAAAAATCTGACTTTTGGCAATTTACTCAAAAATGGTGCCAGAAGGTTGCAAATGATCCCCTGAAAGCTTTGGCAAAGGAAACAGAAGGCTTTTTATCACAGGACAAGAAACCAGCCCTCAAAAACTTGACCGGCAGAAAATTTTTTTTGAAAAAATCCCTAAGCCCCGGGGTCACAATTTCAGCAAAAATCTGACTTTTGGCAATTCACTCAAAAATGGTGCCAGAAGCTTGCAAATGATCCCCTGAAAGCTTTGGCGATGGAAACAGAAGGCTTTTTATCACAGGACAAGAAATCAGCCCTCAAAAACTTAACCGGCAGAAAATATTTTTTTGAAAAAATCCCTAAGCCCCGGGGTCACAATTTCAGCAAAAATCTGACTTTTGGCAGTTCAGTCAAAAATGGTGCCAGAAGCTTGCAAATGATCCCCTGAAAGCTTTGGCGATGGAAACAGAAGGCTTTTTATCACAGGATAAGAAATCAGCCCTCAAGAACTTAACCGGCAGAAAATATTTTTTTGAAAA
The DNA here is from genome assembly GCF_965113315.1 of Podarcis vaucheri. NCBI lineage: Eukaryota > Metazoa > Chordata > Lepidosauria > Squamata > Lacertidae > Podarcis > Podarcis vaucheri. The sequence goes on along the minus strand of NW_028118808.1, from coordinate 1,693,597 downwards.
AATCCCTAAGCCCCCGGGTCACAATTTCAGCAAAAATCTGACTTTGGGCAATTCACTCAAAAATGGTGCCAGAAGCTTGCAAATGATCCCCTGAAAGCTTTGGCACTCGAAACAGAAGGCTTTTTATCACAGGACAAGAAATCAGCCCTCAAAAACTTAACCGGCAGAAAATATTTTTTTGAAAAAATCCCTAAGCCCCGGGGTCACAATTTCAGCAAAAATCTGACTTTTGGCAATTCACTCAAAAATGGTGCCAGAAGCTTGCAAATGATCCCCTGAAAGCTTTGGCGATGGAAACAGAAGGCTTTTTATCACAGGACAAGAAATCAGCCCTCAAAAACTTAACCGGCAGAAAATATTTTTTTGAAAAAATCCCTAAGCCCCGGGGTCACAATTTCAGCAAAAATCTGACTTTTGGCAATTTACTCAAAAATGGTGCCAGAAGGTTGCAAATGATCCCCTGAAAGCTTTGGCAAAGGAAACAGAAGGCTTTTTATCACAGGACAAGAAACCAGCCCTCAAAAACTTAACCGGCAGAAAATATTTTTTTAAAAAAACCCTAAGCCCCGGGGTCACAATTTCAGCAAAAATCTGACTTTTGGCAATTCACTCAAAAATGGTGCCAGAAGCTTGCAAATGATCCCCTGAAAAATTTGGCGATGGAAACAGAAGGCTTTTTATCACAGGACAAGAAATCAGCCCTCAAAAACTTGACCGGCAGAAAATATTTTTTTGAAAAAATCCCTAAGCCCCGGGGTCACAATTTCAGCAAAAATCTGACTTTTGGCAATTCACTCAAAAATGGTGCCAGAAGCTTGCAAATGATCCCCTGAAAGCTTTGGCGATGGAAACAGAAGGCTTTTTATCACAGGACAAGAAATCAGCCCTCAAAAACTTAACCGGCAGAAAATATTTTTTTGAAAAAATCCCTAAGCCCCGGGGTCACAATTTCAGCAAAAATCTGACTTTTGGCAGTTCAGTCAAAAATGGTGCCAGAAGCTTGCAAATGATCCCCTGAAAGCTTTGGCGATGGAAACAGAAGGCTTTTTATCACAGGATAAGTAATCAGTCCTCAAGAACTTAACCGGCAGAAAATATTTTTTTGAAAAAATCCCTAAGCCCCCGGGTCACAATTTCAGCAAAAATCTGACTTTGGGCAATTCACTCAAAAATGGTGCCAGAAGCTTGCAAATGATCCCCTGATAGCTTTGGGGATGGAAACAAAAGGCTTTTTATCACAGGACAAGAAATCAGCCCTCAAAAACTTAACCGGCAGAAAATATTTTTTTGAAAAAATCCCTAAGCCCCCGGGTCACAATTTCAGCAAAAATCTGACTTTGGGCAATTCACTCAAAAATGGTGCCAGAAGCTTGCAAATGATCCCCTGATAGCTTTGGGGATGGAAACAAAAGGCTTTTTATCACAGGACAAGAAATCAGCCCTCAAAAACTTAACCGGCAGAATTTTTTTTTTTGAAAAAATCCCTAAGCCCCGGGGTCACAATTTCAGCAAAAATCTGACTTTGGGCAATTCACTCAAAAATGGTGCCAGAAGCTTGCAAATGATCCCCTGATAGCTTTGGGGATGGAAACAAAAGGCTTTTTATCACAGGACAAGAAATCAGCCCTCAAAAACTTAACCGGCAGAAATTTTTTTTTTGAAAAAATCCCTAAGCCCCGGGGTCACAATTTCAGCAAAAATCTGACTTTGGGCAATTCACTCAAAAATGGTGCCAGAAGCTTGCAAATGATCCCCTGAAAGCTTTGGCGATGGAAACAAAAGGCTTTTTATCACAGGACAAGAAATCAGCCCTCAAAAACTTAACCGGCAGAAAATATTTTTTTGAAAAAATGCCTAAGCCCCGGGGTCACAATTTCAGCAAAAATCTGACTTTTGGCAATTCACTCAAAAATGGTACCAGAAGCTTGCAAATGATCCCCTGAAAGCTTTGGCGATGGAAACAGAAGGCTTTTTATCACAGGACAAGAAATCAGCCCTCAAAAACTTAACCGGCAGAAAATATTTTTTTGAAAAAATCCCTAAGCCCCGGGGTCACAATTTCAGCAAAAATCTGACTTTTGGCAATTTACTCAAAAATGGTGCCAGAAGGTTGCAAATGATCCCCTGAAAGCTTTGGCAAAGGAAACAGAAGGCTTTTTATCACAGGACAAGAAACCAGCCCTCAAAAACTTAACCGGCAGAAAATATTTTTTTAAAAAAACCCTAAGCCCCGGGGTCACAATTTCAGCAAAAATCTGACTTTTGGCAATTCACTCAAAAATGGTGCCAGAAGCTTGCAAATGATCCCCTGAAAAATTTGGTGATGGAAACAGAAGGCTTTTTATCACAGGACAAGAAATCAGCCCTCAAAAACTTGACTGGCAGAAAATATTTTTTTGAAAAAATCCCTAAGCCCCGGGGTCACAATTTCAGCAAAAATCTGACTTTTGGCAATTCACTCAAAAATGGTGCCAGAAGCTTGCAAATGATCCCCTGAAAGCTTTGGCGATGGAAACAGAAGGCTTTTTATCACAGGACAAGAAATCAGCCCTCAAAAACTTAACCGGCAGAAAATATTTTTTTGAAAAAATCCCTAAGCCCCGGGGTCACAATTTCAGCAAAAATCTGACTTTTGGCAGTTCACTCAAAAATGGTGCCAGAAGCTTGCAAATGATCCCCTGAAAGCTTTGGCGATGGAAACAGAAGGCTTTTTATCACAGGATAAGAAATCAGCCCTCAAGAACTTAACCGGCAGAAAATATTTTTTTGAAAAAATCCCTAAGCCCCCGGGTCACAATTTCAGCAAAAATCTGACTTTGGGCAATTCACTCAAAAATGGTGCCAGAAGCTTGCAAATGATCCCCTGAAAGCTTTGGGGATGGAAACAAAAGGCTTTTTATCACAGGACAAGAAATCAGCCCTCAAAAACTTAACCGGCAGAAATTTTTTTTTTTGAAAAAATCCCTAAGCCCCGGGGTCACAATTTCAGCAAAAATCTGACTTTGGGCAATTCACTCAAAAATGGTGCCAGAAGCTTGCAAATGATCCCCTGAAAGCTTTGGCGATGGAAACAGAAGGCTTTTTATCACAGGATAAGAAATCAGCCCTCAAGAACTTAACCGGCAGAAAATATTTTTTTGAAAAAATCCCTAAGCCCCCGGGTCACAATTTCAGCAAAAATCTGACTTTGGGCAATTCACTCAAAAATGGTGCCAGAAGCTTGCAAATGATCCCCTGAAAGCTTTGGGGATGGAAACAAAAGGCTTTTTATCACAGGACAAGAAATCAGCCCTCAAAAACTTAACCGGCAGAAATTTTTTTTTTTGAAAAAATCCCTAAGCCCCGGGGTCACAATTTCAGCAAAAATCTGACTTTGGGCAATTCTCTCAAAAATGGTGCCAGAAGCTTGCAAATGATCCCCTGAAAGCTTTGGCGATGGAAACAGAAGGCTTTTTATCACAGGACAAGAAATCAGCCCTCAAAAACTTAACCGGCAGAAAATATTTTTTTGAAAAAAACCCTAAGCCCCGGGGTCACAATTTCAGCAAAAATCTGACTTTTGGCAATTCACTCAAAAATGGTGCCAGAAGCTTGCAAATGATCCCCTGAAAGCTTTGGCGATGGAAACAGAAGTCTTATTATCACAGGACAAGAAATCAGCCCTCAAAAACTTAACCGGCAGAAAATATTTTTTTGAAAAAATCCCTAAGCCCCGGGGTCACAATTTCAGCAAAAATCTGACTTTTGGCAATTCACTCAAAAATGGTGCCAGAAGCTTGCAAATGATCCCCTGAAAGCTTTGCGATGGAAACAGAAGGCTTTTTATCACTGGACAAGAAATCAGCCCTCAAAAACTTAACCGGCAGAAAATATTTTTTTGAAAACATCCCTTACGCCCCGGGGTCACGATTTCAGCAAAAATCTGACTTTTGGCAATTCACTCAAAAATGGTGCCAACCGGTTGTAAATTGTCACCTGAAAGCTTTGGCACTCGAAACAGAAGGCTTTTTATCACAGGACAAGAAATCAGCCCTCAAAAACGTAACTGGCAGAAAATATTTTTTTGAAAAAATCCCTAAGCCCCGGGGTCACAATTTCAGCAAAAATCTGACTTTTGGCAATTCACTCAAAAAAGGTGCCAGAAGCTTGCAAATGATCCCCTGAAAGCTTTGGGACTCGAAACAGAGGGCTTTTTATCACAGGACAAGAAATCAGCCCTCAAAAACTTAACCGGCAGAAAATATTTTTTTGAAAAAAACCCTAAGCCCCGGGGTCACAATTTCAGCAAAAATCTGACTTTTGGCAATTCACTCAAAAATTGTGCCAGAAGCTTGCAAATGATCCCCTGAAAGCTTTGGCGATGGAAACAGAAGTCTTATTATCACAGGACAAGAAATCAGCCCTCAAAAACTTAACCGGCGGAAAATATTTTTTTAAAAAAATCCCTAAGCCCCGGGGTCACAATTTCAGCAAAAATCTGACTTTTGGCAATTCACTCAAAAATGGTGCCAGAAGCTTGCAAATGATCCCCTGAAAGCTTTGGCGATGGAAAGAGAAGGCTTTTTATCACAGGACAAGAAATCAGCCCTCAAAAACTTAACCGGCAGAAAATATTTTTTTGAAAAAATCCCTAAGCCCCGGGGTCACAATTTCAGCAAAAATCTGACTTTTGGCAATTCATTCAAAAATGGTGCCAGAAGCTTGCAAATGATCCCCTGAAAGCTTTGGCGATGGAAACAGAAGGCTTTTTATCACAGGACAAGAAATCAGCCCTCAAGAACTTAACCGGCAGAAAATATTTTTTTGAAAAAATCCCTAAGCCCCGGGGTCACAATTTCAGCCAAAATCTGACTTTTGGCAATTCACTCAAAAATGGTGCCAGAAGCTTGCAAATGATCCCCTGAAAGCTTTGGCGATGGAAACAGAAGGCTTTTTATCACAGGACAAGAAATCAGCCCTCAAAAACTTAACCGGCAGAAAATATTTTTTTGAAAAAATCCCTAAGCCCCGGGGTCACAATTTCAGCAACAATCTGACTTTTGGCAATTCACTCAAAAATGGTTCCAAGAGCTTGAATATGCTCTCCTGAAAGCTTTGGCGCTGGAAACAGAAGGCTTTTTATCACAGGACAAGAAATCAGCCCTCAAAAACTTAACCGGCAGAAAATATTTTTTTGAAAAAATCCCTAAGCCCCGGGGTCACAATTTCTGCAAAAATCTGACTTTTGGCAATTCACTCAAAAATGGTGCCAAAAGCTTCAAAATGCTCTCCGGAAAGGTTTGGCACTCGAAACAGAAGACTTTTTACCACAGGACACGAAATCAGCCCTCAAAAACTTAACCGGCAGAAAATATTTTTTTGAAAAAATCCCTAAGCCCCGGGGTCACAATTTCAGCAAAAATCTGAGTTTTGGCAATTCACTCAAAAATGGTGCCAGAAGCTTTCAAATGATCCCCTGAAAGCTTTGGCGATGGAAACAGAAGTCTTTTTATCACAGGACAAGAAATCAGCCCTCAAAAACTTAACCGGCAGAAAATATTTTTTTGAAAAAATCCCTAAGCCCCGGGGTCACAATTTCAGCAAAAATCTGACCTTTGGCAATTCACTCAAAAATGGTGCCAGAAGCTTGCAAATGATCCCCTGAAAGCTTTTGCGATGGAAACAAAAGGCTTTTTATCACAGGACAAGAAATCAGCCCACAAAAAATTAACCGGCGGAAAATATTTTTTTGAAAAAATCCCTAAGCCCCGGGGTCACAATTTCAGCAAAAATCTGAGTTTTGGCAATTCACTCAAAAATGGTGCCAGAAGCTTTCAAATGATCCCCTGAAAGCTTTGGCGATGGAAACAGAAGGCTTTTTATCACAGGACAAGAAATCAGCCCTCAAAAACTTAACCGGCAGAAAATATTTTTTTGAAAAAATCCCTAAGCCCCGGGGTCACAATTTCAGCAAAAATCTGACTTTTGGCAATTCTCTCAAAAATGGTGCCAGAAGCTTGCAAATGATCCCCTGAAAGCTTTGGCGATGGAAACAGAAGGCTTTTTATCACAGGACAAGAAATCAGCCCTCAAAAACTTAACCGGCAGAAAATATTTTTTTGAAAAAAATCCCTAAGCCCCGGGGTCACAATTTTAGCCAAAATCTGACTTTTGGCAATTCACTCAAAAATGGTGCCAGAAGCTTGCAAATGATCCCCTGAAAGCTTTGGCGATGGAAACAGAAGGCTTTTTATCACAGGACAAGAAGTCAGCCCTCAAAAACGTAACCGGCGGAAAACATTTTTTTGAAAAAATCCCTAAGCCCCGGGGTCACAATTTCAGCAAAAATCTGACTTTTGGCAATTCACTCAAAAATGGTGCCAGAAGCTTGCAAATGATCCCCTGAAAGCTTTGGCGATGGAAACAGAAGGCTTTTTATCACAGGACAAGAAATCAGCCCTCAAAAACTTAACCGGCAGAAAATATTTTTTTAAAAAAATCCCTAAGCCCCGGGGTCACAATTTCAGCAAAAATCTGACTTTTGGCAATTCACTCAAAAATGGTGCCAGAAGCTTGCAAATGATCCCCTGAAAGCTTTGGCGATGGAAACAAAAGGCTTTTTATCACAGGACAAGAAATCAGCCCACAAAAAATTAACCGGCGGAAAATATTTTTTTGAAAAAATCCCTAAGCCCCGGGGTCACAATTTCAGCAAAAATCTGAGTTTTGGCAATTCACTCAAAAATGGTGCCAGAAGCTTTCAAATGATCCCCTGAAAGCTTTGGCGATGGAAACAGAAGGCTTTTTATCACAGGACAAGAAATCAGCCCTCAAAAACTTAACCGGCAGAAAATATTTTTTTGAAAAAATCCCTAAGCCCCGGGGTCACAATTTCAGCAAAAATCTGACTTTTGGCAATTCTCTCAAAAATGGTGCCAGAAGCTTGCAAATGATCCCCTGAAAGCTTTGGCGATGGAAACAGAAGGCTTTTTATCACAGGACAAGAAATCAGCCCTCAAAAACTTAACCGGCAGAAAATATTTTTTTGAAAAAAATCCCTAAGCCCCGGGGTCACAATTTCAGCCAAAATCTGACTTTTGGCAATTCACTCAAAAATGGTGCCAGAAGCTTGCAAATGATCCCCTGAAAGCTTTGGCGATGGAAACAGAAGGCTTTTTATCACAGGACAAGAAGTCAGCCCTCAAAAACGTAACCGGCGGAAAACATTTTTTTGAAAAAATCCCTAAGCCCCGGGGTCACAATTTCAGCAAAAATCTGACTTTTGGCAATTCACTCAAAAATGGTGCCAGAAGCTTGCAAATGATCCCCTGAAAGCTTTGGCGATGGAAACAGAAGGCTTTTTATCACAGGACAAGAAATCAGCCCTCAAAAACTTAACCGGCAGAAAATATTTTTTTGAAAAAATCCCTAAGCCCCGGGGTCACAATTTCAGCAAAAATCTGACTTTTGGCAATTCACTCAAAAATGGTGCCAGAAGCTTGCAAATGATCCCCTGAAAGCTTTGCGATGGAAACAGAAGGCTTTTTATCACAGGACAAGAAATCAGCCCTCAAAAACTTAACCGGCAGAAAATATTTTTTTGAAAAAATCCCTTACGCCCCGGGGTCACGATTTCAGCAAAAATCTGACTTTTGGCAATTCACTCAAAAATGGTGCCAACCGGTTGTAAATTGTCACCTGAAAGCTTTGGCACTCGAAACAGAAGGCTTTTTATCACAGGACAAGAAATCAGCCCTCAAAAACGTAACTGGCAGAAAATATTTTTTTGAAAAAATCCCTAAGCCCCGGGGTCACAATTTCAGCAAAAATCTGACTTTTGGCAATTCACTCAAAAATGGTGCCAGAAGCTTGCAAATGATCCCCTGAAAGCTTTGGGACTCGAAACAGAGGGCTTTTTATCACAGGACAAGAAATCAGCCCTCAAAAACTTAACCGGCAGAAAATATTTTTTTGAAAAAAACCCTAAGCCCCGGGGTCACAATTTCAGCAAAAATCTGACTTTTGGCAATTCACTCAAAAATGGTGCCAGAAGCTTGCAAATGATCCCCTGAAAGCTTTGGCGATGGAAACAGAAGGCTTTTTATCACAGGACAAGAAATCAGCCCTCAAAAACTTAACTGGCAGAAAATATTTTTTTGAAAAAATCCCTAAGGTCACAATTTCAGCAAAAATCTGACTTTTGGCAATTCACTCAAAAATGGTGCCAGAAGCTTGCAAATGATCCCCTGAAAGCTTTGGCGATGGAAACAGAAGGCTTTTTATCACAGGACAAGAAATCAACCCTCAAAAACTTAACCGACAGAAAATATTTTTTTGAAAAAATCCCTAACCCCGGGGTCACAATTTCAGCAAAAATCTGACTTTTGGCAATTCACTCAAAAATGGTGCCAGAAGCTTGCAAATGATCCCCTGAAAGCTTTGGCGATGGAAACAGAAGGCTTTTTATCACAGGACAAGAAATCAGCCCTCAAAAACTTAACTGGCAGAAAATATTTTTTTGAAAAAATCCCTAAGGTCACAATTTCAGCAAAAATCTGACTTTTGGCAATTCACTCAAAAATGCTGCCAGAAGCTTGCAAATGATCCCCTGAAAGCTTTGGCGATGGAAACAGAAGGCTTTTTATCACAGGACAAGAAATCAGCCCTCAAAAACGTAACCGGCAGAAAATATTTTTTTGAAAAAATCCCTAAGTCCGGGGTTACAATTTCAGCAAAAATCTGACTTTTGGCAATTCACTCAAAAATGGTGCCAGAAGCTTGCAAATGATCCCCTGAAAGCTTTGGCGATGGAAAAAGAAGGCTTTTTATCACAGGACAAGAAATCAGCCCTCAAAAACGTAACCGGCAGAAAATATTTTTTTGAAAAAATCCCTAAGCCCCGGGGTCACAATTTCAGCAAAAATCTGACTTTTGGCAATTCACTCAAAAATGGTGCCAGAAGCTTGCAAATGATCCCCTGAAAGCTTTGGCGATGGAAACAGAAGGCTTTTTATCACAGGACAAGAAATCAGCCCTCAAAAACGTAACCGGCAGATAATATTTTTTTGAAAAAATCCCTAAGGAAACAATTTCAGCAAAAATCTGACTTTTGGCTATTCACTCAAAAATGGTGCCAGAAGCTTGCAAATGATCCCCTGAAAGCTTTGGCGATGGAAACAGAAGGCTTTTTATCACAGGACAAGAAATCAGCCCTCAAAAACTTAACTGGCAGAAAATATTTTTTTGAAAAAATCCCTAAGGTCACAATTTCAGCCAAAATCTGACTTTTGGCAATTCACTCAAAAATGGTGCCAGAAGCTTGGAAATGATCCCCTGAAAGCTTTGGCGATGGAAACAGAAGGCTTTTTATCACAGGACAAGAAATCAGCCCTCAAAAACTTAACCGGCAGAAAATATTTTTTTGAAAAAATCCCTAAGCCCCGGGGTCACAATTTCAGCAAAAATCTGACTTTTGGCAATTCACTCAAAAATGGTGCCAGAAGCTTGCAAATGATCCCCTAAAAGCTTTGGCAGTCGAAACAGAAGGCTTTTTATCACAGGACAAGAAATCAGCCCTCCAAAACGTAACCGGCAGAAAATATTTTTTTGAAAAAATCCCTAAGCCCCGGGGTCACAATTTCAGCAAAAATCTGACTTTTGGCAATTCACTCAAAAATGGTGCCAGAAGCTTGCAAATGATCCCCTGAAAGCTTTGGCGATGGAAACAGAAGGCTTTTTATCACAGGACAAGAAATCAGCCCTCAAAAACGTAACCGGCAGAAAATATTTTTTTGAAAAAATCCCTAAGCCCCGGGGTCACAATTTCAGCAAAAATCTGACTTTTGGCAATTCACTCAAAAATGGTGCCAGAAGCTTGCAAATGATCCCCTGAAAGCTTTGGCGATGGAAACAGAAGGCTTTTTATCACAGGACAAGAAATCAGCCCTCAAAAACTTAACTGGCAGAAAATATTTTTTTGAAAAAATCCCTAAGGTCACAATTTCAACAAAAATCTGACTTTTGGCAATTCACTCAAAAATGGTGCCAGAAGCTTGCAAATGATCCCCTGAAAGCTTTGGCGCTGGAAACAGAAGGCTTTTTATCACAGGACAAGAAATCAGCCCTCCAAAACGTAACCGGCAGAAAATATTTTTTTGAAAAAATCCCTAAGCCCCGGGGTCACAATTTCAGCAAAAATCTGACTTTTGGCAATTCACTCAAAAATGGTGCCAGAAGCTTGCAAATGATCCCATGAAAGCTTTGGCGATGGAAACAGAAGGCTTTTTATCACAGGACAAGAAATCAGCCCTCAAAAACTTAACCGGCAGAAAATATTTTTTTGAAAAAATCCCTAAGCCCCGGGGTCACAATTTCAGCCAAAATCTGACTTTTGGCAATTCACTCAAAAATGGTGCCAGAAGCTTGGAAATGATCCCCTGAAAGCTTTGGCGATGGAAACAGAAGGCTTTTTATCACAGGACAAGAAATCAGCCCTCAAAAACGTAACCGGCAGATAATATTTATTTGAAAAAATCCCTAAGCCCCGGGGTCACAATTTCAGCAAAAATCTGACTTTTGGCAATTCACTCAAAAATGGTGGCAGAAGCTTGCAAATGATCCCCTGAAAGCTTTGGCGATGGAAACAGAAGGCTTTTTATCACAGGACAAGAAATCAGCCCTCAAAAACTTAACCGGCAGAAAATATTTTTTTGAAAAAATCCCTAAGCCCCGGGGTCACAATTTCAGCAAAAATCTGACTTTTGGCAATTCACTCAAAAATGTTGCCAGAAGCTTGCAAATGATCCCCTGAAAGCTTTGGCGATGGAAACAGAAGGCTTTTTATCACAGGACAAGAAATCAGCCCTCAAAAACTTAACTGGCAGAAAATATTTTTTTGAAAAAATCCCTAAGGTCACAATTTCAGCAAAAATCTGACTTTTGGCAATTCACTCAAAAATGGTGCCAGAAGCTTGCAAATGATCCCCTAAAAGCTTTGGCACTCGAAACAGAAGGCTTTTTATCACAGGACAAGAAATCAGCCCTCAAAAACTTAACCGGCAGAAAATATTTTTTTGAAAAAATCCCTAAGCCCCGAGGTCACAATTTCAGCAAAAATCTGACTTTTGGCAATTCACTCAAAAATGGTGCCAGAAGCTTGCAAATGATCCCCTGAAAGCTTTGGCACTCGAAACAGAAGGCTGTTTATCACAGGACAAGAAATCAGCCCTCCAAAATGTAACCGGCAGAAAATATTTTTTTGAAAAAATCCCTAAGCCCCGGGGTCACAATTTCAGCAAAAATCTGACTTTTGGCAATTCACTCAAAAATGGTGCCAGAAGCTTGCAAATGATCCCCTGAAAGCTTTGGCGATGGAAACAGAAGGCTTTTTATCACAGGACAAGAAATCAGCCCTCAAAAACTTAACCGGCCGAAAATATTTTTTTGAAAAAATCCCTAAGCCCCAGGGTCACAATTTCAGCAAAAATCTGACTTTTGGCAATTCACTCAAAAATGGTGCCAGAAGCTTGCCAATGATCCCCTGAAAGCTTTGACGATGGAAACAGAAGGCTTTTTATCACAGGACAAGAAATCAGCCCTCAAAAACTTAACCGGCAGAAAATATTTTTTTGAAAAAATCCCTAAGCCCCGGGGTCACAATTTCAGCCAAAATCTGACTTTTGGCAATTCACTCAAAAATGGTGCCAGAAGCTTGGAAATGATCCCCTGAAAGCTTTGGCGATGGAAACAGAAGGCTTTTTATCACAGGACAAGAAATCAGCCCTCAAAAACGTAACCGGCAGATAATATTTATTTGGAAAAATCCCTAAGCCCCGGGGTCACAATTTCAGCAAAAATCTGACTTTTGGCAATTCACTCAAAAATGGTGCCAGAAGCTTGCAAATGATCCCCTGAAAGCTTTGGCGATGGAAAGAGAAGGCTTTTTATCACAGGACAAGAAATCAGCCCTCAAAAATTTAACCGGCAGAAAATATTTTTTTGAAAAAACCCCTAAGCCCCGGGGTCACAATTTCAGCAAAAATCTGACTTTTGGCAAATCACTCAAAAATGGTGCCAGAAGCTTGGAAATGATCCCCTGAAAGCTTTGGCGATAGAAACAGAAGGCTTTTTATCACAGGACAAGAAATCAGCCCTCAAAAACTTAACCGACAGAAAATATTTTTTTGAAAAAATCCCTAAGCCCCGGGGTCACAATTTCAGCAAAAATCTGACTTTTGGCAATTCACTCAAAAATGGTGCCAGAAGCTTGCAAATGATCCCCTGAAAGCTTTGGCGATGGAAACAGAAGGCTTTTTATCACAGGACAAGAAATCAGCCCTCAAAAACTTAACTGGCAGAAAATATTTTTTTGAAAAAATCCCTAAGGTCACAATTTCAACAAAAATCTGACTTTTGGCAATTCACTCAAAAATGGTGCCAGAAGCTTGCAAATGATCCCCTGAAAGGTTTGGCACTCGAAACAGAAGGCTTTTTATCACAGGACAAGAAATCAGCCCTCAAAAACGTAACTGGCAGAAAATATTTTTTTGAAAAAATCCCTAAGCCCCGGGGTCACAATTTCAGCAAAAATATGACTTTTGGCAATTCACTCAAAAATGGTGCCAGAAGCTTGCAGATGATCCCCTGAAAGCTTTGGCGATGGAAACAGAAGGCTTTTTATCACAGGACAAGAAATCAGCCCTCAAAAACTTAACCGGCCGAAAATATTTTTTTGAAAAAATCCCTAAGCCCCAGGGTCACAATTTCAGCAAAAATCTGACTTTTGGCAATTCACTCAAAAATGGTGCCAGAAGCTTGCCAATGATCCCCTGAAAGCTTTGACGATGGAAACAGAAGGCTTTTTATCACAGGACAAGAAATCAGCCCTCAAAAACTTAACCGGCAGAAAATATTTTTTTGAAAAAATCCCTAAGCCCCGGGGTCACAATTTCAGCCAAAATCTGACTTTTGGCAATTCACTCAAAAATGGTGCCAGAAGCTTGGAAATGATCCCCTGAAAGCTTTGGCGATGGAAACAGAAGGCTTTTTATCACAGGACAAGAAATCAGCCCTCAAAAACGTAACCGGCAGATAATATTTATTTGGAAAAATCCCTAAGCCCCGGGGTCACAATTTCAGCAAAAATCTGACTTTTGGCAATTCACTCAAAAATGGTGGCAGAAGCTTGCAAATGATCCCCTGAAAGCTTTGGCGATGGAAAGAGAAGGCTTTTTATCACAGGACAAGAAATCAGCCCTCAAAAACTTAACCGGCAGAAAATATTTATTTGGAAAAATCCCTAAGCCCCGGGGTCACAATTTCAGCAAAAATCTGACTTTTGGCAATTCACTCAAAAATGGTGCCAGAAGCTTGCAAATGATCCCCTGAAAGCTTTGGCGATGGAAACAGAAGGCTTTTTATCACAGGACAAGAAATCAGCCCTCAAAAATTTAACCGGCAGAAAATATTTTTTTGAAAAAACCCCTAAGCCCCGGGGTCACAATTTCAGCAAAAATCTGACTTTTGGCAATTCACTCAAAAATGGTGCCAGAAGCTTGGAAATGATCCCCTGAAAGCTTTGGCGATGGAAACAGAAGGCTTTTTATCACAGGACAAGAAATCAGCCCTCAAAAACTTAACCGACAGAAAATATTTTTTTGAAAAAATCCCTAAGCCCCAAGGTCACAATTTCAGCAAAAATCTGACTTTTGGCAATTCACTCAAAAATGGTGCCAGAAGCTTGGAAATGATCCCCTGAAAGCTTTGGCGATGGAAACAGAAGGCTTTTTATCACAGGACAAGAAATCAGCCCTCAAAAACGTAACCGGCAGATAATATTTATTTGGAAAAATCCCTAAGCCCCGGGGTCACAATTTCAGCAAAAAATCTGACTTTTGGCAATTCACTCAAAAATGGTGCCAGAAGCTTGCAAATGATCCCCTGAAAGCTTTGGCGATGGAAAGAGAAGGCTTTTTATCACAGGACAAGAAATCAGCCCTCAAAAACTTAACCGGCAGAAAATATTTTTTTGAAAAAATCCCTAAGCCCCGGGGTCACAATTTCAGCAAAAATCTGACTTTTGGCAATTCACTCAAAAATGGTGCCAGAAGCTTGCAAATGATCCCCTGAAAGCTTTGGCGATGGAAACAGAAGGCTTTTTATCACAGGACAAGAAATCAGCCCTCAAAAACTTAACTGGCAGAAAATATTTTTTTGAAAAAATCCCTAAGCCCCGGGGTCACAATTTCAACAAAAATATGACTTTTGGCAATTCACTCAAAAATGGTGCCAGAAGCTTGCAGATGATCCCCTGAAAGCTTTGGCGATGGAAACAGAAGGCTTTTTATCACAGGACAAGAAATCAGCCCTCAAAAACTTAACCGGCCGAAAATATTTTTTTGAAAAAATCCCTAAGCCCCAGGGTCACAATTTCAGCAAAAATCTGACTTTTGGCAATTCACTCAAAAATGGTGCCAGAAGCTTGCCAATGATCCCCTGAAAGCTTTGACGATGGAAACAGAAGGCTTTTTATCACGGGACAAGAAATCAGCCCTCAAAAACTTAACCGGCAGAAAATATTTTTTTGAAAAAATCCCTAAGCCCCGGGGTCACAATTTCAGCCAAAATCTGACTTTTGGCAATTCACTCAAAAATGGTGCCAGAAGCTTGGAAATGATCCCCTGAAAGCTTTGGCGATGGAAACAGAAGGCTTTTTATCACAGGACAAGAAATCAGCCCTCAAAAACGTAACCGGCAGATAATATTTATTTGGAAAAATCCCTAAGCCCCGGGGTCACAATTTCAGCAAAAATCTGACTTTTGGCAATTCACTCAAAAATGGTGGCAGAAGCTTGCAAATGATCCCCTGAAAGCTTTGGCGATGGAAAGAGAAGGCTTTTTATCACAGGACTAGAAATCAGCCCTCAAAAACTTAACCGGCAGAAAATATTTTTTTGAAAAAATCCCTTAGCCCCGGGGTCACAATTTCAGCAAAAATCTGACTTTTGGCAATTCACTCAAAAATGGTGCCAGAAGCTTGCAAATGATCCCCTGAAAGCTTTGGCGATGGAAACAGAAGGCTTTTTATCACAGGACAAGAAATCAGCCCTCAAAAATTTAACCGGCAGAAAATATTTTTTTGAAAAAACCCCTAAGCCCCGGGGTCACAATTTCAGCAAAAATCTGACTTTTGGCAATTCACTCAAAAATGGTGCCAGAAGCTTGGAAATGATCCCCTGAAAGCTTTGGCGATGGAAACAGAAGGCTTTTTATCACAGGACAAGAAATCAGCCCTCAAAAACTTAACCGACAGAAAATATTTTTTTGAAAAAATCCCTAAGCCCCAAGGTCACAATTTCAGCAAAAATCTGACTTTTGGCAATTCACTCAAAAATGGTGCCAGAAGCTTGGAAATGATCCCCTGAAAGCTTTGGCGATGGAAACAGAAGGCTTTTTATCACAGGACAAGAAATCAGCCCTCAAAAACGTAACCGGCAGATAATATTTATTTGGAAAAATCCCTAAGCCCCGGGGTCACAATTTCAGCAAAAAATCTGACTTTTGGCAATTCACTCAAAAATGGTGCCAGAAGCTTGCAAATGATCCCCTGAAAGCTTTGGCGATGGAAAGAGAAGGCTTTTTATCACAGGACAAGAAATCAGCCCTCAAAAACTTAACCGGCAGAAAATATTTTTTTGAAAAAATCCCTAAGCCCCGGGGTCACAATTTCAGCAAAAATCTGACTTTTGGCAATTCACTCAAAAATGGTGCCAGAAGCTTGGAAATGATCCCCTGAAAGCTTTGGCGATGGAAACAGAAGGCTTTTTATCACAGGACAAGAAATCAGCCCTCAAAAACTTAACCGACAGAAAATATTTTTTTGAAAAAATCCCTAAGCCCCGGGGTCACAATTTCAGCAAAAATCTGACTTTTGGCAATTCACTCAAAAATGGTGCCAGAAGCTTGCAAATGATCCCCTGAAAGCTTTGGCGATGGAAACAGAAGGCTTTTTATCACAGGACAAGAAATCAGCCCTCAAAAACTTAACTGGCAGAAAATATTTTTTTGAAAAAATCCCTAAGGTCACAATTTCAACAAAAATCTGACTTTTGGCAATTCACTCAAAAATGGTGCCAGAAGCTTGCAAATGATCCCCTGAAAGGTTTGGCACTCGAAACAGAAGGCTTTTTATCACAGGACAAGAAATCAGCCCTCAAAAACGTAACTGGCAGAAAATATTTTTTTGAAAAAATCCCTAAGCCCCGGGGTCACAATTTCAGCAAAAATATGACTTTTGGCAATTCACTCAAAAATGGTGCCAGAAGCTTGCAGATGATCCCCTGAAAGCTTTGGCGATGGAAACAGAAGGCTTTTTATCACAGGACAAGAAATCAGCCCTCAAAAACTTAACCGGCCGAAAATATTTTTTTGAAAAAATCCCTAAGCCCCAGGGTCACAATTTCAGCAAAAATCTGACTTTTGGCAATTCACTCAAAAATGGTGCCAGAAGCTTGCCAATGATCCCCTGAAAGCTTTGACGATGGAAACAGAAGGCTTTTTTATCACAGGACAAGAAATCAGCCCTCAAAAACTTAACCGGCAGAAAATATTTTTTTGAAAAAATCCCTAAGCCCCGGGGTCACAATTTCAGCCAAAATCTGACTTTTGGCAATTCACTCAAAAATGGTGCCAGAAGCTTGGAAATGATCCCCTGAAAGCTTTGGCGATGGAAACAGAAGGCTTTTTATCACAGGACAAGAAATCAGCCCTCAAAAACGTAACCGGCAGATAATATTTATTTGGAAAAATCCCTAAGCCCCGGGGTCACAATTTCAGCAAAAATCTGACTTTTGGCAATTCACTCAAAAATGGTGGCAGAAGCTTGCAAATGATCCCCTGAAAGCTTTGGCGATGGAAAGAGAAGGATTTTTATCACAGGACAAGAAATCAGCCCTCAAAAACTTAACCGGCAGAAAATATTTTTTTGAAAAAATCCCTAAGCCCCAAGGTCACAATTTCAGCAAAAATCTGACTTTTGGCAATTCACTCAAAAATGGTGCCAGAAGCTTGCAAATGATCCCCTGAAAGCTTTGGAGATGGAAACAGAAGGCTTTTTATCACAGGACAAGAAATCAGCCCTCAAAAACTTAACCGGCAGAAAATATTTTTTTGAAAAAATCCCTAAGGTCACAATTTCAACAAAAATCTGACTTTTGGCAATTCACTCAAAAATGGTGCCAGAAGCTTGCAAATGATCCCCTGAAAGGTTTGGCACTCGAAACAGAAGGCTTTTTATCACAGGACAAGAAATCAGCCCTCAAAAACGTAACTGGCAGAAAATATTTTTTTGAAAAAATCCCTAAGCCCCGGGGTCACAATTTCAGCAAAAATATGACTTTTGGCAATTCACTCAAAAATGGTGCCAGAAGCTTGCAGATGATCCCCTGAAAGCTTTGGCGATGGAAACAGAAGGCTTTTTATCAGAGAACAAGAAATCAGCCCTCAAAAACGTAACCGGCAGAAAATATTTTTTTGAAAAAATCCCTAAGCCCCGGGGTCACAATTTCAGCAAAAATCTGACTTTTGGCAATTCACTCAAAAATGGTGCCAGAAGCTTGCAAATGATCCCCTGAAAGCTTTGGCGATGGAAACAGAAGGCTTTTTATCACAGGACAAGAAATCAGCCCTCAAAAACTTAACCGGCCGAAAATATTTTTTTGAAAAAATCCCTAAGCCCCAGGGTCACAATTTCAGCAAAAATCTGACTTTTGGCAATTCACTCAAAAATGGTGCCAGAAGCTTGCCAATGATCCCCTGAAAGCTTTGACGATGGAAACAGAAGGCTTTTTTATCACAGGACAAGAAATCAGCCCTCAAAAACTTAACCGGCAGAAAATATTTTTTTGAAAAAATCCCTAAGCCCCGGGGTCACAATTTCAGCCAAAATCTGACTTTTGGCAATTCACTCAAAAATGGTGCCAGAAGCTTGGAAATGATCCCCTGAAAGCTTTGGCGATGGAAACAGAAGGCTTTTTATCACAGGACAAGAAATCAGCCCTCAAAAACGTAACCGGCAGATAATATTTATTTGGAAAAATCCCTAAGCCCCGGGGTCACAATTTCAGCAAAAATCTGACTTTTGGCAATTCACTCAAAAATGGTGGCAGAAGCTTGCAAATGATCCCCTGAAAGCTTTGGCGATGGAAAGAGAAGGATTTTTATCACAGGACAAGAAATCAGCCCTCAAAAACTTAACCGGCAGAAAATATTTTTTTGAAAAAATCCCTAAGCCCCAAGGTCACAATTTCAGCAAAAATCTGACTTTTGGCAATTCACTCAAAAATGGTGCCAGAAGCTTGCAAATGATCCCCTGAAAGCTTTGGAGATGGAAACAGAAGGCTTTTTATCACAGGACAAGAAATCAGCCCTCAAAAACTTAACCGGCAGAAAATATTTTTTTGAAAAAATCCCTAAGGTCACAATTTCAACAAAAATCTGACTTTTGGCAATTCACTCAAAAATGGTGCCAGAAGCTTGCAAATGATCCCCTGAAAGGTTTGGCACTCGAAACAGAAGGCTTTTTATCACAGGACAAGAAATCAGCCCTCAAAAACGTAACTGGCAGAAAATATTTTTTTGAAAAAATCCCTAAGCCCCGGGGTCACAATTTCAGCAAAAATATGACTTTTGGCAATTCACTCAAAAATGGTGCCAGAAGCTTGCAGATGATCCCCTGAAAGCTTTGGCGATGGAAACAGAAGGCTTTTTATCAGAGAACAAGAAATCAGCCCTCAAAAACGTAACCGGCAGAAAATATTTTTTTGAAAAAATCCCTAAGCCCCGGGGTCACAATTTCAGCAAAAATCTGACTTTTGGCAATTCACTCAAAAATGGTGCCAGAAGGTTGCAAATGATCCCCTGAAAGCTTTGGCGATGGAAACAGAAGGCTTTTTATCACAGGACAAGAAATCAGCCCTCAAAAACGTAACCGGCAGAAAATATTTTTTTGAAAAAATCCCTAAACCCCGGGGTCACAATTTCAGCAAAAATCTGACTTTTGGCAATTCACTCAAAAATGGTGCCAGAAGGTTGCAAATGATCCCCTGAAAGCTTTGGCGATGGAAACAGAAGGCTTTTTATCACAGGACAAGAAATCAGCCCTCAAAAACGTAACCGGCAGAAAATATTTTTTTGAAAAAATCCCTAAGCCCCGGGGTCACAATTTCAGCAAAAATCTGACTTTTGGCAATTCACTCAAAAATGGTGCCAGAAGGTGGCAAATGATCCCCTGAAAGCTTTGGCGATGGAAACAGAAGGCTTTTTATCACAGGACAAGAAATCAGCCCTCAAAAACGTAACCGGCAGAAAATATTTTTTTGAAAAAATCCCTAAACCCCGGGGTCACAATTTCAGCAAAAATCTGACTTTTGGCAATTCACTCAAAAATGGTGCCAGAAGGTTGCAAATGATCCCCTGAAAGCTTTGGCGATGGAAACAGAAGGCTTTTTATCACAGGACAAGAAATCAGCCCTCAAAAACGTAACCGGCAGAAAATATTTTTTTGAAAAAATCCCTAAGCCCCGGGGTCACAATTTCAGCAAAAATCTGACTTTTGGCAATTCACTCAAAAATGGTGCCAGAAGGTTGCAAATGATCCCCTGATAGCTTTGGCGATGGAAACAGAAGGCTTTTTATCACAGGACAAGAAATCAGCCCTCAAAAACGTAACCGGCAGAAAATATTTTTTTGAAAAAATCCCTAAGCCCCGGGGTCACAATTTCAGCAAAAATCTGACTTTTGGCAATTCACTCAAAAATGTTGCCAGAAGGTTACAAATGATCCCCTGAAAGCTTTGGCGATGGAAACAGAAGGCTTTTTGTCACAGGACAAGAAATCAGCCCTCAAAAACGTAACCAGCAGAAAATATTTTTTTGAAAAAATCCCTAAGGTCACAATTTCAACAAAAATCTGACTTTTGGCAATTCACTCAAAAATGCTGCCAGAAGCTTGCAAATGATCCCCTGAAAGGTTTGGCACTCGAAACAGAAGGCTTTTTATCACAGGACAAGAAATCAGCCCTCAAAAACGTAACTGGCAGAAAATATTTTTTTGAAAAAATCCCTAAGCCCCGGGGTCACAATTTCAGCAAAAATATGACTTTTGGCAATTCACTCAAAAATGGTGCCAGAAGCTTGCAGATGATCCCCTGAAAGCTTTGGCGATGGAAACAGAAGGCTTTTTATCAGAGAACAAGAAATCAGCCCTCAAAAACGTAACCGGCAGAAAATATTTTTTTGAAAAAATCCCTAAGCCCCGGGGTCACAATTTCAGCAAAAATCTGACTTTTGGCAATTCACTCAAAAATGGTGCCAGAAGGTTGCAAATGATCCCCTGAAAGCTTTGGCGATGGAAACAGAAGGCTTTTTATCACAGGACAAGAAATCAGCCCTCAAAAACGTAACCGGCAGAAAATATTTTTTTGAAAAAATCCCTAAGCCCCGGGGTCACAATTTCAGCAAAAATCTGACTTTTGGCAATTCACTCAAAAATGTTGCCAGAAGGTTACAAATGATCCCCTGAAAGCTTTGGCGATGGAAACAGAAGGCTTTTTGTCACAGGACAAGAAATCAGCCCTCAAAAACGTAACCGGCAGAAAATATTTTTTTGAAAAAATCCGTAAGCCCCGGGGTCACAATTTCAGCAAAAATCTGACTTTTGGCAATTCACTCAAAAATGGTGCCAGAAGGTTGCAAATGATCCCCTGAAAGCTTTGGCGATGGAAACAGAAGGCTTTTTATCACAGGACAAGAAATCAGCCCTCAAAAACTTAACCGACAGAAAATATTTTTTTGAAAAAATCCCTAACCCCGGGGTCACAATTTCAGCAAAAATCTGACTTTTGGCAATTCACTCAAAAATGGTGCCAGAAGCTTGCAAATGATCCCCTGAAAGCTTTGGCGATGGAAACAGAAGGCTTTTTATCACAGGACAAGAAATCAGCCCTCAAAAACTTAACTGGCAGAAAATATTTTTTTGAAAAAATCCCTAAGGTCCCAATTTCAGCAAAAATCTGACTTTTGGCAATTCACTCAAAAATGCTGCCAGAAGCTTGCAAATGATCCCCTGAAAGCTTTGGCGATGGAAACAGAAGGCTTTTTATCACAGGACAAGAAATCAGCCCTCAAAAACGTAACCGGCAGAAAATATTTTTTTGAAAAAATCCCTAAGCCCCGGGGTCACAATTTCAGCAAAAATCTGACTTTTGGCAATTCACTCAAAAATGGTGCCAGAAGGTTGCAAATGATCCCCTGAAAGCTTTGGCGATGGAAACAGAAGGCTTTTTATCACAGGACAAGAAATCAGCCCTCAAAAACTTAACCGACAGAAAATATTTTTTTGAAAAAATCCCTAACCCCGGGGTCACAATTTCAGCAAAAATCTGACTTTTGGCAATTCACTCAAAAATGGTGCCAGAAGCTTGCAAATGATCCCCTGAAAGCTTTGGCGATGGAAACAGAAGGCTTTTTATCACAGGACAAGAAATCAGCCCTCAAAAACGTAACCGGCAGAAAATATTTTTTTGAAAAAATCCGTAAGCCCCGGGGTCACAATTTCAGCAAAAATCTGACTTTTGGCAATTCACTCAAAAATGGTGCCAGAAGGTTGCAAATGATCCCCTGAAAGCTTTGGCGATGGAAACAGAAGGCTTTTTATCACAGGACAAGAAATCAGCCCTCAAAAACTTAACCGACAGAAAATATTTTTTTGAAAAAATCCCTAACCCCGGGGTCACAATTTCAGCAAAAATCTGACTTTTGGCAATTCACTCAAAAATGGTGCCAGAAGCTTGCAAATGATCCCCTGAAAGCTTTGGCGATGGAAACAGAAGGCTTTTTATCACAGGACAAGAAATCAGCCCTCAAAAACTTAACTGGCAGAAAATATTTTTTTGAAAAAATCCCTAAGGTCCCAATTTCAGCAAAAATCTGACTTTTGGCAATTCACTCAAAAATGCTGCCAGAAGCTTGCAAATGATCCCCTGAAAGCTTTGGCGATGGAAACAGAAGGCTTTTTATCACAGGACAAGAAATCAGCCCTCAAAAACGTAACCGGCAGAAAATATTTTTTTGAAAAAATCCCTAAGCCCCGGGGTCACAATTTCAGCAAAAATCTGACTTTTGGCAATTCACTCAAAAATGGTGCCAGAAGGTTGCAAATGATCCCCTGAAAGCTTTGGCGATGGAAACAGAAGGCTTTTTATCACAGGACAAGAAATCAGCCCTCAAAAACTTAACCGACAGAAAATATTTTTTGGAAAAAACACCTAAGCCCCGGGGTCACAATTTCAGCAAAAATCTGACTTTTGGCAATTCACTTAAAAATGGTGCCAGAAGCTTGCAAATGATTCCCTGAAAACTTTGGCGATGGAAACAGAAGGCTTTTTATCACAGGACAAGAAATCAGCCCTCAAAAACTTAACCGGCAGAAAATATTTTTTTGAAAAAATCCCTAAGGTCACAATTTCAGCCAAAATCTGACTTTTGGCAATTCACTCAAAAATGGTGCCAGAAGCTTGGAAATGATCCCCTGAAAGCTTTGGCGATGGAAACAGAAGGCTTTTTATCACAGGACAAGAAATCAGCCCTCAAAAACGTAACCGGCAGATAATATTTATTTGGAAAAATCCCTAAGCCCCGGGGTCACAATTTCAGCAAAAATCTGACTTTTGGCAATTCACTCAAAAATGGTGGCAGAAGCTTGCAAATGATCCCCTGAAAGCTTTGGCGATGGAAAGAGAAGGCTTTTTATCACAGGACAAGAAATCAGCCCTCAAAAACTTAACCGGCAGAAAATATTTTTTTGAAAAAATCCCTAAGCCCCGGGGTCACAATTTCAGCAAAAATCTGACTTTTGGCAATTCACTCAAAAATGGTGCCAGAAGCTTGCAAATGATCCCCTGAAAGCTTTGGCGATGGAAACAGAAGGCTTTTTATCACAGGACAAGAAATCAGCCCTCAAAAATTTAACCGGCAGAAAATATTTTTTTGAAAAAACCCCTAAGCCCCGGGGTCACAATTTCAGCAAAAATCTGACTTTTGGCAATTCACTCAAAAATGGTGCCAGAAGCTTGCAAATGATCCCCTGAAAGCTTTGGCGATGGAAACAGAAGGCTTTTTATCACAGGACAAGAAATCAGCCCTCAAAAACTTAACCGACAGAAAATATTTTTTTGAAAAAATCCCTAAGCCCCGGGGTCACAATTTCAGCAAAAATCTGACTTTTGGCAATACACTCAAAAATGGTGCCAGAAGCTTGCAAATGATCCCCTGAAAGCTTTGGCGATGGAAACAGAAGGCTTTTTATCACAGGACAAGAAATCAGCCCTCAAAAACTTAACTGGCAGAAAATATTTTTTTGAAAAAATCCCTAAGGTCACAATTTCAACAAAAATCTGACTTTTGGCAATTCACTCAAAAATGGTGCCAGAAGCTTGCAAATGATCCCCTGAAAGGTTTGGCACTCGAAACAGAAGGCTTTTTATCACAGGACAAGAAATCAGCCCTCAAAAACGTAACTGGCAGAAAATATTTTTTTGAAAAAATCCCTAAGCCCCGGGGTCACAATTTCAGCAAAAATATGACTTTTGGCAATTCACTCAAAAATGGTGCCAGAAGCTTGCAGATGATCCCCTGAAAGCTTTGGCGATGGAAACAGAAGGCTTTTTATCAGAGAACAAGAAATCAGCCCTCAAAAACGTAACCGGCAGAAAATATTTTTTTGAAAAAATCCCTAAGCCCCGGGGTCACAATTTCAGCAAAAATCTGACTTTTGGCAATTCACTCAAAAATGGTGCCAGAAGCTTGCAAATGATCCCCTGAAAGCTTTGGCGATGGAAACAGAAGGCTTTTTATCACAGGACAAGAAATCAGCCCTCAAAAACGTAACCGGCAGAAAATATTTTTTTGAAAAAATCCCTAAACCCCGGGGTCACAATTTCAGCAAAAATCTGACTTTTGGCAATTCACTCAAAAATGGTGCCAGAAGCTTGCAAATGATCCCCTGAAAGCTTTGGCGATGGAAACAGAAGGCTTTTTATCACAGGACAAGAAATCAGCCCTCAAAAACGTAACCGGCAGAAAATATTTTTTTGAAAAAATCCCTAAGCCCCGGGGTCACAATTTCAGCAAAAATCTGACTTTTGGCAATTCACTCAAAAATGGTGCCAGAAGGTTGCAAATGATCCCCTGAAAGCTTTGGCGATGGAAACAGAAGGCTTTTTATCACAGGACAAGAAATCAGCCCTCAAAAACGTAACCGGCAGAAAATATTTTTTTGAAAAAATCCCTAAGCCCCGGGGTCACAATTTCAGCAAAAATATGACTTTTGGCAATTCACTCAAAAATGGTGCCAGAAGCTTGCAAATGATCCCCTGAAAGCTTTGGCGATGGAAACAGAAGGCTTTTTATCACAGGACAAGAAATCAGCCCTCAAAAACTTAACTGGCAGAAAATATTTTTTTGAAAAAATCCCTAAGGTCACAATTTCAACAAAAATCTGACTTTTGGCAATTCACTCAAAAATGGTGCCAGAAGCTTGCAAATGATCCCCTGAAAGGTTTGGCACTCGAAACAGAAGGCTTTTTATCACAGGACAAGAAATCAGCCCTCAAAAACGTAACTGGCAGAAAATATTTTTTTGAAAAAATCCCTAAGCCCCGGGGTCACAATTTCAGCAAAAATCTGACTTTTGGCAATTCACTCAAAAATGGTGCCAGAAGCTTGCAGATGATCCCCTGAAAGCTTTGGCGATGGAAACAGAAGGCTTTTTATCAGAGAACAAGAAATCAGCCCTCAAAAACGTAACCGGCAGAAAATATTTTTTTGAAAAAATCCCTAAGCCCCGGGGTCACAATTTCAGCAAAAATCTGACTTTTGGCAATTCACTCAAAAATGGTGCCAGAAGGTTGCAAATGATCCCTTGAAAGCTTTGGCGATGGAAACAGAAGGCTTTTTATCACAGGACAAGAAATCAGCCCTCAAAAACGTAACCGGCAGAAAATATTTTTTTGAAAAAATCCCTAAACCCCGGGGTCACAATTTCAGCAAAAATCTGACTTTTGGCAATTCACTCAAAAATGGTGCCAGAAGCTTGCAAATGATCCCCTGAAAGCTTTGGCGATGGAAACAGAAGGCTTTTTATCACAGGACAAGAAATCAGCCCTCAAAAACGTAACCGGCAGAAAATATTTTTTTGAAAAAATCCCTAAGCCCCGGGGTCACAATTTCAGCAAAAATCTGACTTTTGGCAATTCACTCAAAAATGGTGCCAGAAGGTTGCAAATGATCCCCTGAAAGCTTTGGCGATGGAAACAGAAGGCTTTTTATCACAGGACAAGAAATCAGCCCTCAAAAACGTAACCGGCAGAAAATATTTTTTTGAAAAAATCCCTAAGCCCCGGGGTCACAATTTCAGCAAAAATCTGACTTTTTGCAATTCTCTCAAAAATGGTGCCAGAAGCTTGCAAATGATCCCCTGAAAGCTTTGGTGATGGAAACAGAAGGCTTTTTATCACAGGACAAGAAATCAGCCCTCAAAAACTTAACCGGCAGAAAATATTTTTTTGAAAAAATCCCTAAGCCCCGGGGTCACAATTTCAGCAAAAATCTGACTTTTGGCAATTCACTCAAAAATGGTGCCAGAAGCTTGCAAATGATCCCCTGAAAGGTTTGGCACTCGAAAAAGAAGGCTTTTTATCACAGGACAAGAAATCAGCCCTCAAAAACTTAACTGGCAGAAAATATTTTTTTGAAAAAATCCCTAAGCCCCGGGCTCAGAATTTCAGCAAAAATCTGACTTTTGGCAATTCACTCAAAAATGGTGCCAGAAGCTTGCAAATGATCCCCTGAAAGGTTTGGCACTCGAAACAGAAGGCTTTTTATCACAGGACAAGAAATCAGCCCTCAAAAACGTAACTGGCAGAAAATATTTTTTTGAAAAAATCCCTAAGCCCCGGGGTCACAATTTCAGCAAAAATATGACTTTTGGCAATTCACTCAAAAATGGTGCCAGAAGCTTGCAGATGATCCCCTGAAAGCTTTGGCGATGGAAACAGAAGGCTTTTTATCAGAGAACAAGAAATCAGCCCTCAAAAACGTAACCGGCAGAAAATATTTTTTTGAAAAAATCCCTAAGCCCCGGGGTCACAATTTCAGCAAAAATCTGACTTTTGGCAATTCACTCAAAAATGGTGCCAGAAGGTTGCAAATGATCCCCTGAAAGCTTTGGCGATGGAAACAGAAGGCTGTTTATCACAGGACAAGAAATCAGCCCTCAAAAACGTAACCGGCAGAAAATATTTTTTTGAAAAAATCCCTAAGCCCCGGGGTCACAATTTCAGCAAAAATCTGACTTTTGGCAATTCACTCAAAAATGGTGCCAGAAGGTTGCAAATGATCCCCTGAAAGCTTTGGCGATGGAAACAGAAGGCTTTTTATCACAGGACAAGAAATCAGCCCTCAAAAACGTAACCGGCAGAAAATATTTTTTTGAAAAAATCCCTAAGCCCCGGGGTCACAATTTCAGCAAAAATCTGACTTTTGGCAATTCACTCAAAAATGGTGCCAGAAGCTTGCAAATGATCCCCTGAAAGCTTTGGCGATGGAAACAGAAGGCTTTTTATCACAGGACAAGAAATCAGCCCTCAAAAACGTAACCGGCAGAAAATATTTTTTTGAAAAAATCCCTAAACCCCGGGGTCACAATTTCAGCAAAAATCTGACTTTTGGCAATTCACTCAAAAATGGTGCCAGAAGCTTGCAAATGATCCCCTGAAAGCTTTGGCGATGGAAACAGAAGGCTTTTTATCACAGGACAAGAAATCAGCCCTCAAAAACGTAACCGGCAGAAAATATTTTTTTGAAAAAATCCCTAAGCCCCGGGGTCACAATTTCAGCAAAAATCTGACTTTTGGCAATTCACTCAAAAATGGTGCCAGAAGGTTGCAAATGATCCCCTGAAAGCTTTGGCGATGGAAACAGAAGGCTTTTTATCACAGGACAAGAAATCAGCCCTCAAAAACGTAACCGGCAGAAAATATTTTTTTGAAAAAATCCCTAAGCCCCGGGGTCACAATTTCAGCAAAAATATAACTTTTGGCAATTCACTCAAAAATGGTGCCAGAAGCTTGCAAATGATCCCCTGAAAGCTTTGGCGATGGAAACAGAAGGCTTTTTATCACAGGACAAGAAATCAGCCCTCAAAAACTTAACTGGCAGAAAATATTTTTTTGAAAAAATCCCTAAGGTCACAATTTCAACAAAAATCTGACTTTTGGCAATTCACTCAAAAATGGTGCCAGAAGCTTGCAAATGATCCCCTGAAAGGTTTGGCACTCGAAACAGAAGGCTTTTTATCACAGGACAAGAAATCAGCCCTCAAAAACGTAACCGGCAGAAAATATTTTTTTGAAAAAATCCCTAAGCCCCGGGGTCACAATTTCAGCAAAAATCTGACTTTTGGCAATTCACTCAAAAATGGTGCCAGAAGGTTGCAAATGATCCCTTGAAAGCTTTGGCGATGGAAACAGAAGGCTTTTTATCACAGGACAAGAAATCAGCCCTCAAAAACGTAACCGGCAGAAAATATTTTTTTGAAAAAATCCCTAAGCCCCGGGGTCACAATTTCAGCAAAAATATGACTTTTGGCAATTCACTCAAAAATGGTGCCAGAAGGTTACAAATGATCCCCTGAAAGCTTTGGCGATGGAAACAGAAGGCTTTTTATCACAGGACAAGAAATCAGCCCTCAAAAACTTAACCGGCAGAAAATATTTTTTTGAAAAAATCCCTAAGCCCCGGGGTCACAATTTCAGCAAAAATCTGACTTTTTGCAATTCTCTCAAAAATGGTGCCAGAAGCTTGCAAATGATCCCCTGAAAGCTTTGGTGATGGAAACAGAAGGCTTTTTATCACAGGACAAGAAATCAGCCCTCAAAAACTTAACCGGCAGAAAATATTTTTTTGAAAAAATCCCTAAGCCCCGGGGTCACAATTTCAGCAAAAATCTGACTTTTGGCAATTCACTCAAAAATGGTGCCAGAAGCTTGCAAATGATCCCCTGAAAGGTTTGGCACTCGAAAAAGAAGGCTTTTTATCACAGGACAAGAAATCAGCCCTCAAAAACTTAACTGGCAGAAAATATTTTTTTGAAAAAATCCCTAAGCCCCGGGCTCAGAATTTCAGCAAAAATCTGACTTTTGGCAATTCACTCAAAAATGGTGCCAGAAGCTTGCAAATGATCCCCTGAAAGGTTTGGCACTCGAAACAGAAGGCTTTTTATCACAGGACAAGAAATCAGCCCTCAAAAACGTAACTGGCAGAAAATATTTTTTTGAAAAAATCCCTAAGCCCCGGGGTCACAATTTCAGCAAAAATATGACTTTTGGCAATTCACTCAAAAATGGTGCCAGAAGCTTGCAGATGATCCCCTGAAAGCTTTGGCGATGGAAACAGAAGGCTTTTTATCAGAGAACAAGAAATCAGCCCTCAAAAACGTAACCGGCAGAAAATATTTTTTTGAAAAAATCCCTAAGCCCCGGGGTCACAATTTCAGCAAAAATCTGACTTTTGGCAATTCACTCAAAAATGGTGCCAGAAGGTTGCAAATGATCCCCTGAAAGCTTTGGCGATGGAAACAGAAGGCTGTTTATCACAGGACAAGAAATCAGCCCTCAAAAACGTAACCGGCAGAAAATATTTTTTTGAAAAAATCCCTAAGCCCCGGGGTCACAATTTCAGCAAAAATCTGACTTTTGGCAATTCACTCAAAAATGGTGCCAGAAGGTTGCAAATGATCCCCTGAAAGCTTTGGCGATGGAAACAGAAGGCTTTTTATCACAGGACAAGAAATCAGCCCTCAAAAACGTAACCGGCAGAAAATATTTTTTTGAAAAAATCCCTAAGCCCCGGGGTCACAATTTCAGCAAAAATCTGACTTTTGGCAATTCACTCAAAAATGGTGCCAGAAGCTTGCAAATGATCCCCTGAAAGCTTTGGCGATGGAAACAGAAGGCTTTTTATCACAGGACAAGAAATCAGCCCTCAAAAACGTAACCGGCAGAAAATATTTTTTTGAAAAAATCCCTAAGCCCCGGGGTCACAATTTCAGCAAAAATCTGACTTTTGGCAATTCACTCAAAAATGGTGCCAGAAGGTTGCAAATGATCCCCTGAAAGCTTTGGCGATGGAAACAGAAGGCTTTTTATCACAGGACAAGAAATCAGCCCTCAAAAACGTAACCGGCAGAAAATATTTTTTTGAAAAAATCCCTAAGCCCCGGGGTCACAATTTCAGCAAAAATCTGACTTTTGGCAATTCACTCAAAAATGGTGCCAGAAGGTTACAAATGATCCCCTGAAAGCTTTGGCGATGGAAACAGAAGGCTTTTTGTCACAGGACAAGAAATCAGCCCTCACAAACTTAACCGGCAGAAAATATTTTTTTGAAAAAATCCCTAAGCCCCGGGGTCACAATTTCAGCAAAAATCTGACTTTTGGCAATTCACTCAAAAATGGTGCCAGAAGCTTGCAAATGATCCCCTGAAAGGTTTGGCACTCGAAAAAGAAGGCTTTTTATCACAGGACAAGAAATCAGCCCTCAAAAACTTAACTGGCAGAAAATATTTTTTTGAAAAAATCCCTAAGGTCACAATTTCAACAAAAATCTGACTTTTGGCAATTCACTCAAAAATGGTGCCAGAAGCTTGCAAATGATACCCTGAAAGGTTTGGCACTCGAAACAGAAGGCTTTTTATCACAGGACAAGAAATCAGCCCTCAAAAACGTAACTGGCAGAAAATATTTTTTTGAAAAAATCCCTAAGCCCCGGGGTCACAATTTCAGCAAAAATATGACTTTTGGCAATTCACTCAAAAATGGTGCCAGAAGCTTGCAAATGATCCCCTGAAAGCTTTGGCGATGGAAACAGAAGGCTTTTTATGAGAGAACAAGAAATCAGCCCTCAAAAACGTAACCGGCAAAAAATATTTTTTTGAAAAAATCCCTAAGCCCCGGGGTCACAATTTCAGCAAAAATCTGACTTTTGGCAATTCAATCAAAAATGGTGCCAGAAGGTTGCAAATGATCCCCTGAAAGCTTTGGCGATGGAAACAGAAGGCTTTTTATCACAGGACAAGAAATCAGCCCTCAAAAAGTTAACCAGCAGAAAATATTTTTTTTGAAAAAAACCCTAAGCCCCGGGGTCACAATTTCAGCAAAAATCTGACTTTTGGCAATTCACTCAAAATTGGTGCCAGAAGCTTGCAAATGATCCTCCGAAAGCTTTGGCGATGGAAACAGAAGGCTTTTTATCACAGGACAAGAAATCAGCCCTCAAAAACGTAACCGGCAGAAAATATTTTTTTGAAAAAATCCCTAAGCCCCGGGGTCACAATTTCAGCAAAAATCTGACTTTTGGCAATTCACTCAAAAATGGTGCCAGAAGCTTGCAAATGATCCCCTGAAAGCTTTGGCGATGGAAACAGAAGGCTTTTTATCACAGGACAAGAAATCAGCCCTCAAAAACGTAATCGGCAGAAAATATTTTTTTGAAAAAATCCCTAAGCCCCGGGGTCACAATTTCAGCAAAAATCTGACTTTTGGCAATTCACTCAAAAAGGGTGCCAGAAGGTTGCAAATGATCCCCTGAAAGCTTTGGCGATGGAAACAGAAGGCTTTTTATCACAGGACAAGAAATCAGCCCTCAAAAACGTAACCGGCAGAAAATATTTTTTTGAAAAAATCCCCAAACCCCGGGGTCACAATTTCAGCAAAAATCTGACTTTTGGCAATTCACTCAAAAATGGTGCCAGAAGGTTACAAATGATCCCCTGAAAGCTTTGGCGATGGAAACAGAAGGCTTTTTGTCACAGGACAAGAAATCAGCCCTCACAAACTTAACCGGCAGAAAATATTTTTTTGAAAAAATCCCTAAGCCCCGGGGTCACAATTTCAGCAAAAATCTGACTTTTGGCAATTCACTCAAAAATGGTGCCAGAAGCTTGCAAATGATCCCCTGAAAGGTTTGGCACTCGAAAAAGAAGGCTTTTTATCACAGGACAAGAAATCAGCCCTCAAAAACTTAACTGGCAGAAAATATTTTTTTGAAAAAATCCCTAAGGTCACAATTTCAACAAAAATCTGACTTTTGGCAATTCACTCAAAAATGGTGCCAGAAGCTTGCAAATGATACCCTGAAAGGTTTGGCACTCGAAACAGAAGGCTTTTTATCACAGGACAAGAAATCAGCCCTCAAAAACGTAACTGGCAGAAAATATTTTTTTGAAAAAATCCCTAAGCCCCGGGGTCACAATTTCAGCAAAAATATGACTTTTGGCAATTCACTCAAAAATGGTGCCAGAAGCTTGCAAATGATCCCCTGAAAGCTTTGGCGATGGAAACAGAAGGCTTTTTATGAGAGAACAAGAAATCAGCCCTCAAAAACGTAACCGGCAAAAAATATTTTTTTGAAAAAATCCCTAAGCCCCGGGGTCACAATTTCAGCAAAAATCTGACTTTTGGCAATTCAATCAAAAATGGTGCCAGAAGGTTGCAAATGATCCCCTGAAAGCTTTGGCGATGGAAACAGAAGGCTTTTTATCACAGGACAAGAAATCAGCCCTCAAAAAGTTAACCAGCAGAAAATATTTTTTTTGAAAAAAACCCTAAGCCCCGGGGTCACAATTTCAGCAAAAATCTGACTTTTGGCAATTCACTCAAAAATGGTGCCAGAAGCTTGCAAATGATCCCCTGAAAGCTTTGGCGATGGAAACAGAAGGCTTTTTATCACAGGACAAGAAATCAGCCCTCAAAAACGTAATCGGCAGAAAATATTTTTTTGAAAAAATCCCTAAGCCCCGGGGTCACAATTTCAGCAAAAATCTGACTTTTGGCAATTCACTCAAAAAGGGTGCCAGAAGGTTGCAAATGATCCCCTGAAAGCTTTGGCGATGGAAACAGAAGGCTTTTTATCACAGGACAAGAAATCAGCCCTCAAAAACGTAACCGGCAGAAAATATTTTTTTGAAAAAATCCCCAAACCCCGGGGTCACAATTTCAGCAAAAATCTGACTTTTGGCAATTCACTCAAAAATGGTGCCAGAAGGTTACAAATGATCCCCTGAAAGGTTTGGCACTCGAAAAAGAAGGCTTTTTATCACAGGACAAGAAATCAGCCCTCAAAAACGTAACCGGCAGAAAATATTTTTTTGAAAAAATCCCTAAGCCCCGGGGTCACAATTTCAGCAAAAATCTGACTTTTGGCAATTCACTCAAAAATGGTGCTAGAAGCTTGCAAATGATCCCCTGAAAGCTTTGGCGATGGAAACAGAAGGCTTTTTATCACAGGACAAGAAATCAGCCCTCAAAAACGTAACCGGCAGAAAATATTTTTTTGAAAAAATCCCTAAGCCCCGGGGTCACAATTTCAGCAAAAATCTGACTTTTGGCAATTCACTCAAAAATGGTGCCAGAAGGTTACAAATGATCCCCTGAAAGCTTTGGCGATGGAAACAGAAGGCTTTTTGTCACAGGACAAGAAATCAGCCCTCAAAAACTTAACCGGCAGAAAATATTTTTTTGAAAAAATCCCTAAGCCCCGGGGTCACAATTTCAGCAAAAATCTGACTTTTGGCAATTCACTCAAAAATGGTGCCAGAAGCTTGCAAATGATCCCCTGAAAGGTTTGGCACTCGAAAAAGAAGGCTTTTTATCACAGGACAAGAAATCAGCCCTCAAAAACTTAACTGGCAGAAAATATTTTTTTGAAAAAATCCCTAAGGTCACAATTTCAACAAAAATCTGACTTTTGGCAATTCACTCAAAAATGGTGCCAGAAGCTTGCAAATGATACCCTGAAAGGTTTGGCACTCGAAACAGAAGGCTTTTTATCACAGGACAAGAAATCAGCCCTCAAAAACGTAACTGGCAGAAAATATTTTTTTGAAAAAATCCCTAAGCCCCGGGGTCACAATTTCAGCAAAAATATGACTTTTGGCAATTCACTCAAAAATGGTGCCAGAAGCTTGCAAATGATCCCCTGAAAGCTTTGGCGATGGAAACAGAAGGCTTTTTATCAGAGAACAAGAAATCAGCCCTTAAAAACGTAACCGGCAGAAAATATTTTTTTGAAAAAATCCCTAAGCCCCGGGGTCACAATTTCAGCAAAAATCTGACTTTTGGCAATTCACTCAAAAATGGTGCCAGAAGGTTACAAATGATCCCCTGAAAGCTTTGGCGATGGAAACAGAAGGCTTTTTGTCACAGGACAAGAAATCAGCCCTCAAAAACTTAACCGGCAGAAAATATTTTTTTGAAAAAATCCCTAAGCCCCGGGGTCACAATTTCAGCAAAAATCTGACTTTTGGCAATTCACTCAAAAATGGTGCCAGAAGCTTGCAAATGATCCCCTGAAAGGTTTGGCACTCGAAAAAGAAGGCTTTTTATCACAGGACAAGAAATCAGCCCTCAAAAACTTAACTGGCAGAAAATATTTTTTTGAAAAAATCCCTAAGGTCACAATTTCAACAAAAATCTGACTTTTGGCAATTCACTCAAAAATCGTGCCAGAAGCTTGCAAATGATACCCTGAAAGGTTTGGCACTCGAAACAGAAGGCTTTTTATCACAGGACAAGAAATCAGCCCTCAAAAATGTAACTGGCAGAAAATATTTTTTTGAAAAAATCCCTAAGCCCCGGGGTCACAATTTCAGCAAAAATCTGACTTTTGGCAATTCACTCAAAAATGGTGCCAGAAGGTTGCAAATGATCCCCTGAAAGCTTTGGCGATGGAAACAGAAGGCTTTTTATCACAGGACAAGAAATCAGCCCTCAAAAACTTAACTGGCAGAAAATATTTTTTTGAAAAAATCCCTAAGCCCCGGGGTCACAATTTCAGCAAAAATCTGACTTTTGGCAATTCACTCAAAAATGGTGCCAGAAGCTTGCAAATGATCCCCTGAAAGGTTTGGCACTCGAAAAAGAAGGCTTTTTATCACAGGACAAGAAATCAGCCCTCAAAAACTTAACTGGCAGAAAATATTTTTTTGAAAAGATCCCTAAGGTCACAATTTCAACAAAAATCTGACTTTTGGCAATTCACTCAAAAATGGTGCCAGAAGCTTGCAAATGATCCCCTGAAAGGTTTGGCACTCGAAACAGAAGGCTTTTTATCACAGGACAAGAAATCAGCCCTCAAAAACGTAACTGGCAGAAAATATTTTTTTGAAAAAATCCCTAAGCCCCGGGGTCACAATTTCAGCAAAAATCTGACTTTTGGCAATTCACTCAAAAATGGTGCCAGAAGCTTGCAAATGATCCCCTGAAAGCTTTGGCGATGGAAACAGAAGGCTTTTTATCAGAGAACAAGAAATCAGCCCTCAAAAACGTAACAGGCAGAAAATATTTTTTTGAAAAAATCCCTAAGCCCCGGGGTCACAATTTCAGCAAAAATCTGACTTTTGGCAATTCACTCAAAAATGGTGCCAGAAGGTTGCAAATGATCCCCTGAAAGCTTTGGCGATGGAAACAGAAGGCTTTTTATCACAGGACAAGAAATCAGCCCTCAAAAACTTAACCGGCAGAAAATATTTTTTTGAAAAAATCCCTAAGCCCCGGGGTCACGATTTCAGCAAAAATCTGACTTTTGACAGTTCACTCAAAAATGGTGCCAGAAGCTTGCAAATGATCCCCTGAAAGCTTTGGCGATGGAAACAGAAGGCTTTTTATCACAGGACAAGAAATCAGCCCTCAAAAACGTAACCGGCAGAAAATATTTTTTTGAAAAAATCCCTAAGCCCCGGGGTCACAATTTCAGCAAAAATCTGACTTTTGGCAATTCACTCAAAAATGGTGCCAGAAGCTTGCAAATGATCCCCTGAAAGCTTTGGCGATGGAAACAGAAGGCTTTTTATCACAGGACAAGAAATCAGCCCTCAAAAACGTAACCGGCAGAAAATATTTTTTTGAAAAAATCCCTAAGCCCCGGGGTCACAATTTCAGCAAAAATCTGACTTTTGGCAATTCACTCAAAAATGGTGCCAGAAGGTTGCAAATGATCCCCTGAAAGCTTTGGCGATGGAAACAGAAGGCTTTTTATCACAGGACAAGAAATCAGCCCTCAAAAACGTAACCGGCAGAAAATATTTTTTTGAAAAAATCCCTAAGCCCCGGGGTCACAATTTCAGCAAAAATCTGACTTTTGGCAATTCACTCAAAAATGGTGCCAGAAGGTTACAAATGATCCCCTGAAAGGTTTGGCACTCGAAAAAGAAGGCTTTTTATCACAGGACAAGAAATCAGCCCTCAAAAACGTAACCGGCAGAAAATATTTTTTTGAAAAAATCCCTAAGCCCCGGGGTCACAATTTCAGCAAAAATATGACTTTTGGCAATTCACTCAAAAATGGTGCCAGAAGCTTGCAAATGATCCCCTGAAAGGTTTGGCACTCGAAACAGAAGGCTTTTTATCACTGGACAATAAATCAGCCCTCAAAAACGTAACCGGTAGAAAACATTTTTTTGAAAAAATCCCTAAGCCCCGGGGTCACAATTTCAGCAAAAATCTGACTTTTGGCAATTCACTCAAAAATGGTGCCAGAAGCTTGCAAATGATCCCCTGAAAGCTTTGGTGATGGAAACAGAAGGCTTTTTATCACAGGACAAGAAATCAGCCCTCAAAAACTTAACCGGCAGAAAATATTTTTTTGAAAAAATCCCTATGCCCCGGGGTCACAATTTCAGCAAAAATCTGACTTTTGGCAATTCTCTCAAAAATGGTGCCAGAAGCTTGCAAATGATCCCCTGAAAGCTTTGGCACTCGAAACAGAAGGCTTTTTATCACAGGACAAGAAATCAGCCCTCAAAAACTTAACCGGCAGAAAATATTTTTTTGAAAAAATCCCTAAGCCCCGGGGTCACAATTTCAGCAAAAATATGACTTTTGGCAATTCACTCAAAAATGGTGCCAGAAGCTTGCAAATGATCCCCTGAAAGGTTTGGCACTCGAAAAAGAAGGCTTTTTATCACAGGACAAGAAATCAGCCCTCAAAAACGTAACCGGCAGAAAATATTTTTTTGAAAAAATCCCTAAGCCCCGGGGTCACAATTTCAGCAAAAATCTGACTTTTGGCAATTCACTCAAAAATGGTGCCAGAAGCTTGCAAATGATCCCCTGAAAGCTTTGGCGATGGAAACAGAAGGCTTTTTATCACAGGACAAGAAATCAGCCCTCAAAAACTTAACCGGCAGAAAATATTTTTTTGAAAAAATCCCTAAGCCCCGGGGTCACAATTTCAACAAAAATCTGACTTTTGGCAATTCACTCAAAACTGGTGCCAGAAGCTTGCAAATGATCCCCTGAAAGGTTTGGCACTCGAAACAGAAGGCTTTTTATCACAGGACAAGAAGTCAGCCCTCAAAAACGTAACCGGCAGAAAACATTTTTTTGAAAAAATCCCTAAGCCCCGGGGTCACAATTTCAGCAAAAATCTGACTTTTGGCAATTCACTCAAAAATGGTGCCAGAAGCTTGCAAATGATCCCCTGAAAGGTTTGGCACTCGAAACAGAAGGCTTTTTATCACAGGACAAGAAATCAGCCCTCAAAAACGTAACCGGCAGAAAATATTTTTTTGAAAAAATCCCTAAGCCCCGGGGTCACAATTTCAGCAAAAATCTGACTTTTGGCAATTCACTCAAAAATGGTGCCAGAAGCTTGCAAATGATCCCCTGAAAGCTTTGGCGATGGAAACAGAAGGCTTTTTATCACAGGACAAGAAATCAGCCCTCAAAAACTTAACCGGCAGAAAATATTTTTTTGAAAAAATCCCTAAGCCCCGGGGTCACAATTTCAGCAAAAATATGACTTTTGGCAATTCACTCAAAAATGGTGCCAGAAGCTTGCAAATGATCCCCTGAAAGGTTTGGCACTCGAAACAGAAGGCTTTTTATCACAGGACAAGAAATCAGCCCTCAAAAACTTAACCGGCAGAAAATATTTTTTTGAAAAAATCCCTAAGCCCCGGGGTCACAATTTCAGCAAAAATCTGACTTTTGGCAATTCACTCAAATATGGTGCCAGAAGCTTGCAAATGATCCCCTGAAAGCTTTGGCGATGGAAACAGAAGGCTTTTTATCACAGGACAAGAAATCAGCCCTCAAAAACTTAACCGGCAGAAAATATTTTTTTGAAAAAATCCCTAAGCCCCGGGGTCACAATTTCAGCAAAAATCTGACTTTTGGCAATTCACTCAAAAATGGTGCCAGAAGCTTGCAAATGATCCCCTAAAAGCTTTGGCACTCGAAACAGAAGGCTTTTTATCACAGGACAAGAAATCAGCCCTCAAAAACTTAACCGACAGAAAATATTTTTTTGAAAAAATCCCTAAGCCCCGGGGTCACAATTTCAGCAAAAATCTGACTTTTGGCAATTCACTCAAAAATGGTGCCAGAAGCTTGCAAATGATCCCCTAAAAGCTTTGGCACTCGAAACAGAAGGCTTTTTATCACAGGACAAGAAATCAGCCCTCAAAAACGTAACCGGCAGAAAATATTTTTTTGAAAAAATCCCTAAGCCCCAGGGTCACAATTTCAGCAAAAATCTGACTTTTGGCAATTAACTCAAAAATGGTGCCAGAAGCTTGCAAATGATCCCCTGAAAGCTGTGGCGATGGAAACAGAAGGCTTTTTATCACAGGACAAGAAATCAGCCCTCAAAAATTTAACCGGCAGAAAATATTTTTTTGAAAAAATCCCTAAGCCCCGGGGTCACAATTTCAACAAAAATCTGACTTTTGGCAATTCACTCAAAAATGGTGCCAGAAGCTTGCAAATGATCCCCTGAAAGCTTTGGCGATGGAAACAGAAGGCTTTTTATCACAGGACAAGAAATCAGCCCTCAAAAACTTAACCGACAGAAAATATTTTTTTGAAAAAATCCCTAAGCCCCGGGGTCACAATTTCAGCAAAAATCTGACTTTTGGCAATTCACTCAAAAATGGTGCCAGAAGCTTGCAAATGATGCCCTGAAAAGTTTGGCGATCGAAACAGAAGGCTTTTTATCACAGGACAAGAAGTCAGCCATCAAAAACGTAACTAGCAGAAAATATTTTTTTGAAAAAATCCCTAAGCCCCGGGGTCACAATTTCAGCAAAAATCTGACTTTTGGCAATTCACTCAAAAATGGTGCCAGAAGCTGGCAAATGATCCCCTGAAAGCTTTGGCGATGGAAACAGAAGGCTTTTTATCACAGGACAAGAAATCAGCCCTCAAAAACTTAACCGGCCGAAAATATTTTTTTGAAAAAATCCCTAAGCCCTAGGGTCACAATTTCAGCCAAAATCTGACTTTTGGCAATTCACTCAAAAATGGTGCCAGAAGCTTGGAAATGATCCCCTGAAAGCTTTGGCGATGGAAACAGAAGGCTTTTTATCACAGGACAAGAAATCAGCCCTCAAAAACGTAACCGGCAGAAAATATTTTTTTGAAAAAATCCCTAAGCCCCGGGGTCACAATTTCAGCAAAAATCTGACTTTTGGCAATTCACTCAAAAATGGTGCCAGAAGGTTACAAATGATCCCCTGAAAGCTTTGGCGATGGAAACAGAAGGCTTTTTATCACAGGACAAGAAATCAGCCCTCAAAAACTTAACCGGCAGAAAATATTTTTTTGAAAAAATCCCTAAGCCCCGGGGTCACAATTTCAGCAAAAATCTGACTTTTGGCAATTCACTCAAAAATGGTGCCAGAAGCTTGCAAATGATGCCCTGAAAAGTTTGGCACTCGAAACAGAAGACTTTTTATCACAGGACAAGAAATCAGCCCTCAAAAACGTAACCGGCAGAAAATATTTTTTTGAAAAAATCCCTAAGCCCCGGGGTCACAATTTCAGCAAAAATCTGACTTTTGGCAATTCACTCAAAAATGGTGCCAGAAGGTTACAAATGATCCCCTGAAAGCTTTGGCGATGGAAACAGAAGGCTTTTTATCACAGGACAAGAAATCAGCCCTCAAAAACTTAACCGGCAGAAAATATTTTTTTGAAAAAATCCCTAAGCCCCGGGGTCACAATTTCAGCAAAAATCTGACTTTTGGCAATTCACTCAAAAATGGTGCCAGAAGGTTACAAATGATCCCCTGAAAGCTTTGGCGATGGAAACAGAAGGCTTTTTATCACAGGACAAGAAATCAGCCCTCAAAAACTTAACCGGCAGAAAATATTTTTTTGAAAAAATCCCTAAGCCCCGGGGTCACAATTTCAGCAAATATCTGACTTTTGGCAATTCACTCAAAAAAGGTGCCAGAAGGTTGCAAATGATCCCCTGAAGGCTTTGGCGATGGAAACAGAAGGCTTTTTATCACAGGACAAGAAATCAGCCCTCAAAAACTTAACCGGCAGAAAATATTTTTTTGAAAAAATCCCTAAGCCCCGGGGTCACAATTTCAGCAAAAATCTGACTTTTGGCAATTCACTCAAAAATGGTGCCAGAAGCTTGCAAATGCTCCCCTGAAAGCTTTGGCTATGGAAACAGAAGGCTTTTTATCACAGGACAAGAAATCAGCCCTCAAAAACTTAACCGGCAGGAAATATTTTTTTGAAAAAATCCCTAAGCCCCGGGGTCACAATTTCAGCAAAAATCTGACTTTTGGCAATTCTCTCAAAAATGGTGCCAGAAGCTTGCAAATGATCCCCTGAAAGCTTTGGCGATCGAAACAGAAGGCTTTTTATCACAGGACAAGAAATCAGCCCTCAAAAACTTAACCGGCAGAAAATATTTTTTTGGAAAAATCCCTAAGCCCCGGGGTCACAATTTCAGAAAAAATCTGACTTTTGGCAATTCACTCAAAAATGGTGCCAGAAGCTTGCAAATGATCCCCTGAAAGGTTTGGCACTCGAAAAAGAAAGCTTTTTATCACAGGACAAGAAATCAGCCCTCAAAAACGTAACCGGCAGAAAATATTTTTTTGAAAAAATCCCTAAGCCCCGGGGTCACAATTTCAGCAAAAATCTGACTTTTGGCAATTCACTCAAAAATTGTGCCAGAAGCTTGCAAATGATCCCCTGAAAGCTTTGGCGATGGAAACAGAAGGCTTTTTATCACAGGACAAGAAATCAGCCCTCAAAAACTTAAGAGGCAGAAAATATTTTTTTGAAAAAATCCCTAAGCCCCGGGGTCACAATTTCAGCAAATATCTGACTTTTGGCAATTCACTCAAAAAAGGTGCCAGAAGGTTGCAAATGATCCCCTGAAGGCTTTGGCGATGGAAACAGAAGGCTTTTTATCACAGGACAAGAAATCAGCCCTCAAAAACTTAACCGGCAGAAAATATTTTTTTGAAAAAATCCCTAAGCCCCCGGGGTCACGATTTCAGCAAAAATCTGACTTTTGGCAATTCACTCAAAAATGGTGCCAACCGGTTGTAAATTGTCCCCTGAAAGCTTTGGCGATGGAAACAGAAGGCTTTTTATCACAGGACAAGAAATCAGCCCTCAAAAACTTAACCGGCAAAAAATATTTTTTTGAAAAAATCCCTAAGCCCCGGGGTCACAATTTCAGCAAAAATCTGACTTTTGGCAATTCACTCAAAAATGGTGCCAGAAGCTTGCAAATGCTCCCCTGAAAGCTTTGGCTATGGAAACAGAAGGCTTTTTATCACAGGACAAGAAATCAGCCCTCAAAAACTTAACCAGCAGGAAATATTTTTTTGAAAAAATCCCTAAGCCCCGGGGTCACAATTTCAGCAAAAATCTGACTTTTGGCAATTCTCTCAAAAATGGTGCCAGAAGCTTGCAAATGATCCCCTGAAAGCTTTGGCGATCGAAACAGAAGGCTTTTTATCACAGGACAAGAAATCAGCCCTCAAAAACTTAACCGGCAGAAAATATTTTTTTGGAAAAATCCCTAAGCCCCGGGGTCACAATTTCAGAAAAAATCTGACTTTTGGCAATTCACTCAAAAATGGTGCCAGAAGCTTGCAAATGATCCCCTGAAAGGTTTGGCACTCGAAAAAGAAAGCTTTTTATCACAGGACAAGAAATCAGCCCTCAAAAACGTAACCGGCAGAAAATATTTTTTTGAAAAAATCCCTAAGCCCCGGGGTCAAAATTTCAGCAAAAATCTGACTTTTGGCAATTCACTCAAAAATTGTGCCAGAAGCTTGCAAATGATCCCCTGAAAGCTTTGGCGATGGAAACAGAAGGCTTTTTATCACAGGACAAGAAATCAGCCCTCAAAAACTTAAGAGGCAGAAAAT
Source organism: Podarcis vaucheri (assembly GCF_965113315.1). Lineage (NCBI taxonomy): Eukaryota > Metazoa > Chordata > Lepidosauria > Squamata > Lacertidae > Podarcis > Podarcis vaucheri. The sequence goes on along the minus strand of NW_028118808.1, from coordinate 1,652,320 downwards.
ATTTTTTTGAAAAAATCCCTAAGCCCCGGGGTCACAATTTCAGCAAAAATCTGACTTTTGGCAATTCTCTCAAAAATAGTGCCAGAAGCTTGCATATGATCCCCTGAAAGCTTTGGCGATGGAAACAGAAGGCTTTTTATCACAGGACAAGAAATCAGCCCTCAAAAACGTAACCGGCAGAAAATATTTTTTTGAAAAAATCCCTAAGCCCCGGGGTCACGATTTCAGCAAAAATCTGACTTTTGGCAGTTCACTCAAAAATGGTGCCAGAAGCTTGCAAATGATCCCGTGAAAGCTTTGGCGATGGAAACAGAAGGCTTTTTATCACAGGACAAGAAATCAGCCCTCAAAAACTTAAGAGGCAGAAAATATTTTTTTGAAAAAATCCCTAAGCCCCGGGGTCACAATTTCAGCAAAAATCTGACTTTTGGCAATTCTCTCAAAAATAGTGCCAGAAGCTTGCATATGATCCCCTGAAACCTTTGGCGATGGAAACAGAAGGCTTTTTATCACAGGACAAGAAATCAGCCCTCAAAAACTTAACCGGCAGAAAATATTTTTTTGGAAAAATCCCTAAGCCCCGGGGTCACAATTTCAGAAAAAATCTGACTTTTGGCAATTCACTCAAAAATGGTGCCAGAAGCTTGCAAATGATCCCCTGAAAGGTTTGGCACTCGAAAAAGAAAGCTTTTTATCACAGGACAAGAAATCAGCCCTCAAAAACGTAACCGGCAGAAAATATTTTTTTGAAAAAATCCCTAAGCCCCGGGGTCAAAATTTCAGCAAAAATCTGACTTTTGGCAATTCACTCAAAAATTGTGCCAGAAGCTTGCAAATGATCCCCTGAAAGCTTTGGCGATGGAAACAGAAGGCTTTTTATCACAGGACAAGAAATCAGCCCTCAAAAACTTAAGAGGCAGAAAATATTTTTTTGAAAAAATCCCTAAGCCCCGGGGTCACAATTTCAGCAAAAATCTGACTTTTGGCAATTCTCTCAAAAATAGTGCCAGAAGCTTGCATATGATCCCCTGAAAGCTTTGGCGATGGAAACAGAAGGCTTTTTATCACAGGACAAGAAATCAGCCCTCAAAAACGTAACCGGCAGAAAATATTTTTTTGAAAAAATCCCTAAGCCCCGGGGTCACGATTTCAGCAAAAATCTGACTTTTGGCAGTTCACTCAAAAATGGTGCCAGAAGCTTGCAAATGATCCCGTGAAAGCTTTGGCGATGGAAACAGAAGGCTTTTTATCACAGGACAAGAAATCAGCCCTCAAAAACTTAAGAGGCAGAAAATATTTTTTTGAAAAAATCCCTAAGCCCCGGGGTCACAATTTCAGCAAAAATCTGACTTTTGGCAATTCTCTCAAAAATAGTGCCAGAAGCTTGCATATGATCCCCTGAAACCTTTGGCGATGGAAACAGAAGGCTTTTTATCACAGGACAAGAAATCAGCCCTCAAAAACTTAACCGGCAGAAAATATTTTTTTGAAAAAATCCCAAAGCCCCGGGGTCACAATTTCAGCAAAAATCTGACTTTTGGCAATTCAATCAAAAATGGTGCCAGAAGGTTGCAAATGATCCCCTGAAAGCTTTGGCGATGGAAACAGAAGGCTTTTTATCACAGGACAAGAAATCAGCCCTCAAAAAGTTAACCAGCAGAAAATTTTTTTTTTGAAAAAAACCCTAAGCCCCGGGGTCACAATTTCAGCAAAAATCTGACTTTTGGCAATTCACTCAAAATTGGTGCCAGAAGCTTGCAAATGATCCTCCAAAAGCTTTGGCGATGGAAACAGAAGGCTTTTTATCACAGGACAAGAAATCAGCCCTCAAAAACGTAACTGGCAGAAAATATTTTTTTGAAAAAATCCCTAAGCCCCGGGGTCACAATTTCAGCAAAAATCTGACTTTTGGCAATTCTCTCAAAAATAGTGCCAGAAGCTTGCATATGATCCCCTGAAAGCTTTGGCGATGGAAACAGAAGGCTTTTTATCACAGGACAAGAAATCAGCCCTCAAAAACTTAACCGGCAGAAAATATTTTTTTGAAAAAATCCCTAAGCCCCGGGGTCAGAATTTCAGCAAAAATCTGACTTTTGGCAATTCACTCAAAAATGGTGCCAGAAGCTTGCAAATGATCCCCTGAAAGCTTTGGCGATCGAAACAGAAGGCTTTTTATCACAGGACAAGAAATCAGCCCTCAAAAACTTAACCGGCAGAAAATATTTTTTTGAAAAAATCCCTAAGCCCCGGGGTCACAATTTCAGCAAAAATCTGACTTTTGGCAATTCAATCAAAAATGGTGCCAGAAGGTTGCAAATGATCCCCTGAAAGCTTTGGCGATGGAAACAGAAGGCTTTTTATCACAGGACAAGAAATCAGCCCTCAAAAAGTTAACCAGCAGAAAATATTTTTTTTGAAAAAAACCCTAAGCCCCGGGGTCACAATTTCAGCAAAAATCTGACTTTTGGCAATTCACTCAAAATTGGTGCCAGAAGCTTGCAAATGATCCTCCGAAAGCTTTGGCGATGGAAACAGAAGGCTTTTTATCACAGGACAAGAAATCAGCCCTCAAAAACGTAACTGGCAGAAAATATTTTTTTGAAAAAATCCCTAAGCCCCGGGGTCACAATTTCAGCAAAAATCTGACTTTTGGCAATTCACTCAAAAATGGTGCCAGAAGCTTGCAAATGATCCCCTGAAAGCTTTGGCGATGGAAACAGAAGGCTTTTTATCACAGGACAAGAAATCAGCCCTCAAAAACTTAACCGGCAGAAAATATTTTTTTGAAAAAATCCCTAAGCCCCGGGGTCACAATTTCAGCAAAAATCTGACTTTTGGCAATTCACTCAAAAATGGTGCCAGAAGCTTGCAAATGATCCCCTGAAAGCTTTGGCGATCGAAACAGAAGGCTTTTTATCACAGGACAAGAAATCAGCCCTCAAAAACTTAACCGGCAGAAAATATTTTTTTGAAAAAATCCCTAAGCCCCGGGGTCACAATTTCAGCAAAAATCTGACTTTTGGCAATTCACTCAAAAATGGTGCCAGAAGCTTGCAAATGATCCCCTGAAAGCTTTGGCGATGGAAACAGAAGGCTTTTTATCACAGGACAAGAAATCAGCCCTCAAAAACTTAACCGGCAGAAAATATTTTTTTGAAAAAATCCCTAAGCCCCGGGGTCACAATTTCAGCAAAAATCTGACTTTTGGCAATTCACTCAAAAATGGTGCCAGAAGCTTGCAAATGATCCCCTGAAAGCTTTGGCGATCGAAACAGAAGGCTTTTTATCACAGGACAAGAAATCAGCCCTCAAAAACTTAACCGGCAGAAAATATTTTTTTGAAAAAATCCCTAAGCCCCGGGGTCACAATTTCAGCAAAAATATGACTTTTGGCAATTCACTCAAAAATGGTGGCAGAAGCTTGCAAATGATCCCCTGAAAGGTTTGGCACTCGAAACAGAAGGCTTTTTATCACAGGACAATAAATCAGCCCTCAAAAACGTAACCGGTAGAAAATATTTTTTTGAAAAAATCCCTAAGCCCCGGGGTCACAATTTCAGCAAAAATCTGACTTTTGGCAATTCACTCAAAAATGGTGCCAGAAGCTTGCAAATGATCCCCTGAAAGCTTTGGCGATGGAAACAGAAGGCTTTTTATCACAGGACAAGAAATCAGCCCTCAAAAACTTAACCGGCAGAAAATATTTTTTTGAAAAAATCCCTAAGCCCCGGGGTCACAATTTCAACAAAAATCTGACTTTTGGCAATTCACTCAAAACTGGTGCCAGAAGCTTGCAAATGATCCCCTGAAAGGTTTGGCACTCGAAACAGAAGGCTTTTTATCACAGGACAAGAAGTCAGCCCTCAAAAACGTAACCGGCAGAAAACATTTTTTTGAAAAAATCCCTAAGCCCCGGGGTCACAATTTCAGCAAAAATCTGACTTTTGGCAATTCACTCAAAAATGGTGCCAGAAGCTTGCAAATGATCCCCTGAAAGGTTTGGCACTCGAAAAAGAAGGCTTTTTATCACAGGACAAGAAATCAGCCCTCAAAAACGTAACCGGCAGAAAATATTTTTTTGAAAAAATCCCTAAGCCCCGGGGTCACAATTTCAGCAAAAATCTGACTTTTGGCAATTCACTCAAAAATGGTGCCAGAAGCTTGCAAATGATCCCCTGAAAGCTTTGGCGATGGAAACAGAAGGCTTTTTATCACAGGACAAGAAATCAGCCCTCAAAAACTTAACCGGCAGAAAATATTTTTTTGAAAAAATCCCTAAGCCCCGGGGTCACAATTTCAGCAAAAATATGACTTTTGGCAATTCACTCAAAAATGGTGCCAGAAGCTTGCAAATGATCCCCTGAAAGGTTTGGCACTCGAAACAGAAGGCTTTTTATCACAGGACAAGAAATCAGCCCTCAAAAACTTAACCGGCAGAAAATATTTTTTTGAAAAAATCCCTAAGCCCCAAGGTCACAATTTCAGCAAAAATCTGACTTTTGGCAATTCACTCAAATATGGTGCCAGAAGCTTGCAAATGATCCCCTGAAAGCTTTGGCGATGGAAACAGAAGGCTTTTTATCACAGGACAAGAAATCAGCCCTCAAAAACTTAACCGGCAGAAAATATTTTTTTGAAAAAATCCCTAAGCCCCGGGGTCACAATTTCAGCAAAAATCTGACTTTTGGCAATTCACTCAAAAATGGTGCCAGAAGCTTGCAAATGATCCCCTAAAAGCTTTGGCACTCGAAACAGAAGGCTTTTTATCACAGGACAAGAAATCAGCCCTCAAAAACTTAACCGACAGAAAATATTTTTTTGAAAAAATCCCTAAGCCCCGGGGTCACAATTTCAGCAAAAATCTGACTTTTGGCAATTCACTCAAAAATGGTGCCAGAAGCTTGCAAATGATCCCCTGAAAGGTTTGGCACTCGAAACAGAAGGCTTTTTATCACAGGACAATAAATCAGCCCTCAAAAACGTAACCGGTAGAAAATATTTTTTTGAAAAAATCCCTAAGCCCCGGGGTCACAATTTCAGCAAAAATCTGACTTTTGGCAATTCACTCAAAAATGGTGCCAGAAGCTTGCAAATGATCCCCTGAAAGCTTTGGTGATGGAAACAGAAGGCTTTTTATCACAGGACAAGAAATCAGCCCTCAAAAACTTAACCGGCAGAAAATATTTTTTTGAAAAAATCCCTATGCCCCGGGGTCACAATTTCAGCAAAAATATGACTTTTGGCAATTCACTCAAAAATGGTGCCAGAAGCTTGCAAATGATCCCCTGAAAGGTTTGGCACTCGAAAAAGAAGGCTTTTTATCACAGGACAAGAAATCAGCCCTCAAAAACGTAACCGGCAGAAAATATTTTTTTGAAAAAATCCCTAAGCCCCGGGGTCACAATTTCAGCAAAAATCTGACTTTTGGCAATTCACTCAAAAATGGTGCCAGAAGCTTGCAAATGATCCCCTGAAAGCTTTGGCGATGGAAACAGAAGGCTTTTTATCACAGGACAAGAAATCAGCCCTCAAAAACTTAACCGGCAGAAAATATTTTTTTGAAAAAATCCCTAAGCCCCGGGGTCACAATTTCAACAAAAATCTGACTTTTGGCAATTCACTCAAAACTGGTGCCAGAAGCTTGCAAATGATCCCCTGAAAGGTTTGGCACTCGAAACAGAAGGCTTTTTATCACAGGACAAGAAGTCAGCCCTCAAAAACGTAACCGGCAGAAAACATTTTTTTGAAAAAATCCCTAAGCCCCGGGGTCACAATTTCAGCAAAAATCTGACTTTTGGCAATTCACTCAAAAATGGTGCCAGAAGCTTGCAAATGATCCCCTGAAAGGTTTGGCACTCGAAACAGAAGGCTTTTTATCACAGGACAAGAAATCAGCCCTCAAAAACGTAACCGGCAGAAAATATTTTTTTGAAAAAATCCCTAAGCCCCGGGGTCACAATTTCAGCAAAAATCTGACTTTTGGCAATTCACTCAAAAATGGTGCCAGAAGCTTGCAAATGATCCCCTGAAAGCTTTGGCGATGGAAACAGAAGGCTTTTTATCACAGGACAAGAAATCAGCCCTCAAAAACTTAACCGGCAGAAAATATTTTTTTGAAAAAATCCCTAAGCCCCGGGGTCACAATTTCAGCAAAAATATGACTTTTGGCAATTCACTCAAAAATGGTGCCAGAAGCTTGCAAATGATCCCCTGAAAGGTTTGGCACTCGAAACAGAAGGCTTTTTATCACAGGACAAGAAATCAGCCCTCAAAAACTTAACCGGCAGAAAATATTTTTTTGAAAAAATCCCTAAGCCCCAAGGTCACAATTTCAGCAAAAATCTGACTTTTGGCAATTCACTCAAATATGGTGCCAGAAGCTTGCAAATGATCCCCTGAAAGCTTTGGCGATGGAAACAGAAGGCTTTTTATCACAGGACAAGAAATCAGCCCTCAAAAACTTAACCGGCAGAAAATATTTTTTTGAAAAAATCCCTAAGCCCCGGGGTCACAATTTCAGCAAAAATCTGACTTTTGGCAATTCACTCAAAAATGGTGCCAGAAGCTTGCAAATGATCCCCTAAAAGCTTTGGCACTCGAAACAGAAGGCTTTTTATCACAGGACAAGAAATCAGCCCTCAAAAACTTAACCGACAGAAAATATTTTTTTGAAAAAATCCCTAAGCCCCGGGGTCACAATTTCAGCAAAAATCTGACTTTTGGCAATTCACTCAAAAATGGTGCCAGAAGCTTGCAAATGATCCCCTGAAAGGTTTGGCACTCGAAACAGAAGGCTTTTTATCACAGGACAATAAATCAGCCCTCAAAAACGTAACCGGTAGAAAATATTTTTTTGAAAAAATCCCTAAGCCCCGGGGTCACAATTTCAGCAAAAATCTGACTTTTGGCAATTCACTCAAAAATGGTGCCAGAAGCTTGCAAATGATCCCCTGAAAGCTTTGGTGATGGAAACAGAAGGCTTTTTATCACAGGACAAGAAATCAGCCCTCAAAAACTTAACCGGCAGAAAATATTTTTTTGAAAAAATCCCTATGCCCCGGGGTCACAATTTCAGCAAAAATCTGACTTTTGGCAATTCTCTCAAAAATGGTGCCAGAAGCTTGCAAATGATCCCCTGAAAGCTTTGGCACTCGAAACAGAAGGCTTTTTATCACAGGACAAGAAATCAGCCCTCAAAAACTTAACCGGCAGAAAATATTTTTTTGAAAAAATCCCTAAGCCCCGGGGTCACAAATTCAGCAAAAATAAGACTTTTGGCAATTCACTCAAAAATGGTGCCAGAAGCTTGCAAATGATCCCCTGAAAGGTTTGGCACTCGAAAAAGAAGGCTTTTTATCACAGGACAAGAAATCAGCCCTCAAAAACGTAACCGGCAGAAAATATTTTTTTGAAAAAATCCCTAAGCCCCGGGGTCACAATTTCAGCAAAAATCTGACTTTTGGCAATTCACTCAAAAATGGTGCCAGAAGCTTGCAAATGATCCCCTGAAAGCTTTGGCGATGGAAACAGAAGGCTTTTTATCACAGGACAAGAAATCAGCCCTCAAAAACTTAACCGGCAGAAAATATTTTTTTGAAAAAATCCCTAAGCCCCGGGGTCACAATTTCAACAAAAATCTGACTTTTGGCAATTCACTCAAAACTGGTGCCAGAAGCTTGCAAATGATCCCCTGAAAGGTTTGGCACTCGAAACAGAAGGCTTTTTATCACAGGACAAGAAGTCAGCCCTCAAAAACGTAACCGGCAGAAAACATTTTTTTGAAAAAATCCCTAAGCCCCGGGGTCACAATTTCAGCAAAAATCTGACTTTTGGCAATTCACTCAAAAATGGTGCCAGAAGCTTGCAAATGATCCCCTGAAAGGTTTGGCACTCGAAACAGAAGGCTTTTTATCACAGGACAAGAAATCAGCCCTCAAAAACGTAACCGGCAGAAAATATTTTTTTGAAAAAATCCCTAAGCCCCGGGGTCACAATTTCAGCAAAAATCTGACTTTTGGCAATTCACTCAAAAATGGTGCCAGAAGCTTGCAAATGATCCCCTGAAAGCTTTGGCGATGGAAACAGAAGGCTTTTTATCACAGGACAAGAAATCAGCCCTCAAAAACTTAACCGGCAGAAAATATTTTTTTGAAAAAATCCCTAAGCCCCGGGGTCACAATTTCAGCAAAAATATGACTTTTGGCAATTCACTCAAAAATGGTGCCAGAAGCTTGCAAATGATCCCCTGAAAGGTTTGGCACTCGAAACAGAAGGCTTTTTATCACAGGACAAGAAATCAGCCCTCAAAAACTTAACCGGCAGAAAATATTTTTTTGAAAAAATCCCTAAGCCCCGGGGTCACAATTTCAGCAAAAATCTGACTTTTGGCAATTCACTCAAATATGGTGCCAGAAGCTTGCAAATGATCCCCTGAAAGCTTTGGCGATGGAAACAGAAGGCTTTTTATCACAGGACAAGAAATCAGCCCTCAAAAACTTAACCGGCAGAAAATATTTTTTTGAAAAAATCCCTAAGCCCCGGGGTCACAATTTCAGCAAAAATCTGACTTTTGGCAATTCACTCAAAAATGGTGCCAGAAGCTTGCAAATGATCCCCTAAAAGCTTTGGCACTCGAAACAGAAGGCTTTTTATCACAGGACAAGAAATCAGCCCTCAAAAACTTAACCGACAGAAAATATTTTTTTGAAAAAATCCCTAAGCCCCGGGGTCACAATTTCAGCAAAAATCTGACTTTTGGCAATTCACTCAAAAATGGTGCCAGAAGCTTGCAAATGATCCCCTAAAAGCTTTGGCACTCGAAACAGAAGGCTTTTTATCACAGGACAAGAAATCAGCCCTCAAAAACGTAACCGGCAGAAAATATTTTTTTGAAAAAATCCCTAAGCCCCGGGGTCACAATTTCAGCAAAAATCTGACTTTTGGCAATTAACTCAAAAATGGTGCCAGAAGCTTGCAAATGATCCCCTGAAAGCTGTGGCGATGGAAACAGAAGGCTTTTTATCACAGGACAAGAAATCAGCCCTCAAAAATTTAACCGGCAGAAAATATTTTTTTGAAAAAATCCCTAAGCCCCGGGGTCACAATTTCAACAAAAATCTGACTTTTGGCAATTCACTCAAAAATGGTGCCAGAAGCTTGCAAATGATCCCCTGAAAGCTTTGGCGATGGAAACAGAAGGCTTTTTATCACAGGACAAGAAATCAGCCCTCAAAAACTTAACCGACAGAAAATATTTTTTTGAAAAAATCCCTAAGCCCCGGGGTCACAATTTCAGCAAAAATCTGACTTTTGGCAATTCACTCAAAAATGGTGCCAGAAGCTTGCAAATGATGCCCTGAAAAGTTTGGCGATCGAAACAGAAGGCTTTTTATCACAGGACAAGAAGTCAGCCATCAAAAACGTAACTAGCAGAAAATATTTTTTTGAAAAAATCCCTAAGCCCCGGGGTCACAATTTCAGCAAAAATCTGACTTTTGGCAATTCACTCAAAAATGGTGCCAGAAGCTGGCAAATGATCCCCTGAAAGCTTTGGCGATGGAAACAGAAGGCTTTTTATCACAGGACAAGAAATCAGCCCTCAAAAACTTAACCGGCCGAAAATATTTTTTTGAAAAAATCCCTAAGCCCTAGGGTCACAATTTCAGCCAAAATCTGACTTTTGGCAATTCACTCAAAAATGGTGCCAGAAGCTTGGAAATGATCCCCTGAAAGCTTTGGCGATGGAAACAGAAGGCTTTTTATCACAGGACAAGAAATCAGCCCTCAAAAACGTAACCGGCAGAAAATATTTTTTTGAAAAAATCCCTAAGCCCCGGGGTCACAATTTCAGCAAAAATCTGACTTTTGGCAATTCACTCAAAAATGGTGCCAGAAGGTTACAAATGATCCCCTGAAAGCTTTGGCGATGGAAACAGAAGGCTTTTTATCACAGGACAAGAAATCAGCCCTCAAAAACTTAACCGGCAGAAAATATTTTTTTGAAAAAATCCCTAAGCCCCGGGGTCACAATTTCAGCAAAAATCTGACTTTTGGCAATTCACTCAAAAATGGTGCCAGAAGGTTACAAATGATCCCCTGAAAGCTTTGGCGATGGAAACAGAAGGCTTTTTATCACAGGACAAGAAATCAGCCCTCAAAAACTTAACCGGCAGAAAATATTTTTTTGAAAAAATCCCTAAGCCCCGGGGTCACAATTTCAGCAAATATCTGACTTTTGGCAATTCACTCAAAAATGTTGCCAGAAGCTTGCAAATGATCCCCTGAAAGCTTTGGCGATGGAAACAGAAGGCTTTTTATCACAGGACAAGAAATCAGCCCTCAAAAACGTAACCGGCAGAAAATATTTTTTTGAAAAAATCCCTAAGCCCCGGGGTCACAATTTCAGCAAAAATCTGACTTTTGGCAATTCACTCAAATATGGTGCCAGAAGCTTGCAAATGATCCCCTGAAAGCTTTGGCGATGGAAACAGAAGGCTTTTTATCACAGGACAAGAAATCAGCCCTCAAAAACTTAACCGGCAGAAAATATTTTTTTGAAAAAATCCCTAAGCCCCGGGGTCACAATTTCAGCAAAAATCTGACTTTTGGCAATTCACTCAAAAATGGTGCCAGAAGCTTGCAAATGATCCCCTAAAAGCTTTGGCACTCGAAACAGAAGGCTTTTTATCACAGGACAAGAAATCAGCCCTCAAAAACTTAACCGACAGAAAATATTTTTTTGAAAAAATCCCTAAGCCCCGGGGTCACAATTTCAGCAAAAATCTGACTTTTGGCAATTCACTCAAAAATGGTGCCAGAAGCTTGCAAATGATCCCCTAAAAGCTTTGGCACTCGAAACAGAAGGCTTTTTATCACAGGACAAGAAATCAGCCCTCAAAAACGTAACCGGCAGAAAATATTTTTTTGAAAAAATCCCTAAGCCCCGGGGTCACAATTTCAGCAAAAATCTGACTTTTGGCAATTAACTCAAAAATGGTGCCAGAAGCTTGCAAATGATCCCCTGAAAGCTGTGGCGATGGAAACAGAAGGCTTTTTATCACAGGACAAGAAATCAGCCCTCAAAAATTTAACCGGCAGAAAATATTTTTTTGAAAAAATCCCTAAGCCCCGGGGTCACAATTTCAACAAAAATCTGACTTTTGGCAATTCACTCAAAAATGGTGCCAGAAGCTTGCAAATGATCCCCTGAAAGCTTTGGCGATGGAAACAGAAGGCTTTTTATCACAGGACAAGAAATCAGCCCTCAAAAACTTAACCGACAGAAAATATTTTTTTGAAAAAATCCCTAAGCCCCGGGGTCACAATTTCAGCAAAAATCTGACTTTTGGCAATTCACTCAAAAATGGTGCCAGAAGCTTGCAAATGATGCCCTGAAAAGTTTGGCGATCGAAACAGAAGGCTTTTTATCATAGGACAAGAAGTCAGCCATCAAAAACGTAACTAGCAGAAAATATTTTTTTGAAAAAATCCCTAAGCCCCGGGGTCACAATTTCAGCAAAAATCTGACTTTTGGCAATTCACTCAAAAATGGTGCCAGAAGCTGGCAAATGATCCCCTGAAAGCTTTGGCGATGGAAACAGAAGGCTTTTTATCACAGGACAAGAAATCAGCCCTCAAAAACTTAACCGGCCGAAAATATTTTTTTGAAAAAATCCCTAAGCCCTAGGGTCACAATTTCAGCCAAAATCTGACTTTTGGCAATTCACTCAAAAATGGTGCCAGAAGCTTGGAAATGATCCCCTGAAAGCTTTGGCGATGGAAACAGAAGGCTTTTTATCACAGGACAAGAAATCAGCCCTCAAAAACGTAACCGGCAGAAAATATTTTTTTGAAAAAATCCCTAAGCCCCGGGGTCACAATTTCAGCAAAAATCTGACTTTTGGCAATTCACTCAAAAATGGTGCCAGAAGGTTACAAATGATCCCCTGAAAGCTTTGGCGATGGAAACAGAAGGCTTTTTATCACAGGACAAGAAATCAGCCCTCAAAAACTTAACCGGCAGAAAATATTTTTTTGAAAAAATCCCTAAGCCCCGGGGTCACAATTTCAGCAAAAATCTGACTTTTGGCAATTCACTCAAAAATGGTGCCAGAAGGTTACAAATGATCCCCTGAAAGCTTTGGCGATGGAAACAGAAGGCTTTTTATCACAGGACAAGAAATCAGCCCTCAAAAACTTAACCGGCAGAAAATATTTTTTTGAAAAAATCCCTAAGCCCCGGGGTCACAATTTCAGCAAATATCTGACTTTTGGCAATTCACTCAAAAAAGGTGCCAGAAGGTTGCAAATGATCCCCTGAAGGCTTTGGCGATGGAAACAGAAGGCTTTTTATCACAGGACAAGAAATCAGCCCTCAAAAACTTAACCGGCAGAAAATATTTTTTTGAAAAAATCCCTAAGCCCCCGGGGTCACGATTTCAGCAAAAATCTGACTTTTGGCAATTCACTCAAAAATGGTGCCAACCGGTTGTAAATTGTCCCCTGAAAGCTTTGGCGATGGAAACAGAAGGCTTTTTATCACAGGACAAGAAATCAGCCCTCAAAAACTTAACCGGCAAAAAATATTTTTTTGAAAAAATCCCTAAGCCCCGGGGTCACAATTTCAGCAAAAATCTGACTTTTGGCAATTCACTCAAAAATGGTGCCAGAAGCTTGCAAATGCTCCCCTGAAAGCTTTGGCTATGGAAACAGAAGGCTTTTTATCACAGGACAAGAAATCAGCCCTCAAAAACTTAACCAGCAGGAAATATTTTTTTGAAAAAATCCCTAAGCCCCGGGGTCACAATTTCAGCAAAAATCTGACTTTTGGCAATTCTCTCAAAAATGGTGCCAGAAGCTTGCAAATGATCCCCTGAAAGCTTTGGCGATCGAAACAGAAGGCTTTTTATCACAGGACAAGAAATCAGCCCTCAAAAACTTAACCGGCAGAAAATATTTTTTTGGAAAAATCCCTAAGCCCCGGGGTCACAATTTCAGAAAAAATCTGACTTTTGGCAATTCACTCAAAAATGGTGCCAGAAGCTTGCAAATGATCCCCTGAAAGGTTTGGCACTCGAAAAAGAAAGCTTTTTATCACAGGACAAGAAATCAGCCCTCAAAAACGTAACCGGCAGAAAATATTTTTTTGAAAAAATCCCTAAGCCCCGGGGTCACAATTTCAGCAAAAATCTGACTTTTGGCAATTCACTCAAAAATTGTGCCAGAAGCTTGCAAATGATCCCCTGAAAGCTTTGGCGATGGAAACAGAAGGCTTTTTATCACAGGACAAGAAATCAGCCCTCAAAAACTTAAGAGGCAGAAAATATTTTTTTGAAAAAATCCCTAAGCCCCGGGGTCACAATTTCAGCAAAAATCTGACTTTTGGCAATTCTCTCAAAAATAGTGCCAGAAGCTTGCATATGATCCCCTGAAAGCTTTGGCGATGGAAACAGAAGGCTTTTTATCACAGGACAAGAAATCAGCCCTCAAAAACTTAACCGGCAGAAAATATTTTTTTGAAAAAATCCCTAAGCCCCGGGGTCAGAATTTCAGCAAAAATCTGACTTTTGGCAATTCACTCAAAAATGGTGCCAGAAGCTTGCAAATGATCCCCTGAAAGCTTTGGCGATCGAAACAGAAGGCTTTTTATCACAGGACAAGAAATCAGCCCTCAAAAACTTAACCGGCAGAAAATATTTTTTTGAAAAAATCCCTAAGCCCCGGGGTCACAATTTCAGCAAAAATCTGACTTTTGGCAATTCAATCAAAAATGGTGCCAGAAGGTTGCAAATGATCCCCTGAAAGCTTTGGCGATGGAAACAGAAGGCTTTTTATCACAGGACAAGAAATCAGCCCTCAAAAAGTTAACCAGCAGAAAATATTTTTTTTGAAAAAAACCCTAAGCCCCGGGGTCACAATTTCAGCAAAAATCTGACTTTTGGCAATTCACTCAAAATTGGTGCCAGAAGCTTGCAAATGATCCTCCGAAAGCTTTGGCGATGGAAACAGAAGGCTTTTTATCACAGGACAAGAAATCAGCCCTCAAAAACGTAACTGGCAGAAAATATTTTTTTGAAAAAATCCCTAAGCCCCGGGGTCACAATTTCAGCAAAAATCTGACTTTTGGCAATTCTCTCAAAAATAGTGCCAGAAGCTTGCATATGATCCCCTGAAAGCTTTGGCGATGGAAACAGAAGGCTTTTTATCACAGGACAAGAAATCAGCCCTCAAAAACTTAACCGGCAGAAAATATTTTTTTGAAAAAATCCCTAAGCCCCGGGGTCAGAATTTCAGCAAAAATCTGACTTTTGGCAATTCACTCAAAAATGGTGCCAGAAGCTTGCAAATGATCCCCTGAAAGCTTTGGCGATCGAAACAGAAGGCTTTTTATCACAGGACAAGAAATCAGCCCTCAAAAACTTAACCGGCAGAAAATATTTTTTGAAAAAATCCCTAAGCCCCGGGGTCACAATTTCAGCAAAAATCTGACTTTTGGCAATTCAATCAAAAATGGTGCCAGAAGGTTGCAAATGATCCCCTGAAAGCTTTGGCGATGGAAACAGAAGGCTTTTTATCACAGGACAAGAAATCAGCCCTCAAAAAGTTAACCAGCAGAAAATATTTTTTTTGAAAAAAACCCTAAGCCCCGGGGTCACAATTTCAGCAAAAATCTGACTTTTGGCAATTCACTCAAAATTGGTGCCAGAAGCTTGCAAATGATCCTCCGAAAGCTTTGGCGATGGAAACAGAAGGCTTTTTATCACAGGACAAGAAATCAGCCCTCAAAAACGTAACTGGCAGAAAATATTTTTTTGAAAAAATCCCTAAGCCCCGGGGTCACAATTTCAGCAAAAATCTGACTTTTGGCAATTCTCTCAAAAATAGTGCCAGAAGCTTGCATATGATCCCCTGAAAGCTTTGGCGATGGAAACAGAAGGCTTTTTATCACAGGACAAGAAATCAGCCCTCAAAAACTTAACCGGCAGAAAATATTTTTTTGAAAAAATCCCTAAGCCCCGGGGTCAGAATTTCAGCAAAAATCTGACTTTTGGCAATTCACTCAAAAATGGTGCCAGAAGCTTGCAAATGATCCCCTGAAAGCTTTGGCGATCGAAACAGAAGGCTTTTTATCACAGGACAAGAAATCAGCCCTCAAAAACTTAACCGGCAGAAAATATTTTTTTGAAAAAATCCCTAAGCCCCGGGGTCACAATTTCAGCAAAAATCTGACTTTTGGCAATTCAATCAAAAATGGTGCCAGAAGGTTGCAAATGATCCCCTGAAAGCTTTGGCGATGGAAACAGAAGGCTTTTTATCACAGGACAAGAAATCAGCCCTCAAAAAGTTAACCAGCAGAAAATATTTTTTTTGAAAAAAACCCTAAGCCCCGGGGTCACAATTTCAGCAAAAATCTGACTTTTGGCAATTCACTCAAAATTGGTGCCAGAAGCTTGCAAATGATCCTCCGAAAGCTTTGGCGATGGAAACAGAAGGCTTTTTATCACAGGACAAGAAATCAGCCCGCAAAAAGTTAACCAGCAGAAAATATTTTTTTTGAAAAAAACCCTAAGCCCCGGGGTCACAATTTCAGCAAAAATCTGACTTTTGGCAATTCACTCAAAATTGGTGCCAGAAGCTTGCAAATGATCCTCCGAAAGCTTTGGCGATGGAAACAGAAGGCTTTTTATCACAGGACAAGAAATCAGCCCTCAAAAACGTAACTGGCAGAAAATATTTTTTTGAAAAAATCCCTAAGCCCCGGGGTCACAATTTCAGCAAAAATCTGACTTTTGGCAATTCACTCAAAAATGGTGCCAGAAGCTTGCAAATGATCCCCTGAAAGCTTTGGCGATGGAAACAGAAGGCTTTTTATCACAGGACAAGAAATCAGCCCTCAAAAACTTAACCGGCAGAAAATATTTTTTTGAAAAAATCCCTAAGCCCCGGGGTCACAATTTCAGCAAAAATCTGACTTTTGGCAATTCACTCAAAAATGGTGCCAGAAGCTTGCAAATGATCCCCTGAAAGCTTTGGCGATGGAAACAGAAGGCTTTTTATCACAGGACAAGAAATCAGCCCTCAAAAACTTAACCGGCAGAAAATATTTTTTTGAAAAAATCCCTAAGCCCCGGGGTCACAATTTCAGCAAAAATCTGACTTTTGGCAATTCAATCAAAAATGGTGCCAGAAGGTTGCAAATGATCCCCTGAAAGCTTTGGCGATGGAAACAGAATGCTTTTTATCACAGGACAAGAAATCAGCCCTCAAAAAGTTAACCAGCAGAAAATATTTTTTTTGAAAAAAACCCTAAGCCCCGGGGTCACAATTTCATTTTTTTTTTTTTATAATAATTTTTATTACATTTTTTACAGAAATAACAGAACAATCAAAGAATAAAAAGAAAAGACAAGAAGAAAGGAAATAAAAAAGAAAAGAAGCACGACCACTTCAATGACTTATTTCAAATTTCCATTGGACTTCCCCCGTCCCCCGCAAATGCATTCTTAACAATAAATTTATCAGCAAATTATACCCTTATTTCGTGTATTTCTTTATATTTTCAATTGCAATTTAGATTTAAATCTCTTGGTCACCATATACTCTAAAAATATACCATAATATCGTTTTTACCCATTTAAATCTTGGTTCTTTCATAAATCTTATCAAATTTCTTAAATATTCAAGTTTCATTACTGGAGCTAAGTTCCCAATCATACGACATCTTATGTTTCATATAACTTATAATACTTTTGCAAATAGTCTTTAAATTTTTTCCAGTCCTCCTCCATTGCTTCTTCTCCCAAGTCCCGGATCCTTGCAGTCATCTCGGCTAGTTCCATGTAGTTCATCAATTGCGAGTGCCAGTCCTCCAGTGTGGGCAAATCTTGGGTCTTCCAATGCTTGGCGATAAGAATTCTTGCTGCTGTTGTAGCGTACATAAAAAAGGTTCTATCCTTTTTAAACACCTTCTGGCCGACAATGCCCAGAAGGAAGGCCTCTGGTTTCTTGGGAAAGGTGTACTTAAACACCTTTTTTAACTCATTGTAGATCATTTCCCAGAAGGCCTTCAGTCTTGGGCAAGTCCACCAGAGGTGAAAGAATGTCCCCTCAGCTTCCTTGCATTTCCAACATTTGTTATCGGACAAATGGTAAATCTTAGCTAGCTTAACCGGGGTCATGTACCACCTGTATACCATCTTCATAATGTTTTCTTTCAAAGCATTACATGCAGTAAATTTCATACCGGTGGTCCATAACCTTTCCCAGTCTTCAGACATAATATTATAACCAATGTCCTGGGCCCATTTTATCATTGCTGATTTAACTGTCTCATCCTGAGTGTTCCATTTAAGCAGCAAGTTATACATTCTCGATAATAACTTGGTCTTTGGTTCAAGCAATTCTGTCTCAAGTTTCGATTTTTCCACCTGGAAACCTGTTTTTTTGTCTAACTTAAAAACCTCATTAATTTGGGCATAATGCAGCCAATTTTGCACCTTATCCTTTAGTTTTTCAAAGCTCTGCAGTCTCCAATTACCTCCAATATTTTCTATTATTTCCCAATATTTCGGCCAGTATGCCTCCATATTGGTTGTTTTCCGAGCTTTGGCCTCTATTGGTGAAATCCACCTCGGAGTTTTACTCTCCAATAAGTCTTTATATTTTTTCCAGACCATATATATTGCTTTTCTGACAATATGGTTTTTAAACATTCCATATGATTTACCCTTGTCATACCACAAATACGCATGCCAACCTAACGAATTGTTAAAGCCTTCCAGATCTAGGACATCAGTGTTTTCTAGTAAAATCCAATCTTTCATCCAGCAGAAGGCCGCCGCTTCATAATATAACCTTAAGTCCGGCAGGGCAAACCCCCCTCTCTCTTTTGCATCAGTTAATATTTTGAACTTTATTCGGGGCTTTTTGCCCTGCCAGACAAACCTAGAAATATCCTTCTGCCACTTTCCAAAGCATTCCACTCTGTCCACAATCTGCAGGGCCTGAAACAAAAACAACATCTTTGGCAAAACGTTCATCTTTATAGCTGCAATTCGGCCTAACAAGGATAATTTCAGTCTTGACCAAATTTCTAAATCTTTTTTAACTTCTAGCCAACATTTCTCATAATTGTCTTTAAATAAATTCAAATTCTTAGAAGACAAGTTCACCCCCAGGTATTTCACTTTTTTAACAATGTTTAGTTCTGTCTCTTTCTGAAACCCTTCTGTTTCCATAGCCGTCAGATTTTTCCCTAACACCTTAGTTTTTTGCTTGTTCAGCTTAAAACCCGCCACCCGGCCAAATTTCTGGATCAGATCCAAAACTCTTTTTGTACTGGGTTCTGGCTCCTGTAGTGTTAAAACCAGATCATCTGCAAATGCTTTCAGTTTATATTGTTTCGCTCCGACCCGTATTCCTTGTACCTGCCGATCCTCCCTTATCATGTTCAGCAAAACCTCCAGGACCGAAATAAACAATAAAGGGGATAGGGGGCACCCCTGGCGTGTTCCTTTTTCAATATGAAGTTCTTCTGTCACCACATTGTTCACTATCAACTTAGCTTTTTGTTCAGAATAGATTGCCTCTATTCCATTCTCAAACCCCCTTCCCACTCCCATCCCTTCCAAGTTTTTCTTCATAAATTTCCAAGAAATATTGTCAAAGGCCTTCTCCGCATCAATAAAAATTAACACTGCTTTAGTGTTAATATTTGTTTGTAAAAGTTCCAGAATATCAATAATATTCCTGGTGTTGTCAAACAAATGTCTACCTGGGAGAAAGCCTGCTTGGTCCTTATGGATTACTTCATTTAATACTTTTTTAAATCTGTTAGCCAAAACATCCGCAAATATTTTGTAATCCACGTTTAGGAGTGAGATGGGGCGGTAGTTCTTAAGTTGAGTCTTTTCAGTTTCCACTTTAGGTATCAGTGTGATGAATGCTTCTTTCCACGTATCTGGTGCCTTCCCTCCCCCCATAATCTGGTTGCAAACCTCCTCTAGTGGTTGTATCAAATAGTCTTTTAACGTCCTATAATACTTGGAGGTGAGTCCATCCGGTCCTGGAGATTTGCCCAACTGCATATTCTGAATGGCATCCTCAATTTCCTGTTGTGTTATTTTGCAATTCAAGATTGATCTCTTCTCTTGAGATAGTTCTGGAAGGCCATTTTCTTTCAAAAATTGTTCTATCTCGGCTACATCCTCGGGTCCTTGTGTGTATAATTTTTTGAAATATTTCTGGAAGCACTTTCTAATTTCTCCGGGTTTCTGGATGTTCTTTCCTTCAACTTCTAGATTGGTAACATAATTTAATTTTTGTCTCTTTTTCAACTGCCAAGCTAGCAGTTTCCCACATTTATTTGCCGACTCAAATGATCTTTGTTTCATTTGTTTAATTCTCCATTCCACTTCTTGGTTGATCAGTTGCGCATATTGTGACTGGTGGAATTTAATTTCTCTTAGAGTCTCTTTTGATTTTGGATTCAATCTTAATTTTTTCTCACCGTCTCTTATCTTCTCCAATATCTTGTCTTTTTTACCATTCCAGAGTTTTTTCTTAATCGTATTCTGTTGTATCAGAAACCCTCTCATAACAGCTTTACTCGCGTCCCAGATTGTTCTTTTTTCCACCGAGGTATTTAAGTTGATTTCAAAATAGTCCTTTAAAGCTTTTTGGGCCTTCTTTACAATCTCTTGATCTCTTAGCAGGTTGTCATTCATTTTCCATCTGAAGGAATCGGCAGTAGTAAATCTCATTTCCATTTTCAAAGCGTTATGGTCGGAGCAAGTCTTTGGGCAGATTTCTATTTTTGTAGTCTTAGGTGCCAGCCCTCTAGTTGTCCAAATTTGGTCGATTCTTGTCCATGACAGGTGGGCTTCAGAAAAGAAAGTTCCTTCTTTACCTAGGGGGTTTCTCGTCCTCCATAGATCGATTAAATCCATATTGTCAGTTAGTTCAAAGAAAGTTTTTGGTAGTCTTCCATCTTTAGTCAAGTTCTGATTCTGTGACTTATCCATCAAAGTAGAGACAACCCCATTCATATCTCCCATCATAATGATGTTAGAATAGTCCAGATAGTCCAATAATGTCTCATGCAGCTTCTTATAAAATTCTGATTTCCCCTCATTTGGTGCATAAATTCCCAATATCAAAACTTTTTCTCCTTGGGTCGAAATTTCAATAGCCAGGATTCTTCCTTGTTCATCTTTAAACAAAAATTTTGGTGAAAGATTCTCTTTGGCGTAAATCACCACGCCTCTCTTCTTTACTCTGTCTAATGAGATAAATTCTTGGCCTAATCTTTTATTTGTTAACACCTTCCTGTGTAGCCTGGTCACATGTGTTTCTTGCAAACAAATTATATCCAAATTCTCTTTCTTTAAAATATGGAAGATCCTTTTGCGTTTTTCAGGGGAATTCACGCCATTAATGTTCCAACTATACAGCTGCAGAGACATCTTGTGTCAATCTGTTGTTACTCTTGTTGGGTATCTTCTTTTTTGTCCGAATCCGAGGGTGGTAACTCTTTTCCTAACTCTGGTGGTGGCCAAATAGCTGCCGCTCCTTTCTGTAAGTCTTCTCCGTGATCGTGTAAAAACTTCTGGCTATCCTCTTTCGTTTTGATTTTTATCTTCTTTCCTTTGTATTTAAACGAAAGACCTTGTGGAAACTCCCACCTGTAAGGTATTCCGTTACCTCTCAAAAGTCCAGCTAGATCCGTATAGTTAGCTCTTAGATCCAGTAATTGTTTAGGAATATCCTTGTAAATTTGTGCTCTTCTGTCCTGGATCACAAGTGCTTTGTTGAAATGTAAATCAAGTAGCTTGTCTCTCTCCTGTTTAGTCCTTAAAATAATCAAACAGTCTCTAGGCCTGTCCTTCCCGGCAACTCTTCCCAATCTAAATGCAGTCGTTATTTTGAAGTCTGTATCTTGATTTATACCCCAGAATTTGGAAAATTCTGCCGTTAAGAAACCAGTCAAATCCTCTTTCTCAATCTCTGGGATAGAGCGTAATCTCAAATTATTTTCCCTGTTTCGCAATTCCACCAAAGACAGGTAGGCCTGCTGGTCCGTAATATGTTTGTGGAGCGGCCTTACCTCCCCTTTCAGTTCCTCCACTCCTTTGGCTGCAGCCTCTGCTTTCCCAATCGCAGCCTCCGCCAATTTTCGATTTTCAGATGTTACGTCGTTTAGATTACCAATATCTTGTGAGTGTTTAGCCACCTGTTCTGAAAGTTTGGTAATTGAGGATGTGGCTAAGTCAATTTTTGCAGTTTGATCATCCACTTTTTTATTCAAAATTGCGAATTGTTGTAGCATTTCCTCTAGCAAAGTGTTAGATCCTCCAGATGCCATATCCTCGCCTGTTAATTGTTCAGCTTCTTCAGCTGGAGTTGTTGGCGAGGGTGCAGTCTGTAAAACAGCAGGGACCGAAGATCTACGTCCCTGAGAAAACAGGGTTGTTTGTGTCAGTTTGCCTTTCCCTGCCTTCGACGCAGCTCTTGTTTTCACTCTGTCACTCATTCCACACCTGTCTTAGGATTCAAGGTCAAACTGTCAAAAGTTTCATGAGAAAGACAGGCCTTGGAGTAAACAACCAAACCACAGAGAGACAAAGCAAAGTTGGTTCCCAGAAAGTTGTAAATCCCAAACTCCACTAGAGGGAGTGATGTTACAGTTCAGGAAAGAAGAAACAAAGTTTCAGTCGCCATTAAAGTTCCTTCAGTTAAGTAAATTAACAATAATCCTTGGAAAAGACCTTTTCCCTCTGGCAGAGCTCTCACAATGTTGCCACAAGTTTCTTAAAAGGTGCAAGGTACAGTTGTTTAATTGTATCCAACAGTAATGCCTCTAAATATCCATTTCAGGTTGTAAATGTATCCGCAAAGTAGCCTTTTGTCCCGCTGCAAGTCCGGAGACTGGGGGTTTTAAAGTCTTTAAAGTTTTTAAAGGTCTAGCAGAGGAGAAAGTCCCCAAATAAGGTACAGAAAATAACAAGAAAATAAGAGTAACTTGCCTCCTTCAATTTCCGACTTCTTTGGACGTATGATGTCTCTCACTTTAAAACCTCTCTGTGCTGCTTCCAGCTTGTCAGATCTTTGCCTTTGATCACTAAGCATCGTCGGGAGACGGACTTCCTTTTTCTCGTCTCCCGCTTTCAGCCGAATTCATAAATTTGTAATTTCGAGTAAGTCTTACTCACGAGTAGTTGATTTGTAATCCAATGTAGAAGGAAGAAAGGTCGGCGCTCATCAGTAACAGCCGCGCGGCTTCACTCCCGCAGAAAGAGCGATGAATCCACAGCACCGCTTCCCCTCCGCGCTTCCGGAACCCCTTACGGGGTCCCTTCTTCGTTTCGGGGGTCGCTCTTGGTGCCCGCCGGATCCCACGGCCACGAGCTCACTCTGCTCGTGGTTTTTCTTAGTGGGTCGTCGCTTTGCCGCAGCGAACGACCCTTTCCTGCGGAGCCCCTCTTCGCAGCGCAAAGAGGACCGCCATTACTTGCTTCGCGCCGCCTCCGGAAGTCCCCCGGGGTCACAATTTCAGCAAAAATCTGACTTTTGGCAATTCACTCAAAATTGGTGCCAGAAGCTTGCAAATGATCCTCCGAAAGCTTTGGCGATGGAAACAGAAGGCTTTTTATCACAGGACAAGAAATCAGCCCTCAAAAACGTAACTGGCAGAAAATATTTTTTTGAAAAAATCCCTAAGCCCCGGGGTCACAATTTCAGCAAAAATCTGACTTTTGGCAATTCTCTCAAAAATAGTGCCAGAAGCTTGCATATGATCCCCTGAAAGCTTTGGCGATGGAAACAGAAGGCTTTTTATCACAGGACAAGAAATCAGCCCTCAAAAACTTAACCGGCAGAAAATATTTTTTTGAAAAAATCCCTAAGCCCCGGGGTCAGAATTTCAGCAAAAATCTGACTTTTGGCAATTCACTCAAAAATGGTGCCAGAAGCTTGCAAATGATCTCCTGAAAGCTTTGGCGATCGAAACAGAAGGCTTTTTATCACAGGACAAGAAATCAGCCCTCAAAAACTTAACCGGCAGAAAATATTTTTTTGAAAAAATCACTAAGCCCCGGGGTCACAATTTCAGCAAAAATCTGACTTTTGGCAATTCAATCAAAAATGGTGCCAGAAGGTTGCAAATGATCCCCTGAAAGCTTTGGCGATGGAAACAGAAGGCTTTTTATCACAGGACAAGAAATCAGCCCTCAAAAAGTTAACCAGCAGAAAATATTTTTTTTTGAAAAAAACCCCAAGCCCCGGGGTCACAATTTCAGCAAAAATCTGACTTTTGGCAATTCACTCAAAAATGGTGCCAGAAGCTTGCAAATGATCCCCTGAAAGCTTTGGCGATGGAAACAGAAGGCTTTTTATCACAGGACAAGAAATCAGCCCTCAAAAACTTAACCGGCAGAAAATATTTTTTTGAAAAAATCCCTAAGCCCCGGGGTCACAATTTCAGCAAAAATCTGACTTTTGGCAATTCACTCAAAAATGGTGCCAGAAGCTTGCAAATGATCCCCTGAAAGCTTTGGCGATGGAAACAGAAGGCTTTTTATCACAAGAGAAGAAATCAGCCCTCAAAAACTTAACCGGCAGAAAATATTTTTTGGAAAAAACCCCTAAGCCCCGGGGTCACAATTTCAGCAAAAATCTGACTTTTGGCAATTCACTCAAAAATGGTGCCAGAAGGTTGCAAATGATCCCCTGAAAGCTTTGGCGATGGAAACAGAAGGCTTTTTATCACAGGACAAGAAATCAGCCCTCAAAAAGTTAACCAGCAGAAAATATTTTTTTTGAAAAAAACCCTAAGCCCCGGGGTCACAATTTCAGCAAAAATCTGACTTTTGGCAATTCACTCAAAATTGGTGCCAGAAGCTTGCAAATGATCCTCCGAAAGCTTTGGCGATGGAAACAGAAGGCTTTTTATCACAGGACAAGAAATCAGCCCTCAAAAACGTAACTGGCAGAAAATATTTTTTTGAAAAAATCCCTAAGCCCCGGGGTCACAATTTCAGCAAAAATCTGACTTTTGGCAATTCACTCAAAAATGGTGCCAGAAGCTTGCAAATGATCCCCTGAAAGCTTTGGCGATGGAAACAGAAGGCTTTTTATCACAGGACAAGAAATCAGCCCTCAAAAACTTAACCGGCAGAAAATATTTTTTGGAAAAAACCCCTAAGCCCCGGGGTCACAATTTCAGCAAAAATCTGACTTTTGGCAATTCACTCAAAAATGGTGCCAGAAGGTTGCAAATGATCCCCTGAAAGCTTTGGCGATGGAAACAGAAGGCTTTTTATCACAGGACAAGAAATCAGCCCTCAAAAAGTTAACCAGCAGAAAATATTTTTTTTGAAAAAAACCCTAAGCCCCGGGGTCACAATTTCAGCAAAAATCTGACTTTTGGCAATTCACTCAAAATTGGTGCCAGAAGCTTGCAAATGATCCTCCGAAAGCTTTGGCGATGGAAACAGAAGGCTTTTTATCACAGGACAAGAAATCAGCCCTCAAAAACGTAACTGGCAGAAAATATTTTTTTGAAAAAATCCCTAAGCCCCGGGGTCACAATTTCAGCAAAAATCTGACTTTTGGCAATTCTCTCAAAAATAGTGCCAGAAGCTTGCATATGATCCCCTGAAAGCTTTGGCGATGGAAACAGAAGGCTTTTTATCACAGGACAAGAAATCAGCCCTCAAAAACTTAACCGGCAGAAAATATTTTTTTGAAAAAATCCCTAAGCCCCGGGGTCACAATTTCAGCAAAAATCTGACTTTTGGCAATTCAATCAAAAATGGTGCCAGAAGGTTGCAAATGATCCCCTGAAAGCTTTGGCGATGGAAACAGAAGGCTTTTTATCACAGGACAAGAAATCAGCCCTCAAAAAGTTAACCAGCAGAAAATATTTTTTTTGAAAAAAACCCTAAGCCCCGGGGTCACAATTTCAGCAAAAATCTGACTTTTGGCAATTCACTCAAAATTGGTGCCAGAAGCTTGCAAATGATCCTCCGAAAGCTTTGGCGATGGAAACAGAAGGCTTTTTATCACAGGACAAGAAATCAGCACTCAAAAACGTAACTGGCAGAAAATATTTTTTTGAAAAAATCCCTAAGCCCCGGGGTCACAATTTCAGCAAAAATCTGACTTTTGGCAATTCACTCAAAAATGGTGCCAGAAGGTTGCAAATGATCCCCTGAAAGCTTTGGCGATGGAAACAGAAGGCTTTTTATCACAGGACAAGAAATCAGCCCTCAAAAAGTTAACCAGCAGAAAATATTTTTTTTGAAAAAAACCCTAAGCCCCGGGGTCACAATTTCAGCAAAAATCTGACTTTTGGCAATTCACTCAAAATTGGTGCCAGAAGCTTGCAAATGATCCTCCGAAAGCTTTGGCGATGGAAACAGAAGGCTTTTTATCACAGGACAAGAAATCAGCCCTCAAAAACGTAACTGGCAGAAAATATTTTTTTGAAAAAAATCCCTAAGCCCCGGGGTCACAATTTCAGCAAAAATCTGACTTTTGGCAATTCACTCAAAAATGGTGCCAGAAGCTTGCAAATGATCCCCTGAAAGCTTTGGCGATGGAAACAGAAGGCTTTTTATCACAGGACAAGAAATCAGCCCTCAAAAAGTTAACAAGCAGAAAATATTTTTTTTGAAAAAAACCCTAAGCCCCGGGGTCACAATTTCAGCAAAAATCTGACTTTTGGCAATTCACTCAAAATTGGTGCCAGAAGCTTGCAAATGATCCTCCGAAAGCTTTGGCGATGGAAACAGAAGGCTTTTTATCACAGGACAAGAAATCAGCCCTCAAAAACGTAACTGGCAGAAAATATTTTTTTGAAAAAATCCCTAAGCCCCGGGGTCACAATTTCAGCAAAAATCTGACTTTTGGCAATTCACTCAAAAATGGTGCCAGAAGGTTGCAAATGATCCCCTGAAAGCTTTGGCGATGGAAACAGAAGGCTTTTTATCACAGGACAAGAAATCAGCCCTCAAAAAGTTAACCAGCAGAAAATATTTTTTTTGAAAAAAACCCTAAGCCCCGGGGTCACAATTTCAGCAAAAATCTGACTTTTGGCAATTCACTCAAAATTGGTGCCAGAAGCTTGCAAATGATCCTCCGAAAGCTTTGGCGATGGAAACAGAAGGCTTTTTATCACAGGACAAGAAATCAGCCCTCAAAAACGTAACTGGCAGAAAATATTTTTTTGAAAAAATCCCTAAGCCCCGGGGTCACAATTTCAGCAAAAATCTGACTTTTGGCAATTCACTCAAAATTGGTGCCAGAAGCTTGCAAATGATCCTCCGAAAGCTTTGGCGATGGAAACAGAAGGCTTTTTATCACAGGACAAGAAATCAGCCCTCAAAAACGTAACTGGCAGAAAATATTTTTTTGAAAAAATCCCTAAGCCCCGGGGTCACAATTTCAGCAAAAATCTGACTTTTGGCAATTCACTCAAAAATGGTGCCAGAAGGTTGCAAATGATCCCCTGAAAGCTTTGGCGATGGAAACAGAAGGCTTTTTATCACAGGACAAGAAATCAGCCCTCAAAAAGTTAACCAGCAGAAAATATTTTTTTTGAAAAAAACCCTAAGCCCCGGGGTCACAATTTCAGCAAAAATCTGACTTTTGGCAATTCACTCAAAATTGGTGCCAGAAGCTTGCAAATGATCCTCCGAAAGCTTTGGCGATGGAAACAGAAGGCTTTTTATCACAGGACAAGAAATCAGCCCTCAAAAACGTAACTGGCAGAAAATATTTTTTTGAAAAAAATCCCTAAGCCCCGGGGTCACAATTTCAGCAAAAATCTGACTTTTGGCAATTCACTCAAAAATGGTGCCAGAAGCTTGCAAATGATCCCCTGAAAGCTTTGGCGATGGAAACAGAAGGCTTTTTATCACAGGACAAGAAATCAGCCCTCAAAAAGTTAACCAGCAGAAAATATTTTTTTTGAAAAAAACCCTAAGCCCCGGGGTCACAATTTCAGCAAAAATCTGACTTTTGGCAATTCACTCAAAATTGGTGCCAGAAGCTTGCAAATGATCCTCCGAAAGCTTTGGCGATGGAAACAGAAGGCTTTTTATCACAGGACAAGAAATCAGCCCTCAAAAACGTAACTGGCAGAAAATATTTTTTTGAAAAAATCCCTAAGCCCCGGGGTCACAATTTCAGCAAAAATCTGACTTTTGGCAATTCACTCAAAAATGGTGCCAGAAGGTTGCAAATGATCCCCTGAAAGCTTTGGCGATGGAAACAGAAGGCTTTTTATCACAGGACAAGAAATCAGCCCTCAAAAAGTTAACCAGCAGAAAATTTTTTTTTGAAAAAAAACCCTAAGCCCCGGGGTCACAATTTCAGCAAAAATCTGACTTTTGGCAATTCACTCAAAATTGGTGCCAGAAGCTTGCAAATGATCCTCCGAAAGCTTTGGCGATGGAAACAGAAGGCTTTTTATCACAGGACAAGAAATCAGCCCTCAAAAACGTAACTGGCAGAAAATATTTTTTTGAAAAAATCCCTAAGCCCCGGGGTCACAATTTCAGCAAAAATCTGACTTTTGGCAATTCACTCAAAAATGGTGCCAGAAGCTTGCAAATGATCCCCTGAAAGCTTTGGCGATGGAAACAGAAGGCTTTTTATCACAGGACAAGAAATCAGCCCTCAAAAACTTAACCGGCAGAAAATATTTTTTTGAAAAAATCCCTAAGCCCCGGGGTCACAATTTCAGCAAAAATCTGACTTTTGGCAATTCACTCAAAAATGGTGCCAGAAGCTTGCAAATGATCCCCTGAAAGCTTTGGCGATGGAAACAGAAGGCTTTTTATCACAGGACAAGAAATCAGCCCTCAAAAACTTAACCGGCAGAAAATATTTTTTGGAAAAAACCCCTAAGCCCCGGGGTCACAATTTCAGCAAAAATCTGACTTTTGGCAATTCACTCAAAAATGGTGCCAGAAGCTTGCAAATGATCCCCTGAAAGCTTTGGCGATTGGAAACAGAAGGCTTTTTATCACAGGACAAGAAATCAGCCCTCAAAAACGTAACCGGCAGAAAATATTTTTTTGAAAAAATCCCTGAGCCCCGTGGTCACGATTTCAGCAAAAATCTGACTTTTGGCAGTTCACTCAAAAATGGTGCCAGAAGCTTGCTAATGATCCCAGTAAGCTTTGGCGATGGAAACAGAAGGCTTTTTATCACAGGACAAGAAATCAGCCCTCAAAAACTTAACCGGCAGAAAATATTTTTTTGAAAAAATCCCTAAGCCCCGGGGTCACAATTTCAGCAAAAATCTGACTTTTGGCAATTCACTCAAAAATGGTGCCAGAAGCTTGCAAATGATCCCCTGAAAGGTTTGGCACTCGAAACAGAAGGCTTTTTATCACAGGACAAGAAATCAGCCCTCATAAACTTAATCGGCAGAAAATATTTTTTTGAAAAAATCCCTAAGCCCCGGGGTCACAATTTCAGCAAAAATCTGACTTTTGGCAATTCACTCAAAAATGGTGCCAGAAGCTTGCAAATGATCCCCTGAAAGCTTTGGCGATGGAAACAGAAGGCTTTTTATCACAGGACAAGAAATCAGCCCTCAAAAACTTAACCGGCAGAAAATATTTTTTTGAAAAAATCCCTAAGCCCCGGGGTCACAATTTCAGCAAAAATCTGACTTTTGGCAATTCACTCAACAATGGTGCCAGAAGCTTGCAAATGATCCCCTGAAAGCTTTGGCGATGGAAAGAGAAGGCTTTTTATCACAGGACAAGAAATCAGCCCTCAAAAACTTAACCGGCAGAAAATATTTTTTTGAAAAAATCCCTAAGCCCCGGGGTCACAATTTCAGCAAAAATGTGACTTTTGGCAATTCACTCAAAAATGGTGCCAGAAGCTTTGGCGATGGAAACAGAATTCTTTTTATCACAGGACAAGAAATCAGCCCTCATAAACTTAACCGGCAGAAAATATTTTTTTGAAAAAATCCCTAAGCCCCGGGGTCACAATTTCAGCAAAAATATGACTTTTGGCAATTCACTCAAAAATGGTGCCAGAAGCTTGCAAATGATCCCCTGAAAGCTTTGGCGATGGAAACAGAAGGCTTTTTATCACAGGACAAGAAATCAGCCCTCAAAAACTAAACCGGCAGAATTTTTTTTTGAAAAATTCCCTAAGCCCCGGGGTCACGATTTCAGCAAAAATCTGACTTTTGGCAATTCACTCAAAAATGGTGCCAGAAGCTTGCAAATGATCCCCTGAAAGCTTTGGCGATGGAAACAGGAGGCTTTTTATCACAGGACAAGAAATCAGCCCTCATAAACTTAATCGGCAGAAAATATTTTTTTGAAAAAATCCCTAAGCCCCGGGGTCACAATTTCAGCAAAAATCTGACTTTTGGCAATTCACTCAAAAATGGTGCCAGAAGCTTGCAAATGATCCCCTGAAAGCTTTGGCGATGGAAACAGAAGGCTTTTTATCACAGGACAAGAAATCAGCCCTCAAAAACTTAACCGGCAGAAAATATTTTTTGGAAAAAATCCCTAAGCCCCGGGGTCACAATTTCAGCAAAAATCTGACTTTTGGCAATTCACTCAAAAATGGTGCCAGAAGCTTGCAAATGATCCCCTGAAAGGTTTGGCACTCGAAAAAGAAGGCTTTTTATCACAGGACAAGAAATCAGCCCTCAAAAACTTAACCGGCAGAAAATATTTTTTTGAAAAAATCCCTAAGCCCCGGGGTCACAATTTCAGCAAAAATCTGACTTTTGGCAATTCACTCAACAATGGTGCCAGAAGCTTGCAAATGATCCCCTGAAAGCTTTGGCGATGGAAAGAGAAGGCTTTTTATCACAGGACAAGAAATCAGCCCTCAAAAACTTAACCGGCAGAAAATATTTTTTTGAAAAAATCCCTAAGCCCCGGGGTCACAATTTCAGCAAAAATCTGACTTTTGGCAATTCACTCAAAAATGGTGCCAGAAGCTTTGACGATGGAAACAGAATTCTTTTTATCACAGGACAAGAAATCAGCCCTCATAAACTTAACCGGCAGAAAATATTTTTTTGAAAAAATCCCTAAGCCCCGGGGTCACAATTTCAGCAAAAATCTGACTTTTGGCAATTCACTCAAAAATGGTGCCAGAAGCTTGCAAATGATCCCCTGAAAGGTTTGGCACTCGAAACAGAAGGCTTTTTATCACAGGACAAGAAATCAGCCCTCAAAAACTTAACCGGCAGAAAATATTTTTGAAAAATTCCCTAAGCCCCGGGGTCACGATTTCAGCAAAAATCTGACTTTTGGCAATTCACTCAAAAATGGTGCCAGAAGCTTGCAAATGATCCCCTGAAAGCTTTGGCGATGGAAACAGAAGGCTTTTTATCACAGGACAAGAAATCAGCCCTCAAAAACTTAACCGGCAGAAAATATTTTTTGGAAAAAAACCCCTAAGCCCCGGGGTCACAATTTCAGCAAAAATCTGACTTTTGGCAATTCACTCAAAAATGGTGCCAGAAGCTTGCAAATGATCCCCTGAAAGGTTTGGCACTCGAAAAAGAAGGCTTTTTATCACAGGACAAGAAATCAGCCCTCAAAAACGTAACCGGCAGAAAATATTTTTTTGAAAAAATCCCTAAGCCCCGGGGTCACAATTTCAGCAAAAATCTGACTTTTGGCAATTCACTCAAAAATGGTGCCAGAAGCTTGCAAATGATCCCCTGAAAGCTTTGGCGATGGAAACAGAAGGCTTTTTATCACAGGACAAGAAATCAGCCCTCAAAAACTAAACCGGCAGAAATTTTTTTTGAAAAATTCCCTAAGCCCCGGGGTCACGATTTCAGCAAAAATCTGACTTTTGGCAATTCACTCAAAAATGGTGCCAGAAGCTTGCAAATGATCTCCTGAAAGCTTTGGCGATGGAAACAGAAGGCTTTTTATCACAGGACAAGAAATCAGCCCTCAAAAACTTAACCGGCAGAAAATATTTTTTGGAAAAAATCCCTAAGCCCCGGGGTCACGATTTCAGCAAAAATCTGACTTTTGGCAGTTCACTCAAAAATGTTGCCAGAAGCTTGCAAATGATCCCCTGAAAGCTTTGGCGATGGAAACAGAAGGCTTTTTATCACAGGACAAGAAATCAGCCCTCAAAAACTTAACCGGCAGAAAATATTTTTTTGAAAAAATCCCTAAGCCCCGGGGTCACAATTTCAGCAAAAATCTGACTTTTGGCAATTCACTCAAAAATGGTGCCAGAAGCTTGCAAATGATCCCCTGAAAGCTTTGGCGATGGAAACAGAAGGCTTTTTATCACAGGACAAGAAATCAGCCCTCAAAAACTTAACCGGCAGAAAATATTTTTTTTAAAAAATCCCTAAGCCCCAGGGTCACAATTTCAGCAAAAATCTGACTTTTGGCAATTCACTCAAAAATGGTGCCAGAAGCTTGCAAATGATCCCCTGAAAGCTTTGGCGATGGAAACAGAAGGCTTTTTATCACAGGACAAGAAATCAGCCCTCAAAAACTTAACTGGCAGAAAATATTTTTTGGAAAAAATCCCTAAGCCCCGGGGTCACAATTTCAGCAAAAATCTGACTTTTGGCAATTCACTCAAAAATGGTGCCAGAAGCTTTGGCGATGGAAACAGAATTCTTTTTATCACAGGACAAGAAATCAGCCCTCAAAAACTTAACCGGCAGAAAATATTTTTTGGAAAAAACCCCTAAGCCCCGGGGTCACAATTTCAGCAAAAATCTGACTTTTGGCAATTCACTCAAAAATGGTGCCAGAAGCTTTGGCGATGGAAACAGAATTCTTTTTATCACAGGACAAGAAATCAGCCCTCAAAAACGTAACCGGCAGAAAATATTTTTTTGAAAAAATGCCTAAGCCCCGGGGTCACGATTTCAGCAAAAATCTGACTTTTGGCAGTTCACTCAAAAATGGTGCCAGAAGCTTGCAAATGATCCCCTGAAAGCTTTGGCGATGGAAACAGAAGGCTTTTTATCACAGGACAAGAAATCAGCCCTCAAAAACTTAACCGGCAGAAAATATTTTTTGGAAAAAATCCCTAAGCCCCGGGATCACGATTTCAGCAAAAATCTGACTTTTGGCAGTTCACTCAAAAATGGTGCCAGAAGCTTGCAAATGATCCCCTGAAAGCTTTGGCGATGGAAACAGACGGCTTTTTATCACAGGACAAGAAATCAGCCCTCAAAAACTTAACCGGCAGAAAATATTTTTTGGAAAAAACCCCTAAGCCCCGGGGTCACAATTTCAGCAAAAATCTGACTTTTGGCAATTCACTCAAAAATGGTGCCAGAAGCTTGCAAATGATCCCCTGAAAGGTTTGGCACTCGAAAAAGAAGGCTTTTTATCACAGGACAAGAAATCAGCCCTCAAAAACGTAACCGGCAGAAAATATTTTTTTGAAAAAATCCCTAAGCCCCGGGGTCACAATTTCAGCAAAAATCTGACTTTTGGCAATTCACTCAAAAATGGTGCCAGAAGCTTGCAAATGATCCCCTGAAAGCTTTGGCGATGGAAACAGAAGGCTTTTTATCACAGGACAAGAAATCAGCCCTCATAAACTTAATCGGCAGAAAATATTTTTTTGAAAAAATCCCTAAGCCCCGGGGTCACAATTTCAGCCAAAATCTGACTTTTGGCAATTCACTCAAAAATGGTGCCAGAAGCTTGCAAATGATCCCCTGAAAGCTTTGGCGATGGAAACAGAAGACTTTTTATCACAGGACAAGAAATCAGCCCTCAAAAACTTAACCGGCAGAAAATATTTTTTTGATAAAATCGCTAAGCCCCGGGGTCACAATTTCAGCAAAAATCTGACCTTTGGCAATTCACTCAAAATTGGTGCCAGAAGCTTGCAAATGACCCCCTGAAAGCTTTGGCGATGGAAACAAAAGGGTTTTTTTATCACAGGACAAGAAATCAGCCCTCAAAAACTTAACCGGCAGAAAATATTTTTTTGAAAAAATCCCTAAGCCCCGGAAATCTGACTTTTGGCAGTTCACTCAAAAATGGTTCCAAGAGCTTGAATATGCTCTCCTGAAAGCTCTGACGATGGAAACAGAAGGCTTTTTATCACAGGACAAGAAATCAGCCCTCAAAAACTTAACCGGCAGAGAATATTTTTTTGAAAAAATCCCTAAGCCCCGGAAATCTGACTTTTGGCAGTTCACTCAAAAATGGTTCCAAGAGCTTGAATATGCTCTCCTGAAAGCTCTGACGATGGAAACAGAAGGCTTTTTATCACAGGACAAGAAATCAGCCCTCAAAAACTTAACCGGCAGAAAATATGTTTTTTGAAAAAATCCCTAAGCCCCGGGGTCACAATTTCAGCAAAAATCTGACTTTTGGCAATTCACTCAAAAATGGTGCCAGAAGCTTGCAAATGATCCCCTGAAAGCTTTGGCGATGGAAACAGAAGACTTTTTATCACAGGACAAGAAATCAGCCCTCAAAAACTTAACCGGCAGAAAATATTTTTTTGAAAAAATCCCTAAGCCCCGGGGTCACAATTTCAGCAAAAATCTGACTTTTGGCAATTCACTCAAAAATGTTTCCAAGAGCTTGAATATGCTCTCCTGAAAGCTTTGGCGATGGAAACAGAAGGCTTTTTATCACAGGACAAGAAATCAGCCCTCAAAAACTTAACCGGCAGAAAATATTTTTTTGAAAAAATCCCTAAGCCCCGGGGTCACAATTTCAGCAAAAATCTGACTTTTGGAAATTCACTCAAAAATGGTGCCAAAAGCTTGAAAATGCTCTCCGGAAACGTTTGGCACTCGAAACAGAAGACTTTTTATCACAGGACAAGAAATCAGCCCTCAAAAACTTAACCGGCAGAAAATATTTTTTTGATAAAATCGCTAAGCCCCGGGGTCACAATTTCAGCAAAAATCTGACCTTTGGCAATTCACTCAAAATTGGTGCCAGAAGCTTGCAAATGACCCCCTGAAAGCTTTGGCGATGGAAACAAAAGGGTTTTTTTATCACAGGACAAGAAATCAGCCCTCAAAAACTTAACCGGCAGAAAATATTTTTTTGAAAAAATCCCTAAGCCCCGGAAATCTGACTTTTGGCAGTTCACTCAAAAATGGTTCCAAGAGCTTGAATATGCTCTCCTGAAAGCTCTGACGATGGAAACAGAAGGCTTTTTATCACAGGACAAGAAATCAGCCCTCAAAAACTTAACCGGCAGAGAATATTTTTTTGAAAAAATCCCTAAGCCCCGGAAATCTGACTTTTGGCAGTTCACTCAAAAATGGTTCCAAGAGCTTGAATATGCTCTCCTGAAAGCTCTGACGATGGAAACAGAAGGCTTTTTATCACAGGACAAGAAATCAGCCCTCAAAAACTTAACCGGCAGAAAATATGTTTTTTGAAAAAATCCCTAAGCCCCGGGGTCACAATTTCAGCAAAAATCTGACTTTTGGCAATTCACTCAAAAATGGTGCCAGAAGCTTGCAAATGATCCCCTGAAAGCTTTGGCGATGGAAACAGAAGACTTTTTATCACAGGACAAGAAATCAGCCCTCAAAAACTTAACCGGCAGAAAATATTTTTTTGAAAAAATCCCTAAGCCCCGGGGTCACAATTTCAGCAAAAATCTGACTTTTGGCAATTCACTCAAAAATGTTTCCAAGAGCTTGAATATGCTCTCCTGAAAGCTTTGGCGATGGAAACAGAAGGCTTTTTATCACAGGACAAGAAATCAGCCCTCAAAAACTTAACCGGCAGAAAATATTTTTTTGAAAAAATCCCTAAGCCCCGGGGTCACAATTTCAGCAAAAATCTGACTTTTGGAAATTCACTCAAAAATGGTGCCAAAAGCTTGAAAATGCTCTCCGGAAACGTTTGGCACTCGAAACAGAAGACTTTTTATCACAGGACAAGAAATCAGCCCTCAAAAACTTAACCGGCAGAAAATATTTTTTTGAAATCTGACTTTTGAATCTGACTTTTGGCAATTCACTCAAAAATGGTGCCAGAAGCTTGCAAATGATCCCCTGAAAGCTTTGGCGATGGAAACAAAAGGCTTTTTATCACAGGACAAGAAATCAGCCCTCAAAAACTTAACCGGCAGAAAATATTTTTTTGAAAAAATCCCTAAGCCCCGGGGTCACAATTTCAGCAAAGATCTGACTTTTGGCAATTCACTCAAAAATGGTGCCAGAAGCTTGCAAATGATCCCCTGAAAGCTATGGCGATGGAAACAGAAGGCTTTTTATCACAGGACAAGAAATCAGCCCTCAAAAACTTAACCGGCAGAAAATATTTTTTTGGAAAAATCCCTAAGCCCCGGAAATCTGACTTTTGCAGTTCACTCAAAAATGGTTCCAAGAGCTTGAATATGCTCTCCTGAAAGCTCTGACGATGGAAACAGAAGGCTTTTTATCACAGAACAAGAAATCAGCCCTCAAAAACTTAACCGGCAGAGAATATTTTTTTGAAAAAATCCCTAAGCCCCGGAAATCTGACTTTTGGCAGTTCACTCAAAAATGGTTCCAAGAGCTTGAATATGCTCTCCTGAAAGATCTGATGATGGAAACAGAAGGCTTTTTATCACAGGACAAGAAATCAGCCCTCAAAAACTTAACCAGCAGAAAATATGTTTTTTGAAAAAATCCCTAAGCCCCGGGGTCACAATTTCAGCAAAAATCTGACTTTTGGCAATTCACTCAAAAATGGTGCCAGAAGCTTGCAAATGATCCCCTGAAAGCTTTGGCGATGGAAACAGAAGGCTTTTTATCACAGGACAAGAAATCTGCCCTCAAAAACTTAACCGGCAGAAAATATTTTTTTGAAAAAATCCCTAAGCCCCGGGGTCACAATTTCAGCCAAAATCTGACTTTTGGCAATTCACTCAAAACTGGTGCCAGAAGCTTGCAAATGATCCCCTGAAAGCTTTGGCGATGGAAACAGAAGGCTTTTTATCACAGGACAAGAAGTCAGACCTCAAAAACGTAACCGGCAGAAATTATTTTTTTGAAAAAATCCCTAAGCCCCGGGGTCACAATTTCAGCAAAAATCTGACTATTGGCAATTCACTCAAAAATGGTGCCAGAAGCTTGCAAATGCTCTCCGGAAAGGTTTGGCACTCGAAACAGAAGGCTTTTTATCACAGGACAAGAAATCAGCCCTCGAAAACGTAACCGGCAGAAAATATTTTTTTGAAAAATACCCTAAGCCCCGGGGTCACAATTTCAGCAAAAATCTGACTTTTGGCAATTCACTCAAAAATGGTGCCAGAAGCTTGCAAATGATCCCCTGAAAGCTTTGGCGATGGAAACAGAAGGCTTTTTATCACAGGACAAGAAATCAGCCCTCAAAAACTTAACCGGCAGAAAATATTTTTTTGAAAAAATCCCTAAGGTCACAATTTCAACAAAAATCTGACTTTTGGCAATTCACTCAAAAATGGTGCCAGAAGCTTGCAAATGATCCCCTGAAAGGTTTGGCACTCGAAACAGAAGGCTTTTTATCACAGGACAAGAAATCAGCCCTCGAAAACGTAACCGGCAGAAAATATTTTTTTGAAAAAATCCCTAAGCCCCGGGGTCACAATTTCAGCAAAAATATGACTTTTGGCAATTCACTCAAAAATGGTGCCAGAAGCTTGCCAATGATCCCCTGAAAGCTTTGACGATGGAAACAGAAGGCTTTTTATCACAGGACAAGAAATCAGCCCTCAAAAACTTAACCAGCAGAAAATATGTTTTTGAAAAAATCCCTAAGCCCCGGGGTCACAATTTCAGCAAAAATCTGACTTTTGGCAATTCACTCAAAAATGGTGCCAGAAGCTTGCCAATGATCCCCTGAAAGCTTTGGCGATGGAAACAGAAGGCTTTTTATCACAGGACAAGAAATCAGCCCTCAAAAACTTAACCGGCAGAAAATATTTTTTTGAAAAAATCCCTAAGCCCCGGGGTCACAATTTCAGCAAAAATCTGACTTTTGGCAATTCACTCAAAAATGGTGCCAGAAGCTTGCAAATGATCTCCTGAAAGCTTTGGCGATGCAAACAGAAGGCTTTTTATCACAGGACAAGAAATCAGCCCTCAAAAACTTAACCGGCAAAAAATATTTTTTTGAAAAAATCCCTAAGCCCCTGGGTCACAATTTCAACAAAAAACTGACTTTTGGCAATTCACTCAAAAATGGTGCCAACCGGTTGTAAATGCTCACCTGAAAGCTTTGGCAATGGAAACAGAAGGCTTTTTATCACAGGACAAGAAATCAGCCCTCAAAAACTTAACCGGCAGAAAATATTTTTTTGAAAAAATCCCTAAGCCCCAGGGTCACAATTTCAGCAAAAATCTGACTTTTGGCAATTCACTCAAAAATGGTGCCAAAAGCTTGAAAATGATCTCCTGAAAGCTTTGGCGATGCAAACAGAAGGCTTTTTATCACAGGACAAGAAATCAGCCCTCAAAAACTTAACCGGCAAAAAATATTTTTTTGAAAAAATCCCTAAGCCCCGGGGTCACAATTTCAACAAAAAACTGACTTTTGGCAATTCACTCAAAAATGGTGCCAACCGGTTGTAAATGCTCACCTGAAAGCTTTGGCAATGGAAACAGAAGGCTTTTTATCACAGGACAAGAAATCAGCCCTCAAAAACTTAACCGGCAGAAAATATTTTTTTGAAAAAATCCCTAAGCCCCGGGGTCACAATTTCAGCAACAATCTGACTTTTGGCAATTCACTCAAAAATGGTTCCAAGAGCTTGAATATGCTCTCCTGAAAGCTTTGGCGATGGAAACAGAAGGCTTTTTATCACAGGACAAGAAATCAGCCCTCAAAAACTTAACCGGCAGAAAATATTTTTTTGAAAAAATCCCTAAGCCCCGGGGTCACAATTTCAGCAAAAATCTGACTTTTGGCAATTCACTCAAAAATCGAGCCAAAAGCTTGAAAATGCTCTCCGGAAAGGTTTGGCACTCGAAACAGAAGACTTTTTATCACAGGACAAGAAATCAGCCCTCAAAAACTTAACCGGCAGAAAATATTTTTTTGAAAAATACCGTAAGCCCCGGGGTCACAATTTCAGCAAAAATCTGACTTTTGGCAATTCACTCAAAAATGGTGCCAGAAGCTTGCAAATGATCCCCTGAAAGCTTTGGCGATGGAAACAGAAGGCTTTTTATCACAGGACAAGAAATCAGCCCTCAAAAACTTAAACGACAGAAAATATTTTTTTGAAAAAATCCCTAAGGTCACAATTTCAGCAAAAATCTGACTTTTGGCAATTCACTCAAAAATGGTGCCAGAAGCTTGCAAATGATCCCCTGAAAGGTTTGGCACTCGAAACAGAATGCTTTTTATCACAGGACAAGAAATCAGCCCTCGAAAACGTAACCGGCAGAAAATATTTTTTTGAAAAAATCCCTAAGCCCCGCGGGGGGTCACAATTTCAGCAAAAATCTGACTTTTGGCAATTCACTCAAAAATGGTGCCAACCGGTTGTAAATGCTCACCTGAAAGCTTTGGCGATGGAAACAAAAGGCTTTTTATCACAGGACAAGAAATCAGCCCTCAAAAACTTAACCGGCAAAAAATATTTTTTTGAAAAAATCCCTAAGCCCCGGGGTCACAATTTCAACAAAAATCTGACTTTTGGCAATTCACTCAAAAATGGTGCCAACCGGTTGTAAATGCTCACCTGAAAGCTTTGGCAATGGAAACAGAAGGCTTTTTATCACAGGACAAGAAATCAGCCCTCAAAAACTTAACCGGCAGAAAATATTTTTTTGAAAAAATCCCTAAGCCCCGGGGTCACAATTTCAGCCAAAATCTGACATTTGGCAATTCACTCAAAAATGGTGCCAAAAGCTTGAAAATGCTCTCCGGAATGGTTTGGCACTCGAAACAGAAGACTTTTTATCACAGGACAAGAAATCAGCCCTCAAAAACTTAACCGGCAGAAAATATTTTTTTGAAAAAATCCCTAAGCCCCGGGGTCACAATTTCAGCAAAAATCTGACTTTTGGCAATTCACTCAAAAATGGTGCCAGAAGCTTGCAAATGATCCCCTGAAAGCTTTGGCGATGGAAACAAAAGCCTTTTTATCACAGGACAAGAAATCAGCCCTCAAAAACTTAACCGGCAGAAAATATTTTTTTGAAAAAATCCCTAAGCCGCGGGGTCACAATTTCAGCAAAAATATGACTTTTGGCAATTCACTCAAAAATGGTGCCAGAAGCTTGCAAATGATCCCCTGAAAGCTTTGGCGATGGAAACAGAAGGCTTTTTATCACAGGACAAGAAATCAACCCTCAAAAACTTAACCGGCGGAAAATATTTTTTTAAAAAAATCCCTAAGCCCCGGGGTCACAATTTCAGCAAAAATCTGACTTTTGGCAATTCACTCAAAAATGGTGCCAGAAGCTTGCAAATGATCCCCTGAAAGCTTTGGCGATGGAAACAGAAGGCTTTTTATCACCGGACAAGAAATCAGCCCTCAAAAACGTAACCGGCAGAAAATATTTTTTTGAAAAAATCCCTAAGCCCCGGGGTCACAATTTCAGCAAAAATCTGACTTTTGGCAATTCACTCAAAAATGGTGCCAGAAGGTTTCAAATGATCCCCTGAAAGCTTTGGCGATGGAAACAGAAGGCTTTTTATCACAGGACAAGAAATCAGCCCTCAAAAACTTAACCGGCGGAAAATATTTTTTTAAAAAAATCCCTAAGCCCCGGGGTCACAATTTCAGCCAAAATCTGACTTTTGGCAATTCACTCAAAAATGGTGCCAGAAGCTTTCAAATGATCCCCTGAAAGCTTTGGCGATGGAAACAGAAGGCTTTTTATCACAGGACAAGAAATCAGCCCTCAAAAACTTAACCGGCAGAAAATATGTTTTTTTAAAAAATCCCTAACCCCGCGGTCACAATTTCAGCAAAAATCTGACTTTTGGCAATTCACTCAAAAATGGTGCCAGAAGCTTGCAAATGATCCCCTGAAAGCTTTGGCGATGGAAACAGAAGGCTTTTTATCACAGGACAAGAAATCAGCCCTCAAAAACTTAAACGACAGAAAATATTTTTTTGAAAAAATCCCTAAGGTCACAATTTCAGCAAAAATCTGACTTTTGGCAATTCACTCAAAAATGGTGCCAGAAGCTTGCAAATGATCCCCTGAAAGGTTTGGCACTCGAAACAGAAGGCTTTTTATCACAGGACAAGAAATCAGCCCTCGAAAACGTAACCGGCAGAAAATATTTTTTTGAAAAAATCCCTAAGCCCCGCGGGGGGTCACAATTTCAGCAAAAATCTGACTTTTGGCAATTCACTCAAAAATGGTGCCAACCGGTTGTAAATGCTCACCTGAAAGCTTTGGCGATGGAAACAAAAGGCTTTTTATCACAGGACAAGAAATCAGCCCTCAAAAACTTAACCGGCAAAAAATATTTTTTTGAAAAAATCCCTAAGCCCCGGGGTCACAATTTCAACAAAAATCTGACTTTTGGCAATTCACTCAAAAATGGTGCCAACCGGTTGTAAATGCTCACCTGAAAGCTTTGGCAATGGAAACAGAAGGCTTTTTATCACAGGACAAGAAATCAGCCCTCAAAAACTTAACCGGCAGAAAATATTTTTTTGAAAAAATCCCTAAGCCCCGGGGTCACAATTTCAGCCAAAATCTGACTTTTGGCAATTCACTCAAAAATGGTGCCAAAAGCTTGAAAATGCTCTCCGGAATGGTTTGGCACTCGAAACAGAAGACTTTTTATCACAGGACAAGAAATCAGCCCTCAAAAACTTAACCGGCAGAAAATATTTTTTTGAAAAAATCCCTAAGCCCCGGGGTCACAATTTCAGCAAAAATCTGACTTTTGGCAATTCACTCAAAAATGGTGCCAGAAGCTTGCAAATGATCCCCTGAAAGCTTTGGCGATGGAAACAAAAGCCTTTTTATCACAGGACAAGAAATCAGCCCTCAAAAACTTAACCGGCAGAAAATATTTTTTTAAAAAAATCCCTAAGCCCCGGGGTCACAATTTCAGCAAAAATCTGACTTTTGGCAATTCACTCAAAAATGGTGCCAGAAGCTTTCAAATGATCCCCTGAAAGCTTTGGCGATGGAAACAGAAGGCTTTTTATCACCGGACAAGAAATCAGCCCTCAAAAACTTAACCGGCAGAAAATATGTTTTTTTAAAAAATCCCTAACCCCGGGGTCACAATTTCAGCAAAAATCTGACTTTTGGCAATTCACTCAAAAATGGTGCCAGAAGCTTGCAAATGATCCCCTGAAAGCTTTGGCGATGGAAACAGAAGGCTTTTTATCACAGGACAAGAAATCAGCCCTCAAAAACTTAACCGGCAGAAAATATTTTTTTGAAAAAATCCCTAAGCCCCGGGGTCACAATTTCAGCCAAAATCTGACTTTTGGCAATTCACTCAAAAATGGTGCCAAAAGCTTGAAAATGCTCTCCGGAATGGTTTGGCACT
Source organism: Podarcis vaucheri (assembly GCF_965113315.1). Taxonomy (NCBI): domain Eukaryota; kingdom Metazoa; phylum Chordata; class Lepidosauria; order Squamata; family Lacertidae; genus Podarcis; species Podarcis vaucheri. Next base: position 1,610,849 of record NW_028118808.1, on the reverse strand, counting down.
CGAAACAGAAGACTTTTTATCACAGGACAAGAAATCAGCCCTCAAAAACTTAACCGGCAGAAAATATTTTTTTGAAAAAATCCCTAAGCCCCGGGGTCACAATTTCAGCAAAAATCTGACTTTTGGCAATTCACTCAAAAATGGTGCCAGAAGCTTGCAAATGATCCCCTGAAAGCTTTGGCGATGGAAACAAAAGCCTTTTTATCACAGGACAAGAAATCAGCCCTCAAAAACTTAACCGGCAGAAAATATTTTTTTGAAAAAATCCCTAAGCCGCGGGGTCACAATTTCAGCAAAAATATGACTTTTGGCAATTCACTCAAAAATGGTGCCAGAAGCTTGCAAATGATCCCCTGAAAGCTTTGGCGATGGAAACAGAAGGCTTTTTATCACAGGACAAGAAATCAACCCTCAAAAACTTAACCGGCGGAAAATATTTTTTTAAAAAAATCCCTAAGCCCCGGGGTCACAATTTCAGCAAAAATCTGACTTTTGGCAATTCACTCAAAAATGGTGCCAGAAGCTTGCAAATGATCCCCTGAAAGCTTTGGCGATGGAAACAGAAGGCTTTTTATCACCGGACAAGAAATCAGCCCTCAAAAACGTAACCGGCAGAAAATATTTTTTTGAAAAAATCCCTAAGCCCCGGGGTCACAATTTCAGCAAAAATCTGACTTTTGGCAATTCACTCAAAAATGGTGCCAGAAGCTTTCAAATGATCCCCTGAAAGCTTTGGCGATGGAAACAGAAGGCTTTTTATCACAGGACAAGAAATCAGCCCTCAAAAACTTAACCGGCGGAAAATATTTTTTTAAAAAAATCCCTAAGCCCCGGGGTCACAATTTCAGCCAAAATCTGACTTTTGGCAATTCACTCAAAAATGGTGCCAGAAGCTTTCAAATGATCCCCTGAAAGCTTTGGCGATGGAAACAGAAGGCTTTTTATCACAGGACAAGAAATCAGCCCTCAAAAACTTAACCGGCAGAAAATATGTTTTTTTAAAAAATCCCTAACCCCGGGGTCACAATTTCAGCAAAAATCTGACTTTTGGCAATTCACTCAAAAATGGTGCCAGAAGCTTGCAAATGATCCCCTGAAAGCTTTGGCGATGGAAACAGAAGGCTTTTTATCACAGGACAAGAAATCAGCCCTCAAAAACTTAACCGGCGGAAAATATTTTTTTAAAAAAATCCCTAAGCCCCGGGGTCACAATTTCAGCCAAAATCTGACTTTTGGCAATTCACTCAAAAATGGTGCCAGAAGCTTTCAAATGATCCCCTGAAAGCTTTGGCGATGGAAACAGAAGGCTTTTTATCACAGGACAAGAAATCAGCCCTCAAAAACTTAACCGGCAGAAAATATGTTTTTTTTAAAAATCCCTAACCCCGGGGTCACAATTTCAGCAAAAATCTGACTTTTGGCAATTCACTCAAAAATGGTGCCAGAAGCTTGCAAATGATCCCCTGAAAGCTTTGGCGATGGAAACAGAAGGCTTTTTATCACAGGACAAGAAATCAGCCCTCAAAAACTTAACCGGCAGAAAATATTTTTTTGAAAAAATCCCTAAGGCCCGGGGTCACAATTTCAGCAAAAATCTGACTTTTGGCAATTCACTCAAAAATGGTGCCAGAAGCTTGCAAATGATCCCCTGAAAGCTTTGGCGATGGAAACAGAAGGCTTTTTATCACAGGACAAGAAATCAGCCCTCAAAAACTTAACCGGCAGAAAATATTTTTTTGAAAAAATCCCTAAGGCCCGGGGTCACAATTTCAGCCAAAATCTGACTTTTGGCAATTCACTCAAAAATGGTACCAGAAGCTTGCAAATGATCCCCTGAAAGCTTTGGCTATGGAAACAGAAGGCTTTTTATCACAGGACAAGAAATCAACCCTCAAAAACTTAACCGGCGGAAAATATTTTTTTAAAAAAATCCCTAAGCCCCGGGGTCACAATTTCAGCAAAAATCTGACTTTTGGCAATTCACTCAAAAATGGTGCCAGAAGCTTGCACATGATCCCCTGAAAGCTTTTGCGATGGAAACAAAAGGCTTTTTATCACAGGACAAGAAATCAGCCCTCAAAAACGTAACCGGCAGAAAATATTTTTTTGAAAAAATCCCTAAGCCCCGGGGTCACAATTTCAGCAAAAATCTGACTTTTGGCAATTCACTCAAAAATGGTGCCAGAAGCTGGCAAATGATCCCCTGAAAGCTTTGGCGATGGAAACAGAAGGCTTTTTATCACCGGAAAAGAAATCAGCCCTCAAAAACGTAACCGGCAGAAAATATTTTTTTGAAAAAATCCCTAAGCCCCGGGGTCACAATTTCAGCAAAAATCTGACTTTTGGCAATTCACTCAAAAATGGTGCCAGAAGCTTTCAAATGATCCCCTGAAAGCTTTGGCGATGGAAACAGAAGGCTTTTTATCACAGGACAAGAAATCAGCCCTCAAAAACTTAACCGGCAGAAAATATGTTTTTTGAAAAAATCCCTAAGCCCCGGGGTCACAATTTCAGCAAAAATCTGACTTTTGGCAATTCACTCAAAAATGGTGCCAGAAGCTTGCAAATGATCCCCTGAAAGCTTTGGCGATGGAAACAGAAGGCTTTTTATCACAGGACAAGAAATCAGCCCTCAAAAACTTAACCGGCAGAAAATATGTTTTTTTAAAAAATCCCTAACCCCGGGGTCACAATTTCAGCAAAAATCTGACTTTTGGCAATTCACTCAAAAATGGTGCCAGAAGCTTGCAAATGATCCCCTGAAAGCTTTGGCGATGGAAACAGAAGGCTTTTTATCACAGGACAAGAAATCAGCCCTCAAAAACTTAACCGGCAGAAAATATTTTTTTGAAAAAATCCCTAAGGCCCGGGGTCACAATTTCAGCAAAAATCTGACTTTTGGCAATTCACTCAAAAATGGTGCCAGAAGCTTGCAAATGATCCCCTGAAAGCTTTGGCGATGGAAACAGAAGGCTTTTTATCACAGGACAAGAAATCAGCCCTCAAAAACTTAACCGGCAGAAAATATTTTTTTGAAAAAATCCCTAAGCCCCGGGGTCACAATTTCAGCCAAAATCTGACTTTTGGCAATTCACTCAAAAATGGTACCAGAAGCTTGCAAATGATCCCCTGAAAGCTTTGGCTATGGAAACAGAAGGCTTTTTATCACAGGACAAGAAATCAACCCTCAAAAACTTAACCGGCGGAAAATATTTTTTTAAAAAAATCCCTAAGCCCCGGGGTCACAATTTCAGCAAAAATCTGACTTTTGGCAATTCACTCAAAAATGGTGCCAGAAGCTTGCAAATGATCCCCTGAAAGCTTTTGCGATGGAAACAAAAGGCTTTTTATCACAGGACAAGAAATCAGCCCTCAAAAACGTAACCGGCAGAAAATATTTTTTTGAAAAAATCCCTAAGCCCCGGGGTCACAATTTCAGCAAAAATCTGACTTTTGGCAATTCACTCAAAAATGGTGCCAGAAGCTTGCAAATGATCCCCTGAAAGCTTTGGCGATGGAAACAGAAGGCTTTTTATCACAGGACAAGAAATCAGCCCTCAAAAACTTAACCGGCAGAAAATATTTTTTTGAAAAAATCCCTAAGCCCCGGGGTCACAATTTCAGCAAAAATCTGACTTTTGGCAATTCACTCAAAAATGGTGCCAGAAGCTTGCAAATGATCCCCTGAAAGCTTTGGCGATGGAAACAGAAGGCTTTTTATCACAGGACAAGAAATCAGCCCTCAAAAACTTAACCGGCAGAAAATATTTTTTGGAAAAAACCCCTAAGCCCCGGGGTCACAATTTCAGCAAAAATCTGACTTTTGGCAATTCACTCAAAAATGGTGCCAGAAGGTTGCAAATGATCCCCTGAAAGCTTTGGCGATGGAAACAGAAGGCTTTTTATCACAGGACAAGAAATCAGCCCTCAAAAAGTTAACCAGCAGAAAATATTTTTTTTGAAAAAAACCCTAAGCCCCGGGGTCACAATTTCAGCAAAAATCTGACTTTTGGCAATTCACTCAAAATTGGTGCCAGAAGCTTGCAAATGATCCTCCGAAAGCTTTGGCGATGGAAACAGAAGGCTTTTTATCACAGGACAAGAAATCAGCCCTCAAAAACGTAACTGGCAGAAAATATTTTTTTGAAAAAATCCCTAAGCCCCGGGGTCACAATTTCAGCAAAAATCTGACTTTTGGCAATTCACTCAAAAATGGTGCCAGAAGCTTGCAAATGATCCCCTGAAAGCTTTGGCGATGGAAACAGAAGGCTTTTTATCACAGGACAAGAAATCAGCCCTTAAAAAGTTAACCAGCAGAAAATATTTTTTTTGAAAAAAACCCTAAGCCCCGGGGTCACAATTTCAGCAAAAATCTGACTTTTGGCAATTCACTCAAAATTGGTGCCAGAAGCTTGCAAATGATCCTCCGAAAGCTTTGGCGATGGAAACAGAAGGCTTTTTATCACAGGACAAGAAATCAGCCCTCAAAAACTTAACCGGCAGAAAATATTTTTTGGAAAAAACCCCTAAGCCCCGGGGTCACAATTTCAGCAAAAATCTGACTTTTGGCAATTCACTCAAAAATGGTGCCAGAAGCTTGCAAATGATCCCCTGAAAGCTTTGGCGATGGAAACAGAAGGCTTTTTATCACAGGACAAGAAATCAGCCCTCAAAAACGTAACCGGCAGAAAATATTTTTTTGAAAAAATCCCTAAGCCCCGTGGTCACGATTTCAGCAAAAATCTGACTTTTGGCAGTTCACTCAAAAATGGTGCCAGAAGCTTGCTAATGATCCCAGTAAGCTTTGGCGATGGAAACAGAAGGCTTTTTATCACAGGACAAGAAATCAGCCCTCAAAAACTTAACCGGCAGAAAATATTTTTTTGAAAAAATCCCTAAGCCCCGGGGTCACAATTTCAGCAAAAATCTGACTTTTGGCAATTCACTCAAAAATGGTGCCAGAAGCTTGCAAATGATCCCCTGAAAGGTTTGGCACTCGAAACAGAAGGCTTTTTATCACAGGACAAGAAATCAGCCCTCATAAACTTAATCGGCAGAAAATATTTTTTTGAAAAAATCCCTAAGCCCCGGGGTCACAATTTCAGCAAAAATCTGACTTTTGGCAATTCACTCAAAAATGGTGCCAGAAGCTTGCAAATGATCCCCTGAAAGCTTTGGCGATGGAAACAGAAGGCTTTTTATCACAGGACAAGAAATCAGCCCTCAAAAACTTAACCGGCAGAAAATATTTTTTTGAAAAAATCCCTAAGCCCCGGGGTCACAATTTCAGCAAAAATCTGACTTTTGGCAATTCACTCAAAAATGGTGCCAGAAGCTTGCAAATGATCCCCTGAAAGCTTTGGCGATGGAAACAGAAGGCTTTTTATCACAGGACAAGAAATCAGCCCTCAAAAACTTAACCGGCAGAAAATATTTTTTTGAAAAAATCCCTAAGCCCCGGGGTCACAATTTCAGCAAAAATCTGACTTTTGGCAATTCACTCAACAATGGTGCCAGAAGCTTGCAAATGATCCCCTGAAAGCTTTGGCGATGGAAAGAGAAGGCTTTTTATCACAGGACAAGAAATCAGCCCTCAAAAACGTAACCGGCAGAAAATATTTTTTTGAAAAAATCCCTAAGCCCCGGGGTCACAATTTCAGCAAAAATGTGACTTTTGGCAATTCACTCAAAAATGGTGCCAGAAGCTTTGGCGATGGAAACAGAATTCTTTTTATCACAGGACAAGAAATCAGCCCTCATAAACTTAACCGGCAGAAAATATTTTTTTGAAAAAATCCCTAAGCCCCGGGGTCACAATTTCAGCAAAAATATGACTTTTGGCAATTCACTCAAAAATAGTGCCAGAAGCTTGCAAATGATCCCCTGAAAGCTTTGGCGATGGAAACAGAAGGCTTTTTATCACAGGACAAGAAATCAGCCCTCAAAAACTAAACCGGCAGAATTTTTTTTTGAAAAATTCCCTAAGCCCCGGGGTCACGATTTCAGCAAAAATCTGACTTTTGGCAATTCACTCAAAAATGGTGCCAGAAGCTTGCAAATGATCCCCTGAAAGCTTTGGCGATGGAAACAGAAGGCTTTTTATCACAGGACAAGAAATCAGCCCTCAAAAACTTAACCGGCAGAAAATATTTTTTGGAAAAAACCCCTAAGCCCCGGGGTCACAATTTCAGCAAAAATCTGACTTTTGGCAATTCACTCAAAAATGGTGCCAGAAGCTTGCAAATGATCCCCTGAAAGGTTTGGCACTCGAAAAAGAAGGCTTTTTATCACAGGACAAGAAATCAGCCCTCAAAAACGTAACCGGCAGAAAATATTTTTTTGAAAAAATGCCTAAGCCCCGGGGTCAAAATTTCAGCAAAAATCTGACTTTTGGCAGTTCACTCAAAAATGGTGCCAGAAGCTTGCAAATGATCCCCTGAAAGCTTTGGCGATGGAAACAGAAGGCTTTTTATCACAGGACAAGAAATCAGCCCTCAAAAACTTAACCGGCAGAAAATATTTTTTGGAAAAAACCCCTAAGCCCCGGGGTCACAATTTCAGCAAAAATCTGACTTTTGGCAATTCACTCAAAAATGGTGCCAGAAGCTTGCAAATGATCCCCTGAAAGGTTTGGCACTCGAAAAAGAAGGCTTTTTATCACAGGACAAGAAATCAGCCCTCAAAAACGTAACCGGCAGAAAATATTTTTTTGAAAAAATCCCTAAGCCCCGGGGTCTCAATTTCAGCAAAAATCTGACTTTTGGCAATTCACTCAAAAATGGTGCCAGAAGCTTGCAAATGATCCCCTGAAAGCTTTGGCGATGGAAACAGAAGGCTTTTTATCACAGGACAAGAAATCAGCCCTCATAAACTTAATCGGCAGAAAATATTTTTTTGAAAAAATCCCTAAGCCCCGGGGTCACAATTTCAGCAAAAATCTGACTTTTGGCAATTCACTCAAAAATGGTGCCAGAAGCTTGCAAATGATCCCCTGAAAGCTTTGGCGATGGAAACAGAAGGCTTTTTATCACAGGACAAGAAATCAGCCCTCAAAAACTTAACCGGCAGAAAATATTTTTTGGAAAAAATCCCTAAGCCCCGGGGTCACAATTTCAGCAAAAATCTGACTTTTGGCAATTCACTCAAAAATGGTGCCAGAAGCTTGCAAATGATCCCCTGAAAGGTTTGGCACTCGAAAAAGAAGGCTTTTTATCACAGGACAAGAAATCAGCCCTCAAAAACTTAACCGGCAGAAAATATTTTTTTGAAAAAATCCCTAAGCCCCGGGGTCACAATTTCAGCAAAAATCTGACTTTTGGCAATTCACTCAACAATGGTGCCAGAAGCTTGCAAATGATCCCCTGAAATCTTTGGCGATGGAAAGAGAAGGCTTTTTATCACAGGACAAGAAATCAGCCCTCAAAAACTTAACCGGCAGAAAATATTTTTTTGAAAAAATCCCTAAGCCCCGGGGTCACAATTTCAGCAAAAATCTGACTTTTGGCAATTCACTCAAAAATGGTGCCAGAAGCTTTGACGATGGAAACAGAATTCTTTTTATCACAGGACAAGAAATCAGCCCTCATAAACTTAACCGGCAGAAAATATTTTTTTGAAAAAATCCCTAAGCCCCGGGGTCACAATTTCAGCAAAAATCTGACTTTTGGCAATTCACTCAAAAATGGTGCCAGAAGCTTGCAAATGATCCCCTGAAAGCTTTGGCGATGGAAACAGAAGGCTTTTTATCACAGGACAAGAAATCAGCCCTCAAAAACTAAACCGGCAGAAATTTTTTTTGAAAAATTCCCTAAGCCCCGGGGTCACGATTTCAGCAAAAATCTGACTTTTGGCAATTCACTCAAAAATGGTGCCAGAAGCTTGCAAATGATCCCCTGAAAGCTTTGGCGATGGAAACAGAAGGCTTTTTATCACAGGACAAGAAATCAGCCCTCAAAAACGTAACCGGCAGAAAATATTTTTTTGAAAAAATCCCTAAGCCCCGGGGTCACAATTTCAGCAAAAATCTGACTTTTGGCAATTCACTCAAAAATGGTGCCAGAAGCTTGCAAATGATCCCCTGAAAGGTTTGGCACTCGAAAAAGAAGGCTTTTTATCACAGGACAAGAAATCAGCCCTCAAAAACGTAACCGGCAGAAAATATTTTTTTGAAAAAATGCCTAAGCCCCGGGGTCAAAATTTCAGCAAAAATCTGACTTTTGGCAGTTCACTCAAAAATGGTGCCAGAAGCTTGCAAATGATCCCCTGAAAGCTTTGGCGATGGAAACAGAAGGCTTTTTATCACAGGACAAGAAATCAGCCCTCAAAAACTTAACCGGCAGAAAATATTTTTTGGAAAAAACCCCTAAGCCCCGGGGTCACAATTTCAGCAAAAATCTGACTTTTGGCAATTCACTCAAAAATGGTGCCAGAAGCTTGCAAATGATCCCCTGAAAGGTTTGGCACTCGAAAAAGAAGGCTTTTTATCACAGGACAAGAAATCAGCCCTCAAAAACGTAACCGGCAGAAAATATTTTTTTGAAAAAATCCCTAAGCCCCGGGGTCTCAATTTCAGCAAAAATCTGACTTTTGGCAATTCACTCAAAAATGGTGCCAGAAGCTTGCAAATGATCCCCTGAAAGCTTTGGCGATGGAAACAGAAGGCTTTTTATCACAGGACAAGAAATCAGCCCTCATAAACTTAATCGGCAGAAAATATTTTTTTGAAAAAATCCCTAAGCCCCGGGGTCACAATTTCAGCAAAAATCTGACTTTTGGCAATTCACTCAAAAATGGTGCCAGAAGCTTGCAAATGATCCCCTGAAAGCTTTGGCGATGGAAACAGAAGGCTTTTTATCACAGGACAAGAAATCAGCCCTCAAAAACTTAACCGGCAGAAAATATTTTTTGGAAAAAATCCCTAAGCCCCGGGGTCACAATTTCAGCAAAAATCTGACTTTTGGCAATTCACTCAAAAATGGTGCCAGAAGCTTGCAAATGATCCCCTGAAAGGTTTGGCACTCGAAAAAGAAGGCTTTTTATCACAGGACAAGAAATCAGCCCTCAAAAACTTAACCGGCAGAAAATATTTTTTTGAAAAAATCCCTAAGCCCCGGGGTCACAATTTCAGCAAAAATCTGACTTTTGGCAATTCACTCAACAATGGTGCCAGAAGCTTGCAAATGATCCCCTGAAAGCTTTGGCGATGGAAAGAGAAGGCTTTTTATCACAGGACAAGAAATCAGCCCTCAAAAACTTAACCGGCAGAAAATATTTTTTTGAAAAAATCCCTAAGCCCCGGGGTCACAATTTCAGCAAAAATCTGACTTTTGGCAATTCACTCAAAAATGGTGCCAGAAGCTTGCAAATGATCCCCTGAAAGCTTTGGCGATGGAAACAGAAGGCTTTTTATCACAGGACAAGAAATCAGCCCTCAAAAACTAAACCGGCAGAAATTTTTTTAAAAAAATTCCCTAAGCCCCGGGGTCACGATTTCAGCAAAAATCTGACTTTTGGCAATTCACTCAAAAATGGTGCCAGAAGCTTGCAAATGATCCCCTGAAAGCTTTGGCGATGGAAACAGAAGGCTTTTTATCACAGGACAAGAAATCAGCCCTCAAAAACTTAACCGGCAGAAAATATTTTTTGGAAAAAACCCCTAAGCCCCGGGGTCACAATTTCAGCAAAAATCTGACTTTTGGCAATTCACTCAAAAATGGTGCCAGAAGCTTGCAAATGATCCCCTGAAAGGTTTGGCACTCGAAAAAGAAGGCTTTTTATCACAGGACAAGAAATCAGCCCTCAAAAACGTAACCGGCAGAAAATATTTTTTTGAAAAAATCCCTAAGCCCCGGGGTCACAATTTCAGCAAAAATCTGACTTTTGGCAATTCACTCAAAAATGGTGCCAGAAGCTTGCAAATGATCCCCTGAAAGCTTTGGCGATGGAAACAGAAGGCTTTTTATCACAGGACAAGAAATCAGCCCTCAAAAACTAAACCGGCAGAAATTTTTTTTGAAAAATTCCCTAAGCCCCGGGGTCACGATTTCAGCAAAAATCTGACTTTTGGCAATTCACTCAAAAATGGTGCCAGAAGCTTGCAAATGATCTCCTGAAAGCTTTGGCGATGGAAACAGAAGGCTTTTTATCACAGGACAAGAAATCAGCCCTCAAAAACTTAACCGGCAGAAAATATTTTTTGGAAAAAACCCCTAAGCCCCGGGGTCACAATTTCAGCAAAAATCTGACTTTTGGCAATTCACTCAAAAATGGTGCCAGAAGCTTGCAAATGATCCCCTGAAAGGTTTGGCACTCGAAAAAGAAGGCTTTTTATCACAGGACAAGAAATCAGCCCTCAAAAACGTAACCGGCAGAAAATATTTTTTTGAAAAAATCCCTAAGCCCCGGGGTCACGATTTCAGCAAAAATCTGACTTTTGGCAGTTCACTCAAAAATGGTGCCAGAAGCTTGCAAATGATCCCCTGAAAGCTTTGGCGATGGAAACAGAAGGCTTTTTATCACAGGACAAGAAATCAGCCCTCAAAAACTTAACCGGCAGAAAATATTTTTTTGAAAAAATCCCTAAGCCCCGGGGTCACAATTTCAGCAAAAATCTGACTTTTGGCAATTCACTCAAAAATGGTGCCAGAAGCTTGCAAATGATCCTCCGAAAGCTTTGGCGATGGAAACAGAAGGCTTTTTATCACAGGACAAGAAATCAGCCCTCAAAAACGTAACTGGCAGAAAATATTTTTTTGAAAAAATCCCTAAGCCCCGGGGTCACAATTTCAGCAAAAATCTGACTTTTGGCAATTCACTCAAAAATGGTGCCAGAAGCTTGCAAATGATCCCCAGAAAGCTTTGGCGATGGAAACAGAAGGCTTTTTATCACAGGACAAGAAATCAGCCCTCATAAACTTAATCGGCAGAAAATATTTTTTTGAAAAAATCCCTAAGCCCCGGGGTCACAATTTCAGCAAAAATCTGACTTTTGGCAATTCACTCAAAAATGGTGCCAGAAGCTTGCAAATGATCCCCTGAAAGCTTTGGCGATGGAAACAGAAGGCTTTTTATCACAGGACAAGAAATCAGCCCTCAAAAACTTAACCGGCAGAAAATATTTTTTGGAAAAAATCCCTAAGCCCCGGGGTCACAATTTCAGCAAAAATCTGACTTTTGGCAATTCACTCAAAAATGGTGCCAGAAGCTTGCAAATGATCCCCTGAAAGGTTTGGCACTCGAAAAAGAAGGCTTTTTATCACAGGACAAGAAATCAGCCCTCAAAAACTTAACCGGCAGAAAATATTTTTTTGAAAAAATCCCTAAGCCCCGGGGTCACAATTTCAGCAAAAATCTGACTTTTGGCAATTCACTCAACAATGGTGCCAGAAGCTTGCAAATGATCCCCTGAAAGCTTTGGCGATGGAAAGAGAAGGCTTTTTATCACAGGACAAGAAATCAGCCCTCAAAAACGTAACTGGCAGAAAATATTTTTTTGAAAAAATCCCTAAGCCCCGGGGTCACAATTTCAGCAAAAATCTGACTTTTGGCAATTCACTCAAAAATGGTGCCAGAAGCTTGCAAATGATCCCCAGAAAGCTTTGGCGATGGAAACAGAAGGCTTTTTATCACAGGACAAGAAATCAGCCCTCATAAACTTAATCGGCAGAAAATATTTTTTTGAAAAAATCCCTAAGCCCCGGGGTCACAATTTCAGCAAAAATCTGACTTTTGGCAATTCACTCAAAAATGGTGCCAGAAGCTTGCAAATGATCCCCTGAAAGCTTTGGCGATGGAAACAGAAGGCTTTTTATCACAGGACAAGAAATCAGCCCTCAAAAACTTAACCGGCAGAAAATATTTTTTGGAAAAAATCCCTAAGCCCCGGGGTCACAATTTCAGCAAAAATCTGACTTTTGGCAATTCACTCAAAAATGGTGCCAGAAGCTTGCAAATGATCCCCTGAAAGGTTTGGCACTCGAAAAAGAAGGCTTTTTATCACAGGACAAGAAATCAGCCCTCAAAAACTTAACCGGCAGAAAATATTTTTTGGAAAAAATCCCTAAGCCCCGGGGTCACAATTTCAGCAAAAATCTGACTTTTGGCAATTCACTCAAAAATGGTGCCAGAAGCTTGCAAATGATCCCCTGAAAGGTTTGGCACTCGAAAAAGAAGGCTTTTTATCACAGGACAAGAAATCAGCCCTCAAAAACTTAACCGGCAGAAAATATTTTTTTGAAAAAATCCCTAAGCCCCGGGGTCACAATTTCAGCAAAAATCTGACTTTTGGCAATTCACTCAACAATGGTGCCAGAAGCTTGCAAATGATCCCCTGAAAGCTTTGGCGATGGAAAGAGAAGGCTTTTTATCACAGGACAAGAAATCAGCCCTCAAAAACTTAACCGGCAGAAAATATTTTTTGGAAAAAATCCCTAAGCCCCGGGGTCACAATTTCAGCAAAAATCTGACTTTTGGCAATTCACTCAAAAATGGTGCCAGAAGCTTGCAAATGATCCCCTGAAAGGTTTGGCACTCGAAAAAGAAGGCTTTTTATCACAGGACAAGAAATCAGCCCTCAAAAACTTAACCGGCAGAAAATATTTTTTTGAAAAAATCCCTAAGCCCCGGGGTCACAATTTCAGCAAAAATCTGACTTTTGGCAATTCACTCAACAATGGTGCCAGAAGCTTGCAAATGATCCCCTGAAAGCTTTGGCGATGGAAAGAGAAGGCTTTTTATCACAGGACAAGAAATCAGCCCTCAAAAACGTAACTGGCAGAAAATATTTTTTTGAAAAAATCCCTAAGCCCCGGGGTCACAATTTCAGCAAAAATCTGACTTTTGGCAATTCACTCAAAAATGGTGCCAGAAGCTTGCAAATGATCCCCAGAAAGCTTTGGCGATGGAAACAGAAGGCTTTTTATCACAGGACAAGAAATCAGCCCTCATAAACTTAATCGGCAGAAAATATTTTTTTGAAAAAATCCCTAAGCCCCGGGGTCACAATTTCAGCAAAAATCTGACTTTTGGCAATTCACTCAAAAATGGTGCCAGAAGCTTGCAAATGATCCCCTGAAAGCTTTGGCGATGGAAACAGAAGGCTTTTTATCACAGGACAAGAAATCAGCCCTCAAAAACTTAACCGGCAGAAAATATTTTTTGGAAAAAATACCTAAGCCCCGGGGTCACAATTTCAGCAAAAATCTGACTTTTGGCAATTCACTCAAAAATGGTGCCAGAAGCTTGCAAATGATCCCCTGAAAGGTTTGGCACTCGAAAAAGAAGGCTTTTTATCACAGGACAAGAAATCAGCCCTCAAAAACTTAACCGGCAGAAAATATTTTTTTGAAAAAATCCCTAAGCCCCGGGGTCACAATTTCAGCAAAAATCTGACTTTTGGCAATTCACTCAACAATGGTGCCAGAAGCTTGCAAATGATCCCCTGAAAGCTTTGGCGATGGAAAGAGAAGGCTTTTTATCACAGAACAAGAAATCAGCCCTCAAAAACTTAACCGGCAGAAAATATTTTTTTGAAAAAATCCCTAAGCCCCGGGGTCACAATTTCAGCAAAAATCTGACTTTTGGCAATTCACTCAAAAATGGTGCCAGAAGCTTTGACGATGGAAACAGAATTCTTTTTATCACAGGACAAGAAATCAGCCCTCATAAACTTAACCGGCAGAAAATATTTTTTTGAAAAAATCCCTAAGCCCCGGGGTCACAATTTCAGCAAAAATCTGACTTTTGGCAATTCACTCAAAAATGGTGCCAGAAGCTTGCAAATGATCCCCTGAAAGCTTTGGCGATGGAAACAGAAGGCTTTTTATCACAGGACAAGAAATCAGCCCTCAAAAACTTAACCGGCAGAAAATATTTTTTGGAAAAAACCCCTAAGCCCCGGGGTCACAATTTCAGCAAAAATCTGACTTTTGGCAATTCACTCAAAAATGGTGCCAGAAGCTTGCAAATGATCCCCTGAAAGGTTTGGCACTCGAAAAAGAAGGCTTTTTATCACAGGACAAGAAATCAGCCCTCAAAAACGTAACCGGCAGAAAATATTTTTTTGAAAAAATGCCTAAGCCCCGGGGTCAAAATTTCAGCAAAAATCTGACTTTTGGCAGTTCACTCAAAAATGGTGCCAGAAGCTTGCAAATGATCCCCTGAATGCTTTGGCGATGGAAACAGAAGGCTTTTTATCACAGGACAAGAAATCAGCCCTCAAAAACTTAACCGGCAGAAAATATTTTTTGGAAAAAACCCCTAAGCCCCGGGGTCACAATTTCAGCAAAAATCTGACTTTTGGCAATTCACTCAAAAATGGTGCCAGAAGCTTGCAAATGATCCCCTGAAAGGTTTGGCACTCGAAAAAGAAGGCTTTTTATCACAGGACAAGAAATCAGCCCTCAAAAACTTAACCGGCAGAAAATATTTTTTTGAAAAAATCCCTAAGCCCCGGGGTCACAATTTCAGCAAAAATCTGACTTTTGGCAATTCACTCAACAATGGTGCCAGAAGCTTGCAAATGATCCCCTGAAAGCTTTGGCGATGGAAAGAGAAGGCTTTTTATCACAGAACAAGAAATCAGCCCTCAAAAACTTAACCGGCAGAAAATATTTTTTTGAAAAAATCCCTAAGCCCCGGGGTCACAATTTCAGCAAAAATCTGACTTTTGGCAATTCACTCAAAAATGGTGCCAGAAGCTTTGACGATGGAAACAGAATTCTTTTTATCACAGGACAAGAAATCAGCCCTCATAAACTTAACCGGCAGAAAATATTTTTTTGAAAAAATCCCTAAGCCCCGGGGTCACAATTTCAGCAAAAATCTGACTTTTGGCAATTCACTCAAAAATGGTGCCAGAAGCTTGCAAATGATCCCCTGAAAGCTTTGGCGATGGAAACAGAAGGCTTTTTATCACAGGACAAGAAATCAGCCCTCAAAAACTTAACCGGCAGAAAATATTTTTTGGAAAAAACCCCTAAGCCCCGGGGTCACAATTTCAGCAAAAATCTGACTTTTGGCAATTCACTCAAAAATGGTGCCAGAAGCTTGCAAATGATCCCCTGAAAGGTTTGGCACTCGAAAAAGAAGGCTTTTTATCACAGGACAAGAAATCAGCCCTCAAAAACGTAACCGGCAGAAAATATTTTTTTGAAAAAATGCCTAAGCCCCGGGGTCAAAATTTCAGCAAAAATCTGACTTTTGGCAGTTCACTCAAAAATGGTGCCAGAAGCTTGCAAATGATCCCCTGAATGCTTTGGCGATGGAAACAGAAGGCTTTTTATCACAGGACAAGAAATCAGCCCTCAAAAACTTAACCGGCAGAAAATATTTTTTGGAAAAAACCCCTAAGCCCCGGGGTCACAATTTCAGCAAAAATCTGACTTTTGGCAATTCACTCAAAAATGGTGCCAGAAGCTTGCAAATGATCCCCTGAAAGGTTTGGCACTCGAAAAAGAAGGCTTTTTATCACAGGACAAGAAATCAGCCCTCAAAAACGTAACCGGCAGAAAATATTTTTTTGAAAAAATCCCTAAGCCCCGGGGTCTCAATTTCAGCAAAAATCTGACTTTTGGCAATTCACTCAAAAATGGTGCCAGAAGCTTGCAAATGATCCCCTGAAAGCTTTGGCGATGGAAACAGAAGGCTTTTTATCACAGGACAAGAAATCAGCCCTCATAAACTTAATCGGCAGAAAATATTTTTTTGAAAAAATCCCTAAGCCCCGGGGTCACAATTTCAGCAAAAATCTGACTTTTGGCAATTCACTCAAAAATGGTGCCAGAAGCTTGCAAATGATCCCCTGAAAGCTTTGGCGATGGAAACAGAAGGCATTTTATCACAGGACAAGAAATCAGCCCTCAAAAACTTAACCGGCAGAAAATATTTTTTGGAAAAAATCCCTAAGCCCCGGGGTCACAATTTCAGCAAAAATCTGACTTTTGGCAATTCACTCAAAAATGGTGCCAGAAGCTTGCAAATGATCCCCTGAAAGGTTTGGCACTCGAAAAAGAAGGCTTTTTATCACAGGACAAGAAATCAGCCCTCAAAAACTTAACCGGCAGAAAATATTTTTTTGAAAAAATCCCTAAGCCCCGGGGTCACAATTTCAGCAAAAATCTGACTTTTGGCAATTCACTCAACAATGGTGCCAGAAGCTTGCAAATGATCCCCTGAAAGCTTTGGCGATGGAAAGAGAAGGCTTTTTATCACAGGACAAGAAATCAGCCCTCAAAAACTTAACCGGCAGAAAATATTTTTTTGAAAAAATCCCTAAGCCCCGGGGTCACAATTTCAGCAAAAATCTGACTTTTGGCAATTCACTCAAAAATGGTGCCAGAAGCTTTGACGATGGAAACAGAATTCTTTTTATCACAGGACAAGAAATCAGCCCTCATAAACTTAACCGGCAGAAAATATTTTTTTGAAAAAATCCCTAAGCCCCGGGGTCACAATTTCAGCAAAAATCTGACTTTTGGCAATTCACTCAAAAATGGTGCCAGAAGCTTGCAAATGATCCCCTGAAAGCTTTGGCGATGGAAACAGAAGGCTTTTTATCACAGGACAAGAAATCAGCCCTCAAAAACTAAACCGGCAGAAATTTTTTTTGAAAAATTCCCTAAGCCCCGGGGTCACGATTTCAGCAAAAATCTGACTTTTGGCAATTCACTCAAAAATGGTGCCAGAAGCTTGCAAATGATCCCCTGAAAGCTTTGGCGATGGAAACAGAAGGCTTTTTATCACAGGACAAGAAATCAGCCCTCAAAAACTTAACCGGCAGAAAATATTTTTTGGAAAAAACCCCTAAGCCCCGGGGTCACAATTTCAGCAAAAATCTGACTTTTGGCAATTCACTCAAAAATGGTGCCAGAAGCTTGCAAATGATCCCCTGAAAGGTTTGGCACTCGAAAAAGAAGGCTTTTTATCACAGGACAAGAAATCAGCCCTCAAAAACTTAACCGGCAGAAAATATTTTTTGGAAAAAACCCCTAAGCCCCGGGGTCACAATTTCAGCAAAAATCTGACTTTTGGCAATTCACTCAAAAATGGTGCCAGAAGCTTGCAAATGATCCCCTGAAAGGTTTGGCACTCGAAAAAGAAGGCTTTTTATCACAGGACAAGAAATCAGCCCTCAAAAACGTAACCGGCAGAAAATATTTTTTTGAAAAAATGCCTAAGCCCCGGGGTCAAAATTTCAGCAAAAATCTGACTTTTGGCAGTTCACTCAAAAATGGTGCCAGAAGCTTGCAAATGATCCCCTGAAAGCTTTGGCGATGGAAACAGAAGGCTTTTTATCACAGGACAAGAAATCAGCCCTCAAAAACTTAACCGGCAGAAAATATTTTTTGGAAAAAACCCCTAAGCCCCGGGGTCACAATTTCAGCAAAAATCTGACTTTTGGCAATTCACTCAAAAATGGTGCCAGAAGCTTGCAAATGATCCCCTGAAAGGTTTGGCACTCGAAAAAGAAGGCTTTTTATCACAGGACAAGAAATCAGCCCTCAAAAACGTAACCGGCAGAAAATATTTTTTTGAAAAAATCCCTAAGCCCCGGGGTCTCAATTTCAGCAAAAATCTGACTTTTGGCAATTCACTCAAAAATGGTGCCAGAAGCTTGCAAATGATCCCCTGAAAGCTTTGGCGATGGAAACAGAAGGCTTTTTATCACAGGACAAGAAATCAGCCCTCATAAACTTAATCGGCAGAAAATATTTTTTTGAAAAAATCCCTAAGCCCCGGGGTCACAATTTCAGCAAAAATCTGACTTTTGGCAATTCACTCAAAAATGGTGCCAGAAGCTTGCAAATGATCCCCTGAAAGCTTTGGCGATGGAAACAGAAGGCTTTTTATCACAGGACAAGAAATCAGCCCTCAAAAACTAAACCGGCAGAATTTTTTTTTGAAAAATTCCCTAAGCCCCGGGGTCACGATTTCAGCAAAAATCTGACTTTTGGCAATTCACTCAAAAATGGTGCCAGAAGCTTGCAAATGATCCCCTGAAAGCTTTGGCGATGGAAACAGAAGGCTTTTTATCACAGGACAAGAAATCAGCCCTCAAAAACTTAACCGGCAGAAAATATTTTTTGGAAAAAACCCCTAAGCCCCGGGGTCACAATTTCAGCAAAAATCTGACTTTTGGCAATTCACTCAAAAATGGTGCCAGAAGCTTGCAAATGATCCCCTGAAAGGTTTGGCACTCGAAAAAGAAGGCTTTTTATCACAGGACAAGAAATCAGCCCTCAAAAACGTAACCGGCAGAAAATATTTTTTTGAAAAAATGCCTAAGCCCCGGGGTCACGATTTCAGCAAAAATCTGACTTTTGGCAGTTCACTCAAAAATGGTGCCAGAAGCTTGCAAATGATCCCCTGAAAGCTTTGGCGATGGAAACAGAAGGCTTTTTATCACAGGACAAGAAATCAGCCCTCAAAAACTTAACCGGCAGAAAATATTTTTTGGAAAAAATCCCTAAGCCCCGGGATCACGATTTCAGCAAAAATCTGACTTTTGGCAGTTCACTCAAAAATGGTGCCAGAAGCTTGCAAATGATCCCCTGAAAGCTTTGGCGATGGAAACAGAAGGCTTTTTATCACAGGACAAGAAATCAGCCCTCAAAAACTTAACCGGCAGAAAATATTTTTTGGAAAAAACCCCTAAGCCCCGGGGTCACAATTTCAGCAAAAATCTGACTTTTGGCAATTCACTCAAAAATGGTGCCAGAAGCTTGCAAATGATCCCCTGAAAGGTTTGGCACTCGAAAAAGAAGGCTTTTTATCACAGGACAAGAAATCAGCCCTCAAAAACTTAACCGGCAGAAAATATTTTTTTGAAAAAATCCCTAAGCCCCGGGGTCACAATTTCAGCAAAAATCTGACTTTTGGCAATTCACTCAACAATGGTGCCAGAAGCTTGCAAATGATCCCCTGAAAGCTTTGGCGATGGAAAGAGAAGGCTTTTTATCACAGGACAAGAAATCAGCCCTCAAAAACTTAACCGGCAGAAAATATTTTTTTGAAAAAATCCCTAAGCCCCGGGGTCACAATTTCAGCAAAAATCTGACTTTTGGCAATTCACTCAAAAATGGTGCCAGAAGCTTTGACGATGGAAACAGAATTCTTTTTATCACAGGACAAGAAATCAGCCCTCATAAACTTAACCGGCAGAAAATATTTTTTTGAAAAAATCCCTAAGCCCCGGGGTCACAATTTCAGCAAAAATCTGACTTTTGGCAATTCACTCAAAAATGGTGCCAGAAGCTTGCAAATGATCCCCTGAAAGCTTTGGCGATGGAAACAGAAGGCTTTTTATCACAGGACAAGAAATCAGCCCTCAAAAACTTAACCGGCAGAAAATATTTTTTGGAAAAAACCCCTAAGCCCCGGGGTCACAATTTCAGCAAAAATCTGACTTTTGGCAATTCACTCAAAAATGGTGCCAGAAGATTGCAAATGATCCCCTGAAAGGTTTGGCACTCGAAAAAGAAGGCTTTTTATCACAGGACAAGAAATCAGCCCTCAAAAACGTGAACCGGCAGAAAATATTTTTTTGAAAAAATCCCTAAGCCCCGGGTTCACAATTTCAGCAAAAATCTGACTTTTGGCAATTCACTCAACAATGGTGCCAGAAGCTTGCAAATGATCCCCTGAAAGCTTTGGCGATGGAAAGAGAAGGCTTTTTATCACAGGACAAGAAATCAGCCCTCAAAAACTTAACCGGCAGAAAATATTTTTTTGAAAAAATCCCTAAGCCCCGGGGTCACAATTTCAGCAAAAATCTGACTTTTGGCAATTCACTCAAAAATGGTGCCAGAAGCTTTGACGATGGAAACAGAAGGCTTTTTATCACAGGACAAGAAATCAGCCCTCATAAACTTAACCGGCAGAAAATATTTTTTTGAAAAAACCCCTAAGCCCGGGGTCACAATTTCAGCAAAAATCTGACTTTTGGCAATTCACTCAAAAATGGTGCCAGAAGCTTGCAAATGATCCCCTGAAAGGTTTGGCACTCGAAAAAGAAGGCTTTTTATCACAGGACAAGAAATCAGCCCTCAAAAACGTAACCGGCAGAAAATATTTTTTTGAAAAAATCCCTAAGCCCCGGGGTCACAATTTCAGCAAAAATCTGACTTTTGGCAATTCACTCAAAAATGGTGCCAGAAGCTTGCAAATGATCCCCTGAAAGCTTTGGCGATGGAAACAGAAGGCTTTTTATCACAGGACAAGAAATCAGCCCTCAAAAACTAAACCGGCAGAAATTTTTTTTGAAAAATTCCCTAAGCCCCGGGGTCACGATTTCAGCAAAAATCTGACTTTTGGCAATTCACTCAAAAATGGTGCCAGAAGCTTGCAAATGATCTCCTGAAAGCTTTGGCGATGGAAACAGAAGGCTTTTTATCACAGGACAAGAAATCAGCCCTCAAAAACTTAACCGGCAGAAAATATTTTTTGGAAAAAACCCCTAAGCCCCGGGGTCACAATTTCAGCAAAAATCTGACTTTTGGCAATTCACTCAAAAATGGTGCCAGAAGCTTGCAAATGATCCCCTGAAAGGTTTGGCACTCGAAAAAGAAGGCTTTTTATCACAGGACAAGAAATCAGCCCTCAAAAACGTAACCGGCAGAAAATATTTTTTTGAAAAAATCCCTAAGCCCCGGGGTCACGATTTTAGCAAAAATCTGACTTTTGGCAGTTCAATCAAAAATGGTGCCAGAAGCTTGCAAATGATCCCCTGAAAGCTTTGGCGATGGAAACAGAAGGCTTTTTATCACAGGACAAGAAATCAGCCCTCAAAAACTTAACCGGCAGAAAATATTTTTTTGAAAAAATCCCTAAGCCCCGGGGTCACAATTTCAGCAAAAATCTGACTTTTGGCAATTCACTCAAAAATGGTGCCAGAAGCTTGCAAATGATCCCCTGAAAGCTTTGGCGATGGAAACAGAAGGCTTTTTATCACAGGACAAGAAATCAGCCCTCAAAAACTTAACCGGCAGAAAATATTTTTTTTAAAAAATCCCTAAGCCCCAGGGTCACAATTTCAGCAAAAATCTGACTTTTGGCAATTCACTCAAAAATGGTGCCAGATGCTTGCAAATGATCCCCTGAAAGCTTTGGCGATGGAAACAGAAGGCTTTTTATCACAGGACAAGAAATCAGCACTCAAAAACTTAACCGGCAGAATTTTTTTTTGAAAAATTCCCTAAGCCCCGGGGTCACGATTTCAGCAAAAATCTGACTTTTGGCAATTCACTCAAAAATGGTGCCAGAAGCTTGCAAATGATCTCCTGAAAGCTTTGGCGATGGAAACAGAAGGCTTTTTATCACAGGACAAGAAATCAGCCCTCAAAAACTTAACCGGCAGAAAATATTTTTTGGACAAAACCCCTAAGCCCCGGGGTCACAATTTCAGCAAAAATCTGACTTTTGGCAATTCACTCAAAAATGGTGCCAGAAGCTTGCAAATGATCCCCTGAAAGGTTTGGCACTCAAAAAAGAAGGCTTTTTATCACAGGACAAGAAATCAGCCCTCAAAAACGTAACCGGCAGAAAATATTTTTTTGAAAAAATCCCTAAGCCCCGGGGTCACGATTTCAGCGAAAATCTGACTTTTGGCAGTTCACTCAAAAATGGTGCCAGAAGCTTGCAAATGATCCCCTGAAAGCTTTGGCGATGGAAACAGAAGGCTTTTTATCACAGGACAAGAAATCAGCCCTCAAAAACTTAACCGGCAGAAAATATTTTTTTGAAAAAATCCCTAAGCCCCGGGGTCACAATTTCAGCAAAAATCTGACTTTTGGCAATTCACTCAAAAATGGTGCCAGAAGCTTGCAAATGATCCCCTGAAAGCTTTGGCGATGGAAACAGAAGGCTTTTTATCACAGGACAAGAAATCAGCCCTCAAAAACTTAACCGGCAGAAAATATTTTTTTTAAAAAATCCCTAAGCCCCAGGGTCACAATTTCAGCAAAAATCTGACTTTTGGCAATTCACTCAAAAATGGTGCCAGAAGCTTGCAAATGATCCCCTGAAAGCTTTGGCGATGGAAACAGAAGGCTTTTTATCACAGGACAAGAAATCAGCCCTCAAAAACTTAACTGGCAGAAAATATTTTTTGGAAAAAATCCCTAAGCCCCGGGGTCACAATTTCAGCAAAAATCTGACTTTTGGCAATTCACTCAAAAATGGTGCCAGAAGCTTTGGCTATGGAAACAGAATTCTTTTTATCACAGGACAAGAAATCAGCCCTCATAAACTTAACCGGCAGAAAATATTTTTTTGAAAAAATCCCTAAGCCCCGGGGTCACAATTTCAGCAAAAATCTGACTTTTGGCAATTCACTCAAAAATGGTGCCAGAAGCTTGCAAATGATCCCCTGAAAGCTTTGGCGATGGAAAAAGAAGGCTTTTTATCACAGGACAAGAAATCAGCCCTCAAAAACTAAACCGGCAGAAATTTTTTTTGAAAAATTCCCTAAGCCCCGGGGTCACGATTTCAGCAAAAATCTGACTTTTGGCAATTCACTCAAAAATGGTGCCAGAAGCTTGCAAATGATCCCCTGAAAGCTTTGGCGATGGAAACAGAAGGCTTTTTATCACAGGACAAGAAATCAGCCCTCAAAAACTTAACCGGCAGAAAATATTTTTTGGAAAAAACCCCTAAGCCCCGGGGTCACGATTTCAGCAAAAATCTGACTTTTGGCAGTTCACTCAAAAATGGTGCCAGAAGCTTGCAAATGATCCCCTCAAAGCTTTGGCGATGGAAACAGAAGGCTTTTTATCACAGGACAAGAAATCAGCCCTCAAAAACTTAACCGGCAGAAAATATTTTTTTGAAAAAATCCCTAAGCCCCGGGGTCACAATTTCAGCAAAAATCTGACTTTTGGCAATTCACTCAAAAATGGTGCCAGAAGCTTGCAAATGATCCCCTGAAAGGTTTGGCACTCGAAAAAGAAGGCTTTTTATCACAGGACAAGAAATCAGCCCTCAAAAACTTAACTGGCAGAAAATATTTTTTGGAAAAAATCCCTAAGCCCCGGGGTCACAATTTCAGCAAAAATCTGACTTTTGGCAATTCACTCAAAAATGGTGCCAGAAGCTTTGGCGATGGAAACAGAAGGCTTTTTATCACAGGACAAGAAATCAGCCCTCATAAACTTAATCGGCAGAAAATATTTTTTTGAAAAAATCCCTAAGCCCCGGGGTCACAATTTCAGCAAAAATCTGACTTTTGGCAATTCACTCAAAAATGGTGCCAGAAGCTTGCAAATGATCCCCTGAAAGCTTTGGCGATGGAAACAGAAGGCTTTTTATCACAGGACAAGAAATCAGCCCTCAAAAACTTAACCGTCAGAAAATATTTTTTTGAAAAAATCCCTAAGCCCCGGGGTCACAATTTCAGCAAAAATCTGACTTTTGGCAATTCACTCAAAAATGGTGCCAGAAGCTTGCAAATGATCCCCTGAAAGGTTTGGCACTCGAAAAAGAAGGCTTTTTATCACAGGACAAGAAATCAGCCCTCAAAAACGTAACCGGCAGAAAATATTTTTTTGAAAAAATCCCTAAGCCCCGGGGTCACGATTTCAGCAAAAATCTGACTTTTGGCAGTTCACTCAAAAATGGTGCCAGAAGCTTGCAAATGATCCCCTGAAAGCTTTGGCGATGGAAACAGAAGGCTTTTTATCACAGGACAAGAAATCAGCCCTCAAAAACTTAACCGGCAGAAAATATTTATTTGAAAAAATCCCTAAGCCCCGGGGTCACAATTTCAGCAAAAATCTGACTTTTGGCAATTCACTCAAAAATGGTGCCAGAAGCTTGCAAATGATCCCCTGAAAGCTTTGGCGATGGAAACAGAAGGCTTTTTATCACAGGACAAGAAATCAGCCCTCAAAAACTTAACCGGCAGAAAATATTTTTTTGAAAAAATCCCTAATCCCCGGGGTCACAATTTCAGCAAAAATCTGACTTTTGGCAATTCACTCAAAAATGGTGTCAGAAGCTTGCAAATGATCCCCTGAAAGCTTTGGCGATGGAAACAGAAGGCTTTTTATCACAGGACAAGAAATCAGCCCTCAAAAACTTAACTGGCAGAAAATATTTTTTGGAAAAAATCCCTAAGCCCCGGGGTCACAATTTCAGCAAAAATCTGACTTTTGGCAATTCACTCAAAAATGGTGCCAGAAGCTTTGGCGATGGAAACAGAATTCTTTTTATCACAGGACAAGAAATCAGCCCTCATAAACTTAACCGGCAGAAAATATTTTTTTGAAAAAATCCCTAAGCCCCGGGGTCACAATTTCAGCAAAAATCTGACTTTTGGCAATTCACTCAAAAATGGTGCCAGAAGCTTGCAAATGATCCCCTGAAAGCTTTGGCGATGGAAACAGAAGGCTTTTTATCACAGGACAAGAAATCAGCCCTCAAAAACTAAACCGGCAGAATTTTTTTTTGAAAAATTCCCTAAGCCCCGGGGTCACGATTTCAGCAAAAATCTGACTTTTGGCAATTCACTCAAAAATGGTGCAGGAAGCTGGCAAATGATCCCCTGAAAGCTTTGGCGATGTAAACAGAAGGCTTTTTATCACAGGACAAGAAATCAGCCCTCAAAAACGTAACCGGCAGAAAATATTTTTTTGAAAAAATCCCTAAGCTCCGGGGTCACGATTTCAGCAAAAAACTGACTTTTGGCAGTTCACTCAAAAATGGTGCCAGAAGCTTGCAAATGATCCCCTGAAAGCTTTGGCGATGGAAACAGAAGGCTTTTTATCACAGGACAAGAAATCAGCCCTCAAAAACCTAACCGGCAGAAAATATTTTTTTGAAAAAATCCCTAAGCCCCGGGGTCACAATTTCAGCAAAAATCTGACTTTTGGCAATTCACTCAAAAATGGTGCCAGAAGCTTGCAAATGATCCCCTGAAAGCTTTGGCGATGGAAACAGAAGGCTTTTTATCACAGGACAAGAAATCAGCCCTCAAAAACTTAACCGGCAGAAAATATTTTTTTGAAAAAATCCCTAAGCCCCGGGGTCACAATTTCAGCAAAAATCTGACTTTTGGCAATTCACTCAAAAATGGTTCCAAGAGCTTAAAAATGCTCCCCTGAAAGCTTTGGCGATGGAAACAGAAGGCTTTTTATCACAGGACAAGAAATCAGCCCTCAAAAACGTAACCGGCAGAAAATATTTTTTTGAAAAAATCCCTAAGCCCCGGGGTCACGATTTCAGCAAAAATCTGACTTTTGGCAGTTCACTCAAAAATGGTGCCAGAAGCTTGCAAATGATCCCCTGAAAGCTTTGGCGATGGAAACAGAAGGCTTTTTATCACAGGACAAGAAATCAGCCCTCAAAAACTTAACCGGCAGAAACTATTTTTTTGAAAAAATCCCTAAGCCCCGGGGTCACAATTTCAGCAAAAATCTGACTTTTGGCAGTTCACTCAAAAATGGTGCCAGATGCTTGCAAATGATCCCCTGAAAGCTTTGGCGATGGAAACAGAAGGCTTTTTA
Organism: Podarcis vaucheri; assembly: GCF_965113315.1. NCBI lineage: Eukaryota > Metazoa > Chordata > Lepidosauria > Squamata > Lacertidae > Podarcis > Podarcis vaucheri. The sequence continues at coordinate 1,585,353 of NW_028118808.1, read as the reverse complement.
TCACAGGACAAGAAATCAGCACTCAAAAACTTAACCGGCAGAAAATATTTTTTTGAAAAAATCCCTAAGCCCCGGGGTCACAATTTCAGCAAAAATCTGACTTTTGGCAATTCACTCAAAAATGGTGCCAGAAGCTTGCAAATGATCCCCTGAAAGGTTTGGCACTCGAAACAGAAAGCTTTTTATCACAGGACAAGAAATCAGCCCTCAAAAACTTAACCGGCAGAAAATATTTTTTTGAAAAAATCCCTAAGCCCCGGGGTCACAATTTCAGCAAAAATCTGACTTTTGGCAATTCTCTAAAAAATGGTGCCAGAAGCTTGCAAATGATCCCCTGAAAGCTTTGGCGATGGAAACAGAAGGCTTTTTATCACAGGACAAGAAATCAGCCCTCAAAAACGTAACCGGCAGAAAATATTTCTTTGAAAAAATCCCTAAGCCCCGGGGTCACAATTTCAGCAAAAATCTGACTTTTGGCAATTCTCTAAAAAATGGTGCCAGAAGCTTGCAAATGATCCCCTGAAAGCTTTGGCGATGGAAACAGAAGGCTTTTTATCACAGGACAAGAAATCAGCCCTCAAAAACGTAACCGGCAGAAAATATTTCTTTGAAAAAATCCCTAAGCCCCGGGGTCACGATTTCAGCAAATATCTGACTTTTGGCAGTTCACTCAAAAATGGTTCCAAGAGCTTAAAAATGCTCCCCTGAAAGCTTTGGCGATGGAAACAGAAGGGTTTTTATCACAGGACAAGAAATCAGCCCTCAAAAACGTAACCGGCAGAAAATATTTTTTTGAAAAAATCCCTAAGCCCCGGGGTCACAATTTCAGCAAAAATCTGACTTTTGGCAGTTCACTCAAAAATGGTGCCAGAAGCTTGCAAATGATCCCCTGAAAGCTTTGGCGATGGAAACAGAAGGCTTTTTATCACAGGACAAGAAATCAGCCCTCAAAAACTTAACCGGCAGAAAATATTTTTTTGAAAAAATCCCTAAGCCCCGGGGTCACAATTTCAGCAAAAATCTGACTTTTGGCAGTTCACTCAAAAATGGTGCCAGAAGCTTGCAAATGATCCCCTGAAAGCTTTGGCGATGGAAACAGAAGGCTTTTTATCACAGGACAAGAAATCAGCCCTCAAAAACTTAACCGGCAGAAAATATTTTTTTGAAAAAATCCCTAAGCCCCGGGGTCACAATTTCAGCAAAAATCTGACTTTTGGCAATTCACTCAAAAATGGTGCCAGAAGCTTGCAAATGATCCCCTGAAAGGTTTGGCACTCGAAACAGAAGGCTTTTTATCACAGGACAAGAAATCAGCCCTCAAAAACTTAACCGGCAGAAAATATTTTTTTGAAAAAATCCCTAAGCCCCGGGGTCACAATTTCAGCAAAAATCTGACTTTTGGCAATTCACTCAAAAATGGTGCCAGAAGCTTTGGCGATGGAAACAGAATTATTTTTATCACAGGACAAGAAATCAGCCCTCATAAACTTAACCGGCAGAAAATATTTTTTTGAAAAAATCCCTAAGCCCTCGGGTCACAATTTCAGCAAAAATCTGACTTTTGGCAATTCACTCAAAAATGGTGCCAGAAGCTTGCAAATGATCCCCTGAAAGCTTTGGCGATGGAAACAGAAGGCTTTTTATCACAGGACAAGAAATCAGCCCTCAAAAACTAAACCGGCAGAAATTTTTTTTGAAAAATTCCCTAAGCCCCGGGGTCACGATTTCAGCAAAAATCTGACTTTTGGCAATTCACTCAAAAATGGTGCCAGAAGCTTGCAAATGATCCCCTGAAAGCTTTGGCGATGGAAACAGAAGGCTTTTTATCACAGGACAAGAAATCAGCCCTCAAAAACTTAACCGGCAGAAAATATTTTTTGGAAAAAACCCCTAAGCCCCGGGGTCACGATTTCAGCAAAAATCTGACTTTTGGCAGTTCACTCAAAAATGGTGCCAGAAGCTTGCAAATGATCCCCTGAAAGCTTTGGCGATGGAAACAGAAGGCTTTTTATCACAGGACAAGAAATCAGCCCTCAAAAACTTAACCGGCAGAAAATATTTTTTTGAAAAAATCCCTAAGCCCCGGGGTCACAATTTCAGCAAAAATCTGACTTTTGGCAATTCACTCAAAAATGGTGCCAGAAGCTTGCAAATGATCCCCTGAAAGGTTTGGCACTCGAAAAAGAAGGCTTTTTATCACAGGACAAGAAATCAGCCCTCAAAAACTTAACTGGCAGAAAATATTTTTTGGAAAAAATCCCTAAGCCCCGGGGTCACAATTTCAGCAAAAATCTGACTTTTGGCAATTCACTCAAAAATGGTGCCAGAAGCTTTGGCGATGGAAACAGAAGGCTTTTTATCACAGGACAAGAAATCAGCCCTCAAAAACTTAACCGGCAGAAAATATTTTTTTGAAAAAATCCCTAAGCCCCGGGGTCACAATTTCAGCAAAAATCTGACTTTTGGCAATTCACTCAAAAATGGTGCCAGAAGCTTGCAAATGATCCCCTGAAAGGTTTGGCACTCGAAAAAGAAGGCTTTTTATCACAGGACAAGAAATCAGCCCTCAAAAACTTAACTGGCAGAAAATATTTTTTGGAAAAAATCCCTAAGCCCCGGGGTCACAATTTCAGCAAAAATCTGACTTTTGGCAATTCACTCAAAAATGGTGCCAGAAGCTTTGGCGATGGAAACAGAAGGCTTTTTATCACAGGAAAAGAAATCAGCCCTCAAAAACTTAACCGGCAGAAAATATTTTTTTGAAAAAATCCCTAAGCCCCGGGGTCACAATTTCAGCAAAAATCTGACTTTTGGCAATTCTCTCAAAAATGGTGCCAGAAGCTTGCAAATGATCCCCTGAAAGCTTTGGCGATGGAAACAGAAGGCTTTTTATCACAGGACAAGAAATCAGCCCTCAAAAACTTAACCGGCAGAAAATATTTTTTTGAAAAAATCCCTAAGCCCCGGGGTCACAATTTCAGCAAAAATCTGACTTTTGGCAGTTCACTCAAAAATGGTGCCAGAAGCTTGCAAATGATCCCCTGAAAGCTTTGGCGATGGAAACAGAAGGCTTTTTATCACAGGACAAGAAATCAGCCCTCAAAAACTTAACCGGCAGAAAATATTTTTTTGAAAAAATCCCTAAGCCCCGGGGTCACAATTTCAGCAAAAATCTGACTTTTGGCAGTTCACTCAAAAATGGTGCCAGAAGCTTGCAAATGATCCCCTGAAAGCTTTGGCGATGGAAACAGAAGGCTTTTTATCACAGGACAAGAAATCAGCCCTCAAAAACTTAACCGGCAGAAAATATTTTTTTGAAAAAATCCCTAAGCCCCGGGGTCACAATTTCAGCAAAAATCTGACTTTTGGCAATTCACTCAAAAATGGTGCCAAAAGCTTGCAAATGATCCCCTGAAAGGTTTGGCACTCGAAACAGAAGGCTTTTTATCACAGGACAAGAAATCAGCCCTCAAAAACTTAACCGGCAGAAAATATTTTTTTGAAAAAATCCCTAAGCCCCGGGGTCACAATTTCAGCAAAAATCTGACTTTTGGCAATTCTCTCAAAAATGGTGCCAGAAGCTTGCAAATGATCCCCTGAAAGCTTTGGCGATGGAAACAGAAGGCTTTTTATCACAGGACAAGAAATCAGCCCTCAAAAACTTAACCGGCAGAAAATATTTTTTTGAAAAAATCCCTAAGCTCCGGGGTCACAATTTCAGCAAAAATCTGACTTTTGGCAATTCACTCAAAAATGGTGCCAGAAGCTTGCAAATGATCCCCTGAAAGCTTTGGCGATGTAAACAGAAGGCTTTTTATCACAGTACAAGAAATCAGCCCTCAAAAACTTAAGAGGCAGAAAATATTTTTTGGAAAAAACCCCTAAGCCCCGGGGTCACGATTTCAGCAAAAATCTGACTTTTGGCAGTTCACTCAAAAATGGTGCCAGAAGCTTGCAAATGATCCCCTGAAAGCTTTGGCGATGGAAACAGAAGGCTTTTTATCACAGGACAAGAAATCAGCCCTCAAAAACTTAACCGGCAGAAAATATTTTTTTGAAAAAATCCCTAAGCCCCGGGGTCACAATTTCAGCAAAAATCTGACTTTTGGCAATTCACTCAAAAATGGTGCCAGAAGCTTGCAAATGATCCCCTGAAAGCTTTGGCGATGGAAACAGAAGGCTTTTTATCACAGGACAAGAAATCAGCCCTCAAAAACTTAACCGGCAGAAAATATTTTTTTGAAAAAATCCCTAAGCCCCGGGGTCACAATTTCAGCAAAAATCTGACTTTTGGCAATTCACTCAAAAATGGTTCCAAGAGCTTAAAAATACTCCCCTGAAAGCTTTGGCGATGGAAACAGAAGGCTTTTTATCACAGGACAAGAAATCAGCCCTCAAAAACGTAACCGGCAGAAAATATTTTTTTGAAAAAATCCCTAAGCCCCAGGGTCACAATTTCAGCAAAAATCTGACTTTTGGCAATTCACTAAAAAATGGTGCCAGAAGCTTGCAAATGATCCCCTGAAAGCTTTGGCGATGTAAACAGAAGGCTTTTTATCACAGGACAAGAAATCAGCCCTCAAAAACGTAACCGGCAGAAAATATTTTTTTGAAAAAATCCCTAAGCCCCGGGGTCACAATTTCAGCAAAAATCTGACTTTTGGCAATTCTCTCAAAAATGGTGCCAGAAGCTTGCAAATGATCCCCTGAAAGCTTTGGCGATGGAAACAGAAGGCTTTTTATCACAGGACAAGAAATCAGCCCTCAAAAACTTAACCGGTAGAAAATATTTTTTTGAAAAAATCCCTAAGCCCCGGGGTCACAATTTCAGCAAAAATCTGACTTTTGGCAATTCACTCAAAAATGGTGCCAGAAGCTTTGGCGATGGAAACAGAAGGCTTTTTATCACAGGAAAAGAAATCAGCCCTCAAAAACTTAACCGGCAGAAAATATTTTTTTGAAAAAATCCCTAAGCCCCGGGGTCACAATTTCAGCAAAAATCTGACTTTTGGCAATTCTCTCAAAAATGGTGCCAGAAGCTTGCAAATGATCCCCTGAAAGCTTTGGCGATGGAAACAGAAGGCTTTTTATCACAGGACAAGAAATCAGCCCTCAAAAACTTAACCGGCAGAAAATATTTTTTTGAAAAAATCCCTAAGCCCCGGGGTCACAATTTCAGCAAAAATCTGACTTTTGGCAGTTCACTCAAAAATGGTGCCAGAAGCTTGCAAATGATCCCCTGAAAGCTTTGGCGATGGAAACAGAAGGCTTTTTATCACAGGACAAGAAATCAGCCCTCAAAAACTTAACCGGCAGAAAATATTTTTTTGAAAAAATCCCTAAGCCCCGGGGTCACAATTTCAGCAAAAATCTGACTTTTGGCAGTTCACTCAAAAATGGTGCCAGAAGCTTGCAAATGATCCCCTGAAAGCTTTGGCGATGGAAACAGAAGGCTTTTTATCACAGGACAAGAAATCAGCCCTCAAAAACTTAACCGGCAGAAAATATTTTTTTGAAAAAATCCCTAAGCCCCGGGGTCACAATTTCAGCAAAAATCTGACTTTTGGCAATTCACTCAAAAATGGTGCCAAAAGCTTGCAAATGATCCCCTGAAAGGTTTGGCACTCGAAACAGAAGGCTTTTTATCACAGGACAAGAAATCAGCCCTCAAAAACTTAACCGGCAGAAAATATTTTTTTGAAAAAATCCCTAAGCCCCGGGGTCACAATTTCAGCAAAAATCTGACTTTTGGCAATTCTCTCAAAAATGGTGCCAGAAGCTTGCAAATGATCCCCTGAAAGCTTTGGCGATGGAAACAGAAGGCTTTTTATCACAGGACAAGAAATCAGCCCTCAAAAACTTAACCGGCAGAAAATATTTTTTTGAAAAAATCCCTAAGCTCCGGGGTCACAATTTCAGCAAAAATCTGACTTTTGGCAATTCACTCAAAAATGGTGCCAGAAGCTTGCAAATGATCCCCTGAAAGCTTTGGCGATGTAAACAGAAGGCTTTTTATCACAGTACAAGAAATCAGCCCTCAAAAACTTAAGAGGCAGAAAATATTTTTTGGAAAAAACCCCTAAGCCCCGGGGTCACGATTTCAGCAAAAATCTGACTTTTGGCAGTTCACTCAAAAATGGTGCCAGAAGCTTGCAAATGATCCCCTGAAAGCTTTGGCGATGGAAACAGAAGGCTTTTTATCACAGGACAAGAAATCAGCCCTCAAAAACTTAACCGGCAGAAAATATTTTTTTGAAAAAATCCCTAAGCCCCGGGGTCACAATTTCAGCAAAAATCTGACTTTTGGCAATTCACTCAAAAATGGTGCCAGAAGCTTGCAAATGATCCCCTGAAAGCTTTGGCGATGGAAACAGAAGGCTTTTTATCACAGGACAAGAAATCAGCCCTCAAAAACTTAACCGGCAGAAAATATTTTTTTGAAAAAATCCCTAAGCCCCGGGGTCACAATTTCAGCAAAAATCTGACTTTTGGCAATTCACTCAAAAATGGTTCCAAGAGCTTAAAAATACTCCCCTGAAAGCTTTGGCGATGGAAACAGAAGGCTTTTTATCACAGGACAAGAAATCAGCCCTCAAAAACGTAACCGGCAGAAAATATTTTTTTGAAAAAATCCCTAAGCCCCAGGGTCACAATTTCAGCAAAAATCTGACTTTTGGCAATTCACTAAAAAATGGTGCCAGAAGCTTGCAAATGATCCCCTGAAAGCTTTGGCGATGTAAACAGAAGGCTTTTTATCACAGGACAAGAAATCAGCCCTCAAAAACGTAACCGGCAGAAAATATTTTTTTGAAAAAATCCCTAAGCCCCGGGGTCACAATTTCAGCAAAAATCTGACTTTTGGCAATTCTCTCAAAAATGGTGCCAGAAGCTTGCAAATGATCCCCTGAAAGCTTTGGCGATGGAAACAGAAGGCTTTTTATCACAGGACAAGAAATCAGCCCTCAAAAACTTAACCGGTAGAAAATATTTTTTTGAAAAAATCCCTAAGCTCCGGGGTCACAATTTCAGCAAAAATCTGACTTTTGGCAATTCACTCAAAAATGGTGCCAGAAGCTTGCAAATGATCCCCTGAAAGCTTTGGCGATGGAAACAGAAGGCTTTTTATCACAAGACAAGAAATCAGCCCTCAAAAACTTAACTGGCAGAAAATATTTCTTTGAAAAAATCCCTAAGCCCCGGGGTCACGATTTCAGCAAATATCTGACTTTTGGCAGTTCACTCAAAAATGGTTCCAAGAGCTTAAAAATGCTCCCCTGAAAGCTTTGGCGATGGAAACAGAAGGCTTTTTATCACAGGACAAGAAATCAGCCCTCAAAAACGTAACCGGCAGAAAATATTTTTTTGAAAAAATCCCTAAGCCCCGGGGTCACAATTTCAGCAAAAATCTGACTTTTGGCAGTTCACTCAAAAATGGTGCCAGAAGCTTGCAAATGATCCCCTGAAAGCTTTGGCGATGGAAACAGAAGGCTTTTTATCACAGGACAAGAAATCAGCCCTCAAAAACTTAACCGGCAGAAAATATTTTTTTGAAAAAATCCCTAAGCCCCGGGGTCACAATTTCAGCAAAAACCTGACTTTTGGCAGTTCACTCAAAAATGGTGCCAAAAGCTTGCAAATGATCCCCTGAAAGGTTTGGCACTCGAAACAGAAGGCTTTTTATCACAGGACAAGAAATCAGCCCTCAAAAACGTAACCGGCAGAAAATATTTTTTTGAAAAAATCCCTAAGCCCCGGGGTCACAATTTCAGCAAAAATCTGACTTTTGGCAGTTCACTCAAAAATGGTGCCAGAAGCTTGCAAATGATCCCCTGAAAGCTTTGGCGATGTAAACAGAAGGCTTTTTATCACAGGACAAGAAATCAGCCCTCAAAAACTTAAGAGGCAGAAAATATTTTTTTGAAAAAATCCCTAAGCCCCGGGGTCACGATTTCAGCAAAAATCTGACTTTTGGCAGTTCACTCAAAAATGGTGCCAGAAGCTTGCAAATGATCCCCTGAAAGCTTTGGCGATGGAAACAGAAGGCTTTTTATCACAGGACAAGAAATCAGCCCTCAAAAACTTAACCGGCAGAAAATATTTTTTTGAAAAAATCCCTAAGCCCCGGGGTCACAATTTCAGCAAAAATCTGACTTTTGGCAATTCACTCAAAAATGGTGCCAGAAGCTTGCAAATTATCCCCTGAAAGCTTTGGCGATGGAAACAGAAGGCTTTTTATCACAGGACAAGAAATCAGCCCTCAAAAACTTAACCGGCATAAAATATTTTTTTGAAAAAATCCCTAAGCCCCGGGGTCACAATTTCAGCAAAAATCTGACTTTTGGCAATTCACTCAAAAATGGTTCCAAGAGCTTAAAAATGCTCCCCTGAAAGCTTTGGCGATGGAAACAGAAGGCTTTTTATCACAGGACAAGAAATCAGCCCTCAAAAACGTAACCGGCAGAAAATATTTTTTTGAAAAAATCCCTAAGCCCCAGGGTCACAATTTCAGCAAAAATCTGACTTTTGGCAATTCACTCAAAAATGGTGCCAGAAGCTTGCAAATGATCCCCTGAAAGCTTTGGCGATGTAAACAGAAGGCTTTTTATCACAGGACAAGAAATCAGCCCTCAAAAACGTAACCGGCAGAAAATATTTTTTTGAAAAAATCCCTAAGCCCCGGGGTCACGATTTCAGCAAAAATCTGACTTTTGGCAGTTCACTCAAAAATGGTGCCAGAAGCTTGCAAATGATCCCCTGAAAGCTTTGGCGATGGAAACAGAAGGCTTTTTATCACAGGACAAGAAATCAGCCCTCAAAAACTTAACCGGCAGAAAATATTTTTTTGAAAAAATCCCTAAGCTCCGGGCTCACGATTTCAGCAAATATCTGACTTTTGGCAGTTCACTCAAAAATGGTTCCAAGAGCTTAAAAATGCTCCCCTGAAAGCTTTGGCGATGGAAACAGAAGGCTTTTTATCACAGGACAAGAAATCAGCCCTCAAAAACGTAACCGGCAGAAAATATTTTTTTGAAAAAATCCCTAAGCCCCGGGGTCACAATTTCAGCAAAAATCTGACTTTTGGCAGTTCACTCAAAAATGGTGCCAGAAGCTTGCAAATGATCCCCTGAAAGCTTTGGCGATGGAAACAGAAGGCTTTTTATCACAGGACAAGAAATCAGCCCTCAAAAACTTAACCGGCAGAAAATATTTTTTTGAAAAAATCCCTAAGCCCCGGGGTCACAATTTCAGCAAAAATCTGACTTTTGGCAATTCACTCAAAAATGGTGCCAAAAGCTTGCAAATGATCCCCTGAAAGGTTTGGCACTCGAAACAGAAGGCTTTTTATCACAGGACAAGAAATCAGCCCTCAAAAACTTAACCGGCAGAAAATATTTTTTTGAAAAAATCCCTAAGCCCCGGGGTCACAATTTCAGCAAAAATCTGACTTTTGGCAATTCACTCAAAAATGGTGCCAGAAGCTTGCAAATGATCCCCTGAAAGCTTTGGCGATGGAAACAGAAGGCTTTTTATCACAGGACAAGAAATCAGCCCTCAAAAACTTAACCGGCAGAAAATATTTTTTTGAAAAAATCCCTAAGCTCCGGGGTCACAATTTCAGCAAAAATCTGACTTTTGGCAATTCACTCAAAAATGGTGCCAGAAGTTTGCAAATGATCCCCTGAAAGCTTTGGCGATGGAAACAGAAGGCTTTTTATCACAGGACAAGAAATCAGCCCTCAACAACTTAAGAGGCAGAAAATATTTTTTGGAAAAAACCCCTAAGCCCCGGGGTCACGATTTCAGCAAAAATCTGACTTTTGGCAGTTCACTCAAAAATGGTGCCAGAAGCTTGCAAATGATCCCCTGAAAGCTTTGGCGATGGAAACAGAAGGCTTTTTATCACAGGACAAGAAATCAGCCCTCAAAAACTTAACCGGCAGAAAATATTTTTTTGAAAAAATCCCTAAGCCCCGGGGTCACAATTTCAGCAAAAATCTGACTTTTGGCAATTCACTCAAAAATGGTGCCAGAAGCTTGCAAATGATCCCCTGAAAGCTTTGGCGATGGAAACAGAAGGCTTTTTATCACAGGACAAGAAATCAGCCCTCAAAAACTTAACCGGCAGAAAATATTTTTTTGAAAAAATCCCTAAGCCCCGGGGTCACAATTTCAGCAAAAATCTGACTTTTGGCAATTCACTCAAAAATGGTTCCAAGAGCTTAAAAATACTCCCCTGAAAGCTTTGGCGATGGAAACAGAAGGCTTTTTATCACAGGACAAGAAATCAGCCCTCAAAAACGTAACCGGCAGAAAATATTTTTTTGAAAAAATCCCTAAGCCCCAGGGTCACAATTTCAGCAAAAATCTGACTTTTGGCAATTCACTCAAAAATGGTGCCAGAAGCTTGCAAATGATCCCCTGAAAGCTTTGGCGATGTAAACAGAAGGCTTTTTATCACAGGACAAGAAATCAGCCCTCAAAAAAATAACCGGCAGAAAATATTTTTTTGAAAAAATCCCTAAGCCCCGGGGTCACGATTTCAGCAAAAATCTGACTTTTGGCAGTTCACTCAAAAATGGTGCCAGAAGCTTGCAAATGATCCCCTGAAAGCTTTGGCGATGGAAACAGAAGGCTTTTTATCACAGGACAAGAAATCAGCCCTCAAAAACTTAACCGGCAGAAAATATTTTTTTGAAAAAATCCCTAAGCTCCGGGCTCACAATTTCAGCAAAAATCTGACTTTTGGCAATTCACTCAAAAATGGTGCCAGAAGCTTGCAAATGATCCCCTGAAAGCTTTGGCGATGTAAACAGAAGGCTTTTTATCACAAGACAAGAAATCAGCCCTCAAAAACGTAACCGGCAGAAAATATTTCTTTGAAAAAATCCCTAAGCCCCGGGGTCACGATTTCAGCAAATATCTGACTTTTGGCAGTTCACTCAAAAATGGTTCCAAGAGCTTAAAAATGCTCCCCTGAAAGCTTTGGCGATGGAAACAGAAGGCTTTTTATCACAGGACAAGAAATCAGCCCTCAAAAACGTAACCGGCAGAAAATATTTTTTTGAAAAAATCCCTAAGCCCCGGGGTCACAATTTCAGCAAAAATCTGACTTTTGGCAGTTCACTCAAAAATGGTGCCAGAAGCTTGCAAATGATCCCCTGAAAGCTTTGGCGATGGAAACAGAAGGCTTTTTATCACAGGACAAGAAATCAGCCCTCAAAAACTTAACCGGCAGAAAATATTTTTTTGAAAAAATCCCTAAGCCCCGGGGTCACAATTTCAGCAAAAATCTGACTTTTGGCAGTTCACTCAAAAATGGTGCCAGAAGCTTGCAAATGATCCCCTGAAAGCTTTGGCGATGGAAACAGAAGGCTTTTTATCACAGGACAAGAAATCAGCCCTCAAAAACTTAACCGGCAGAAAATATTTTTTTGAAAAAATCCCTAAGCCCCGGGGTCACAATTTCAGCAAAAATCTGACTTTTGGCAATTCACTCAAAAATGGTGCCAAAAGCTTGCAAATGATCCCCTGAAAGGTTTGGCACTCGAAACAGAAGGCTTTTTATCACAGGACAAGAAATCAGCCCTCAAAAACTTAACCGGCAGAAAATATTTTTTTGAAAAAATCCCTAAGCCCCGGGGTCACAATTTCAGCAAAAATCTGACTTTTGGCAATTCTCTCAAAAATGGTGCCAGAAGCTTGCAAATGATCCCCTGAAAGCTTTGGCGATGGAAACAGAAGGCTTTTTATCACAGGACAAGAAATCAGACCTCAAAAACTTAACCGGCAGAAAATATTTTTTTGAAAAAATCCCTAAGCTCCGGGGTCACAATTTCAGCAAAAATCTGACTTTTGGCAATTCACTCAAAAATGGTGCCAGAAGCTTGCAAATGATCCCCTGAAAGCTTTGGCGATGTAAACAGAAGGCTTTTTATCACAGGACAAGAAATCAGCCCTCAAAAACTTAAGAGGCAGAAAATATTTTTTGGAAAAAACCCCTAAGCCCCGGGGTCACGATTTCAGCAAAAATCTGACTTTTGGCAGTTCACTCCAAAATGGTGTTAGAAGCTTGCAAATGATCCCCTGAAAGCTTTGGCGATGGAAACAGAAGGCTTTTTATCACAGGACAAGAAATCAGCCCTCAAAAACTTAACCGGCAGAAAATATTTTTTTGAAAAAATCCCTAAGCCCCGGGGTCACAATTTCAGCAAAAATCTGACTTTTGGCAATTCACTCAAAAATGGTGCCAGAAGCTTGCAAATGATCCCCTGAAAGCTTTGGCGATGGAAACAGAAGGCTTTTTATCACAGTACAAGAAATCAGCCCTCAAAAACTTAACCGGCAGAAAATATTTTTTTGAAAAAATCCCTAAGCCCCGGGGTCACAATTTCAGCAAAAATCTGACTTTTGGCAATTCACTCAAAAATGGTTCCAAGAGCTTAAAAATACTCCCCTGAAAGCTTTGGCGATGGAAACAGAAGGCTTTTTATCACAGGACAAGAAATCAGCCCTCAAAAACGTAACCGGCAGAAAATATTTTTTTGAAAAAATCCCTAAGCCCCAGGGTCACAATTTCAGCAAAAATCTGACTTTTGGCAATTCACTCAAAAATGGTGCCAGAAGCTTGCAAATGATCCCCTGAAAGCTTTGGCGATGTAAACAGAAGGCTTTTTATCACAGGACAAGAAATCAGCCCTCAAAAACGTAACCGGCAGAAAATATTTTTTTGAAAAAATCCCTAAGCCCCGGGGTCACGATTTCAGCAAAAATCTGACTTTTGGCAGTTCACTCAAAAATTGTGCCAGAAGCTTGCAAATGATCCCCTGAAAGCTTTGGCGATGGAAACAGAAGGCTTTTTATCACAGGACAAGAAATCAGCCCTCAAAAACTTAACCGGCAGAAAATATTTTTTTGAAAAAAACCCTAAGCCCCGGGGTCACAATTTCAGCAAAAATCTGACTTTTGGCAATTCACTCAAAAATGGTGCCAGAAGCTTGCAAATGATCCCCTGAAAGCTTTGGCGATGGAAACAGAAGGCTTTTTATCACAGGACAAGAAATCAGCCCTCAAAAACGTAACCGGCAGAAAATATTTTTTTGAAAAAATCCCTAAGCCCCGGGGTCACGATTTCAGCAAAAATCTGACTTTTGGCAATTCACTCAAAAATGGTGCCAGAAGCTTGCAAATGATCCCCTGAAAGCTTTGGCGATGTAAACAGAAGGCTTTTTATCACAGGACAAGAAATCAGCCCTCAAAAACGTAACCGGCAGAAAATATTTTTTTGAAAAAATCCCTAAGCCCCGGGGTCACGATTTCAGCAAAAATCTGACTTTTGGCAGTTCACTGAAAAATGGTGCCAGAAGCTTGCAAATGATCCCCTGAAAGCTTTGGCGATGGAAACAGAAGGCTTTTTATCACAGGACAAGAAATCAGCCCTCAAAAACTTAACCGGCAGAAAATATTTTTTTGAAAAAATCCCTAAGCCCCGGGGTCACAATTTCAGCAAAAATCTGACTTTTGGCAATTCACTCAAAAATGGTGCCAGAAGCTTGCAAATGATCCCCTGAAAGCTTTGGCGATGGAAACAGAAGGCTTTTTATCACAGGACAAGAAATCAGCCCTCAAAAACTTAACCGGCAGAAAATATTTATTTGAAAAAATCCCTAAGCCCCGGGGTCACAATTTCAGCAAAAATCTGACTTTTGGCAATTCACTCAAAAATGGTTCCAAGAGCTTAAAAATGCTCCCCTGAAAGCTTTGGCGATGGAAACAGAAGGCTTTTTATCACAGGACAAGAAATCAGCCCTCAAAAACGTAACCGGCAGAAAATATTTTTTTGAAAAAATCCCTAAGCCCCAGGGTCACAATTTCAGCAAAAATCTGACTTTTGGCAATTCACTCAAAAATGGTGCCAGAAGCTTGCAAATGATCCCCTGAAAGCTTTGGCGATGTAAACAGAAGGCTTTTTATCACAGGACAAGAAATCAGCCCTCAAAAACGTAACCGGCAGAAAATATTTTTTTGAAAAAATCCCTAAGCCCCGGGGTCACGATTTCAGCAAAAATCTGACTTTTGGCAGTTCACTCAAAAATGGTGCCAGAAGCTTGCAAATGATCCCCTGAAAGCTTTGGCGATGGAAACAGAAGGCTTTTTATCACAGGACAAGAAATCAGCCCTCAAAAACTTAACCGGCAGAAAATATTTTTTTGAAAAAAACCCTAAGCCCCGGGGGGTCACAATTTCAGCAAAAATCTGACTTTTGGCAATTCACTCAAAAATGGTGCCAGAAGCTTGCAAATGCTCCCCTGAAAGCTTTGGCGATGGAAACAGAAGGCTTTTTATCACAGGACAAGAAATCAGCCCTCAAAAACGTAAACGGCAGAAAATATTTTTTTGAAAAAATCCCTAAGCCCCGGGGTCACGATTTCAGCAAAAATCTGACTTTTGGCAGTTCACTCAAAAATGGTGCCAGAAGCTTTCAAATGATCCCCTGAAAGCTTTGGCGATGGAAACAGAAGGCTTTTTATCACAGGACAAGAAATCAGCCCTCAAAAACTTAACCGGCAGAAAATTTTTTTTGAAAAAATCCCTAAGCCCCGGGGTCACAATTTCAGCAAAAATCTGACTTTTGGCAGTTCACTCAAAAATGGTGCCAGAAGCTTGCAAATGATCCCCTGAAAGCTTTGGCGATGGAAACAGAAGGCTTTTTATCACAGGACAAGAAATCAGCCCTCAAAAACTTAACAGGAAAAAAATATTTTTTTTGAAAAAATCCCTAAGCCCCGGGGTCACAATTTCAGCAAAAATCTGACTTTTGGCAATTCACTCAAAAATGGTGCCAGAAGCTTGCAAATGATCCCCTGAAAGGTTTGGCACTCGAAACAGAAGGCTTTTTATCACAGGACAAGAAATCAGCCCTCAAAAACTTAACCAGCAGAAAATATTTTTTTGAAAAAATCCCTAAGCCCCGGGGTCACAATTTCAGCAAAAATCTGACTTTTGGCAATTCTCTCAAAAATGGTGCCAGAAGCTTGCAAATGATCCCCTGAAAGCTTTGGCGATGGAAACAGAAGGCTTTTTATCACAGGACAAGAAATCAGCCCTCAAAAACTTAACCGGCAGAAAATATTTTTTTGAAAAAATCCCTAAGCTCCGGGGTCACAATTTCAGCAAAAATCTGACTTTTGGCAATTCACTCAAAAATGGTGCCAGAAGCTTGCAAATGATCCCCTGAAAGCTTTGGCGATGTAAACAGAAGGCTTTTTATCACAAGACAAGAAATCAGCCCTCAAAAACGTAACCGGCAGAAAATATTTCTTTGAAAAAATCCCTAAGCCCCGGGGTCACGATTTCAGCAAAAATCTGACTTTTGGCAGTTCACTCAAAAATGGTTCCAAGAGCTTAAAAATGCTCCCCTGAAAGCTTTGGCGATGGAAACAGAAGGCTTTTTATCACAGGACAAGAAATCAGCCCTCAAAAACGTAACCGGCAGAAAATATTTTTTTGAAAAAATCCCTAAGCCCCGGGGTCACGATTTCAGCAAAAATCTGACTTTTGGCAGTTCACTCAAAAATGGTGCCAGAAGCTTGTAAATGATCCCGTGAAAGCTTTGGCGATGGAAACAGAAGGCTTTTTATCACAGGACAAGAAATCAGCCCTCAAAAACTTAACCGGCAGAAAATATTTTTTTGAAAAAATCCCTAAGCCCCGGGGTCACAATTTCAGCAAAAATCTGACTTTTGGCAGTTCACTCAAAAATGGTGCCAGAAGCTTGCAAATGATCCCCTGAAAGCTTTGGCGATGGAAACAGAAGGCTTTTTATCACAGGACAAGAAATCAGCCCTCAAAAACTTAACCGGCAGAAAATATTTTTTTGAAAAAAACCCTAAGCCCCGGGGTCACAATTTCAGCAAAAATCTGACTTTTGGCAATTCACTCAAAAATGGTGCCAGAAGCTTGCAAATGATCCCCTGAAAGCTTTGGCGATGGAAACAGAAGGCTTTTTATCACAGGACAAGAAATCAGCCCTCAAAAACGTAACCGGCAGAAAATATTTTTTTGAAAAAATCCCTAAGCCCCGGGGTCACGATTTCAGCAAAAATCTGACTTTTGGCAGTTCACTCAAAAATGGTGCCAGAAGCTTGCAAATGATCCCCTGAAAGCTTTGGCGATGGAAACAGAAGGCTTTTTATCACAGGACAAGAAATCAGCCCTCAAAAACTTAACCGGCAGAAAATATTTTTTTTGAAAAAATCCCTAAGCCCCGGGGTCACAATTTCAGCAAAAATCTGACTTTTGGCAATTCACTCAAAAATGGTGCCAGAAGCTTGCAAATGATCCCCTGAAAGGTTTGGCACTCGAAACAGAAGGCTTTTTATCACAGGACAAGAAATCAGCCCTCAAAAACGTAACCGGCAGAAAATATTTTTTTGAAAAAAACCCTAAGCCCCGCGGTCACAATTTCAGCAAAAATCTGACTTTTGGCAATTCACTCAAAAATGGTGCCAGAAGCTTGCAAATGATCCCCTGAAAGCTTTGGCGATGGAAACAGAAGGCTTTTTATCACAGGACAAGAAATCAGCCCTCAAAAACTTAACCGGCAGAAAATATTTTTTTGAAAAAATCCCTAAGCCCCGGGGTCACAATTTCAGCAAAAATCTGACTTTTGGCAATTCACTCAAAAATGGTTCCAAGAGCTTAAAAATGCTCCCCTGAAAGCTTTGGCGATGGAAACAGAAGGCTTTTTATCACAGGACAAGAAATCAGCCCTCAAAAACGTAACCGGCAGAAAATATTTTTTTGAAAAAATCCCTAAGCCCCGGGGTCACGATTTCAGCAAAAATCTGACTTTTGGCGGTTCACTCAAAAATGGTGCCAGAAGCTTGCAAATGATCCCCTGAAAGCTTTGGCGATGGAAACAGAAGGCTTTTTATCACAGGACAAGAAATCAGCCCTCAAAAACGTAACCGGCAGAAAATATTTTTTTGAAAAAATCCCTAAGCCCCGGGGTCACGATTTCAGCAAAAATCTGACTTTTGGCAGTTCACTCAAAAATGGTGCCAGAAGCTTGCAAATGATCCCCTGAAAGCTTTGGCGATGGAAACAGAAGGCTTTTTATCACAGGACAAGAAATCAGCCCTCAAAAACGTAACCGGCAGAAAATATTTTTTTGAAAAAATCCCTAAGCCCCGGGGTCACGATTTCAGCAAAAATCTGACTTTTGGCAGTTCACTCAAAAATGGTGCCAGAAGCTTGCAAATGATCCCCTGAAAGCTTTGGCGATGGAAACAGAAGGCTTTTTATCACAGGACAAGAAATCAGCCCTCAAAAACTTAACCGGCAGAAAATATTTTTTTGAAAAAATCCCTAAGCCCCGGGGTCACAATTTCAGCAAAAATCTGACTTTTGGCAGTTCACTCAAAAATGGTGCCAGAAGCTTGCAAATGATCCCCTGAAAGCTTTGGCGATGGAAACAGAAGGCTTTTTATCACAGGACAAGAAATCAGCCCTCAAAAACTTAACCGGCAGAAAATATTTTTTTGAAAAAAACCCTAAGCCCCGGGGTCACAATTTCAGCAAAAATCTGACTTTTGGCAATTCACTCAAAAATGGTGCCAGAAGCTTGCAAATGATCCCCTGAAAGCTTTGGCGATGGAAACAGAAGGCTTTTTATCACAGGACAAGAAATCAGCCCTCAAAAACGTAACCGGCAGAAAATATTTTTTTGAAAAAATCCCTAAGCCCCGGGGTCACGATTTCAGCAAAAATCTGACTTTTGGCAGTTCACTCAAAAATGGTGCCAGAAGCTTGCAAATGATCCCCTGAAAGCTTTGGCGATGGAAACAGAAGGCTTTTTATCACAGGACAAGAAATCAGCCCTCAAAAACTTAACCGGCAGAAAATATTTTTTTTGAAAAAATCCCTAAGCCCCGGGGTCACAATTTCAGCAAAAAACTGACTTTTGGCAATTCACTCAAAAATGGTGCCAGAAGCTTGCAAATGATCCCCTGAAAGGTTTGGCACTCGAAACAGAAGGCTTTTTATCACAGGACAAGAAATCAGCCCTCAAAAACGTAACCGGCAGAAAATATTTTTTTGAAAAAAACCCTAAGCCCCGCGGTCACAATTTCAGCAAAAATCTGACTTTTGGCAATTCACTCAAAAATGGTGCCAGAAGCTTGCAAATGATCCCCTGAAAGCTTTGGCGATGGAAACAGAAGGCTTTTTATCACAGGACAAGAAATCAGCCCTCAAAAACTTAACCGGCAGAAAATATTTTTTTGAAAAAATCCCTAAGCCCCGGGGTCACAATTTCAGCAAAAATCTGACTTTTGGCAATTCACTCAAAAATGGTTCCAAGAGCTTAAAAATGCTCCCCTGAAAGCTTTGGCGATGGAAACAGAAGGCTTTTTATCACAGGACAAGAAATCAGCCCTCAAAAACGTAACCGGCAGAAAATATTTTTTTGAAAAAATCCCTAAGCCCCGGGGTCACGATTTCGGCAAAAATCTGACTTTTGGCGGTTCACTCAAAAATGGTGCCAGAAGCTTGCAAATGATCCCCTGAAAGCTTTGGCGATGGAAACAGAAGGCTTTTTATCACAGGACAAGAAATCAGCCCTCAAAAACGTAACCGGCAGAAAATATTTTTTTGAAAAAATCCCTAAGCCCCGGGGTCACGATTTCAGCAAAAATCTGACTTTTGGCAGTTCACTCAAAAATGGTGCCAGAAGCTTGCAAATGATCCCCTGAAAGCTTTGGCGATGGAAACAGAAGGCTTTTTATCACAGGACAAGAAATCAGCCCTCAAAAACGTAACCGGCAGAAAATATTTTTTTGAAAAAATCCCTAAGCCCCGGGGTCACGATTTCAGCAAAAATCTGACTTTTGGCAGTTCACTCAAAAATGGTGCCAGAAGCTTGCAAATGATCCCCTGAAAGCTTTGGCGATGGAAACAGAAGGCTTTTTATCACAGGACAAGAAATCAGCACTCAAAAACGTAAACGGAAAAAAATATTTTTTTGAAAAAATCCCTAAGCCCCGGGGTCACAATTTCAGCAAAAATCTGACTTTTGGCAATTCACTCAAAAATGGTGCCAGAAGCTTGCAAATGATCCCCTGAAAGGTTTGGCACTCGAAACAGAAGGCTTTTTATCACAGGACAAGAAATCAGCCCTCAAAAACTTAACCAGCAGAAAATATTTTTTTGAAAAAATCCCTAAGCCCCGGGGTCACAATTTCAGCAAAAATCTGACTTTTGGCAATTCTCTCAAAAATGGTGCCAGAAGCTTGCAAATGATCCCCTGAAAGCTTTGGCGATGGAAACAGAAGGCTTTTTATCACAGGACAAGAAATCAGCCCTCAAAAACTTAACCGGCAGAAAATATTTTTTTGAAAAAATCCCTAAGCTCCGGGGTCACAATTTCAGCAAAAATCTGACTTTTGGCAATTCACTCACAAATGGTGCCAGAAGCTTGCAAATGATCCCCTGAAAGCTTTGGCGATGTAAACAGAAGGCTTTTTATCACAAGACAAGAAATCAGCCCTCAAAAACGTAACCGGCAGAAAATATTTCTTTGAAAAAATCCCTAAGCCCCGGGGTCACGATTTCAGCAAAAATCTGACTTTTGGCAGTTCACTAAAAAATGGTTCCAAGAGCTTAAAAATGCTCCCCTGAAAGCTTTGGCGATGGAAACAGAAGGCTTTTTATCACAGGACAAGAAATCAGCCCTCAAAAACGTAACCGGCAGAAAATATTTTTTTGAAAAAATCCCTAAGCCCCGGGGTCACGATTTCAGCAAAAATCTGACTTTTGGCAGTTCACTCAAAAATGGTGCCAGAAGCTTGCAAATGATCCCGTGAAAGCTTTGGCGATGGAAACAGAAGGCTTTTTATCACAGGACAAGAAATCAGCCCTCAAAAACTTAACCGGCAGAAAATATTTTTTTGAAAAAATCCCTAAGCCCCGGGGTCACAATTTCAGCAAAAATCTGACTTTTGGCAGTTCACTCAAAAATGGTGCCAGAAGCTTGCAAATGATCCCCTGAAAGCTTTGGCGATGGAAACAGAAGGCTTTTTATCACAGGACAAGAAATCAGCCCTCAAAAACTTAACCGGCAGAAAATATTTTTTTGAAAAAATCCCTAAGCCCCGGGGTCACAATTTCAGCAAAAATCTGACTTTTGGCAATTCACTCAAAAATGGTGCCAGAAGCTTGCAAATGATCCCCTGAAAGGTTTGGCACTCGAAACAGAAGGCTTTTTATCACAGGACAAGAAATCAGCCCTCAAAAACTTAAGCGGCAGAATTTTTTTTTTGAAAAAATCCCTAAGCCCCAGGGTCACAATTTCAGCAAAAATCCGACTTTTGGCAATTCACTCAAAAATGGTGACAGAAGCTTGCAAATGATCCCCTGAAAGCTTTGGCGATTGGAACAGAAGGCTTTTTATCACAGGACAAGAAATCAGCCCTCAAAAACTTAAGCGGCAGAATTTTTTTTTAAAAAAAATCCCTAAGCCCCAGGGTCACAATTTCAGCAAAAATCCGACTTTTGGCAATTCACTCAAAAATGGTGACAGAAGCTTGCAAATGATCCCCTGAAAGCTTTGGCGATGTAAACAGAAGGCTTTTTATCACAGGACAAGAAATCAGCCCTCAAAAACGTAACCGGCAGAAAATATTTTTTAGAAAAAATCCCTAAGCCCCGGGGTCACAATTTCAGCAAAAATCTGACTTTTGGCAATTCACTCAAAAATGGTGCCAGAAGCTTGCAAATGATCCCCTGAAAGCTTTGGCGATGGAAACAGAAGGCTTTTTATCACAGGACAAGAAATCAGCCCTCAAAAACTTAACCGGCAGAAAATATTTTTTTGAAAAAATCCCTAAGCTCCGGGGTCACAATTTCAGCAAAAATCTGACTTTTGGCAATTCACTCAAAAATGGTGCCAGAAGTTTGCAAATGATCCCCTGAAAGCTTTGGCGATGGAAACAGAAGGCTTTTTATCACAGGACAAGAAATCAGCCCTCAAAAACGTAACCGGCAGAAAATATTTTTTTGAAAAAATCCCTAAGCCCCGGGGTCACAATTTCAGCAAAAATCTGACTTTTGGCAATTCACTCAAAAATGGTGCCAGAAGCTTGCAAATGATCCCCTGAAAGGTTTGGCACTCGAAACAGAAGGCTTTTTATCACAGGACAAGAAATCAGCCCTCAAAAACTTAACCAGCAGAAAATATTTTTTTGAAAAAATCCCTAAGCCCCGGGGTCACAATTTCAGCAAAAATCTGACTTTTGGCAATTCTCTCAAAAATGGTGCCAGAAGCTTGCAAATGATCCCCTGAAAGCTTTGGCGATGGAAACAGAAGGCTTTTTATCACAGGACAAGAAATCAGCCCTCAAAAACTTAACCGGCAGAAAATATTTTTTTGAAAAAATCCCTAAGCTCCGGGGTCACAATTTCAGCAAAAATCTGACTTTTGGCAATTCACTCAAAAATGGTGCCAGAAGCTTGCAAATGATCCCCTGAAAGCTTTGGCGATGTAAACAGAAGGCTTTTTATCACAAGACAAGAAATCAGCCCTCAAAAACGTAACCGGCAGAAAATATTTCTTTGAAAAAATCCCTAAGCCCCGGGGTCACGATTTCAGCAAAAATCTGACTTTTGGCAGTTCACTCAAAAATGGTTCCAAGAGCTTAAAAATGCTCCCCTGAAAGCTTTGGCGATGGAAACAGAAGGCTTTTTATCACAGGACAAGAAATCAGCCCTCAAAAACGTAACCGGCAGAAAATATTTTTTTGAAAAAATCCCTAAGCCCCGGGGTCACGATTTCAGCAAAAATCTGACTTTTGGCAGTTCACTCAAAAATGGTGCCAGAAGCTTGCAAATGATCCCGTGAAAGCTTTGGCGATGGAAACAGAAGGCTTTTTATCACAGGACAAGAAATCAGCCCTCAAAAACTTAACCAGCAGAAAATATTTTTTTGAAAAAATCCCTAAGCCCCGGGGTCACAATTTCAGCAAAAATCTGACTTTTGGCAATTCACTCAAAAATGGTGCCAGAAGCTTGCAAATGATCCCCTGAAAGGTTTGGCACTCGAAACAGAAGGCTTTTTATCACAGGACAAGAAATCAGCCCTCAAAAACTTAACCGGCAGAAAATATTTTTTTGAAAAAATCCCTAAGCCCCGGGGTCACAATTTCAGCAAAAATCTGACTTTTGGCAATTCACTCAAAAATGGTGCCAGAAGCTTGCAAATGATCCCCTGAAAGCTTTGGCGATGGAAACAGAAGGCTTTTTATCACAGGACAAGAAATCAGCCCTCAAAAACTTAACCGGCAGAAAATATTTTTTTGAAAAAATCCCTAAGCCCCGGGGTCACAATTTCAGCAAAAATCTGACTTTTGGCAATTCACTCAAAAATGGTGCCAGAAGCTTGCAAATGATCCCCTGAAAGCTTTGGCGATTGGAACAGAAGGCTTTTTATCACAGGACAAGAAATCAGCCCTCAAAAACTTAAGCGGCAGAATTTTTTTTTTTGAAAAAATCCCTAAGCCCCAGGGTCACAATTTCAGCAAAAATCCGACTTTTGGCAATTCACTCAAAAATGGTGACAGAAGCTTGCAAATGATCCCCTGAAAGCTTTGGCGATGTAAACAGAAGGCTTTTTATCACAGGACAAGAAATCAGCCCTCAAAAATGTAACCGGCAGAAAATATTTTTTTGAAAAAATTCCTAAGCCCCGGGGTCACAATTTCAGCAAAAATCTGACTTTTGGCAGTTCACTCAAAAATGGTGCCAGAAGCTTGCAAATGATCCCCTGAAAGCTTTGGCGATGGAAACAGAAGGCTTTTTATCACAGGACAAGAAATCAGCCCTCAAAAACTTAACCGGCAGAAAATATTTTTTTGAAAAAATCCCTAAGCCCCGGGGTCACAATTTCAGCAAAAATCTGACTTTTGGCAATTCACTCAAAAATGGTGCCAGAAGCTTGCAAATGATCCCCTGAAAGCTTTGGCGATGGAAACAGAAGGCTTTTTATCACAGGACAAGAAATCAGCCCTCAAAAACGTAACCGGCAGAAAATATTTTTTTGAAAAAATCCCTAAGCCCCGGGGTCACAATTTCAGCAAAAATCTGACTTTTGGCAATTCACTCAAAAATGGTGCCAGAAGCTTGCAAATGATCCCCTGAAAGCTTTGGCGATGGAAACAGAAGGCTTTTTATCACAGGACAAGAAATCAGCCCTCAAAAACTTAACCGGCAGAAAATATTTTTTTGAAAAAATCCCTAAGCCCCGGGGTCACAATTTCAGCAAAAATCTGACTTTTGGCAATTCACTCAAAAATGGTGCCAGAAGCTTGCAAATGATCCCCTGAAAGGTTTGGCACTCGAAACAGAAGGCTTTTTATCACAGGACAAGAAATCAGCCCTCAAAAACTTAAGCGGCAGAATTTTTTTTTTGAAAAAATCCCTAAGCCCCAGGGTCACAATTTCAGCAAAAATCCGACTTTTGGCAATTCACTCAAAAATGGTGACAGAAGCTTGCAAATGATCCCCTGAAAGCTTTGGCGATTGGAACAGAAGGCTTTTTATCACAGGACAAGAAATCAGCCCTCAAAAACTTAAGCGGCAGAATTTTTTTTTAAAAAAAATCCCTAAGCCCCAGGGTCACAATTTCAGCAAAAATCCGACTTTTGGCAATTCACTCAAAAATGGTGACAGAAGCTTGCAAATGATCCCCTGAAAGCTTTGGCGATGTAAACAGAAGGCTTTTTATCACAGGACAAGAAATCAGCCCTCAAAAACGTAACCGGCAGAAAATATTTTTTAGAAAAAATCCCTAAGCACCGGGGTCACAATTTCAGCAAAAATCTGACTTTTGGCAATTCACTCAAAAATGGTGCCAGAAGCTTGCAAATGATCCCCTGAAAGCTTTGGCGATGGAAACAGAAGGCTTTTTATCACAGGACAAGAAATCAGCCCTCAAAAACTTAACCGGCAGAAAATATTTTTTTGAAAAAATCCCTAAGCTCCGGGGTCACAATTTCAGCAAAAATCTGACTTTTGGCAATTCACTCAAAAATGGTGCCAGAAGTTTGCAAATGATCCCCTGAAAGCTTTGGCGATGGAAACAGAAGGCTTTTTATCACAGGACAAGAAATCAGCCCTCAAAAACGTAACCGGCAGAAAATATTTTTTTGAAAAAATCCCTAAGCCCCGGGGTCACAATTTCAGCAAAAATCTGACTTTTGGCAATTCACTCAAAAATGGTGCCAGAAGCTTGCAAATGATCCCCTGAAAGGTTTGGCACTCGAAACAGAAGGCTTTTTATCACAGGACAAGAAATCAGCCCTCAAAAACTTAACCAGCAGAAAATATTTTTTTGAAAAAATCCCTAAGCCCCGGGGTCACAATTTCAGCAAAAATCTGACTTTTGGCAATTCTCTCAAAAATGGTGCCAGAAGCTTGCAAATGATCCCCTGAAAGCTTTGGCGATGGAAACAGAAGGCTTTTTATCACAGGACAAGAAATCAGCCCTCAAAAACTTAACCGGCAGAAAATATTTTTTTGAAAAAATCCCTAAGCTCCGGGGTCACAATTTCAGCAAAAATCTGACTTTTGGCAATTCACTCAAAAATGGTGCCAGAAGCTTGCAAATGATCCCCTGAAAGCTTTGGCGATGTAAACAGAAGGCTTTTTATCACAAGACAAGAAATCAGCCCTCAAAAACGTAACCGGCAGAAAATATTTCTTTGAAAAAATCCCTAAGCCCCGGGGTCACGATTTCAGCAAAAATCTGACTTTTGGCAGTTCACTCAAAAATGGTTCCAAGAGCTTAAAAATGCTCCCCTGAAAGCTTTGGCGATGGAAACAGAAGGCTTTTTATCACAGGACAAGAAATCAGCCCTCAAAAACGTAACCGGCAGAAAATATTTTTTTGAAAAAATCCCTAAGCCCCGGGGTCACGATTTCAGCAAAAATCTGACTTTTGGCAGTTCACTCAAAAATGGTGCCAGAAGCTTGCAAATGATCCCGTGAAAGCTTTGGCGATGGAAACAGAAGGCTTTTTATCACAGGACAAGAAATCAGCCCTCAAAAACTTAACCGGCAGAAAATATTTTTTTGAAAAAATCCCTAAGCCCCGGGGTCACAATTTCAGCAAAAATCTGACTTTTGGCAGTTCACTCAAAAATGGTGCCAGAAGCTTGCAAATGATTCCCTGAAAGCTTTGGCGATGGAAACAGAAGGCTTTTTATCACAGGACAAGAAATCAGCCCTCAAAAACTTAACCAGCAGAAAATATTTTTTTGAAAAAATCCCTAAGCCCCGGGGTCACAATTTCAGCAAAAATCTGACTTTTGGCAATTCACTCAAAAATGGTGCCAGAAGCTTGCAAATGATCCCCTGAAAGGTTTGGCACTCGAAACAGAAGGCTTTTTATCACAGGACAAGAAATCAGCCCTCAAAAACTTAACCGGCAGAAAATATTTTTTTGAAAAAATCCCTAAGCCCCGGGGTCACAATTTCAGCAAAAATCTGACTTTTGGCAATTCACTCAAAAATGGTGCCAGAAGCTTGCAAATGATCCCCTGAAAGCTTTGGCGATGGAAACAGAAGGCTTTTTATCACAGGACAAGAAATCAGCCCTCAAAAACTTAACCGGCAGAAAATATTTTTTTGAAAAAATCCCTAAGCCCCGGGGTCACAATTTCAGCAAAAATCTGACTTTTGGCAATTCACTCAAAAATGGTGCCAGAAGCTTGCAAATGATCCCCTGAAAGCTTTGGCGATTGGAACAGAAGGCTTTTTATCACAGGACAAGAAATCAGCCCTCAAAAACTTAAGCGGCAGAATTTTTTTTTTTGAAAAAATCCCTAAGCCCCAGGGTCACAATTTCAGCAAAAATCCGACTTTTGGCAATTCACTCAAAAATGGTGACAGAAGCTTGCAAATGATCCCCTGAAAGCTTTGGCGATGTAAACAGAAGGCTTTTTATCACAGGACAAGAAATCAGCCCTCAAAAATGTAACCGGCAGAAAATATTTTTTTGAAAAAATTCCTAAGCCCCGGGGTCACAATTTCAGCAAAAATCTGACTTTTGGCAGTTCACTCAAAAATGGTGCCAGAAGCTTGCAAATGATCCCCTGAAAGCTTTGGCGATGGAAACAGAAGGCTTTTTATCACAGGACAAGAAATCAGCCCTCAAAAACTTAACCGGCAGAAAATATTTTTTTGAAAAAATCCCTAAGCCCCGGGGTCACAATTTCAGCAAAAATCTGACTTTTGGCAATTCACTCAAAAATGGTGCCAGAAGCTTGCAAATGATCCCCTGAAAGCTTTGGCGATGGAAACAGAAGGCTTTTTATCACAGGACAAGAAATCAGCCCTCAAAAACGTAACCGGCAGAAAATATTTTTTTGAAAAAATCCCTAAGCCCCGGGGTCACAATTTCAGCAAAAATCTGACTTTTGGCAATTCACTCAAAAATGGTGCCAGAAGCTTGCAAATGATCCCCTGAAAGCTTTGGCGATGGAAACAGAAGGCTTTTTATCACAGGACAAGAAATCAGCCCTCAAAAACTTAACCGGCAGAAAATATTTTTTTGAAAAAATCCCTAAGCCCCGGGGTCACAATTTCAGCAAAAATCTGACTTTTGGCAATTCACTCAAAAATGGTTCCAAGAGCTTAAAAATACTCCCCTTAAAGCTTTGGCGATGGAAACAGAAGGCTTTTTATCACAGGACAAGAAATCAGCCCTCAAAAACGTAACCGGCAGAAAATATTTTTTTGAAAAAATCCCTAAGCCCCAGGGTCACAATTTCAGCAAAAATCCGACTTTTGGCAATTCACTCAAAAATGGTGCCAGAAGCTTGCAAATGATCCCCTGAAAGCTTTGGCGATGGAAACAGAAGGCTTTTTATCACAGGACAAGAAATCAGCCCTCAAAAACGTAACCGGCAGAAAATATTTTTTTGAAAATATCCCTAAGCCCCGGGGTCACGATTTCAGCAAAAATCTGACTTTTGGCAGTTCACTCAAAAATGGTGCCAGAAGCTTGCAAATGATCCCCTGAAAGCTTTGGCAATGGAAACAGAAGGCTTTTTATCACAGGACAAGAAATCAGCCCTCAAAAACTTAACCGGCAGAAAATATTTTTTTGAAAAAATCCCTAAGCCCCGGGGTCACAATTTCAGCAAAAATCTGACTTTTGGCAATTCACTCAAAAATGGTGCCAGAAGCTTGCAAATGATCCCCTGAAAGCTTTGGCGATGGAAACAGAAGGCTTTTTATCACAGGACAAGAAATCAGCCCTCAAAAACTTAACCGGCAGAAAATATTTTTTTGAAAAAATCCCTAAGCCCCGGGGTCACAATTTCAGCAAAAATCTGACTTTTGGCAATTCACTCAAAAATGGTTCCAAGAGCTTAAAAATGCTCCCCTGAAAGCTTTGGCGATGGAAACAGAAGGCTTTTTATCACAGGACAAGAAATCAGCCCTCAAAAACGTAACCGGCAGAAAATATTTTTTTGAAAAAATCCCTAAGCCCCGGGGTCACAATTTCAGCAAAAATCTGACTTTTGGCAATTCTCTCAAAAATGGTGCCAGAAGCTTACAAATGATCCCCTGAAAGCTTTGGCGATGGAAACAGAAGGCTTTTTATCACAGGACAAGAAATCAGCCCTCAAAAACTTAACCGGCAGAAAATATTTTTTTGAAAAAATCCCTAAGCCCCGGGGTCACAATTTCAGCAAAAATCTGACTTTTGGCAATTCACTCAAAAATGGTGCCAGAAGCTTGCAAATGATCCCCTGAAAGGTTTGGCACTCGAAACAGAAGGCTTTTTATCACAGGACAAGAAATCAGCCCTCAAAAACTTAACCGGCAGAAAATATTTTTTTGAAAAAATCCCTAAGCCCCGGGGTCACAATTTCAGCAAAAATATGACTTTTGGCAATTCACTCAAAAATGGTGCCAGAAGCTTGCAAATGATCCCCTGAAAGGTTTGGCACTCGAAACAGAAGGCTTTTTATCACAGGACAAGAAATCAGCCCTCAAAAACGTAACCGGCAGAAATTTTTTTTTGAAAAAATCCCTAAGCCCCGGGGTCACAATTTCAGCAAAAATATGACTTTTGGCAATTCACTCAAAAATGGTGCCAGAAGCTTGCAAATGATCCCCTGAAAGCTTTGGCGATGGAAACAGAAGGTTTTTTATCACAGGACAAGAAATCAGCCCTCAAAAACTTAAGAGGCAGAAAATATTTTTTTGAAAAAATCTCTAAGCCCCGGGGTCACAATTTCAGCAAAAATCTGACTTTTGGCAATTCTCTCAAAAATGGTGCCAGAAGCTTGCATATGATCCCCTGAAAGCTTTGGCGATGGAAACAGAAGGCTTTTTTATCACAGGACAAGAAATCACCCCTCAAAAACTTAACCGGCAGAAAATATTTTTTTGAAAAAATCCCTAAGCCCCGGGGTCACAATTTCAGCAAAAATCTGACTTTTGGCAATTCACTCAAAAATGGTGCCAGAAGCTTGCATATGATCCCCTGAAAGCTTTGGCGATGGAAACAGAAGGCTTTTTTATCACAGGACAAGAAATCACCCCTCAAAAACTTAACCGGCAGAAAATATTTTTTTGAAAAAATCCCTAAGCCCCGGGGTCACAATTTCAGCAAAAATCTGACTTTTGGCAATTCACTCAAAAATGGTGCCAGAAGCTTGCAAATGATCCCCTGAAAGCTTTGGCGATCGAAACAGAAGGCTTTTTATCACAGGACAAGAAATCACCCCTCAAAAACTTAACCGGCAGAAAATATTTTTTTGAAAAAATCCCTAAGCCCCGGGGTCACAATTTCAGCAAAAATATGACTTTTGGCAATTCACTCAAAAATGGTGCCAGAAGCTTGCAAATGATCCCCTGAAAGCTTTGGCGATGGAAACAGAAGGCTTTTTATCACAGGACAAGAAATCAGCCCTCAAAAACTTAACCGGCAGAAAATATTTTTTGGAAAAAACCCCTAAGCCCCGGGGTCACAATTTCAGCAAAAATCTGACTTTTGGCAATTCACTCAAAAATGGTGCCAGAAGCTTGCAAATGATCCCCTGAAAGCTTTGGCGATGGAAAAAGAAGGCTTTTTATCACAGGACAAGAAATCAGCCCTCAAAAACGTAACCGGCAGAAAATATTTTTTTGAAAAAATCCCTAAGCCCCGGGGTCACAATTTCAGCAAAAATCTGACTTTTGGCAATTCTCTCAAAAATGGTGCCAGAAGCTTACAAATGATCCCCTGAAAGCTTTGGCGATGGAAACAGAAGGCTTTTTATCACAGGACAAGAAATCAGCCCTCAAAAACTTAACCGGCAGAAAATATTTTTTTGAAAAAATCCCTAAGCCCCAGGGTCACAATTTCAGCAAAAATCTGACTTTTGGCAATTCACTCAAAAATGGTGCCAGAAGCTTGCAAATGATCCCCTGAAAGGTTTGGCACTCGAAACAGAAGGCTTTTTATCACAGGACAAGAAATCAGCCCTCAAAAACTTAACCGGCAGAAAATATTTTTTTGAAAAAATCCCTAAGCCCCGGGGTCACAATTTCAGCAAAAATATGACTTTTGGCAATTCACTCAAAAATGGTGCCAGAAGCTTGCAAATGATCCCCTGAAAGGTTTGGCACTCGAAACAGAAGGCTTTTTATCACAGGACAAGAAATCAGCCCTCAAAAACGTAACCGGCAGAAATTTTTTTTTGAAAAAATCCCTAAGCCCCGGGGTCACAATTTCAGCAAAAATCTGACTTTTGGCAATTCTCTCAAAAATGGTGCCAGAAGCTTGCATATGATCCCCTGAAAGCTTTGGCGATGGAAACAGAAGGCTTTTTTATCACAGGACAAGAAATCACCCCTCAAAAACTTAACCGGCAGAAAATATTTTTTTGAAAAAATCCCTAAGCCCCGGGGTCACAATTTCAGCAAAAATCTGACTTTTGGCAATTCACTCAAAAATGGTGCCAGAAGCTTGCAAATGATCCCCTGAAAGGTTTGGCACTCGAAACAGAAGGCTTTTTATCACAGGACAAGAAATCAGCCCTCAAAAACTTAACCGGTAGAAAATATTTTTTTGAAAAAATCCCTAAGCCCCGGGGTCACAATTTCAGCAAAAATATGACTTTTGGCAATTCACTCAAAAATGGTGCCAGAAGCTTGCAAATGATCCCCTGAAAGGTTTGGCACTCGAAACAGAAGGCTTTTTATCACAGGACAAGAAATCAGCCCTCAAAAACGTAACCGGCAGAATTTTTTTTTGAAAAAATCCCTAAGCCCCGGGGTCACAATTTCAGCAAAAATATGACTTTTGGGAATTCTCTCAAAAATGGTGCCAGAAGCTTGCATATGATCCCCTGAAAGCTTTGGCGATGGAAACAGAAGGCTTTTTTATCACAGGACAAGAAATCACCCCTCAAAAACTTAACCGGCAGAAAATATTTTTTTGAAAAAATCCCTAAGCCCCGGGGTCACAATTTCAGCAAAAATCTGACTTTTGGCAATTCACTCAAAAATGGTGCCAGAAGCTTGCAAATGATCCCCTGAAAGCTTTGGCGATCGAAACAGAAGGCTTTTTATCACAGGACAAGAAATCACCCCTCAAAAACTTAACCGGCAGAAAATATTTTTTTGAAAAAATCCCTAAGCCCCGGGGTCACAATTTCAGCAAAAATATGACTTTTGGCAATTCACTCAAAAATGGTGCCAGAAGCTTGCAAATGATCCCCTGAAAGCTTTGGCGATGGAAACAGAAGGCTTTTTATCACAGGACAAGAAATCAGCCCTCAAAAACTTAACCGGCAGAAAATATTTTTTTGAAAAAATCCCTAAGCCCCAGGGTCACAATTTCAGCAAAAATCTGACTTTTGGCAATTCACTCAAAAATGGTGCCAGAAGCTTGCAAATGATCCCCTGAAAGGTTTGGCACTCGAAACAGAAGGCTTTTTATCACAGGACAAGAAATCAGCCCTCAAAAACTTAACCGGCAGAAAATATTTTTTTGAAAAAATCCCTAAGCCCCGGGGTCACAATTTCAGCAAAAATATGACTTTTGGCAATTCACTCAAAAATGGTGCCAGAAGCTTGCAAATGATCCCCTGAAAGGTTTGGCACTCGAAACAGAAGGCTTTTTATCACAGGACAAGAAATCAGCCCTCAAAAACGTAACCGGCAGAAATTTTTTTTTGAAAAAATCCCTAAGCCCCGGGGTCACAATTTCAGCAAAAATCTGACTTTTGGCAATTCTCTCAAAAATGGTGCCAGAAGCTTGCATATGATCCCCTGAAAGCTTTGGCGATGGAAACAGAAGGCTTTTTTATCACAGGACAAGAAATCACCCCTCAAAAACTTAACCGGCAGAAAATATTTTTTTGAAAAAATCCCTAAGCCCCGGGGTCACAATTTCAGCAAAAATCTGACTTTTGGCAATTCACTCAAAAATGGTGCCAGAAGCTTGCAAATGATCCCCTGAAAGGTTTGGCACTCGAAACAGAAGGCTTTTTATCACAGGACAAGAAATCAGCCCTCAAAAACTTAACCGGTAGAAAATATTTTTTTGAAAAAATCCCTAAGCCCCGGGGTCACAATTTCAGCAAAAATATGACTTTTGGCAATTCACTCAAAAATGGTGCCAGAAGCTTGCAAATGATCCCCTGAAAGGTTTGGCACTCGAAACAGAAGGCTTTTTATCACAGGACAAGAAATCAGCCCTCAAAAACGTAACCGGCAGAATTTTTTTTTGAAAAAATCCCTAAGCCCCGGGGTCACAATTTCAGCAAAAATATGACTTTTGGGAATTCACTCAAAAATGGTGCCAGAAGCTTGCAAATGATCCCCTGAAAGCTTTGGCGATGGAAACAGAAGGCTTTTTATCACAGGACAAGAAATCAGCCCTCAAAAACTTAAGAGGCAGAAAATATTTTTTTGAAAAAATCTCTAAGCCCCGGGGTCACAATTTCAGCAAAAATCTGACTTTTGGCAATTCTCTCAAAAATGGTGCCAGAAGCTTGCATATGATCCCCTGAAAGCTTTGGCGATGGAAACAGAAGGCTTTTTTATCACAGGACAAGAAATCACCCCTCAAAAACTTAACCGGCAGAAAATATTTTTTTGAAAAAATCCCTAAGCCCCGGGGTCACAATTTCAGCAAAAATCTGACTTTTGGCAATTCACTCAAAAATGGTGCCAGAAGCTTGCAAATGATCCCCTGAAAGCTTTGGCGATCGAAACAGAAGGCTTTTTATCACAGGACAAGAAATCAGCCCTCAAAAACTTAACCGGCAGAAAATATTTTTTTGAAAAAATCCCTAAGCCCCGGGGTCACAATTTCAGCAAAAATCTGACTTTTGGCAATTCACTCAAAAATGGTGCCAGAAGCTTGCAAATGATCCCCTGAAAGCTTTGGCGATGGAAAAAGAAGGCTTTTTATCACAGGACAAGAAATCAGCCCTCAAAAACGTAACCGGCAGAAAATATTTTTTTGAAAA
The DNA here is from genome assembly GCF_965113315.1 of Podarcis vaucheri. Lineage (NCBI taxonomy): Eukaryota > Metazoa > Chordata > Lepidosauria > Squamata > Lacertidae > Podarcis > Podarcis vaucheri. Next base: position 1,552,825 of record NW_028118808.1, on the reverse strand, counting down.
AATCCCTAAGCCCCGGGGTCACGATTTCAGCAAAAATCTGACTTTTGGCAGTTCACTCAAAAATGGTGCCAGAAGCTTGCAAATGATCCCCTGAAAGGTTTGGCACTCGAAACAGAAGGCTTTTTATCACAGGACAAGAAATCAGCCCTCAAAAACTTAACCGGCAGAAAATATTTTTTTGAAAAAATCCCTAAGCCCCGGGGTCACAATTTCAGCAAAAATCTGACTTTTGGCAATTCACTCAAAAATGGTGCCAGAAGCTTGCAAATGATCCCCTGAAAGCTTTGGCGATGGAAACAGAAGGCTTTTTATCACAGGACAAGAAATCAGCCCTCAAAAACTTAACCGGCAGAAAATATTTTTTTGAAAAAATCCCTAAGCCCCGGGGTCACAATTTCAGCAAAAATCTGACTTTTGGCAATTCACTCAAAAATGGTTCCAAGAGCTTAAAAATGCTCCCCTGAAAGCTTTGGCGATGGAAACAGAAGGCTTTTTATCACAGGACAAGAAATCAGCCCTCAAAAACGTAACCGGCAGAAAATATTTTTTTGAAAAAATCCCTAAGCCCCGGGGTCACAATTTCAGCAAAAATCTGACTTTTGGCAATTCTCTCAAAAATGGTGCCAGAAGCTTACAAATGATCCCCTGAAAGCTTTGGCGATGGAAACAGAAGGCTTTTTAACACAGGACAAGAAATCAGCCCTCAAAAACTTAACCGGCAGAAAATATTTTTTTGAAAAAATCCCTAAGCCCCGGGGTCACAATTTCAGCAAAAATCTGACTTTTGGCAATTCACTCAACAATGGTGCCAGAAGCTTGCAAATGATCCCCTGAAAGGTTTGGCACTCGAAACAGAAGGCTTTTTATCACAGGACAAGAAATCAGCCCTCAAAAACTTAACCGGCAGAAAATATTTTTTTGAAAAAATCCCTAAGCCCCGGGGTCACAATTTCAGCAAAAATATGACTTTTGGCAATTCACTCAAAAATGGTGCCAGAAGCTTGCAAATGATCCCCTGAAAGCTTTGGCGATGGAAACAGAAGGCTTTTTATCACAGGACAAGAAATCAGCCCTCAAAAACTTAAGAGGCAGAAAATATTTTTTGGAAAAAACCCCTAAGCCCCGGGGTCACAATTTCAGCAAAAATCTGACTTTTGGCAATTCACTCAAAAATGGTGCCAGAAGCTTGCAAATGATCCCCTGAAAGCTTTGGCGATGGAAAAAGAAGGCTTTTTATCACAGGACAAGAAATCAGCCCTCAAAAACGTAACCGGCAGAAAATATTTTTTTGAAAAAATCCCTAAGCCCCGGGGTCACAATTTCAGCAAAAATCTGACTTTTGGCAATTCTCTCAAAAATGGTGCCAGAAGCTTACAAATGATCCCCTGAAAGCTTTGGCGATGGAAACAGAAGGCTTTTTATCACAGGACAAGAAATCAGCCCTCAAAAACTTAACCGGCAGAAAATATTTTTTTGAAAAAATCCCTAAGCCCCAGGGTCACAATTTCAGCAAAAATCTGACTTTTGGCAATTCACTCAAAAATGGTGCCAGAAGCTTGCAAATGATCCCCTGAAAGGTTTGGCACTCGAAACAGAAGGCTTTTTATCACAGGACAAGAAATCAGCCCTCAAAAACTTAACCGGCAGAAAATATTTTTTTGAAAAAATCCCTAAGCCCCGGGGTCACAATTTCAGCAAAAATATGACTTTTGGCAATTCACTCAAAAATGGTGCCAGAAGCTTGCAAATGATCCCCTGAAAGGTTTGGCACTCGAAACAGAAGGCTTTTTATCACAGGACAAGAAATCAGCCCTCAAAAACGTAACCGGCAGAAATTTTTTTTTGAAAAAATCCCTAAGCCCCGGGGTCACAATTTCAGCAAAAATCTGACTTTTGGCAATTCTCTCAAAAATGGTGCCAGAAGCTTGCATATGATCCCCTGAAAGCTTTGGCGATGGAAACAGAAGGCTTTTTTATCACAGGACAAGAAATCACCCCTCAAAAACTTAACCGGCAGAAAATATTTTTTTGAAAAAATCCCTAAGCCCCGGGGTCACAATTTCAGCAAAAATCTGACTTTTGGCAATTCACTCAAAAATGGTGCCAGAAGCTTGCAAATGATCCCCTGAAAGGTTTGGCACTCGAAACAGAAGGCTTTTTATCACAGGACAAGAAATCAGCCCTCAAAAACTTAACCGGTAGAAAATATTTTTTTGAAAAAATCCCTAAGCCCCGGGGTCACAATTTCAGCAAAAATATGACTTTTGGCAATTCACTCAAAAATGGTGCCAGAAGCTTGCAAATGATCCCCTGAAAGGTTTGGCACTCGAAACAGAAGGCTTTTTATCACAGGACAAGAAATCAGCCCTCAAAAACGTAACCGGCAGAATTTTTTTTTGAAAAAATCCCTAAGCCCCGGGGTCACAATTTCAGCAAAAATATGACTTTTGGGAATTCACTCAAAAATGGTGCCAGAAGCTTGCAAATGATCCCCTGAAAGCTTTGGCGATGGAAACAGAAGGCTTTTTATCACAGGACAAGAAATCAGCCCTCAAAAACTTAAGAGGCAGAAAATATTTTTTTGAAAAAATCTCTAAGCCCCGGGGTCACAATTTCAGCAAAAATCTGACTTTTGGCAATTCTCTCAAAAATGGTGCCAGAAGCTTGCATATGATCCCCTGAAAGCTTTGGCGATGGAAACAGAAGGCTTTTTTATCACAGGACAAGAAATCACCCCTCAAAAACTTAACCGGCAGAAAATATTTTTTTGAAAAAATCCCTAAGCCCCGGGGTCACAATTTCAGCAAAAATCTGACTTTTGGCAATTCACTCAAAAATGGTGCCAGAAGCTTGCAAATGATCCCCTGAAAGCTTTGGCGATCGAAACAGAAGGCTTTTTATCACAGGACAAGAAATCAGCCCTCAAAAACTTAACCGGCAGAAAATATTTTTTTGAAAAAATCCCTAAGCCCCGGGGTCACAATTTCAGCAAAAATCTGACTTTTGGCAATTCACTCAAAAATGGTGCCAGAAGCTTGCAAATGATCCCCTGAAAGCTTTGGCGATGGAAAAAGAAGGCTTTTTATCACAGGACAAGAAATCAGCCCTCAAAAACGTAACCGGCAGAAAATATTTTTTTGAAAAAATCCCTAAGCCCCGGGGTCACGATTTCAGCAAAAATCTGACTTTTGGCAGTTCACTCAAAAATGGTGCCAGAAGCTTGCAAATGATCCCAGTAAGCTTTGGCGATGGAAACAGAAGGCTTTTTATCACAGGACAAGAAATCAGCCCTCAAAAACTTAACCGGCAGAAAATATTTTTTTGAAAAAATCCCTAAGCCCCGGGGTCACAATTTCAGCAAAAATCTGACTTTTGGCAATTCACTCAAAAATGGTGCCAGAAGCTTGCAAATGATCCCCTGAAAGGTTTGGCACTCGAAACAGAAGGCTTTTTATCACAGGACAAGAAATCAGCCCTCAAAAACTTAACCGGCAGAAAATATTTTTTTGAAAAAATCCCTAAGCCCCGGGGTCACAATTTCAGCAAAAATATGACTTTTGGCAATTCACTCAAAAATGGTGCCAGAAGCTTGCAAATGATCCCCTGAAAGCTTTGGCGATGGAAACAGAAGGCTTTTTATCACAGGACAAGAAATCAGCCCTCAAAAACTTAACCGGCAGAAAATATTTTTTTGAAAAAATCCCTAAGCTCCGGGGTCACAATTTCAGCAAAAATCTGACTTTTGGCAATTCACTCAAAAATGGTGCCAGAAGCTTGCAAATGATCCCCTGAAAGCTTTGGCGATGTAAACAGAAGGCTTTTTATCACAGGACAAGAAATCAGCCCTCAAAAACTTAACCGGCAGAAAATATTTTTTTGAAAAAATCCCTAAGCCCCGGGGTCACGATTTCAGCAAAAATCTGACTTTTGGCAGTTCACTCAAAAATGGTGCCAGAAGCTTGCAAATGATCCCCTGAAAGCTTTGGCGATGGAAACAGAAGGCTTTTTATCACAGGACAAGAAATCAGCCCTCAAAAACTTAACCGGCAGAAAATATTTTTTTGAAAAAATCCCTAAGCCCCGGGGTCACAATTTCAGCAAAAATCTGACTTTTGGCAATTCACTCAAAAATGGTGCCAGAAGCTTGCAAATGATCCCCTGAAAGCTTTGGCGATTGGAACAGAAGGCTTTTTATCACAGGACAAGAAATCAGCCCTCAAAAACTTAACCGGCAGAAAATATTTTTTTGAAAAAATCCCTAAGCCCCGGGGTCACAATTTCAGCAAAAATCTGACTTTTGGCAATTCACTCAAAAATGGTGCCAGAAGCTTGCAAATGATCCCCTGAAAGCTTTGGCGATTGGAACAGAAGGCTTTTTATCACAGGACAAGAAATCAGCCCTCAAAAACTTAAGCGGCAGAATTTTTTTTTTGAAAAAATCCCTAAGCCCCGGGGTCACAATTTCAGCAAAAATCTGACTTTTGGCAGTTCACTCAAAAATGGTGCCAGAAGCTTGCAAATGATCCCCTGAAAGCTTTGGCGATGGAAACAGAAGGCTTTTTATCACAGGACAAGAAATCAGCCCTCAAAAACTTAACCGGCAGAAAATATTTTTTTGAAAAAATCCCTAAGCCCCGGGGTCACAATTTCAGCAAAAATCTGACTTTTGGCAATTCACTCAAAAATGGTGCCAGAAGCTTGCAAATGATCCCCTGAAAGCTTTGGCGATGGAAACAGAAGGCTTTTTATCACAGGACAAGAAATCAGCCCTCAAAAACGTAACCGGCAGAAAATATTTTTTGAAAAAATCCCTAAGCCCCGGGGTCACAATTTCAGCAAAAATCTGACTTTTGGCAATTCACTCAAAAATGGTGCCAGAAGCTTGCAAATGATCCCCTGAAAGCTTTGGCGATGGAAACAGAAGGCTTTTTATCACAGGACAAGAAATCAGCCCTCAAAAACTTAACCGGCAGAAAATATTTTTTTTGAAAAAATCCCTAAGCCCCGGGGTCACAATTTCAGCAAAAATCTGACTTTTGGCAATTCACTCAAAAATGGTTCCAAGAGCTTAAAAATACTCCCCTGAAAGCTTTGGCGATGGAAACAGAAGGCTTTTTATCACAGGACAAGAAATCAGCCCTCAAAAACGTAACCGGCAGAAAATATTTTTTTGAAAAAATCCCTAAGCCCCAGGGTCACAATTTCAGCAAAAATCCGACTTTTGGCAATTCACTCAAAAATGGTGCCAGAAGCTTGCAAATGATCCCCTGAAAGCTTTGGCGATGGAAACAGAAGGCTTTTTATCACAGGACAAGAAATCAGCCCTCAAAAACGTAACTGGCAGAAAATATTTTTTTGAAAAAATCCCTAAGCCCCGGGGTCACGATTTCAGCAAAAATCTGACTTTTCGCAGTTCACTCAAAAATGGTGCCAGAAGCTTGCAAATGATCCCCTGAAAGCTTTGGCAATGGAAACAGAAGGCTTTTTATCACAGGACAAGAAATCAGCCCTCAAAAACTTAACCGGCAGAAAATATTTTTTTGAAAAAATCCCTAAGCCCCGGGGTCACAATTTCAGCAAAAATCTGACTTTTGGCAATTCACTCAAAAATGGTGCCAGAAGCTTGCAAATGATCCCCTGAAAGCTTTGGCGATGGAAACAGAAGGCTTTTTATCACAGGACAAGAAATCAGCCCTCAAAAACTTAACCGGCAGAAAATATTTTTTTGAAAAAATCCCTAAGCCCCGGGGTCACAATTTCAGCAAAAATCTGACTTTTGGCAATTCACTCAAAAATGGTTCCAAGAGCTTAAAAATGCTCCCCTGAAAGCTTTGGCGATGGAAACAGAAGGCTTTTTATCACAGGACAAGAAATCAGCCCTCAAAAACGTAACCGGCAGAAAATATTTTTTTGAAAAAATCCCTAAGCCCCGGGGTCACAATTTCAGCAAAAATCTGACTTTTGGCAATTCTCTCAAAAATGGTGCCAGAAGCTTACAAATGATCCCCTGAAAGCTTTGGCGATGGAAACAGAAGGCTTTTTAACACAGGACAAGAAATCAGCCCTCAAAAACTTAACAGGCAGAAAATATTTTTTTGAAAAAATCCCTAAGCCCCGGGGTCACAATTTCAGCAAAAATCTGACTTTTGGCAATTCACTCAACAATGGTGCCAGAAGCTTGCAAATGATCCCCTGAAAGGTTTGGCACTCGAAACAGAAGGCTTTTTATCACAGGACAAGAAATCAGCCCTCAAAAACTTAACCGGCAGAAAATATTTTTTTGAAAAAATCCCTAAGCCCCGGGGTCACAATTTCAGCAAAAATATGACTTTTGGCAATTCACTCAAAAATGGTGCCAGAAGCTTGCAAATGATCCCCTGAAAGGTTTGGCACTCGAAACAGAAGGCTTTTTATCACAGGACAAGAAATCAGCCCTCAAAAACGTAACCGGCAGAAATTTTTTTTTGAAAAAATCCCTAAGCCCCGGGGTCACAATTTCAGCAAAAATATGACTTTTGGCAATTCACTCAAAAATGGTGCCAGAAGCTTGCAAATGATCCCCTGAAAGCTTTGGCGATGGAAACAGAAGGCTTTTTATCACAGGACAAGAAATCAGCCCTCAAAAACTTAAGAGGCAGAAAATATTTTTTTGAAAAAATCTCTAAGCCCCAGGGTCACAATTTCAGCAAAAATCTGACTTTTGGCAATTCTCTCAAAAATGGTGCCAGAAGCTTGCATATGATCCCCTGAAAGCTTTGGCGATGGAAACAGAAGGCTTTTTTATCACAGGACAAGAAATCACCCCTCAAAAACTTAACCGGCAGAAAATATTTTTTTGAAAAAATCCCTAAGCCCCGGGGTCACAATTTCAGCAAAAATCTGACTTTTGGCAATTCACTCAAAAATGGTGCCAGAAGCTTGCAAATGATCCCCTGAAAGGTTTGGCACTCGAAACAGAAGGCTTTTTATCACAGGACAAGAAATCAGCCCTCAAAAACTTAACCGGCAGAAAATATTTTTTTGAAAAAATCCCTAAGCCCCGGGGTCACAATTTCAGCAAAAATATGACTTTTGGCAATTCACTCAAAAATGGTGCCAGAAGCTTGCAAATGATCCCCTGAAAGGTTTGGCACTCGAAACAGAAGGCTTTTTATCACAGGACAAGAAATCAGCCCTCAAAAACGTAACCGGCAGAAATTTTTTTTGAAAAAATCCCTAAGCCCCGGGGTCACAATTTCAGCAAAAATATGACTTTTGGCAATTCACTCAAAAATGGTGCCAGAAGCTTGCAAATGATCCCCTGAAAGCTTTGGCGATGGAAACAGAAGGCTTTTTATCACAGGACAAGAAATCAGACCTCAAAAACTTAAGAGGCAGAAAATATTTTTTTGAAAAAATCTCTAAGCCCCGGGGTCACAATTTCAGCAAAAATCTGACTTTTGGCAATTCTCTCAAAAATGGTGCCAGAAGCTTGCATATGATCCCCTGAAAGCTTTGGCGATGGAAACAGAAGGCTTTTTTATCACAGGACAAGAAATCACCCCTCAAAAACTTAACCGGCAGAAAATATTTTTTTGAAAAAATCCCTAAGCCCCGGGGTCACAATTTCAGCAAAAATCTGACTTTTGGCAATTCACTCAAAAATGGTGCCAGAAGCTTGCAAATGATCCCCTGAAAGCTTTGGCGATCGAAACAGAAGGCTTTTTATCACAGGACAAGAAATCAGCCCTCAAAAACTTAACCGGCAGAAAATATTTTTTTGAAAAAATCCCTAAGCCCCGGGGTCACAATTTCAGCAAAAATATGACTTTTGGCAATTCACTCAAAAATGGTGCCAGAAGCTTGCAAATGATCCCCTGAAAGCTTTGGCGATGGAAACAGAAGGCTTTTTATCACAGGACAAGAAATCAGCCCTCAAAAACTTAACCGGCAGAAAATATTTTTTGGAAAAAACCCCTAAGCCCCGGGGTCACAATTTCAGCAAAAATCTGACTTTTGGCAATTCACTCAAAAATGGTGCCAGAAGCTTGCAAATGATCCCCTGAAAGCTTTGGCGATGGAAAAAGAAGGCTTTTTATCACAGGACAAGAAATCAGCCCTCAAAAACGTAACCGGCAGAAAATATTTTTTTGAAAAAATCCCTAAGCCCCGGGGTCACGATTTCAGCAAAAATCTGACTTTTGGCAGTTCACTCAAAAATGGTGCCAGAAGCTTGCAAATGATCCCAGTAAGCTTTGGCGATGGAAACAGAAGGCTTTTTATCACAGGACAAGAAATCAGCCCTCAAAAACTTAACCGGCAGAAAATATTTTTTTGAAAAAATCCCTAAGCCCCGGGGTCACAATTTCAGCAAAAATCTGACTTTTGGCAATTCACTGAAAAATGGTGCCAGAAGCTTGCAAATGATCCCCTGAAAGCTTTGGCGATTGGAACAGAAGGCTTTTTATCACAGGACAAGAAATCAGCCCTCAAAAACTTAACCGGCAGAAAATATTTTTTTGAAAAAATCCCTAAGCCCTGGGGTCACAATTTCAGCAAAAATCTGACTTTTGGCAATTCACTCAAAAATGGTGCCAGAAGCTTGCAAATGATCCCCTGAAAGCTTTGGCGATGGAAACAGAAGGCTTTTTATCACAGGACAAGAAATCAGCCCTCAAAAACTTAACCGGCAGAAAATATTTTTTTGAAAAAATCCCTAAGCTCCGGGGTCACAATTTCAGCAAAAATCTGACTTTTGGCAATTCACTCAAAAATGGTGCCAGAAGCTTGCAAATGATCCCCTGAAAGCTTTGGCGATGTAAACAGAAGGCTTTTTATCACAGGACAAGAAATCAGCCCTCAAAAGCGTAACCGGCAGAAAATATTTTTTTGAAAAAATCCCTAAGCCCCGGGGTCACGATTTCAGCAAAAATCTGACTTTTGGCAGTTCACTCAAAAATGGTGCCAGAAGCTTGCAAATGATCCCCTGAAAGCTTTGGCGATGGAAACAGAAGGCTTTTTATCACAGGACAAGAAATCAGCCCTCAAAAACTTAACCGGCAGAAAATATTTTTTTGAAAAAATCCCTAAGCCCCGGGGTCAAAATTTCAGCAAAAATCTGACTTTTGGCAATTCACTCAAAAATGGTGCCAGAAGCTTGCAAATGATCCCCTGAAAGCTTTGGCGATTGGAACAGAAGGCTTTTTATCACAGGACAAGAAATCAGCCCTCAAAAACTTAACCGGCAGAAAATATTTTTTTGAAAAAATCCCTAAGCCCCGGGGTCACAATTTCAGCAAAAATCTGACTTTTGGCAATTCACTCAAAAATGGTGCCAGAAGCTTGCAAATGATCCCCTGAAAGCTTTGGCGATTGGAACAGAAGGCTTTTTATCACAGGACAAGAAATCAGCCCTCAAAAACTTAAGCGGCAGAATTTTTTTTTTGACAAAAATCCCTAAGCCCCAGGGTCACAATTTCAGCAAAAATCCGAATTTTGGCAATTCACTCAAAAATGGTGACAGAAGCTTGCAAATGATCCCCTGAAAGCTTTGGCGATGTAAACAGAAGGCTTTTTATCACAGGACAAGAAATCAGCCCTCAAAAACGTAACCGGCAGAAAATATTTTTTTGAAAAAATTCCTAAGCCCCGGGGTCACAATTTCAGCAAAAATCTGACTTTTGGCAGTTCACTCAAAAATGGTGCCAGAAGCTTGCAAATGATCCCCTGAAAGCTTTGGCGATGGAAACAGAAGGCTTTTTATCACAGGACAAGAAATCAGCCCTCAAAAACTTAACCGGCAGAAAATATTTTTTTGAAAAAATCCCTAAGCCCCGGGGTCACAATTTCAGCAAAAATCTGACTTTTGGCAATTCACTCAAAAATGGTGCCAGAAGCTTGCAAATGATCCCCTGAAAGCTTTGGCGATGGAAACAGAAGGCTTTTTATCACAGGACAAGAAATCAGCCCTCAAAAACGTAACCGGCAGAAAATATTTTTTTGAAAAAATCCCTAAGCCCCGGGGTCACAATTTCAGCAAAAATCTGACTTTTGGCAATTCACTCAAAAATGGTGCCAGAAGCTTGCAAATGATCCCCTGAAAGCTTTGGCGATGGAAACAGAAGGCTTTTTATCACAGGACAAGAAATCAGCCCTCAAAAACGTAACTGGCAGAAAATATTTTTTTGAAAAAATCCCTAAGCCCCGGGGTCACGATTTCAGCAAAAATCTGACTTTTCGCAGTTCACTCAAAAATGGTGCCAGAAGCTTGCAAATGATCCCCTGAAAGCTTTGGCAATGGAAACAGAAGGCTTTTTATCACAGGACAAGAAATCAGCCCTCAAAAACTTAACCGGCAGAAAATATTTTTTTGAAAAAATCCCTAAGCCCCGGGGTCACAATTTCAGCAAAAATCTGACTTTTGGCAATTCACTCAAAAATGGTGCCAGAAGCTTGCAAATGATCCCCTGAAAGCTTTGGCGATGGAAACAGAAGGCTTTTTATCACAGGACAAGAAATCAGCCCTCAAAAACTTAACTGGCAGAAAATATTTTTTTGAAAAAATCCCTAAGCCCCGGGGTCACAATTTCAGCAAAAATCTGACTTTTGGCAATTCACTCAAAAATGGTTCCAAGAGCTTAAAAATGCTCCCCTGAAAGCTTTGGCGATGGAAACAGAAGGCTTTTTATCACAGGACAAGAAATCAGCCCTCAAAAACGTAACCGGCAGAAAATATTTTTTTGAAAAAATCCCTAAGCCCCGGGGTCACAATTTCAGCAAAAATCTGACTTTTGGCAATTCTCTCAAAAATGGTGCCAGAAGCTTACAAATGATCCCCTGAAAGCTTTGGCGATGGAAACAGAAGGCTTTTTAACACAGGACAAGAAATCAGCCCTCAAAAACTTAACCGGCAGAAAATATTTTTTTGAAAAAATCCCTAAGCCCCGGGGTCACAATTTCAGCAAAAATCTGACTTTTGGCAATTCACTCAACAATGGTGCCAGAAGCTTGCAAATGATCCCCTGAAAGGTTTGGCACTCGAAACAGAAGGCTTTTTATCACAGGACAAGAAATCAGCCCTCAAAAACTTAACCGGCAGAAAATATTTTTTTGAAAAAATCCCTAAGCCCCGGGGTCACAATTTCAGCAAAAATATGACTATTGGCAATTCACTCAAAAATGGTGCCAGAAGCTTGCAAATGATCCCCTGAAAGGTTTGGCACTCGAAACAGAAGGCTTTTTATCACAGGACAAGAAATCAGCCCTCAAAAACGTAACCGGCAGAAATTTTTTTTTGAAAAAATCCCTAAGCCCCAGGGTCACAATTTCAGCAAAAATATGACTTTTGGCAATTCACTCAAAAATGGTGCCAGAAGCTTGCAAATGATTCCCTGAAAGCTTTGGCGATGGAAACAGAAGGCTTTTTATCACAGGACAAGAAATCAGCCCTCAAAAACTTAAGAGGCAGAAAATATTTTTTTGAAAAAATCTCTAAGCCCCGGGGTCACAATTTCAGCAAAAATCTGACTTTTGGCAATTCTCTCAAAAATGGTGCCAGAAGCTTGCATATGATCCCCTGAAAGCTTTGGCGATGGAAACAGAAGGCTTTTTTATCACAGGACAAGAAATCACCCCTCAAAAACTTAACCGGCAGAAAATATTTTTTTGAAAAAATCCCTAAGCCCCGGGGTCACAATTTCAGCAAAAATCTGACTTTTGGCAATTCACTCAAAAATGGTGCCAGAAGCTTGCAAATGATCCCCTGAAAGGTTTGGCACTCGAAACAGAAGGCTTTTTATCACAGGACAAGAAATCAGCCCTCAAAAACTTAACCGGCAGAAAATATTTTTTTGAAAAAATCCCTAAGCCCCGGGGTCACAATTTCAGCAAAAATATGACTTTTGGCAATTCACTCAAAAATGGTGCCAGAAGCTTGCAAATGATCCCCTGAAAGGTTTGGCACTCGAAACAGAAGGCTTTTTATCACAGGACAAGAAATCAGCCCTCAAAAACGTAACCGGCAGAAATTTTTTTTGAAAAAATCCCTAAGCCCCGGGGTCACAATTTCAGCAAAAATATGACTTTTGGCAATTCACTCAAAAATGGTGCCAGAAGCTTGCAAATGATCCCCTGAAAGCTTTGGCGATCGAAACAGAAGGCTTTTTATCACAGGACAAGAAATCAGCCCTCAAAAACTTAACCGGCAGAAAATATTTTTTTGAAAAAATCCCTAAGCCCCGGGGTCACAATTTCAGCAAAAATATGACTTTTGGCAATTCACTCAAAAATGGTGCCAGAAGCTTGCAAATGATCCCCTGAAAGCTTTGGCGATGGAAACAGAAGGCTTTTTATCACAGGACAAGAAATCAGCCCTCAAAAACTTAACCGGCAGAAAATATTTTTTGGAAAAAACCCCTAAGCCCCGGGGTCACAATTTCAGCAAAAATCTGACTTTTGGCAATTCACTCAAAAATGGTGCCAGAAGCTTGCAAATGATCCCCTGAAAGGTTTGGCACTCGAAACAGAAGGCTTTTTATCACAGGACAAGAAATCAGCCCTCAAAAACTTAACCGGCAGAAAATATTTTTTTGAAAAAATCCCTAAGCCCCGGGGTCACAATTTCAGCAAAAATATGACTTTTGGCAATTCACTCAAAAATGGTGCCAGAAGCTTGCAAATGATCCCCTGAAAGCTTTGGCGATTGGAACAGAAGGCTTTTTATCACAGGACAAGAAATCAGCCCTCAAAAACTTAACCGGCAGAAAATATTTTTTTGAAAAAACCCCTAAGCCCCGGGGTCACAATTTCAGCAAAAATCTGACTTTTGGCAATTCACTCAAAAATGGTGCCAGAAGCTTGCAAATGATCCCAGTAAGCTTTGGCGATGGAAACAGAAGGCTTTTTATCACAGGACAAGAAATCAGCCCTCAAAAACTTAACCGGCAGAAAATATTTTTTGGAAAAAACCCCTAAGCCCCGGGGTCACAATTTCAGCAAAAATCTGACTTTTGGCAATTCACTCAAAAATGGTGCCAGAAGCTTGCAAATGATCCCCTGAAAGGTTTGGCACTCGAAACAGAAGGCTTTTTATCACAGGACAAGAAATCAGCCCTCAAAAACTTAACCGGCAGAAAATATTTTTTTGAAAAAATCCCTAAGCCCCGGGGTCACAATTTCAGCAAAAATATGACTTTTGGCAATTCACTCAAAAATGGTGCCAGAAGCTTGCAAATGATCCCCTGAAAGGTTTGGCACTCGAAACAGAAGGCTTTTTATCACAGGACAAGAAATCAGCCCTCAAAAACGTAACCGGCAGAAATTTTTTTTGAAAAAATCCCTAAGCCCCGGGGTCACAATTTCAGCAAAAATATGACTTTTGGCAATTCACTCAAAAATGGTGCCAGAAGCTTGCAAATGATCCCCTGAAAGCTTTGGCGATCGAAACAGAAGGCTTTTTATCACAGGACAAGAAATCAGCCCTCAAAAACTTAACCGGCAGAAAATATTTTTTTGAAAAAATCCCTAAGCCCCGGGGTCACAATTTCAGCAAAAATATGACTTTTGGCAATTCACTCAAAAATGGTGCCAGAAGCTTGCAAATGATCCCCTGAAAGCTTTGGCGATGGAAACAGAAGGCTTTTTATCACAGGACAAGAAATCAGCCCTCAAAAACTTAACCGGCAGAAAATATTTTTTGGAAAAAACCCCTAAGCCCCGGGGTCACAATTTCAGCAAAAATCTGACTTTTGGCAATTCACTCAAAAATGGTGCCAGAAGCTTGCAAATGATCCCCTGAAAGGTTTGGCACTCGAAACAGAAGGCTTTTTATCACAGGACAAGAAATCAGCCCTCAAAAACTTAACCGGCAGAAAATATTTTTTTGAAAAAATCCCTAAGCCCCGGGGTCACAATTTCAGCAAAAATCTGACTTTTGGCAATTCACTCAAAAATGGTGCCAGAAGCTTGCAAATGATCCCCTGAAAGCTTTGGCGATTGGAACAGAAGGCTTTTTATCACAGGACAAGAAATCAGCCCTCAAAAACTTAACCGGCAGAAAATATTTTTTTGAAAAAACCCCTAAGCCCCGGGGTCACAATTTCAGCAAAAATCTGACTTTTGGCAATTCACTCAAAAATGGTGCCAGAAGCTTGCAAATGATCCCAGTAAGCTTTGGCGATGGAAACAGAAGGCTTTTTATCACAGGACAAGAAATCAGCCCTCAAAAACTTAACCGGCAGAAAATATTTTTTGGAAAAAACCCCTAAGCCCCGGGGTCACAATTTCAGCAAAAATCTGACTTTTGGCAATTCACTCAAAAATGGTGCCAGAAGCTTGCAAATGATCCCCTGAAAGGTTTGGCACTCGAAACAGAAGGCTTTTTATCACAGGACAAGAAATCAGCCCTCAAAAACTTAACCGGCAGAAAATATTTTTTTGAAAAAATCCCTAAGCCCCGGGGTCACAATTTCAGCAAAAATCTGACTTTTGGCAATTCACTCAAAAATGGTGCCAGAAGCTTGCAAATGATCCCCTGAAAGGTTTGGCACTCGAAACAGAAGGCTTTTTATCACAGGACAAGAAATCAGCCCTCAAAAACGTATCCGGCAGAAAATATTTTTTTGAAAAAATCCCTAAGCCCCGGGGTCACAATTTCAGCAAAAATATGACTTTTGGCAATTCACTCAAAAATGGTGCCAGAAGCTTGCAAATGATCCCCTGAAAGCTTTGGCGATGGAAACAGAAGGCTTTTTATCACAGGACAAGAAATCAGCCCTCAAAAACTTAAGAGGCAGAAAATATTTTTTTGAAAAAATCCCTAAGCCCCGGGGTCACAATTTCAGCAAAAATATGACTTTTGGCAATTCACTCAAAAATGGTGCCAGAAGCTTGCAAATGATCCCCTGAAAGCTTTGGCGATGGAAACAGAAGGCTTTTTATCACAGGACAAGAAATCAGCCCTCAAAAACTTAAGAGGCAGAAAATATTTTTTTGAAAAAATCCCTAAGCCCCGGGGTCACAATTTCAGCAAAAATCTGACTTTTGGCAATTCTCTCAAAAATGGTGCCAGAAGCTTGCAAATGATCCCCTGAAAGCTTTGGCGATGGAAACAGAAGGCTTTTTATCACAGGACAAGAAATCAGCCCTCAAAAACTTAAGAGGCAGAAAATATTTTTTTGAAAAAATCTCTAAGCCCCGGGGTCACAATTTCAGCAAAAATCTGACTTTTGGCAATTCTCTCAAAAATGGTGCCAGAAGCTTGCATATGATCCCCTGAAAGCTTTGGCGATGGAAACAGAAGGCTTTTTTATCACAGGACAAGAAATCACCCCTCAAAAACTTAACCGGCAGAAAATATTTTTTTGAAAAAATCCCTAAGCCCCGGGGTCACAATTTCAGCAAAAATCTGACTTTTGGCAATTCACTCAAAAATGGTGCCAGAAGCTTGCAAATGATCCCCTGAAAGCTTTGGCGATCGAAACAGAAGGCTTTTTATCACAGGACAAGAAATCAGCCCTCAAAAACTTAACCGGCAGAAAATATTTTTTTGAAAAAATCCCTAAGCCCCGGGGTCACAATTTCAGCAAAAATCTGACTTTTGGCAATTCACTCAAAAATGGTGCCAGAAGCTTGCAAATGATCCCCTGAAAGCTTTGGCGATGGAAACAGAAGGCTTTTTATCACAGGACAAGAAATCAGCCCTCAAAAACTTAACCGGCAGAAAATATTTTTTGGAAAAAACCCCTAAGCCCCGGGGTCACAATTTCAGCAAAAATCTGACTTTTGGCAATTCACTCAAAAATGGTGCCAGAAGCTTGCAAATGATCCCAGTAAGCTTTGGCGATGGAAACAGAAGGCTTTTTATCACAGGACAAGAAATCAGCCCTCAAAAACTTAACCGGCAGAAAATATTTTTTTGAAAAAATCCCTAAGCCCCGGGGTCACAATTTCAGCAAAAATCTGACTTTTGGCAATTCACTCAAAAATGGTGCCAGAAGCTTGCAAATGATCCCCTGAAAGGTTTGGCACTCGAAACAGAAGGCTTTTTATCACAGGACAAGAAATCAGCCCTCAAAAACTTAACCGGCAGAAAATATTTTTTTGAAAAAATCCCTAAGCCCCGGGGTCACAATTTCAGCAAAAATATGACTTTTGGCAATTCACTCAAAAATGGTGCCAGAAGCTTGCAAATGATCCCCTGAAAGCTTTGGCGATGGAAACAGAAGGCTTTTTATCACAGGACAAGAAATCAGCCCTCAAAAACTTAAGAGGCAGAAAATATTTTTTTGAAAAAATCCCTAAGCCCCGGGGTCACAATTTCAGCAAAAATCTGACTTTTGGCAATTCTCTCAAAAATGGTGCCAGAAGCTTGCAAATGATCCCCTGAAAGCTTTGGCGATGGAAACATAAGGCTTTTTATCACAGGACAAGAAATCAGCCCTCAAAAACTTAACCGGCAGAAAATATTTTTTGGAAAAAACCCCTAAGCCCCGGGGTCACAATTTCAGCAAAAATCTGACTTTTGGCAATTCACTCAAAAATGGTGCCAGAAGCTTGCAAATGATCCCCTGAAAGCTTTGGCGATGGAAACAGAAGGCTTTTTATCACAGGACAAGAAATCAGCCCTCAAAAACGTAACCGGCAGAAAATATTTTTTTGAAAAAATCCCTAAGCCCCGGGGTCACGATTTCAGCAAAAATCTGACTTTTGGCAATTCACTCAAAAATGGTGCCAGAAGCTTGCAAATGATCCCCTGAAAGGTTTGGCACTCGAAACAGAAGGCTTTTTATCACAGGACAAGAAATCAGCCCTCAAAAACTTAACCGGCAGAAAATATTTTTTTGAAAAAATCCCTAAGCCCCGGGGTCACAATTTCAGCAAAAATCTGACTTTTGGCAATTCACTCAAAAATGGTGCCAGAAGCTTGCAAATGATCCCCTGAAAGCTTTGGCGATGGAAACAGAAGGCTTTTTATCACAGGACAAGAAATCAGCCCTCAAAAACTTAAGAGGCAGAAAATATTTTTTTGAAAAAATCCCTAAGCCCCGGGGTCACAATTTCAGCAAAAATCTGACTTTTGGCAATTCTCTCAAAAATGGTGCCAGAAGCTTGCAAATGATCCCCTGAAAGCTTTGGCGATGGAAACAGAAGGCTTTTTATCACAGGACAAGAAATCAGCCCTCAAAAACTTAACCGGCAGAAAATATTTTTTGGAAAAAACCCCTAAGCCCCGGGGTCACAATTTCAGCAAAAATCTGACTTTTGGCAATTCACTCAAAAATGGTGCCAGAAGCTTGCAAATGATCCCCTGAAAGCTTTGGCGATGGAAACAGAAGGCTTTTTATCACAGGACAAGAAATCAGACCTCAAAAACGTAACCGGCAGAAAATATTTTTTTGAAAAAATCCCTAAGCCCCGGGGTCACGATTTCAGCAAAAATCTGACTTTTGGCAATTCACTCAAAAATGGTGCCAGAAGCTTGCAAATGATCCCCTGAAAGGTTTGGCACTCGAAACAGAAGGCTTTTTATCACAGGACAAGAAATCAGCCCTCAAAAACTTAACCGGCAGAAAATATTTTTTTGAAAAAATCCCTAAGCCCCGGGGTCACAATTTCAGCAAAAATCTGACTTTTGGCAATTCACTCAAAAATGGTGCCAGAAGCTTGCAAATGATCCCCTGAAAGGTTTGGCACCCGAAACAGAAGGCTTTTTATCACAGGACAAGAAATCAGCCCTCAAAAACTTAACCGGCAGAAAATATTTTTTTGAAAAAATCCCTAAGCCCCGGCCGGGGTCACAATTTCAGCAAAAATCTGACTTTTGGCAATTCACTCAAAAATGGTGCCAGAAGCTTGCAAATGATCCCCTGAAAGGTTTGGCACTCGAAACAGAAGGCTTTTTATCACAGGACAAGAAATCAGCCCTCAAAAACGTAACCGGCAGAAATTTTTTTTTGAAAAAATCCCTAAGCCCCGGGGTCACAATTTCAGCAAAAATCTGACTTTTGGCAATTCACTCAAAAATGGTGCCAGAAGCTTGCAAATGATCCCCTGAAAGCTTTGGCGATGGAAACAGAAGGCTTTTTATCACAGGACAAGAAATCAGCCCTCAAAAACTAAACCGGCAGAAATTTTTTTTGAAAAATTCCCTAAGCCCCGGGGTCACGATTTCAGCAAAAATCTGACTTTTGGCAATTCACTCAAAAATGGTGCCAGAAGCTTGCAAATGATCCCCTGAAAGGTTTGGCACTCGAAACAGAAGGCTTTTTATCACAGGACAAGAAATCAGCCCTCAAAAACGTAACCGGCAGAAAATATTTTTTTGAAAAAATCCCTAAGCCCCGGGGTCACAATTTCAGCAAAAATCTGACTTTTGGCAGTTCACTCAAAAATGGTGCCAGAAGCTTGCAAATGATCCCCTGAAAGCTTTGGCGATGGAAACAGAAGGCTTTTTATCACAGGACAAGAAATCAGCCCTCAAAAACTTAACCGGCAGAAAATATTTTTTGGAAAAAACCCCTAAGCCCCGGGGTCACAATTTCAGCAAAAATCTGACTTTTGGCAATTCACTCAAAAATGGTGCCAGAAGCTTGCAAATGATCCCCTGAAAGCTTTGGCGATGGAAACAGAAGGCTTTTTATCACAGGACAAGAAATCAGCCCTCAAAAACGTAACCGGCAGAAAATATTTTTTTGAAAAAATCCCTAAGCCCCGGGGTCACGATTTCAGCAAAAATCTGACTTTTGGCAATTCACTCAAAAATGGTTCTAAGAGCTTAAAAATGCTCCCCTGAAAGCTTTGGCGATGGAAACAGAAGGCTTTTTATCACAGGACAAGAAATCAGCCCTCAAAAACTTAACCGGCAGAAAATATTTTTTTGAAAAAATCCCTAAGCCCCGGGGTCACAATTTCAGCAAAAATCTGACTTTTGGCAATTCACTCAAAAATGGTGCCAGAAGCTTGCAAATGATCCCCTGAAAGGTTTGGCACTCGAAACAGAAGGCTTTTTATCACAGGACAAGAAATCAGCCCTCAAAAACTTAACCGGCAGAAAATATTTTTTTGAAAAAATCCCTAAGCCCCGGGGTCACAATTTCAGCAAAAATATGACTTTTGGCAATTCACTCAAAAATGGTGCCAGAAGCTTGCAAATGATCCCCTGAAAGGTTTGGCACTCGAAACAGAAGGCTTTTTATCACAGGACAAGAAATCAGCCCTCAAAAACGTAACCGGCAGAAATATTTTTTGGAAAAAACCCCTAAGCCCCGGGGTCACAATTTCAGCAAAAATCTGACTTTTGGCAATTCACTCAAAAATGGTGCCAGAAGCTTGCAAATGATCCCCTGAAAGCTTTGGCGATGGAAACAGAAGGCTTTTTATCACAGGACAAGAAATCAGACCTCAAAAACGTAACCGGCAGAAAATATTTTTTTGAAAAAATCCCTAAGCCCCGGGGTCACGATTTCAGCAAAAATCTGACTTTTGGCAATTCACTCAAAAATGGTGCCAGAAGCTTGCAAATGATCCCCTGAAAGGTTTGGCACTCGAAACAGAAGGCTTTTTATCACAGGACAAGAAATCAGCCCTCAAAAACTTAACCGGCAGAAAATATTTTTTTGAAAAAATCCCTAAGCCCCGGGGTCACAATTTCAGCAAAAATCTGACTTTTGGCAATTCACTCAAAAATGGTGCCAGAAGCTTGCAAATGATCCCCTGAAAGGTTTGGCACCCGAAACAGAAGGCTTTTTATCACAGGACAAGAAATCAGCCCTCAAAAACTTAACCGGCAGAAAATATTTTTTTGAAAAAATCCCTAAGCCCCGGCCGGGGTCACAATTTCAGCAAAAATCTGACTTTTGGCAATTCACTCAAAAATGGTGCCAGAAGCTTGCAAATGATCCCCTGAAAGGTTTGGCACTCGAAACAGAAGGCTTTTTATCACAGGACAAGAAATCAGCCCTCAAAAACGTAACCGGCAGAAATTTTTTTTTGAAAAAATCCCTAAGCCCCGGGGTCACAATTTCAGCAAAAATCTGACTTTTGGCAATTCACTCAAAAATGGTGCCAGAAGCTTGCAAATGATCCCCTGAAAGCTTTGGCGATGGAAACAGAAGGCTTTTTATCACAGGACAAGAAATCAGCCCTCAAAAACTAAACCGGCAGAAATTTTTTTTGAAAAATTCCCTAAGCCCCGGGGTCACGATTTCAGCAAAAATCTGACTTTTGGCAATTCACTCAAAAATGGTGCCAGAAGCTTGCAAATGATCCCCTGAAAGGTTTGGCACTCGAAACAGAAGGCTTTTTATCACAGGACAAGAAATCAGCCCTCAAAAACGTAACCGGCAGAAAATATTTTTTTGAAAAAATCCCTAAGCCCCGGGGTCACAATTTCAGCAAAAATCTGACTTTTGGCAGTTCACTCAAAAATGGTGCCAGAAGCTTGCAAATGATCCCCTGAAAGCTTTGGCGATGGAAACAGAAGGCTTTTTATCACAGGACAAGAAATCAGCCCTCAAAAACTTAACCGGCAGAAAATATTTTTTGGAAAAAACCCCTAAGCCCCGGGGTCACAATTTCAGCAAAAATCTGACTTTTGGCAATTCACTCAAAAATGGTGCCAGAAGCTTGCAAATGATCCCCTGAAAGCTTTGGCGATGGAAACAGAAGGCTTTTTATCACAGGACAAGAAATCAGCCCTCAAAAACGTAACCGGCAGAAAATATTTTTTTGAAAAAATCCCTAAGCCCCGGGGTCACGATTTCAGCAAAAATCTGACTTTTGGCAATTCACTCAAAAATGGTTCCAAGAGCTTAAAAATGCTCCCCTGAAAGCTTTGGCGATGGAAACAGAAGGCTTTTTATCACAGGACAAGAAATCAGCCCTCAAAAACTTAACCGGCAGAAAATATTTTTTTGAAAAAATCCCTAAGCCCCGGGGTCACAATTTCAGCAAAAATCTGACTTTTGGCAATTCACTCAAAAATGGTGCCAGAAGCTTGCAAATGATCCCCTGAAAGGTTTGGCACTCGAAACAGAAGGCTTTTTATCACAGGACAAGAAATCAGCCCTCAAAAACTTAACCGGCAGAAAATATTTTTTTGAAAAAATCCCTAAGCCCCGGGGTCACAATTTCAGCAAAAATATGACTTTTGGCAATTCACTCAAAAATGGTGCCAGAAGCTTGCAAATGATCCCCTGAAAGGTTTGGCACTCGAAACAGAAGGCTTTTTATCACAGGACAAGAAATCAGCCCTCAAAAACGTAACCGGCAGAAATTTTTTTTTGAAAAAATCCCTAAGCCCCGGGGTCACAATTTCAGCAAAAATCTGACTTTTGGCAATTCACTCAAAAATGGTGCCAGAAGCTTGCAAATGATCCCCTGAAAGCTTTGGCGATCGAAACAGAAGGCTTTTTATCACAGGACAAGAAATCAGCCCTCAAAAACTTAACCGGCAGATAATATTTTTTTGAAAAAATCCCTAAGCCCCGGGGTCACAATTTCAGCAAAAATCTGACTTTTGGCAATTCACTCAAAAATGGTGCCAAAAGCTTGAAAACGCTCTCCTGAAAGGTTTGGCACTCGAAACAGAAGGCTTTTTATCAAAGGACAAGAAATCAGCCCTCAAAAACGTAACCGGCAGAAAATATTTTTTTGAAAAAATCCCTAAGCCCCGGGGTCACGATTTCAGCAAAAATCTGACTTTTGGCAGTTCACTCAAAAATGGTGCCAGAAGCTTGCAAATGATCCCAGTAAGCTTTGGCGATGGAAACAGAAGGCTTTTTATCACAGGACAAGAAATCAGCCCTCAAAAACTTAACCGGCAGAAAATATTTTTTTGAAAAAATCCCTAAGCCCCGGGGTCACAATTTCAGCAAAAATATGACTTTTGGCAATTCACTCAAAAATGGTGCCAGAAGCTTGCAAATGATCCCCTGAAAGGTTTGGCACTCGAAACAGAAGGCTTTTTATCACAGGACAAGAAATCAGCCCTCAAAAACGTAACCGGCAGAAATTTTTTTTTGAAAAAATCCCTAAGCCCCGGGGTCACAATTTCAGCAAAAATCTGACTTTTGGCAATTCACTCAAAAATGGTGCCAGAAGCTTGCAAATGATACCCTGAAAGCTTTGGCGATGGAAACAGAAGGCTTTTTATCACAGGACAAGAAATCAGCCCTCAAAAACTAAACCGGCAGAATTTTTTTTTGAAAAATTCCCTAAGCCCCGGGGTCACGATTTCAGCAAAAATCTGACTTTTGGCAATTCACTCAAAAATGGTGCCAGAAGCTGGCAAATGATCCCCTGAAAGCTTTGGCACTCGAAACAGAAGGCTTTTTATCACAGGACAAGAAATCAGCCCTCAAAAACTTAACCGGCAGAAAATATTTTTTTGAAAAAATCCCTAAGCCCCGGGGTCACAATTTCAGCAAAAATCTGACTTTTGGCAATTCACTCAAAAATGGTGCCAGAAGCTTGCAAATGATCCCCTGAAAGGTTTGGCACTCGAAACAGAAGGCTTTTTATCACAGGACAAGAAATCAGCCCTCAAAAACGTAACCGGCAGAATTTTTTTTTTGAAAAAATCCCTAAGCCCCGGGGTCACAATTTCAGCAAAAATCTGACTTTTGGCAATTCACTCAAAAATGGTGCCAGAAGCTTGCAAATGATACCCTGAAAGCTTTGGCGATGGAAACAGAAGGCTTTTTATCACAGGACAAGAAATCAGCCCTCAAAAACTAAACCGGCAGAATTTTTTTTTGAAAAATTCCCTAAGCCCCGGGGTCACGATTTCAGCAAAAATCTGACTTTTGGCAATTCACTCAAAAATGGTGCCAGAAGCTGGCAAATGATCCCCTGAAAGCTTTGGCACTCGAAACAGAAGGCTTTTTATCACAGGACAAGAAATCAGCCCTCAAAAACTTAACCGGCAGAAAATATTTTTTTGAAAAAATCCCTAAGCCCCGGGGTCACAATTTCAGCAAAAATCTGACTTTTGGCAGTTCACTCAAAAATGGTGCCAGAAGCTTGCAAATGATCCCCTGAAAGCTTTGGCGATCGAAACAGAAGGCTTTTTATCACAGGACAAGAAATCAGCCCTCAAAAACTTAACCGGCAGAAAATATTTATTTGAAAAAATCCCTAAGCCCCGGGGTCACAATTTCAGCAAAAATCTGACTTTTGGCAATTCACTCAAAAATGGTGACAGAAGCTTGCAAATGATCCCCTGAAAGCTTTGGCGATGTAAACAGAAGGCTTTTTATCACAGGACAAGAAATCAGCCCTCAGAAACGTAACCGGCAGAAAATATTTTTTTGAAAAAATCCTTAAGCCCCGGGGTCACGATTTCAGCAAAAATCTGACTTTTGGCAATTCACTCAAAAATGGTGCCAGAAGCTTGCAAATGATCCCCTGAAAGCTTTGGCGATGGAAACAGAAGGCTTTTTATCACAGGACAAGAAATCAGCCCTCAAAAACTTAACCGGCAGAAAATTTTTTTTTGAAAAAATCCCTAAGCCCCGGGGTCACAATTTCAGCAAAAATCTGACTTTTGGCAATTCACTCAAAAATGGTGCCAGAAGCTTGCAAATGATCCCCTGAAAGCTTTGGCGATGTAAACAGAAGGCTTTTTATCACAGGACAAGAAATCAGCTCTCAAAAACGTAACCGGCAGAAAATATTTTTTTGAAAAAATCCCTAAGCCCCGGGGTCACGATTTCAGCAAAAATCTGACTTTTGGCAGTTCACTCAAAAATGGTGCCAGAAGCTTGCAAATGATCCCCTGAAAGCTTTGGCGATGGAAACAGAAGGCTTTTTATCACAGGACAAGAAATCAGCCCTCAAAAACTTAACCGGCAGAAAATATTTTTTTGAAAAAATCCCTAAGCCCCGGGGTCACAATTTCAGCAAAAATCTGACTTTTGGCAATTCACTCAAAAATGGTGCCAGAAGCTTGCAAATGATCCCCTGAAAGCTTTGGCGATGGAAACAGAAGGCTTTTTATCACAGGACAAGAAATCAGCCCTCAAAAACTTAACCGGCAGAAAATATTTTTTTGAAAAAATCCCTAAGCCCCGGGGTCACAATTTCAGCAAAAATCTGACTTTTGGCAATTCACTCAAAAATGGTTCCAAGAGCTTAAAAATGCTCCCCTGAAAGCTTTGGCGATGGAAACAGAAGGCTTTTTATCACAGGACAAGAAATCAGCCCTCAAAAACTTAACCGGCAGAAAATATTTTTTTGAAAAAATCCCTAAGCCCCGGGGTCACAATTTCAGCAAAAATATGACTTTTGGCAATTCACTCAAAAATGGTGCCAGAAGCTTGCAAATGATCCCCTGAAAGGTTTGGCACTCGAAACAGAAGGCTTTTTATCACAGGACAAGAAATCAGCCCTCAAAAACGTAACCGGCAGAAATTTTTTTTTGAAAAAATCCCTAAGCCCCGGGGTCACAATTTCAGCAAAAATCTGACTTTTGGCAATTCACTCAAAAATGGTGCCAGAAGCTTGCAAATGATCCCCTGAAAGCTTTGGCGATGGAAACAGAAGGCTTTTTATCACAGGACAAGAAATCAGCCCTCAAAAACTAAACCGGCAGATTTTTTTTTTGAAAAATTCCCTAAGCCCCGGGGTCACGATTTCAGCAAAAATCTGACTTTTGGCAATTCACTCAAAAATGGTGCCAGAAGCTGGCAAATGATCCCCTGAAAGCTTTGGCACTCGAAACAGAAGGCTTTTTATCACAGGACAAGAAATCAGCCCTCAAAAACGTAACCGGCAGAAAATATTTTTTTGAAAAAATCCCTAAGCCCCGGGGTCACAATTTCAGCAAAAATCTGACTTTTGGCAGTTCACTCAAAAATGGTGCCAGAAGCTTGCAAATGATCCCCTGAAAGCTTTGGCGATGGAAACAGAAGGCTTTTTATCACAGGACAAGAAATCAGCCCTCAAAAACTTAACCGGCAGAAAATATTTTTTTGAAAAAATCCCTAAGCCCCGGGGTCACAATTTCAGCAAAAATCTGACTTTTGGCAATTCACTCAAAAATGGTGCCAGAAGCTTGCAAATGATCCCCTGAAAGGTTTGGCACTCGAAACAGAAGGCTTTTTATCACAGGACAAGAAATCAGCCCTCAAAAACTTAACCAGCAGAAAATATTTTTTTGAAAAAATCCCTAAGCCCCGGGGTCACAATTTCAGCAAAAATCTGACTTTTGGCAGTTCACTCAAAAATGGTGCCAGAAGCTTGCAAATGATCCCCTGAAAGCTTTGGCGATCGAAACAGAAGGCTTTTTATCACAGGACAAGAAATCAGCCCTCAAAAACTTAACCGGCAGAAAATATTTATTTGAAAAAATCCCTAAGCCCCGGGGTCACAATTTCAGCAAAAATCTGACTTTTGGCAATTCACTCAAAAATGGTGCCAGAAGCTTGCAAATGATCCCCTGAAAGCTTTGGCGATGTAAACAGAAGGCTTTTTATCACAGGACAAGAAATCAGCTCTCAAAAACGTAACCGGCAGAAAATATTTTTTTGAAAAAATCCCTAAGCCCCGGGGTCACGATTTCAGCAAAAATCTGACTTTTGGCAGTTCACGCAAAAATGGTGCCAGAAGCTTGCAAATGATCCCCTGAAAGCTTTGGCGATGGAAACAGAAGGCTTTTTATCACAGGACAAGAAATCAGCCCTCAAAAACTTAACCGGCAGAAAATATTTTTTTGAAAAAATCCCTAAGCCCCGGGGTCACAATTTCAGCAAAAATCTGACTTTTGGCAATTCACTCAAAAATGGTGCCAGAAGCTTGCAAATGATCCCCTGAAAGCTTTGGCGATGGAAACAGAAGGCTTTTTATCACAGGACAAGAAATCAGCCCTCAAAAACTTAACCGGCAGAAAATATTTTTTTGAAAAAATCCCTAAGCCCCGGGGTCACAATTTCAGCAAAAATCTGACTTTTGGCAATTCACTCAAAAATGGTTCCAAGAGCTTAAAAATGCTCCCCTGAAAGCTTTGGCGATGGAAACAGAAGGCTTTTTATCACAGGACAAGAAATCAGCCCTCAAAAACGTAACCGGCAGAAAATATTTTTTTGAAAAAATCCCTAAGCCCCGGGGTCACGATTTCAGCAAAAATCTGACTTTTGGCAGTTCACTCAAAAATGGTGCCAGAAGCTTGCAAATGATCCCCTGAAAGCTTTGGCGATGGAAACAGAAGGCTTTTTATCACAGGACAAGAAATCAGCCCTCAAAAACTTAACCGGCAGAAAATATTTTTTTGAAAAAATCCCTAAGCCCCGGGGTCACAATTTCAGCAAAAATCTGACTTTTGGCAATTCACTCAAAAATGCTGCCAGAAGCTTGCAAATGATCCCCTGAAAGCTTTGGCGATGGAAACAGAAGGCTTTTTATCACAGGACAAGAAATCAGCCCTCAAAAACTTAACCGGCAGAAAATATTTTTTTGAAAAAATCCCTAAGCCCCGGGGTCACAATTTCAGCAAAAATCTGACTTTTGGCAATTCACTCAAAAATGGTGCCAGAAGCTTGCAAATGATCCCCTGAAAGCTTTGGCGATGGAAACAGAAGGCTTTTTATCACAGGACAAAAATCAGCCCTCAAAAACTTAACCGGCAGAAATTTTTTTTTTGAAAAAATCCCTAAGCCCCGGGGTCACAATTTCAGCAAAAATCTGACTTTTGGCAATTCACTCAAACATGGTGCCAGAAGCTTGCAAATGATCCCCTGAAAGCTTTGGCGATGTAAACAGAAGGCTTTTTATCACAGGACAAGAAATCAGCTCTCAAAAACGTAACCGGCAGAAAATATTTTTTTGAAAAAATCCCTAAGCCCCGGGGTCACGATTTCAGCAAAAATCTGACTTTTGGCAGTTCACTCAAAAATGGTGCCAGAAGCTTGCAAATGATCCCCTGAAAGCTTTGGCGATGGAAACAGAAGGCTTTTTATCACAGGACAAGAAATCAGCCCTCAAAAACTTAACCGGCAGAAAATATTTTTTTGAAAAAATCCCTAAGCCCCGGGGTCACAATTTCAGCAAAAATCTGACTTTTGGCAATTCACTCAAAAATGGTGCCAGAAGCTTGCAAATGATCCCCTGAAAGCTTTGGCGATGGAAACAGAAGGCTTTTTATCACAGGACAAGAAATCAGCCCTCAAAAACTTAACCGGCAGAAAATATTTTTTTGAAAAAATCCCTAAGCCCCGGGGTCACAATTTCAGCAAAAATATGACTTTTGGCAATTCACTCAAAAATGGTGCCAGAAGCTTGCAAATGATCCCCTGAAAGGTTTGGCACTCGAAACAGAAGGCTTTTTATCACAGGACAAGAAATCAGCCCTCAAAAACGTAACCGGCAGAAATTTTTTTTTGAAAAAATCCCTAAGCCCCGGGGTCACAATTTCAGCAAAAATCTGACTTTTGGCAATTCACTCAAAAATGGTGCCAGAAGCTTGCAAATGATCCCCTGAAAGCTTTGGCGATGGAAACAGAAGGCTTTTTATCACAGGACAAGAAATCAGCCCTCAAAAACTAAACCGGCAGATTTTTTTTTTGAAAAATTCCCTAAGCCCCGGGGTCACGATTTCAGCAAAAATCTGACTTTTGGCAATTCACTCAAAAATGGTGCCAGAAGCTGGCAAATGATCCCCTGAAAGCTTTGGCACTCGAAACAGAAGGCTTTTTATCACAGGACAAGAAATCAGCCCTCAAAAACGTAACCGGCAGAAAATATTTTTTTGAAAAAATCCCTAAGCCCCGGGGTCACAATTTCAGCAAAAATCTGACTTTTGGCAGTTCACTCAAAAATGGTGCCAGAAGCTTGCAAATGATCCCCTGAAAGCTTTGGCGATGGAAACAGAAGGCTTTTTATCACAGGACAAGAAATCAGCCCTCAAAAACTTAACCGGCAGAAAATATTTTTTTGAAAAAATCCCTAAGCCCCGGGGTCACAATTTCAGCAAAAATCTGACTTTTGGCAATTCACTCAAAAATGGTGCCAGAAGCTTGCAAATGATCCCCTGAAAGGTTTGGCACTCGAAACAGAAGGCTTTTTATCACAGGACAAGAAATCAGCCCTCAAAAACTTAACCAGCAGAAAATATTTTTTTGAAAAAATCCCTAAGCCCCGGGGTCACAATTTCAGCAAAAATCTGACTTTTGGCAGTTCACTCAAAAATGGTGCCAGAAGCTTGCAAATGATCCCCTGAAAGCTTTGGCGATCGAAACAGAAGGCTTTTTATCACAGGACAAGAAATCAGCCCTCAAAAACTTAACCGGCAGAAAATATTTATTTGAAAAAATCCCTAAGCCCCGGGGTCACAATTTCAGCAAAAATCTGACTTTTGGCAATTCACTCAAAAATGCTGCCAGAAGCTTGCAAATGATCCCCTGAAAGCTTTGGCGATGGAAACAGAAGGCTTTTTTATCACAGGACAAGAAATCAGCCCTCAAAAACTTAACCGGCAGAAAATATTTTTTTGAAAAAATCCCTAAATTTAGGGATTTGAAAAAATCCCTAAATGGTTCCAAGAGCTTAAAAATGCTCCCCTGAAAGCTTTGGCGATGGAAACAGAAGGCTTTTTATCACAGGACAAGAAATCAGCCCTCAAAAACGTAACCGGCAGAAAATATTTTTTTGAAAAAATCCCTAAGCCCCGGGGTCACGATTTCAGCAAAAATCTGACTTTTGGCAGTTCACTCAAAAATGGTGCCAGAAGCTTGCAAATGATCCCCTGAAAGCTTTGGCGATGGAAACAGAAGGCTTTTTATCACAGGACAAGAAATCAGCCCTCAAAAACTTAACCGGCAGAAAATATTTTTTTGAAAAAATCCCTAAGCCCCGGGGTCACAATTTCAGCAAAAATCTGACTTTTGGCAATTCACTCAAAAATGCTGCCAGAAGCTTGCAAATGATCCCCTGAAAGCTTTGGCGATGGAAACAGAAGGCTTTTTATCACAGGACAAGAAATCAGCCCTCAAAAACTTAACCGGCAGAAAATATTTTTTTGAAAAAATCCCTAAGCCCCGGGGTCACAATTTCAGCAAAAATCTGACTTTTGGCAATTCACTCAAACATGGTGCCAGAAGCTTGCAAATGATCCCCTGAAAGCTTTGGCGATGTAAACAGAAGGCTTTTTATCACAGGACAAGAAATCAGCTCTCAAAAACGTAACCGGCAGAAAATATTTTTTTGAAAAAATCCCTAAGCCCCGGGGTCACGATTTCAGCAAAAATCTGACTTTTGGCAGTTCACTCAAAAATGGTGCCAGAAGCTTGCAAATGATCCCCTGAAAGCTTTGGCGATGGAAACAGAAGGCTTTTTATCACAGGACAAGAAATCAGCCCTCAAAAACTTAACCGGCAGAAAATATTTTTTTGAAAAAATCCCTAAGCCCCGGGGTCACAATTTCAGCAAAAATCTGACTTTTGGCAATTCACTCAAAAATGGTGCCAGAAGCTTGCAAATGATCCCCTGAAAGCTTTGGCGATGGAAACAGAAGGCTTTTTATCACAGGACAAGAAATCAGCCCTCAAAAACTTAACCGGCAGAAAATATTTTTTTGAAAAAATCCCTAAGCCCCGGGGTCACAATTTCAGCAAAAATCTGACTTTTGGCAATTCACTCAAAAATGGTTCCAAGAGCTTAAAAATGCTCCCCTGAAAGCTTTGGCGATGGAAACAGAAGGCTTTTTATCACAGGACAAGAAATCAGCCCTCAAAAACGTAACCGGCAGAAAATATTTTTTTGAAAAAATCCCTAAGCCCCGGGGTCACGATTTCAGCAAAAATCTGACTTTTGGCAGTTCACTCAAAAATGGTGCCAGAAGCTTGCAAATGATCCCCTGAAAGCTTTGGCGATGGAAACAGAAGGCTTTTTATCACAGGACAAGAAATCAGCCCTCAAAAACTTAACCGGCAGAAAATATTTTTTTGAAAAAATCCCTAAGCCCCGGGGTCACAATTTCAGCAAAAATCTGACTTTTGGCAATTCACTCAAAAATGGTGCCAGAAGCTTGCAAATGATCCCCTGAAAGCTTTGGCGATGGAAACAGAAGGCTTTTTATCACAGGACAAGAAATCAGCCCTCAAAAACTTAACCGGCAGAAAATATTTTTTTGAAAAAATCCCTAAGCCCCGGGGTCACAATTTCAGCAAAAATCTGACTTTTGGCAATTCACTCAAAAATGGTTCCAAGAGCTTAAAAATGCTCCCCTGAAAGCTTTGGCGATGGAAACAGAAGGCTTTTTATCACAGGACAAGAAATCAGCCCTCAAAAACGTAACCGGCAGAAAATATTTTTTTGAAAAAATCCCTAAGCCCCGGGGTCACGATTTCAGCAAAAATCTGACTTTTGGCAGTTCACTCAAAAATGGTGCCAGAAGCTTGCAAATGATCCCCTGAAAGCTTTGGCGATGGAAACAGAAGGCTTTTTATCACAGGACAAGAAATCAGCCCTCAAAAACTTAACCGGCAGAAAATATTTTTTTGAAAAAATCCCTAAGCCCCGGGGTCACAATTTCAGCAAAAATCTGACTTTTGGCAATTCACTCAAAAATGCTGCCAGAAGCTTGCAAATGATCCCCTGAAAGCTTTGGCGATGGAAACAGAAGGCTTTTTATCACAGGACAAGAAATCAGCCCTCAAAAACTTAACCGGCAGAAAATATTTTTTTGAAAAAATCCCTAAGCCCCGGGGTCACAATTTCAGCAAAAATCTGACTTTTGGCAATTCACTCAAACATGGTGCCAGAAGCTTGCAAATGATCCCCTGAAAGCTTTGGCGATGTAAACAGAAGGCTTTTTATCACAGGACAAGAAATCAGCTCTCAAAAACGTAACCGGCAGAAAATATTTTTTTGAAAAAATCCCTAAGCCCCGGGGTCACGATTTCAGCAAAAATCTGACTTTTGGCAGTTCACTCAAAAATGGTGCCAGAAGCTTGCAAATGATCCCCTGAAAGCTTTGGCGATGGAAACAGAAGGCTTTTTATCACAGGACAAGAAATCAGCCCTCAAAAACTTAACCGGCAGAAAATATTTTTTTGAAAAAATCCCTAAGCCCCGGGGTCACAATTTCAGCAAAAATCTGACTTTTGGCAATTCACTCAAAAATGGTGCCAGAAGCTTGCAAATGATCCCCTGAAAGCTTTGGCGATGGAAACAGAAGGCTTTTTATCACAGGACAAGAAATCAGCCCTCAAAAACTTAACCGGCAGAAAATATTTTTTTGAAAAAATCCCTAAGCCCCGGGGTCACAATTTCAGCAAAAATCTGACTTTTGGCAATTCACTCAAAAATGGTTCCAAGAGCTTAAAAATGCTCCCCTGAAAGCTTTGGCGATGGAAACAGAAGGCTTTTTATCACAGGACAAGAAATCAGCCCTCAAAAACGTAACCGGCAGAAAATATTTTTTTGAAAAAATCCCTAAGCCCCGGGGTCACGATTTCAGCAAAAATCTGACTTTTGGCAGTTCACTCAAAAATGGTGCCAGAAGCTTGCAAATGATCCCAGTAAGCTTTGGCGATGGAAACAGAAGGCTTTTTATCACAGGACAAGAAATCAGCCCTCAAAAACTTAACCGGCAGAAAATATTTTTTTGAAAAAATCCCTAAGCCCCGGGGTCACAATTTCAGCAAAAATCTGACTTTTGGCAATTCACTCAAAAATGCTGCCAGAAGCTTGCAAATGATCCCCTGAAAGCTTTGGCGATGGAAACAGAAGGCTTTTTTATCACAGGACAAGAAATCAGCCCTCAAAAACTTAACCGGCAGAAAATATTTTTTTGAAAAAATCCCTAAATTTAGGGATTTGAAAAAATCCCTAAATGGTTCCAAGAGCTTAAAAATGCTCCCCTGAAAGCTTTGGCGATGGAAACAGAAGGCTTTTTATCACAGGACAAGAAATCAGCCCTCAAAAACTTAACCGGCAGAAAATATTTTTTTGAAAAAATCCCTAAGCCCCGGGGTCACAATTTCAGCAAAAATCTGACTTTTGGCAATTCACTCAAAAATGCTGCCAGAAGCTTGCAAATGATCCCCTGAAAGCTTTGGCGATGGAAACAGAAGGCTTTTTATCACAGGACAAGAAATCAGCCCTCAAAAACTTAACTGGCAGAAAATATTTTTTGGAAAAAATCCCTAAGCCCCGGGGTCACAATTTCAGCAAAAATCTGACTTTTGGCAATTCACTCAAAAATGGTGCCAGAAGCTTGCAAATGATCCCCTGAAAGCTTTGGCGAAGTAAACAGAAGGCTTTTTATCACAGGACAAGAAATCAGCCCTCAAAAACTTAAGAGGCAGAAAATATTTTTTTGAAAAAATCCCTAAGCCCCGGGGTCACGATTTCAGCAAAAATCTGACTTTTGGCAATTCACTCAAAAATGGTGCCAGAAGCTGGCAAATGATCCCCTGAAAGCTTTGGCACTCGAAACAGAAGTCTTTTTATCACAGGACAAGAAATCAGCCCTCAAAAACGTAACCGGCAGAAAATATTTTTTTGAAAAAATCCCTAAGCCCCGGGGTCACAATTTCAGCAAAAATCTGACTTTTGGCAGTTCACTCAAAAATGGTGCCAGAAGCTTGCAAATGATCCCCTGAAAGCTTTGGCGATGGAAACAGAAGGCTTTTTATCACAGGACAAGAAATCAGCCCTCAAAAACTTAACCGGCAGAAAATATTTTTTTGAAAAAATCCCTAAGCCCCGGGGTCACAATTTCAGCAAAAATCTGACTTTTGGCAATTCACTCAAAAATGCTGCCAGAAGCTTGCAAATGATCCCCTGAAAGCTTTGGCGATGGAAACAGAAGGCTTTTTATCACAGGACAAGAAATCAGCCCTCAAAAACTTAAGAGGCAGAAAATATTTTTTGGAAAAAACCCCTAAGCCCCGGGGTCACGATTTCTGCAAAAATCTGACTTTTGGCAGTTCACTCAAAAATGGTGCCAGAAGCTTGCAAATGATCCCCTGAAAGCTTTGGCGATGGAAACAGAAGGCTTTTTATCACAGGACAAGAAATCAGACCTCAAAAACTTAACCGGCAGAAAATATTTTTTTGAAAAAATCCCTAAGCCCCGGGGTCACAGTTTCAGCAAAAATCTGACTTTTGGCAATTCACTCAAAAATGGTGCCAGAAGCTTGCAAATGATCCCCTGAAAGCTTTGGCGATGGAAACAGAAGGCTTTTTATCACAGGACAAGAAATCAGCCCTCAAAAACTTAACCGGCAGAAAATATTTATTTGAAAAAATCCCTAAGCCCCGGGGTCACAATTTCAGCAAAAATCTGACTTTTGGCAATTCACTCAAAAATGGTGCCAGAAGCTTGCAAATGATCCCCTGAAAGCTTTGGCGATGTAAACAGAAGGCTTTTTATCACAGGACAAGAAATCAGCCCTCAAAAACTTAAGCGGCAGAAAATATTTTTTTGAAAAAATCCCTAAGCCCCGGGGTCACGATTTCAGCAAAAATCTGACTTTTGGCAGTTCACTCAAAAATGGTGCCAGAAGCTTGCAAATGATCCCCTGAAAGCTTTTGCCTTGGAAACAGAAGTCTTTTTATCACAGGACAAGAAATCAGCCCTCAAAAACTTAAGCGGCAGAAAATATTTTTTTGAAAAAATCCCTAAGCCCCGGGGTCACAATTTCAGCAAAAATCTGACTTTTGGCAATTCACTCAAAAATGGTGCCAGCAGCTTGCAAATGATCCCCTGAAAGCTTTGGCGATGGAAACAGAAGGCTTTTTATCACAGGACAAGAAATCAGCCCTCAAAAACTTAACCGGCAGAAAATATTTTTTTGAAAAAATCCCTAAGCCCCGGGGTCACAATTTCAGCAAAAATCTGACTTTTGGCAATTCACTCAAAAATGGTGCCAGAAGCTTGCAAATGATGCCCTGAAAGCTTTGGCGATGTAAACAGAAGGCTTTTTATCACAGGACAAGAAATCAGCCCTCAAAAACGTAACCGGCAGAAAATATTTTTTTGAAAAAATCCCTAAGCCCCGGGGTCACAATTTCAGCCAAAAATCTGAATTTTGGCAATTCACTCAAAAATGGTGCCAGAAGCTTGCAAATGATCCCCTGAAAGCTTTGGCGATCGAAACAGAAGGCTTTTTATCACAGGACAAGAAATCAGCCCTCAAAAACGTAACCGGCAGAAAATATTTTTTTGAAAAAATCCCTAAGCCCCGGGGTCACGATTTCAGCAAAAATCTGACTTTTGGCAGTTCACTCAAAAATGGTGCCAGAAGCTTGCAAATGATCCCCTGAAAGCTTTGGCGATGGAAACAGAAGGCTTTTTATCACAGGACAAGAAATCAGCCCTCAAAAACGTAACCGGCAGAAAATATTTTTTTGAAAAAATCCCTAAGCCCCGGGGTCACAATTTCAGCAAAAATCTGACTTTTGGCAATTCACTCAAAAATGGTGCCAGAAGCTTGCAAATGATGCCCTGAAAGCTTTGGCGATGTAAACAGAAGGCTTTTTATCACAGGACAAGAAATCAGCCCTCAAAAACGTAACCGGCAGAAAATATTTTTTTGAAAAAATCCCTAAGCCCCGGGGTCACGATTTCAGCAAAAATCTGACTTTTGGCAGTTCACTCAAAAATGGTGCCAGAAGCTTGCAAATGATCCCCTGAAAGCTTTGGCGAAGGAAACAGAAGGCTTTTTATCACAGGACAAGAAATCAGCCCTCAAAAACGTAACCGGCAGAAAATATTTTTTTGAAAAAATCCCTAAGCCCCGGGGTCACGATTTCAGCAAAAATCTGACTTTTGGCAGTTCACTCAAAAATGGTGCCAGAAGCTTGCAAATGATCCCCTGAAAGCTTTGGCGATGGAAACAGAAGGCTTTTTATCACAGGACAAGAAATCAGCCCTCAAAAACGTAACCGGCAGAAAATATTTTTTTGAAAAAATCCCTAAGCCCCGGGGTCACAATTTCAGCAAAAATCTGACTTTTGGCAATTCACTCAAAAATGGTTCCAAGAACTTAAAAATGCTCCCCTGAAAGCTTTGGCGATGGAAACAGAAGGCTTTTTATCACCGGACAAGAAATCAGCCCTCAAAAACGTAACCGGCAGAAAATATTTTTTTGAAAAAATCCCTAAGCCCCGGGGTCACAATTTCAGCAAAAATCTGACTTTTGGCAATTCACTCAAAAATGGTCCCAAGAGCTTAAAAATGCTCCCCTGAAAGCTTTGGCGATGGAAACAGAAGGCTTTTTATCACAGGACAAGAAATCAGCCCTCAAAAACGTATCCGGCAGAAAATATTTTTTTGAAAAAATCCCTAAGCCCCGGGGTCACAATTTCAGCAAAAATCTGACTTTTGGCAGTTCACTCAAAAATGGTGCCAGAAGCTTGCAAATGATCCCCTGAAAGCTTTGGCGATGGAAACAGAAGGCTTTTTATCACAGGACAAGAAATCAGCCCTCAAAAACTTAACCGGCAGAAAATATTTTTTTGAAAAAATCCCTAAGCCCCGAAGTCACGATTTCAGCAAAAATCTGACTTTTGGCAATTCACTCAAAAATGGTGCCAGAAGCTTGCAAATGATCCCCTGAAAGCTTTGGCGATGGAAACAGAAGGCTTTTTATCACAGGACAAGAAATCAGCCCTCAAAAACTTAACCGGCAGAAAATATTTTTTTGAAAAAATCCCTAAGCCCCGGGGTCACAATTTCAGCAAAAATCTGACTTTTGGCAATTCACTCAAAAATGGTGCCAGAAGCTTGCAAATGATCCCCTGAAAGCTTTGGCGATGGAAACAGAAGGCTTTTTATCACAGGACAAGAAATCAGCCCTCAAAAACTTAACCGGCAGAAAATATTTTTTTGAAAAAATCCCTAAGCCCCGGGGTCACAATTTCAGCAAAAATCTGACTTTTGGCAGTTCACTCAAAAATGGTGCCAGAAGCTTGCAAATGATCCCCTGAAAGCTTTGGCGATGGAAACAGAAGGCTTTTTATCACAGGACAAGAAATCAGCCCTCAAAAACTTAACCGGCAGAAAATATTTTTTTGAAAAAATCCCTAAGCCCCGAAGTCACGATTTCAGCAAAAATCTGACTTTTGGCAATTCACTCAAAAATGGTGCCAGAAGCTTGCAAATGATCCCCTGAAAGCTTTGGCGATGGAAACAGAAGGCTTTTTATCACAGGACAAGAAATCAGCCCTCAAAAACTTAACCGGCAGAAAATATTTTTTTGAAAAAATCCCTAAGCCCCGGGGTCACAATTTCAGCAAAAATCTGACTTTTGGCAATTCACTCAAAAATGGTGCCAGAAGCTTGCAAATGATCCCCTGAAAGCTTTGGCGATGGAAACAGAAGGCTTTTTATCACAGGACAAGAAATCAGCCCTCAAAAACTTAACCGGCAGAAAATATTTTTTTGAAAAAATCCCTAAGCCCCGGGGTCACAATTTCAGCAAAAATCTGACTTTTGGCAATTCACTCAAAAATGGTGCCAGAAGCTTGCAAATGATCCCCTGAAAGCTTTGGCGATGGAAACAGAAGGCTTTTTATCACAGGACAAGAAATCAGCCCTCAAAAACTTAACCGGCAGAAAATATTTATTTGAAAAAATCCCTAAGCCCCGGGGTCACAATTTCAGCAAAAATCTGACTTTTGGCAATTCACTCAAAAATGGTGCCAGAAGCTTGCAAATGACCCCCTGAAAGCTTTGGCGATGTAAACAGAAGGCTTTTTATCACAGGACAAGAAATCAGCCCTCAAAAACTTAAGCGGCAGAAAATATTTTTTTGAAAAAATCCCTAAGCCCCGGGGTCACGATTTCAGCAAAAATCTGACTTTTGGCAGTTCACTCAAAAATGGTGCCAGAAGCTTGCAAATGATCCCCTGAAAGCTTTTGCCTTGGAAACAGAAGTCTTTTTATCACAGGACAAGAAATCAGCCCTCAAAAACTTAAGCGGCAGAAAATATTTTTTTGAAAAAATCCCTAAGCCCCGGGGTCACAATTTCAGCAAAAATCTGACTTTTGGCAATTCACTCAAAAATGGTGCCAGCAGCTTGCAAATGATCCCCTGAAAGCTTTGGCGATGGAAACAGAAGGCTTTTTATCACAGGACAAGAAATCAGCCCTCAAAAACTTAACCGGCAGAAAATATTTTTTTGAAAAAATCCCTAAGCCCCGGGGTCACAATTTCAGCAAAAATCTGACTTTTGGCAATTCACTCAAAAATGGTGCCAGAAGCTTGCAAATGATGCCCTGAAAGCTTTGGCGATGTAAACAGAAGGCTTTTTATCACAGGACAAGAAATCAGCCCTCAAAAACGTAACCGGCAGAAAATATTTTTTTGAAAAAATCCCTAAGCCCCGGGGTCACAATTTCAGCCAAAAATCTGAATTTTGGCAATTCACTCAAAAATGGTGCCAGAAGCTTGCAAATGATCCCCTGAAAGCTTTGGCGATCGAAACAGAAGGCTTTTTATCACAGGACAAGAAATCAGCCCTCAAAAACGTAACCGGCAGAAAATATTTTTTTGAAAAAATCCCTAAGCCCCGGGGTCACGATTTCAGCAAAAATCTGACTTTTGGCAGTTCACTCAAAAATGGTGCCAGAAGCTTGCAAATGATCCCCTGAAAGCTTTGGCGATGGAAACAGAAGGCTTTTTATCACAGGACAAGAAATCAGCCCTCAAAAACGTAACCGGCAGAAAATATTTTTTTGAAAAAATCCCTAAGCCCCGGGGTCACGATTTCAGCAAAAATCTGACTTTTGGCAGTTCACTCAAAAATGGTGCCAGAAGCTTGCAAATGATCCCCTGAAAGCTTTGGCGATGGAAACAGAAGGCTTTTTATCACAGGACAAGAAATCAGCCCTCAAAAACGTAACCGGCAGAAAATATTTTTTTGAAAAAATCCCTAAGCCCCGGGGTCACAATTTCAGCAAAAATCTGACTTTTGGCAATTCACTCAAAAATGGTTCCAAGAGCTTAAAAATGCTCCCCTGAAAGCTTTGGCGATGGAAACAGAAGGCTTTTTATCACCGGACAAGAAATCAGCCCTCAAAAACGTAACCGGCAGAAAATATTTTTTTGAAAAAATCCCTAAGCCCCGGGGTCACAATTTCAGCAAAAATCTGACTTTTGGCAATTCACTCAAAAATGGTCCCAAGAGCTTAAAAATGCTCCCCTGAAAGCTTTGGCGATGGAAACAGAAGGCTTTTTATCACAGGACAAGAAATCAGCCCTCAAAAACGTATCCGGCAGAAAATATTTTTTTGAAAAAATCCCTAAGCCCCGGGGTCACGATTTCAGCAAAAAACTGACTTTTGGCAGTTCACTCAAAAATGGTGCCAGAAGCTTGCAAATGATCCCCTGAAAGCTTTGGCGATGGAAACAGAAGGCTTTTTATCACAGGACAAGAAATCAGCCCTCAAAAACGTATCCGGCAGAAAATATTTTTTTGAAAAAATCCCTAAGCCCCGGGGTCACGATTTCAGCAAAAATCTGACTTTTGGCAATTCACTCAAAAATGGTGCCAGAAGCTTGCAAATGATGCCCTGAAAGCTTTGGCGATGTAAACAGAAGGCTTTTTATCACAGGACAAGAAATCAGCCCTCAAAAACGTAACCAGCAGAAAATATTTTTTTGAAAAAATCCCTAAGCCCCGGGGTCACAATTTCAGCCAAAAATCTGAATTTTGGCAATTCACTCAAAAATGGTGCCAGAAGCTTGCAAATGATCCCCTGAAAGCTTTGGCGATCGAAACAGAAGGCTTTTTATCACAGGACAAGAAATCAGCCCTCAAAAACGTAACCGGCAGAAAATATTTTTTTGAAAAAATCCCTAAGCCCCGGGGTCACGATTTCAGCAAAAATCTGACTTTTGGCAGTTCACTCAAAAATGGTGCCAGAAGCTTGCAAATGATCCCCTGAAAGCTTTGGCGATGGAAACAGAAGGCTTTTTATCACAGGACAAGAAATCAGCCCTCAAAAACGTAACCGGCAGAAAATATTTTTTTGAAAAAATCCCTAAGCCCCGGGGTCACGATTTCAGCAAAAATCTGACTTTTGGCAGTTCACTCAAAAATGGTGCCAGAAGCTTGCAAATGATCCCCTGAAAGCTTTGGCGATGGAAACAGAAGGCTTTTTATCACAGGACAAGAAATCAGCCCTCAAAAACGTAACCGGCAGAAAATATTTTTTTGAAAAAATCCCTAAGCCCCGGGGTCACAATTTCAGCAAAAATCTGACTTTTGGCAATTCACTCAAAAATGGTTCCAAGAGCTTAAAAATGCTCCCCTGAAAGCTTTGGCGATGGAAACAGAAGGCTTTTTATCACAGGACAAGAAATCAGCCCTCATAAACTTAACCGGCAGAAAATATTTTTTTGAAAAAATCCCTAAGCCCCGGGGTCACAATTTCAGCAAAAATCTGACTTTTGGCAGTTCACTCAAAAATGGTGCCAGAAGCTTGCAAATGATCCCCTGAAAGCTTTTGCCTTGGAAACAGAAGTCTTTTTATCACAGGACAAGAAATCAGCCCTCAAAAA
Organism: Podarcis vaucheri; assembly: GCF_965113315.1. Taxonomy (NCBI): domain Eukaryota; kingdom Metazoa; phylum Chordata; class Lepidosauria; order Squamata; family Lacertidae; genus Podarcis; species Podarcis vaucheri. The sequence goes on along the minus strand of NW_028118808.1, from coordinate 1,513,340 downwards.
CTTAAGCGGCAGAAAATATTTTTTTGAAAAAATCCCTAAGCCCCGGGGTCACAATTTCAGCAAAAATCTGACTTTTGGCAATTCACTCAAAAATGGTGCCAGCAGCTTGCAAATGATCCCCTGAAAGCTTTGGCGATGGAAACAGAAGGCTTTTTATCACAGGACAAGAAATCAGCCCTCAAAAACTTAACCGGCAGAAAATATTTTTTTGAAAAAATCCCTAAGCCCCGGGGTCACAATTTCAGCAAAAATCTGACTTTTGGCAATTCACTCAAAAATGGTGCCAGAAGCTTGCAAATGATGCCCTGAAAGCTTTGGCGATGTAAACAGAAGGCTTTTTATCACAGGACAAGAAATCAGCCCTCAAAAACGTAACCGGCAGAAAATATTTTTTTGAAAAAATCCCTAAGCCCCGGGGTCACAATTTCAGCCAAAAATCTGAATTTTGGCAATTCACTCAAAAATGGTGCCAGAAGCTTGCAAATGATCCCCTGAAAGCTTTGGCGATCGAAACAGAAGGCTTTTTATCACAGGACAAGAAATCAGCCCTCAAAAACGTAACCGGCAGAAAATATTTTTTTGAAAAAATCCCTAAGCCCCGGGGTCACGATTTCAGCAAAAATCTGACTTTTGGCAGTTCACTCAAAAATGGTGCCAGAAGCTTGCAAATGATCCCCTGAAAGCTTTGGCGATGGAAACAGAAGGCTTTTTATCACAGGACAAGAAATCAGCCCTCAAAAACGTAACCGGCAGAAAATATTTTTTTGAAAAAATCCCTAAGCCCCGGGGTCACGATTTCAGCAAAAATCTGACTTTTGGCAGTTCACTCAAAAATGGTGCCAGAAGCTTGCAAATGATCCCCTGAAAGCTTTGGCGATGGAAACAGAAGGCTTTTTATCACAGGACAAGAAATCAGCCCTCAAAAACGTAACCGGCAGAAAATATTTTTTTGAAAAAATCCCTAAGCCCCGGGGTCACAATTTCAGCAAAAATCTGACTTTTGGCAATTCACTCAAAAATGGTTCCAAGAGCTTAAAAATGCTCCCCTGAAAGCTTTGGCGATGGAAACAGAAGGCTTTTTATCACCGGACAAGAAATCAGCCCTCAAAAACGTAACCGGCAGAAAATATTTTTTTGAAAAAATCCCTAAGCCCCGGGGTCACAATTTCAGCAAAAATCTGACTTTTGGCAATTCACTCAAAAATGGTCCCAAGAGCTTAAAAATGCTCCCCTGAAAGCTTTGGCGATGGAAACAGAAGGCTTTTTATCACAGGACAAGAAATCAGCCCTCAAAAACGTATCCGGCAGAAAATATTTTTTTGAAAAAATCCCTAAGCCCCGGGGTCACGATTTCAGCAAAAAACTGACTTTTGGCAGTTCACTCAAAAATGGTGCCAGAAGCTTGCAAATGATCCCCTGAAAGCTTTGGCGATGGAAACAGAAGGCTTTTTATCACAGGACAAGAAATCAGCCCTCAAAAACGTATCCGGCAGAAAATATTTTTTTGAAAAAATCCCTAAGCCCCGGGGTCACGATTTCAGCAAAAATCTGACTTTTGGCAATTCACTCAAAAATGGTGCCAGAAGCTTGCAAATGATGCCCTGAAAGCTTTGGCGATGTAAACAGAAGGCTTTTTATCACAGGACAAGAAATCAGCCCTCAAAAACGTAACCAGCAGAAAATATTTTTTTGAAAAAATCCCTAAGCCCCGGGGTCACAATTTCAGCCAAAAATCTGAATTTTGGCAATTCACTCAAAAATGGTGCCAGAAGCTTGCAAATGATCCCCTGAAAGCTTTGGCGATCGAAACAGAAGGCTTTTTATCACAGGACAAGAAATCAGCCCTCAAAAACGTAACCGGCAGAAAATATTTTTTTGAAAAAATCCCTAAGCCCCGGGGTCACGATTTCAGCAAAAATCTGACTTTTGGCAGTTCACTCAAAAATGGTGCCAGAAGCTTGCAAATGATCCCCTGAAAGCTTTGGCGATGGAAACAGAAGGCTTTTTATCACAGGACAAGAAATCAGCCCTCAAAAACGTAACCGGCAGAAAATATTTTTTTGAAAAAATCCCTAAGCCCCGGGGTCACGATTTCAGCAAAAATCTGACTTTTGGCAGTTCACTCAAAAATGGTGCCAGAAGCTTGCAAATGATCCCCTGAAAGCTTTGGCGATGGAAACAGAAGGCTTTTTATCACAGGACAAGAAATCAGCCCTCAAAAACGTAACCGGCAGAAAATATTTTTTTGAAAAAATCCCTAAGCCCCGGGGTCACAATTTCAGCAAAAATCTGACTTTTGGCAATTCACTCAAAAATGGTTCCAAGAGCTTAAAAATGCTCCCCTGAAAGCTTTGGCGATGGAAACAGAAGGCTTTTTATCACAGGACAAGAAATCAGCCCTCAAAAACGTAACCGGCAGAAAATATTTTTTTGAAAAAATCCCTAACCCCCGGGGTCACAATTTCAGCAAAAATCTGACTTTTGGCAATTCACTCAAAAATGGTGCCAGAAGCTTGCAAATGATCCCCTGAAAGCTTTGGCGATGTAAACAGAAGGATTTTTATCACAGGACAAGAAATCAGCCCTCAAAAACGTAACCGGCAGAAAATATTTTTTTGAAAAAATTCCTAAGCACCGGGGTCACGATTTCAGCAAAAATCTGACTTTTGGCAATTCACTCAAAAATGGTGCCAGAAGCTTGCAAATGATCCCCTGAAAGCTTTGGCGATGGAAACAGAAGGCTTTTTATCACAGGACAAGAAATCAGCCCTCAAAAACTTAACCGGCAGAAAATATTTTTTTGAAAAAATCCCTAAGCCCCGGCGTCACGATTTCAGCAAAAATCTGACTTTTGGCAATTCACTCAAAAATGGTTCCAAGAGCTTAAAAATGCTCCCCTGAAAGCTTTGGCGATGGAAACAGAAGGCTTTTTATCACAGGACAAGAAATCAGCCCTCAAAAACGTATCCGGCAGAAAATATTTTTTTGAAAAAATCCCTAAGTCCCGGGGTCACAATTTCAGCAAAAATCTGACTTTTGGCAGTTCACTCAAAAATGGTGCCAGAAGCTTGCAAATGATCCCCTGAAAGCTTTGGCGATGGAAACAGAAGGCTTTTTATCACAGGACAAGAAATCAGCCCTCAAAAACTTAACCGGCAGAAAATATTTTTTTGAAAAAATCCCTAAGCCCCGAAGTCACGATTTCAGCAAAAATCTGACTTTTGGCAATTCACTCAAAAATGGTGCCAGAAGCTTGCAAATGATCCCCTGAAAGCTTTGGCGATGGAAACAGAAGGCTTTTTATCACAGGACAAGAAATCAGCCCTCAAAAACTTAACCGGCAGAAAATATTTTTTTGAAAAAATCCCTAAGCCCCGGGGTCACAATTTCAGCAAAAATCTGACTTTTGGCAATTCACTCAAAAATGGTGCCAGAAGCTTGCATATGATCCCCTGAAAGCTTTGACGATGGAAACAGAAGGCTTTTTATCACAGGACAAGAAATCAGCCCTCAAAATCTTAACCGGCAGAAAATATTTTTTTGAAAAAATCCCTAAGCCCCGGGGTCACAATTTCAGCAAAAATCTGACTTTTGGCAATTCACTCAAAAATGGTTCCAAGAGCTTAAAAATGCTCCCCTGAAAGCTTTGGCGATGGAAACAGAAGGCTTTTTATCACCGGACAAGAAATCAGCCCTCAAAAACGTAACCGGCAGAAAATATTTTTTTGAAAAAATCCCTAAGCCCCGGGGTCACAATTTCAGCAAAAATCTGACTTTTGGCAATTCACTCAAAAATGGTCCCAAGAGCTTAAAAATGCTCCCCTGAAAGCTTTGGCGATGGAAACAGAAGGCTTTTTATCACAGGACAAGAAATCAGCCCTCAAAAACGTATCCGGCAGAAAATATTTTTTTGAAAAAATCCCTAAGCCCCGGGGTCACGATTTCAGCAAAAAACTGACTTTTGGCAGTTCACTCAAAAATGGTGCCAGAAGCTTGCAAATGATCCCCTGAAAGCTTTGGCGATGGAAACAGAAGGCTTTTTATCACAGGACAAGAAATCAGCCCTCAAAAACGTATCCGGCAGAAAATATTTTTTTGAAAAAATCCCTAAGCCCCGGGGTCACGATTTCAGCAAAAATCTGACTTTTGGCAGTTCACTCAAAAATGGTGCCAGAAGCTTGCAAATGATCCCCTGAAAGCTTTGGCGATGGAAACAGAAGGCTTTTTATCACAGGACAAGAAATCAGCCCTCAAAAACGTAACCGGCAGAAAATATTTTTTTGAAAAAATCCCTAACCCCCGGGGTCACAATTTCAGCAAAAATCTGACTTTTGGCAATTCACTCAAAAATGGTGCCAGAAGCTTGCAAATGATCCCCTGAAAGCTTTGGCGATGTAAACAGAAGGCTTTTTATCACAGGACAAGAAATCAGCCCTCAAAGACGTAACCGGCAGAAAATATTTTTTTGAAAAAATTCCTAAGCACCGGGGTCACGATTTCAGCAAAAATCTGACTTTTGGCAATTCACTCAAAAATGGTGCCAGAAGCTTGCAAATGATCCCCTGAAAGCTTTGGCGATGGAAACAGAAGGCTTTTTATCACAGGACAAGAAATCTGCCCTCAAAAACTTAACCGGCAGAAAATATTTTTTTGAAAAAATCCCTAAGCCCCGGCGTCACGATTTCAGCAAAAATCTGACTTTTGGCAATTCACTCAAAAATGGTTCCAAGAGCTTAAAAATGCTCCCCTGAAAGCTTTGGCGATGGAAACAGAAGGCTTTTTATCACAGGACAAGAAATCAGCCCTCAAAAACGTATCCGGCAGAAAATATTTTTTTGAAAAAATCCCTAAGTCCCGGGGTCACAATTTCAGCAAAAATCTGACTTTTGGCAGTTCACTCAAAAATGGTGCCAGAAGCTTGCAAATGATCCCCTGAAAGCTTTGGCGATGGAAACAGAAGGCTTTTTATCACAGGACAAGAAATCAGCCCTCAAAAACTTAACCGGCAGAAAATATTTTTTTGATAAAATCCCTAAGCCCCGAAGTCACGATTTCAGCAAAAATCTGACTTTTGGCAATTCACTCAAAAATGGTGCCAGAAGCTTGCAAATGATCCCCTGAAAGCTTTGGCGATGGAAACAGAAGGCTTTTTATCACAGGACAAGAAATCAGCCCTCAAAAACTTAACCGGCAGAAAATATTTTTTTGAAAAAATCCCTAAGCCCCGGGGTCACAATTTCAGCAAAAATCTGACTTTTGGCAATTCACTCAAAAATGGTGCCAGAAGCTTGCATATGATCCCCTGAAAGCTTTGACGATGGAAACAGAAGGCTTTTTATCACAGGACAAGAAATCAGCCCTCAAAATCTTAACCGGCAGAAAATATTTTTTTGAAAAAATCCCTAAGCCCCGGGGTCACAATTTCAGCAAAAATCTGACTTTTGGCAATTCACTCAAAAATGGTTCCAAGAGCTTAAAAATGCTCCCCTGAAAGATTTGGCGATGGAAACAGAAGGCTTTTTATCACAGGACTAGAAATCAGCCCTCAAAAACGTAACCAGCAGAAAATATTTTTTTGAAAAAATCCCTAAGCCCCGGGGTCACGATTTCAGCAAAAATCTGACTTTTGGCAGTTCACTCAAAAATGGTGCCAGAAGCTTGCAAATGATCCCCTGAAAGCTTTGGCGATGGAAACAGAAGGCTTTTTATCACAAGACAAGAAATCAGCCCTCAAAAACTTAACCGGCAGAAAATATTTTTTTGAAAAAATCCCTAAGCCCCGGGGGCACAATCTCAGCAAAAATCTGACTTTTGGCAATTCACTCAAAAATGGTGCCAACCTGTTGTAAATTGTCACATGAAAGCTTTGGCGATGGAAACAGAAGGCTTTTTATTACAGGACAAGAAATCAGCCCTCAAAAACTTAACCGGCAGAAAATATTTTTTTGAAAAAATCCCTAAGCCCCGGGGTCACAATTTCAGCAAAAATCTGACTTTTGGCAATTCACTCAAAAATGGTGCCAGAAGCTTGCAAATGATCCCCTGAAAGGTTTGGCACTCGAAACAGAAGGCTTTTTATCACAGGACAAGAAATCAGGCCTCAAAAACGTAACCGGCAGAATTTTTTTTTTGAAAAAATCCCTAAGCCCCGGGGTCACAATTTCAGCCAAAATATGACTTTTGGCAATTCACTCAAAAATGGTGCCAGAAGCTTGCAAATGATCCCCTGAAAGCTTTGGCGATGGAAACAGAAGGCTTTTTATCACAGGACAAGAAATCAGCCCTCAAAAACTTAAGAGGCAGAAAATATTTTTTTGAAAAAATCCCTAAGCCCCGGGGTCACGATTTCAGCAAAAATCTGACTTTTGGCAATTCTCTCAAAAATGGTGCCAGAAGCTTGCATATGATCCCCTGAAAGCTTTGGCGATGGAAACAGAAGGCTTTTTATCACAGGACAAGAAATCAGCCCTCAAAAACTTAACCGGCAGAAAATATTTTTTTGAAAAAATCCCTAAGCCCCGGGGTCACAATTTCAGCAAAAATCTGACTTTTGGCAATTCACTCAAAAATGGTGCCAGAAGCTTGCAAATGATCCCCTGAAAGCTTTGGCGATGGAAACAGAAGGCTTTTTATCACAGGACAAGAAATCAGCCCTCAAAAACTTAACCGGCAGAAAATATTTTTTTGAAAAAATCCCTAAGCCCCGGGGTCACAATTTCAGCAAAAATCTGACTTTTGGCAATTCACTCAAAAATGGTTCCAAGAGCTTAAAAATGCTCCCCTGAAAGATTTGGCGATGGAAACAGAAGGCTTTTTATCACAAGACAAGAAATCAGCCCTCAAAAATTTAACCGGCAGAAAATATTTTTTTGAAAAAATCCCTAAGCCCCGGGGTCACAATTTCAGCAAAAATCTGACTTTTGGCAGTTCACTCAAAAATGGTGCCAGAAGCTTGCAAATGATCCCCTGAAAGCTTTGGCGATGGAAACAGAAGGCTTTTTATCACAAGACAAGAAATCAGCCCTCAAAAACTTAACCGGCAGATAATATTTTTTTGAAAAAATCCCTAAGCCCCGGGGTCACAATTTCAGCAAAAATCTGACTTTTGGCAATTCACTCAAAAATGGTGCCAGAAGCTTGCAAATGATCCCCTGAAAGCTTTGGCGATGGAAACAGAAGGCTTTTTATCACAGGACAAGAAATCAGCCCTCAAAAACTTAACTGGCAGAAAATATTTTTTGGAAAAAATCCCTAAGCCCCGGGGTCACAATTTCAGCAAACATCTGACTTTTGGCAATTCACTCAAAAATGGTGCCAGAAGCTTTGGCGATGGAAACAGAATTCTTTTTATCACAGGACAAGAAATCAGCCCTCATAAACTTAACCGGCAGAAAATATTTTTTTGAAAAAATCCCTAAGCCCCGGGGTCACAATTTCAGCAAAAATCTGACTTTTGGCAATTCACTCAAAAATGGTGCCAGAAGCTTGCAAATGATCCGCTGAAAGGTTTGGCGATGGAAACAGAAGGCTTTTTATCACAGGACAAGAAATCAGCCCTCAAAAACTAAACCGGCAGAAATTTTTTTTGAAAAATTCCCTAAGCCCCGGGGTCACGATTTCAGCAAAAATCTGACTTTTGGCAATTCACTCAAAAATGGTGCCAGAAGCTGGCAAATGATCCCCTGAAAGCTTTGGCGATGGAAACAGAAGGCTTTTTATCACAGGACTAGAAATCAGCCCTCAAAAACGTAACCGGCAGAAAATATTTTTTTGAAAAAATCCCTAAGCCCCGGGGTCACGATTTCAGCAAAAATCTGACTTTTGGCAATTCACTCAAAAATGGTGCCAGAAGCTGGCAAATGATCCCCTGAAAGCTTTGGCGATGGAAACAGAAGGCTTTTTATCACAGGACTAGAAATCAGCCCTCAAAAACGTAACCGGCAGAAAATATTTTTTTGAAAAAATCCCTAAGCCCCGGGGTCACGATTTCAGCAAAAATCTGACTTTTGGCAGTTCACTCAAAAATGGTGCCAGAAGCTTGCAAATGATCCCCTGAAAGCTTTGGCGATGGAAACAGAAGGCTTTTTATCACAAGACAAGAAATCAGCCCTCAAAAACTTAACCGGCAGAAAATATTTTTTTGAAAAAATCCCTAAGCCCCGGGGTCATAATTTCAGCAAAAATCTGACTTTTGGCAATTCACTCAAAAATGGTGCCAGAAGCTTGCAAATGATCCCCTGAAAGGTTTGGCACTCGAAACAGAAGGCTTTTTATCACAGGACAAGAAATCAGGCCTCAAAAACGTAACCGGCAGAAATTTTTTTTTGAAAAAATCCCTAAGCCCCGGGGTCACAATTTCAGCCAAAATATGACTTTTGGCAATTCACTCAAAAATGGTGCCAGAAGCTTGCAAATGATCCCCTGAAAGCTTTGGCGATGGAAACAGAAGGCTTTTTATCACAGGACAAGAAATCAGCCCTCAAAAACTTAAGAGGCAGAAAATATTTTTTTGAAAAAATCCCTAAGCCCCGGGGTCACGATTTCAGCAAAAATCTGACTTTTGGCAATTCTCTCAAAAATGGTGCCAGAAGCTTGCATATGATCCCCTGAAAGCTTTGGCGATGGAAACAGAAGGCTTTTTATCACAGGACAAGAAATCAGCCCTCAAAAACTTAACCGGCAGAAAATATTTTTTTGAAAAAATCCCTAAGCCCCGGGGTCACAATTTCAGCAAAAATCTGACTTTTGGCAATTCACTCAAAAATGGTGCCAGAAGCTTGCAAATGATCCCCTGAAAGCTTTGGCGATGGAAACAGAAGGCTTTTTATCACAGGACAAGAAATCAGCCCTCAAAAACTTAACCGGCAGAAAATATTTTTTTGAAAAAATCCCTAAGCCCCGGGGTCACAATTTCAGCAAAAATCTGACTTTTGGCAATTCACTCAAAAATGGTTCCAAGAGCTTAAAAATGCTCCCCTGAAAGATTTGGCGATGGAAACAGAAGGCTTTTTATCACAAGACAAGAAATCAGCCCTCAAAAACTTAACCGGCAGAAAATATTTTTTTGAAAAAATCCCTAAGCCCCGGGGTCACAATTTCAGCAAAAATCTGACTTTTGGCAGTTCACTCAAAAATGGTGCCAGAAGCTTGCAAATGATCCCCTGAAAGCTTTGGCGATGGAAACAGAAGGCTTTTTATCACAAGACAAGAAATCAGCCCTCAAAAACTTAACCGGCAGAACATATTTTTTTGAAAAAATCCCTAAGCCCCGGGGTCACAATTTCAGCAAAAATCTGACTTTTGGCAATTCACTCAAAAATGGTGCCAGAAGCTTGCAAATGATCCCCTGAAAGCTTTGGCGATGGAAACAGAAGGCTTTTTATCACGGGACAAGAAATCAGCCCTCAAAAACTTAACTGGCAGAAAATATTTTTTGGAAAAAATCCCTAAGCCCCGGGGTCACAATTTCAGCAAACATCTGACTTTTGGCAATTCACTCAAAAATGGTGCCAGAAGCTTTGGCGATGGAAACAGAATTCTTTTTATCACAGGACAAGAAATCAGCCCTCATAAACTTAACCGGCAGAAAATATTTTTTTGAAAAAATCCCTAAGCCCCGGGGTCACAATTTCAGCAAAAATCTGACTTTTGGCAATTCACTCAAAAATGGTGCCAGAAGCTTGCAAATGATCCGCTGAAAGCTTTGGCGATGGAAACAGAAGGCTTTTTATCACAGGACAAGAAATCAGCCCTCAAAAACTAAACCGGCAGAAATTTTTTTTGAAAAATTCCCTAAGCCCCGGGGTCACGATTTCAGCAAAAATCTGACTTTTGGCAATTCACTCAAAAATGGTGCCAGAAGCTGGCAAATGATCCCCTGAAAGCTTTGGCACTCGAAACAGAAGTCTTTTTATCACAGGACAAGAAATCAGCCCTCAAAAACGTAACCGGCAGAAAATATTTTTTTGAAAAAATCCCTAAGCCCCGGGGTCACAATTTCAGCAAAAAACTGACTTTTGGCAATTCACTCAAAAATGGTGCCAGAAGCTTGCAAATGATCCCCTGAAAGCTTTGGCGATGTAAACAGAAGGCTTTTTATCACAGGACAAGAAATCAGCCCTCAAAAACTTAACCGGCAGAAAATATTTTTTTGAAAAAATCCCTAAGCCCCGGGGTCACAATTTCAGCAAAAATCTGACTTTTGGCAATTCACTCAAAAATGGTGCCAGAAGCTTGCAAATGATCCCCTGAAAGCTTTGGCGATGGAAACAGAAGGCTTTTTATCACAGGACAAGAAATCAGCCCTCAAAAACTTAACCGGCAGAAAATATTTTTTTGAAAAAATCCCTAAGCCCCGGGGTCACAATTTCAGCAAAAATCTGACTTTTGGCAATTCACTCAAAAATGGTTCCAAGAGCTTAAAAATGCTCCCCTGAAAGATTTGGCGATGGAAACAGAAGGCTTTTTATCACAGGACTAGAAATCAGCCCTCAAAAACGTAACCGGCAGAAAATATTTTTTTGAAAAAATCCCTAAGCCCCGGGGTCACGATTTCAGCAAAAATCTGACTTTTGGCAGTTCACTCAAAAATGGTGCCAGAAGCTTGCAAATGATCCCCTGAAAGCTTTGGCGATGGAAACAGAAGGCTTTTTTATCACAAGACAAGAAATCAGCCCTCAAAAACTTAACCGGCAGAAAATATTTTTTTGAAAAAATCCCTAAGCCCCGGGGTCACAATTTCACCAAAAATCTGACTTTTGGCAATTCACTCAAAAATGGTGCCAACCTGTTGTAAATTGTCACCTGAAAGCTTTGGCGATGGAAACAGAAGGCTTTTTATCACAGGACAAGAAATCAGCCCTCAAAAACTTAACCGGCAGAAAATATTTTTTTGAAAAAATCCCTAAGCCCCGGGGTCACAATTTCAGCAAAAATCTGACTTTTGGCAATTCACTCAAAAATGGTGCCAGAAGCTTGCAAATGATCCCCTGAAAGCTTTGGCGATGTAAACAGAAGGCTTTTTATCACAGGACAAGAAATCAGCCCTCAAAAACTTAACCGGCAGAAAATATTTTTTTGAAAAAATCCCTAAGCCCCGGGGTCACAATTTCAGCAAAAATCTGACTTTTGGCAATTCACTCAAAAATGGTTCCAAGAGCTTAAAAATGCTCCCCTGAAAGCTTTGGCGATGGAAACAGAAGGCTTTTTATCACAGGACAAGAAATCAGCCCTCAAAAACGTAACCGGCAGAAAATATTTTTTTGAAAAAATCCCTAAGCCCCGGGGTCACGATTTCAGCAAAAATCTGACTTTTGGCAATTCACTCAAAAATGATGCCAGAAGCTTGCAAATGATCCCCTGAAAGCTTTGGCGATGGAAACAGAAGGCTTTTTATCACAGGACAAGAAGTCAGCCCTCAAAAACTTAACCGGCAGAAAATATTTTTTTGAAAAAATCCCTAAGCCCCGGGGTCACAATTTCAGCAAAAATCTGACTTTTGGCAATTCACTCAAAAATGGTGCCAGAAGCTTGCAAATGATCCCCTGAAAGCTTTGGCGATGGAAACAGAAGGCTTTTTATCACAGGACAAGAAATCAGCCCTCAAAAACTTAACCGGCAGAAAATATTTTTTTGAAAAAATCCCTAAGCCCCGGGGTCACAATTTCAGCAAAAATCTGACTTTTGGCAATTCACTCAAAAATGGTGCCATAAGCTTGCAAATGATCCCCTGAAAGCTTTGGCGATGGAAACAGAAGGCTTTTTATCACAGGACAAGAAATCAGCCCTCAAAAACTTAACCGGGAGAAAATATTTTTTTGAAAAAATCCCTTAGGCCCCGGGGTCACGATTTCAGCAAAAATCTGACTTTTGGCAATTCACTCAAAAATGGTGCCAACCGGTTGTAAATTGTCACCTGAAAGCTTTGGCGATGGAAACAGAAGGCTTTTTATCACAGGACAAGAAATCAGCCCTCAAAAACTTAACCGGCAGAAAATATTTTTTTGAAAAAATCCCTAAGCCCCGGGGTCACAATTTCAGCAAAAATATGACTTTTGGCAATTCACTCAAAAATGGTGCCAGAAGCTTGCAAATGATCCCCTGAAAGCTTTCGCGATGTAAACAGAAGGCTTTTTATCACAGGACAAGAAATCAGCCCTCAAAAACTTAACCGGCAGAAAATATTTTTTTGAAAAAATCCCTAAGCCCCGGGGTCACAATTTCAGCAAAAATCTGACTTTTGGCAATTCACTCAAAAATGGTGCCAGAAGCTTGCAAATGATCCCCTGAAAGCTTTGGCGATCGAAACAGAAGGCTTTTTATCACAGGACAAGAAATCAGCCCTCAAAAACTTAACCGGCAGAAAATATTTTTTTGAAAAAATCCCTAAGCCCCGGGGTCACAATTTCAGCAAAAATCTGACTTTTGGCAATTCACTCAAAAATGGTTCCAAGAGCTTAAAAATGCTCCCCTGAAAGCTTTGGTAATGGAAACAGAAGGCTTTTTATCACAGGACAAGAAATCAGCCCTCAAAAACGTAACCGGCAGAAAATATTTTTTTGAAAAAATCCCTAAGCCCCGGGGTCACAATTTCAGCAAAAATCTGACTTTTGGCAATTCACTCAAATATGGTGCCAGAAGCTTTGGCGATGGAAACAGAATTCTTTTTATCACAGGACAAGAAATCAGCCCTCATAAACTTAACCGGCAGAAAATATTTTTTTGAAAAAATCCCTAAGCCCCGGGGTCACAATTTCAGCAAAAATCTGACTTTTGGCAATTCACTCAAATATGGGGCCAGAAGCTTTGGCGATGGAAACAGAATTCTTTTTATCACAGGACAAGAAATCAGCCCTCATAAACTTAACCGGCAGAAAATATTTTTTTGAAAAAATCCCTAAGCCCCGGGGTCACAATTTCAGCAAAAATCTGACTTTTGGCAATTCACTCAAAAATGGTGCCAGAAGCTTGCAAATGATCCCCTGAAAGCTTTGGCGATGGAAACAGAAGGCTTTTTATCACAGGACAAGAAATCAGCCCTCAAAAACGTAACCGGCAGAATTTTTTTTTGAAAAATTCCCTAAGCCCCGGGGTCACGATTTCAGCAAAAATCTGACTTTTGGCAATTCACTCAAATATGGTGCCAGAAGCTGGCAAATGATCCCCTGAAAGCTTTGGCACTCGAAACAGAAGTCTTTTTATCACAGGACAAGAAATCAGCCCTCAAAAACGTAACCGGCAGAAAATATTTTTTTGAAAAAATCCCAAAGCCCCGTGGTCACAATTTCAGCAAAAATCTGACTTTTGGCAGTTCACTCAAAAATGGTGCCAGAAGCTTGCAAATGATCCCCTGAAAGCTTTGGCGATGGAAACAGAAGGCTTTTTATCACAGGACAAGAAATCAGCCCTGAAAAACTTAACGGGCAGAAAATATTTTTTTGAAAAAATCCCTAAGCCCCGGGGTCACAATTTCAGCAAAAATCTGATTTTTTGGCAGTTCACTCAAAAATGGTGCCAGAGGCTTGCAAATGATCCCAGTAAGCTTTGGCGATGGAAACAGAAGGCTTTTTATCACAGGACAAGAAATCAGCCCTCATAAACTTAACCGGCAGAAAATATTTTTTTGAAAAAATCCCTAAGCCCCGGGGTCACAATTTCAGCAAAAATCTGACTTTTGGCAATTCACTCAAAAATGGTGCCAGAAGCTTGCAAATGATCCGCTGAAAGCTTTGGCGATGGAAACAGAAGGCTTTTTATCACAGGACAAGAAATCAGCCCTCAAAAACTAAACCGGCAGAATTTTTTTTTGAAAAATTCCCTAAGCCCCGGGGTCACGATTTCAGCAAAAATCTGACTTTTGGCAATTCACTCAAAAATGGTGCCAGAAGCTGGCAAATGATCCCCTGAAAGCTTTGGCACTCGAAACAGAAGTCTTTTTATCACAGGACAAGAAATCAGCCCTCAAAAACGTAACCGGCAGAAAATATTTTTTTGAAAAAATCCCTAAGCCCCGGGGTCACAATTTCAGCAAAAATCTGACTTTTGGCAATTCACTCAAAAATGGTGCCAGAAGCTTGCAAATGATCCCCTGAAAGCTTTGGCGATGGAAACAGAAGGCTTTTTATCACAGGACAAGAAATCAGCCCTCAAAAACTTAACCGGCAGAAAATATTTTTTTGAAAAAATCCCTAAGCCCCGGGGTCACAATTTCAGCAAAAATCTGACTTTTGGCAATTCACTCAAAAATGGTTCCAAGAGCTTAAAAATGCTCCCCTGAAAGATTTGGCGATGGAAACAGAAGGCTTTTTATCACAGGACTAGAAATCAGCCCTCAAAAACGTAACCGGCAGAAAATATTTTTTTGAAAAAATCCCTAAGCCCCGGGGTCACGATTTCAGCAAAAATCTGACTTTTGGCAGTTCACTCAAAAATGGTGCCAGAAGCTTGCAAATGATCCCCTGAAAGCTTTGGCGATGGAAACAGAAGGCTTTTTTATCACAAGACAAGAAATCAGCCCTCAAAAACTTAACCGGCGGAAAATATTTTTTTGAAAAAATCCCTAAGCCCCGGGGTCACAATTTCAGCAAAAATCTGACTTTTGGCAATTCACTCAAAAATGGTGCCAACCTGTTGTAAATTGTCACCTGAAAGCTTTGGCGATGGAAACAGAAGGCTTTTTATCACAGGACAAGAAATCAGCCCTCAAAAACTTAACCGGCAGAAAATATTTTTTTGAAAAAATCCCTAAGCCCCGGGGTCACAATTTCAGCAAAAATCTGACTTTTGGCAATTCACTCAAAAATGGTGCCAGAAGCTTGCAAATGATCCCCTGAAAGCTTTGGCGATGTAAACAGAAGGCTTTTTATCACAGGACAAGAAATCAGCCCTCAAAAACTTAACCGGCAGAAAATATTTTTTTGAAAAAATCCCTAAGCCCCGGGGTCACAATTTCAGCAAAAATCTGACTTTTGGCAATTCACTCAAAAATGGTTCCAAGAGCTTAAAAATGCTCCCCTGAAAGCTTTGGCGATGGAAACAGAAGGCTTTTTATCACAGGACAAGAAATCAGCCCTCAAAAACGTAACCGGCAGAAAATATTTTTTTGAAAAAATCCCTAAGCCCCGGGGTCACGATTTCAGCAAAAATCTGACTTTTGGCAGTTCACTCAAAAATGATGCCAGAAGCTTGCAAATGATCCCCTGAAAGCTTTGGCGATGGAAACAGAAGGCTTTTTATCACAGGACAAGAAGTCAACCCTCAAAAACTTAACTGGCAGAAAATATTTTTTTGAAAAAATCCCTAAGCCCCGGGGTCACAATTTCAGCAAAAATCTGACTTTTGGCAATTCACTCAAAAATGGTGCCAGAAGCTTGCAAATGATCCCCTGAAAGCTTTGGCGATGGAAACAGAAGGCTTTTTATCACAGGACAAGAAATCAGCCCTCAAAAACTTAACCGGCAGAAAATATTTTTTTGAAAAAATCCCTAAGCCCCGGGGTCACAATTTCAGCAAAAATCTGACTTTTGGCAATTCACTCAAAAATGGTGCCATAAGCTTGCAAATGATCCCCTGAAAGCTTTGGCGATGGAAACAGAAGGCTTTTTATCACAGGACAAGAAATCAGCCCTCAAAAACTTAACCGGGAGAAAATATTTTTTTGAAAAAATCCCTTAGGCCCCGGGGTCACGATTTCAGCAAAAATCTGACTTTTGGCAATTCACTCAAAAATGGTGCCAACCGGTTGTAAATTGTCACCTGAAAGCATTGGCGATGGAAACAGAAGGCTTTTTATCACAGGACAAGAAATCAGCCCTCAAAAACTTAACCGGCAGAAAATATTTTTTTGAAAAAATCCCTAAGCCCCGGGGTCACAATTTCAGCAAAAATATGACTTTTGGCAATTCACTCAAAAATGGTGCCAGAAGCTTGCAAATGATCCCCTGAAAGCTTTCGCGATGTAAACAGAAGGCTTTTTATCACAGGACAAGAAATCAGCCCTCAAAAACTTAACCGGCAGAAAATATTTTTTTGAAAAAATCCCTAAGCCCCGGGGTCACAATTTCAGCAAAAATCTGACTTTTGGCAATTTACTCAAAAATGGTGCCAGAAGCTTGCAAATGATCCCCTGAAAGCTTTGGCGATCGAAATAGAAGGCTTTTTATCACAGGACAAGAAATCAGCCCTCAAAAACTTAACCGGCAGAAAATATTTTTTTGAAAAAATCCCTAAGCCCCGGGGTCACAATTTCAGCAAAAATCTGACTTTTGGCAATTCACTCAAAAATGGTTCCAAGAGCTTAAAAATGCTCCCCTGAAAGCTTTGGTAATGGAAACAGAAGGCTTTTTATCACAGGACAAGAAATCAGCCCTCAAAAACGTAACCGGCAGAAAATATTTTTTTGAAAAAATCCCTAAGCCCCGGGGTCACAATTTCAGCAAAAATCTGACTTTTGGCAATTCACTCAAAAATGGTGCCAGAAGCTTGCAAATGATCCCCTGAAAGCTTTGGCGATGGAAACAGAAGGCTTTTTATCACAGGACAAGAAATCAGCCCTCAAAAACTTAACTGGGAGAAAATATTTTTTTGAAAAAACCCCTAAGCCCCGGGGTCACAATTTCAGCAAAAATCTGACTTTTGGCAATTCACTCAAAAATGGTGCCAGAAGCTTGCAAATGATCCCCTGAAAGCTTTGGCGATGGAAACAGAAGGCTTTTTATCACAGGACAAGAAATCAGCCCTCAAAAACGTAACCGGCAGAAAATATTTTTTTGAAAAAATCCCTAAGCCCCGGGGTCACGATTTCAGCAAAAATCTGATTTTTTGGCAGTTCACTTAAAAATGGTGCCAGAAGCTTGCAAATGATCCCCTGAAAGCTTTGGCGATGGAAACAGAAGGCTTTTTATCACAGGACAAGAAATCAGCCCTCAAAAACTTAACCGGCAGAAAATATTTTTTTGAAAAAATCCCTAAGCCCCGGGGTCACAATTTCAGCAAAAATCTGACTTTTGGCAATTCACTCAAAAATGGTGCCAGAAGCTTGCAAATGATCCCCTGAAAGCTTTAGCGATGGAAACAGAAGGCTTTTTATCACAGGACAAGAAATCAGCCCTCAAAAACTTAACCGGCAGAAAATATTTTTTTGAAAAAATCCCTAATCTGACTTTTGGCAGTTCACTCAAAAATGGTGCCAGAAGCTTGCAAATGATCCCCTGAAAGCTTTGGCGATGGAAACAGAAGGCTTTTTATCACAGGACAAGAAATCAGCCCTCAAAAACTTAACCGGCAGAAAATATTTTTTTGAAAAAATCCCTAAGCCCCGGGGTCACGATTTCAGCAAAAATCTGACTTTTGGCAATTCACTCAAAAATGGTGCCAACCGGTTGTAAATTGTCACCTGAAAGGTTTGGCGATGGAAACAGAAGGCTTTTTATCACAGGACAAGAAATCAGCCCTCAAAAACTTAACCGGCAGAAAATATTTTTTTGAAAAAATCCCTAAGCCCCGGGGTCACAATTTCAGCAAAAATATGACTTTTGGCAATTCACTCAAAAATGGTGCCAGAAGCTTGCAAATGATCCCCTGAAAGCTTTCGCGATGTAAACAGAAGGCTTTTTATCACAGGACAAGAAATCAGCCCTCAAAAACTTAACCGGCAGAAAATATTTTTTTGAAAAAATCCCTAAGCCCCGGGGTCACAATTTCAGCAAAAATCTGACTTTTGGCAATTCACTCAAAAATGGTGCCAGAAGCTTGCAAATGATCCCCTGAAAGCTTTGGCGATGGAAACAGAAGGCTTTTTATCACAGGACAAGAAATCAGCCCTCAAAAACGTAACCGGCAGAAAATATTTTTTTGAAAAAATCCCTAAGCCCCGGGGTCACGATTTCAGCAAAAATCTGACTTTTGGCAGTTCACTCAAAAATGGTGCCAGAAGCTTGCAAATGATCCCCTGAAAGCTTTTGCCATGGAAACAGAAGTCTTTTTATCACAGGACAAGAAATCAGCCCTCAAAAACTTAAGCGGCAGAAAATATTTTTTTGAAAAAATCCCTAAGCCCCGGGGTCACAATTTCAGCAAAAATCTGACTTTTGGCAATTCACTCAAAAATGGTGCCAGAAGCTTGCAAATGATCCCCCGAAAGCTTTGGCGATGGAAACAGAAGGCTTTTTATCACAGGACAAGAAATCAGCCCTCAAAAACTTAACCGGCAGAAAATATTTTTTTGAAAAAATCCCTAAGCCCCGGGGTCACAATTTCAGCAAAAATCTGACTTTTGGCAATTCACTCAAAAATGGTGCCAGAAGCTTGCAAATGATCCCCTGAAAGCTTTGGCGATGTAAACAGAAGGCTTTTTATCACAGGACAAGAAATCAGCCCTCAAAAACGTAACCGGCAGAAAATATTTTTTTGGAAAAAATCCCTAAGCCCCGGGGTCACGATTTCAGCAAAAAACTGACTTTTGGCAGTTCACTCAAAAATGGTGCCAGAAGCTTGCAAATGATCCCCTGAAAGCTTTGGCGATGGAAACAGAAGGCTTTTTATCACAGGACAAGAAATCAGCCCTCAAAAACTTAAGCGGCAGAAAATATTTTTTTGAAAAAATCCCTTAGCCCCGGGGTCACAATTTCAGCAAAAATCTGACTTTTGGCAATTCACTCAAAAATGGTGCCAGAAGCTTGCAAATGATCCCCCGAAAGCTTTGGCGATGGAAACAGAAGGCTTTTTATCACAGGACAAGAAATCAGCCCTCAAAAACTTAACCGGCAGAAAATATTTTTTTGAAAAAATCCCTAAGCCCCGGGGTCACAATTTCAGCAAAAATCTGACTTTTGGCAATTCACTCAAAAATGGTGCCAGAAGCTTGCAAATGATCCCCTGAAAGCTTTGGCGATGTAAACAGAAGGCTTTTTATCACAGGACAAGAAATCAGCCCTCAAAAACTTAACCGGCAGAAAATATTTTTTTGAAAAAATCCCTAAGCCCCGGGGTCACAATTTCAGCAAAAATCTGACTTTTGGCAATTCACTCAAAAATGGTGCCAGAAGCTTGCAAATGATCCCCTGAAAGCTTTGGCGATCGAAACAGAAGGCTTTTTATCACAGGACAAGAAATCAGCCCTCAAAAACTTAACCGGCAGAAAATATTTATTTGAAAAAATCCCTAAGCCCCGGGGTCACAATTTCAGCAAAAATCTGACTTTTGGCAATTCACTCAAAAATGGTGCCAGAAGCTTGCAAATGATCCCCTGAAAGCTTTGGCGATGGAAACAGAAGGCTTTTTATCACAGGACAAGAAATCAGCCCTCAAAAACGTAACCGGCAGAAAATATTTTTTTGAAAAAATCCCTAAGCCCCGGGGTCACGATTTCAGCAAAAATCTGACTTTTGGCAGTTCACTCAAAAATGGTGCCAGAAGCTTGCAAATGATCCCCTGAAAGCTTTTGCCATGGAAACAGAAGTCTTTTTATCACAGGACAAGAAATCAGCCCTCAAAAACTTAAGCGGCAGAAAATATTTTTTTGAAAAAATCCCTAAGCCCCGGGGTCACAATTTCAGCAAAAATCTGACTTTTGGCAATTCACTCAAAAATGGTGCCAGAAGCTTGCAAATGATCCCCTGAAAGCTTTGGTGATGGAAACAGAATGCTTTTTATCACAGGACAAGAAATCAGCCCTCAAAAACTTAACCGGCAGAAAATATTTATTTGAAAAAATCCCTAAGCCCCGGGGTCACAATTTCAGCAAAAATCTGACTTTTGGCAATTCACTCAAAAATGGTGCCAGAAGCTTGCAAATGATCCCCTGAAAACTTTGGCGATGGAAACAGAAGGCTTTTTATCACAGGACAAGAAATCAGCCCTCAAAAACGTAACCGGCAGAAAATATTTTTCTGAAAAAATCCCTAAGCCCCGTAGTCACAATTTCAGCAAAAATCTGACTTTTGGCAATTCACTCAAAAATGGTGCCAGAAGCTTGCAAATGATCCCCTGAAAGCTTTGGCGATGGAAACAGAAGGCTTTTTATCACAGGACAAGAAATCAGCCCTCAAAAACTTAACCGGCAGAAAATTTTTTTTTGAAAAAATCCCTAAGCCCCGGGGTCACAATTTCAGCAAAAATCTGACTTTTGGCAATTCACTCAAAAATGGTGCCAGAAGCTTGCAAATGATCCCCTGAAAGCTTTGGCGATGGAAACAGAAGGCTTTTTATCACAGGACAAGAAATCAGCCCTCAAAAACTTAACCGGCAGAAAATATTTTTTTGAAAAAATCCCTAAGCCCCGGGGTCACAATTTCAGCAAAAATCTGACTTTTGGCAATTCACTCAAAAATGGTGCCAGAAGCTTGCAAATGATCCCCTGAAAGCTTTGGCGATCGAAACAGAAGGCTTTTTATCACAGGACAAGAAATCAGCCCTCAAAAACTTAACCGGCAGAAAATATTTTTTTGAAAAAATCCCTAAGCCCCGGTGTCACAATTTCAGCAAAAATCTGACTTTTGGCAATTCACTCAAAAATGGTGCCAGAAGCTTGCAAATGATCCCCTGAAAACTTTGGCGATGGAAACAGAAGGCTTTTTATCACAGGACAAGAAATCAGCCCTCAAAAACGTAACCGGCAGAAAATATTTTTCTGAAAAAATCCCTAAGCCCCGTAGTCACAATTTCAGCAAAAATCTGACTTTTGGCAATTCACTCAAAAATGGTGCCAGAAGCTTGCAAATGATCCCCTGAAAGCTTTGGCGATGGAAACAGAAGGCTTTTTATCACAGGACAAGAAATCAGCCCTCAAAAACTTAACCGGCAGAAATTTTTTTTTTGAAAAAATCCCTAAGCCCCGGGGTCACAATTTCAGCCAAAATCTGACTTTTGGCAATTCACTCAAAAATGGTGCCAGAAGCTTGCAAATGATCCCCTGAAAGCTTTGGCGATCGAAACAGAAGGCTTTTTATCACAGGACAAGAAATCAGCCCTCAAAAACTTAAGCTGCAGAAAATATTCTTTTGAAAAAATCCCTAAGCCCCGGGGTCACAATTTCAGCAAAAATCTGACTTTTGGCAATTCACTCAAAAATGGTGCCAGAAGCTTGCAAATGATCCCCTGAAAGCTTTGGCGATGGAAACAGAAGGCTTTTTATCACAGGACAAGAAATCAGCCCTCAAAAACTTAACCGGCAGAAAATATTCATTTGAAAAAATCCCTAAGCCCCGGGGTCACAATTTCAGCAAAAATCTGACTTTTGGCAATTCACTCAAAAATGGTGCCAGAAGCTTGCAAATGATCCCCTGAAAGCTTTGGCGATGGAAACAGAAGGCTTTTTATCACAGGACAAGTAATCAGCCCTCAAAAACTTAACCGGCAGAAAATTTTTTTTTGAAAAAATCCCTAAGCCCCGGGGTCACAATTTCAGCAAAAATCTGACTTTTGGCAATTCACTCAAAAATGTTGCCAGAAGCTTGCAAATGATCCCCCGAAAGCTTTGGCGATGGAAACAGAAGGCTTTTTATCACAGGACAAGAAATCAGCCCTCAAAAACTTAACCGGCAGAAAATATTTTTTTGAAAAAATCCCTAAGCCCCGGGGTCACAATTTCAGCAAAAATCTGACTTTTGGCAATTCACTCAAAAATGGTGCCAGAAGCTTGCAAATGATCCCCTGAAAGCTTTGGCGATGTAAACAGAAGGCTTTTTATCACAGGACAAGAAATCAGCCCTCAAAAACTTAACCGGCAGAAAATATTTTTTTGAAAAAATCCCTAAGCCCCGGGGTCACAATTTCAGCAAAAATCTGACTTTTGGCAATTCACTCAAAAATGGTGCCAGAAGCTTGCAAATGATCCCCTGAAAGCTTTGGCGATCGAAACAGAAGGCTTTTTATCACAGGACAAGAAATCAGCCCTCAAAAACTTAACCGGCAGAAAATATTTATTTGAAAAAATCCCTAAGCCCCGGGGTCACAATTTCAGCAAAAATCTGACTTTTGGCAATTCACTCAAAAATGGTGCCAGAAGCTTGCAAATGATCCCCTGAAAGCTTTGGCGATGGAAACAGAAGGCTTTTTATCACAGGACAAGAAATCAGCCCTCAAAAACGTAACCGGCAGAAAATATTTTTTTGAAAAAATCCCTAAGCCCCGGGGTCACGATTTCAGCAAAAATCTGACTTTTGGCAGTTCACTCAAAAATGGTGCCAGAAGCTTGCAAATGATCCCCTGAAAGCTTTTGCCATGGAAACAGAAGTCTTTTTATCACAGGACAAGAAATCAGCCCTCAAAAATTTAAGCGGCAGAAAATATTTTTTTGAAAAAATCCCTAAGCCCCGGGGTCACAATTTCAGCAAAAATCTGACTTTTGGCAATTCACTCAAAAATGGTGCCAGAAGCTTGCAAATGATCCCCTGAAAGCTTTGGTGATGGAAACAGAATGCTTTTTATCACAGGACAAGAAATCAGCCCTCAAAAACTTAACCGGCAGAAAATATTTATTTGAAAAAATCCCTAAGCCCCGGGGTCACAATTTCAGCAAAAATCTGACTTTTGGCAATTCACTCAAAAATGGTGCCAGAAGCTTGCAAATGATCCCCTGAAAACTTTGGCGATGGAAACAGAAGGCTTTTTATCACAGGACAAGAAATCAGCCCTCAAAAACGTAACCGGCAGAAAATATTTTTCTGAAAAAATCCCTAAGCCCCGTAGTCACAATTTCAGCAAAAATCTGACTTTTGGCAATTCACTCAAAAATGGTGCCAGAAGCTTGCAAATGATCCCCTGAAAGCTTTGGCGATGGAAACAGAAGGCTTTTTATCACAGGACAAGAAATCAGCCCTCAAAAACTTAACCGGCAGAAAATTTTTTTTTGAAAAAATCCCTAAGCCCCGGGGTCACAATTTCAGCAAAAATCTGACTTTTGGCAATTCACTCAAAAATGGTGCCAGAAGCTTGCAAATGATCCCCTGAAAGCTTTGGCGATGGAAACAGAAGGCTTTTTATCACAGGACAAGAAATCAGCCCTCAAAAACTTAACCGGCAGAAAATATTTTTTTGAAAAAATCCCTAAGCCCCGGGGTCACAATTTCAGCAAAAATCTGACTTTTGGCAATTCACTCAAAAATGGTGCCAGAAGCTTGCAAATGATCCCCTGAAAGCTTTGGCGATCGAAACAGAAGGCTTTTTATCACAGGACAAGAAATCAGCCCTCAAAAACTTAACCGGCAGAAAATATTTTTTTGAAAAAATCCCTAAGCCCCGGTGTCACAATTTCAGCAAAAATCTGACTTTTGGCAATTCACTCAAAAATGGTGCCAGAAGCTTGCAAATGATCCCCTGAAAACTTTGGCGATGGAAACAGAAGGCTTTTTATCACAGGACAAGAAATCAGCCCTCAAAAACGTAACCGGCAGAAAATATTTTTCTGAAAAAATCCCTAAGCCCCGTAGTCACAATTTCAGCAAAAATCTGACTTTTGGCAATTCACTCAAAAATGGTGCCAGAAGCTTGCAAATGATCCCCTGAAAGGTTTGGCACCCGAAACAGAAGGCTTTTTATCACAGGACAAGAAATCAGCCCTCAAAAACTTAACCGGCAGAAATTTTTTTTTTGAAAAAATCCCTAAGCCCCGGGGTCACAATTTCAGCCAAAATCTGACTTTTGGCAATTCACTCAAAAATGGTGCCAGAAGCTTGCAAATGATCCCCTGAAAGCTTTGGCGATCGAAACAGAAGGCTTTTTATCACAGGACAAGAAATCAGCCCTCAAAAACTTAAGCTGCAGAAAATATTCTTTTGAAAAAATCCCTAAGCCCCGGGGTCACAATTTCAGCAAAAATCTGACTTTTGGCAATTCACTCAAAAATGGTGCCAGAAGCTTGCAAATGATCCCCTGAAAGCTTTGGCGATGGAAACAGAAGGCTTTTTATCACAGGACAAGAAATCAGCCCTCAAAAACTTAACCGGCAGAAAATATTCATTTGAAAAAATCCCTAAGCCCCGGGGTCACAATTTCAGCAAAAATCTGACTTTTGGCAATTCACTCAAAAATGGTGCCAGAAGCTTGCAAATGATCCCCTGAAAGCTTTGGCGATGGAAACAGAAGGCTTTTTATCACAGGACAAGTAATCAGCCCTCAAAAACTTAACCGGCAGAAAATTTTTTTTTGAAAAAATCCCTAAGCCCCGGGGTCACAATTTCAGCAAAAATCTGACTTTTGGCAATTCACTCAAAAATGGTGCCAGAAGCTTGCAAATGATCCCCTGAAAGCTTTGGCGATGGAAACAGAAGGCTTTTTATCACAGGACAAGAAATCAGCCCTCAAAAACTTAACCGGCAGAAATTTTTTTTTTGAAAAAATCCCTAAGCCCCGGGGTCACAATTTCAGCAAAAATCTGACTTTTGGCAATTCACTCAAAAATGGTGCCAGAAGCTTGCAAATGATCCCCTGAAAGCTTTGGCGATGGAAACAGAAGGCTTTTTATCACAGGACAAGAAATCAGCCCTTAAAAACTTAACCGGGAGAAAATATTTTTTTGAAAAAATCCCTAAGCCGATTTCAGCAAAAATCTGACTTTTGGCAATTCACTCAAAAATGGTGCCAACCGGTTGTAAATTGTCACCTGAAAGCTTTGTCGATGGAAACAGAAGGCTTTTTATCACAGGACAAGAAATCAGCCCTCAAAAACTTAACCGGCAGAAAATATTTTTTTGAAAAAATCCCTAAGCCCCGGGGTCACAATTTCAGCAAAAATCTGACTTTTGGCAATTCACTCAAAAATGGTGCCAGAAGCTTGCAAATGATCCGCTGAAAGCTTTGGCGATATAAACAGAAGGCTTTTTATCACAGGACAAGAAATCAGCCCTCAAAAACTTAACCGGCAGAAAATATTTTTTTGAAAAAAGCCCTAAGCCCCGGGGTCACAATTTCAGCAAAAATCTGACTTTTGGCAATTCACTCAAAAATGGTGCCAGAAGCTTGCAAATGATCCCCTGAAAGCTTTGGCGATCGAAACAGAAGGCTTTTTATCACAGGACAAGAAATCAGCCCTCAAAAACTTAACCGGCAGAAAATATTTATTTGAAAAAATCCCTAAGCCCCGGGGTCACAATTTCAGCAAAAATCTGACTTTTGGCAATTCACTCAAAAATGGTGCCAGAAGCTTGCAAATGATCCCCTGAAAGCTTTGGCGATGGAAACAGAAGGCTTTTTATCACAGGACAAGAAATCAGCCCTCAAAAACGTAACCGGCAGAAAATATTTTTTTGAAAAAATCCCTAAGCCCCGGGGTCACGATTTCAGCAAAAATCTGACTTTTGGCAGTTCACTCAAAAATGGTGCCAGAAGCTTGCAAATGATCCCCTGAAAGCTTTTGCCATGGAAACAGAAGTCTTTTTATCACAGGACAAGAAATCAGCCCTCAAAAACTTAAGCGGCAGAAAATATTTTTTTGAAAAAATCCCTAAGCCCCGGGGTCACAATTTCAGCAAAAATCTGACTTTTGGCAATTCACTCAAAAATGGTGCCAGAAGCTTGCAAATGATCCCCTGAAAGCTTTGGTGATGGAAACAGAATGCTTTTTATCACAGGACAAGAAATCAGCCCTCAAAAACTTAACCGGCAGAAAATATTTATTTGAAAAAATCCCTAAGCCCCGGGGTCACAATTTCAGCAAAAATCTGACTTTTGGCAATTCACTCAAAAATGGTGCCAGAAGCTTGCAAATGATCCCCTGAAAACTTTGGCGATGGAAACAGAAGGCTTTTTATCACAGGACAAGAAATCAGCCCTCAAAAACGTAACCGGCAGAAAATATTTTTCTGAAAAAATCCCTAAGCCCCGTAGTCACAATTTCAGCAAAAATCTGACTTTTGGCAATTCACTCAAAAATGGTGCCAGAAGCTTGCAAATGATCCCCTGAAAGCTTTGGCGATGGAAACAGAAGGCTTTTTATCACAGGACAAGAAATCAGCCCTCAAAAACTTAACCGGCAGAAATTTTTTTTTTGAAAAAATCCCTAAGCCCCGGGGTCACAATTTCAGCAAAAATCTGACTTTTGGCAATTCACTCAAAAATGGTGCCAGAAGCTTGCAAATGATCCCCTGAAAGCTTTGGCGATGGAAACAGAAGGCTTTTTATCACAGGACAAGAAATCAGCCCTCAAAAACTTAAGCGGCAGAAAATATTTTTTTGAAAAAATCCCTAAGCCCCGGGGTCACAATTTCAGCAAAAATCTGACTTTTGGCAATTCACTCAAAAATGGTGCCAGAAGCTTGCAAATGATCCCCCGAAAGCTTTGGCGATGGAAACAGAAGGCTTTTTATCACAGGACAAGAAATCAGCCCTCAAAAACTTAACCGGCAGAAAATATTTTTTTGAAAAAATCCCTAAGCCCCGGGGTCACAATTTCAGCAAAAATCTGACTTTTGGCAATTCACTCAAAAATGGTGCCAGAAGCTTGCAAATGATCCCCTGAAAGCTTTGGCGATGGAAACAGAAGGCTTTTTATCACAGGACAAGAAATCAGCCCTCAAAAACTTAAGCGGCAGAAAATATTTTTTTGAAAAAATCCCTAAGCCCCGGGGTCACAATTTCAGCAAAAATCTGACTTTTGGCAATTCACTCAAAAATGGTGCCAGAAGCTTGCAAATGATCCCCCGAAAGCTTTGGCGATGGAAACAGAAGGCTTTTTATCACAGGACAAGAAATCAGCCCTCAAAAACGTAACCGGCAGAAAATATTTTTTTGAAAAAATCCCTAAGCCCCGGGGTCACGATTTCAGCAAAAATCTGACTTTTGGCAGTTCACTCAAAAATGGTGCCAGAAGCTTGCAAATGATCCCCTGAAAGCTTTTGCCATGGAAACAGAAGTCTTTTTATCACAGGACAAGAAATCAGCCCTCAAAAACTTAAGCGGCAGAAAATATTTTTTTGAAAAAATCCCTAAGCCCCGGGGTCACAATTTCAGCAAAAATCTGACTTTTGGCAATTCACTCAAAAATGGTGCCAGAAGCTTGCAAATGATCCCCTGAAAGCTTTGGTGATGGAAACAGAATGCTTTTTATCACAGGACAAGAAATCAGCCCTCAAAAACTTAACCGGCAGAAAATATTTATTTGAAAAAATCCCTAAGCCCCGGGGTCACAATTTCAGCAAAAATCTGACTTTTGGCAATTCACTCAAAAATGGTGCCAGAAGCTTGCAAATGATCCCCTGAAAACTTTGGCGATGGAAACAGAAGGCTTTTTATCACAGGACAAGAAATCAGCCCTCAAAAACGTAACCGGCAGAAAATATTTTTCTGAAAAAATCCCTAAGCCCCGTAGTCACAATTTCAGCAAAAATCTGACTTTTGGCAATTCACTCAAAAATGGTGCCAGAAGCTTGCAAATGATCCCCTGAAAGCTTTGGCGATGGAAACAGAAGGCTTTTTATCACAGGACAAGAAATCAGCCCTCAAAAACTTAACCGGCAGAAAATTTTTTTTTGAAAAAATCCCTAAGCCCCGGGGTCACAATTTCAGCAAAAGTCTGACTTTTGGCAATTCACTCAAAAATGGTGCCAGAAGCTTGCAAATGATCCCCTGAAAGCTTTGGCGATGGAAACAGAAGGCTTTTTATCACAGGACAAGAAATCAGCCCTCAAAAACTTAAGCGGCAGAAAATATTTTTTTGAAAAAATCCCTAAGCCCCGGGGTCACAATTTCAGCAAAAATCTGACTTTTGGCAATTCACTCAAAAATGGTGCCAGAAGCTTGCAAATGATCCCCCGAAAGCTTTGGCGATGGAAACAGAAGGCTTTTTATCACAGGACAAGAAATCAGCCCTCAAAAACTTAACCGGCAGAAAATATTTTTTTGAAAAAATCCCTAAGCCCCGGGGTCACAATTTCAGCAAAAATCTGACTTTTGGCAATTCACTCAAAAATGGTGCCAGAAGCTTGCAAATGATCCCCTGAAAGCTTTGGCGATCGAAACAGAAGGCTTTTTATCACAGGACAAGAAATCAGCCCTCAAAAACTTAAGCGGCAGAAAATATTTTTTTGAAAAAATCCCTAAGCCCCGGGGTCACAATTTCAGCAAAAATCTGACTTTTGGCAATTCACTCAAAAATGGTGCCAGAAGCTTGCAAATGATCCCCTGAAAGCTTTGGCGATCGAAACAGAAGGCTTTTTATCACAGGACAAGAAATCAGCCCTCAAAAACTTAACCGGCAGAAAATATTTTTTTGAAAAAATCCCTAAGCCCCGGGGTCACAATTTCAGCAAAAATCTGACTTTTGGCAATTCACTCAAAAATGGTGCCAGAAGCTTGCAAATGATCCCCTGAAAACTTTGGCGATGGAAACAGAAGGCTTTTTATCACAGGACAAGAAATCAGCCCTCAAAAACGTAACCGGCAGAAAATATTTTTCTGAAAAAATCCCTAAGCCCCGTAGTCACAATTTCAGCAAAAATCTGACTTTTGGCAATTCACTCAAAAATGGTGCCAGAAGCTTGCAAATGATCCCCTGAAAGCTTTGGCGATCGAAACAGAAGGCTTTTTATCACAGGACAAGAAATCAGCCCTCAAAAACTTAACCGGCAGAAATTTTTTTTTTGAAAAAATCCCTAAGCCCCGGGGTCACAATTTCAGCCAAAATCTGATTTTTGGCAATTCACTCAAAAATGGTGCCAGAAGCTTGCAAATGATCCCCTGAAAGCTTTGGCGATCGAAACAGAAGGCTTTTTATCACAGGACAAGAAATCAGCCCTCAAAAACTTAAGCTGCAGAAAATATTCTTTTGAAAAAATCCCTAAGCCCCGGGGTCACAATTTCAGCAAAAATCTGACTTTTGGCAATTCACTCAAAAATGGTGCCAGAAGCTTGCAAATGATCCCCTGAAAGCTTTGGCGATGGAAACAGAAGGCTTTTTATCACAGGACAAGAAATCAGCCCTCAAAAACTTAACCGGCAGAAAATATTCATTTGAAAAAATCCCTAAGCCCCGGGGTCACAATTTCAGCAAAAATCTGACTTTTGGCAATTCACTCAAAAATGGTGCCAGAAGCTTGCAAATGATCCCCTGAAAGCTTTGGCGATGGAAACAGAAGGCTTTTTATCACAGGACAAGTAATCAGCCCTCAAAAACTTAACCGGCAGAAAATTTTTTTTTGAAAAAATCCCTAAGCCCCGGGGTCACAATTTCAGCAAAAATCTGACTTTTGGCAATTCACTCAAAAATGGTGCCAGAAGCTTGCAAATGATCCCCTGAAAGCTTTGGCGATGGAAACAGAAGGCTTTTTATCACAGGACAAGAAATCAGCCCTCAAAAACTTAACCGGCAGAAAATATTTTTTTGAAAAAATCCCTAAGCCCCGGGGTCACAATTTCAGCAAAAATCTGACTTTTGGCAATTCACTCAAAAATGGTGCCAGAAGCTTGCAAATGATCCCCTGAAAGCTTTGGCGATGGAAACAGAAGGCTTTTTATCACAGGACAAGAAATCAGCCCTTAAAAACTTAACCGGGAGAAAATATTTTTTTGAAAAAATCCCTAAGCCGATTTCAGCAAAAATCTGACTTTTGGCAATTCACTCAAAAATGGTGCCAACCGGTTGTAAATTGTCACCTGAAAGCTTTGTCGATGGAAACAGAAGGCTTTTTATCACAGGACAAGAAATCAGCCCTCAAAAACTTAACCGGCAGAATATATTTTTTTGAAAAAATCCCTAAGCCCCGGGGTCACAATTTCAGCAAAAATCTGACTTTTGGCAATTCACTCAAAAATGGTGCCAGAAGCTTGCAAATGATCCGCTGAAAGCTTTGGCGATATAAACAGAAGGCTTTTTATCACAGGACAAGAAATCAGCCCTCAAAAACTTAACCGGCAGAAAATATTTTTTTGAAAAAAGCCCTAAGCCCCGGGGTCACAATTTCAGCAAAAATCTGACTTTTGGCAATTCACTCAAAAATGGTGCCAGAAGCTTGCAAATGATCCCCTGAAAGCTTTGGCGATCGAAACAGAAGGCTTTTTATAACAGGACAAGAAATCAGCCCTCAAAAACTTAACCGGCAGAAAATATTTATTTGAAAAAATCCCTAAGCCCCGGGGTCACAATTTCAGCAAAAATCTGACTTTTGGCAATTCACTCAAAAATGGTGCCAGAAGCTTGCAAATGATCCCCTGAAAGCTTTGGCGATGGAAACAGAAGGCTTTTTATCACAGGACAAGAAATCAGCCCTCAAAAACGTAACCGGCAGAAAATATTTTTTTGAAAAAATCCCTAAGCCCCGGGGTCACGATTTCAGCAAAAATCTGACTTTTGGCAGTTCACTCAAAAATGGTGCCAGAAGCTTGCAAATGATCCCCTGAAAGCTTTTGCCATGGAAACAGAAGTCTTTTTATCACAGGACAAGAAATCAGCCCTCAAAAACTTAAGCGGCAGAAAATATTTTTTTGAAAAAATCCCTAAGCCCCGGGGTCACAATTTCAGCAAAAATCTGACTTTTGGCAATTCACTCAAAAATGGTGCCAGAAGCTTGCAAATGATCCCCTGAAAGCTTTGGTGATGGAAACAGAATGCTTTTTATCACAGGACAAGAAATCAGCCCTCAAAAACTTAACCGGCAGAAAATATTTATTTGAAAAAATCCCTAAGCCCCGGGGTCACAATTTCAGCAAAAATCTGACTTTTGGCAATTCACTCAAAAATGGTGCCAGAAGCTTGCAAATGATCCCCTGAAAACTTTGGCGATGGAAACAGAAGGCTTTTTATCACAGGACAAGAAATCAGCCCTCAAAAACGTAACCGGCAGAAAATATTTTTCTGAAAAAATCCCTAAGCCCCGTAGTCACAATTTCAGCAAAAATCTGACTTTTGGCAATTCACTCAAAAATGGTGCCAGAAGCTTGCAAATGATCCCCTGAAAGCTTTGGCGATGGAAACAGAAGGCTTTTTATCACAGGACAAGAAATCAGCCCTCAAAAACTTAACTGGCAGAAAATTTTTTTTTGAAAAAATCCCTAAGCCCCGGGGTCACAATTTCAGCAAAAATCTGACTTTTGGCAATTCACTCAAAAATGGTGCCAGAAGCTTGCAAATGATCCCCTGAAAGCTTTGGCGATGGAAACAGAAGGCTTTTTATCACAGGACAAGAAATCAGCCCTCAAAAACTTAACCGGCAGAAAATATTTTTTTCAAAAAATCCCTAAGCCCCGGGGTCACAATTTCAGCAAAAATCTGACTTTTGGCAATTCACTCAAAAATGGTGCCAGAAGCTTGCAAATGATCCCCTGAAAGCTTTGGCGATCGAAACAGAAGGCTTTTTATTACAGGACAAGAAATCAGCCCTCAAAAACTTAACCGGCAGAAAATATTTTTTTGAAAAAATCCCTAAGCCCCGGGGTCACAATTTCAGCAAAAATCTGACTTTTGGCAATTCACTCAAAGATGGTGCCAGAAGCTTGCAAATGATCCCCTGAAAGCTTTGGCGATCGAAACAGAAGGCTTTTTATCACAGGACAAGAAATCAGCCCTCAAAAACTTAACCGGCAGAAAATATTTTTTTGAAAAAATCCCTAAGCCCCGGGGTCACAATTTCAGCAAAAATCTGACTTTTGGCAATTCACTCAAAAATGGTGCCAGAAGCTTGCAAATGATCCCCTGAAAACTTTGGCGATGGAAACAGAAGGCTTTTTATCACAGGACAAGAAATCAGCCCTCAAAAACGTAACCGGCAGAAAATATTTTTCTGAAAAAATCCCTAAGCCCCGTAGTCACAATTTCAGCAAAAATCTGACTTTTGGCAATTCACTCAAAAATGGTGCCAGAAGCTTGCAAATGATCCCCTGAAAGCTTTGGCGATGGAAACAGAAGGCTTTTTATCACAGGACAAGAAATCAGCCCTCAAAAACTTAACCGGCAGAAATTTTTTTTTTGAAAAAATCCCTAAGCCCCGGGGTCACAATTTCAGCCAAAATCTGACTTTTGGCAATTCACTCAAAAATGGTGCCAGAAGCTTGCAAATGATCCCCTGAAAGCTTTGGCGATCGAAACAGAAGGCTTTTTATCACAGGACAAGAAATCAGCCCTCAAAAACTTAAGCTGCAGAAAATATTCTTTTGAAAAAATCCCTAAGCCCCGGGGTCACAATTTCAGCAAAAATCTGACTTTTGGCAATTCACTCAAAAATGGTGCCAGAAGCTTGCAAATGATCCCCTGAAAGCTTTGGCGATGGAAACAGAAGGCTTTTTATCACAGGACAAGAAATCAGCCCTCAAAAACTTAACCGGCAGAAAATATTCATTTGAAAAAATCCCTAAGCCCCGGGGTCACAATTTCAGCAAAAATCTGACTTTTGGCAATTCACTCAAAAATGGTGCCAGAAGCTTGCAAATGATCCCCTGAAAGCTTTGGCGATGGAAACAGAAGGCTTTTTATCACAGGACAAGTAATCAGCCCTCAAAAACTTAACCGGCAGAAAATTTTTTTTTGAAAAAATCCCTAAGCCCCGGGGTCACAATTTCAGCAAAAATTTGACTTTTGGCAATTCACTCAAAAATGGTGCCAGAAGCTTGCAAATGATCCCCTGAAAGCTTTGGCGATGGAAACAGAAGGCTTTTTATCACAGGACAAGAAATCAGCCCTCAAAAACTTAACCGGCAGAAAATATTTTTTTGAAAAAATCCCTAAGCCCCGGGGTCACAATTTCAGCAAAAATCTGACTTTTGGCAATTCACTCAAAAATGGTGCCAGAAGCTTGCAAATGATCCCCTGAAAGCTTTGGCGATGGAAACAGAAGGCTTTTTATCACAGGACAAGAAATCAGCCCTTAAAAACTTAACCGGGAGAAAATATTTTTTTGAAAAAATCCCTAAGCCGATTTCAGCAAAAATCTGACTTTTGGCAATTCACTCAAAAATGGTGCCAACCGGTTGTAAATTGTCACCTGAAAGCTTTGTCGATGGAAACAGAAGGCTTTTTATCACAGGACAAGAAATCAGCCCTCAAAAACTTAACCGGCAGAAAATATTTTTTTGAAAAAATCCCTAAGCCCCGGGGTCACAATTTCAGCAAAAATCTGACTTTTGGCAATTCACTCAAAAATGGTGCCAGAAGCTTGCAAATGATCCGCTGAAAGCTTTGGCGGTATAAACAGAAGGCTTTTTATCACAGGACAAGAAATCAGCCCTCAAAAACTTAACCGGCAGAAAATATTTTTTTGAAAAAAGCCCTAAGCCCCGGGGTCACAATTTCAGCAAAAATCTGACTTTTGGCAATTCACTCAAAAATGGTGCCAGAAGCTTGAAAATGATCCCGTGAAAGCTTTGGCGATGGAAACAGAAGGCTTTTTATCACAGGACAAGAAATCAGCCCTCAAAAACTAAACCGGCAGAATTTTTTTTTGAAAAATTCCCTAAGCCCCGCGGTCACAATTTCAGCCAAAATCTGACTTTTGGCAATTCACTCAAAAATGGTGCCAGAAGCTTGCAAATGATCCCCAGAAAGCTTTGGCGATGGAAACAGAAGGCTTTTTATCACAGGACAAGAAATCAGCCCTCAAAAACTTAATCGGCAGAAAATATTTTTTTGAAAAAATCCCTAAGCCCCAGGGTCACAATTTCAGCCAAAATCTGACTTTTGGCAATTCACTCAAAAATGGTGGCAGAAGCTTGCAAATGATCCCCTGAAAGCTTTGGCGATGGAAGCAGAAGGCTTTTTATCACAGGACAAGAAATCAGCCCTCAAAAACTTAACCGGCAGAAAATATTTTTTTGAAAAAATCCCTAAGCCCCGGGGTCACAATTTCAGCAAAAATCTGACTTTTGGCAATTCACTCAAAAATGGTGCCAACCGGTTATAAATTGTCACCTGAAAGCTTTGGCGATGGAAACAGAAGGCTTTTTATCACAGGACAAGAAATCAGCCCTCAAAAACTTAACCGGCAGAAAATATTTTTTTGAAAAAATCCCTAAGCCCCGGGGTCACAATTTCAGCAAAAATCTGACTTTTGGCAATTTGTGGAGTTTGGAACTAACAGGGTTAAAACTCACTGGTGTCCTGTATCTGGTTCTGGGAGGAGCTGGGAGGAGCTACATGCCGAGAAGTGCGTCACAGGATGTTGTTCTGACGCTCTTCAGATCTGTCTCTGCAACGGACAGAGAAGCAGCCCAACTTAGAGGCTGCTGGGCGAGTGCTTTGGAAAAGCACAAAAACATGCCGGAATGTTCCGATGGTGTCTGACTGATTTATTGCTCTGTAAATAAAGCTACTAGAGATTAGAACGGACCGTCTCTGGACCTGATTTATCCCTATTCTCACACGGAAGCAGGACCGTTGCCGCTACTCTGCTATCTTGCCAGGTCATTTTTTCCCAGCAGAGTTCTCACAGGGAAGAGTGACTGGACGGCAAATTATCTTCACTTTAAGAGGTTATGGATGATCCGCGTCTCCTGATAAGTGTGAGAAGGGAGGAAGGCTGCCAGCTTTGAGTTGCTGTGATCTCCTGCCAGGGAGGGCAGTGAGGAATGCTGGTGATCGGAGCCAAGAGCCAAGAGAGACGGCTGCTTCGGAGGAGGTCCAGCTTGATGGCAAACGTGTGAGTACGCTTGTGAGAAGCCCTGGGGGGAGGAGATGGCTGCTGCTCAGGCACAGCAGGGCCATGAAAGCTTCAACATCCCCTTCGAAAGGCTCAATGGGGCCAATTGGGAGGCCTGGAGTAAGAGCATGCACCGCTGGCTGGCAGAGAGGAAGCTGTGGGACTGCACCCAGGCTGATCCAGTCCATGCCCAGTCCAGTGAGAGGTCTGCAGAAGCTTGTGAAGCAGACGTGGCTGCTCTGGAGAGAGAGCAAAGGGTGCTAGCCGTTTTAAGGGTCAGCGTTGGTACTTGGCTGTTGCCAAAGCTCCAAGGGAGGAAGCCCTGGGTCGCGTGGCAGGCACTGAAGATGGCATGTCAAGCCTTAGTGGGAGCCACACCAGAGGGGGCTGAGAGTTGCCCAGAGAAAGCCCAAAATTCAGAGGGAGCTGTTTTGGGAAGCTGTTTCCGTGCTTCACCACATCTGTGTGATGGACTGTGTGCTGGAGAGAGGCTGAGAGCTGGGAAGAGGAACGCAGTTGCAGGCTGTTCCTTAGGCAGCAGAGCACCCAAGAGTGGGGGTGCAAGCCGATCCAAGAGCTCTGCGAAAGCCAAAGTCTCCAAGAGTTGTTTGTGCTTTGTGGCGTCGTCCAACAGCGCTGGGAAGCATCCGCTAGAGGCCCAGGCTGCCAAGGACACCAGCTGGCGTGGAATGTCAACAAAGCAGGTTCCCAGGGCCGGTGCTCAGCAGAGGCGTGAGAAAGCTGCAGGCCAGGAGGAAGACAAGGTGCCTTATCACCTCACAGCTGCATTCGTCTCCCTGGGAAGCAGTGAAAGCCCTAGTCGCGGGAAGGCTGTGGCCATGGCAACCAAGAAGGACACTGACAGTGGGGGTGCAACCAACGCCATGGCATCTTTGGAAAACAGCCAGAGAGACACCTTTTCTCTGATCATCGATTCAGGAGCTTCGCATTGCCTCGTTAACTCCAGAGAGCTCCTGAGGAACTGCAAGACAGTTAAAACTGCACGCTCTGTTATTTTAGCAGATGGGTCAAAAAGACCACTGACTGAATCTGGGTCTTTGTTTTGCTCTTTTCTAGGTTGTGAAGTGCCAGCTTATTACGTCCCAGAACTCGCCCATTCTCTTTTGAGTGTGTCAGCATTATTGGCTATTGGAATTGATGTCTTATTCTCTAACAATTTGTGCTCTTTTTACAGGGATGGGAAGAAGATCTACAGTGTTGAGAGGAAAGACAGGCTCTTTCTGGTGGAGCTGCCCATTGAAAATGGGGCTGGTGGGAAAATGGGACTGGTGGAAAATGTGGCTAGTGGGTCCATTGATAATGCCCAAGTGCAGTGTGCTAATGTCCCACCACACAATGATTGTATCCATCTGTGGCACAGAAAATTTGGGCACGCAGCGTGGTCGTATGTGCGTAAAGCTGCAGAGAACACAATTGGGTGTAGGTTCAAGGCATGTGACAAATTCCTGGATTGTCAAGCCTGTAAGCAATCAAAGGTCACAACATGCACATACCCCAGGTCAGAGAGAAGGACCAGCAAACCTTTTGAACTGGTCCATGCAGATTTGTCAGGGCCCATGCCAACACCTTCTTTAGCTGGGTCTAAATGGATTCTGATTCTGATTGATGATTTTTCGAGACACACCTGGCTGTTTACGCTTAGATGCAAATCAGAAGCAGCTGCACTGATCAGGGATTGGATCACAGCGGTAGAGCTGCGTTTCTCTACCAGGGTGATTTCCTTTCAATCTGATCGCGGGGGGGAATTCACAGGTTCTGCGCTGCAATCGTTTTTCAGGCAGAAAGGTATCAGTCATCGTTTGACTGCCCCCTACTCTCCGCAACAGAACGGGTTGGCGGAGAGGAAGTTTCGCACTTTACAGGAATCAGCGCATGCTATGTTGGCAGACTCGGGATTGCCACAGCGCTTTTGGGCTGAAAGTTATAAGACAGCATGCTTTGTGCAGAACAGGGTGTTCAATTCAAGTGTAGGAGACACACCGTACTTTCTGCTTCATGGAAAGAAACCGAAGGTGGACTTTCTGCACGTTTTTGGTTCGCAGGCTTGGGTTCTGGTTCCAAAGGCCATGCGCAGAAAGGGTGAGCCAAGGTCTAGGAAGATGATCTTTGTAGGCTATGAGCCGGGTTCAAAGGCGTGGCGTTTCACATACCCTGCTGGCGACCAGTCTAAGCTGCTTATTAGCGGCAGTGCTGAGTTTTGCGAGCAGAGTGGGTGGAAACGTCTTCACGGAAACCCAGATGTTCTGTTAGACTCAGGTGATGAGGAGGAGGAGGACGAGGCTGAACCTGTTGCTGAGGCGCACGGTCAACAGCCACAGAGTCCAGAGCAGGGATCTCCAAGGCAGAGGCCTCAAACCTCTCCAAAAGGGAGTCCCAAGACCCCTCCACAGGTCTCTGTAAAGTCTGAGCCGAGGAGTGAACCATCCTCGCCAGCAGAACCAGCTGTACGCCCGAAACGGCGCAGCAGGTCAGAGGGGGAGGTTTCTGACACAGGAGATGGTAGGGCTGATCCAGGTGAATCAGGCGCAGGTCCGGAATTCACTCTGAGGAGGTCAGCTAGGTCAACCAAGGGTAAGCCTCCTGAAAGGTATGAAGCCACTAGTGTTTGGGTTGGTGTGGCTAGGTGTGAGCCTGAATCCTTTGAGGATGTTCAGAAGTTGCCTCAGGAAGAAGCTAGCAAATGGCGTGAGGCGATGCAGAAGGAGATGAACTCAATGAAGTCTCTTGGTGTGTTCTCACTAACTCAGCTGCCGGCTAACCAGCGAGCTGTTAGTTGTAGGTGGATTTACCGCTTGAAACCCACAGAAACGGGAGAACCACAGTACAAAGCGAGATTAGTGGCACGTGGATTCACACAGAAAAAGGGTGTCCACTTCACAGAGGTTTATTCGCCGACCTCAAGAGCGGAGACTTTGAGAATGTTTTTGGCGATAGCAGCACAGAGAGGTTGGAAGGTGAACCATTTTGATGTAGATGTTGCCTACCTAAATTCAGATCTCCAGGAGGAGTTGTACATGCTTCCTCCTCCAGGGTTTGAAGTCAGTGAGCAAGGAGTCGTGTGGCGGTTGCACAAATCCATCTATGGATTACGCCAATCTGCCAGGAATTGGAATATGTGCCTACATGAAGCCTTAGAGGAGCTAGGTTTTAAGAGGTCTGTTGCAGACAGTTGCCTGTACCTGAAGAGGTCAGGAGAGACACAGGAAGTGATTCTTGTCTTTGTTGATGATATCTTAATGATGGCACAGACTAGTGAGCAGGTGAAGAAGTTTGCTAGGGAACTTGGAAAGCGGTTCAAGCTGAAGCAGCTTGGGGATGTCAAATCCTACTTAGGTGTTCAGATAGCGAAGACTGAGGATGGTAGCTTTTTGCTTAGCCAGAAAGGTAAGATTGAACAGTTGCTTGAGAAGTTCAGGATGTCTGATTGTGCAGGTGCCAGGTCACCCATGGAAGCTGGATACGTAAAGGAATTTCAGCAAGTAGAACGCGCTGCGTTTGAAAATACTGAAGTATTTCAGTCAGCCCTAGGGAGTTTGTTCTACTTGTCTCAATGGAGCAGACCAGACATTGCGTTTGCTGTCAATCTGCTCAGCAGAGAGGCATCAAACCCCAGTGTGCAAGCCTGGAATGGCATCAAGAGAGTTCTGAGGTATTTGCAGGAAACCAAAGACTTTTGTCTTAGGTTGCCAGCTCAAGGAGAAGTGAAGCTGACTTGCTTTGTGGATTCGGATTGGGCTAACTCTGAAGATCGCAAATCAGTGTCAGGCCTAGTGGTGAAGTTTGGGGACTCTATAGTTGGGTGGAGGTCCCGGAAGCAAAGTCTCATAGCGCTTTCATCTACTGAAGCCGAGTTCAGTGCGCTATCAGATGCTTGTAGAGAGCTGGAGTTCTATGTGTGTTTGGTCAAGGAAATCTGTGGAGAGAATTGTCTGCCTGTTGTGGTGCATGAGGACAATCAACCTTGCCTCAAATTGGCTGAGACGGGGCAATTCAAGGCGAGGACCAAACATTTGGACATACGTTTCCGGAATGTATGTCAGAGCGTTCATGAGGGGCTAGTTGCTCTGAAATACTGTCCCTCAACAAAGAACCTCGCTGATGGTTTCACAAAACCATTAACCTTCCAGAAGCACGAGGAGTTCTGTGAGGGTCTGTGTATAGGGAAAGCATTGTTGACTGTTGTCTCCAGATGCAGGACAAGAGGGGGTGTGGAGTTTGGAACTAACAGGGTTAAAACTCACTGGTGTCCTGTATCTGGTTCTGGGAGGAGCTGGGAGGAGCTACATGCCGAGAAGTGCGTCACAGGATGTTGTTCTGACGCTCTTCAGATCTGTCTCTGCAACGGACAGAGAAGCAGCCCAACTTAGAGGCTGCTGGGCGAGTGCTTTGGAAAAGCACAAAAACATGCCGGAATGTTCCGATGGTGTCTGACTGATTTATTGCTCTGTAAATAAAGCTACTAGAGATTAGAACGGACCGTCTCTGGACCTGATTTATCCCTATTCTCACACGGAAGCAGGACCGTTGCCGCTACTCTGCTATCTTGCCAGGTCATTTTTTCCCAGCAGAGTTCTCACAGGGAAGAGTGACTGGACGGCAAATTATCTTCACTCAAAAATGGTGCCAGAAGCTTGCAAATGTTCCCCTGAAAGCTATGCGATGGAAACAGAAGGCTTTTTATCACAGGACAAGAAATCAGCCCTCAAAAACTTAACCGGCAGAAAATATTTTTTTGAAAAAATCCCTAAGCCCCGGGGTCACGATTTCAGCAAAAATCTGACTTTTGGCAATTCACTCAAAAATGGTGCCAACCGGTTGTAAATTGTCACCTGAAAGCTTTGGCGATGGAATCAGAAGGCTTTTTATCACAGGACAAGAAATCAGCCCTCAAAAACGTAACCGGCAGAAAATATTTTTTTGAAAAAATCCCTAAGCCCCGGGGTCACGATTTCAGCAAAAATCTGACTTTTGGCAGTTCACTCAAAAATGGTGCCAGAAGCTTGCAAATGATCCCCTGAAAGCTTTGGCGATGGAAACAGAAGGCTTTTTATCACAGGACAAGAAATCAGCCCTCAAAAACTTAACCGGCAGAAAATATTTTTTTGAAAAAATCCCTAAGCCCCGGGGTCACAATTTCAGCAAAAATCTGACTTTTGGCAATTCACTCAAAAATGGTGCCAACCGGTTGTAAATTGTCACCTGAAAGCTTTGGCGATGGAAACAGAAGGCTTTTTATCACAGGACAAGAAATCAGCCCTCAAAAACTTAACCGGCAGAAAATATTTTTTTGAAAAAATCCCTAAGCCCCGGGGTCACAATTTCAGCAAAAATCTGACTTTTGGCAATTCACTCAAAAATGGTGCCAGAAGCTTGCAAATGATCCCCTGAAAGCTTTGCGATGGAAACAGAAGGCTTTTTATCACAGGACAAGAAATCAGCCCTCAAAAACTTAACCGGCAGAAAATATTTTTTTGAAAAAATCCCTTACGCCCCGGGGTCACGATTTCAGCAAAAATCTGACTTTTGGCAATTCACTCAAAAATGGTGCCAACCGGTTGTAAATTGTCACCTGAAAGCTTTGGCGATGGAAACAGAAGGCTTTTTATCACAGGACAAGAAATCAGCCCTCAAAAACGTAACCGGCAGAAAATATTTTTTTGAAAAAATCCCTAAGCCCCGGGGTCACGATTTCAGCAAAAATCTGACTTTTGGCAGTTCACTCAAAAATGGTGCCAGAAGCTTGCAAATGATCCCCTGAAAGCTTTGGCGATGGAAACAGAAGGCTTTTTATCACAGGACAAGAAATCAGCCCTCAAAAACTTAACCGGGAGAAAATATTTTTTGGAAAAAACACCTAAGCCCCGGGGTCACAATTTCAGCAAAAATCTGACTTTTGGCAATTCACTCAAAAATGGTTCCAAGAGCTTAAAAATGCTCCCCTGAAAGCTTTGGCGATGGAAAGAGAAGGCTTTTTATCACAGGACAAGAAATCAGCCCTCAAAAACGTAACCGGCAGAAAATATTTTTTTGAAACAATCCCTAAGCCCCGGGGTCACGATTTCAGCAAAAATCTGACTTTTGGCAGTTCACTCAAAAATGGTGCCAGAAGCTTGCAAATGATCCCCTGAAAGCTTTGGCGATGGAAACAGAAGGCTTTTTATCACAGGACAAGAAATCAGCCCTCAAAAACTTAACCGGGAGAAAATATTTTTTGGAAAAAACACCTAAGCCCCGGGGTCACAATTTCAGCCAAAATCTGACTTTTGGCAATTCACTCAAAAATGGTGCCAGAAGCTTGCAAATGATCCCCTGAAAACTTTGCGATGGAAACAGAAGGCTTTTTATCACAGGACAAGAAATCAGCCCTCAAAAACTTAACCGGCAGAAAATATTTTTTTGAAAAAATCCCTAAGCCCCGGGGTCACGATTTCAGCAAAAATCTGACTTTTGGCAATTCACTCCAAAATGGTGCCAACTGGTTGTAAATTGTCACCTGAAAGCTTTGGCGATGGAAACAGAAGGCTTTTTATCACAGGACAAGAAATCAGCCCTCAAAAACTTAACCGGCAGAAAATATTTTTTTGAAAAAATCCCTAAGCCCCGGGGTCACAATTTCAGCAAAAATCTGACTTTTGGCAATTCTCTCAAAAATGGTGCCAAAAGATTGAAAATGCTCTCCTGAAAGGTTTGGCACTCGAAACAGAAAGCTTTTTATCACAGGACAAGAAATCAGCCCTCAAAAACTTAACCGGCAGAAAATATTTTTTTGAAAAAATCCCTAAGCCCCGGGGTCACGATTTCAGCAAAAATCTGACTTTTGGCAGTTCACTCAAAAATGGTGCCAGAAGCTTGCAAATGATCCCCTGAAAGCTTTGGCGATGGAAACAGAAGGCTTTTTATCACAGGACAAGAAATCAGCCCTCAAAAACTTAACCGGGAGAAAATATTTTTTGGAAAAAACACCTAAGCTCCGGGGTCACAATTTCAGCCAAAATCTGACTTTTGGCAATTCACTCAAAAATGGTGCCAGAAGCTTGCAAATGATCCCCTGAAAGCTTTGCGATGGAAACAGAAGGCTTTTTATCACAGGACAAGAAATCAGCCCTAAAAAACTTAACCGGCAGAAAATATTTTTTTGAAAAAATCCCTAAGCCCCGGGGTCACAATTTCAGCAAAAATCTGACTTTTGGCAATTCACTCAAAAATGGTTCCAAGAGCTTAAAAATGCTCCCCTGAAAGCTTTGGCGATGGAAAGAGAAGGCTTTTTATCACAGGACAAGAAATCAGCCCTCAAAAACGTAACCGGCAGAAAATATTTTTTTGAAAAAATCCCTAAGCCCCGGGGTCACGATTTCAGCAAAAATCTGACTTTTGGCAGTTCACTCAAAAATGGTGCCAGAAGCTTGCAAATGATCCCCTGAAAGCTTTGGCGATGGAAACATAAGGCTTTTTATCACAGGACAAGAAATCAGCCCTCAAAAACTTAACCGGGAGAAAATATTTTTTGGAAAAAACACCTAAGCCCCGGGGTCACAATTTCAGCCAAAATCTGACTTTTGGCAATTCACTCAAAAATGGTGCCAGAAGCTTGCAAATGATCCCCTGAAAACTTTGCGATGGAAACAGAAGGCTTTTTATCACAGGACAAGAAATCAGCCCTCAAAAACTTAACCGGCAGAAAATATTTTTTTGAAAAAATCCCTAAGCCGGTCACAATTTCAGCAAAAATCTGACTTTTGGCAATTCTCTCAAAAATGGTGCCAAAAGATTGAAAATGCTCTCCTGAAAGGTTTGGCACTCGAAACAGAAAGCTTTTTATCACAGGACAAGAAATCAGCCCTCAAAAACTTAACCGGCAGAAAATATTTTTTTGAAAAAATCCCTAAGCCCCGGGGTCACAATTTCAGCAAAAATCTGACTTTTGGCAATTCACTCAAAAATGGTGCCAGAAGCTTGCAAATGATCCCCTGAAAGCTTTGCGATGGAAACAGAAGGCTTTTTATCACAGGACAAGAAATCAGCCCTCAAAAACTTAACCGGCAGAAAATATTTTTTTGAAAAAATCCCTTACGCCCCGGGGTCACAATTTCAGCAAAAATCTGACTTTTGGCAATTCACTCAAAAATGGTGCCAACCGGTTTTAAATTGTCACCTGAAAGCTTTGGCGATGGAAACAGAAGGCTTTTTATCACAGGACAAGAAATCAGCCCTCAAAAACGTAACCGGCAGAAAATATTTTTTTGAAAAAATCCCTAAGCCCCGGGGTCACGATTTCAGCAAAAATCTGACTTTTGGCAGTTCACTCAAAAATGGTGCCAGAAGCTTGCAAATGATCCCCTGAAAGCTTTGGCGATGGAAACAGAAGGCTTTTTATCACAGGACAAGAAATCAGCCCTCAAAAACTTAACCGGGAGAAAATATTTTTTGGAAAAAACACCTAAGCTCCGGGGTCACAATTTCAGCCAAAATCTGACTTTTGGCAATTCACTCAAAAATGGTGCCAGAAGCTTGCAAATGATCCCCTGAAAGCTTTGCGATGGAAACAGAAGGCTTTTTATCACAGGACAAGAAATCAGCCCTAAAAAACTTAACCGGCAGAAAATATTTTTTTGAAAAAATCCCTTACGCCCCGGGGTCACGATTTCAGCAAAAATCTGACTTTTGGCAATTCACTCAAAAATGGTGCCA
Organism: Podarcis vaucheri; assembly: GCF_965113315.1. Lineage (NCBI taxonomy): Eukaryota > Metazoa > Chordata > Lepidosauria > Squamata > Lacertidae > Podarcis > Podarcis vaucheri. The sequence continues at coordinate 1,470,078 of NW_028118808.1, read as the reverse complement.
ACCGGTTGTAAATTGTCACCTGAAAGCTTTGGCGATGGAAACAGAAGGCTTTTTATCACAGGACAAGAAATCAGCCCTCAAAAACTTAACCGGCAGAAAATATTTTTTTGAAAAAATCCCTAAGCCCCGGGGTCACAATTTCAGCAAAAATCTGACTTTTGGCAATTCACTCAAAAATGGTGCCAACCGGTTGTAAATTGTCACCTGAAAGCTTTGGCGATGGAAACAGAAGGCTTTTTATCACAGGACAAGAAATCAGCCCTCAAAAACTTAACCGGCAGAAAATATTTTTTTGAAAAAATCCCTAAGCCCCGGGGTCACAATTTCAGCAAAAATCTGACTTTTGGCAATTCACTCAAAAATGGTTCCAAGAGCTTAAAAATGCTCCCCTGAAAGCTTTGGCGATGGAAAGAGAAGGCTTTTTATCACAGGACAAGAAATCAGCCCTCAAAAACGTAACCGGCAGAAAATATTTTTTTGAAAAAATCCCTAAGCCCCGGGGTCACGATTTCAGCAAAAATCTGACTTTTGGCAGTTCACTCAAAAATGGTGCCAGAAGCTTGCAAATGATCCCCTGAAAGCTTTGGCGATGGAAACATAAGGTTTTTTATCACAGGACAAGAAATCAGCCCTCAAAAACTTAACCGGGAGAAAATATTTTTTGGAAAAAACACCTAAGCCCCGGGGTCACAATTTCAGCCAAAATCTGACTTTTGGCAATTCACTCAAAAATGGTGCCAGAAGCTTGCAAATGATCCCCTGAAAACTTTGCGATGGAAACAGAAGGCTTTTTATCACAGGACAAGAAATCAGCCCTCAAAAACTTAACCGGCAGAAAATATTTTTTTGAAAAAATCCCTAAGCCCCGGGGTCACGATTTCAGCAAAAATCTGACTTTTGGCAATTCACTCCAAAATGGTGCCAACCGGTTGTAAATTGTCACCTGAAAGCTTTGGCGATGGAAACAGAAGGCTTTTTATCACAGGACAAGAAATCAGCCCTCAAAAACTTAACCGGCAGAAAATATTTTTTTGAAAAAATCCCTAAGCCCCGGGGTCACAATTTCAGCAAAAATCTGACTTTTGGCAATTCACTCAAAAATGGTGCCAGAAGCTTGCAAATGATCCCCTGAAAGCTTTGGCGATGGAAACAGAAGGCTTTTTATCACAGGACAAGAAATCAGCCCTCAAAAACGTAACCGGCAGAAAATATTTTTTTGAAAAAATCCCTAAGCCCCAGGGTCACAATTTCAGCAAAAATCTGACTTTTGGCAATTCACTCAAAAATGGTGCCAGAAGCTTGCAAATGATCCCCTGAAAGCTTTGGCGATGGAAACAGAAGGCTTTTTATCACAGGACAAGAAATCAGCCCTCAAAAACTAAACCGGCAGAATTTTTTTTTGAAAAATTCCCTAAGCCCCGCGGTCACAATTTCAGCCAAAATCTGACTTTTGGCAATTCACTCAAAAATGGTGCCAGAAGCTTGCAAATGATCCCCTGAAAGCTTTGGCGATGGAAACAGAAGGCTTTTTATCACAGGACAAGAAATCAGCCCTCAAAAACTTAACCGGCAGAAAATATTTTTTTGAAAAAATCCCTAAGCCCCAGGGTCACAATTTCAGCAAAAATCTGACTTTTGGCAATTCACTCAAAAATGGTGCCAGAAGCTTGCAAATGATCCCCTGAAAGCTTTGGCGATGGAAACAGAAGGCTTTTTATCACAGGACAAGAAATCAGCCCTCAAAAACTTAACCGGCAGAAAATATTTTTTTGAAAAAATCCCTAAGCCCCAGGGTCACAATTTCAGCAAAAATCTGACTTTTGGCAATTCACTCAAAAATGGTGCCAGAAGCTTGCAAATGATCCCCTGAAAGCTTTGGCGATGGAAACAGAAGGCTTTTTATCACAGGACAAGAAATCAGCCCTCAAAAACTTAACCGGCAGAAAATATTTTTTTGAAAAAATCCCTCAGCCCCAGGGTCACAATTTCAGCCAAAATCTGACTTTTGGCAATTCACTCAAAAATGGTGCCAGAAGCTTGCAAATGATCCCCTGAAAGCTTTGGCGATGGAAACAGAAGGCTTTTTATCACAGGACAAGAAATCAGCCCTCAAAAACTTAACTGGCAGAAAATATTTTTTTGAAAAAATCCCTAAGCCCCAGGGTCACAATTTCAGCCAAAATCTGACTTTTGGCAATTCACTCAAAAATGGTGCCAGAAGCTTGCAAATGATCCCCTGAAAGCTTTGGCGATCGAAACAGAAGGCTTTTTATCACAGGACAAGAAATCAGCCCTCAAAAACTTAACCGGCAGAAAATATTTTTTTGAAAAAATCCCTAAGCCCCAGGGTCACAATTTCAGCAAAAATCTGACTTTTGGAAATTCACTCAAAAATGGTGCCAGAAGCTTGCAAATGATCCCCTGAAAGCTTTGGCGATGGAAACAGAAGGCTTTTTATCACAGGACAAGAAATCAGCCCTCAAAAACTTAACCGGCAGAAAATATTTTTTTGAAAAAATCCCTAAGCCCCAGGGTCACAATTTCAGCAAAAATCTGACTTTTGGCAATTCACTCAAAAATGGTGCCAGAAGCTTGCAAATGATCCCCTGAAAGCTTTGGCGATGGAAACAGAAGGCTTTTTATCACAGGACAAGAAATCAGCCCTCAAAAACTTAACCGGCAGAAAATATTTTTTTGAAAAAATCCCTAAGCCCCAGGGTCACAATTTCAGCAAAAATCTGACTTTTGGCAATTCACTCAAAAATGGTGCCAGAAGCTTGCAAATGATCCCCTGAAAGCTTTGGCGATGGAAACAGAAGGCTTTTTATCACAGGACAAGAAATCAGCCCTCAAAAACTTAACCGGCAGAAAATATTTTTTTGAAAAAACACCTAAGCCCCGGGGTCACAATTTCAGCAAAAATCTGACTTTTGGCAATTCACTCAAAAATGGTGCCAGAAGCTTGCAAATGATCCCCTGAAAGCTTTGGCGATGGAAACAGAAGGCTTTTTATCACAGGACAAGAAATCAGCCCTCAAAAACTTAACCGGCAGAAAATATTTTTTTGAAAAAACACCTAAGCCCCGGGGTCACAATTTCAGCCAAAATCTGACTTTTGGCAATTCACTCAAAAATGGTGCCAGAAGCTTTGGCGATGGAAACAGAAGGCTTTTTATCACAGGACAAGAAATCAGCCCTCAAAAACTTAACCGGCAGAAAATATTTTTTTGAAAAAATCCCTAAGCCCCGGGGTCACAATTTCAGCAAAAAATCTGACTTTTGGCAATTCACTCAAAAATGGTGCCAGAAGCTTGCAAATGATCCCCTGAAAGCGTTGGCGATGGAAACAGAAGGCTTTTCATCACAGGACAAGAAATCAGCCCTCAAAAACTAAACCGGCAGAATTTTTTTTTGAAAAATTCCCTAAGCCCCACGGTCACAATTTCAGCCAAAATCTGACTTTTGGCAATTCACTCAAAAATGGTGCCAGAAGGTTGCAAATGATCCCCTGAAAGCTTTGGCGATGGAAACAGAAGGCTTTTTATCACAGGACAAGAAATCAGCCCTCAAAAACTTAACCGGCAGAAAATATTTTTTTGAAAAAATCCCTAAGCCCCGGGGTCACAATTTCAGCAAAAATCTGACTTTTGGCAATTCACTCAAAAATGGTGCCAGAAGCTTGCAAATGATCCCCTGAAAGCTTTGGCGATGGAAACAGAAGGCTTTTTATCACAGGACAAGAAATCAGCCCTCAAAAACTTAACCGGCAGTAAATATTTTTTTGAAAAAATCGCTAAGCCCCGGGGTCACAATTTCAGCAAAAATCTGACTTTTGGCAATTCACTCAAAAATGGTGCCAGAAGCTTGAAAATGCTCTCCTGAAAGCTTTGGCACTCGAAACAGAAGACTTTTTATCACAGGACAAGAAATCAGCCCTCAAAAACTTAAGCGGCAGAAATTTTTTTTTTGAAAAAATCCCTAAGCCCCGGGGTCACAATTTCAGCAAAAATCTGACTTTTGGCAATTCACTCAAAAATGGTGCCAGAAGCTTGAAAATGCTCCCCTGAAAGGTTTGGCACTCGAAACAGAAGGCTTTTTATCACAGGACAAGAAATCAGCCCTCAAAAACTTAACAGGCAGAAAATATTTTTTGGAAAAAACACCTATGCCCCCGGGTCACAATTTCAGCAAAAATCTGACTTTTGGCAATTCACTCAAAAATGGTTCCAGCCGGTTGTAAATTGTCACCTGAAAGCTTTGGCGATGGAAACAGAAGGCTTTTTATCACAGGACAAGAAATCAGCCCTCAAAAACTTAACCGGCAGAAAATATTTTTTTGAAAAAATCCCTAAGCCCCGGGCTCAGAATTTCAGCAAAAATCTGACTTTTGGCAATTCACTCAAAAATGGTGCCAGAAGTTTGCAAATGATCCCCTGAAAGCTTTGGCGATGGAAACAGAAGGCTTTTTATCACAGGACAAGAAATCAGCCCTCAAAAACTTAACCGGCAGAAAATATTTTTTTGAAAAAATCCCTAAGCCCCGGGGTCACAATTTCAGCAAAAATCTGACTTTTGGCAATTCACTCAAAAATGGTGCCAGAAGCTTGCAAATGCTCTCCTGAAAGGTTTGGCACTCGAAACAGAAGGCTTTTTATCACAGGACAAGAAATCAGCCCTCAAAAACTTAACTGGCAGAAAATATTTTTTTGAAAAAATCCCTAAGCCCCAGGGTCACAATTTCAGCAAAAATCTGACTTTTGGCAATTCACTAAAAAAGGTTCCAAGAGCTTAAAAATGCTCCCCTGAAAGGTTTGGCACTCGAAACAGAAGGCTTTTTATCACAGGACAAGAAATCAGCCCTCAAAAACTTAACAGGCAGAAAATATTTTTTGGAAAATATCCCTAAGCCCCGGGGTCACAATTTCAGCAAAAATCTGACTTTTGGCAATTCACTCAAAAATGGTGCGAACCGGTTGAAAATTGTCACCTGAAAGCTTTGGCGATGGAAACAGAAGGCTTTTTATCACAGGACAAGAAATCAGCCCTCAAAAACTTAACCGGCAGAAAATATTTTTTTGAAAAAATCCCTAAGGCCCGGGGTCACAATTTCAGCAAAAATCTGACTTTTGGCAATTCTCTCAAAAATGGTGCCAAAAGATTGAAAATGCTCCCCTGAAAGCTTTGGCGATGGAAACAGAAGGCTTTTTATCACAGGACAAGAAATCAGCCCTCAAAAACTTAACCGGCAGAAAATATTTTTTTGAAAAAATCCCTAAGCCCCGGGGTCACAATTTCAGCAAAAATCTGACTTTTGGCAATTCACTCAAAAATGGTCCCAGAAGCCTGCAAATGATCCCCTGAAAGCTTTGGCGATGGAAACAGAAGGCTTTTTATCACAGGACAAGAAATCAGCCCTCAAAAACTTAACCGGCAGAAAATATTTTTTTGAAAAAATCCCTAAGCCCCGGGGTCACAATTTCAGCAAAAATCTGACTTTTGGCAATTCACTCAAAAATGTTGCCAGAAGCTTGCAAATGATCCCCTGAAAGCTTTGGCGATGGAAACAGAAGGCTTTTTATCACAGGACAAGAAATCAGCCCTCAAAAACTTAACCGGCAGAAAATATTTTTTTGAAAAAATCCCTAAGCCCCGGGGTCACAATTTCAGCAAAAATCTGACTTTTGGCAATTCACTCAAAAATGGTGCCAACCGGTTGTAAATTGTCACCTGAAAGCTTTGGCGATGGAAACAGAAGGCTTTTTATCACAGGACAAGAAATCAGCCCTCAAAAACTTAACCGGCAGAAATTTTTTTTTGAAAAAATCCCTAAGCCCCGGGGTCACAATTTCAGCAAAAATCTGACTTTTGGCAATTCACTCAAAAATGGTGCCAGAAGCTTGCAAATGATCCCCTGAAAGCTTTGGCGATGGAAACAAAAGGCTTTTTATCACAGGACAAGAAATCAGCCCTCAAAAACTTAACCGGCAGAAAATATTTTTTGAAAAAATCCCTAAGCCCCAGGGTCACAATTTCAGCAAAAATCTGACTTTTGGCAATTCACTCAAAAATGGTTCCAAGAGCTTAAAAATGCTCTACTGAAAGGTTTGGCACTCGAAACAGAAGGCTTTTTATCACAGGACAAGAAATCAGCCCTCAAAAACTTAACAGGCAGAAAATATTTTTTGGAAAAAACACCTAAGCCCCGGGGTCACAATTTCAGCAAAAATCTGACTTTTGGCAATTCACTCAAAAATGGTGGCAGAAGCTTGCAAATGATCCCCTGAAAGCTTTGGCGATGGAAACAGAAGGCTTTTTATCACAGGACAAGAAATCAGCCCTCAAAAACTTAACCGGCAGAAAATATTTTTTTTGAAAAAATCCCTGAGCCCCGGGGTCACAATTTCAGCAAAAATCTGACTTTTGGCAATTCACTCAAAAATGGTTCCAAGAGCTTAAAAATGCTCCACTGAAAGGTTTGGCACTCGAAACAGAAGGCTTTTTATCACAGGACAAGAAATCAGCCCTCAAAAACTTAACCAGCAGAAAATATTTTTTTGAAAAAATCCCTAAGCCCCGGGATCACAATTTCAGCAAAAATCTGACTTTTGGCAATTCACTCAAAAATGGTGCCAGCCGGTTGTAAATTGTCACCTGAAAGCTTTGGCGATGGAAACAGAAGGCTTTTTGTCACAGGACAAGAAATCAGCCCTCAAAAACTTAACCGGCAGAAAATATTTTTTTGAAAAAATCCCTAAGCCCCGGGCTCAGAATTTCAGCAAAAATCTGACTTTTGGCAATTCACTCAAAAATGGTGCCAGAAGCTTGCAAATGATCCCCTGAAAGCTTTGGCGATGGAAACAGAAGGCTTTTTATCACAGGACAAGAAATCAGCCCTCAAAAACTTAACCGGCAGAAAATATTTTTTTGAAAAAATCCCTAAGGCCCGGGGTCACAATTTCAGCAAAAATCTGACTTTTCGCAATTCACTCAAAAATGGTGCCAGAAGCTTGCAAATGATCCCCTGAAAGCTTTGGCGATGGAAACAGAAGGCTTTTTATCACAGGACAAGAAATCAGCCCTCAAAAACTTAACCGGCAGAAAATATTTTTTTGAAAAAATCCCTAAGCCCCGGGGTCACAATTTCAGCAAAAATCTGACTTTTGGCAATTCACTCAAAAATGGTGCCAACCGGTTGTAAATTGTCACCTGAAAGCTTTGGCGATGGAAACAGAAGGCTTTTTATCACAGGACAAGAAATCAGCCCTCAAAAACTTAACCGGCAGAATTTTTTTTTTGAAAAAATCCCTAAGCCCCGGGGTCACAATTTCAGCAAAAATCTGACTTTTGGCAATTCACTCAAAAATGGTGCCAGAAGCTTGCAAATGATCCCCTGAAAGCTTTGGCGATGGAAACAAAAGGCTTTTTATCACAGGACAAGAAATCAGCCCTCAAAAACTTAACCGGCAGAAAATATTTTTTTGAAAAAATCCCTAAGCCCCGGGGTCACAATTTCAGCAAAAATCTGACTTTTGGCAATTCACTCAAAAATGGTGCCAGAAGCTTGCAAATGATCCCCTGAAAGCTTTGGCGATGGAAACAGAAGGCTTTTTATCACAGGACAAGAAATCAGCCCTCAAAAACTTAAGCGGCAGAAATTTTTTTTTTTGAAAAAATCCCTAAGCCCCGGGGTCACAATTTCAGCAAAAATCTGACTTTTGGCAATTCACTCAAAAATGGTTCCAAGAGCTTAAAAATGCTCCACTGAAAGGTTTGGCACTCGAAACAGATGGCTTTTTATCACAGGACAAGAAATCAGCCCTCAAAAACTTAACCGGCAGAATTTTTTTTGGAAAAATTCCCTAAGCCCCGCCGTCACAATTTCAGCCAAAATCTGACTTTTGGCAATTCACTCAAAAATGGTGCCAGAAGCTTGCAAATGATCCCCTGAAAGCTTTGGCGATGGAAACAGAAGGCTTTTTATCACAGGACAAGAAATCAGCCCTCAAAAACTTGACCGGTAGAAAATATTTTTTTGAAAAAATCCCTAAGCCCCAGGGTCACAATTTCAGCAAAAATCTGACTTTTGGCAATTCACTCAAAAATGGTGCCAGAAGCTTTGGCGATGGAAACAGAAGGCTTTTTATCACAGGACAAGAAATCAGCCCTCAAAAACTTAACCGGCAGAAAATATTTTTTTGAAAAAATCCCTAAGCCCCACGGTCACAATTTCAGCAAAAATCTGACTTTTGGCAATTCACTCAAAAATGGTGCCAGAAGCTTGCAAATGATCCCCTGAAAGCTTTGGCGATGGAAACAGAAGGCTTTTTATCACAGGACAAGAAATCAGCCCTCAAAAACTTAACTGGCAGAAAATATTTTTTTGAAAAAATCCCTAAGCCCCGGGGTCACAATTTCAGCAAAAATCTGACTTTTGGCAATTCACTCAAAAATGGTGCCAGAAGCTTTGGCGATGGAAACAGAAGGCTTTTTATCACAGGACAAGAAATCAGCCCTCAAAAACTAAACCGGCAGAATTTTTTTTTGAAAAATTCCCTAAGCCCCGCGGTCACAGTTTCAGCAAAAATCTGACTTTTGGCAATTCACTCAAAAATGGTGCCAGAAGCTTGCAAATGATCCCCTGAAAGCTTTGGCGATGGACACAGAAGGCTTTTTATCACAGGACAAGAAATCAGCCCTCAAAAACTTAACCGGCAGAAAATATTTTTTTGAAAAAATCCCTAAGCCCCGGGGTCACAATTTCAGCAAAAATCTGACTTTTGGCAATTCACTCAAAAATGGTGCCAGAAGCTTTGGCGAAGGAAACAGAAGGCTTTTTATCACAGGACAAGAAATCAGCCCTCAAAAACTTAACTGGCAGAAAATATTTTTTTGAAAAAATCCCTAAGCCCCACGGTCACAATTTCAGCAAAAATCTGACTTTTGGCAATTCACTCAAAAATGGTGCCAGAAGCTTTGGCGATGGAAACAGAAGGCTTTTTATCACAGGACAAGAAATCAGCCCTCAAAAACTTAACCGGCAGAAAATATTTTTTTGAAAAAATCCCTAAGCCCCACGGTCACAATTTCAGCAAAAATCTGACTTTTGGCAATTCACTCAAAAATGGTGGCAGAAGCTTGCAAATGATCCCCTGAAAGCTTTGGCGATGGAAACAGAAGGCTTTTTATCACAGGACAAGAAATCAGCCCTCAAAAACTTAACTGGCAGAAAATATTTTTTTGAAAAAATCCCTAAGCCCCACGGTCACAATTACAGCAAAAATCTGACTTTTGGCAATTCACTCAAAAATGGTGCCAGAAGCTTCCAAATGATCCCCTGAAAGCTTTGGCGATGGAAACAGAAGGCTTTTTATCACAGGACAAGAAATCAGCCCTCAAAAACTTAACCGGCAGAAAATATTTTTTTGAAAAAATCTCTAAGCCCCGGGGTCACAATTTCAGCAAAAATCTGACTTTTGGCAATTCACTCAAAAATGGTGCCAGAAGCTTTGGCGATGGAAACAGAAGGCTTTTTATCACAGGACAAGAAATCAGCCCTCAAAAACTTAACCGGCAGAAAATATTTTTTTGAAAAAATCCCTAAGCCCCGGGGTCACAATTTCAGAAAAAAATCTGACTTTTGGCAATTCACTCAAAAATGGTGCCAGAAGCTTGCAAATGATCCCCTGAAAGCTTTGGCGATGGAAACAGAAGGCTTTTTATCACAGGACAAGAAATCAGCCCTCAAAAACTAAACCGGCAGAATTTTTTTTTGAAAAATTCCCTAAGCCCCGGGGTCACAATTTCAGCAAAAATCTGACTTTTGGCAATTCACTCAAAAATGGTGCCAGAAGCTTTGGCGATGGAAACAGAAGGCTTTTTATCACTGGACAAGAAATCAGCCCTCAAAAACTTAACCGGCAGAAAATATTTTTTTGAAAAAATCCCTAAGCCCCGGGGTCACAATTTCAGCAAAAATCTGACTTTTGGCAATTCACTCAAAAATGGTGCCAGAAGCTTGCAAATGATCCCCTGAAAGCTTTGGCGATGGAAACAGAAGGCTTTTTATCACAGGACAAGAAATCAGCCCTCAAAAACTAAACCGGCAGAATTTTTTTTTGAAAAATTCCCTAAGCCCTCGGGTCACAATTTCAGCAAAAATCTGACTTTTGGCAATTCACTCAAAAATGGTGCGAGAAGCTTTGGCGATGGAAACAGAAGGCTTTTTATCACAGGACAAGAAATCAGCCCTCAAAAACTTAACCGGCAGAAAATATTTATTTGAAAAAATCCCTAAGCCCCGGGGTCACAATTTCCTCAAAAATCTGACTTTTGGCAATTCACTCAAAAATGGTGCCAGAAGCTTGCAAATGATCCCCTGAAAGCTTTGGCGATGGAAACAGAAGGCTTTTTATCACAGGACAAGAAATCAGCCCTCAAAAACTTAACCGGCAGAAAATATTTTTTTGAAAAAATCTCTAAGCCCCGGGGTCACAATTTCAGCAAAAATCTGACTTTTGGCAATTCACTCAAAAATGGTGCCAGAAGCTTTGGCGATGGAAACAGAAGGCTTTTTATCACAGGACAAGAAATCAGCCCTCAAAAACTTAACCGGCAGAAAATATTTTTTTGAAAAAATCCCTAAGCCCCGGGGTCACAATTTCAGAAAAAAATCTGACTTTTGGCAATTCACTCAAAAATGGTGCCAGAAGCTTGCAAATGATCCCCTGAAAGCTTTGGCGATGGAAACAGAAGGCTTTTTATCACAGGACAAGAAATCAGCCCTCAAAAACTAAACCGGCAGATTTTTTTTTTGAAAAATTCCCTAAGCCCCGGGGTCACAATTTCAGCAAAAATCTGACTTTTGGCAATTCACTCAAAAATGGTGCCAGAAGCTTTGGCGATGGAAACAGAAGGCTTTTTATCACTGGACAAGAAATCAGCCCTCGAAAACTTAACCGGCAGAATTTTTTTTTTTGAAAAAATCCCTAAGCCCCGGGGTCACAATTTCAGCAAAAATCTGACTTTTGGCAATTCACTCAAAAATGGTGCGAACCGGTTGAAAATTGTCACCTGAAAGCTTTGGCGATGGAAACAGAAGGCTTTTTATCACAGGACAAGAAATCAGCCCTCAAAAACTTAACCGGCAGAAAATATTTTTTTGAAAAAATCCCTAAGGCCCGGGGTCACAATTTCAGCAAAAATCTGACTTTTGGCAATTCTCTCAAAAATGGTGCCAAAAGATTGAAAATGCTCTCCTGAAAGGTTTGGCACTCGAAACAGAAGGCTTTTTATTACAGGACAAGAAATCAGCCCTCAAAAACTTAACCGGCAGAAAATATTTTTTTGAAAAAATCCCTAAGCCCCGGGGTCACAATTTCAGCAAAAATCTGACTTTTGGCAATTCACTCAAAAATGGTGCCAGAAGCCTGCAAATGATCCCCTGAAAGCTTTGGCGATGGAAACAGACGGCTTTTTATCACAGGACAAGAAATCAGCCCTCAAAAACTTAACCGGCAGAAAATATTTTTTTGAAAAAATCCCTAAGCCCCGGGGTCACAATTTCAGCAAAAATCTGACTTTTGGCAATTCACTCAAAAATGGTGCCAAAAGCTTGAAAATGCTCTCCTGAAAGCTTTGGCACTCGAAACAGAAGACTTTTTATCACAGGACAAGAAATCAGCCCTCAAAAACTTAAGCGACAGAAATTTTTTTTTTGAAAAAATCCCTAAGCCCCGGGGTCACAATTTCAGCAAAAATCTGACTTTTGGCAATTCACTCAAAAATGGTTCCAAGAGCTTAAAAATGCTCCCCTGAAAGGTTTGGCACTCGAAACAGAAGGCTTTTTATCACAGGACAAGAAATCAGCCCTCAAAAACTTAACCGGCAGAAAATATTTTTTGGAAAATATCCCTAAGCCCCGGGGTCACGATTTCAGCAAAAATCTGACTTTTGGCAATTCACTCAAAAATGGTTCCAGCCGGTTGTAAATTGTCACCTGAAAGCTTTGGCGATGGAAACAGAAGGCTTTTTATCACAGGACAAGAAATCAGCCCTCAAAAACTTAACCGGCAGAAAATATTTTTTTGAAAAAATCCCTAAGCCCCGGGCTCAGAATTTCAGCAAAAATCTGACTTTTGGCAATTCACTCAAAAATGGTGCCAGAAGTTTGCAAATGATCCCCTGAAAGCTTTGGCGATGGAAACAGAAGGCTTTTTATCACAGGACAAGAAATCAGCCCTCAAAAACTTAAGCGACAGAAATTTTTTTTTTGAAAAAATCCCTAAGCCCCGGGGTCACAATTTCAGCAAAAATCTGACTTTTGGCAATTCACTCAAAAATGGTTCCAAGAGCTTAAAAATGCTCCCCTGAAAGGTTTGGCACTCGAAACAGAAGGCTTTTTATCACAGGACAAGAAATCAGCCCTCAAAAACTTAACAGGCAGAAAATATTTTTTGGAAAATATCCCTAAGCCCCGGGGTCACGATTTCAGCAAAAATCTGACTTTTGGCAATTCACTCAAAAATGGTTCCAGCCGGTTGTAAATTGTCACCTGAAAGCTTTGGCGATGGAAACAGAAGGCTTTTTATCACAGGACAAGAAATCAGCCCTCAAAAACTTAACCGGCAGAAAATATTTTTTTGAAAAAATCCCTAAGCCCCGGGCTCAGAATTTCAGCAAAAATCTGACTTTTGGCAATTCACTCAAAAATGGTGCCAGAAGTTTGCAAATGATCCCCTGAAAGCTTTGGCGATGGAAACAGAAGGCTTTTTATCACAGGACAAGAAATCAGCCCTCAAAAACTTAACCGGCAGAAAATATTTTTTTGAAAAAATCCCTAAGCCCCGGGGTCACAATTTCAGCAAAAATCTGACTTTTGGCAATTCACTCAAAAATGGTGCCAGAAGCTTGCAAATGATCCCCTGAAAGCTTTGGCAATGGAAACAGAAGGCGTTTTATCACAGGACAAGAAATCAGCCCTCAAAAACTTAACCGGCAGAAAATATTTTTTTGAAAAAATCCCTAAGCCCCGGGGTCACAATTTCAGCAAAAATCTGACTTTTGGCAATTCACTCAAAAATGGTGCCAGAAGCTTGCAAATGATCCCCTGAAAGCTTTGGCGATGGAAACAGAAGGCTTTTTATCACAGGACAAGAAATCAGCCCTCAAAAACTTAACCGGCAGAAAATATTTTTTGGAAAAAACACCTAAGCTGTTTTGCTGAAAAACAATTTCAGCAAAAATCTGACTTTTGGCAATTCACTCAAAAATGGTGCCAGAAGCTTGCAAATGATCCCCTGAAAGCTTTGGCGATGGAAACAGAAGGCTTTTTATCACAGGACAATAAATCAGCCCTCAAAAACTTAACCGGCAGAAAATATTTTTTTGAAAAAATCCCTAAGCCCCGGGGTCACAATTTCAGCAAAAATCTGACTTTTCGCAATTCACTCAAAAATCGTGCCAGAAGCTTGCAAATGATCCCCTGAAAGCTTTGGCGATGGAAACAGAAGGCTTTTTATCACAGGACAAGAAATCAGCCCTCAAAAACTTAACCGGCAGAAAATATTTTTTTGAAAAAATCCCTAAGCCCCGGGGTCACAATTTCAGCAAAAATCTGACTTTTGGCAATTCACTCAAAAATGGTGCCAACCGGTTGTAAATTGTCACCTGAAAGCTTTGGCGATGGAAACAGAAGGCTTTTTATCACAGGACAAGAAATCAGCCCTCAAAAACTTAACCGGCAGAAATTTTTTTTTGAAAAAATCCCTAAGCCCCGGGGTCACAATTTCAGCAAAAATCTGACTTTTGGCAATTCACTCAAAAATGGTGCCAGAAGCTTGCAAATGATCCCCTGAAAGCTTTGGCGATGGAAACAAAAGGCTTTTTATCACAGGACAAGAAATCAGCCCTCAAAAACTTAACCGGCAGAAAATATTTTTTGAAAAAATCCCTAAGCCCCAGGGTCACAATTTCAGCAAAAATCTGACTTTTGGCAATTCACTCAAAAATGGTTCCAAGAGCTTAAAAATGCTCTACTGAAAGGTTTGGCACTCGAAACAGAAGGCTTTTTATCACAGGACAAGAAATCAGCCCTCAAAAACTTAACAGGCAGAAAATATTTTTTGGAAACAACACCTAAGCCCCGGGGTCACAATTTCAGCAAAAATCTGACTTTTGGCAATTCACTCAAAAATGGTGGCAGAAGCTTGCAAATGATCCCCTGAAAGCTTTGGCGATGGAAACAGAAGGCTTTTTATCACAGGACAAGAAATCAGCCCTCAAAAACTTAACCGGCAGAAAATATTTTTTTTGAAAAAATCCCTAAGCCCCGGGGTCACAATTTCAGCAAAAATCTGACTTTTGGCAATTCACTCAAAAATGGTTCCAAGAGCTTAAAAATGCTCCACTGAAAGGTTTGGCACTCGAAACAGAAGGCTTTTTATCACAGGACAAGAAATCAGCCCTCAAAAACTTAACAGGCAGAAATTTTTTTTGGAAAAAACACCTAAGCCCCGGGGTCACAATTTCAGCAAAAATCTGACTTTTGGCAATTCACTCACAAATGGTGCCAGAATCATGCAAATGATCCCCTGCAAGCTTTGGCGATGGAAACAGAAGGCTTTTTATCACAGGACAAGAAATCAGCCCCAAAACCTTAACCGGCAGAAAATATTTTTTTGAAAAAATCCCTAAGCCCCACGGTCACAATTACAGCAAAAATCTGACTTTTGGCAATTCACTCAAAAATGGTGCCAGAAGCTTGCAAATGATCCCCTGAAAGCTTTGGCGATGGAAACAGAAGGCTTTTTATCACAGGACAAGAAATCAGCCCTCAAAAACTTAACCAGCAGAAAATATTTTTTTGAAAAAATCCCTTAGGTCACGATTTCAGCAAAAATCTGACTTTTGGCAATTCACTCAAAAATGGTGCCAGCCGGTTGTAAATTGTCACCTGAAAGCTTTGGCGATGGAAACAGAAGGCTTTTTGTCACAGGACAAGAAATCAGCCCTCAAAAACTTAACCGGCAGAAAATATTTTTTTGAAAAAATCCCTAAGCCCCGGGCTCAGAATTTCAGCAAAAATCTGACTTTTGGCAATTCACTCAAAAATGGTGCCAGAAGCTTGCAAATGATCCCCTGAAAGCTTTGGCGATGGAAACAGAAGGCTTTTTATCACAGGACAAGAAATCAGCCCTCAAAAACTTAACCGGCAGAAAATATTTTTTTGAAAAAATCCCTAAGCCCCGGGGTCACAATTTCAGCAAAAATCTGACTTTTCGCAATTCACTCAAAAATGGTGCCAGAAGCTTGCAAATGATCCCCTGAAAGCTTTGGCGATGGAAACAGAAGGCTTTTTATCACAGGACAAGAAATCAGCCCTCAAAAACTTAAGCGGCAGAATTTTTTTTTTTTGAAAAAATCCCTAAGCCCCGGGGTCACAATTTCAGCAAAAATCTGACTTTTGGCAATTCACTCAAAAATGGTTCCAAGAGCTTAAAAATGCTCCACTGAAAGGTTTGGCACTCGAAACAGATGGCTTTTTATCACAGGACAAGAAATCAGCCCTCAAAAACTTAACCGGCAGAAAATATTTTTTTGAAAAAATCCCTAAGCCCCACGGTCACAATTTCAGCAAAAATCTGACTTTTGGCAATTCACTCAAAAATGGTGCCAGAAGCTTGCAAATGATCCCCTGAAAGCTTTGGCGATGGAAACAGAAGGCTTTTTATCACAGGACAAGAAATCAGCCCTCAAAAACTTAACTGGCAGAAAATATTTTTTTGAAAAAATCCCTAAGCCCCGGGGTCACAATTTCAGCAAAAATCTGACTTTTGGCAATTCACTCAAAAATGGTGCCAGAAGCTTTGGCGATGGAAACAGAAGGCTTTTTATCACAGGACAAGAAATCAGCCCTCAAAAACTAAACCGGCAGAATTTTTTTTTGAAAAATTCCCTAAGCCCCGCGGTCACAGTTTCAGCAAAAATCTGACTTTTGGCAATTCACTCAAAAATGGTGCCAGAAGCTTGCAAATGATCCCCTGAAAGCTTTGGCGATGGACACAGAAGGCTTTTTATCACAGGACAAGAAATCAGCCCTCAAAAACTTAACCGGCAGAAAATATTTTTTTGAAAAAATCCCTAAGCCCCGGGGTCACAATTTCAGCAAAAATCTGACTTTTGGCAATTCACTCAAAAATGGTGCCAGAAGCTTTGGCGAAGGAAACAGAAGGCTTTTTATCACAGGACAAGAAATCAGCCCTCAAAAACTTAACTGGCAGAAAATATTTTTTTGAAAAAATCCCTAAGCCCCACGGTCACAATTTCAGCAAAAATCTGACTTTTGGCAATTCACTCAAAAATGGTGCCAGAAGCTTTGGCGATGGAAACAGAAGGCTTTTTATCACAGGACAAGAAATCAGCCCTCAAAAACTTAACCGGCAGAAAATATTTTTTTGAAAAAATCCCTAAGCCCCACGGTCACAATTTCAGCAAAAATCTGACTTTTGGCAATTCACTCAAAAATGGTGGCAGAAGCTTGCAAATGATCCCCTGAAAGCTTTGGCGATGGAAACAGAAGGCTTTTTATCACAGGACAAGAAATCAGCCCTCAAAAACTTAACTGGCAGAAAATATTTTTTTAAAAAAATCCCTAAGCCCCACGGTCACAATTACAGCAAAAATCTGACTTTTGGCAATTCACTCAAAAATGGTGCCAGAAGCTTCCAAATGATCCCCTGAAAGCTTTGGCGATGGAAACAGAAGGCTTTTTATCACAGGACAAGAAATCAGCCCTCAAAAACTTAACCGGCAGAAAATATTTTTTTGAAAAAATCTCTAAGCCCCGGGGTCACAATTTCAGCAAAAATCTGACTTTTGGCAATTCACTCAAAAATGGTGCCAGAAGCTTTGGCGATGGAAACAGAAGGCTTTTTATCACAGGACAAGAAATCAGCCCTCAAAAACTTAACCGGCAGAAAATATTTTTTTGAAAAAATCCCTAAGCCCCGGGGTCACAATTTCAGAAAAAAATCTGACTTTTGGCAATTCACTCAAAAATGGTGCCAGAAGCTTGCAAATGATCCCCTGAAAGCTTTGGCGATGGAAACAGAAGGCTTTTTATCACAGGACAAGAAATCAGCCCTCAAAAACTAAACCGGCAGAATTTATTTTTGAAAAATTCCCTAAGCCCCGGGGTCACAATTTCAGCAAAAATCTGACTTTTGGCAATTCACTCAAAAATGGTGCCAGAAGCTTTGGCGATGGAAACAGAAGGCTTTTTATCACTGGAAAAGAAATCAGCCCTCAAAAACTTAACCGGCAGAAAATATTTTTTTGAAAAAATCCCTAAGCCCCGGGGTCACAATTTCAGCAAAAATCTGACTTTTGGCAATTCACTCAAAAATGGTGCCAGAAGCTTGCAAATGATCCCCTGAAAGCTTTGGCGATGGAAACAGAAGGCTTTTTATCACAGGACAAGAAATCAGCCCTCAAAAACTAAACCGGCAGAATTTTTTTTTGAAAAATTCCCTAAGCCCTCGGGTCACAATTTCAGCAAAAATCTGACTTTTGGCAATTCACTCAAAAATGGTGCGAGAAGCTTTGGCGATGGAAACAGAAGGCTTTTTATCACAGGACAAGAAATCAGCCCTCAAAAACTAAACCGGCAGATTTTTTTTTTGAAAAATTCCCTAAGCCCCGGGGTCACAATTTCCTCAAAAATCTGACTTTTGGCAATTCACTCAAAAATGGTGCCAGAAGCTTGCAAATGATCCCCTGAAAGCTTTGGCGATGGAAACAGAAGGCTTTTTATCACAGGACAAGAAATCAGCCCTCAAAAACTTAACCGGCAGAAAATATTTTTTTGAAAAAATCTCTAAGCCCCGGGGTCACAATTTCAGCAAAAATCTGACTTTTGGCAATTCACTCAAAAATGGTGCCAGAAGCTTTGGCGATGGAAACTGAAGGCTTTTTATCACAGGACAAGAAATCAGCCCTCAAAAACTTAACCGGCAGAAAATATTTTTTTGAAAAAATCCCTAAGCCCCGGGGTCACAATTTCAGAAAAAAATCTGACTTTTGGCAATTCACTCAAAAATGGTGCCAGAAGCTTGCAAATGATCCCCTGAAAGCTTTGGCGATGGAAACAGAAGGCTTTTTATCACAGGACAAGAAATCAGCCCTCAAAAACTAAACCGGCAGAATTTTTTTTTGAAAAATTCCCTAAGCCCCGGGGTCACAATTTCAGCAAAAATCTGACTTTTGGCAATTCACTCAAAAATGGTGCCAGAAGCTTTGGCGATGGAAACAGAAGGCTTTTTATCACTGGACAAGAAATCAGCCCTCAAAAACTTAACCGGCAGAAAATATTTTTTTGAAAAAATCCCTAAGCCCCGGGGTCACAATTTCAGCAAAAATCTGACTTTTGGCAATTCACTCAAAAATGGTGCCAGAAGCTTGCAAATGATCCCCTGAAAGCTTTGGCGATGGAAACAGAAGGCTTTTTATCACAGGACAAGAAATCAGCCCTCAAAAACTAAACCGGCAGAATTTTTTTTTGAAAAATTCCCTAAGCCCTCGGGTCACAATTTCAGCAAAAATCTGACTTTTGGCAATTCACTCAAAAATGGTGCGAGAAGCTTTGGCGATGGAAACAGAAGGCTTTTTATCACAGGACAAGAAATCAGCCCTCAAAAACTTAACCGGCAGAAAATATTTATTTGAAAAAATCCCTAAGCCCCGGGGTCACAATTTCCTCAAAAATCTGACTTTTGGCAATTCACTCAAAAATGGTGCCAGAAGCTTGCAAATGATCCCCTGAAAGCTTTGGCGATGGAAACAGAAGGCTTTTTATCACAGGACAAGAAATCAGCCCTCAAAAACTTAACCGGGAGAAAATATTTTTTTGAAAAAATCTCTAAGCCCCGGGGTCACAATTTCAGCAAAAATCTGACTTTTGGCAATTCACTCAAAAATGGTGCCAGAAGCTTTGGCGATGGAAACAGAAGGCTTTTTATCACAGGACAAGAAATCAGCCCTCAAAAACTTAACCGGCAGAAAATATTTTTTTGAAAAAATCCCTAAGCCCCGGGGTCACAATTTCAGAAAAAAATCTGACTTTTGGCAATTCACTCAAAAATGGTGCCAGAAGCTTGCAAATGATCCCCTGAAAGCTTTGGCGATGGAAACAGAAGGCTTTTTATCACAGGACAAGAAATCAGCCCTCAAAAACTAAACCGGCAGAATTTATTTTTGAAAAATTCCCTAAGCCCCGGGGTCACAATTTCAGCAAAAATCTGACTTTTGGCAATTCACTCAAAAATGGTGCCAGAAGCTTTGGCGATGGAAACAGAAGGCTTTTTATCACTGGACAAGAAATCAGCCCTCAAAAACTTAACCGGCAGAAAATATTTTTTTGAAAAAATCCCTAAGCCCCGGGGTCACAATTTCAGCAAAAATCTGACTTTTGGCAATTCACTCAAAAATGGTGCCAGAAGCTTGCAAATGATCCCCCGAAAGCTTTGGCGATGGAAACAGAAGGCTTTTTATCACAGGACAAGAAATCAGCCCTCAAAAACTAAACCGGCAGAATTTTTTTTTGAAAAATTCCCTAAGCCCTCGGGTCACAATTTCAGCAAAAATCTGACTTTTGGCAATTCACTCAAAAATGGTGCGAGAAGCTTTGGCGATGGAAACAGAAGGCTTTTTATCACAGGACAAGAAATCAGCCCTCAAAAACTTAACCGGCAGAAAATATTTTTTTGAAAAAATCCCTAAGCCCCGGGGTCACAATTTCCTCAAAAATCTGACTTTTGGCAATTCACTCAAAAATGGTGCCAGAAGCTTGCAAATGATCCCCTGAAATCTTTGGCGATGGAAACAGAAGGCTTTTTATCACAGGACAAGAAATCAGCCCTCAAAAACTTAACCGGCAGAAAATATTTTTTTGAAAAATTCCCTAAGCCCCGGGGTCACAATTTCAGCAAAAATCTGACTTTTGGCAATTCACTCAAAAATGGTGCCAGAAGCTTGCAAATGATCCCCTGAAAGCTTTGGCGATGGAAACAGAAGGCTTTTTATCACAGGACAAGAAATCAGCCCTCAAAAACTAAACCGGCAGAAAATATTTTTTTGAAAAAATCCCTTAGGCCCCGGGGTCACGATTTCAGCAAAAATCTGACTTTTGGCAATTCACTCAAAAATGGTGCCAGCCGGTTGTAAATTGTCACCTGAAAGCTTTGGCGATGGAAACAGAAGGCTTTTTGTCACAGGACAAGAAATCAGCCCTCAAAAACTTAACCGGCAGAAAATATTTTTTTGAAAAAATCCCTAAGCCCCGGGGTCACAATTTCAGCAAAAATCTGACTTTTGGCAATTCACTCAAAAATGGTGCCAGAAGCTTTGGCGATGGAAACAGAAGGCTTTTTATCACTGGACAAGAAATCAGCCCTCAAAAACTTAACCGGCAGAAAATATTTTTTTGAAAAATTCCCTAAGCCCTCGGGTCACAATTTCAGCAAAAATCTGACTTTTGGCAATTCACTCAAAAATGGTGCGAGAAGCTTTGGCGATGGAAACAGAAGGCTTTTTATCACAGGACAAGAAATCAGCCCTCAAAAACTTAACCGGCAGAAAATATTTATTTGAAAAAATCCCTAAGCCCCGGGGTCACAATTTCCTCAAAAATCTGACTTTTGGCAATTCACTCAAAAATGGTGCCAGAAGCTTGCAAATGATCCCCTGAAAGCTTTGGCGATGGAAACAGAAGGCTTTTTATCACAGGACAAGAAATCAGCCCTCAAAAACTTAACCGGCAGAAAATATTTTTTTGAAAAATTCCCTAAGCCCCGGGGTCACAATTTCAGCAAAAATCTGACTTTTGGCAATTCACTCAAAAATGGTGCCAGAAGCTTGCAAATGATCCCCTGAAAGCTTTGGCGATGGAAACAGAAGGCTTTTTATCACAGGACAAGAAATCAGCCCTCAAAAACTAAACCGGCAGAAAATATTTTTTTGAAAAAATCCCTTAGGCCCCGGGGTCACGATTTCAGCAAAAATCTGACTTTTGGCAATTCACTCAAAAATGGTGCCAGCCGGTTGTAAATTGTCACCTGAAAGCTTTGGCGATGGAAACAGAAGGCTTTTTGTCACAGGACAAGAAATCAGCCCTCAAAAACTTAACCGGCAGAAAATATTTTTTTGAAAAAATCCCTAAGCCCCGGGGTCACAATTTCAGCAAAAATCTGACTTTTGGCAATTCACTCAAAAATGGTGCCAGAAGCTTTGGCGATGGAAACAGAAGGCTTTTTATCACTGGACAAGAAATCAGCCCTCAAAAACTTAACCGGCAGAAAATATTTTTTTGAAAAATTCCCTAAGCCCTCGGGTCACAATTTCAGCAAAAATCTGACTTTTGGCAATTCACTCAAAAATGGTGCGAGAAGCTTTGGCGATGGAAACAGAAGGCTTTTTATCACAGGACAAGAAATCAGCCCTCAAAAACTTAACCGGCAGAAAATATTTATTTGAAAAAATCCCTAAGCCCCGGGGTCACAATTTCCTCAAAAATCTGACTTTTGGCAATTCACTCAAAAATGGTGCCAGAAGCTTGCAAATGATCCCCTGAAAGCTTTGGCGATGGAAACAGAAGGCTTTTTATCACAGGACAAGAAATCAGCCCTCAAAAACTTAACCGGCAGAAAATATTTTTTTGAAAAATTCCCTAAGCCCCGGGGTCACAATTTCAGCAAAAATCTGACTTTTGGCAATTCACTCAAAAATGGTGCCAGAAGCTTGCAAATGATCCCCTGAAAGCTTTGGCGATGGAAACAGAAGGCTTTTTATCACAGGACAAGAAATCAGCCCTCAAAAACTTAACCGGCAGAAAATATTTTTTTGAAAAATTCCCTAAGCCCCGGGGTCACAATTTCAGAAAAAAATCTGACTTTTGGCAATTCACTCAAAAATGGTGCCAGAAGCTTGCAAATGATCCCCTGAAAGCTTTGGCGATGGAAACAGAAGGCTTTTTATCACAGGACAAGAAATCAGCCCTCAAAAACTAAACCGGCAGAATTTATTTTTGAAAAATTCCCTAAGCCCCGGGGTCACAATTTCAGCAAAAATCTGACTTTTGGCAATTCACTCAAAAATGGTGCCAGAAGCTTTGGCGATGGAAACAGAAGGCTTTTTATCACTGGACAAGAAATCAGCCCTCAAAAACTTAACCGGCAGAAAATATTTTTTTGAAAAAATCCCTAAGCCCCGGGGTTACAATTTCAGCAAAAATCTGACTTTTGGCAATTCACTCAAAAATGGTGCCAGAAGCTTGCAAATGATCCCCTGAAAGCTTTGGCGATGGAAACAGAAGGCTTTTTATCACAGGACAAGAAATCAGCCCTCAAAAACTAAACCGGCAGAATTTTTTTTTGAAAAATTCCCTAAGCCCTCGGGTCACAATTTCAGCAAAAATCTGACTTTTGGCAATTCACTCAAAAATGGTGCGAGAAGCTTTGGCGATGGAAACAGAAGGCTTTTTATCACAGGACAAGAAATCAGCCCTCAAAAACTTAACCGGCAGAAAATATTTTTTTGAAAAAATCCCTAAGCCCCGGGGTCACAATTTCCTCAAAAATCTGACTTTTGGCAATTCACTCAAAAATGGTGCCAGAAGCTTGCAAATGATCCCCTGAAAGCTTTGGCGATGGAAACAGAAGGCTTTTTATCACAGGACAAGAAATCAGCCCTCAAAAACTTAACCGGCAGAAAATATTTTTTTGAAAACTTCCCTAAGCCCCGGGGTCACAATTTCAGCAAAAATCTGACTTTTGGCAATTCACTCAAAAATGGTGCCAGCCGGTTGTAAATTGTCACCTGAAAGCTTTGGCGATGGAAACAGAAGGCTTTTTATCACAGGACAAGAAATCAGCCCTCAAAAACTTAACCGGCAGAAAATATTTTTTTGAAAAAATCCCTAAGCCCCGGGGTCACAATTTCAGCAAAAATCTGACTTTTGGCAATTCACTCAAAAATGGTGCCAGAAGCTTTGGCGATGGAAACAGAAGGCTTTTTATCACTGGACAAGAAATCAGCCCTCAAAAACTTAACCGGCAGAAAATATTTTTTTGAAAAATTCCCTAAGCCCTCGGGTCACAATTTCAGCAAAAATCTGACTTTTGGCAATTCACTCAAAAATGGTGCAAGAAGCTTTGGCGATGGAAACAGAAGGCTTTTTATCACAGGACAAGAAATCAGCCCTCAAAAACTTAACCGGCAGAAAATATTTATTTGAAAAAATCCCTAAGCCCCGGGGTCACAATTTCCTCAAAAATCTGACTTTTGGCAATTCACTCAAAAATGGTGCCAGAAGCTTGCAAATGATCCCCTGAAAGCTTTGGCGATGGAAACAGAAGGCTTTTTATCACAGGACAAGAAATCAGCCCTCAAAAACTTAACCGGCAGAAAATATTTTTTTGAAAAATTCCCTAAGCCCCGGGGTCACAATTTCAGCAAAAATCTGACTTTTGGCAATTCACTCAAAAATGGTGCCAGAAGCTTGCAAATGATCCCCTGAAAGCTTTGGCGATGGAAACAGAAGGCTTTTTATCACAGGACAAGAAATCAGCCCTCAAAAACTTAACCGGCAGAAAATATTTTTTTGAAAAATTCCCTAAGCCCCGGGGTCACAATTTCAGAAAAAAATCTGACTTTTGGCAATTCACTCAAAAATGGTGCCAGAAGCTTGCAAATGATCCCCTGAAAGCTTTGGCGATGGAAACAGAAGGCTTTTTATCACAGGACAAGAAATCAGCCCTCAAAAACTAAACCGGCAGAATTTATTTTTGAAAAATTCCCTAAGCCCCGGGGTCACAATTTCAGCAAAAATCTGACTTTTGGCAATTCACTCAAAAATGGTGCCAGAAGCTTTGGCGATGGAAACAGAAGGCTTTTTATCACTGGACAAGAAATCAGCCCTCAAAAACTTAACCGGCAGAAAATATTTTTTTGAAAAAATCCCTAAGCCCCGGGGTCACAATTTCAGCAAAAATCTGACTTTTGGCAATTCACTCAAAAATGGTGCCAGAAGCTTGCAAATGATCCCCTGAAAGCTTTGGCGATGGAAACAGAAGGCTTTTTATCACAGGACAAGAAATCAGCCCTCAAAAACTAAACCGGCAGAATTTTTTTTTGAAAAATTCCCTAAGCCCTCGGGTCACAATTTCAGCAAAAATCTGACTTTTGGCAATTCACTCAAAAATGGTGCGAGAAGCTTTGGCGATGGAAACAGAAGGCTTTTTATCACAGGACAAGAAATCAGCCCTCAAAAACTTAACCGGCAGAAAATATTTTTTTGAAAAAATCCCTAAGCCCCGGGGTCACAATTTCCTCAAAAATCTGACTTTTGGCAATTCACTCAAAAATGGTGCCAGAAGCTTGCAAATGATCCCCTGAAAGCTTTGGCGATGGAAACAGAAGGCTTTTTATCACAGGACAAGAAATCAGCCCTCAAAAACTTAACCGGCAGAAAATATTTTTTTGAAAAATTCCCTAAGCCCCGGGGTCACAATTTCAGCAAAAATCTGACTTTTGGCAATTCACTCAAAAATGGTGCCAGCCGGTTGTAAATTGTCACCTGAAAGCTTTGGCGATGGAAACAGAAGGCTTTTTATCACAGGACAAGAAATCAGCCCTCAAAAACTTAACCGGCAGAAAATATTTTTTTGAAAAAATCCCTAAGCCCCGGGGTCACAATTTCAGCAAAAATCTGACTTTTGGCAATTCACTCAAAAATGGTGCCAGAAGCTTTGGCGATGGAAACAGAAGGCTTTTTATCACTGGACAAGAAATCAGCCCTCAAAAACTTAACCGGCAGAAAATATTTTTTTGAAAAATTCCCTAAGCCCTCGGGTCACAATTTCAGCAAAAATCTGACTTTTGGCAATTCACTCAAAAATGGTGCGAGAAGCTTTGGCGATGGAAACAGAAGGCTTTTTATCACAGGACAAGAAATCAGCCCTCAAAAACTTAACCGGCAGAAAATATTTATTTGAAAAAATCCCTAAGCCCCGGGGTCACAATTTCCTCAAAAATCTGACTTTTGGCAATTCACTCAAAAATGGTGCCAGAAGCTTGCAAATGATCCCCTGAAAGCTTTGGCGATGGAAACAGAAGGCTTTTTATCACAGGACAAGAAATCAGCCCTCAAAAACTTAACCGGCAGAAAATATTTTTTTGAAAAATTCCCTAAGCCCCGGGGTCACAATTTCAGCAAAAATCTGACTTTTGGCAATTCACTCAAAAATGGTGCCAGAAGCTTGCAAATGATCCCCTGAAAGCTTTGGCGATGGAAACAGAAGGCTTTTTATCACAGGACAAGAAATCAGCCCTCAAAAACTAAACCGGCAGAAAATATTTTTTTGAAAAAATCCCTTAGGCCCCGGGGTCACGATTTCAGCAAAAATCTGACTTTTGGCAATTCACTCAAAAATGGTGCCAGCCGGTTGTAAATTGTCACCTGAAAGCTTTGGCGATGGAAACAGAAGGCTTTTTGTCACAGGACAAGAAATCAGCCCTCAAAAACTTAACCGGCAGAAAATATTTTTTTGAAAAAATCCCTAAGCCCCGGGGTCACAATTTCAGCAAAAATCTGACTTTTGGCAATTCACTCAAAAATGGTGCCAGAAGCTTGCAAATGATCCCCTGAAAGCTTTGGCGATGGAAACAGAAGGCTTTTTATCACAGGACAAGAAATCAGCCCTCAAAAACTAAACCGGCAGAATTTTTTTTTGAAAAATTCCCTAAGCCCTCGGGTCACAATTTCAGCAAAAATCTGACTTTTGGCAATTCACTCAAAAATGGTGCGAGAAGCTTTGGCGATGGAAACAGAAGGCTTTTTATCACAGGACAAGAAATCAGCCCTCAAAAACTTAACCGGCAGAAAATATTTTTTTGAAAAAATCCCTAAGCCCCGGGGTCACAATTTCCTCAAAAATCTGACTTTTGGCAATTCACTCAAAAATGGTGCCAGAAGCTTGCAAATGATCCCCTGAAAGCTTTGGCGATGGAAACAGAAGGCTTTTTATCACAGGACAAGAAATCAGCCCTCAAAAACTTAACCGGCAGAAAATATTTTTTTGAAAAATTCCCTAAGCCCCGGGGTCACAATTTCAGCAAAAATCTGACTTTTGGCAATTCACTCAAAAATGGTGCCAGCCGGTTGTAAATTGTCACCTGAAAGCTTTGGCGATGGAAACAGAAGGCTTTTTATCACAGGACAAGAAATCAGCCCTCAAAAACTTAACCGGCAGAAAATATTTTTTTGAAAAAATCCCTAAGCCCC
The DNA here is from genome assembly GCF_965113315.1 of Podarcis vaucheri. NCBI lineage: Eukaryota > Metazoa > Chordata > Lepidosauria > Squamata > Lacertidae > Podarcis > Podarcis vaucheri. The sequence continues at coordinate 1,443,746 of NW_028118808.1, read as the reverse complement.
GGGGTCACAATTTCAGCAAAAATCTGACTTTTGGCAATTCACTCAAAAATGGTGCCAGAAGCTTTGGCGATGGAAACAGAAGGCTTTTTATCACTGGACAAGAAATCAGCCCTCAAAAACTTAACCGGCAGAAAATATTTTTTTGAAAAATTCCCTAAGCCCTCGGGTCACAATTTCAGCAAAAATCTGACTTTTGGCAATTCACTCAAAAATGGTGCGAGAAGCTTTGGCGATGGAAACAGAAGGCTTTTTATCACAGGACAAGAAATCAGCCCTCAAAAACTTAACCGGCAGAAAATATTTATTTGAAAAAATCCCTAAGCCCCGGGGTCACAATTTCCTCAAAAATCTGACTTTTGGCAATTCACTCAAAAATGGTGCCAGAAGCTTGCAAATGATCCCCTGAAAGCTTTGGCGATGGAAACAGAAGGCTTTTTATCACAGGACAAGAAATCAGCCCTCAAAAACTTAACCGGCAGAAAATATTTTTTTGAAAAATTCCCTAAGCCCCGGGGTCACAATTTCAGCAAAAATCTGACTTTTGGCAATTCACTCAAAAATGGTGCCAGAAGCTTGCAAATGATCCCCTGAAAGCTTTGGCGATGGAAACAGAAGGCTTTTTATCACAGGACAAGAAATCAGCCCTCAAAAACTAAACCGGCAGAAAATATTTTTTTGAAAAAATCCCTTAGGCCCCGGGGTCACGATTTCAGCAAAAATCTGACTTTTGGCAATTCACTCAAAAATGGTGCCAGCCGGTTGTAAATTGTCACCTGAAAGCTTTGGCGATGGAAACAGAAGGCTTTTTGTCACAGGACAAGAAATCAGCCCTCAAAAACTTAACCGGCAGAAAATATTTTTTTGAAAAAATCCCTAAGCCCCGGGCTCACAATTTCAGCAAAAATCTGACTTTTGGCAATTCACTCAAAAATGGTGCCAGAAGCTTGCAAATGATCCCCTGAAAGCTTTGGCGATGGAAACAGAAGGCTTTTTATCACAGGACAAGAAATCAGCCCTCAAAAACTTAACCGGCAGAAAATATTTTTTTGAAAAAATCCCTAAGCCCCGGGGTCACAATTTCAGCAAAAATCTGACTTTTCGCAATTCACTCAAAAATGGTGCCAGAAGCTTGCAAATGATCCCCTGAAAGCTTTGGCGATGGAAACAGAAGGCTTTTTGTCACAGGACAAGAAATCAGCCCTCAAAAACTTAACCGGCAGAAAATATTTTTTTGAAAAAATCCCTAAGCCCCGGGCTCACAATTTCAGCAAAAATCTGACTTTTGGCAATTCACTCAAAAATGGTGCCAGAAGCTTGCAAATGATCCCCTGAAAGCTTTGGCGATGGAAACAGAAGGCTTTTTATCACAGGACAAGAAATCAGCCCTCAAAAACTTAACCGGCAGAAAATATTTTTTTGAAAAAATCTCTAAGCCCCGGGGTCACAATTTCAGCAAAAATCTGACTTTTGGCAATTCACTCAAAAATGGTGCCAGAAGCTTTGGCGATGGAAACAGAAGGCTTTTTATCACAGGACAAGAAATCAGCCCTCAAAAACTTAACCGGCAGAAAATATTTTTTTGAAAAAATCCCTAAGCCCCACGGTCACAATTACAGCAAAAATCTGACTTTTGGCAATTCACTCAAAAATGGTGCCAGAAGCTTCCAAATGATCCCCTGAAAGCTTTGGCGATGGAAACAGAAGGCTTTTTATCACAGGACAAGAAATCAGCCCTCAAAAACTTAACCGGCAGAAAATATTTTTTTGAAAAAATCTCTAAGCCCCGGGGTCACAATTTCAGCAAAAATCTGACTTTTGGCAATTCACTCAAAAATGGTGCCAGAAGCTTTGGCGATGGAAACAGAAGGCTTTTTATCACAGGACAAGAAATCAGCCCTCAAAAACTTAACCGGCAGAAAATATTTTTTTGAAAAAATCCCTAAGCCCCGGGGTCACAATTTCAGAAAAAAATCTGACTTTTGGCAATTCACTCAAAAATGGTGCCAGAAGCTTGCAAATGATCCCCTGAAAGCTTTGGCGATGGAAACAGAAGGCTTTTTATCACAGGACAAGAAATCAGCCCTCAAAAACTAAACCGGCAGAATTTTTTTTTGAAAAATTCCCTAAGCCCCGGGGTCACAATTTCAGCAAAAATCTGACTTTTGGCAATTCACTCAAAAATGGTGCCAGAAGCTTTGGCGATGGAAACAGAAGGCTTTTTATCACTGGACAAGAAATCAGCCCTCAAAAACTTAACCGGCAGAAAATATTTTTTTGAAAAAATCCCTAAGCCCCGGGGTCACAATTTCAGCAAAAATCTGACTTTTGGCAATTCACTCAAAAATGGTGCCAGAAGCTTGCAAATGATCCCCTGAAAGCTTTGGCGATGGAAACAGAAGGCTTTTTATCACAGGACAAGAAATCAGCCCTCAAAAACTAAACCGGCAGAATTTTTTTTTGAAAAATTCCCTAAGCCCTCGGGTCACAATTTCAGCAAAAATCTGACTTTTGGCAATTCACTCAAAAATGGTGCGAGAAGCTTTGGCGATGGAAACAGAAGGCTTTTTATCACAGGACAAGAAATCAGCCCTCAAAAACTTAACCGGCAGAAAATATTTATTTGAAAAAATCCCTAAGCCCCGGGGTCACAATTTCCTCAAAAATCTGACTTTTGGCAATTCACTCAAAAATGGTGCCAGAAGCTTGCAAATGATCCCCTGAAAGCTTTGGCGATGGAAACAGAAGGCTTTTTATCACAGGACAAGAAATCAGCCCTCAAAAACTTAACCGGCAGAAAATATTTTTTTGAAAAATTCCCTAAGCCCCGGGGTCACAATTTCAGCAAAAATCTGACTTTTGGCAATTCACTCAAAAATGGTGCCAGAAGCTTGCAAATGATCCCCTGAAAGCTTTGGCGATGGAAACAGAAGGCTTTTTATCACAGGACAAGAAATCAGCCCTCAAAAACTAAACCGGCAGAAAATATTTTTTTGAAAAAATCCCTTAGGCCCCGGGGTCACGATTTCAGCAAAAATCTGACTTTTGGCAATTCACTCAAAAATGGTGCCAGCCGGTTGTAAATTGTCACCTGAAAGCTTTGGCGATGGAAACAGAAGGCTTTTTGTCACAGGACAAGAAATCAGCCCTCAAAAACTTAACCGGCAGAAAATATTTTTTTGAAAAAATCCCTAAGCCCCGGGCTCAGAATTTCAGCAAAAATCTGACTTTTGGCAATTCACTCAAAAATGGTGCCAGAAGCTTGCAAATGATCCCCTGAAAGCTTTGGCGATGGAAACAGAAGGCTTTTTATCACAGGACAAGAAATCAGCCCTCAAAAACTTAACCGGCAGAAAATATTTTTTTGAAAAAATCCCTAAGCCCCGGGGTCACAATTTCAGCAAAAATCTGACTTTTCGCAATTCACTCAAAAATGGTGCCAGAAGCTTGCAAATGATCCCCTGAAAGCTTTGGCGATGGAAACAGAAGGCTTTTTATCACAGGACAAGAAATCAGCCCTCAAAAACTTAACCGGCAGAAAATATTTTTTTGAAAAAATCCCTAAGCCCCGGGGTCACAATTTCAGCAAAAATCTGACTTTTGGCAATTCACTCAAAAATGGTGCCAGAAGCTTGCAAATGATCCCCTGAAAGCTTTGGCGATGGAAACAGAAGGCTTTTTATCACAGGACAACAAAACAGCCCTCAAAAACTTAACCGGCAGAAAATATTTTTTTGAAAAAATCCCTAAGCCCCGGGGTCACAATTTCAGCAAAAATCTGACTTTTGGCAATTCACTCAAAAATGGTGCCAGAAGCTTGCAAATGATCCCCTGAAAGCTTTGGCGATGGAAACAAAAGGCTTTTTATCACAGGACAAGAAATCAGCCCTCAAAAACTTAACCGGCAGAAAATATTTATTTGAAAAAATCCCTAAGCCCCGGGGTCACAATTTCATCAAAAATCTGACTTTTGGCAATTCACTCAAAAATGGTGCCAGAAGCTTGCAAATGATCCCCTGAAAGCTTTGGCGATGGAAACAGAAGGCTTTTTATCACAGGACAAGAAATCAGCCCTCAAAAACTTAACCGGCAGAAAATATTTTTTTGAAAAAATCCCTAAGCTCCGGGGTCACAATTTCAGCAAAAATCTGACTTTTGGCAATTCACTCAAAAATGGTGCCAGAAGCTTGCAAATGATCCCCTGAAAGCTTTGGCGATGGAAACAGAAGGCTTTTTATCACAGGACAAGAAATCAGCCCTCAAAAACTAAACCGGCAGAATTTTTTTTTGAAAAATTCCCTAAGCCCCGGGGTCACAATTTCAGCAAAAATCTGACTTTTGGCAATTCACTCAAAAATGGTGCCAGAAGCTTTGGCGATGGAAACAGAAGGCTTTTTATCACTGGACAAGAAATCAGCCCTCAAAAACTTAACCGGCAGAAAATATTTTTTTGAAAAAATCCCTAAGCCCCGGGGTCACAATTTCAGCAAAAATCTGACTTTTGGCAATTCACTCAAAAATGGTGCCAGAAGCTTGCAAATGATCCCCTGAAAGCTTTGGCGATGGAAACAGAAGGCTTTTTATCACAGGACAAGAAATCAGCCCTCAAAAACTAAACCGGCAGAATTTTTTTTTGAAAAATTCCCTAAGCCCTCGGGTCACAATTTCAGCAAAAATCTGACTTTTGGCAATTCACTCAAAAATGGTGCGAGAAGCTTTGGCGATGGAAACAGAAGGCTTTTTATCACAGGACAAGAAATCAGCCCTCAAAAACTTAACCGGCAGAAAATATTTATTTGAAAAAATCCCTAAGCCCCGGGGTCACAATTTCCTCAAAAATCTGACTTTTGGCAATTCACTCAAAAATGGTGCCAGAAGCTTGCAAATGATCCCCTGAAAGCTTTGGCGATGGAAACAGAAGGCTTTTTATCACAGGACAAGAAATCAGCCCTCAAAAACTTAACCGGCAGAAAATATTTTTTTGAAAAATTCCCTAAGCCCCGGGGTCACAATTTCAGCAAAAATCTGACTTTTGGCAATTCACTCAAAAATGGTGCCAGAAGCTTGCAAATGATCCCCTGAAAGCTTTGGCGATGGAAACAGAAGGCTTTTTATCACAGGACAAGAAATCAGCCCTCAAAAACTTAACCGGCAGAAAATATTTTTTTGAAAAAATCCCTAAGCCCCGGGGTCACAATTTCAGCAAAAATCTGACTTTTGGCAATTCACTCAAAAATGGTGCCAGAAGCTTGCAAATGATCCCCTGAAAGCTTTGGCGATGGAAACAGAAGGCTTTTTATCACAGGACAAGAAATCAGCCCTCAAAAACTTAACCGGCAGAAAATATTTATTTGAAAAAATCCCTAAACCCCGGGGTCACAATTTCAGCAAAAATCTGACTTTTGGGAATTCACTCAAAAATGGTGCCAGAAGCTTGGAAATGATCCCCTGAAAGCTTTGGTGATGGAAACAGAAGGCTTTTTATCACAGGACAAGAAATCAGCCCTCAAAAACTTAAGCGGCTGAAAATATTTTTTTGAAAAAATCCCTAAGCCCCGGGGTCACAATTTCATCAAAAATCTGACTTTTGGCAATTCACTCAAAAATGGTGCCAGAAGCTTGCAAATGATCCCCTGAAAGCTTTGGCGATGGAAACAGAAGGCTTTTTATCACAGGACAAGAAATCAGCCCTCAAAAACTTAACCGGCAGAAAATATTTTTTTGAAAAAATCCCTAAGCCCCGGGGTCACAATTTCAGCAAAAATCTGACTTTTGGCAATTCACTCAAAAATGGTGCCAGAAGCTTGCAAATGATCCCCTGAAAGCTTTGGCGATGGAAACAGAAGGTTTTTATCACAGGAGAAGAAATCAGCCCTCAAAAACTTAACCGGCAGAAAATATTTTTTTGAAAAAATCCCTAAGCCCCGGGGTCACAATTTCAGCAAAAATCTGACTTTTGGCAATTCACTCAAAAATGGTGCCAGAAGCTTGCAAATGATCCCCTGAAAGCTTTGGCCATGGAAACAGAAGGCTTTTTATCACAGGACAAGAAATCAGCCCTCAAAAACTTAAACGACAGAAAATATTTTTTTGAAAAATTCCCTAAGCCCTCGGGTCACAATTTCAGCAAAAATCTGACTTTTGGCAATTCACTCAAAAATGGTGCCAGAAGCTTGCAAATGATCCCCTGAAAGCTTTGGCCATGGAAACAGAAGGCTTTTTATCACAGGACAAGAAATCAGCCCTCAAAAACTAAACCGGCAGAAAATATTTATTTGAAAAAATCCCTAAGCCCCGGGGTCACAATTTCAGCAAAAATCTGACTTTTGGCAATTCACTCAAAAATGGTGCCAGAAGCTTTGGCGATGGAAACAGAAGGCTTTTTATCACAGGACAAGAAATCAGCCCTCAAAAACTTAACCGGCAGAAAATATTTTTTTGAAAAATTCCCTAAGCCCTCGGGTCACAATTTCAGCAAAAATCTGACTTTTGGCAATTCACTCAAAAATGGTGCCAGAAGCTTGCAAATGATCCCCTGAAAGCTTTGGCGATGGAAACAGAAGGCTTTTTATCACAGGACAAGAAATCAGCCCTCAAAAACTAAACCGGCAGATTTTTTTTTTTGAAAAATTCCCTAAGCCCCGGGGTCACAATTTCCTCAAAAATCTGACTTTTGGCAATTCACTCAAAAATGGTGCCAGAAGCTTGCAAATGATCCCCTGAAAGGTTAGGCACTCGAAACAGAAGGCTTTTTATCACAGGACAAGAAATCAGCCCTCAAAAACTAAACCGGCAGAAAATATTTTTTTGAAATATCCCTAAGCCCCAGGGTCACAATTTCAGCAAAAATCTGACTTTTGGCAATTCACTCAAAAATGGTGCCAGAAGCTTGCAAATGATCCCCTGAAAGCTTTGGCGAAGGAAACAGAAGGCTTTTTATCACAGGACAAGAAATCAGCCCTCAAAAACTTAACCGGCAGAAAATATTTTTTTGAAAAAATCCCTAAGCCCCGGGGTCACAATTTCAGCAAAAATCTGACTTTTGGCAATTCACTCAAAAATGGTGCCAGAAGCTTTGGCGATGGAAACAGAAGGCTTTTTATCACAGGACAAGAAATCAGCCCTCATAAACTTAACCGGCAGAAAATATTTTTTTGAAAAATTCCCTAAGCCCTCGGGTCACAATTTCAGCAAAAATCTGACTTTTGGCAATTCACTCAAAAATGGTGCCAGAAGCTTGCAAATGATCCCCTGAAAGCTTTGGCGATGGAAACAGAAGGCTTTTTATCACAGGACAAGAAATCAGCCCTCAAAAACTAAACCGGCAGATTTTTCTTTTTGAAAAATTCCCTAAGCCCCGGGGTCACAATTTCCTCAAAAATCTGACTTTTGGCAATTCACTCAAAAATGGTGCCAGAAGCTTGCAAATGATCCCCTGAAAGCTTTGGCGATGGAAACAGAAGGCTTTTTATCACAGGACAAGAAATCAGCCCTCAAAAACTTAACCGGCAGAAAATATTTTTTTGAAAAATTCCCTAAGCCCCGGGGTCACAATTTCAGCAAAAATCTGACTTTTGGCAATTCACTCAAAAATGGTGCCAGAAGCTTGCAAATGATCCCCTGAAAGCTTTGGCGATGGAAACAGAAGGCTTTTTATCACAGGACAAGAAATCAGCCCTCAAAAACTTAACCGGCAGAAAATATTTTTTTGAAAAAATCCCTAAACCCCGGGGTCACAATTTCAGCAAAAATCTGACTTTTGGCAATTCACTCAAAAATGGTGCCAAAAGCTTGCAAATGATCCCCTGAAAGCTTTGGCGATGGAAACAGAAGGCTTTTTATCACAGGACAAGAAATCAGCCCTCAAACCTTAACTGGCAGAAAATATTTTTTTGAAAAAATCCCTAAGCCCCGGGGTCACAATTTCATCAAAAATCTGACTTTTGGCAATTCACTCAAAAATGGTGCCAGAAGCTTGCAAATGATCCCCTGAAAGCTTTGGCGATGGAAACAGAAGGCTTTTTATCACAGGACAAGAAATCAGCCCTCAAAAACTTAACCGGCAGAAAATATTTTTTTGAAAAAATCCCTAAGCCCCGGGGTCACAATTTCAGCAAAAATCTGACTTTTGGCAATTCACTCAAAAATGGTGCCAGAAGCTTGCATATGATCCCCTGAAAGCTTTGGCGATGGAAACAGAAGGCTTTTTATCACAGGACAAGAAATCAGTCCTCAAACCTTAACTGGCAGAAAATATTTTTTTGAGAAAATCCCTAAGCCCCGGGGTCACAATTTCAGCAAAAATCTGACTTTTGGCAATTCACTCAAAAATGGTGCGGTGCCAGAAGCTTGCAAATGATCCCCTGAAAGCTTTGGCGATGGAAACAGAAGGCTTTTTATCACAGGACAAGAAATCAGCCCTCAAAAAACTAAACCGGCAGATTTTTTTTTTGAAAAAATCCCTAAGCCCCGGGGTCACAATTTCAGCAAAAATCTGACTTTTGGCAATTCACTCAAAAATGGTGCCAGAAGCTTTGGCGATGGAAACAGAAGGCTTTTTATCACAGGACAAGAAATCAGCCCTCAAAAACTTAACCGGCAGAAAATATTTTTTTGAAAAAATCCCTAAGCCCCGGGGTCACAATTTCAGCAAAAATCTGACTTTTGGCAATTCACTCAAAAATGGTGCCAGAAGCTTGCAAATGATCCCCTGAAAGCTTTGGCGATGGAAACAGAAGGCTTTTTATCACAGGACAAGAAATCAGCCCTCAAAAACGAAACCGGCAGAATTTTTTTTTGAAAAATTCCCTAAGCCCCGGGGTCACAATTTCAGCATAAATCTGACTTTTTGCAATTCACTCAAAATTGGTGCCAGAAGCTTGCAAATGATCCCCTGAAAGCTTTGGCGATGGAAACAGAAGGCTTTTTATCACAGGACAAGAAATCAGCCCTCAAAAACTTAACCGGCAGAAAATATTTATTTGAAAAAATCCCTAAGCCCCGGGGTCACAATTTCAGCAAAAATCTGACTTTTGGCAATTCACTCAAAAATGGTGCCAGAAGCTTGGAAATGATCCCCTGAAAGCTTTGGCGATGGAAACAGAAGGCTTTTTATCACAGGACAAGAAATCAGCCCTCAAAAACTTAAGCGGCTGAAAATATTTTTTTGAAAAAATCCCTAAGCCCCGGGGTCACAATTTCATCAAAAATCTGACTTTTGGCAATTCACTCAAAAATGGTGCCAGAAGCTTGCAAATGATCCCCTGAAAGCTTTGGCGATGGAAACAGAAGGCTTTTTATCACAGGACAAGAAATCAGCCCTCAAAAACTTAACCGGCAGAAAATATTTTTTTGAAAAAATCCCTAAGCCCCGGGGTCACAATTTCAGCAAAAATCTGACTTTTGGCAATTCACTCAAAAATGGTGCCAGAAGCTTGCAAATGATCCCCTGAAAGCTTTGGCGATGGAAACAGAAGGTTTTTATCACAGGAGAAGAAATCAGCCCTCAAAAACTTAACCGGCAGAAAATATTTTTTTGAAAAAATCCCTAAGCCCCGGGGTCACAATTTCAGCAAAAATCTGACTTTTGGCAATTCACTCAAAAATGGTGCCAGAAGCTTTGGCGATGGAAACAGAAGGCTTTTTATCACAGGACAAGAAATCAGCCCTCAAAAACTTAACCGGCAGAAAATATTTTTTTGAAAAAATCCCTAAGCCCCCGGGTCACAATTTCAGCAAAAATCTGACTTTTGGCAATTCACTCAAAAATGGTGCCAGAAGCTTTGGCGATGGAAACAGAAGGCTTCTTATCACAGGACAAGAAAACAGCCCTCAAAAACTTAACCGGCAGAAAATATTTTTTTGAAAAATTCCCTAAGCCCTCGGGTCACAATTTCAGCAAAAATCTGACTTTTGGCAATTCACTCAAAAATGGTGCGGTGCCAGAAGCTTGCAAATGATCCCCTGAAAGCTTTGGCGATGGAAACAGAAGGCTTTTTATCACAGGACAAGAAATCAGCCCTCAAAAACTAAACCGGCAGATTTTTTTTTTGAAAAATTCCCTAAGCCCCGGGGTCACAATTTCCTCAAAAATCTGACTTTTGGCAATTCACTCAAAAATGGTGCCAGAAGCTTGCAAATGATCCCCTGAAAGGTTTGGCACTCGAAACAGAAGGCTTTTTATCACAGGACAGGAAATCAGCCCTCAAAAACTTAACCGGCAGAAAATATTTTTTTGAAAAAATCCCTAAGCCCCGGGGTCACAATTTCAGCAAAAATCTGACTTTTGGCAATTCACTCAAAAATGGTGCCAGAAGCTTTGGCGATGGAAACAGAAGGCTTTTTATCACAGGACAAGAAATCAGCCCTCAAAAACTTAACCGGCAGAAAATATTTTTTTGAAAAAATCCCTAAGCCCCGGGGTCACAATTTCAGCAAAAATCTGACTTTTGGCAATTCACTCAAAAATGGTGCCAGAAGCTTGCAAATGATCCCCTGAAAGGTTTGGCACTCGAAACGGAAGGCTTTTTATCACAGGACAAGAAATCAGCCCTCAAAAACTAAACCGGCAGAAAATATTTTTTTGAAAAAATCCCTAAGCCCCAGGGTCACAATTTCAGCAAAAATCTGACTTTTGGCAATTCACTCAAAAATGGTGCCAGAAGCTTGCAAATGATCCCCTGAAAGCTTTGGCGATGGAAACAGAAGGCCTTTTATCACAGGACTACAAAACAGCCCTCAAAAACTTAACCGGCAGAAAATATTATTTTGAAAAAATCCCTAAGCCCCGGGGTCACAATTTCAGCAAAAATCTGACTTTTGGCAATTCACTCAAAAATGGTGCCAGAAGCTTGCAAATGATCCCCTGAAAGCTTTGGCGATGGAAACAGAAGGCTTTTTATCACAGGACAAGAAATCAGCCCTCAAAAACTTAACCGGCAGAAAATATTTTTTTGAAAAAATCCCTAAGCCCCGGGGTCACAATTTCAGCAAAAATCTGACTTTTGGCAATTCACTCAAAAATGGTGCCAGAAGCTTTGGCGATGGAAACAGAAGGCTTTTTATCACAGGACAAGAAATCAGCCCTCAAAAACTTAACCGGCAGAAAATATTTTTTTGAAAAAATCCCTAAGCCCCGGGGTCACAATTTCAGCAAAAATCTGACTTTTGGCAATTCACTCAAAAATGGTGCCAGAAGCTTGCAAATGATCCCCTGAAAGCTTTGGCGATGGAAACAGAAGGCTTTTTATCACAGGACAAGAAATCAGCCCTCAAAAACTAAACCGGCAGAAAATATTTATTTGAAAAAATCCCTAAGCCCCGGGGTCACAATTTCAGCAAAAATCTGACTTTTGGCAATTCACTCAAAAATGGTGCCAGAAGCTTTGGCGATGGAAACAGAAGGCTTTTTATCACAGGACAAGAAATCAGCCCTCAAAAACTAAACCGGCAGATTTTTTTTTTGAAAAATTCCCTAAGCCCCGGGGTCACAATTTCCTCAAAAATCTGACTTTTGGCAATTTAGTCAAAAATGGTGCCAGAAGCTTGCAAATGATCCCCTGAAAGGTTTGGCACTCGAAACAGAAGGCTTTTTATCACAGGACAAGAAATCAGCCCTCAAAAACTAAACCGGCAGAAAATATTTATTTGAAAAAATCCCTAAGCCCCGGGGTCACAATTTCAGCAAAAATCTGACTTTTGGCAATTCACTCAAAAATGGTGCCAGAAGCTTTGGCGATGGAAACAGAAGGCTTTTTATCACAGGACAAGAAATCAGCCCTCAAAAACTTAACCGGCAGAAAATATTTTTTTGAAAAATTCCCTAAGCCCTCGGGTCACAATTTCAGCAAAAATCTGACTTTTGGCAATTCACTCAAAAATGGTGCGGTGCCAGAAGCTTGCAAATGATCCCCTGAAAGCTTTGGCGATGGAAACAGAAGGCTTTTTATCACAGGACAAGAAATCAGCCCTCAAAAACTAAACCGGCAGATTTTTTTTTTGAAAAATTCCCTAAGCCCCGGGGTCACAATTTCCTCAAAAATCTGACTTTTGGCAATTCACTCAAAAATGGTGCCAGAAGCTTGCAAATGATCCCCTGAAAGGTTTGGCACTCGAAACAGAAGGCTTTTTATCACAGGACAGGAAATCAGCCCTCAAAAACTTAACCGGCAGAAAATATTTTTTTGAAAAATTCCCTAAGCCCTCGGGTCAGAATTTCAGCAAAAATCTGACTTTTGGCAATTCACTCAAAAATGGTGCCAGAAGCTTGCAAATGATCCCCTGAAAGCTTTGGCGATGGAAACAGAAGGCTTTTTATCACAGGACAAGAAATCAGCCCTCAAAAACTAAACCGGCAGATTTTTTTTTTGAAAAATTCCCTAAGCCCCGGGGTCACAATTTCCTCAAAAATCTGACTTTTGGCAATTCACTCAAAAATGGTGCCAGAAGCTTGCAAATGATCCCCTGAAAGGTTTGGCACTCGAAACGGAAGGCTTTTTATCACAGGACAAGAAATCAGCCCTCAAAAACTAAACCGGCAGAAAATATTTTTTTGAAAAAATCCCTAAGCCCCAGGGTCACAATTTCAGCAAAAATCTGACTTTTGGCAATTCACTCAAAAATGGTGCCAGAAGCTTGCAAATGAGACCCTGAAAGCTTTGGCCATGGAAACAGAAGGCTTTTTATCACAGGACAAGAAATCAGCCCTCAAAAACTAAACCGGCAGATTTTTTTTTTGAAAAATTCCCTAAGCCCCGGGGTCACAATTTCCTCAAAAATCTGACTTTTGGCAATTCAGTCAAAAATGGTGCCAGAAGCTTGCAAATGATCCCCTGAAAGGTTTGGCACTCGAAACAGAAGGCTTTTTATCACAGGACAAGAAATCAGCCCTCAAAAACTAAACCGGCAGAAAATATTTATTTGAAAAAATCCCTAAGCCCCGGGGTCACAATTTCAGCAAAAATCTGACTTTTGGCAATTCACTCAAAAATGGTGCCAGAAGCTTTGGCGATGGAAACAGAAGGCTTTTTATCACAGGACAAGAAATCAGCCCTCAAAAACTTAACCGGCAGAAAATATTTTTTTGAAAAATTCCCTAAGCCCTCGGGTCACAATTTCAGCAAAAATCTGACTTTTGGCAATTCACTCAAAAATGGTGCGGTGCCAGAAGCTTGCAAATGATCCCCTGAAAGCTTTGGCGATGGAAACAGAAGGCTTTTTATCACAGGACAAGAAATCAGCCCTCAAAAACTAAACCGGCAGATTTTTTTTTTGAAAAATTCCCTAAGCCCCGGGGTCACAATTTCCTCAAAAATCTGACTTTTGGCAATTCACTCAAAAATGGTGCCAGAAGCTTGCAAATGATCCCCTGAAAGGTTTGGCACTCGAAACAGAAGGCTTTTTATCACAGGACAGGAAATCAGCCCTCAAAAACTTAACCGGCAGAAAATATTTTTTTGAAAAATTCCCTAAGCCCTCGGGTCAGAATTTCAGCAAAAATCTGACTTTTGGCAATTCACTCAAAAATGGTGCCAGAAGCTTGCAAATGATCCCCTGAAAGCTTTGGCGATGGAAACAGAAGGCTTTTTATCACAGGACAAGAAATCAGCCCTCAAAAACTAAACTGGCAGATTTTTTTTTTGAAAAATTCCCTAAGCCCCGGGGTCACAATTTCCTCAAAAATCTGACTTTTGGCAATTCACTCAAAAATGGTGCCAGAAGCTTGCAAATGATCCCCTGAAAGGTTTGGCACTCGAAACGGAAGGCTTTTTATCACAGGACAAGAAATCAGCCCTCAAAAACTAAACCGGCAGAAAATATTTTTTTGAAAAAATCCCTAAGCCCCAGGGTCACAATTTCAGCAAAAATCTGACTTTTGGCAATTCACTCAAAAATGGTGCCAGAAGCTTGCAAATGATCCCCTGAAAGCTTTGGCGATGGAAACAGAAGGCTTTTTATCACAGGACAAGAAATCAGCCCTCAAAAACTAAACTGGCAGATTTTTTTTTTGAAAAATTCCCTAAGCCCCGGGGTCACAATTTCCTCAAAAATCTGACTTTTGGCAATTCACTCAAAAATGGTGCCAGAAGCTTGCAAATGATCCCCTGAAAGGTTTGGCACTCGAAACGGAAGGCTTTTTATCACAGGACAAGAAATCAGCCCTCAAAAACTAAACCGGCAGAAAATATTTTTTTGAAAAAATCCCTAAGCCCCAGGGTCACAATTTCAGCAAAAATCTGACTTTTGGCAATTCACTCAAAAATGGTGCCAGAAGCTTGCAAATGATCCCCTGAAAGCTTTGACGATGGAAACAGAAGGCTTTTTATCACAGGACAAGAAATCAGCCCTAAAAACTTAACCGGCAGAAAATATTTATTTGAAAAAATCCCTAAGCCCCGGGGTCACAATTTCAGCAAAAATCTGACTTTTGGCAATTCACTCAAAAATGGTGCCAGAAGCTTTGGCGATGGAAACAGAAGGCTTTTTATCACAGGACAAGAAATCAGCCCTCAAAAACTTAACCGGCAGAAAATATTTTTTTGAAAAAATCCCTAAGCCCCGGGGTCACAATTTCAGCAAAAATCTGACTTTTGGCAATTCACTCAAAAATGGTGCCAGAAGCTTGCAAATGATCCCCTGAAAGCTTTGGCGATGGAAACAGAAGTCTTTTTATCACAGGACAAGAAATCAGCCCTCAAGAACTAAACCGGCAGAAAATATTTATTTGAAAAAATCCCTAAGCCCCGGGGTCACAATTTCAGCAAAAATCTGACTTTTGGCAATTCACTCAAAAATGGTGCCAGAAGCTTTGGCGATGGAAACAGAAGGCTTTTTATCACAGGACAAGAAATCAGCCCTCAAAAACTTAACCGGCAGAAAATATTTTTTTGAAAAATTCCCTAAGCCCTCGGGTCACAATTTCAGCAAAAATCTGACTTTTGGCAATTCACTCAAAAATGGTGCCAGAAGCTTGCAAATGATCCCCTGAAAGCTTTGGCGATGGAAACAGAAGGCTTTTTATCACAGGACAAGAAATCAGCCCTCAAAAACTAAACCGGCAGATTTTTTTTTTGAAAAATTCCCTAAGCCCCGGGGTCACAATTTCCTCAAAAATCTGACTTTTGGCAATTCAGTCAAAAATGGTGCCAGAAGCTTGCAAATGATCCCCTGAAAGGTTTGGCACTCGAAACAGAAGGCTTTTTATCACAGGACAAGAAATCAGCCCTCAAAAACTAAACCGGCAGAAAATATTTTTTTGAAAAAATCCCTAAGCCCCGGGGTCACAATTTCAGCAAAAATCTGACTTTTGGCAATTCACTCAAAAATGGTGCCAGAAGCTTGCAAATGATCCCCTGAAAGCTTTGGCGATGGAAACAGAAGGCTTTTTATCACAGGACAAGAAATCAGCCCTCAAAAACTTAACCGGCAGAAAATATTTTTTTGAAAAAATCCCTAAGCCCCGGGGTCACAATTTCAGCAAAAATCTGACTTTTGGCAATTCACTCAAAAATGGTGCCAGAAGCTTGCAAATGATCCCCTGAAAGCTTTGGCGATGGAAACAGAAGGCTTTTTATCACAGGACAAGAAATCAGCCCTCAAAAACTAAACCGGCAGAAAATATTTATTTGAAAAAATCCCTAAGCCCCGGGGTCACAATTTCAGCAAAAATCTGACTTTTGGCAATTCACTCAAAAATGGTGCCAGAAGCTTTGGCGATGGAAAAAGAAGGCTTTTTATCACAGGACAAGAAATCAGCCCTCAAAAACTTAACCGGCAGAAAATATTTTTTTGAAAAATTCCCTAAGCCCTCGGGTCACAATTTCAGCAAAAATCTGACTTTTGGCAATTCACTCAAAAATGGTGCGGTGCCAGAAGCTTGCAAATGATCCCCTGAAAGCTTTGGCGATGGAAACAGAAGGCTTTTTATCACAGGACAAGAAATCAGCCCTCAAAAACTAAACCGGCAGATTTTTTTTTTGAAAAATTCCCTAAGCCCCGGGGTCACAATTTCCTCAAAAATCTGACTTTTGGCATTTCACTCAAAAATGGTGCCAGAAGCTTCCAAATGATCCCCTGAAAGGTTTGGCACTCGAAACAGAAGGCTTTTTATCACAGGACAGGAAATCAGCCCTCAAAAACTTAACCGGCAGAAAATATTTTTTTGAAAAATTCCCTAAGCCCTCGGGTCACAATTTCAGCAAAAATCTGACTTTTGGCAATTCACTCAAAAATGGTGCCAGAAGCTTGCAAATGATCCCCTGAAAGCTTTGGCGATGGAAACAGAAGGCTTTTTATCACAGGACAAGAAATCAGCCCTCAAAAACTTAACCGGCAGAAAATATTTATTTGAAAAAATCCCTAAGCCCCGGGGTCACAATTTCAGCAAAAATCTGACTTTTGGCAATTCACTCAAAAATGGTGCCAGAAGCTTTGGCGATGGAAACAGAAGGCTTTTTATCACAGGACAAGAAATCAGCCCTCAAAAACTTAACCGGCAGAAAATATCTTTTTGAAAAAATCCCTAAGCCCCGGGGTCACAATTTCAGCAAAAATCTGACTTTTGGCAATTCACTCAAAAATGGTGCCAGAAGCTTGCAAATGATCCCCTGAAAGCTTTGGCGATGGAAACAGAAGGCTTTTTATCACAGGACAAGAAATCAGCCCTCAAAAACTAAACCGGCAGAAAATATTTATTTGAAAAAATCCCTAAGCCCCGGGGTCACAATTTCAGCAAAAATCTGACTTTTGGCAATTCACTCAAAAATGGTGCCAGAAGCTTTGGCGATGGAAACAGAAGGCTTTTTATCACAGGACAAGAAATCAGCCCTCAAAAACTAAACCGGCAGAATTTTTTTTTGAAAAATTCCCTAAGCCCTCGGGTCACAATTTCAGCAAAAATCTGACTTTTGGCAATTCACTCAAAAATGGTGCCAGAAGCTTGCAAATGAGACCCTGAAAGCTTTGGCCATGGAAACAGAAGGCTTTTTATTACAGGACAAGAAATCAGCCCTCAAAAACTTAACCGGCAGAAAATATTTATTTGAAAAAATCCCTAAGCCCCGGGGTCACAATTTCAGCAAAAATCTGACTTTTGGCAATTCACTCAAAAATGGTGCCAGAAGCTTTGGCGATGGAAACAGAAGGCTTTTTATCACAGGACAAGAAATCAGCCCTCAAAAACTTAACCGGCAGAAAATATTTTTTTGAAAAATTCCCTAAGCCCTCGGGTCACAATTTCAGCAAAAATCTGACTTTTGGCAATTCAGTCAAAAATGGTGCCAGAAGCTTGCAAATGATCCCCTGAAAGGTTTGGCACTCGAAACAGAAGGCTTTTTATCACAGGACAAGAAATCAGCCCTCAAAAACTAAACCGGCAGAATTTTTTTTTGAAAAATTCCCTAAGCCCCGGGGTCACAATTTCCTCAAAAATCTGACTTTTGGCAATTCACTCAAAAATGGTGCCAGAAGCTTGCAAATGATCCCCTGAAAGCTTTGGCGATGGAAACAGAAGGCTTTTTATCACAGGACAACAAAACAGCCCTCAAAAACTTAACCGGCAGAAAATATTTTTTTGAAAAAATCCCTAAGCCCCGGGGTCACAATTTCAGCAAAAATCTGACTTTTGGCAATTCACTCAAAAATTGTGCCAGAAGCTTGCAAATGATCCCCTGAAAGCTTTGGCGATGGAAACAGAAGGCTTTTTATCACAGGACAAGAAATCAGCCCTCAAAAACTTAACCGGCAGAAAATATTTATTTGAAAAAATCCCTAAGCCGGGGTCACAATTTCAGCAAAAATCTGACTTTTGGCAATTCACTCAAAAATGGTGCCAGAAGCTTTGGTGATGGAAACAGAAGGCTTTTTATCACAGGACAAGAAAACAGCCCTCAAAAACTTAACCGGCAGAAAATATTTTTTTGAAAAAATCCCTAAGCCCCGGGGTCACAATTTCAGCAAAAATCTGACTTTTGGCAATTCACTCAAAAATGGTGCCAGAAGATTGCAAATGATCCCCTGAAAGCTTTGGCGATGGAAACAGAAGGCTTTTTATCACAGGACAAGAAATCAGCCCTCAAAAACTTAACCGGCAGAAAATATTTATTTGAAAAAATCCCTAAGCCCCGGGGTCACAATTTCAGCAAAAATCTGACTTTTGGCAATTCACTCAAAAATGGTGCCAGAAGCTTGCAAATGATCCCCTGAAATCTTTGGCGATGGAAACAGAAGGCTTTTTATCACAGGACAAGAAATCAGCCCTCAACAATTTAACCGGTGGAAAAGATTTTTTTGAAGAAATCCCTAAGCCCTGGGGTCACAATTTCAGAAAAAATCTGACTTTTGGCAATTCACTCAAAAATGGTGCCAGAAGTTTACAAATGATCCCCTGAAATCTTTGGCAATGGAAACAGAAGGCTTTTTATCACAGGACAAGAAATCAGCCCTCAACAACTTAACCGGCGGAAAACTTTTTTTTGAAAAAATCTCTAAGCCCCGGGGTCACAATTTCAGAAAAAATCTGACTTTTGGCAATTCACTCAAAAATGCTGCCAGAATCTTGCAAATGATCCCCTGAAATCTTTGGCGATGGAAACAGAAGGCTTTTTATCACAGGACAAGAAATCAGCCCTCAAAAACTTAACCGGCGGAAAATATTTTTTTGAAAAAATCCCTAAGCCCCGGGGTCACAATTTCAGCAAAAATCTGACTTTTGGCAATTCCCTCAAAAATGGTGCCAGAAGCTTGCAAATGATCCCCTGAAAGCTTTGGCGATGGAAACAGAAGGCTTTTTATCACAGGACAAGAAATCAGCCCTCAAAAACTTAACCGGCAGAAAATATTTTTTTGAAAAAATCCCTAAGCCCCGGGGTCACAATTTCAGCAAAAATCTGACTTTTGGCAATTCACTCAAAAATGGTGCCAAAAGCTTGAAAATGCTCCCCTGAAAGCTTTGGCGATGGAAACAGAAGGCTTTTTATCACAGGACAAGAAATCAGCCCTCAACAACTTAACCGGCGCAAAACATTTTTTTGAAAAAATCTCTAAGCCCCGGGGTCACAATTTCAGAAAAAATCTGACTTTTGGCAATTCACTCAAAAATGGTGCCAGAATCTTGCAAATGCTCCCCCGAAAGCTTTGGCGATGGAAACAGAAGGCTTTTTATCACAGGACAAGTAATCAGCCCTCAACAGCTTAACCGGCGGAAAATATTATTTTGAAAAAATCTCTAAGCCCCGGGGTCACAATTTCAGAAAAAATCTGACTTTTGGCAATTCACTCAAAAATGGTGCCAGAAGCTTGCAAATGATCCCCTGAAAGCTTTCGCAGTCGAAACAGAAGGCTTTTTATTACAGGACAAGAAATTAGCCCTCAACAACTTAACTGGCTGAAAATATTTTTTTGGAAAAATCTCTAAGACCCGGGGTCACAATTTGAGAAAAAATCTGACCTTTGGCAATTCACTCAAAAAAGGTGCCAAAAGCTTGCAAATGATCCCCTGAAAACTTTGGCGATGGAAACAGAAGGCTTTTTATCACAGGACAAGAAATCAGCCCTCAACAACTTAACCGGTGGAAAAGATTTTTTTGAAAAAATCCCTAAGCCCCGGGGTCACAATTTCAAAAAAAAATCTGACTTTTGGCAATTCACTCAAAAATGGTGCCAGAAGCTTGCAAATGATCCCCTGAAATCTTTGGCGATGGAAACAGAAGGCTTTTTATCACAGGACAAGAAATCAGCCCTCAACAACTTAACCGGTGGAAAAGATTTTTTTGAAGAAATCCCTAAGCTCCGGGGTCACAATTTCAGCAAAAATCTGACTTTTGGCAATTCACTCAAAAATGGTGCCAGAAGCTTGCAAATGATCCCCTGAAAGCTTTGGCGATGGAAACAGAAGGCTTTTTATCACAGGACAAGAAATCAGCCCTCAAAAACTAAACCGGCAGATTTTTTTTTTGAAAAATTCCCTAAGCCCCGGGGTCACAATTTCCTCAAAAATCTGACTTTTGGCAATTCAGTCAAAAATGGTGCCAGAAGCTTGCAAATGATCCCCTGAAAGGTTTGGCACTCGAAACAGAAGGCTTTTTATCACAGGACAAGAAATCAGCCCTCAAAAACTAAACCGGCAGATTTTTTTTTTGAAAAATTCCCTAAGCCCCGGGGTCACAATTTCCTCAAAAATCTGACTTTTGGCAATTCAGTCAAAAATGGTGCCAGAAGCTTGCAAATGATCCCCTGAAAGGTTTGGCACTCGAAACAGAAGGCTTTTTATCACAGGACAAGAAATCAGCCCTCAAAAACTAAACCGGCAGATTTTTTTTTTGAAAAATTCCCTAAGCCCCGGGGTCACAATTTCAGCAAAAATCTGACTTTTGGCAATTCACTCAAAAATGGTGCCAGAAGCTTGCAAATGATCCCCTGAAAGCTTTGGCGATGGAAACAGAAGGCTTTTTATCACAGGACAACAAAACAGCCCTCAAAAACTTAACCGGCAGAAAATATTTTTTTGAAAAAATCCCTAAGCCCCGGGGTCACAATTTCAGCAAAAATCTGACTTTTGGCAATTCACTCAAAAATGGTGCCAGAAGCTTGCAAATGATCCCCTGAAAGCTTTGGCGATGGAAACAGAAGGCTTTTTATCACAGGACAAGAAATCAGCCCTCAAAAACTTAACCGGCAGAAAATATTTATTTGAAAAAATCCCTAAGCCGGGGTCACAATTTCAGCAAAAATCTGACTTTTGGCAATTCACTCAAAAATGGTGCCAGAAGCTTTGGCGATGGAAACAGAAGGCTTTTTATCACAGGACAAGAAAACAGCCCTCAAAAACTTAACCGGCAGAAAATATTTTTTTGAAAAAATCCCTAAGCCCCGGGGTCACAATTTCAGCAAAAATCTGACTTTTGGCAATTCACTCAAAAATGGTGCCAGAAGCTTGCAAATGATCCCCTGAAAGCTTTGGCGATGGAAACAGAAGGCTTTTTATCACAGGACAAGAAATCAGCCCTCAAAAACTTAACCGGCAGAAAATATTTATTTGAAAAAATCCCTAAGCCCCGGGGTCACAATTTCAGCAAAAATCTGACTTTTGGCAATTCACTCAAAAATGGTGCCAGAAGCTTGCAAATGATCCCCTGAAATCTTTGGCGATGGAAACAGAAGGCTTTTTATCACAGGACAAGAAATCAGCCCTCAACAATTTAACCGGTGGAAAAGATTTTTTTGAAGAAATCCCTAAGCCCTGCGGTCACAATTTCAGAAAAAATCTGACTTTTGGCAATTCACTCAAAAATGGTGCCAGAAGTTTACAAATGATCCCCTGAAATCTTTGGCGATGGAAACAGAAGGCTTTTTATCACAGGACAAGAAATCAGCCCTCAACAACTTAACCGGCGGAAAACTTTTTTTTGAAAAAATCTCTAAGCCCCGGGGTCACAATTTCAGAAAAAATCTGACTTTTGGCAATTCACTCAAAAATGCTGCCAGAATCTTGCAAATGATCCCCTGAAATCTTTGGCGATGGAAACAGAAGGCTTTTTATCACAGGACAAGAAATCAGCCCTCAAAAACTTAACCGGCGGAAAATTTTTTTTTGAAAAAATCCCTAAGCCCCGGTGTCACAATTTCAGCAAAAATCTGACTTTTGGCAATTCACTCAAAAATGGTGCCAAAAGCTTGCAAATGATCCACTGAAAGCTTTGGCGATGGAAACAGAAGGCTTTTTATCACAGGACAAGAAATCAGCCCTCAAAAACTTAACCGGCAGAAAATATTTTTTTGAAAAAATCCCTAAGCCCCGGGGTCACAATTTCAGCAAAAATCTGACTTTTGGCAATTCACTCAAAAATGGTGCCAAAAGATTGAAAATGCTCTCCTGAAAGGTTTGGCACTCGAAACAGAAGGCTTTTTATCACAGGACAAGAAATCAGCCCTCAAAAATTTAACGGGCAGAAAATACTTTTTTGAAAAAATCCCTAAGCCCCGGGGTCACAATTTCAGCAAAAATCTGACTTTTGGCAATTCACTCAAGAATGGTGCCAAAAGCTTGAAAATTCTCCCCTGAAAGCTTTGGCCATGGAAACAGAAGGCTTTTTATCACAGGACAAGAAATCAGCCCTCAAAAACTTATCCGGCAGAAAATATTTTTTTGAAAAAATCCCTAAGCCCCGGGGTCACAATTTCAGCAACAATCTGACTTTTGGCAATTCACTCAAAAATGGTGCCAAAAGCTTGAAAATGCTCCCCTGAAATCTTTGGCGATGGAAACAGAAGGCTTTTTATCACAGGACAAGAAATCAGCACTCAAAAACTTAACCGGCAGAAAATATTTTTTTGAAAAAATCCCTAAGCCCCGGGGTCACAATTTCAGCAAAAATCTGACTTTTGGCAATTCCCTCAAAAATGGTGCCAGAAGCTTGCAAATGATCCCCTGAAAGCTTTGGCGATGGAAACAGAAGGCTTTTTATCACAGGACAAGAAATCAGCCCTCAAAAACTTAACCGGCAGAAAATATTTTTTTGAAAAAATCCCTAAGCCCCGGGGTCACAATTTCAGCAAAAATCTGACTTTTGGCAATTCACTCAAAAATGGTGCCAAAAGCTTGAAAATGCTCCCCTGAAAGCTTTGGCGATGGAAACAGAAGGCTTTTTATCACAGGACAAGAAATCAGCCCTCAACAACTTAACCGGCGGAAAACTTTTTTTTGAAAAAATCTCTAAGCCCCGGGGTCACAATTTCAGCAAAAATCTGACTTTTGGCAATTCACTCAAAAATGGTGCCAAAAGCTTGAAAATGCTCCCCTGAAAGCTTTGGCGATGGAAACAGAAGGCTTTTTATCACAGGACAAGAAATCAGCCCTCAACAACTTAACCGGCGGAAAACATTTTTTTGAAAAAATCTCTAAGCCCCGGGGTCACAATTTCAGAAAAAATCTGACTTTTGGCAATTCACTCAAAAATGGTGCCAGAATCTTGCAAATGCTCCCCCGAAAGCTTTGGCGATGGAAACAGAAGGCTTTTTATCACAGGACAAGTAATCAGCCCTCAACAGCTTAACCGGCGGAAAATATTATTTTGAAAAAATCTCTAAGCCCCGGGGTCACAATTTCAGAAAAAATCTGACTTTTGGCAATTCACTCAAAAATGGTGCCAGAAGCTTGCAAATGATCCCCTGAAAGCTTTCGCAGTCGAAACAGAAGGCTTTTTATTACAGGACAAGAAATTAGCCCTCAACAACTTAACTGGCTGAAAATATTTTTTTGGAAAAATCTCTAAGACCCGGGGTCACAATTTGAGAAAAAATCTGACCTTTGGCAATTCACTCAAAAAAGGTGCCAAAAGCTTGCAAATGATCCCCTGAAAACTTTGGCGATGGAAACAGAAGGCTTTTTATCACAGGACAAGAAATCAGCCCTCAACAACTTAACCGGTGGAAAAGATTTTTTTGAAAAAATCCCTAAGCCCCGGGGTCACAATTTCAAAAAAAAATCTGACTTTTGGCAATTCACTCAAAAATGGTGCCAGAAGCTTGCAAATGATCCCCTGAAATCTTTGGCGATGGAAACAGAAGGCTTTTTATCACAGGACAAGAAATCAGCCCTCAACAACTTAACCGGTGGAAAAGATTTTTTTGAAGAAATCCCTAAGCCCTGGGGTCACAATTTCAGAAAAAATCTGACTTTTGGCAATTCACTCAAAAATGGTGCCAGAAGTTTACAAATGATCCCCTGAAATCTTTGGCGATGGAAACAGAAGGCTTTTTATCACAGGACAAGAAATCAGCCCTCAACAACTTAACCGGCGGAAAACTTTTTTTTGAAAAAATCTCTAAGCCCCGGGGTCACAATTTCAGAAAAAATCTGACTTTTGGCAATTCACTCAAAAATGCTGCCAGAATCTTGCAAATGATCCCCTGAAATCTTTGGCGATGGAAACAGAAGGCTTTTTATCACAGGACAAGAAATCAGCCCTCAAAAACTTAACCGGCGGAAAATATTTTTTTGAAAAAATCCCTAAGCCCCGGTGTCACAATTTCAGCAAAAATCTGACTTTTGGCAATTCACTCAAAAATGGTGCCAAAGGCTTGCAAATGATCCCCTGAAAGCTTTGGCGATGGAAACAGAAGGCTTTTTATCACAGGACAAGAAATCAGCCCTCAAAAACTTAACCGGCAGAAAATATTTTTTTGAAAAAATCCCTAAGCCCCGGGGTCACAATTTCAGCAAAAATCTGACTTTTGGCAATTCACTCAAAAATGGTGCCAAAAGATTGAAAATGCTCTCCTGAAAGGTTTGGCACTCGAAACAGAAGGCTTTTTATCACAGGACAAGAAATCAGCCCTCAAAAATTTAACGGGCAGAAAATACTTTTTTGAAAAAATCCCTAAGCCCCGGGGTCACAATTTCAGCAAAAATCTGACTTTTGGCAATTCACTCAAAAATGGTGCCAAAAGATTGAAAATGCTCCCCTGAAAGGTTTGGCGATGGAAACAGAAGGCTTTTTATCACAGGACAAGAAATCAGCACTCAAAAACTTAACCGGCAGAAAATATTTTTTTGAAAAAATCCCTAAGCCCCGGGGTCACAATTTCAGCAAAAATCTGACTTTTGGCAATTCCCTCAAAAATGGTGCCAGAAGCTTGCAAATGATCCCCTGAAAGCTTTGGCGATGGAAACAGAAGGCTTTTTATCACAGGACAAGAAATCAGCCCTCAAAAACTTAACCGGCAGAAAATATTTTTTTGAAAAAAATCCCTAAGCCCCGGGGTCACAATTTCAGAAAAAATCTGACTTTTGGCAATTCACTCAAAAATGGTGCCAGAAGCTTGCAAATGATCCCCTGAAAGCTTTCGCAGTCGAAACAGAAGGCTTTTTATCACAGGACAAGAAATCAGCACTCAAAAACTTAACTTGCTGAAAATATTTTTTTGGAAAAATCTCTAAGACCCGGGGTCACAATTTGAGAAAAAATCTGACCTTTGGCAATTCACTCAAAAAAGGTGCCAAAAGCTTGCAAATGATCCCCTGAAAACTTTGGCGATGGAAACAGAAGGCTTTTTATCACAGGACAAGAAATCAGCCCTCAAAAACTTAACCGGTGGAAAAGATTTTTTTGAAAAAATCCCTAAGCCCCGGGGTCACAATTTCAAAAAAAAATCTGACTTTTGGCAATTCACTCAAAAATGGTGCCAAAAGCTTGAAAATGATCCCCTGAAATCTTTGGCGATGGAAACAGAAGGCTTTTTATCACAGGACAAGAAATCAGCCCTCAACAACTTAACCGGTGGAAAAGATTTTTTTGAAGAAATCCCTAAGCCCCGGGGTCACAATTTCAGCAAAAATCTGACTTTTGGCAATTCACTCAAAAATGGTGCCAGAAGCTTGCAAATGATCCCCTGAAAGCTTTGGCGATGGAAACAGAAGGCTTTTTATCACAGGACAAGAAATCAGCCCTCAAAAACTAAACCGGCAGATTTTTTTTTTGAAAAATTCCCTAAGCCCCGGGGTCACAATTTCCTCAAAAATCTGACTTTTGGCAATTCAGTCAAAAATGGTGCCAGAAGCTTGCAAATGATCCCCTGAAAGGTTTGGCACTCGAAACAGAAGGCTTTTTATCACAGGACAAGAAATCAGCCCTCAAAAACTAAACCGGCAGAAAATATTTTTTTGAAAAAATCCCTAAGCCCCAGGGTCACAATTTCAGCAAAAATCTGACTTTTGGCAATTCACTCAAAAATGGTGCCAGAAGCTTGCAAATGATCCCCTGAAAGCTTTGGCGATGGAAACAGAAGGCTTTTTATCACAGGACAACAAAACAGCCGTCAAAAACTTAACCGGCAGAAAATATTTTTTTGAAAAAATCCCTAAGCCCCGGGGTCACAATTTCAGCAAAAATCTGACTTTTGGCAATTCACTCAAAAATGGTGCCAGAAGCTTGCAAATGATCCCCTGAAAGCTTTGGCGATGGAAACAGAAGGCTTTTTATCACAGGACAAGAAATCAGCCCTCAAAAACTTAACCGGCAGAAAATATTTACTTGAAAAAATCCCTAAGCCCCGGGGTCACAATTTCAGCAAAAATCTGACTTTTGGCAATTCACTCAAAAATGGTGCCAGAAGCTTTGGCGATGGAAACAGAAGGCTTTTTATCACAGGACAAGAAAACAGCCCTCAAAAACTTAACCGGCAGAAAATATTTTTTTGAAAAAATCCCTAAGCCCCGGGGTCACAATTTCAGCAAAAATCTGACTTTTGGCAATTCACTCAAAAATGGTGCCAGAAGCTTGCAAATGATCCCCTGAAAGCTTTGGCGATGGAAACAGAAGGCTTTTTATCACAGGACAAGAAATCAGCCCTCAAAAACTTAACCGGCAGAAAATATTTATTTGAAAAAATCCCTAAGCCCCGGGGTCACAATTTCAGCAAAAATCTGACTTTTGGCAATTCACTCAAAAATGGTGCCAGAAGCTTGCAAATGATCCCCTGAAATCTTTGGCGATGGAAACAGAAGGCTTTTTATCACAGGACAAGAAATCAGCCCTCAACAATTTAACCGGTGGAAAAGATTTTTTTGAAGAAATACCTAAGCCCTGGGGTCACAATTTCAGAAAAAATCTGACTTTTGGCAATTCACTCAAAAATGGTGCCAGAAGTTTACAAATGATCCCCTGAAATCTTTGGCGATGGAAACAGAAGGCTTTTTATCACAGGACAAGAAATCAGCCCTCAACAACTTAACCGGCGGAAAACTTTTTTTTGAAAAAATCTCTAAGCCCCGGGGTCACAATTTCAGAAAAAATCTGACTTTTGGCAATTCACTCAAAAATGCTGCCAGAATCTTGCAAATGATCCCCTGAAATCTTTGGCGATGGAAACAGAAGGCTTTTTATCACAGGACAAGAAATCAGCCCTCAAAAACTTAACCGGCAGAAAATATTTTTTTGAAAAAATCCCTAAGCCCCGGTGTCACAATTTCAGCAAAAATCTGACTTTTGGCAATTCACTCAAAAATGGTGCCAAAAGCTTGCAAATGATCCCCTGAAAGCTTTGGCGATGGAAACAGAAGGCTTTTTATCACAGGACAAGAAATCAGCACTCAAAAACTTAACCGGCAGAAAATATTTTTTTGAAAAAATCCCTAAGCCCCGGGGTCACAATTTCAGCAAAAATCTGACTTTTGGCAATTCACTCAAAAATGGTGCAGGAAGCTTGCAAATGATCCCCTGAAAGCTTTGGCGATGGAAACAGAAGGCTTTTTATCACAGGACAAGAAATCAGCCCTCAAAAACTTAACCGGCAGAAAATATTTTTTTGAAAAAATCCCTAAGCCCCGGGGTCACAATTTCAGCAAAAATCTGACTTTTGGCAATTCACTCAAAAATGGTGCCAAAAGCTTGAAAATGCTCCCCTGAAAGCTTTGGCGATGGAAACAGAAGGCTTTTTATCACAGGACAAGAAATCAGTCATCAAAAACTTAACGGGCAGAAAATACTTTTTTGAAAAAATCCCTAAGCCCCGGGGTCACAATTTCAGCAAAAATCTGACTTTTGGCAATTCACTCAAAAATGGTGCCAGAAGCTTGCAAATGATCCCCTGAAATCTTTGGTGATGGAAACAGAAGGCTTTTTATCACAGGACAAGAAATCAGCCCTCAAAAACTTAACCGGCAGAAAATATTTTTTTGAAAAAATCCCTAAGCCCCGGGGTCACAATTTCAGCAAAAATCTGACTTTTGGCAATTCACTCAAAAATGGTGCCAGAAGCTTGCAAATGATCCCCTGAAATCTTTGGCGATGGAAACAGAAGGCTTTTTATCACAGGACAAGAAATCAGCCCTCAACAACTTAACCGGTGGAAAAGATTTTTTTGAAGAAATCCCTAAGCCCCGGGGTCACAATTTCCTCAAAAATCTGACTTTTGGCAATTCAGTCAAAAATGGTGCCAGAAGCTTGCAAATGATCCCCTGAAATGTTTGGCACTCGAAACAGAAGGCTTTTTATCACAGGACAAGAAATCAGCCCTCAAAAACTAAACCGGCAGAAAATATTTTTTTGAAAAAATCCCTAAGCCCCAGGGTCAAAATTTCAGCAAAAATCTGACTTTTGGCAATTCACTCAAAAATGGTGCCAGAAGCTTGCAAATGATCCCCTGAAAGCTTTGGCGATGGAAACAGAAGGCTTTTTATCACAGGACAACAAAACAGCCCTCAAAAACTTAACCGGCAGAAAATATTTTTTTGAAAAAATCCCTAAGCCCCGGGGTCACAATTTCAGCAAAAATCTGACTTTTGGCAATTCACTCAAAAATGGTGCCAGAAGCTTGCAAATGATCCCCTGAAAGCTTTGGCGATGGAAACAGAAGGCTTTTTATCACAGGACAAGAAATCAGCCCTCAAAAACTTAACCGGCAGAAAATATTTATTTGAAAAAATCCCTAAGCCCCGGGGTCACAATTTCAGCAAAAATCTGACTTTTGGCAATTCACTCAAAAATGGTGCCAGAAGCTTTGGCGATGGAAACAGAAGGCTTTTTATCACAGGACAAGAAAACAGCCCTCAAAAACTTAACCGGCAGAAAATATTTTTTTGAAAAAATCCCTAAGCCCCGGGGTCACAATTTCAGCAAAAATCTGACTTTTGGCAATTCACTCAAAAATGGTGCCAGAAGCTTGCAAATGATCCCCTGAAAGCTTTGGCGATGGAAACAGAAGGCTTTTTATCACAGGACAAGAAATCAGCCCTCAAAAACTTAACCGGCAGAAAATATTTATTTGAAAAAATCCCTAAGCCCCGGGGTCACAATTTCAGCAAAAATCTGACTTTTGGCAATTCACTCAAAAATGGTGCCAGAAGCTCGCAAATGATCCCCTGAAATCTTTGGCGATGGAAACAGAAGGCTTTTTATCACAGGACAAGAAATCAGCCCTCAACAACTTAACCGGCGGAAAACTTTTTTTTGAAAAAATCTCTAAGCCCCGGGGTCACAATTTCAGAAAAAATCTGACTTTTGGCAATTCACTCAAAAATGCTGCCAGAATCTTGCAAATGATCCCCTGAAATCTTTGGCGATGGAAACAGAAGGCTTTTTATCACAGGACAAGAAATCAGCCCTCAAAAACTTAACCGGCGGAAAATATTTTTTTGAAAAAATCCCTAAGCCCCGGTGTCACAATTTCAGCAAAAATCTGACTTTTGGCAATTCACTCAAAAATGGTGCCAAAAGCTTGCAAATGATCCCCTGAAAGCTTTGGCGATGGAAACAGAAGGCTTTTTATCACAGGACAAGAAATCAGCCCTCAAAAACTTAACCGGCAGAAAATATTTTTTTGAAAAAACCCCTAAGCCCCGGGGTCACAATTTCAGCAAAAATCTGACTTTTGGCAATTCACTCAAAAATGGTGCAGGAAGCTTGCAAATGATCCCCTGAAAGCTTTGGCGATGGAAACAGAAGGCTTTTTATCACAGGACAAGAAATCAGCCCTCAAAAACTTAACCGGCAGAAAATATTTTTTTGAAAAAATCCCTAAGCCCCGGTGTCACAATTTCAGCAAAAATCTGACTTTTGGCAATTCACTCAAAAATGGTGCCAAAAGCTTGCAAATGATCCCCTGAAAGCTTTGGCGATGGAAACAGAAGGCTTTTTATCACAGGACAAGAAATCAGCCCTCAAAAACTTAACCGGCAGAAAATATTTTTTTGAAAAAATCCCTAAGCCCCGGGGTCACAATTTCAGCAAAAATCTGACTTTTGGCAATTCACTCAAAAATGGTGCAGGAAGCTTGCAAATGATCCCCTGAAAGCTTTGGCGATGGAAACAGAAGGCTTTTTATCACAGGACAAGAAATCAGCCCTCAAAAACTTAACCGGCAGAAAATATTTTTTTGAAAAAATCCCTAAGCCCCGGGGTCACAATTTCAGCAAAAATCTGACTTTTGGCAATTCACTCAAAAATGGTGCCAAAAGATTGAAAATGCTCTCCTGAAAGGTTTGGCACTCGAAACAGAAGGCTTTTTATCACAGGACAAGAAATCAGCCCTCAAAAATTTAACGGGCAGAAAATACTTTTTTGAAAAAATCCCTAAGCCCCGGGGTCACAATTTCAGCAAAAATCTGACTTTTGGCAATTCACTCAAGAATGGTGCCAAAAGCTTGAAAATTCTCCCCTGAAAGCTTTGGCCATGGAAACAGAAGGCTTTTTATCACAGGACAAGAAATCAGCCCTCAAAAACTTATCCGGCAGAAAATATTTTCTTGAAAAAATCCCTAAGCCCCGGGGTCACAATTTCAGCAACAATCTGACTTTTGGCAATTCACTCAAAAATGGTGCCAAAAGCTTGAAAATGCTCCCCTGAAAGCTTTGGCGATGGAAACAGAAGGCTTTTTATCACAGGACAAGAAATCAGCACTCAAAAACTTAACCGGCATAAAATATTTTTTTGAAAAAATCCCTAAGCCCCGGGGTCACAATTTCAGCAAAAATCTGACTTTTGGCAATTCCCTCAAAAATGGTGCCAGAAGCTTGCAAATGATCCCCTGAAAGCTTTGGCGATGGAAACAGAAGGCTTTTTATCACAGGACAAGAAATCAGCCCTCAAAAACTTAACGGGCAGAAAATACTTTTTTGAAAAAATCCCTAAGCCCCGGGGTCACAATTTCAGCAAAAATCTGACTTTTGGCAATTCACTCAAAAATGGTGCCAAAAGCTTGAAAATGCTCCCCTGAAAGCTTTGGCGATGGAAACAGAAGGCTTTTTATCACAGGACAAGAAATCAGCCGTCAACAACTTAACCGGCGGAAAACATTTTTTTGAAAAAATCTCTAAGCCCCGGGGTCACAATTTCAGAAAAAATCTGACTTTTGGCAATTCACTCAAAAATGGTGCCAGAATCTTGCAAATGCTCCCCCGAAAGCTTTGGCGATGGAAACAGAAGGCTTTTTATCACAGGACAAGTAATCAGCCCTCAACAGCTTAACCGGCGGAAAATATTATTTTGAAAAAATCTCTAAGCCCCGGGGTCACAATTTCAGAAAAAATCTGACTTTTGGCAATTCACTCAAAAATGCTGCCAGAAGCTTGCAAATGATCCCCTGAAAGCTTTCGCAGTCGAAACAGAAGGCTTTTTATTACAGGACAAGAAATTAGCCCTCAACAACTTAACTGGCTGAAAATATTTTTTTGGAAAAATCTCTAAGACCCGGGGTCACAATTTGAGAAAAAATCTGACCTTTGGCAATTCACTCAAAAAAGGTGCCAAAAGCTTGCAAATGATCCCCTGAAAACTTTGGCGATGGAAACAGAAGGCTTTTTATCACAGGACAAGAAATCAGCCCTCAACAACTTAACCGGTGGAAAAGATTTTTTTGAAAAAATCCCTAAGCCCCGGGGTCACAATTTCAAAAAAAAATCTGACTTTTGGCAATTCACTCAAAAATGGTGCCAGAAGCTTGCAAATGATCCCCTGAAATCTTTGGCGATGGAAACAGAAGGCTTTTTATCACAGGACAAGAAATCAGCCCTCAACAACTTAACCGGTGGAAAAGATTTTTTTGAAGAAATCCCTAAGCCCTGGGGTCACAATTTCAGAAAAAATCTGACTTTTGGAAATTCACTCAAAAATGGTGCCAGAAGTTTACAAATGATCCCCTGAAATCTTTGGCGATGGAAACAGAAGGCTTTTTATCACAGGACAAGAAATCAGCCCTCAACAACTTAACCGGCGGAAAACTTTTTTTTGAAAAAATCTCTAAGCCCCGGGGTCACAATTTCAGAAAAAATCTGACTTTTGGCAATTCACTCAAAAATGCTGCCAGAATCTTGCAAATGATCCCCTGAAATCTTTGGCGATGGAAACAGAAGGCTTTTTATCACAGGACAAGAAATCAGCCCTCAAAAACTTAACCGGCGGAAAATATTTTTTTGAAAAAATCCCTAAGCCCCGGTGTCACAATTTCAGCAAAAATCTGACTTTTGGCAATTCACTCAAAAATGGTGCCAAAGGCTTGCAAATGATCCCCTGAAAGCTTTGGCGATGGAAACAGAAGGCTTTTTATCACAGGACAAGAAATCAGCCCTCAAAAACTTAACCGGCAGAAAATATTTTTTTGAAAAAATCCCTAAGCCCCGGGGTCACAATTTCAGCAAAAATCTGACTTTTGGCAATTCACTCAAAAATGGTGCAGGAAGCTTGCAAATGATCCCCTGAAAGCTTTGGCGATGGAAACAGAAGGCTTTTTATCACAGGACAAGAAATCAGCCCTCAAAAACTTAACCGGCAGAAAATATTTTTTTGAAAAAATCCCTAAGCCCCGGGGTCACAATTTCAGCAAAAATCTGACTTTTGGCAATTCACTCAAAAATGGTGCCAAAAGCTTGAAAATGCTCCCCTGAAAGCTTTCGCAGTCGAAACAGAAGGCTTTTTATTACAGGACAAGAAATTAGCCCTCAACAACTTAACTGGCTGAAAATATTTTTTTGGAAAAATCTCTAAGACCCGGGGTCACAATTTGAGAAAAAATCTGACCTTTGGCAATTCACTCAAAAAAGGTGCCAAAAGCTTGCAAATGATCCCCTGAAAACTTTGGCGATGGAAACAGAAGGCTTTTTATCACAGGACAAGAAATCAGCCCTCAACAACTTAACCGGTGGAAAAGATTTTTTTGAAAAAATCCCTAAGCCCCGGGGTCACAATTTCAAAAAAAAAATCTGACTTTTGGCAATTCACTCAAAAATGGTGCCAGAAGCTTGCAAATGATCCCCTGAAATCTTTGGCGATGGAAACAGAAGGCTTTTTATCACAGGACAAGAAATCAGCCCTCAACAACTTAACCGGTGGAAAAGATTTTTTTGAAGAAATCCCTAAGCCCTGGGGTCACAATTTCAGAAAAAATCTGACTTTTGGAAATTCACTCAAAAATGGTGCCAGAAGTTTACAAATGATCCCCTGAAATCTTTGGCGATGGAAACAGAAGGCTTTTTATCACAGGACAAGAAATCAGCCCTCAACAACTTAACCGGCGGAAAACTTTTTTTTGAAAAAATCTCTAAGCCCCGGGGTCACAATTTCAGAAAAAATCTGACTTTTGGCAATTCACTCAAAAATGCTGCCAGAATCTTGCAAATGATCCCCTGAAATCTTTGGCGATGGAAACAGAAGGCTTTTTATCACAGGACAAGAAATCAGCCCTCAAAAACTTAACCGGCGGAAAATATTTTTTTGAAAAAATCCCTAAGCCCCGGTGTCACAATTTCAGCAAAAATCTGACTTTTGGCAATTCACTCAAAAATGGTGCCAAAGGCTTGCAAATGATCCCCTGAAAGCTTTGGCGATGGAAACAGAAGGCTTTTTATCACAGGACAAGAAATCAGCCCTCAAAAACTTAACCGGCAGAAAATATTTTTTTGAAAAAATCCCTAAGCCCCGGGGTCACAATTTCAGCAAAAATCTGACTTTTGGCAATTCACTCAAAAATGGTGCAGGAAGCTTGCAAATGATCCCCTGAAAGCTTTGGCGATGGAAACAGAAGGCTTTTTATCACAGGACAAGAAATCAGCCCTCAAAAACTTAACCGGCAGAAAATATTTTTTTGAAAAAATCCCTAAGCCCCGGGGTCACAATTTCAGCAAAAATCTGACTTTTGGCAATTCACTCAAGAATGGTGCCAAAAGCTTGAAAATTCTCCCCTGAAAGCTTTGGCCATGGAAACAGAAGGCTTTTTATCACAGGACAAGAAATCAGCCCTCAAAAACTTATCCGGCAGAAAATATTTTTTTGAAAAAATCCCTAAGCCCCGGGGTCACAATTTCAGCAACAATCTGACTTTTGGCAATTCACTCAAAAATGGTGCCAGAAGCTTGCAAATGATCCCCTGAAAGCTTTGGCGATGGAAACAGAAGGCTTTTTATCACAGGACAAGAAATCAGCACTCAAAAACTTAACCGGCAGAAAATATTTTTTTGAAAAAATCCCTAAGCCCCGGGGTCACAATTTCAGCAAAAATCTGACTTTTGGCAATTCACTCAAAAATGGTGCCAGAAGCTTGCAAATGATCCCCTGAAATCTTTGGTGATGGAAACAGAAGGCTTTTTATCACAGGACAAGAAATCAGCCCTCAAAAACTTAACCGGCAGAAAATATTTTTTTGAAAAAATCCCTAAGCCCCGGGGTCACAATTTCAGCAAAAATCTGACTTTTGGCAATTCACTCAAAAATGGTGCCAAAAGCTTGCAAATGATCCCCTGAAAGCTTTGGCGATGGAAACAGAAGGCTTTTTATCACAGGACAAGAAATCAGCCCTCAAAAACTTAACCGGCAGAAAATATTTTTTTGAAAAATTCCCTAAGCCCTCGGGTCACAATTTCAGCAAAAATCTGACTTTTGGCAATTCACTCAAAAATGGTGCCAGAAGCTTGCAAATGATCCCCTGAAATCTTTGGTGATGGAAACAGAAGGCTTTTTATCACAGGACAAGAAATCAGCCCTCAAAAACTTAACCGGCAGAAAATATTTTTTTGAAAAAATCCCTAAGCCCCGGGGTCACAATTTCAGCAAAAATCTGACTTTTGGCAATTCACTCAAAAATGGTGCCAAAAGCTTGCAAATGATCCCCTGAAAGCTTTGGCGATGGAAACAGAAGGCTTTTTATCACAGGACAGGAAATCAGCCCTCAAAAACTTAACCGGCAGAAAATATTTTTTTGAAAAATTCCCTAAGCCCTCGGGTCACAATTTCAGCAAAAATCTGACTTTTGGCAATTCACTCAAAAATGGTGCCAGAAGCTTGCAAATGATCCCCTGAAAGCTTTGGCGATGGAAACAGAAGGCTTTTTATCACAGGACAAGAAATCAGCCCTCAAAAACTTAACCGGCAGAAAATATTTTTTTGAAAAAATCCCTAAGCCCCGGGGTCACAATTTCAGCAAAAATCTGACTTTTGGCAATTCACTCAAAAATGGTGCCAGAAGCTTGCAAATGATCCCCTGAAAGCTTTGGCGATGGAAACAGAAGGCTTTTTATCACAGGACAAGAAATCAGCCCTCAAAAACTAAACCGGCAGAAAATATTTATTTGAAAAAATCCCTAAGCCCCGGGGTCACAATTTCAGCAAAAATCTGACTTTTGGCAATTCACTCAAAAATGGTGCCAGAAGCTTTGGCGATGGAAACAGAAGGCTTTTTATCACAGGACAAGAAATCAGCCCTCAAAAACTAAACCGGCAGAATTTTTTTTTGAAAAATTCCCTAAGCCCTCGGGTCACAATTTCAGCAAAAATCTGACTTTTGGCAATTCACTCAAAAATGGTGCCAGAAGCTTGCAAATGAGACCCTGAAAGCTTTGGCCATGGAAACAGAAGGCTTTTTATTACAGGACAAGAAATCAGCCCTCAAAAACTTAACCGGCAGAAAATATTTATTTGAAAAAATCCCTAAGCCCCGGGGTCACAATTTCAGCAAAAATCTGACTTTTGGCAATTCACTCAAAAATGGTGCCAGAAGCTTTGGCGATGGAAACAGAAGGCTTTTTATCACAGGACAAGAAATCAGCCCTCAAAAACTAAACCGGCAGAATTTTTTTTTGAAAAATTCCCTAAGCCCTCGGGTCACAATTTCAGCAAAAATCTGACTTTTGGCAATTCACTCAAAAATGGTGCCAGAAGCTTGCAAATGAGACCCTGAAAGCTTTGGCCATGGAAACAGAAGGCTTTTTATTACAGGACAAGAAATCAGCCCTCAAAAACTTAACCGGCAGAAAATATTTATTTGAAAAAATCCCTAAGCCCCGGGGTCACAATTTCAGCAAAAATCTGACTTTTGGCAATTCACTCAAAAATGGTGCCAGAAGCTTTGGCGATGGAAACAGAAGGCTTTTTATCACAGGACAAGAAATCAGCCCTCAAAAACTTAACCGGCAGAAAATATTTTTTTGAAAAATTCCCTAAGCCCTCGGGTCACAATTTCAGCAAAAATCTGACTTTTGGCAATTCACTCAAAAATGGTGCCAGAAGCTTGCAAATGATCCCCTGAAAGCTTTGGCGATGGAAACAGAAGGCTTTTTATCACAGGACAAGAAATCAGCCCTCAAAAACTTAACCGGCAGAAAATATTTTTTTGAAAAAATCCCTAAGCCCCGGGGTCACAATTTCAGCAAAAATCTGACTTTTGGCAATTCACTCAAAAATGGTGCCAGAAGCTTGCAAATGATCCCCTGAAAGCTTTGGCGATGGAAACAGAAGGCTTTTTATCACAGGACAAGAAAACAGCCCTCAAAAACTTAACCGGCAGAAAATATTTATTTGAAAAAATCCCTAAGCCCCGGGGTCACAATTTCAGCAAAAATCTGACTTTTGGCAATTCACTCAAAAATGGTGCCAGAAGCTTGCAAATGATCCCCTGAAATCTTTGGCGATGGAAACAGAAGGCTTTTTATCACAGGACAAGAAATCAGCCCTCAACAACTTAACCGGCGGAAAACTTTTTTTTGAAAAAATCTCTAAGCCCCGGGGTCACAATTTCAGAAAAAATCTGACTTTTGGCAATTCACTCAAAAATGCTGCCAGAATCTTGCAAATGATCCCCTGAAATCTTTGGCGATGGAAACAGAAGGCTTTTTATCACAGGACAAGAAATCAGCCCTCAAAAACTTAACCGGCAGAAAATATTTTTTTGAAAAAATATTTCAGCAAAAATCTGACTTTTGGCAATTCACTCAAAAATGGTGCCAAAAGATTGAAAATGCTCTCCTGAAAGGTTTGGCACTCGAAACAGAAGGCTTTTTATCACAGGACAAGAAATCAGCCCTCAAAAATTTAACGGGCAGAAAATACTTTTTTGAAAAAATCCCTAAGCCCCGGGGTCACAATTTCAGCAAAAATCTGACTTTTGGCAATTCACTCAAGAATGGTGCCAAAAGCTTGAAAATTCTCCCCTGAAAGCTTTGGCCATGGAAACAGAAGGCTTTTTATCACAGGACAAGAAATCAGCCCTCAAAAACTTATCCGGCAGAAAATATTTTTTTGAAAAAATCCCTAAGCCCCGGGGTCACAATTTCAGCAACAATCTGACTTTTGGCAATTCACTCAAAAATGGTGCCAAAAGCTTGAAAATGCTCCCCTGAAAGCTTTGGCGATGGAAACAGAAGGCTTTTTATCACAGGACAAGAAATCAGCACTCAAAAACTTAACCGGCAGAAAATATTTTTTTGAAAAAATCCCTAAGCCCCGGGGTCACAATTTCAGCAAAAATCTGACTTTTGGCAATTCCCTCAAAAATGGTGCCAGAAGCTTGCAAATGATCCCCTGAAAGCTTTGGCGATGGAAACAGAAGGCTTTTTATCACAGGACAAGAAATCAGCCCTCAAAAACTTAACCGGCAGAAAATATTTTTTTGAAAAAATCCCTAAGCCCCGGGGTCACAATTTCAGCAAAAATCTGACTTTTGGCAATTCACTCAAAAATGGTGCCAAAAGCTTGAAAATGCTCCCCTGAAAGCTTTGGCGATGGAAACAGAAGGCTTTTTATCACAGGACAAGAAATCAGCCCTCAACAACTTAACCGGCGGAAAACATTTTTTTGAAAAAATCCCTAAGCCCCGGGGTCACAATTTCAAAAAAAAATCTGACTTTTGGCAATTCACTCAAAAATGGTGCCAGAAGCTTGCAAATGATCCCCTGAAATCTTTGGCGATGGAAACAGAAGGCTTTTTATCACAGGACAAGAAATCAGCCCTCAACAACTTAACCGGTGGAAAAGATTTTTTTGAAGAAATCCCTAAGCCCCGGGGTCACAATTTCAGCAAAAATCTGACTTTTGGCAATTCACTCAAAAATGGTGCCAGAAGCTTGCAAATGATCCCCTGAAAGCTTTGGCGATGGAAACAGAAGGCTTTTTATCACAGGACAAGAAATCAGCCCTCAAAATTTAAACCGGCAGATTTTTTTTTTGAAAAATTCCCTAAGCCCCGGGGTCACAATTTCCTCAAAAATCTGACTTTTGGCAATTCAGTCAAAAATGGTGCCAGAAGCTTGCAAATGATCCCCTGAAAGGTTTGGCACTCGAAACAGAAGGCTTTTTATCACAGGACAAGAAATCAGCCCTCAAAAACTAAACCGGCAGAAAATATTTTTTTGAAAAAATCCCTAAGCCCCGGTGTCACAATTTCAGCAAAAATCTGACTTTTGGCAATTCACTCAAAAATGGTGCCAAAGGCTTGCAAATGATCCCCTGAAAGCTTTGGCGATGGAAACAGAAGGCTTTTTATCACAGGACAAGAAATCAGCCCTCAAAAACTTAACCGGCAGAAAATATTTTTTTGAAAAAATCCCTAAGCCCCGGGGTCACAATTTCAGCAAAAATCTGACTTTTGGCAATTCACTCAAAAATGGTGCCAAAAGATTGAAAATGCTCTCCTGAAAGGTTTGGCACTCGAAACAGAAGGCTTTTTATCACAGGACAAGAAATCAGCCCTCAAAAATTTAACGGGCAGAAAATACTTTTTTGAAAAAATCCCTAAGCCCCGGGGTCACAATTTCAGCAAAAATCTGACTTTTGGCAATTCACTCAAGAATGGTGCCAAAAGCTTGAAAATTCTCCCCTGAAAGCTTTGGCCATGGAAACAGAAGGCTTTTTATCACAGGACAAGAAATCAGCCCTCAAAAACTTATCCGGCAGAAAATATTTTTTTGAAAAAATCCCTAAGCCCCGGGGTCACAATTTCAGCAACAATCTGACTTTTGGCAATTCACTCAAAAATGGTGCCAGAATCTTGCAAATGCTCCCCCGAAAGCTTTGGCGATGGAAACAGAAGGCTTTTTATCACAGGACAAGTAATCAGCCCTCAACAGCTTAACCGGCGGAAAATATTATTTTGAAAAAATCTCTAAGCCCCGGGGTCACAATTTCAGAAAAAATCTGACTTTTGGCAATTCACTCAAAAATGGTGCCAGAAGCTTGCAAATGATCCCCTGAAAGCTTTCGCAGTCGAAACAGAAGGCTTTTTATTACAGGACAAGAAATTAGCCCTCAACAACTTAACTGGCTGAAAATATTTTTTTGGAAAAATCTCTAAGACCCGGGGTCACAATTTGAGAAAAAATCTGACCTTTGGCAATTCACTCAAAAAAGGTGCCAAAAGCTTGCAAATGATCCCCTGAAAACTTTGGCGATGGAAACAGAAGGCTTTTTATCACAGGACAAGAAATCAGCCCTCAACAACTTAACCGGTGGAAAAGATTTTTTTGAAAAAATCCCTAAGCCCCGGGGTCACAATTTCAAAAAAAAATCTGACTTTTGGCAATTCACTCAAAAATGGTGCCAGAAGCTTGCAAATGATCCCCTGAAATCTTTGGCGATGGAAACAGAAGGCTTTTTATCACAGGACAAGAAATCAGCCCTCAACAACTTAACCGGTGGAAAAGATTTTTTTGAAGAAATCCCTAAGCCCCGGGGTCACAATTTCAGCAAAAATCTGACTTTTGGCAATTCACTCAAAAATGGTGCCAGAAGCTTGCAAATGATCCCCTGAAAGCTTTGGCGATGGAAACAGAAGGCTTTTTATCACAGGACAAGAAATCAGCCCTCAAAAACTAAACCGGCAGATTTTTTTTTGAAAAATTCCCTAAGCCCCGGGGTCACAATTTCCTCAAAAATCTGACTTTTGGCAATTCAGTCAAAAATGGTGCCAGAAGCTTGCAAATGATCCCCTGAAAGGTTTGGCACTCGAAACAGAAGGCTTTTTATCACAGGACAAGAAATCAGCCCTCAAAAACTAAACCGGCAGAAAATATTTTTTTGAAAAAATCCCTAAGCCCCGGGGTCACAATTTCAGCAAAAATCTGACTTTTGGCAATTCACTCAAAAATGGTGCCAAAAGATTGAAAATGCTCTCCTGAAAGGTTTGGCACTCGAAACAGAAGGCTTTTTATCACAGGACAAGAAATCAGCCGTCAAAAACTTAACCGGCAGAAAATATTTTTTTGAAAAAATCCCTAAGCCCCGGGGTCACAATTTCAGCAAAAATCTGACTTTTGGCAATTCACTCAAAAATGGTGCCAAAAGCTTGAAAATGCTCCCCTGAAAGCTTTGGCGATGGAAACAGAAGGCTTTTTATCACAGGACAAGAAATCAGCCCTCAAAAACTTAACCGGCAGAAAATATTTTTTTGAAAAAATCCCTAAGCCCCGGGGTCACAATTTCAGCAAAAATCTGACTTTTGGCAATTCACTCAAAAATGGTTCCAAGAGCTTAAAAATGCTCCCCTGAAAGGTTTGGCACTCGAAACAGAAGGCTTTTTATCACAGGACAAGAAATCAGCCCTCAAAAACTTTACAGGCAGAAAATATTTTTTTGAAAAAATCTCTAAGCCCCGGGGTCACAATTTCAGAAAAAATCTGACTTTTGGCAATTCACTCAAAAATGGTGCCAGAATCTTGCAAATGCTCCCCCGAAAGCTTTGGCGATGGAAACAGAAGGCTTTTTATCACAGGACAAGTAATCAGCCCTCAACAGCTTAACCGGCGGAAAATATTATTTTGAAAAAATCTCTAAGCCCCGGGGTCACAATTTCAGAAAAAATCTGACTTTTGGCAATTCACTCAAAAATGGTGCCAGAAGCTTGCAAATGATCCCCTGAAAGCTTTCGCAGTCGAAACAGAAGGCTTTTTATTACAGGACAAGAAATTAGCCCTCAACAACTTAACTGGCTGAAAATATTTTTTTGGAAAAATCTCTAAGACCCGGGGTCACAATTTGAGAAAAAATCTGACCTTTGGCAATTCACTCAAAAAAGGTGCCAAAAGCTTGCAAATGATCCCCTGAAAACTTTGGCGATGGAAACAGAAGGCTTTTTATCACAGGACAAGAAATCAGCCCTCAACAACTTAACCGGTGGAAAAGATTTTTTTTGAAAAAATCCCTAAGCCCCGGGGTCACAATTTCAAAAAAAAATCTGACTTTTGGCAATTCACTCAAAAATGGTGCCAGAAGCTTGCAAATGATCCCCTGAAATCTTTGGCGATGGAAACAGAAGGCTTTTTATCACAGGACAAGAAATCAGCCCTCAACAACTTAACCGGTGGAAAAGATTTTTTTGAAGAAATCCCTAAGCCCCGGGGTCACAATTTCAGCAAAAATCTGACTTTTGGCAATTCACTCAAAAATGGTGCCAGAAGCTTGCAAATGATCCCCTGAAAGCTTTGGCGATGGAAACAGAAGGCTTTTTATCACAGGACAAGAAATCAGCCCTCAAAAACTAAACCGGCAGATTTTTTTTTTGAAAAATTCCCTAAGCCCCGGGGTCACAATTTCCTCAAAAATCTGACTTTTGGCAATTCAGTCAAAAATGGTGCCAGAAGCTTGCAAATGATCCCCTGAAAGGTTTGGCACTCGAAACAGAAGGCTTTTTATCACAGGACAAGAAATCAGCCCTCAAAAACTAAACCGGCAGAAAATATTTTTTTGAAAAAATCCCTAAGCCCCGGTGTCACAATTTCAGCAAAAATCTGACTTTTGGCAATTCACTCAAAAATGGTGCCAAAGGCTTGCAAATGATCCCCTGAAAGCTTTGGCGATGGAAACAGAAGGCTTTTTATCACAGGACAAGAAATCAGCCCTCAAAAACTTAACCGGCAGAAAATATTTTTTTGAAAAAATCCCTAAGCCCCGGGGTCACAATTTCAGCAAAAATCTGACTTTTGGCAATTCACTCAAAAATGGTGCCAAAAGATTGA
Organism: Podarcis vaucheri; assembly: GCF_965113315.1. Taxonomy (NCBI): domain Eukaryota; kingdom Metazoa; phylum Chordata; class Lepidosauria; order Squamata; family Lacertidae; genus Podarcis; species Podarcis vaucheri. The sequence continues at coordinate 1,402,044 of NW_028118808.1, read as the reverse complement.
AAATGCTCTCCTGAAAGGTTTGGCACTCGAAACAGAAGGCTTTTTATCACAGGACAAGAAATCAGCCCTCAAAAATTTAACGGGCAGAAAATACTTTTTTGAAAAAATCCCTAAGCCCCGGGGTCACAATTTCAGCAAAAATCTGACTTTTGGCAATTCACTCAAGAATGGTGCCAAAAGCTTGAAAATTCTCCCCTGAAAGCTTTGGCCATGGAAACAGAAGGCTTTTTATCACAGGACAAGAAATCAGCCCTCAAAAACTTATCCGGCAGAAAATATTTTTTTGAAAACATCCCTAAGCCCCGGGGTCACAATTTCAGCAACAATCTGACTTTTGGCAATTCACTCAAAAATGGTGCCAAAAGCTTGAAAATGCTCCCCTGAAAGCTTTGGCGATGGAAACAGAAGGCTTTTTATCACAGGACAAGAAATCAGCACTCAAAAACTTAACCGGCAGAAAATATTTTTTTGAAAAAATCCCTAAGCCCCGGGGTCACAATTTCAGCAAAAATCTGACTTTTGGCAATTCACTCAAAAATGGTGCCAGAAGCTTGCAAATGATCCCCTGAAAGCTTTGGCGATGGAAACAGAAGGCTTTTTATCACAGGACAAGAAATCAGCCCTCAAAAACTTAACCGGCAGAAAATATTTTTTTGAAAAAATCCCTAAGCCCCGGGGTCACAATTTCAGCAGAAATCTGACTTTTGGCAATTCACTCAAAAATGGTGCCAAAAGCTTGAAAATGCTCCCCTGAAAGCTTTGGCGATGGAAACAGAAGGCTTTTTATCACAGGACAAGAAATCAGCCCTCAAAAACTTAACCGGCAGAAAATATTTTTTTGAAAAAATCCCTAAGCCCCGGGGTCACAATTTCAGCAAAAATCTGACTTTTGGCAATTCACTCAAAAATGGTTCCAAGAGCTTAAAAATGCTCCCCTGAAAGGTTTGGCACTCGAAACAGAAGGCTTTTTATCACAGGACAAGAAATCAGCCCTCAAAAACTTTACAGGCAGAAAATATTTTTTTGAAAAAACCCCTAAGCCCCGGGGTCACAATTTCAGCCAAAATCTGACTTTTGGCAATTCACTCAAAAATGGTGCCAGAAGCTTGCAAATGATCCCCTGAAAGCTTTGGCGATGGAAACAGAAGGCTTTTTATCACAGGACAAGAAATCAGCCCTCAAAAACTTAACCGGCAGAAAATATTTTTTTGAAAAAATCCCTAAGCCCCGGGGTCACAATTTCAGCAAAAATCTGACTTTTGGCAATTCACTCAAAAATGGTGCAGGAAGCTTGCAAATGATCCCCTGAAAGCTTTGGCGATGGAAACAGAAGGCTTTTTATCACAGGACAAGAAATCAGCCCTCAAAAACTTAACCGGCAGAAAATATTTTTTTGAAAAAATCCCTAAGCCCCGGGGTCACAATTTCAGCAAAAATCTGACTTTTGGCAATTCACTCAAAAATGGTGCCAAAAGATTGAAAATGCTCCCCTGAAAGGTTTGGCACTCGAAACAGAAGGCTTTTTATCACAGGACAAGAAATCAGCCCTCAAAAACTTTACAGGCAGAAAATATTTTTTTGAAAAAACCCCTAAGCCCCGGGGTCACAATTTCAGCCAAAATCTGACTTTTGGCAATTCACTCAAAAATGGTGCCAGAAGCTTGCAAATGATCCCCTGAAAGCTTTGGCGATGGAAACAGAAGGCTTTTTATCACAGGACAAGAAATCAGCCCTCAAAAACTTAACCGGCAGAAAATATTTTTTTGAAAAAATCCCTAAGCCCCGGGGTCACAATTTCAGCAAAAATCTGACTTTTGGCAATTCACTCAAAAATGGTGCAGGAAGCTTGCAAATGATCCCCTGAAAGCTTTGGCGATGGAAACAGAAGGCTTTTTATCACAGGACAAGAAATCAGCCCTCAAAAACTTAACCGGCAGAAAATATTTTTTTGAAAAAATCCCTAAGCCCCGGGGTCACAATTTCAGCAAAAATCTGACTTTTGGCAATTCACTCAAAAATGGTGCCAAAAGATTGAAAATGCTCTCCTGAAAGGTTTGGCACTCGAAACAGAAGGCTTTTTATCACAGGACAAGAAATCAGCCCTCAAAAATTTAACGGGCAGAAAATACTTTTTTGAAAAAATCCCTAAGCCCCGGGGTCACAATTTCATCAAAAATCTGACTTTTGGCAATTCACTCAAGAATGGTGCCAAAAGCTTGAAAATTCTCCCCTGAAAGCTTTGGCCATGGAAACAGAAGGCTTTTTATCACAGGACAAGAAATCAGCCCTCAAAAACTTATCCGGCAGAAAATATTTTTTTGAAAAAATCCCTAAGCCCCGGGGTCACAATTTCAGCAACAATCTGACTTTTGGCAATTCACTCAAAAATGGTGCCAAAAGCTTGAAAATGCTCCCCTGAAAGCTTTGGCGATGGAAACAGAAGGCTTTTTATCACAGGACAAGAAATCAGCACTCAAAAACTTAACCGGCAGAAAATATTTTTTTGAAAAAATCCCTAAGCCCCGGGGTCACAATTTCAGCAAAAATCTGACTTTTGGCAATTCACTCAAAAATGGTGCCAAAAGCTTGCAAATGATCCCCTGAAAGCTTTGGCGATGGAAACAGAAGGCTTTTTATCACAGGACAAGAAATCAGCCCTCAAAAACTTAACCGGCAGAAAATATTTTTTTGAAAAAATCCCTAAGCCCCGGGGTCACAATTTCAGCAAAAATCTGACTTTTGGCAATTCACTCAAAAATGGTGCCAAAAGATTGAAAATGCTCTCCTGAAAGGTTTGGCACTCGAAACAGAAGGCTTTTTATCACAGGACAAGAAATCAGCCCTCAAAAATTTAACGGGCAGAAAATACTTTTTTGAAAAAATCCCTAGGCCCCGGGGTCACAATTTCAGCAAAAATCTGACTTTTGGCAATTCACTCAAGAATGGTGCCAAAAGCTTGAAAATTCTCCCCTGAAAGCTTTGGCCATGGAAACAGAAGGCTTTTTATCACAGGACAAGAAATCAGCCCTCAAAAACTTATCCGGCAGAAAATATTTTTTTGAAAAAATCCCTAAGCCCCGGGGTCACAATTTCAGCAACAATCTGACTTTTGGCAATTCACTCAAAAATGGTGCCAAAAGCTTGAAAATGCTCCCCTGAAAGCTTTGGCGATGGAAACAGAAGGCTTTTTATCACAGGACAAGAAATCAGCCCTCAAAAACTTAACCGGCAGAAAACATTTTTTTGAAAAAACCCCTAAGCCCCGGGGTCACAATTTCAGCAAAAATCTGACTTTTGGCAATTCACTCAAAAATGGTGCCAAAAGCTTGAAAATGCTCCCCTGAAAGCTTTGGCGATGGAAACAGAAGGCTTTTTATCACAGGACAAGAAATCAGCCCTCAACAACTTAACCGGCGGAAAACATTTTTTTGAAAAAATCTCTAAGCCCCGGGGTCACAATTTCAGAAAAAATCTGACTTTTGGCAATTCACTCAAAAATGGTGCCAGAATCTTGCAAATGCTCCCCCGAAAGCTTTGGCGATGGAAACAGAAGGCTTTTTATCACAGGACAAGTAATCAGCCCTCAACAGCTTAACCGGCGGAAAATATTATTTTGAAAAAATCTCTAAGCCCCGGGGTCACAATTTTAGAAAAAATCTGACTTTTGGCAATTCACTCAAAAATGGTGCCAGAAGCTTGCAAATGATCCCCTGAAAGCTTTCGCAGTCGAAACAGAAGGCTTTTTATTACAGGACAAGAAATTAGCCCTCAACAACTTAACTGGCTGAAAATATTTTTTTGGAAAAATCTCTAAGACCCGGGGTCACAATTTGAGAAAAAATCTGACCTTTGGCAATTCACTCAAAAAAGGTGCCAAAAGCTTGCAAATGATCCCCTGAAAACTTTGGCGATGGAAACAGAAGGCTTTTTATCACAGGACAAGAAATCAGCCCTCAACAACTTAACCGGTGGAAAAGATTTTTTTGAAAAAATCCCTAAGCCCCGGGGTCACAATTTCAGCAAAAATCTGACTTTTGGCAATTCACTCAAAAATGGTGCCAAAAGATTGAAAATGCTCTCCTGAAAGGTTTGGCACTCGAAACAGAAGGCTTTTTATCACAGGACAAGAAATCAGCCCTCAAAAATTTAACGGGCAGAAAATACTTTTTTGAAAAAATCCCTAAGCCCCGGGGTCACAATTTCAGCAAAAATCTGACTTTTGGCAATTCACTCAAGAATGGTGCCAAAAGCTTGAAAATTCTCCCCTGAAAGCTTTGGCGATGGAAACAGAAGGCTTTTTATCACAGGACAAGAAATCAGCACTCAAAAACTTAACCGGCAGAAAATATTTTTTTGAAAAAATCCCTAAGCCCCGGGGTCACAATTTCAGCAAAAATCTGACTTTTGGCAATTCCCTCAAAAATGGTGCCAGAAGCTTGCAAATGATCCCCTGAAAGCTTTGGCGATGGAAACAGAAGGCTTTTTATCACAGGACAAGAAATCAGCCCTCAAAAACTTAACCGGCAGAAAATATTTTTTTGAAAAAATCCCTAAGCCCCGGGGTCACAATTTCAGCAAAAATCTGACTTTTGGCAATTCACTCAAAAATGGTGCCAAAAGCTTGAAAATGCTCCCCTGAAAGCTTTGGCGATGGAAACAGAAGGCTTTTTATCACAGGACAAGAAATCAGCCATCAAAAACTTAACGGGCAGAAAATACTTTTTTGAAAAAATCCCTAAGCCCCGGGGTCACAATTTCAGCAAAAATCTGACTTTTGGCAATTCACTCAAAAATGGTGCCAGAAGCTTGCAAATGATCCCCTGAAATCTTTGGTGATGGAAACAGAAGGCTTTTTATCACAGGACAAGAAATCAGCCCTCAAAAACTTAACCGGCAGAAAATATTTTTTTGAAAAAATCCCTAAGCCCCGGGGTCACAATTTCAGCAAAAATCTGACTTTTGGCAATTCACTCAAAAATGGTGCCAAAAGCTTGCAAATGATCCCCTGAAAGCTTTGGCGATGGAAACAGAAGGCTTTTTATCACAGGACAAGAAATCAGCCCTCAAAAACTTAACCGGCAGAAAATATTTTTTTGAAAAAATCCCTAAGCCCCGGGGTCACAATTTCAGCAAAAATCTGACTTTTGGCAATTCACTCAAAAATGGTGCAGGAAGCTTGCAAATGATCCCCTGAAAGCTTTGGCGATGGAAACAGAAGGCTTTTTATCACAGGACAAGAAATCAGCCCTCAAAAACTTAACCGGCAGAAAATATTTTTTTGAAAAAATCCCTAAGCCCCGGGGTCACAATTTCAGCAAAAATCTGACTTTTGGCAATTCACTCAAAAATGGTGCCAAAAGATTGAAAATGCTCTCCTGAAAGGTTTGGCACTCGAAACAGAAGGCTTTTTATCACAGGACAAGAAATCAGCCCTCAAAAATTTAACGGGCAGAAAATACTTTTTTGAAAAAATCCCTAAGCCCCGGGGTCACAATTTCAGCAAAAATCTGACTTTTGGCAATTCACTCAAGAATGGTGCCAAAAGCTTGAAAATTCTCCCCTGAAAGCTTTGGCCATGGAAACAGAAGGCTTTTTATCACAGGACAAAAAATCAGCCCTCAAAAACTTATCCGGCAGAAAATATTTTTTTGAAAAAATCCCTAAGCCCCGGGGTCACAATTTCAGCAACAATCTGACTTTTGGCAATTCACTCAAAAATGGTGCCAAAAGCTTGAAAATGCTCCCCTGAAAGCTTTGGCGATGGAAACAGAAGGCTTTTTATCACAGGACAAGAAATCAGCACTCAAAAACTTAACCGGCAGAAAATATTTTTTTGAAAAAATCCCTAAGCCCCGGGGTCACAATTTCAGCAAAAATCTGACTTTTGGCAATTCACTCAAAAATGGTGCCAGAAGCTTGCAAATGATCCCCTGAAAGGTTTGGCACTCGAAACAGAAGGCTTTTTATCACAGGACAAGAAATCAGCCCTCAAAAACTTAACCGGCAGAAAATATTTTTTTGAAAAAATCCCTAAGCCCCGGGGTCACAATTTCAGCAAAAATCTGACTTTTGGCAATTCACTCAAAAATGGTGCCAAAAGCTTGAAAATGCTCCCCTGAAAGCTTTGGCGATGGAAACAGAAGGCTTTTTATCACAGGACAAGAAATCAGCCCTCAACAACTTAACTGGCGGAAAACATTTTTTTGAAAAAATCTCTAAGCCCCGGGGTCACAATTTCAGAAAAAATCTGACTTTTGGCAATTCACTCAAAAATGGTGCCAGAATCTTGCAAATGCTCCCCCGAAAGCTTTGGCGATGGAAACAGAAGGCTTTTTATCACAGGACAAGTAATCAGCCCTCAACAGCTTAACCGGCGGAAAATATTATTTTGAAAAAATCTCTAAGCCCCGGGGTCACAATTTCAGAAAAAATCTGACTTTTGGCAATTCACTCAAAAATGGTGCCAGAAGCTTGCAAATGATCCCCTGAAAGCTTTCGCAGTCGAAACAGAAGGCTTTTTATTACAGGACAAGAAATTAGCCCTCAACAACTTAACTGGCTTAAAATATTTTTTTGGAAAAATCTCTAAGACCCGGGGTCACAATTTGAGAAAAAATCTGACCTTTGGCAATTCACTCAAAAAAGGTGCCAAAAGCTTGCAAATGATCCCCTGAAAACTTTGGCGATGGAAACAGAAGGCTTTTTATCACAGGATAAGAAGTCAGCCCTCAACAACTTAACCGGTGGAAAAGATTTTTTTGAAGAAATCCCTAAGCCCTGGGGTCACAATTTCAGAAAAAATCTGACTTTTGGCAATTCACTCAAAAATGGTGCCAGAAGTTTACAAATGATCCCCTGAAATCTTTGGCGATGGAAACAGAAGGCTTTTTATCACAGGACAAGAAATCAGCCCTCAACAACTTAACCGGCGGAAAACTTTTTTTTGAAAAAATCTCTAAGCCCCGGGGTCACAATTTCAGAAAAAATCTGACTTTTGGCAATTCACTCAAAAATGCTGCCAGAATCTTGCAAATGATCCCCTGAAATCTTTGGCGATGGAAACAGAAGGCTTTTTATCACAGGACAAGAAATCAGCCCTCAAAAACTTAACCGGCGGAAAATATTTTTTTGAAAAAATCCCTAAGCCCCGGTGTCACAATTTCAGCAAAAATCTGACTTTTGGCAATTCACTCAAAAATGGTGCCAAAAGCTTGCAAATGATCCCCTGAAAGCTTTGGCGATGGAAACAGAAGGCTTTTTATCACAGGACAAGAAATCAGCCCTCAAAAACTTAACCGGCAGAAAATATTTTTTTGAAAAAATCCCTAAGCCCCAGGGTCACAATTTCAGCAAAAATCTGACTTTTGGCAATTCACTCAAAAATGGTGCAGGAAGCTTGCAAATGATCCCCTGAAAGCTTTGGCGATGGAAACAGAAGGCTTTTTATCACAGGACAAGAAATCAGCCCTCAAAAACTTAACCGGCAGAAAATATTTTTTTGAAAAAATCCCTAAGCCCCGGGGTCACAATTTCAGCAAAAATCTGACTTTTGGCAATTCACTCAAAAATGGTGCCAAAAGATTGAAAATGCTCTCCTGAAAGGTTTGGCACTCGAAACAGAAGGCTTTTTATCACAGGACAAGAAATCAGCCCTCAAAAATTTAACGGGCAGAAAATACTTTTTTGAAAAAATCCCTAAGCCCCGGGGTCACAATTTCAGCAAAAATCTGACTTTTGGCAATTCACTCAAGAATGGTTGCCAAAAGCTTGAAAATTCTCCCCTGAAAGCTTTGGCCATGGAAACAGAAGGCTTTTTATCACAGGACAAGAAATCAGCCCTCAAAAACTTATCCGGCAGAAAATATTTTTTTGAAAAAATCCCTAAGCCCCGGGGTCACAATTTCAGCAAAAATCTGACTTTTGGCAATTCACTCAAAAATGGTGCCAGAAGCTTGCAAATGATCCCCTGAAAGCTTTGGCGATGGAAACAGAAGGCTTTTTATCACAGGACAAGAAATCAGCCCTCAAAAACTTAACCGGCAGAAAATATTTTTTTGAAAAAATCCCTAAGCCCCGGGGTCACAATTTCAGCAAAAATCTGACTTTTGGCAATTCACTCAAAAATGGTGCCAAAAGCTTGAAAATGCTCCCCTGAAAGCTTTGGCGATGGAAACAGAAGGCTTTTTATCACAGGACAAGAAATCAGCCATCAAAAACTTAATGGGCAGAAAATACTTTTTTGAAAAAATCCCTAAGCCCCGGGGTCACAATTTCAGCAAAAATCTGACTTTTGGCAATTCACTCAAAAATGGTGCCAGAAGCTTGCAAATGATCCCCTGAAAGCTTTGGTGATGGAAACAGAAGGCTTTTTATCACAGGACAAGAAATCAGCCCTCAAAAACTTAACCGGCAGAAAATATTTTTTTGAAAAAATCCCTAAGCCCCGGGGTCACAATTTCAGCAAAAATCTGACTTTTGGCAATTCACTCAAAAATGGTGCCAGAAGCTTGCAAATGATCCCCTGAAAGCTTTGGCGATGGAAACAGAAGGCTTTTTATCACAGGACAAGAAATCAGCCCTCAAAAACTTATCCGGCAGAAAATATTTTTTTGGAAAAATCTCTAAGACCCGGGGTCACAATTTGAGAAAAAATCTGACCTTTGGCAATTCACTCAAAAAAGGTGCCAAAAGCTAGCAAATGATCCCCTGAAAACTTTGGCGATGGAAACAGAAGGCTTTTTATCACAGGACAAGAAATCAGCCCTCAACAACTTAACCGGTGGAAAAGATTTTTTTGAAAAAATCCCTAAGCCCCGGGGTCACAATTTCAAAAAAAAATCTGACTTTTGGCAATTCACTCAAAAATGGTGCCAGAAGCTTGCAAATGATCCCCTGAAATCTTTGGCGATGGAAACAGAAGGCTTTTTATCACAGGACAAGAAGTCAGCCCTCAACAACTTAACCGGTGGAAAAGATTTTTTTGAAGAAATCCCTAAGCCCTGGGGTCACAATTTCAGAAAAAATCTGACTTTTGGCAATTCACTCAAAAATGGTGCCAGAAGTTTACAAATGATCCCCTGAAATCTTTGGCGATGGAAACAGAAGGCTTTTTATCACAGGACAAGAAATCAGCCCTCAACAACTTAATCGGCGGAAAACTTTTTTTTGAAAAAATCTCTAAGCCCCGGGGTCACAATTTCAGAAAAAATCTGACTTTTGGCAATTCACTCAAAAATGCTGCCAGAATCTTGCAAATGATCCCCTGAAATCTTTGGCGATGGAAACAGAAGGCTTTTTATCACAGGACAAGAAATCAGCCCTCAAAAACTTAACCGGCGGAAAATATTTTTTTGAAAAAATCCCTAAGCCCCGGTGTCACAATTTCAGCAAAAATCTGACTTTTGGCAATTCACTCAAAAATGGTGCCAAAAGCTTGCAAATGATCCCCTGAAAGCTTTGGCGATGGAAACAGAAGGCTTTTTATCACAGGACAAGAAATCAGCCCTCAAAAACTTAACCGGCAGAAAATATTTTTTTGAAAAAATCCCTAAGCCCCGGGGTCACAATTTCAGCAAAAATCTGACTTTTGGCAATTCACTCAAAAATGGTGCAGGAAGCTTGCAAATTCTCCCCTGAAAGCTTTGGCGATGGAAACAGAAGGCTTTTTATCACAGGACAAGAAATCAGCCCTCAAAAACTTAACCGGCAGAAAATATTTTTTTGAAAAAATCCCTAAGCCCCGGGGTCACAATTTCAGCAAAAATCTGACTTTTGGCAATTCACTCAAAAATGGTGCCAAAAGATTGAAAATGCTCTCCTGAAAGGTTTGGCACTCGAAACAGAAGGCTTTTTATCACAGGACAAGAAATCAGCCCTCAAAAATTTAACAGGCAGAAAATACTTTTTTGAAAAAATCCCTAAGCCCCGGGGTCACAATTTCAGCAAAAATCTGACTTTTGGCAATTCACTCAAGAATGGTGCCAGAAGCTTACAAATGCTCCCCCGAATGGTTTGGCACTCGAAACAGAAGGCTTTTTATCACAGGACAAGAAATCAGCCCTCAAAAACTTATCCGGCAGAAAATATTTTTTTGAAAAAATCCCTAAGCCCCGGGGTCACAATTTCAGCAAAAATCTGACTTTTGGCAATTCACTCAAAAATGGTGCCAGAAGCTTGCAAATGATCCCCTGAAAGCTTTGGCGATGGAAACAGAAGGCTTTTTATCACAGGACAAGAAATCAGCCCTCAAAAACTTAACCGGCAGAAAATATTTTTTTGAAAAAATCCCTAAGCCCCGGGGTCACAATTTCAGCAAAAATCTGACTTTTGGCAATTCACTCAAAAATGGTGCCAAAAGCTTGAAAATGCTCCCCTGAAAGCTTTGGCGATGGAAACAGAAGGCTTTTTATCACAGGACAAGAAATCAGCCATCAAAAACTTAATGGGCAGAAAATACTTTTTTGAAAAAATCCCTAAGCCCCGGGGTCACAATTTCAGCAAAAATCTGACTTTTGGCAATTCACTCAAAAATGGTGCCAGAAGCTTGCAAATGATCCCCTGAAAGCTTTGGTGATGGAAACAGAAGGCTTTTTATCACAGGACAAGAAATCAGCCCTCAAAAACTTAACCGGCAGAAAATATTTTTTTGAAAAAATCCCTAAGCCCCGGGGTCACAATTTCAGCAAAAATCTGACTTTTGGCAATTCACTCAAAAATGGTGCCAGAAGCTTGCAAATGATCCCCTGAAAGCTTTGGCGATGGAAACAGAAGGCTTTTTATCACAGGACAAGAAATCAGCCCTCAAAAACTTAACCGGCAGAAAATATTTTTTTGAAAAAATCCCTAAGCCCCGGGGTCACAATTTCAGCAAAAATCTGACTTTTGGCAATTCACTCAAAAATGGTGCCAAAAGATTGAAAATGCTCTCCTGAAAGGTTTGGCACTCGAAACAGAAGGCTTTTTATCACAGGACAAGAAATCAGCCCTCAAAAATTTAACGGGCAGAAAATACTTTTTTGAAAAAATCCCTAAGCCCCGGGGTCACAATTTCAGCAAAAATCTGACTTTTGGCAATTCACTCAAGAATGGTGCCAAAAGCTTGAAAATTCTCCCCTGAAAGCTTTGGCCATGGAAACAGAAGGCTTTTTATCACAGGACAAGAAATCAGCCCTCAAAAACTTATCCGGCAGAAAATATTTTTTTGAAAAAATCCCTAAGCCCCGGGGTCACAATTTCAGCAAAAATCTGACTTTTGGCAATTCACTCAAAAATGGTGCCAGAAGCTTGCAAATGATCCCCTGAAAGCTTTGGCGATGGAAACAGAAGGCTTTTTATCACAGGACAAGAAATCAGCCCTCAAAAACTTAACCGGCAGAAAATATTTTTTTGAAAAAATCCCTAAGCCCCGGGGTCACAATTTCAGCAAAAATCTGACTTTTGGCAATTCACTCAAAAATGGTGCCAAAAGCTTGAAAATGCTCCCCTGAAAGCTTTGGCGATGGAAACAGAAGGCTTTTTATCACAGGACAAGAAATCAGCCATCAAAAACTTAATGGGCAGAAAATACTTTTTTGAAAAAATCCCTAAGCCCCGGGGTCACAATTTCAGCAAAAATCTGACTTTTGGCAATTCACTCAAAAATGGTGCCAGAAGCTTGCAAATGATCCCCTGAAAGCTTTGGTGATGGAAACAGAAGCCTTTTTATCACAGGACAAGAAATCAGCCCTCAAAAACTTAACCGGCAGAAAATATTTTTTTGAAAAAATCCCTAAGCCCCGGGGTCACAATTTCAGCAAAAATCTGACTTTTGGCAATTCACTCAAAAATGGTGCCAGAAGCTTGCAAATGATCCCCTGAAAGCTTTGGCGATGGAAACAGAAGGCTTTTTATCACAGGACAAGAAATCAGCCCTCAAAAACTTAACCGGCAGAAAATATTTTTTTGAAAAAATCCCTAAGCAAAAATCTGACTTTTGGCAATTCACTCAAAAATGGTGCCAGAAGCTTGCAAATGATCCCCTGAAAGCTTTGGCGATGGAAACAGAAGGCTTCTTATCACAGGACAAGAAATCAGCCCTCAAAAACGTAACCGGCAGCAAATATTTTTTTGAAAAAATACCTAAGCCCCGGGGTCACAATTTCAGCAAAAATCTTACTTTTGGCAATTCACTCAAAAATGGTGCCAGAAGCTTGCAAATGATCCCCTGAAATCTTTGGCGATGGAAACAGAAGGCTTTTTATCACAGGACAAGAAATCAGCCCTCAACAACTTAACCGGCGGAAAACATGTTTTTTGAAAAAATCTCTAAGCCCCGGGATCACAATTTCAGCAAAAATGTGACTTTTGGCAATTCACTCAAAAATGGTGCCAGAAGTTTACAAATGATCCCCTGAAATCTTTGGCGATGGAAACAGAAGGCTTTTTATCACAGGACAAGAAATCAGCCCTCAACAACTTAACCGGCGGAAAACATTTTTTTGAAAAAATCTCTAAGCCCCGGGGTCACAATTTCAGAAAAAATCTGACTTTTGGCAATTCACTCAAAAATGGTGCCAGAATCTTGCAAATGTTCCCCCGAAAGCTTTGGCGATGGAAACAGAAGGCTTTTTATCACAGGACAAGTAATCAGCCCTCAACAGCTTAACCGGCGGAAAATATTATTTTGAAAAAATCTCTAAGCCCCGGGGTCACAATTTCAGAAAAAATCTGACTTTTGGCAATTCACTCAAAAATGGTGCCAGAAGCTTGCAAATGATCCCCTGAAATCTTTGGCGATGGAAACAGAAGGCTTTTTATCACAGGACAAGAAATCAGCCCTCAACAACTTAACCGGTGGAAAAGATTTTTTTGAAGAAATCCCTAAGCCCTGGGGTCACAATTTCAGAAAAAAACTGACTTTTGGCAATTCACTCAAAAATGGTGCCAGAAGTTTATAAATGATCCCCTGAAATCTTTGGCGATGGAAACAGAAGGCTTTTTATCACAGGACAAGAAATCAGCCCTCAAAAACTTAACCGGCGGAAAACATTTTTTTGAAAAAATCTCTAAGCCCCGGGGTCACAATTTCAGAAAAAATCTGACTTTTGGCAATTCACTCAAAAATGCTGCCAGAATCTTGCAAATGATCCCCTGAAATCTTTGGCGATGGAAACAGAAGGCTTTTTATCACAGGACAAGAAATCAGCCCTCAAAAACTTAACCGGCAGAAAATATTTTTTTGAAAAAATCCCTAAGCCCCGGGGTCACAATTTCAGCAAAAATCTGACTTTTGGCAATTCACTCAAAAATGGTGCAGGAAGCTTGCAAATGATCCCCTGAAAGCTTTGGCGATGGAAACAGAAGGCTTTTTATCACAGGACAAGAAATCAGCCCTCAAAAACTTAACCAGCAGAAAATATTTTTTTGAAAAAATCCCTAAGCCCCGGGGTCACAATTTCAGCAAATATCTGTCTTTTGGCAATTCACTCAAAAATGGTGCCAGAAGCTTGCAAAGGATGCCCTGAAAGCTTTGGCGATGGAAACAGAAGGCTTTTTATCACAGGACAAGAAATCAGCCCTCAAAAACGTTACTGGCAGAAAATATTTTTTTGAAAAAATCCCTAAGCCCCGGGGTCACAATTTCAGCAAAAATCTGACTTTTGGCAATTCACTCAAAAATGGTGCCAAAAGATTGAAAATGCTCTCCTGAAAGGTTTGGCACTCGAAACAGAAGGCTTTTTATCACAGGACAAGAAATCAGCCCTCAAAAATTTAACGGGCAGAAAATACTTTTTTGAAAAAATCCCTAAGCCCCGGGGTCACAATTTCAGCAAAAATCTGACTTTTGGCAATTCACTCAAGAATGGTGCCAAAAGCTTGAAAATTCTCCCCTGAAAGACTTGGGCATGGAAACAGAAGGCTTTTTATCACAGGACAAGAAATCAGCCCTCAAAAACTTATCCGGCAGAAAATATTTTTTTGAAAAAATCCCTAAGCCCCGGGGTCACAATTTCAGCAACAATCTGACTTTTGGCAATTCACTCAAAAATGGTGCCAAAAGCTTGAAAATGCTCCCCTGAAAGCTTTGGCGATGGAAACAGAAGGCTTTTTATCACAGGACAAGAAATCAGCCCTCAAAAACTTAACCGGCAGAAAATATTTTTTTGAAAAAATCCCTAAGCCCCGGGGTCACAATTTCAGCAAAAATCTGACTTTTGGCAATTCACTCAAAAATGGTGCCAGAAGCTTGCAAATGATCCCCTGAAAGCTTTGGCGATGGAAACAGAAGGCTTTTTATCACAGGACAAGAAATCAGCCCTCAAAAACTTAACCGGCAGAAAATATTTTTTTGAAAAAATCCCTAAGCCCCGGGGTCACAATTTCAGCAAAAATCTGACTTTTGGCAATTCACTCAAAAATGGTGCCAGAAGCTTGCAAATGATCCCCTGAAAGCTTTGGCGATGGAAACAGAAGGCTTTTTATCACAGGACAAGAAATCAGCCCTCAAAAACGTAACCGGCAGAAAATATTTTTTTGAAAAAATCCCTAAGCCCCGGGGTCACAATTTCAGCAAAAATCTGACTTTTGGCAATTCACTCAAAAATGGTGCCAGAAGCTTGCAAATGATCCCCTGAAAGCTTTGGCGATGAAAACAGAAGGCTTTTTATCACAGGACAAGAAATCAGCCCTCAAAAACTTAACCGGCAGAAAATATTTTTTTGAAAAAATCCCTAAGCCCCGGGGTCACAATTTCAGCAAAAATCTGACTTTTGGCAATTCACTCAAAAATGGTGCCAGAAGCTTGCAAATGATCCCCTGAAAGCTTTGGCGATGGAAACAGAAGGCTTTTTATCACAGGACAAGAAATCAGCCCTCAAAAACGTAACCGGCAGAAAATATTTTTTTGAAAAAATCCCTAAGCCCCGGGGTCACAATTTCAGCAAAAATCTGACTTTTGGCAATTCACTCAAAAATGGTGCCAGAAGCTTGCAAATGATCCCCTGAAAGCTTTGGCGATGGAAACAGAAGGCTTTTTATCACAGGACAAGAAATCAGCCCTCAAAAACTTAACCGGCAGAAAATATTTTTTTGAAAAAATCCCTAAGCCCCGGGGTCACAATTTCAGCAAAAAATCTGACTTTTGGCAATTCACAAAAAATGGTGCCAGAAGCTTGCATATGATCCCCTGAAAGCTTTGGCGATGGAAACAGAAGGCTTTTTATCACAGGACAAGAAATCAGCCCTCAAAAACTTAACCGGCAGAAAATATGTTTTTGAAAAAATCCCAAAGCCCCGGGGTCACAATTTCAGCAAAAAACTGACTTTTGGCAATTCACTCAAAAATGGTGCCAAAAGATTGAAAATGCTCTCCTGAAAGGTTTGGCACTTGAAACAGAAGGCTTTTTATCACAGGACAAGAAATCAGCCCTCAAAAACTTAACCGGCAGAAAATATTTTTTTGAAAAAATCCCTAAGCCCCGGGGTCACAATTTCAGCAAAAATCTGACTTTTGGCAATTCACTCAAAAATGGTGCCAGAAGCTTGCATATGATCCCCTGAAAGCTTTGGCGATGGAAACAGAAGACTTTTTATCACAGGACAAGAAATCAGCCCTCAAAAACTTAACCGGCAGAAAATATTTTTTTGAAAAAATCCCTAAGCCCCGGGGTCACAATTTCAGCAAAAATCTGACTTTTGGAAATTCACTCAAAAATGGTGCCAGAAGCTTACAAATGCTCCCCCGAATGGTTTGGCACTCGAAACAGAAGGCTTTTTATCACAGGACAAGAAGTCAGCCCTCAAAAACTTAACCGGCTGAAAATATTTTTTTGAAAAAATCCCTAAGCCCCGGGGTCACAATTTCAGCAAAAATCTGACTTTTGGCAATTCACTCAAAAATGGTGCCAGAAGCTTGCAAATGATCCCCTGAAATCTTTGGCGATGGATACAGAAGGCTTTTTATCACAGGAGAAGAAATCAGCCCTC
The DNA here is from genome assembly GCF_965113315.1 of Podarcis vaucheri. NCBI lineage: Eukaryota > Metazoa > Chordata > Lepidosauria > Squamata > Lacertidae > Podarcis > Podarcis vaucheri. The sequence continues at coordinate 1,386,081 of NW_028118808.1, read as the reverse complement.
AACAACTTAACCGGTGGAAAAGATTTTTTTGAAGAAATCCCTAATCCCTGGGGTCACAATTTCAGAAAAAATCTGACTTTTGGCAATTCACTCAAAAATGGTGCCAGAAGTTTACAAATGATCCCCTGAAATCTTTGGCGATGGAAACAGAAGGCTTTTTATCACAGGACAAGAAATCAGCCCTCAACAACTTAACCGGCGGAAAACATTTTTTTGAAAAAATCTCTAAGCCCCGGGGTCACAATTTCAGAAAAAATCTGACTTTTGGCAATTCACTCAAAAATGGTGCAGGAAGCTTGCAAATGATCCCCTGAAATCTTTGGCGATGGAAACAGAAGGCTTTTTATCACAGGACAAGAAATCAGCCCTCAAAAACTTAACCGGCGGAAAATATTTTTTTGAAAAAATCCCTAAGCCCCGGTGTCACAATTTCAGCAAAAATCTGACTTTTGGCAATTCACTCAAAAATGGTTCCAAAAGCTTGCAAATGATCCCCTGAAAGCTTTGGCGATGGAAACAGAAGGCTTTTTATCACAGGACAAGAAATCAGCCCTCAAAAACTTAACCGGCAGAAAATATTTTTTTGAAAAAATCCCTAAGCCCCGGGGTCACAATTTCAGCAAAAATCTGACTTTTGGCAATTCACTCAAAAATGGTGCAGGAAGCTTGCAAATGATCCCCTGAAAGCTTTGGCGATGGAAACAGAAGGCTTTTTATCACAGGACAAGAAATCAGCCCTCAAAAACTTAACCAGCAGAAAATATTTTTTTGAAAAAATCCCTAAGCCCCGGGGTCACAATTTCAGCAAAAATCTGTCTTTTGGCAATTCACTCAAAAATGGTGCCAGAAGCTTGCAAATGATGCCCTGAAAGCTTTGGCGATGGAAACAGAAGGCTTTTTATCACAGGACAAGAAATCAGCCCTCAAAAACGTTACTGGCAGAAAATATTTTTTTGAAAAAATCCCTAAGCCCCGGGGTCACAATTTCAGCAAAAATCTGACTTTTGGCAATTCACTCAAAAATGGTGCCAAAAGATTGAAAATGCTCTCCTGAAAGGTTTGGCACTCGAAACAGAAGGCTTTTTATCACAGGACAAGAAATCAGCCCTCAAAAATTTAACGGGCAGAAAATACTTTTTTGAAAAAATCCCTAAGCCCCGGGGTCACAATTTCAGCAAAAATCTGACTTTTGGCAATTCACTCAAGAATGGTGCCAAAAGGTTGAAAATTCTCCCCTGAAAGCTTTGGCAATGGAAACAGAAGGCTTTTTATCACAGGACAAGAAATCAGCCCTCAAAAACTTATCCGGCAGAAAATATTTTTTTGAAAAAATCCCTAAGCCCCGGGGTCACAATTTCAGCAACAATCTGACTTTTGGCAATTCACTCAAAAATGGTGCCAAAAGCTTGAAAATGCTCCCCTGAAAACTTTGGCGATGGAAACAGAAGGCTTTTTATCACAGGACAAGAAATCAGCCCTCAAAAACTTAACCGGCAGAAAATATTTTTTTGAAAAAATCCCTAAGCCCCGGGGTCACAATTTCAGCAAAAATCTGACTTTTGGCAATTCACTCAAAAATGGTGCCAGAAGCTTGCAAATGAACCCCCGAAAGCTTTGGCGATGGAAACAGAAGGCTTTTTATCACAGGACAAGAAATCAGCCCTCAAAAACTTAACCGGCAGAAAATATTTTTTTGAAAAAATCCCTAAGCCCCGGGGTCACAATTTCAGCAAAAATCTGACTTTTGGCAATTCACTCAAAAATGGTGCCAGAAGCTTGCAAATGATCCCCTGAAAGCTTTGGCGATGGAAACAGAAGGCTTTTTATCACAGGACAAGAAATCAGCCCTCAAAAACTTAACCGGCAGAAAATATTTTTTTGAAAAAATCCCTAAGCCCCGGGGTCACAATTTCAGCAAAAATCTGACTTTTGGCAATTCACTCAAAAATGGTGCCAGAAGCTTGCAAATGATCCCCTGAAAGCTTTGGCGATGGAAACAGAAGGCTTTTTATCACAGGACAAGAAATCAGCCCTCAAAAACTTAACCGGCAGAAAATATTTTTTTGAAAAAATCCCTAAGCCCCGGGGTCACAATTTCAGCAAAAATCTGAATTTTGGCAATTCACTCAAAAATTGTGCCAGCACGTTGCAAATGCTCCCCTGAAAGGTTTGGCAGTCGAAATAGAAGGCTTTTTATCATAGGAGAAGAAATCAGCCCTCAACAACTTAACCGGCGGAAAATATTTTTTTGAAAAAATCCCTAAGCCCCGGGGTCACAATTTCAGCAAAAATCTGACTTTTGGCAATTCACTCAAAAATGGGGCCAACCGGTTGAAAATGCTCCCCTGAAAGGTTTGGCGAAGGAAACAGAAGGCTTTTTATCACAGGACAAGAAATCAGCCCTCAACAACTTAACCGGCGGAAAATATTTTTTTGAAAAAATCCCTAAGCCCCGGGGTCACAATTTCAGCAAAAATCTGACTTTTGGCAATTCACTCAAAAATGGTGCCAGAAGCTTGCAAATGATCCCCTGAAAGCTTTGGCGATGGAAACAGAAGGCTTTTTATCACAGGACAAGAAATCAGCCCTCAAAAACGTAACTGGCAGAAAATATTTTTTTGAAAAAATCCCTAAGCCCCGGGGTCACAATTTCAGCAAAAATCTGACTTTTGGCAATTCACTCAAAAATGGTGCCAGAAGCTTGCAAATGATCCCCTGAAAGCTTTGGCGATGGAAACAGAAGGCTTTTTATCACAGGACAAGAAATCAGCCCTCAAAAACTTAACCGGCAGAAAATATTTTTTTGAAAAAATCCCTAAGCCCCGGGGTCACAATTTCAGCAAAAAATCTGACTTTTGGCAATTCACAAAAAATGGTGCCAGAAGCTTGCATATGATCCCCTGAAAGCTTTGGCGATGGAAACAGAAGGCTTTTTATCACAGGACAAGAAATCAGCCCTCAAAAACTTAACCGGCAGAAAATATGTTTTTGAAAAAATCCCTAAGCCCCGGGGTCACAATTTCAGCAAAAATCTGACTTTTGGCAATTCACTCAAAAATGGTGCCAAAAGATTGAAAATGCTCTCCTGAAAGGTTTGGCACTTGAAACAGAAGGCTTTTTATCACAGGACAAGAAATCAGCCCTCAAAAACTTAACCGGCAGAAAATATTTTTTTTAAAAAATCCCTAAGCCACGGGGTCACAATTTCAGCAAAAATCTGACTTTTTTCAATTCACTCAAAAATGGTGCCAGAAGCTTGCATATGATCCCCTGAAAGCTTTGGCGATGGAAACAGAAGACTTTTTATCACAGGACAAGAAATCAGCCCTCAAAAACTTAACCGGCAGAAAATATTTTTTTGAAAAAATCCCTAAGCCCCGGGGTCACAATTTCAGCAAAAATCTGACTTTTGGAAATTCACTCAAAAATGGTGCCAGAAGCTTACAAATGCTCCCCCGAATGGTTTGGCACTCGAAACAGAAGGCTTTTTATCACAGGACAAGAAGTCAGCCCTCAAAAACTTAACCGGCTGAAAATATTTTTTTGAAAAAATCCCTAAGCCCCGGGGTCACAATTTCAGCAAAAATCTGACTTTTGGCAATTCACTCAAAAATGGTGCCAGAAGCTTGCAAATGATCCCCTGAAAGCTTTGGCGATGGAAACAGAAGGCTTTTTATCACAGGACAAGAAATCAGCCCTCAAAAACTTAACCGGCAGAAAATATTTTTTTTGAAAATATCCCTAAGCACCGGGGTCACAATTTCAGGAAAAATCTGACTTTTGGCAATTCACTCAAAAATGGTGCCAGAAGCTTGCAAATGATCCCCTGAAAGCTTTGGCCATGGAAACAGAAGGCTTTTTATCACAGGACAAGAAATAAGCCCTCAAAAAATTAACCGGCGGAAAATATTTTTTTGAAAAAACCCCTAACCCCCCGGCGTCACAATTTCAGCAAAAATCTGACTTTTGGCAATTCTCTCAAAAATGGTGCCAAAAGCTTGAAAATGCTCCCCTGAAAGCTTTGCCGATGGAAACAGAAGGCTTTTTATCACAGGACAAGAAATCAGCCCTCAAGAACTTAACCGGCGCAAAATTTTTTTTTGAAAAAATCCCTAAGCCCCGGGGTCACAATTTCAGCAAAAATCTGAATTTTGGCAATTCACTCAAAAATTGTGCCAGCACGTTGCAAATGCTCCCCTGAAAGGTTTGGCAGTCGAAATAGAAGGCTTTTTATCATAGGAGAAGAAATCAGCCCTCAACAACTTAACCGGCGGAAAATATTTTTTTGAAAAAATCCCTAAGCCCCGGGGTCACAATTTCAGCAAAAATCTGACTTTTGGCAATTCACTCAAAAATGGTGCCAGAAGCTTGCAAATGATCCCCTGAAAGCTTTGGCGATGGAAACAGAAGGCTTCTTATCACAGGACAAGAAATCAGCCCTCAAAAACGTAACCGGCAGCAAATATTTTTTTGAAAAAATACCTAAGCCCCGGGGTCACAATTTCAGCAAAAATCTGACTTTTGGCAATTCACTCAAAAATGGTGCCAGAAGCTTGCAAATGATCCCCTGAAAGCTTTGGCGATGGAAACAGAAGGCTTTTTATCACAGGACAAGAAATCAGCCCTCAAAAACTTAACCGGCAGAAAATATTTTTTTGAAAAAATCCCTAAGCCCCGGGGTCACAATTTCAGCAAAAATCTGACTTTTGGCAATTCACTCAAAAATGGTGCCAGAAGCTTGCAAATGATCCCCTGAAAGCTTTGGCGATGGAAACAGAAGGCTTTTTATCACAGGACAAGAAATCAGCCCTCAAAAACGTAACCGGCAGAAAATATTTTTTTGAAAAAATCCCTAAGCCCCGGGGTCACAATTTCAGCAAAAATCTGACTTTTGGCAATTCACTCAAAAATGGTGCCAGAAGCTTGCAAATGATCCCCTGAAAGCTTTGGCGATGGAAACAGAAGGCTTTTTATCACAGGACAAGAAATCAGCCCTCAAAAACTTAACCGGCAGAAAATATTTTTTTGAAAAAATCCCTAAGCCCCGGGGTCACAATTTCAGCAAAAATCTGAATTTTGGCAATTCACTCAAAAATTGTGCCAGCACGTTGCAAATGCTCCCCTGAAAGGTTTGGCAGTCGAAATAGAAGGCTTTTTATCATAGGAGAAGAAATCAGCCCTCAACAACTTAACCGGCGGAAAATATTTTTTTGAAAAAATCCCTAAGCCCCGGGGTCACAATTTCAGCAAAAATCTGACTTTTGGCAATTCACTCAAAAATGGGGCCAACCGGTTGAAAATGCTCCCCTGAAAGGTTTGGCGAAGGAAACAGAAGGCTTTTTATCACAGGACAAGAAATCAGCCCTCAACAACTTAACCGGCGGAAAATATTTTTTTGAAAAAATCCCTAAGCCCCGGGGTCACAATTTCAGCAAAAATCTGACTTTTGGCAATTCACTCAAAAATGGTGCCAGAAGCTTGCAAATGATCCCCTGAAAGCTTTGGCGATGAAAACAGAAGGCTTCTTATCACAGGACAAGAAATCAGCCCTCAAAAACGTAACCGGCAGCAAATATTTTTTTGAAAAAATACCTAAGCCCCGGGGTCACAATTTCAGCAAAAATCTGACTTTTGGCAATTCACTCAAAAATGGTGCCAGAAGCTTGCAAATGATCCCCTGAAAGCTTTGGCGATGGAAACAGAAGACTTTTTATCATAGGACAAGAAATCAGCCCTCAAAAACTTAACGGGCAGAAAATATTTTTTTGAAAAAATCCCTAAGCCCCGGGGTCACAATTTCAGGAAAAATCTGACTTTTGGCAATTCACTCAAAAATGGTGCCAGAAGCTTGCAAATGATCCCCTGAAAGCTTTGGCGATGGAAACAGAAGGCTTTTTATCACAGGACAAGAAATCAGCCCTCAAAAACTTAACCGGCAGAAAATATTTTTTTGAAAAAATCCCTAAGCCCCGGGGTCACAATTTCAGCAAAAATCTGACTTTTGGCAATTCACTCAAAAATGGTGCCAGAAGCTTGCAAATGATCCCCTGAAAGCTTTGGCGATGGAAACAGAAGGCTTTTTATCACAGGACAAGAAATCAGCCCTCAAAAACGTAACCGGCAGAAAATATTTTTTTGAAAAAATCCCTAAGCCCCGGGGTCACAATTTCAGCAAAAATCTGACTTTTGGCAATTCACTCAAAAATGGTGCCAGAAGCTTGCAAATGATCCCCTGAAAGCTTTGGCGATGGAAACAGAAGGCTTTTTATCACAGGACAAGAAATCAGCCCTCAAAAACTTAACCGGCAGAAAATATTTTTTTGAAAAAATCCCTAAGCCCCGGGGTCACAATTTCAGCAAAAAATCTGACTTTTGGCAATTCACAAAAAATGGTGCCAGAAGCTTGCAAATGATCCCCTGAAAGCTTTGGCGATGGAAACAGAAGGCTTTTTATCACAGGACAAGAAATCAGCCCTCAAAAACTTAACCGGCAGAAAATATGTTTTTGAAAAAATCCCTAAGCCCCGGGGTCACAATTTCAGCAAAAATCTGACTTTTGGCAATTCACTCAAAAATGGTGCCAAAAGATTGAAAATGCTCTCCTGAAAGGTTTGGCACTTGAAACAGAAGGCTTTTTATCACAGGACAAGAAATCAGCCCTCAAAAACTTAACCGGCAGAAAATATTTTTTTGAAAAAATCCCTAAGCCCCGGGGTCCCAATTTCAGCAAAAATCTGATTTTTGGCAATTCACTCAAAAATGGTGCCAGAAGCTTGCATATGATCCCCTGAAAGCTTTGGCGATGGAAACAGAAGGCTTTTTATCACAGGACAAGAAATCAGCCCTCAAAAACTTAACCGGCAGAAAATATTTTTTTGAAAAAATCCCTAAGCCCCGGGATCACAATTTCAGCAAAAATCTGACTTTTGGAAATTCACTCAAAAATGTTGCCAGAAGCTTACAAATGCTCCCCCGAATGGTTTGGCACTCGAAACAGAAGGCTTTTTATCACAGGACATGAAGTCAACCCTCAAAAACGTAACCGGCAGCAAATATTTTTTTGAAAAAATACCTAAGCCCCGGGGTCACAATTTCAGCAAAAATCTGACTTTTGGCAATTCACTCAAAAATGGTGCCAGAAGCTTGCAAATGATCCCCTGAAAGCTTTGGCGATGGAAACAGAAGGCTTTTTATCACAGGACAAGAAATCAGCCCTCAAAAACGTAACCGGCAGAAAATATTTTTTTGAAAAAATCCCTAAGCCCCGGGGTCACAATTTCAGCAAAAATCTGACTTTTGGCAATTCACTCAAAAATGGTGCCAGAAGCTTGCAAATGATCCCCTGAAAGCTTTGGCGATGGAAACAGAAGGCTTTTTATCACAGGACAAGAAATCAGCCCTCAAAAACTTAACCGGCAGAAAATATTTTTTTGAAAAAATCCCTAAGCCCCGGGGTCACAATTTCAGCAAAAAATCTGACCTTTGGCAATTCACAAAAAATGGTGCCAGAAGCTTGCAAATGATCCCCTGAAAGCTTTGGCGATGGAAACAGAAGGCTTTTTATCACAGGAGAAGAAATCAGCCCTCAAAAACTTAACCGGCAGAAAATATGTTTTTGAAAAAATCCCTAAGCCCCGGGGTCACAATTTCAGCAAAAATCTGACTTTTGGCAATTCACTCAAAAATGGTGCCAAAAGATTGAAAATGCTCTCCTGAAAGGTTTGGCACTTGAAACAGAAGGCTTTTTATCACAGGACAAGAAATCAGCCCTCAAAAACTTAACCGGCAGAAAATATTTTTTTGAAAAAATCCCTAAGCCCCGGGGTCACAATTTCAGCAAAAATCTGACTTTTGGCAATTCACTCAAAAATGGTGCCAACTGGTTGCAAATGATCCCCTGAAAGCTTTGGCGATGGAAACAGAAGGCTTTTTTTCACAGGACAAGAAATCAGCCCTCAACAACTTAACCTGCGCAAAATATTTTTTTGAAAAAATCCCTAAGCCCCGGGGTCACAATTTCAGCAAAAATCTGACGTTTGGCAATTCACTCAAAAATGGTGCCAACCGGTTGCAAATGCTCCCCTGAAAGCTTTGGCAGTCGAAACAGAAGGCTTTTTATCACAGGACAAGAAATCAGCCCTCAACAACTTAACCGGCGCAAAAATTTTTTTTGAAAAAATCCCTAAGCCCCGGGGTCACAATTTCAGCAAAAATCTGAATTTTGGCAATTCACTCAAAAATTGTGCCAGCACGTTGCAAATGCTCCCCTGAAAGGTTTGGCAGTCGAAATAGAAGGCTTTTTATCATAGGAGAAGAAATCAGCCCTCAACAACTTAACCGGCGGAAAATATTTTTTTGAAAAAATCCCTAAGCCCCGGGGTCACAATTTCAGCAAAAATCTGACTTTTGGCAATTCACTCAAAAATGGTGCCAAAAGGTTGAAAATGCTCCCCTGAAAGGTTTGGCACTTGAAACAGAAGGCTTTTTATCACAGGACAAGAAATCAGCCCTCAAAAACTTAACCGGCAGAAAATATTTTTTTGAAAAAATCCCTAAGCCCCGGGGTCACAATTTCAGCAAAAATCTGACTTTTGGCAATTCACTCAAAAATTGTGCCAGAAGCTTACAAATGCTCCCCCGAATGGTTTGGCACTCGAAACAGAAGGCTTTTTATCACAGGACAAGAAGTCAGCCCTCAAAAACTTAACCGGCTGAAAATATTTTTTTGAAAAAATCCCTAAGCCCCGGGGTCACAATTTCAGCAAAAATCTGACTTTTGGCAATTCACTCGAAAATGGTGCCAGAAGCTTGCAAATGATCCCCTGAAAGCTTTGGCGATGGAAACAGAAGGCTTTTTATCACAGGACAAGAAATCAGCCCTCAAAAACTTAACCGGCAGAAAATATTTTTTTGAAAAAATACCTAAGCCCCGGGGTCACAATTTCAGGAAAAATCTGACTTTTGGCAATTCACTCAAAAATGGTGCCAGAAGCTTGCAAATGATCCCCTGAAAGCTTTGGCGATGGAAACAGAAGGCTTTTTATCACAGGACAAGAAATAAGCCCTCAAAAAATTAACCGGCGGAAAATATTTTTTTGAAAAAACCCCTAACCCCCGGGGTCACAATTTCAGCAAAAATCTGACTTTTGGCAATTCTCTCAAAAATGGTGCCAAAAGCTTGAAAATGCTCCCCTGAAAGCTTTGCCGATGGAAACAGAAGGCTTTTTATCACAGGACAAGAAATCAGCCCTCAAGAACTTAACCGGCGCAAAAAATTTTTTTGAAAAAATCCCTAAGCCCCGGGGTCACAATTTCAGCAAAAATCTGAATTTTGGCAATTCACTCAAAAATTGTGCCAGCACGTTGCAAATGCTCCCCTGAAAGGTTTGGCAGTCGAAATAGAAGGCTTTTTATCATAGGAGAAGAAATCAGCCCTCAACAACTTAACCGGCGGAAAATATTTTTTTGAAAAAATCCCTAAGCCCCGGGGTCACAATTTCAGCAAAAATCTGACTTTTGGCAATTCACTCAAAAATGGTGCCAAAAGGTTGAAAATGCTCCCCTGAAAGGTTTGGCACTTGAAACAGAAGGCTTTTTATCACAGGACAAGAAATCAGCCCTCAAAAACTTAACCGGCAGAAAATATTTTTTTGAAAAAATCCCTAAGCCCCGGGGTCACAATTTCAGCAAAAATCTGACTTGTGGCAATTCACTCAAAAATGGTGCCAGAAGCTTGCATATGATCCCCTGAAAGCTTTGGCGATGGAAACAGAAGTCTTTTTATCACAGGACAAGAAATCAGCCCTCAAAAACTTAACCGGCAGAAAATATTTTTTTGAAAAAATCCCTAAGCCCCGGGGTCACAATTTCAGCAAAAATCTGACTTTTGGCAATTCACTCAAAAATTGTGCCAGAAGCTTACAAATGCTCCCCCGAATGGTTTGGCACTCGAAACAGAAGGCTTTTTATCACAGGACAAGAAGTCAGCCCTCAAAAACTTAACCGGCTGAAAATATTTTTTTGAAAAAATCCCTAAGCCCCGGGGTCACAATTTCAGGAAAAATCTGACTTTTGGCAATTCACTCGAAAATGGTGCCAGAAGCTTGCAAATGATCCGCAGAAAGCTTTGGCGATGGAAACAGAAGGCTTTTTATCACAGGACAAGAAATAAGCCCTCAAAAAATTAACCGGCGGAAAATATTTTTTTGAAAAAACCCCTAAGCCCCGGGGTCACAATTTCAGCAAAAATCTGAATTTTGGCAATTCACTCAAAAATTGTGCCAGCACGTTGCAAATGCTCCCCTGAAAGGTTTGGCAGTTGAAACAGAAGGCTTTTTATCACAGGACAAGAAATCAGCCCTCAACAACTTAACCGGCGCAAAATATTTTTTTGAAAAAATCCCTAAGCCCCGGGGTCACAATTTCAGCACAAATCTGACTTTTGGCAATTCACTCAAAAATGGTGCCAACCGGTTGCAAATGCTCCCCTGAAAGGTTTGGCAGTCGAAACAGAAGGCTTTTTATCACAGGACAAGAAATCAGCCCTCAACAACTTAACCGGCGGAAAATATTTTTTTGAAAAAATCCCTAAGCCCCGGGGTCACAATTTCAGCACAAATCTGACTTTTGGCAATTCACTCAAAAATGGTGCCAACCGGTTGCAAATGCTCCCCTGAAAGGTTTGGCAGTCGAAACAGAAGGCTTTTTATCACAGGACAAGAAATCAGCCCTCAACAACTTAACTGGCTGAAAATATTTTTTTGAAACAATCCCTAAGCCCCGGGGTCACAATTTCAGCAAAAATCTGACTTTTGGCAATTCACTCAAAAATTGTGCCAGCACGTTGCAAATGCTCCCCTGAAAGCTTTGGCAGTCGAAACAGAAGGCTTTTTATCACAGGACAAGAAATCAGCCCTCAACAACTTAACCGGCGGAAAATATTTTTTTGAAAAAATCCCTAAGCCCCGGGGTCACAATTTCAGCACAAATTTGACTTTTGGCAATTCACTCAAAAATGGTGCCAACCGGTTGCAAATGCTCCCCTGAAAGGTTTGGCAGTCGAAACAGAAGGCTTTTTATCACAGGACAAGAAATCAGCCCTCAACAACTTAACCTGCGGAAAATATTTTTTTGAAACAATCCCTAAGCCCCGGGGTCACAATTTCAGCAAAAATCTGACTTTTGGCAATTCACTCAAAAATTGTGCCAGCACGTTGCAAATGCTTCCCTGAAAGCTTTGGCAGTCGAAACAGAAGGCTTTTTATCACAGGACAAGAAATCAGCCCTCAACAACTTAACCGGCGGAAAATATTTTTTTGAAAAAATCCCTAAGCCCCGGGGTCACAATTTCAGCACAAATCTGACTTTTGGCAATTCATTCAAAAATGGTGCCAACCGGTTGCAAATGCTCCCCTGAAAGGTTTGGCAGTCGAAACAGAAGGCTTTTTATCACAGGACAAGAAATCAGCCCTCAACAACTTAACCTGCGGAAAATATTTTTTTGAAACAATCCCTAAGCCCCGGGGTCACAATTTCAGCAAAAATCTGACTTTTGGCAATTCACTCAAAAATTTTGCCAGCACGTTGCAAATGCTCCCCTGAAAGCTTTGGCAGTCGAAACAGAAGGCTTTTTATCACAGGACAAGAAATCAGCCCTCAACAACTTAACCGGCAGAAAATATTTTTTTGAAACAATCCCTAAGCCCCGGGGTCACAATTTCAGCAAAAATCTGACTTTTGGCAATTCACTCAAAAATGGTGCCAACCGGTTGCAAATGCTCCCCTGAAAGGTTTGGCAATCGAAACAGAAGGCTTTTTATCACAGGACAAGAAATCAGCCCTCAACAACTTAACCTGCGGAAAATATTTTTTTGAAAAAATTCCTAAACCCCGGGTCACAATTTCAGCAAAAATCTGACTTTTGGCAATTCACTCAAAAATGGGGACAACAGGTTGCAAATGCTCCCCTGAAAGCTTTGGCAGTCGAAACAGAAGGCTTTTTATCACAGGACAAGAAATCAGCCCTCAACAACTTAACCGGCGCAAAAATTTTTTTTGAAAAAATCCCTAAGCCCCGGGGTCACAATTTCAGCAAAAATCTGACTTTTGGCAATTCACTCAAAAATGGTGCCAACCGGTTGCAAATGCTCCCCTGAAAGGTTTGGCAGTTGAAACAGAAGGCTTTTTATCACAGGACAAGAAATCAGCCCTCAACACCTTAACCGGCGCAAAATATTTTTTTGAAAAAATCCCTAAGCCCCGGGGTCACAATTTCAGAAAAAATCTGACTTTTGGCAATTCACTCAAAAATGGTGCCAACCGGTTGCAAATGCTCCCCTGAAAGGTTTGGCAGTCGAAACAGAAGGCTTTTTATCACAGGACAAGAAATCAGCCCTCAACAACTTAACCGGCGGAAAATATTTTTTTGAAAAAATCCCTAAGCCCCGGGGTCACAATTTCAGCACAAATCTGACTTTTGGCAATTCACTCAAAAATGGTGCCAACCGGTTGCAAATGCTCCCCTGAAAGGTTTGGCAGTCGAAACAGAAGGCTTTTTATCACAGGACAAGAAATCAGCCCTCAACAACTTAACCTGCGGAAAATATTTTTTTGAAACAATCCCTAAGCCCCGGGGTCACAATTTCAGCAAAAATCTGACTTTTGGCAATTCACTCAAAAATTGTGCCAGCACGTTGCAAATGCTCCCCTGAAAGCTTTGGCAGTCGAAACAGAAGGCTTTTTATCACAGGACAAGAAATCAGCCCTCAACAACTTAACCGGCGGAAAATATTTTTTTGAAAAAATCCCTAAGCCCCGGGGTCACAATTTCAGCACAAATCTGACTTTTGGCAATTCACTCAAAAATGGTGCCAACCGGTTGCAAATGCTCCCCTGAAAGGTTTGGCAGTCGAAACAGAAGGCTTTTTATCACAGGACAAGAAATCAGCCCTCAACAACTTAACCTGCGGAAAATATTTTTTTGAAACAATCCCTAAGCCCCAGGGTCACAATTTCAGCAAAAATCTGACTTTTGGCAATTCACTCAAAAATTGTGCCAGAAGCTTACAAATGCTCCCCCGAATGGTTTGGCACTCGAAACAGAAGGCTTTTTATCACAGGACAAGAAGTCAGCCCTCAAAAACTTAACCGGCTGAAAATATTTTTTTGAAAAAATCCCTAAGCCCCGGGGTCACAATTTCAGGAAAAATCTGACTTTTGGCAATTCACTCGAAAATGGTGCCAGAAGCTTGCAAATGATCCGCAGAAAGCTTTGGCGATGGAAACAGAAGGCTTTTTATCACAGGACAAGAAATAAGCCCTCAAAAAATTAACCGGCGGAAAATATTTTTTTGAAAAAACCCCTAAGCCCCGGGGTCACAATTTCAGCAAAAATCTGAATTTTGGCAATTCACTCAAAAATTGTGCCAGCACGTTGCAAATGCTCCCCTGAAAGGTTTGGCAGTTGAAACAGAAGGCTTTTTATCACAGGACAAGAAATCAGCCCTCAACAACTTAACCGGCGCAAAATATTTTTTTGAAAAAATCCCTAAGCCCCGGGGTCACAATTTCAGCACAAATCTGACTTTTGGCAATTCACTCAAAAATGGTGCCAACCGGTTGCAAATGCTCCCCTGAAAGGTTTGGCAGTCGAAACAGAAGGCTTTTTATCACAGGACAAGAAATCAGCCCTCAACAACTTAACCGGCGGAAAATATTTTTTTGAAAAAATCCCTAAGCCCCGGGGTCACAATTTCAGCACAAATCTGACTTTTGGCAATTCACTCAAAAATGGTGCCAACCGGTTGCAAATGCTCCCCTGAAAGGTTTGGCAGTCGAAACAGAAGGCTTTTTATCACAGGACAAGAAATCAGCCCTCAACAACTTAACTGGCTGAAAATATTTTTTTTAAACAATCCCTAAGCCCCGGGGTCACAATTTCAGCAAAAATCTGACTTTTGGCAATTCACTCAAAAATTGTGCCAGCACGTTGCAAATGCTTCCCTGAAAGCTTTGGCAGTCGAAACAGAAGGCTTTTTATCACAGGACAAGAAATCAGCCCTCAACAACTTAACCGGCGGAAAATATTTTTTTGAAAAAATCCCTAAGCCCCGGGGTCACAATTTCAGCACAAATTTGACTTTTGGCAATTCACTCAAAAATGGTGCCAACCGGTTGCAAATGCTCCCCTGAAAGGTTTGGCAGTCGAAACAGAAGGCTTTTTATCACAGGACAAGAAATCAGCCCTCAACAACTTAACCTGCGGAAAATATTTTTTTGAAACAATCCCTAAGCCCCGGGGTCACAATTTCAGCAAAAATCTGACTTTTGGCAATTCACTCAAAAATTGTGCCAGCACGTTGCAAATGCTTCCCTGAAAGCTTTGGCAGTCGAAACAGAAGGCTTTTTATCACAGGACAAGAAATCAGCCCTCAACAACTTAACCGGCGGAAAATATTTTTTTGAAAAAATCCCTAAGCCCCGGGGTCACAATTTCAGCACAAATCTGACTTTTGGCAATTCATTCAAAAATGGTGCCAACCGGTTGCAAATGCTCCCCTGAAAGGTTTGGCAGTCGAAACAGAAGGCTTTTTATCACAGGACAAGAAATCAGCCCTCAACAACTTAACCTGCGGAAAATATTTTTTTGAAACAATCCCTAAGCCCCGGGGTCACAATTTCAGCAAAAATCTGACTTTTGGCAATTCACTCAAAAATTGTGCCAGCACGTTGCAAATGCTCCCCTGAAAGCTTTGGCAGTCGAAACAGAAGGCTTTTTATCACAGGACAAGAAATCAGCCCTCAACAACTTAACCGGCAGAAAATATTTTTTTGAAACAATCCCTAAGCCCCGGGGTCACAATTTCAGCAAAAATCTGACTTTTGGCAATTCACTCAAAAATGGTGCCAACCGGTTGCAAATGCTCCCCTGAAAGGTTTGGCAATCGAAACAGAAGGCTTTTTATCACAGGACAAGAAATCAGCCCTCAACAACTTAACCTGCGGAAAATATTTTTTTGAAAAAATTCCTAAACCCCGGGTCACAATTTCAGCAAAAATCTGACTTTTGGCAATTCACTCAAAAATGGGGACAACCGGTTGCAAATGCTCCCCTGAAAGCTTTGGCAGTCGAAACAGAAGGCTTTTTATCACAGGACAAGAAATCAGCCCTCAACAACTTAACCGGCGCAAAAATTTTTTTTGAAAAAATCCCTAAGCCCCGGGGTCACAATTTCAGCAAAAATCTGACTTTTGGCAATTCACTCAAAAATGGTGCCAACCGGTTGCAAATGCTCCCCTGAAAGGTTTGGCAGTTGAAACAGAAGGCTTTTTATCACAGGACAAGAAATCAGCCCTCAACACCTTAACCGGCGCAAAATATTTTTTTGAAAAAATCCCTAAGCCCCGGGGTCACAATTTCAGAAAAAATCTGACTTTTGGCAATTCACTCAAAAATGGTGCCAACCGGTTGCAAATGCTCCCCTGAAAGGTTTGGCAGTCGAAACAGAAGGCTTTTTATCACAGGACAAGAAATCAGCCCTCAACAACTTAACCGGCGGAAAATATTTTTTTGAAAAAATCCCTAAGCCCCGGGGTCACAATTTCAGCACAAATCTGACTTTTGGCAATTCACTCAAAAATGGTGCCAACCGGTTGCAAATGCTCCCCTGAAAGGTTTGGCAGTCGAAACAGAAGGCTTTTTATCACAGGACAAGAAATCAGCCCTCAACAACTTAACCTGCGGAAAATATTTTTTTGAAACAATCCCTAAGCCCCAGGGTCACAATTTCAGCAAAAATCTGACTTTTGGCAATTCACTCAAAAATTGTGCCAGCACGTTGCAAATGCTCCCCTGAAAGCTTTGGCAGTCGAAACAGAAGGCTTTTTATCACAGGATAAGAAATCAGCCCTCAACAACTTAACCGGCGGAAAATATTTTTTTGAAAAAATCCCTAAGCCCCGGGGTCACAATTTCAGCACAAATCTGACTTTTGGCAATTCACTCAAAAATGGTGCCAACCGGTTGCAAATGCTCCCCTGAAAGGTTTGGCAATCGAAACAGAAGGCTTTTTATCACAGGACAAGAAATCAGCCCTCAACAACTTAACCGGGGGAAAATATTTTTTTGAAAAAATCCCTAAGCCCCGGGGTCACAATTTCAGCAAAAATCTGACTTTTGGCAATTCACTCAAAAATGGGGACAACCGGTTGAAAATGCTCCCCTGAAAGGTTTGGCGAAGGAAACAGAAGGCTTTTTATCACAGGACAAGAAATCAGCCCTCAACAACTTAACCGGCGGAAAATATTTTTTTGAAAAAATCCCTAAGCCCCGGGGTCACAATTTCAGCAAAAATCTGACTTTTGGCAATTCACTCAAAAATGGTGCCAACCGGTTGCAAATGCTCCCCTGAAAGGTTTGGCAGTTGAAACAGAAGGCTTTTTATCACAGGACAAGAAATCAGCCCTCAACAACTTAACCGGCGCAAAATATTTTTTTGAAAAAATCCCAAAGCCCCGGGGTCACAATTTCAGCACAAATCTGACTTTTGGCAATTCACTCAAAAATGGTGCCAACCGTTTGCAAATGCTCCTCTGAAAGGTTTGGCAGTCGAAACAGAAGGCTTTTTATCACAGGACAAGAAATCAGCCCTCAACAACTTAACCGGCGGAAAATATTTTTTTGAAAAAATCCCTAACCCCCGGGGTCACTATTTCAGCAAAAATCTGACTTTTGGCAATACTCTCAAAAATGGTGCCAAAAGCTTGAAAATGCTCCCCTGAAAGGTTTGGCGATGGAAACAGAAGGCTTTTTATCACAGGACAAGAAATCAGCCCTCAACAACTTAACCGGTGGAAAATATTTTTTTGAAAAAATCCCTAAGCCCCGGGGTCACAATTTCAGCAAAAATCTGACTTTTGGCAGTTCACTCAAAAATGGTGCCAACCAGTTGCAAATTCTCCCGTGAAAGGTTTGGCGATGGAAACAGAAGGCTTTTTATCACAGGACAAGAAATCAGCCCTCAACAACTTAACCGGCGGAAAATATTTTTTTGAAAAAATCCCTAACCCCCGGGGTCACTATTTCAGCAAAAATCCGACTTTTGGCAATTCACTCAAAAATGGTGCCAACCGGTTGCAAATGCTCCCCTGAAAGGTTTGGCGATGGAAACAGAAGGCTTTTTATCACAGGACAAGAAATCAGCCCTCAACAACTTAACCGGCGGAAAATATTTTTTTGAAAAAATCCCTAAGCCCCGGGGTCACAATTTCAGCAAAAATCTGACTTTTGGCAATTCACTCAAAAATGGTGCCGGAAGCTTGCAAATGATCCCCTGAAAGCTTTGGCGATGGAAACAGAAGGCTTTTTATCACAGGACATGAAATCAGCCCTCAAAAACTTAACCATGAGAAAATATTTTTTTGAAAAAATCCCTAAGCCCCGGGGTCACAATTTCAGCAAAAATCTGACTTTTGGCAATTCACTCAAAAATGGTGCCAGAAGCTTGCAAATGATCCCCTGAAATCTTTGGCGATGGAAACAGAAGGCTTTTTATCACAGGACAAGAAATCAGCCCTCAACAACTTAACCGGCGGAAAACATGTTTTTTGAAAAAATCTCTAAGCCCCGGGGTCACAATTTCAGCAAAAATGTGACTTTTGGCAATTCACTCAAAAATGGTGCCAGAAGTTTACAAATGATCCCCTGAAAGCTTTGGCGATGGAAACAGAAGGCTTTTTTATCACAGGACAAGAAATCAGCCCTCAAAAACTTAACCGGCAGAAAATATTTTTTTGAAAAAATCCCTAAGCCCCGGGGTCACTATTTCAGCAATAATCTGACTTTTGGCAATTCACTCAAAAATGGTGCCAGAAGCTTGCAAATGATCCCCTGAAAGCTTTGGCGATTGGAACAGAAGGCTTTTTATCACAGGACAAGAAATCAGCCCTCAAAAACTTAAGCGGCAGAAATTTTTTTTTTGAAAACATCCCTAAGCCCCGGGGTCACAATTTCAGCAAAAATCTGACTTTTGGCAATTCACTCAAAAATGGTGCCAGAAGCTTGCAAATGATCCCCTGAAAGCTTTGGCGATGGAAACAGAAGGCTTTTTATCACAGGACAAGAAATCAGCCCTCAAAAACTTAACCGGCAGAAAATATTTTTTTGAAAAAATCCCTAAGGCCCGGGGTCCCAATTTCAGCAAAAATCTGACTTTTGGCAATTCACTCAAAAATGGTGCCGGAAGCTTGCAAATGATCCCCTGAAAGCTTTGGCGATGGAAACAGAAGGCTTTTTATCACAGGACATGAAATCAGCCCTCAAAAACTTAACCATGAGAAAATATTTTTTTGAAAAAATCCCTAAGCCCCGGGGTCACAATTTCAGCAAAAATCTGACTTTTGGCAATTCACTCAAAAATGGTGCCAGAAGCCTGCATATGATCCCCTGAAAGCTTTGGCGATGGAAACAGAAGGCTTTTTATCACAGGACAAGAAATCAGCCCTCAAAAACTTAACCGGCAGAAAATATTTTTTTGAAAAAATCCCTAAGGCCCGGGGTCCCAATTTCAGCAAAAATCTGACTTTTGGCAATTCACTCAAAAATGGTGCCGGAAGCTTGCAAATGATCCCCTGAAAGCTTTGGCGATGGAAACAGAAGGCTTTTTATCACAGGACATGAAATCAGCCCTCAAAAACTTAACCATGAGAAAATATTTTTTTGAAAAAATCCCTAAGCCCCGGGGTCACAATTTCAGCAAAAATCTGACTTTTGGCAATTCACTCAAAAATGGTGCCAGAAGCTTGCATATGATCCCCTGAAAGCTTTGGCGATGGAAACAGAAGGCTTTTTATCACAGGACAAGAAATCAGCCCTCAAAAACTTAACCGGCAGAAAATATTTTTTTGAAAAAATCCCTAAGCCCCGGGGTCACAATTTCAGCAAAAATCTGACTTTTGGCAATTCTCTCAAAAATGGTGCCAAAAGATTGAAAATGCTCTCCTGAAAGGTTTGGCACTCGAAACAGAAGGCTTTTTATCACAGGACAAGAAATCAGCCCTCAAAAACTTAACGGGCAGAAAATACTTTTTTGAAAAAATCCCTAAGCCCCGGGGTCCCAATTTCAGCAAAAATCTGACTTTTGGCAATTCACTCAAAAATGGTGCCAGAAGCTTGCAAATGATCCCCTGAAAGCTTTGGCGATGGAAACAGAAGGCTTTTTATCACAGGACAAGAAATCAGCCCTCAAAAACTTAACCGGCAGAAAATATTTTTTTGAAAAAATCCCTAAGCCCCGGGGTCACAATTTCAGCAAAAATCTGACTTTTGGCAATTCACTCAAAAATGGTGCCAGAAGCTTGCAAATGATCCCCTGAAAGCTTTGGCGATGGAAACAGAAGGCTTTTTATCACAGGACAAGAAATCAGCCCTCAAAAACTTAACCGGCAGAAAATATTTTTTTGAAAAAATCCCTAAGCCCCGGGGTCCCAATTTCAGCAAAAATCTGACTTTTGGCAATTCACTCAAAAATGGTGCCGGAAGCTTGCAAATGATCCCCTGAAAGCTTTGGCGATGGAAACAGAAGGCTTTTTATCACAGGACATGAAATCAGCCCTCAAAAACTTAACCATGAGAAAATATTTTTTTGAAAATATCCCTAAGCCCCGGGGTCACAATTTCAGCAAAAATGTGACCTTTGGCAATTCACTCAAAAATGGTGCCAGAAGCTTGCAAATGATCCCCTGAAATCTTTGGCGATGGAAACAGAAGGCTTTTTATCACAGGACAAGAAATCAGCCCTCAAAAACTTAACCGGCGGAAAACATGTTTTTTGAAAAAATCTCTAAGCCCCGGGGTCACAATTTCAGCAAAAATGTGACTTTTGGCAATTCACTCAAAAATGGTGCCAGAAGTTTACAAATGATCCCCTGAAATCTTTGGCGATGGAAACAGAAGGCTTTTTATCACAGGACAAGAAATCAGCCCTCAACAACTTAACCGGCGGAAAACATTTTTTTGAAAAAATCTCTAAGCCCCGGGGTCACAATTTCAGAAAAAATCTGACTTTTAGCAATTCACTCAAAAATGGTGCCAGAATCTTGCAAATGCTCCCCTGAAAGCTTTGGCGATGGAAACAGAAGGCTTTTTATCACAGGACAAGTAATCAGCCCTCAACAGCTTAACCGGCGGAAAATATTATTTTGAAAAAATCTCTAAGCCCCGGGGTCACAATTTCAGAAAAAATCTGACTTTTGGCAATTCACTCAAAAATGGTGCCAGAAGCTTGCAAATGATCCCCTGAAAACTTTGGCGATGGAAACAGAAGGCTTTTTATCAAAGGACAAGAAATCAGCCCTCAACAACTTAACCGGTGGAAAAGATTTTTTTGAAAAAATCCCTAAGCCCCGGGGTCACAATTTCAAAAAAAAATCTGACTTTTGGCAATTCACTCAAAAATGGTGCCAACTGGTTGCAAATGATCCCCTGAAAGCTTTGGCGATGGAAACAGAAGGCTTTTTATCACAGGACAAGTAATCAGCCCTCAACAGCTTAACCGGCGGAAAATATTTTTTTGAAAAAATCTCTAAGCCCCGGTGTCACAATTTCAGCAAAAATCTGACTTTTGGCAATTCACTCAAAAATGGTGCCAAAAGCTTGCAAATGATCCCCTGAAAGCTTTGGCGATGGAAACAGAAGGCTTTTTATCACAGGACAAGAAATCAGCCCTCAAAAACTTAACCGGCAGAAAATATTTTTTTGAAAAAATCCCTAAGCCCCGGGGTCACAATTTCAGCAAAAATCTGACTTTTGGCAATTCACTCAAAAATGGTGCAGGAAGCTTGCAAATGATCCCCTGAAAGCTTTGGCGATGGAAACAGAAGGCTTTTTATCACAGGACAAGAAATCAGCCCTCAAAAACTTAACCGGCAGAAAATATTTTTTTGAAAAAATCCCTAAGGCCCGGGGTCACAATTTCAGCAAAAATCTGACTTTTGGCAATTCACTCAAAAATGGTGCCGGAAGCTTGCAAATGATCCCCTGAAAGCTTTGGCGATGGAAACAGAAGGCTTTTTATCACAGGACATGAAATCAGCCCTCAAAAACTTAACCATGAGAAAATATTTTTTTGAAAATATCCCTAAGCCCCGGGGTCACAATTTCAGCAAAAATGTGACCTTTGGCAATTCACTCAAAAATGGTGCCAGAAGCTTGCAAATGATCCCCTGAAATCTTTGGCGATGGAAACAGAAGGCTTTTTATCACAGGACAAGAAATCAGCCCTCAACAACTTAACCGGCGGAAAACATGTTTTTTGAAAAAATCTCTAAGCCCCGGGGTCACAATTTCAGCAAAAATGTGACTTTTGGCAATTCACTCAAAAATGGTGCCAGAAGTTTACAAATGATCCCCTGAAATCTTTGGCGATGGAAACAGAAGGCTTTTTATCACAGGACAAGAAATCAGCCCTCAACAACTTAACCGGCGGAAAACATTTTTTTGAAAAAATCTCTAAGCCCCGGGGTCACAATTTCAGAAAAAATCTGACTTTTGGCAATTCACTCAAAAATGGTGCCAGAATCTTGCAAATGCTCCCCTGAAAGCTTTGGCGATGGAAACAGAAGGCTTTTTATCACAGGACAAGAAATCAGCCCTCAACAGCTTAACCGGCGGAAAATATTATTTTGAAAAAATCTCTAAGCCCCGGGGTCACAATTTCAGAAAAAATCTGACTTTTGGCAATTCACTCAAAAATGGTGCCAGAAGCTTGCAAATGATCCCCTGAAAGCTTTCGCAGTCGAAACAGACGGCTTTTTATTACAAGACAAGAAATTAGCCCTCAACAACTTAACTGGCTGAAAATATTTTTTTGGAAAAATCTCTAAGACCCGGGGTCACAATTTGAGAAAAAATCTGACCTTTGGCAATTCACTCAAAAAAGGTGCCAAAAGCTTGCAAATGATCCCCTGAAAACTTTGGCGATGGAAACAGAAGCCTTTTTATCACAGGACAAGAAATCAGCCCTCAACAACTTAACCGGTGGAAAAGATTTTTTTGAAAAAATCCCTAAGCCCCGGGGTCACAATTTCAAAAAAAAATCTGACTTTTGGCAATTCACTCAAAAATGGTGCCAACTGGTTGCAAATGATCCCCTGAAAGCTTTGGCGATGGAAACAGAAGGCTTTTTATCACAGGACAAGTAATCAGCCCTCAACAGCTTAACCGGCGGAAAATATTTTTTTGAAAAAATCTCTAAGCCCCGGTGTCACAATTTCAGCAAAAATCTGACTTTTGGCAATTCACTCAAAAATGGTGCCAAAAGCTTGCAAATGATCCCCTGAAAGCTTTGGCGATGGAAACAGAAGGCTTTTTATCACAGGACAAGAAATCAGCCCTCAAAAACTTAACCGGCAGAAAATATTTTTTTGAAAAAATCCCTAAGCCCCGGGGTCACAATTTCAGCAAAAATCTGACTTTTGGCAATTCACTCAAAAATGGTGCAGGAAGCTTGCAAATGATCCCCTGAAAGCTTTGGCGATGGAAACAGAAGGCTTTTTATCACAGGACAAGAAATCAGCCCTCAAAAACTTAACCGGCAGAAAATATTTTTTTGAAAAAATCCCTAAGCCCCGGGGTCACAATTTCAGCAAAAAATCTGTCTTTT
Organism: Podarcis vaucheri; assembly: GCF_965113315.1. Taxonomy (NCBI): domain Eukaryota; kingdom Metazoa; phylum Chordata; class Lepidosauria; order Squamata; family Lacertidae; genus Podarcis; species Podarcis vaucheri. The sequence continues at coordinate 1,363,423 of NW_028118808.1, read as the reverse complement.
GGCAATTCACTCAAAAATGGTGCCAGAAGCTTGCAAATGAACCCCTGAAAGCTTTGGCGATGGAAACAGAAGGCTTTTTATCACAGGACAAGAAATCAGCCCTCAAAAACGTTACTGGCAGAAAATATGTTTTTGAAAAAATCCCTAAGCCCCGGGGTCACAATTTCAGCAAAAATCTGACTTTTGGCAATTCACTCAAAAATGGTGCCAAAAGATTGAAAACGCTCTCCTGAAAGGTTTGGCACTCGAAACAGAAGGCTTTTTATCACAGGACAAGAAATCAGCCCTCAAAAACTTAACCGGCTGAAAATACTTTTTTGAAAAAATCCCTAAGCCCCGGGGTCACAATTTCAGCAAAAATCTGACTTTTGGCAATTCACTCAAAAATGGTGCCAGAAGCTTGCAAATGATCCCCTGAAAGCTTTGGCGATGGAAACAGAAGGCTTTTTATCACAGGACAAGAAATCAGCCCTCAAAAACTTAACCGGCAGAAAATATTTTTTTGAAAAAATCCCTAAGCCCCGGGGTCACAATTTCAGCAAAAATCTGACTTTTGGCAATTCACTCAAAAATGGTGCCAGAAGCTTGCAAATGATCCCCTGAAAGCTTTGGCCATGGAAACAGAAGGCTTTTTATCACAGGACAAGAAATCAGCCCTCAACAACTTAACCGGCGGAAAATATTTTTTTGAAAAAATCCCTAAGCCCCGGGGTCACAATTTCAGCAAAAATCTGTCTTTTGGCAATTCACTCAAAAATGGTGCCAGAAGCTTGCAAATGATCCCCTGAAAGCTTTGGCGATGGAAACAGAAGGCTTTTTATCACAGGACAAGAAATCAGCCCTCAAAAACGTTACTGGCAGAAAATATTTTTTTGAAAAAATCCCTAAGCCCCGGGGTCACAATTTCAGCAAAAAATCTGATTTTTGGCAATTCACAAAAAATGGTGCCAGAAGCTTGCATATGATCCCCTGAAAGCTTTGGCGATGGAAACAGAAGGCTTTTTATCACAGGACAAGAAATCAGCCCTCAACAACTTAACCGGCTGAAAATGTGTTTTTTGAAAAAATCTCTAAGCCCCGGGGTCACAATTTCAGCAAAAATCTGACTTTTGGCAATTCACTCAAAAATGGTGCCAGAAGCTTGCAAATGATCCCCTGAAAGCTTTGGCGATGGAAACAGAAGGCTTTTTATCACAGGACAAGAAATCAGCCCTCAAAAACGTTACTGGCAGAAAATATTTTTTTGAAAAAATCCCTAAGCCCCGGGGTCACAATTTCAGCAAAAATCTGACTTTTGGCAATTCACTCAAAAATGGTGCCAGAAGCTTGCAAATGATCCCCTGAAAGCTTTGGCGATGGAAACAGAAGGCTTTTTATCACAGGACAAGAAATCAGCCCTCAAAAACTTAACCGGCAGAAAATATTTTTTTGAAAAAATCCCTAAGCCCCGGGGTCACAATTTCAGCAAAAATCTGACTTTTGGCAATTCACTCAAAAATGGTGCCAGAAGCTTTGGCGATGGAAACAGAAGGCTTTTTATCACAGGACAAGAAATCAGCCCTCAAAAACTTAACCGGCAGAAAATATTTTTTTGAAAAAATCCCTAAGCCCCAGGGTCACAATTTCAGCAAAAATCTGACTTATTGGCAATTCACTCAAAAATGGTGCTAGAAGCTTGCAAATGATCCCCTGAAAGCTTTGGCGATGGAAACAGAAGGCTTTTTATCACAGGACAAGAAATCAGCCCTCAAAAACTAAACCGGCAGAATTTTTTTTTGAAAAATTCCCTAAGCCCTCGGGTCACAATTTCAGCAAAAATCTGACTTTTGGCAATTCACTCAAAAATGGTGCCAGAAGCTTGCAAATGATCCCCTGAAAGCTTTGGCCATGGAAACAGAAGGCTTTTTATCACAGGACAAGAAATCAGCCCTCAAAAACTTAACCGGCAGAAAATATTTATTTGAAAAAATCCCTAAGCCCCGGGGTCACTATTTCAGCAAAAATCCGACTTTTGGCAATTCACTCAAAAATGGTGCCAACCGGTTGCAAATGCTCCCCTGAAAGGTTTGGCGATGGAAACAGAAGGCTTTTTATCACAGGACAAGAAATCAGCCCTCAACAACTTAACCGGCGGAAAATATTTTTTTGAAAAAATCCCTAAGCCCCGGGGTCACAATTTCAGCAAAAATCTGACTTTTGGCAATTCACTCAAAAATGGTGCCGGAAGCTTGCAAATGATCCCCTGAAAGCTTTGGCGATGGAAACAGAAGGCTTTTTATCACAGGACATGAAATCAGCCCTCAAAAACTTAACCATGAGAAAATATTTTTTTGAAAAAATCCCTAAGCCCCGGGGTCACAATTTCAGCAAAAATCTGACTTTTGGCAATTCACTCAAAAATGGTGCCAGAAGCTTTGGCGATGGAAACAGAAGGCTTTTTATCACAGGACAAGAAATCAGCCCTCAAAAACTTAACCGGCAGAAAATATTTTTTTGAAAAAATCCCTAAGCCCCAGGGTCACAATTTCAGCAAAAATCTGACTTATTGGCAATTCACTCAAAAATGGTGCTAGAAGCTTGCAAATGATCCCCTGAAAGCTTTGGCGATGAAAACAGAAGGCTTCTTATCACAGGACAAGAAATCAGCCCTCAAAAACTAAACCGGCAGAATTTTTTTTTGAAAAATTCCCTAAGCCCTCGGGTCACAATTTCAGCAAAAATCTGACTTTTGGCAATTCACTCAAAAATGGTGCCAGAAGCTTGCAAATGATCCCCTGAAAGCTTTGGCCATGGAAACAGAAGGCTTTTTATCACAGGACAAGAAATCAGCCCTCAAAAACTTAACCGGCAGAAAATATTTATTTGAAAAAATCCCTAAGCCCCGGGGTCACTATTTCAGCAAAAATCCGACTTTTGGCAATTCACTCAAAAATGGTGCCAACCGGTTGCAAATGCTCCCCTGAAAGGTTTGGCGATGGAAACAGAAGGCTTTTTATCACAGGACAAGAAATCAGCCCTCAACAACTTAACCGGCGGAAAATATTTTTTTGAAAAAATCCCTAAGCCCCGGGGTCACAATTTCAGCAAAAATCTGACTTTTGGCAATTCACTCAAAAATGGTGCCGGAAGCTTGCAAATGATCCCCTGAAAGCTTTGGCGATGGAAACAGAAGGCTTTTTATCACAGGACATGAAATCAGCCCTCAAAAACTTAACCATGAGAAAATATTTTTTTGAAAAAATCCCTAAGCCCCGGGGTCACAATTTCAGCAAAAATCTGACTTTTGGCAATTCACTCAAAAATGGTGCCAGAAGCTTGCAAATGATCCCCTGAAATCTTTGGCGATGGAAACAGAAGGCTTTTTATCACAGGACAAGAAATCAGCCCTCAACAACTTAACCGGCGGAAAACATGTTTTTTGAAAAAATCTCTAAGCCCCGGGGTCACAATTTCAGCAAAAATGTGACTTTTGGCAATTCACTCAAAAATGGTGCCAGAAGTTTACAAATGATCCCCTGAAAGCTTTGGCTATGGAAACAGAAGGCTTTTTTATCACAGGACAAGAAATCAGCCCTCAAAAACTTAACCGGCAGAAAATATTTTTTTGAAAAAATCCCTAAGCCCCGGGGTCACTATTTCAGCAATAATCTGACTTTTGGCAATTCACTCAAAAATGGTGCCAGAAGCTTGCAAATGATCCCCTGAAAGCTTTGGCGATTGGAACAGAAGGCTTTTTATCACAGGACAAGAAATCAGCCCTCAAAAACTTAAGCAGCAGAATTTTTTTTTTTGAAAACATCCCTAAGCCCCGGGGTCACAATTTCAGCAAAAATCTGACTTTTGGCAATTCACTCAAAAATGGTGCCAGAAGCTTGCAAATGATCCCCTGAAAGCTTTGGCGATGGAAACAGAAGGCTTTTTATCACAGGACAAGAAATCAGCCCTCAAAAACTTAACCGGCAGAAAATATTTTTTTGAAAAAATCCCTAAGGCCCGGGGTCCCAATTTCAGCAAAAATCTGACTTTTGGCAATTCACTCAAAAATGGTGCCGGAAGCTTGCAAATGATCCCCTGAAAGCTTTGGCGATGGAAACAGAAGGCTTTTTATCACAGGACATGAAATCAGCCCTCAAAAACTTAACCATGAGAAAATATTTTTTTGAAAAAATCCCTAAGCCCCGGGGTCACAATTTCAGCAAAAATCTGACTTTTGGCAATTCACTCAAAAATGGTGCCAGAAGCTTGCATATGATCCCCTGAAAGCTTTGGCGATGGAAACAGAAGGCTTTTTATCACAGGACAAGAAATCAGCCCTCAAAAACTTAACCGGCAGAAAATATTTTTTTGAAAATATCCCTAAGCCCCGGGGTCACAATTTCAGCAAAAATCTGACTTTTGGCAATTCTCTCAAAAATGGTGCCAAAAGATTGAAAATGCTCTCCTGAAAGGTTTGGCACTCGAAACAGAAGGCTTTTTATCACAGGACAAGAAATCAGCCCTCAAAAACTTAACGGGCAGAAAATACTTTTTTGAAAAAATCCCTAAGCCCCGGGGTCACAATTTCAGCAAAAATCTGACTTTTGGCAATTCACTCAAAAATGGTGCCAGAAGCTTGCAAATGATCCCCTGAAAGCTTTGGCGATGGAAACAGAAGGCTTTTTATCACAGGACAAGAAATCAGCCCTCAAAAACTTAACCGGCAGAAAATATTTTTTTGAAAAAATCCCTAAGCCCCGGGGTCACAATTTCAGCAAAAATCTGACTTTTGGCAATTCACTCAAAAATGGTGCCGGAAGCTTGCAAATGATCCCCTGAAAGCTTTGGCGATGGAAACAGAAGGCTTTTTATCACAGGACATGAAATCAGCCCTCAAAAACTTAACCATGAGAAAATATTTTTTTGAAAATATCCCTAAGCCCCGGGGTCACAATTTCAGCAAAAATGTGACCTTTGGCAATTCACTCAAAAATGGTGCCAGAAGCTTGCAAATGATCCCCTGAAATCTTTGGCGATGGAAACAGAAGGCTTTTTATCACAGGACAAGAAATCAGCCCTCAACAACTTAACCGGCGGAAAACATGTTTTTTGAAAAAATCTCTAAGCCCCGGGGTCACAATTTCAGCAAAAATGTGACTTTTGGCAATTCACTCAAAAATGGTGCCAGAAGTTTACAAATGATCCCCTGAAATCTTTGGCGATGGAAACAGAAGGATTTTTATCACAGGACAAGAAATCAGCCCTCAACAACTTAACCGGCGGAAAACATTTTTTTGAAAAAATCTCTAAGCCCCGGGGTCACAATTTCAGAAAAAATCTGACTTTTGGCAATTCACTCAAAAATGGTGCCAGAATCTTGCAAATGCTCCCCTGAAAGCTTTGGCGATGGAAACAGAAGGCTTTTTATCACAGGACAAGTAATCAGCCCTCAACAGCTTAACCGGCGGAAAATATTATTTTGAAAAAATCTCTAAGCCCCGGGGTCACAATTTCAGAAAAAATCTGACTTTTGGCAATTCACTCAAAAATGGTGCCAGAAGCTTGCAAATGATCCCCTGAAAGCTTTCGCAGTCGAAACAGAAGGCTTTTTATTACAAGACAAGAAATTAGCCCTCAACAACTTAACTGGCTGAAAATATTTTTTTGGAAAAATCTCTAAGACCCGGGGTCACAATTTGAGAAAAAATCTGACCTTTGGCAATTCACTCAAAAAAGGTGCCAAAAGCTTGCAAATGATCCCCTGAAAACTTTGGCGATGGAAACAGAAGGCTTTTTATCACAGGACAAGAAATCAGCCCTCAACAACTTAACCGGTGGAAAAGATTTTTTTGAAAAAATCCCTAAGCCCCGGGGTCACAATTTCAAAAAAAAATCTGACTTTTGGCAATTCACTCAAAAATGGTGCCAACTGGTTGCAAATGATCCCCTGAAAGCTTTGGCGATGGAAACAGAAGGCTTTTTATCACAGGACAAGTAATCAGCCCTCAACAGCTTAACCGGCGGAAAATATTTTTTTGAAAAAATCTCTAAGCCCCGGTGTCACAATTTCAGCAAAAATCTGACTTTTGGCAATTCACTCAAAAATGGTGCCAAAAGCTTGCAAATGATCCCCTGAAAGCTTTGGCGATGGAAACAGAAGGCTTTTTATCACAGGACAAGAAATCAGCCCTCAAAAACTTAACCGGCAGAAAATATTTTTTTGAAAAAATCCCTAAGCCCCGGGGTCACAATTTCAGCAAAAATCTGACTTATGGCAATTCACTTAAAAAAATGGTGCAGGAAGCTTGCAAATGATCCCCTGAAAGCTTTGGCGATGGAAACAGAAGGCTTTTTATCACAGGACAAGAAATCAGCCCTCAAAAACTTAACCGGCAGAAAATATTTTTTTGAAAAAATCCCTAAGCCCCGGGGTCACAATTTCAGCAAAAATCTGTCTTTTGGCAATTCACTCAAAAATGGTGCCAGAAGCTTGCAAATGATCCCCTGAAAGCTTTGGCGATGGAAACAGAAGGCTTTTTATCACAGGACAAGAAATCAGCCCTCAAAAACGTTACTGGCAGAAAATATGTTTTTGAAAAAATCCCTAAGCCCCGGGGTCACAATTTCAGCAAAAATCTGACTTTTGGCAATTCACTTAAAAATGGTGCCAAAAGATTGAAAACGCTCTCCTGAAAGGTTTGGCACTCGAAACAGAAGGCTTTTTATCACAGGACAAGAAATCAGCCCTCAAAAACTTAACCGGCTGAAAATACTTTTTTGAAAAAATCCCTAAGCCCCGGGGTCACAATTTCAGCAAAAATCTGACTTTTGGCAATTCACTCAAAAATGGTGTAGGAAGCTTGCAAATGATCCCCTGAAAGCTTTGGCGATGGAAACAGAAGGCTTTTTATCACAGGACAAGAAATCAGCCCTCAAAAACTTAACCGGCAGAAAATATTTTTTTGAAAAAATCCCTAAGCCCCGGGGTCACAATTTCAGCAAAAATCTGACTTTTGGCAATTCACTCAAAAATGGTGCCAGAAGCTTTGGCGATGGAAACAGAAGGCTTTTTATCACAGGACAAGAAATCAGCCCTCAAAAACTTAACCGGCAGAAAATATTTTTTTGAAAAAATCCCTAAGCCCCAGGGTCACAATTTCAGCAAAAATCTGACTTTTGGCAATTCACTCAAAAATGGTGCCAGAAGCTTGCAAATGATCCCCTGAAAGCTTTGGCGATGGAAACAGAAGGCTTTTTATCACAGGACAAGAAATCAGCCCTCAACAACTAAACCGGCAGAATTTTTTTTTGAAAAATTCCCTAAGCCCTCGGGTCACAATTTCAGCAAAAATCTGACTTTTGGCAATTCACTCAAAAATGGTGCCAGAAGCTTGCAAATGATCCCCTGAAAGCTTTGGCCATGGAAACAGAAGGCTTTTTATCACAGGACAAGAAATCAGCCCTCAAAAACTTAACCGGCAGAAAATATTTATTTGAAAAAATCCCTAAGCCCCGGGGTCACAATTTCAGCAAAAATCTGACTTTTGGCAATTCACTCAAAAATAGTGCCAGAAGCTTGCAAATGATCCCCTGAAAGCTTTGGCGATGGAAACAGAAGGCTTTTTATCACAGGACAAGAAATCAGCCCTCAAAAACTAAACCGGCAGAATTTTTTTTTGAAAAATTCCCTAAGCCCTCGGGTCACAATTTCAGCAAAAATCTGACTTTTGGCAATTCACTCAAAAATGGTGCCAGAAGCTTGCAAATGATCCCCTGAAAGCTTTGGCCATGGAAACAGAAGGCTTTTAATCACAGGACAAGAAATCAGCCCTCAAAAACTTAACTGGCAGAAAATATTTTTTTGAAAAAATCCCTAAGCCCCGGGGTCACAATTTCATCAAAAATCTGACTTTTGGCAATTCACTCAAAAATGGTGCCAGAAGCTTGCAAATGATCCCCTGAAAGCTTTGGCGATGGAAACAGAAGGCTTTTTATCACAGGACAAGAAATCAGCCCTCAAAAACTTAACGGGCAGAAAATATTTTTTTGAAAAAATCCCTAAGCCCCGGGGTCACAATTTCAGCAAAAATCTGACTTTTGGCAATTCACTCAAAAATGGTGCCAGAAGCTTGCAAATGATCCCCTGAAATCTTTGGCGATGGAAACAGAAGGCTTTTTATCACAGGACAAGAAATCAGCCCTCAAAAACTTAACCGGCAGAAAATATTTTTTTGAAAAAATCCCTAAGCCCCGGGGTCACAATTTCAGCAAAAATCTGACTTTTGGCAATTCACTCAAAAAAGGTGCCAGAAGCTTTGGCGATGGAAACAGAAGGCTTTTTATCACAGGACAAGAAATCAGCCCTCAAAAACTTAACCGGCAGAAAATATTTTTTTGAAAAAATCCCTAAGCCCCAGGGTCACAATTTCAGCAAAAATCTGACTTTTGGCAATTCACTCAAAAATGGTGCCAGAAGCTTGCAAATGATCCCCTGAAAGCTTTGGCGATGGAAACAGAAGGCTTTTTATCACAGGACAAGAAATCAGCCCTCAAAAAGTAAACCGGCAGAAATTTTTTTTGAAAAATTCCCTAAGCCCTCGGGTCACAATTTCAGCAAAAATCTGACTTTTGGCAATTCACTCAAAAATGGTGCCAGAAGCTTGCAAATGAGACCCTGAAAGCTTTGGCCATGGAAACAGAAGGCTTTTTATCACAGGACAAGAAATCAGCCCTCAAAAACTTAACCGGCAGAAAATATTTTTTTTAAAAAATCCCTAAGCCCCGGGGTCACAATTTCAGCAAAAATCTGTCTTTTGGCAATTCACTCAAAAATGGTGCCAGAAGCTTGCAAATGAACCCCTGAAAGCTTTGGCGATGGAAACAGAAGGCTTTTTATCACAGGACAAGAAATCAGCCCTCAAAAACGTTACTGGCAGAAAATATGTTTTTGAAAAAATCCCTAAGCCCCGGGGTCACAATTTCAGCAAAAATCTGACTTTTGGCAATTCACTCAAAAATGGTGCCAAAAGATTGAAAACGCTCTCCTGAAAGGTTTGGCACTCGAAACAGAAGGCTTTTTATCACAGGACAAGAAATCAGCCCTCAAAAACTTAACCGGCAGAAAATATTTTTTTGAAAAAATCCCTAAGCCCCGGGGTCACAATTTCAGCAAAAATCTGACTTTTGGCAATTCACTCAAAAATGGTGCCAGAAGCTTTGGCGATGGAAACAGAAGGCTTTTTATCACAGGACAAGAAATCAGCCCTCAAAAACTTAACCGGCAGAAAATATTTTTTTGAAAAAATCCCTAAGCCCCAGGGTCACAATTTCAGCAAAAATCTGACTTTTGGCAATTCACTCAAAAATGGTGCCAGAAGCTTGCAAATGATCCCCTGAAAGCTTTGGCGATGGAAACAGAAGGCTTTTTATCACAGGACAAGAAATCAGCCCTCAACAACTAAACCGGCAGAATTTTTTTTTGAAAAATTCCCTAAGCCCTCGGGTCACAATTTCAGCAAAAATCTGACTTTTGGCAATTCACTCAAAAATGGTGCCAGAAGCTTGCAAATGATCCCCTGAAAGCTTTGGCCATGGAAACAGAAGGCTTTTTATCACAGGACAAGAAATCAGCCCTCAAAAACTTAACCGGCAGAAAATATTTATTTGAAAAAATCCCTAAGCCCCGGGGTCACAATTTCAGCAAAAATCTGACTTTTGGCAATTCACTCAAAAATAGTGCCAGAAGCTTGCAAATGATCCCCTGAAAGCTTTGGCGATGGAAACAGAAGGCTTTTTATCACAGGACAAGAAATCAGCCCTCAAAAACTAAACCGGCAGAATTTTTTTTTGAAAAATTCCCTAAGCCCTCGGGTCACAATTTCAGCAAAAATCTGACTTTTGGCAATTCACTCAAAAATGGTGCCAGAAGCTTGCAAATGATCCCCTGAAAGCTTTGGCCATGGAAACAGAAGGCTTTTAATCACAGGACAAGAAATCAGCCCTCAAAAACTTAACTGGCAGAAAATATTTTTTTGAAAAAATCCCTAAGCCCCGGGGTCACAATTTCATCAAAAATCTGACTTTTGGCAATTCACTCAAAAATGGTGCCAGAAGCTTGCAAATGATCCCCTGAAAGCTTTGGCGATGGAAACAGAAGGCTTTTTATCACAGGACAAGAAATCAGCCCTCAAAAACTTAACGGGCAGAAAATATTTTTTTGAAAAAATCCCTAAGCCCCGGGGTCACAATTTCAGCAAAAATCTGACTTTTGGCAATTCACTCAAAAATGGTGCCAGAAGCTTGCAAATGATCCCCTGAAATCTTTGGCGATGGAAACAGAAGGCTTTTTATCACAGGACAAGAAATCAGCCCTCAAAAACTTAACCGGCAGAAAATATTTTTTTGAAAAAATCCCTAAGCCCCGGGGTCACAATTTCAGCAAAAATCTGACTTTTGGCAATTCACTCAAAAAAGGTGCCAGAAGCTTTGGCGATGGAAACAGAAGGCTTTTTATCACAGGACAAGAAATCAGCCCTCAAAAACTTAACCGGCAGAAAATATTTTTTTGAAAAAATCCCTAAGCCCCAGGGTCACAATTTCAGCAAAAATCTGACTTTTGGCAATTCACTCAAAAATGGTGCCAGAAGCTTGCAAATGATCCCCTGAAAGCTTTGGCGATGGAAACAGAAGGCTTTTTATCACAGGACAAGAAATCAGCCCTCAAAAAGTAAACCGGCAGAAATTTTTTTTGAAAAATTCCCTAAGCCCTCGGGTCACAATTTCAGCAAAAATCTGACTTTTGGCAATTCACTCAAAAATGGTGCCAGAAGCTTGCAAATGAGACCCTGAAAGCTTTGGCCATGGAAACAGAAGGCTTTTTATCACAGGACAAGAAATCAGCCCTCAAAAACTTAACCGGCAGAAAATATTTTTTTTAAAAAATCCCTAAGCCCCGGGGTCACAATTTCAGCAAAAATCTGTCTTTTGGCAATTCACTCAAAAATGGTGCCAGAAGCTTGCAAATGAACCCCTGAAAGCTTTGGCGATGGAAACAGAAGGCTTTTTATCACAGGACAAGAAATCAGCCCTCAAAAACGTTACTGGCAGAAAATATGTTTTTGAAAAAATCCCTAAGCCCCGGGGTCACAATTTCAGCAAAAATCTGACTTTTGGCAATTCACTCAAAAATGGTGCCAAAAGATTGAAAACGCTCTCCTGAAAGGTTTGGCACTCGAAACAGAAGGCTTTTTATCACAGGACAAGAAATCAGCCCTCAAAAACTTAACCGGCTGAAAATACTTTTTTGAAAAAATCCCTAAGCCCCGGGGTCACAATTTCAGCAAAAATCTGACTTTTGGCAATTCACTCAAAAATGGTGCCAGAAGCTTGCAAATGATCCCCTGAAAGCTGTGGCGATGGAAACAGAAGGCTTTTTATCACAGGACATGAAATCAGCCCTCAAAAACTTAACCATGAGAAAATATTTTTTTGAAAAAATCCCTAAGCCCCGGGGTCACAATTTCAGCAAAAATCTGACTTTTGGCAATTCACTCAAAAATGGTGCCAGAAGCTTGCATATGATCCCCTGAAAGCTTTGGCGATGGAAACAGAAGGCTTTTTATCACAGGACAAGAAATCAGCCCTCAAAAACTTAACCGGCAGAAAATATTTTTTTGAAAATATCCCTAAGCCCCGGGGTCACAATTTCAGCAAAAATCTGACTTTTGGCAATTCTCTCAAAAATGGTGCCAAAAGATTGAAAATGCTCTCCTGAAAGGTTTGGCACTCGAAACAGAAGGCTTTTTATCACAGGACAAGAAATCAGCCCTCAAAAACTTAACGGGCAGAAAATACTTTTTTGAAAAAATCCCTAAGCCCCGGGGTCACAATTTCAGCAAAAATCTGACTTTTGGCAATTCACTCAAAAATGGTGCCAGAAGCTTGCAAATGATCCCCTGAAATCTTTGGCGATGGAAACAGAAGGCTTTTTATCACAGGACAAGAAATCAGCCCTCAAAAACTTAACCGGCTGAAAATACTTTTTTGAAAAAATCCCTAAGCCCCGGGGTCACAATTTCAGCAAAAATCTGACTTTTGGCAATTCACTCAAAAATGGTGCCAGAAGCTTGCAAATGATCCCCTGAAAGCTGTGGCGATGGAAACAGAAGGCTTTTTATCACAGGACATGAAATCAGCCCTCAAAAACTTAACCATGAGAAAATATTTTTTTGAAAAAATCCCTAAGCCCCGGGGTCACAATTTCAGCAAAAATCTGACTTTTGGCAATTCACTCAAAAATGGTGCCAGAAGCTTGCATATGATCCCCTGAAAGCTTTGGCGATGGAAACAGAAGGCTTTTTATCACAGGACAAGAAATCAGCCCTCAAAAACTTAACCGGCAGAAAATATTTTTTTGAAAATATCCCTAAGCCCCGGGGTCACAATTTCAGCAAAAATCTGACTTTTGGCAATTCTCTCAAAAATGGTGCCAAAAGATTGAAAATGCTCTCCTGAAAGGTTTGGCACTCGAAACAGAAGGCTTTTTATCACAGGACAAGAAATCAGCCCTCAAAAACTTAACGGGCAGAAAATACTTTTTTGAAAAAATCCCTAAGCCCCGGGGTCACAATTTCAGCAAAAATCTGACTTTTGGCAATTCACTCAAAAATGGTGCCAGAAGCTTGCAAATGATCCCCTGAAATCTTTGGCGATGGAAACAGAAGGCTTTTTATCACAGGACAAGAAATCAGCCCTCAAAAACTTAACCGGCAGAAAATATTTTTTTGAAAAAATCTCTAAGCCCCGGGGTCACAATTTCAGCAAAAATCTGACTTTTGGCAATTCACTCAAAAAAGGTGCCAGAAGCTTTGGCGATGGAAACAGAAGGCTTTTTATCACAGGACAAGAAATCAGCCCTCAAAAACTTAACCGGCAGAAAATATTTATTTGAAAAAATCCCTAAGCCCCGGGGTCACAATTTCAGCAAAAATCTGACTTTTGGCAATTCACTCAAAAATAGTGCCAGAAGCTTGCAAATGATCCCCTGAAAGCTTTGGCGATGGAAACAGAAGGCTTTTTATCACAGGACAAGAAATCAGCCCTCAAAAACTAAACCGGCAGAATTTTTTTTTGAAAAATTCCCTAAGCCCTCGGGTCACAATTTCAGCAAAAATCTGACTTTTGGCAATTCACTCAAAAATGGTGCCAGAAGCTTGCAAATGATCCCCTGAAAGCTTTGGCCATGGAAACAGAAGGCTTTTAATCACAGGACAAGAAATCAGCCCTCAAAAACTTAACTGGCAGAAAATATTTTTTTGAAAAAATCCCTAAGCCCCGGGGTCACAATTTCATCAAAAATCTGACTTTTGGCAATTCACTCAAAAATGGTGCCAGAAGCTTGCAAATGATCCCCTGAAAGCTTTGGCGATGGAAACAGAAGGCTTTTTATCACAGGACAAGAAATCAGCCCTCAAAAACTTAACGGGCAGAAAATATTTTTTTGAAAAAATCCCTAAGCCCCGGGGTCACAATTTCAGCAAAAATCTGACTTTTGGCAATTCACTCAAAAATGGTGCCAGAAGCTTGCAAATGATCCCCTGAAATCTTTGGCGATGGAAACAGAAGGCTTTTTATCACAGGACAAGAAATCAGCCCTCAAAAACTTAACCGGCAGAAAATATTTTTTTGAAAAAATCCCTAAGCCCCGGGGTCACAATTTCAGCAAAAATCTGACTTTTGGCAATTCACTCAAAAAAGGTGCCAGAAGCTTTGGCGATGGAAACAGAAGGCTTTTTATCACAGGACAAGAAATCAGCCCTCAAAAACTTAACCGGCAGAAAATATTTTTTTGAAAAAATCCCTAAGCCCCAGGGTCACAATTTCAGCAAAAATCTGACTTTTGGCAATTCACTCAAAAATGGTGCCAGAAGCTTGCAAATGATCCCCTGAAAGCTTTGGCGATGGAAACAGAAGGCTTTTTATCACAGGACAAGAAATCAGCCCTCAAAAAGTAAACCGGCAGAAATTTTTTTTGAAAAATTCCCTAAGCCCTCGGGTCACAATTTCAGCAAAAATCTGACTTTTGGCAATTCACTCAAAAATGGTGCCAGAAGCTTGCAAATGAGACCCTGAAAGCTTTGGCCATGGAAACAGAAGGCTTTTTATCACAGGACAAGAAATCAGCCCTCAAAAACTTAACCGGCAGAAAATATTTTTTTTAAAAAATCCCTAAGCCCCGGGGTCACAATTTCAGCAAAAATCTGTCTTTTGGCAATTCACTCAAAAATGGTGCCAGAAGCTTGCAAATGAACCCCTGAAAGCTTTGGCGATGGAAACAGAAGGCTTTTTATCACAGGACAAGAAATCAGCCCTCAAAAACGTTACTGGCAGAAAATATGTTTTTGAAAAAATCCCTAAGCCCCGGGGTCACAATTTCAGCAAAAATCTGACTTTTGGCAATTCACTCAAAAATGGTGCCAAAAGATTGAAAACGCTCTCCTGAAAGGTTTGGCACTCGAAACAGAAGGCTTTTTATCACAGGACAAGAAATCAGCCCTCAAAAACTTAACCGGCTGAAAATACTTTTTTGAAAAAATCCCTAAGCCCCGGGGTCACAATTTCAGCAAAAATCTGACTTTTGGCAATTCACTCAAAAATGGTGCCAGAAGCTTGCAAATGATCCCCTGAAAGCTGTGGCGATGGAAACAGAAGGCTTTTTATCACAGGACATGAAATCAGCCCTCAAAAACTTAACCATGAGAAAATATTTTTTTGAAAAAATCCCTAAGCCCCGGGGTCACAATTTCAGCAAAAATCTGACTTTTGGCAATTCACTCAAAAATGGTGCCAGAAGCTTGCAAATGAGACCCTGAAAGCTTTGGCCATGGAAACAGAAGGCTTTTTATCACAGGACAAGAAATCAGCCCTCAAAAACTTAACCGGCAGAAAATATTTTTTTGAAAAAATCCCTAAGCCCCGGGGTCACAATTTCAGCAAAAATCTGACTTTTGGCAATTCACTCAAAAAAGGTGCCAGAAGCTTTGGCGATGGAAACAGAAGGCTTTTTATCACAGGACAAGAAATCAGCCCTCAAAAACTTAACCGGCAGAAAATATTTTTTTGAAAAAATCCCTAAGCCCCAGGGTCACAATTTCAGCAAAAATCTGACTTTTGGCAATTCACTCAAAAATGGTGCCAGAAGCTTGCAAATGATCCCCTGAAAGCTTTGGCGATGGAAACAGAAGGCTTTTTATCACAGGACAAGAAATCAGCCCTCAAAAAGTAAACCGGCAGAAATTTTTTTTGAAAAATTCCCTAAGCCCTCGGGTCACAATTTCAGCAAAAATCTGACTTTTGGCAATTCACTCAAAAATGGTGCCAGAAGCTTGCAAATGAGACCCTGAAAGCTTTGGCCATGGAAACAGAAGGCTTTTTATCACAGGACAAGAAATCAGCCCTCAAAAACTTAACCGGCAGAAAATATTTTTTTTAAAAAATCCCTAAGCCCCGGGGTCACAATTTCAGCAAAAATCTGTCTTTTGGCAATTCACTCAAAAATGGTGCCAGAAGCTTGCAAATGAACCCCTGAAAGCTTTGGCGATGGAAACAGAAGGCTTTTTATCACAGGACAAGAAATCAGCCCTCAAAAACGTTACTGGCAGAAAATATGTTTTTGAAAAAATCCCTAAGCCCCGGGGTCACAATTTCAGCAAAAATCTGACTTTTGGCAATTCACTCAAAAATGGTGCCAAAAGATTGAAAACGCTCTCCTGAAAGGTTTGGCACTCGAAACAGAAGGCTTTTTATCACAGGACAAGAAATCAGCCCTCAAAAACTTAACCGGCAGAAAATATTTTTTTGAAAAAATCCCTAAGCCCCGGGGTCACAATTTCAGCAAAAATCTGACTTTTGGCAATTCACTCAAAAATGGTGCCAGAAGCTTTGGCGATGGAAACAGAAGGCTTTTTATCACAGGACAAGAAATCAGCCCTCAAAAACTTAACCGGCAGAAAATATTTTTTTGAAAAAATCCCTAAGCCCCAGGGTCACAATTTCAGCAAAAATCTGACTTTTGGCAATTCACTCAAAAATGGTGCCAGAAGCTTGCAAATGATCCCCTGAAAGCTTTGGCGATGGAAACAGAAGGCTTTTTATCACAGGACAAGAAATCAGCCCTCAACAACTAAACCGGCAGAATTTTTTTTTGAAAAATTCCCTAAGCCCTCGGGTCACAATTTCAGCAAAAATCTGACTTTTGGCAATTCACTCAAAAATGGTGCCAGAAGCTTGCAAATGATCCCCTGAAAGCTTTGGCCATGGAAACAGAAGGCTTTTTATCACAGGACAAGAAATCAGCCCTCAAAAACTTAACCGGCAGAAAATATTTATTTGAAAAAATCCCTAAGCCCCGGGGTCACAATTTCAGCAAAAATCTGACTTTTGGCAATTCACTCAAAAATAGTGCCAGAAGCTTGCAAATGATCCCCTGAAAGCTTTGGCGATGGAAACAGAAGGCTTTTTATCACAGGACAAGAAATCAGCCCTCAAAAACTAAACCGGCAGAATTTTTTTTTGAAAAATTCCCTAAGCCCTCGGGTCACAATTTCAGCAAAAATCTGACTTTTGGCAATTCACTCAAAAATGGTGCCAGAAGCTTGCAAATGATCCCCTGAAAGCTTTGGCCATGGAAACAGAAGGCTTTTAATCACAGGACAAGAAATCAGCCCTCAAAAACTTAACTGGCAGAAAATATTTTTTTGAAAAAATCCCTAAGCCCCGGGGTCACAATTTCATCAAAAATCTGACTTTTGGCAATTCACTCAAAAATGGTGCCAGAAGCTTGCAAATGATCCCCTGAAAGCTTTGGCGATGGAAACAGAAGGCTTTTTATCACAGGACAAGAAATCAGCCCTCAAAAACTTAACGGGCAGAAAATATTTTTTTGAAAAAATCCCTAAGCCCCGGGGTCACAATTTCAGCAAAAATCTGACTTTTGGCAATTCACTCAAAAATGGTGCCAGAAGCTTGCAAATGATCCCCTGAAATCTTTGGCGATGGAAACAGAAGGCTTTTTATCACAGGACAAGAAATCAGCCCTCAAAAACTTAACCGGCAGAAAATATTTTTTTGAAAAAATCCCTAAGCCCCGGGGTCACAATTTCAGCAAAAATCTGACTTTTGGCAATTCACTCAAAAAAGGTGCCAGAAGCTTTGGCGATGGAAACAGAAGGCTTTTTATCACAGGACAAGAAATCAGCCCTCAAAAACTTAACCGGCAGAAAATATTTTTTTGAAAAAATCCCTAAGCCCCAGGGTCACAATTTCAGCAAAAATCTGACTTTTGGCAATTCACTCAAAAATGGTGCCAGAAGCTTGCAAATGATCCCCTGAAAGCTTTGGCGATGGAAACAGAAGGCTTTTTATCACAGGACAAGAAATCAGCCCTCAAAAAGTAAACCGGCAGAAATTTTTTTTGAAAAATTCCCTAAGCCCTCGGGTCACAATTTCAGCAAAAATCTGACTTTTGGCAATTCACTCAAAAATGGTGCCAGAAGCTTGCAAATGAGACCCTGAAAGCTTTGGCCATGGAAACAGAAGGCTTTTTATCACAGGACAAGAAATCAGCCCTCAAAAACTTAACGGGCAGAAAATATTTTTTTGAAAAAATCCCTAAGCCCCGGGGTCACAATTTCAGCAAAAATCTGACTTTTGGCAATTCACTCAAAAATGGTGCCAGAAGCTTGCAAATGATCCCCTGAAATCTTTGGCGATGGAAACAGAAGGCTTTTTATCACAGGACAAGAAATCAGCCCTCAAAAACTTAACCGGCAGAAAATATTTTTTTGAAAAAATCCCTAAGCCCCGGGGTCACAATTTCAGCAAAAATCTGACTTTTGGCAATTCACTCAAAAAAGGTGCCAGAAGCTTTGGCGATGGAAACAGAAGGCTTTTTATCACAGGACAAGAAATCAGCCCTCAAAAACTTAACCGGCAGAAAATATTTTTTTGAAAAAATCCCTAAGCCCCGGGGTCACAATTTCAGCAAAAATCTGTCTTTTGGCAATTCACTCAAAAATGGTGCCAGAAGCTTGCAAATGAACCCCTGAAAGCTTTGGCGATGGAAACAGAAGGCTTTTTATCACAGGACAAGAAATCAGCCCTCAAAAACGTTACTGGCAGAAAATATGTTTTTGAAAAAATCCCTAAGCCCCGGGGTCACAATTTCAGCAAAAATCTGACTTTTGGCAATTCACTCAAAAATGGTGCCAAAAGATTGAAAACGCTCTCCTGAAAGGTTTGGCACTCGAAACAGAAGGCTTTTTATCACAGGACAAGAAATCAGCCCTCAAAAACTTAACCGGCTGAAAATACTTTTTTGAAAAAATCCCTAAGCCCCGGGGTCACAATTTCAGCAAAAATCTGACTTTTGGCAATTCACTCAAAAATGGTGCCAGAAGCTTGCAAATGATCCCCTGAAAGCTGTGGCGATGGAAACAGAAGGCTTTTTATCACAGGACATGAAATCAGCCCTCAAAAACTTAACCATGAGAAAATATTTTTTTGAAAAAATCCCTAAGCCCCGGGGTCACAATTTCAGCAAAAATCTGACTTTTGGCAATTCACTCAAAAATGGTGCCAGAAGCTTGCATATGATCCCCTGAAAGCTTTGGCGATGGAAACAGAAGGCTTTTTATCACAGGACAAGAAATCAGCCCTCAAAAACTTAACCGGCAGAAAATATTTTTTTGAAAATATCCCTAAGCCCCGGGGTCACAATTTCAGCAAAAATCTGACTTTTGGCAATTCTCTCAAAAATGGTGCCAAAAGATTGAAAATGCTCTCCTGAAAGGTTTGGCACTCGAAACAGAAGGCTTTTTATCACAGGACAAGAAATCAGCCCTCAAAAACTTAACGGGCAGAAAATACTTTTTTGAAAAAATCCCTAAGCCCCGGGGTCACAATTTCAGCAAAAATCTGACTTTTGGCAATTCACTCAAAAATGGTGCCAGAAGCTTGCAAATGATCCCCTGAAATCTTTGGCGATGGAAACAGAAGGCTTTTTATCACAGGACAAGAAATCAGCCCTCAAAAACTTAACCGGCAGAAAATATTTTTTTGAAAAAATCCCTAAGCCCCGGGGTCACAATTTCAGCAAAAATCTGACTTTTGGCAATTCACTCAAAAAAGGTGCCAGAAGCTTTGGCGATGGAAACAGAAGGCTTTTTATCACAGGACAAGAAATCAGCCCTCAAAAACTTAACCGGCAGAAAATATTTATTTGAAAAAATCCCTAAGCCCCGGGGTCACAATTTCAGCAAAAATCTGACTTTTGGCAATTCACTCAAAAATAGTGCCAGAAGCTTGCAAATGATCCCCTGAAAGCTTTGGCGATGGAAACAGAAGGCTTTTTATCACAGGACAAGAAATCAGCCCTCAAAAACTAAACCGGCAGAATTTTTTTTTGAAAAATTCCCTAAGCCCTCGGGTCACAATTTCAGCAAAAATCTGACTTTTGGCAATTCACTCAAAAATGGTGCCAGAAGCTTGCAAATGATCCCCTGAAAGCTTTGGCCATGGAAACAGAAGGCTTTTAATCACAGGACAAGAAATCAGCCCTCAAAAACTTAACTGGCAGAAAATATTTTTTTGAAAAAATCCCTAAGCCCCGGGGTCACAATTTCATCAAAAATCTGACTTTTGGCAATTCACTCAAAAATGGTGCCAGAAGCTTGCAAATGATCCCCTGAAAGCTTTGGCGATGGAAACAGAAGGCTTTTTATCACAGGACAAGAAATCAGCCCTCAAAAACTTAACGGGCAGAAAATATTTTTTTGAAAAAATCCCTAAGCCCCGGGGTCACAATTTCAGCAAAAATCTGACTTTTGGCAATTCACTCAAAAATGGTGCCAGAAGCTTGCAAATGATCCCCTGAAATCTTTGGCGATGGAAACAGAAGGCTTTTTATCACAGGACAAGAAATCAGCCCTCAAAAACTTAACCGGCAGAAAATATTTTTTTGAAAAAATCCCTAAGCCCCGGGGTCACAATTTCAGCAAAAATCTGACTTTTGGCAATTCACTCAAAAAAGGTGCCAGAAGCTATGGCGATGGAAACAGAAGGCTTTTTATCACAGGACAAGAAATCAGCCCTCAAAAACTTAACCGGCAGAAAATATTTTTTTGAAAAAATCCCTAAGCCCCAGGGTCACAATTTCAGCAAAAATCTGACTTTTGGCAATTCACTCAAAAATGGTGCCAGAAGCTTGCAAATGATCCCCTGAAAGCTTTGGCGATGGAAACAGAAGGCTTTTTATCACAGGACAAGAAATCAGCCCTCAAAAAGTAAACCGGCAGAAATTTTTTTTGAAAAATTCCCTAAGCCCTCGGGTCACAATTTCAGCAAAAATCTGACTTTTGGCAATTCACTCAAAAATGGTGCCAGAAGCTTGCAAATGAGACCCTGAAAGCTTTGGCCATGGAAACAGAAGGCTTTTTATCACAGGACAAGAAATCAGCCCTCAAAAACTTAACCGGCAGAAAATATTTTTTTTAAAAAATCCCTAAGCCCCGGGGGTCACAATTTCAGCAAAAATCTGTCTTTTGGCAATTCACTCAAAAATGGTGCCAGAAGCTTGCAAATGAACCCCTGAAAGCTTTGGCGATGGAAACAGAAGGCTTTTTATCACAGGACAAGAAATCAGCCCTCAAAAACGTTACTGGCAGAAAATATGTTTTTGAAAAAATCCCTAAGCCCCGGGGTCACAATTTCAGCAAAAATCTGACTTTTGGCAATTCACTCAAAAATGGTGCCAAAAGATTGAAAACGCTCTCCTGAAAGGTTTGGCACTCGAAACAGAAGGCTTTTTATCACAGGACAAGAAATCAGCCCTCAAAAACTTAACCGGCTGAAAATACTTTTTTGAAAAAATCCCTAAGCCCCGGGGTCACAATTTCAGCAAAAATCTGACTTTTGGCAATTCACTCAAAAATGGTGCCAGAAGCTTGCAAATGATCCCCTGAAAGCTGTGGCGATGGAAACAGAAGGCTTTTTATCACAGGACATGAAATCAGCCCTCAAAAACTTAACCATGAGAAAATATTTTTTTGAAAAAATCCCTAAGCCCCGGGGTCACAATTTCAGCAAAAATCTGACTTTTGGCAATTCACTCAAAAATGGTGCCAGAAGCTTGCATATGATCCCCTGAAAGCTTTGGCGATGGAAACAGAAGGCTTTTTATCACAGGACAAGAAATCAGCCCTCAAAAACTTAACCGGCAGAAAATATTTTTTTGAAAATATCCCTAAGCCCCGGGGTCACAATTTCAGCAAAAATCTGACTTTTGGCAATTCTCTCAAAAATGGTGCCAAAAGATTGAAAATGCTCTCCTGAAAGGTTTGGCACTCGAAACAGAAGGCTTTTTATCACAGGACAAGAAATCAGCCCTCAAAAACTTAACGGGCAGAAAATACTTTTTTGAAAAAATCCCTAAGCCCCGGGGTCACAATTTCAGCAAAAATCTGACTTTTGGCAATTCACTCAAAAATGGTGCCAGAAGCTTGCAAATGATCCCCTGAAAGCTTTGGCGATGGAAACAGAAGGCTTTTTATCACAGGACAAGAAATCAGCCCTCAAAAACTTAACCGGCAGAAAATATTTTTTTGAAAAAATCCCTAAGCCCCGGGGTCACAATTTCAGCAAAAATCTGACTTTTGGCAATTCACTCAAAAATGGTGCAGGAAGCTTGCAAATGATCCCCTGAAAGCTTTGGCGATGGAAACATAAGGCTTTTTATCACAGGACAAGAAATCAGCCCTCAAAAACTTAACCGGCAGAAAATATTTTTTTGAAAAAATCCCTAAGCCCCGGGGTCACAATTTCAGCAAAAATCTGTCTTTTGGCAATTCACTCAAAAATGGTGCCAGAAGCTTGCAAATGAACCCCTGAAAGCTTTGGCGATGGAAACAGAAGGCTTTTTATCACAGGACAAGAAATCAGCCCTCAAAAACGTTACTGGCAGAAAATATGTTTTTGAAAAAATCCCTAAGCCCCGGGGTCACAATTTCAGCAAAAATCTGACTTTTGGCAATTCACTCAAAAATGGTGCCAAAAGATTGAAAACGCTCTCCTGAAAGGTTTGGCACTCGAAACAGAAGGCTTTTTATCACAGGACAAGAAATCAGCCCTCAAAAACTTAACCGGCTGAAAATACTTTTTTGAAAAAATCCCTAAGCCCCGGGGTCACAATTTCAGCAAAAATCTGACTTTTGGCAATTCACTCAAAAATGGTGTAGGAAGCTTGCAAATGATCCCCTGAAAGCTTTGGCGATGGAAACAGAAGGCTTTTTATCACAGGACAAGAAATCAGCCCTCAAAAACTAAACCGGCAGAAAATATTTTTTTGAAAAAATCCCTAAGCCCCGGGGTCACAACTTCAGCAAAAATCTGACTTTTGGCAATTCACTCAAAAATGGTGCAGGAAGCTTGCAAATGATCCCCTGAAAGCTTTGGCGATGGAAACAGAAGGCTTTTTATCACAGGACAAGAAATCAGCCCTCAAAAACTTAACCGGCAGAAAATATTTTTTTGAAAAAATCCCTAAGCCCCGGGGTCACAATTTCAGCAAAAATCTGACTTTTGGCAATTCACTCAAAAATGGTGCCAGAAGCTTGCAAATGATCCCCTGAAAGCTTTGGCGATGGAAACAGAAGGCTTTTTATCACAGGACAAGAAATCAGCCCTCAAAAACTTAACCGGCAGAAAATATTTTTTTGAAAAAATCCCTAAGGCCCGGGGTCCCAATTTCAGCAAAAATCTGACTTTTGGCAATTCACTCAAAAATGGTGCCGGAAGCTTGCAAATGATCCCCTGAAAGCTTTGGCGATGGAAACAGAAGGCTTTTTATCACAGGACATGAAATCAGCCCTCAAAAACTTAACCATGAGAAAATATTTTTTTGAAAATATCCCTAAGCCCCGGGGTCACAATTTCAGCAAAAATGTGACCTTTGGCAATTCACTCAAAAATGGTGCCAGAAGCTTGCAAATGATCCCCTGAAATCTTTGGCGATGGAAACAGAAGGCTTTTTATCACAGGACAAGAAATCAGCCCTCAACAACTTAACCGGCGGAAAACATGTTTTTTGAAAAAATCTCTAAGCCCCGGGGTCACAATTTCAGCAAAAATGTGACTTTTGGCAATTCACTCAAAAATGGTGCCAGAAGTTTACAAATGATCCCCTGAAATCTTTGGCGATGGAAACAGAAGGCTTTTTATCACAGGACAAGAAATCAGCCCTCAACAACTTAACCGGCGGAAAACATTTTTTTGAAAAAATCTCTAAGCCCCGGGGTCACAATTTCAGAAAAAATCTGACTTTTGGCAATTCACTCAAAAATGGTGCCAGAATCTTGCAAATGCTCCCCTGAAAGCTTTGGCGATGGAAACAGAAGGCTTTTTATCACAGGACAAGTAATCAGCCCTCAACAGCTTAACCGGCGGAAAATATTATTTTGAAAAAATCTCTAAGCCCCGGGGTCACAATTTCAGAAAAAATCTGACTTTTGGCAATTCACTCAAAAATGGTGCCAGAAGCTTGCAAATGATCCCCTGAAAGCTTTCGCAGTCGAAACAGAAGGCTTTTTATTACAAGACAAGAAATTAGCCCTCAACAACTTAACTGGCTGAAAATATTTTTTTGGAAAAATCTCTAAGACCCGGGGTCACAATTTGAGAAAAAATCTGACCTTTGGCAATTCACTCAAAAAAGGTGCCAAAAGCTTGCAAATGATCCCCTGAAAACTTTGGCGATGGAAACAGAAGGCTTTTTATCACAGGACAAGAAATCAGCCCTCAACAACTTAACCGGTGGAAAAGATTTTTTTGAAAAAATCCCTAAGCCCCGGGGTCACAATTTCAAAAAAAAATCTGACTTTTGGCAATTCACTCAAAAATGGTGCCAACTGGTTGCAAATGATCCCCTGAAAGCTTTGGCGATGGAAACAGAAGGCTTTTTATCACAGGACAAGTAATCAGCCCTCAACAGCTTAACCGGCGGAAAATATTTTTTTGAAAAAATCTCTAAGCCCCGGTGTCACAATTTCAGCAAAAATCTGACTTTTGGCAATTCACTCAAAAATGGTGCCAAAAGCTTGCAAATGATCCCCTGAAAGCTTTGGCGATGGAAACAGAAGGCTTTTTATCACAGGACAAGAAATCAGCCCTCAAAAACTTAACCGGCAGAAAATATTTTTTTGAAAAAATCCCTAAGCCCCGGGGTCACAATTTCAGCAAAAATCTGACTTTTGGCAATTCACTCAAAAATGGTGCAGGAAGCTTGCAAATGATCCCCTGAAAGCTTTGGCGATGGAAACAGAAGGCTTTTTATCACAGGACAAGAAATCAGCCCTCAAAAACTTAACCGGCAGAAAATATTTTTTTGAAAAAATCCCTAAGCCCCGGGGTCACAATTTCAGCAAAAATCTGTCTTTTGGCAATTCACTCAAAAATGGTGCCAGAAGCTTGCAAATGAACCCCTGAAAGCTTTGGCGATGGAAACAGAAGGCTTTTTATCACAGGACAAGAAATCAGCCCTCAAAAACGTTACTGGCAGAAAATATGTTTTTGAAAAAATCCCTAAGCCCCGGGGTCACAATTTCAGCAAAAATCTGACTTTTGGCAATTCACTCAAAAATGGTGCCAAAAGATTGAAAACGCTCTCCTGAAAGGTTTGGCACTCGAAACAGAAGGCTTTTTATCACAGGACAAGAAATCAGCCCTCAAAAACTTAACCGGCTGAAAATACTTTTTTGAAAAAATCCCTAAGCCCCGGGGTCACAATTTCAGCAAAAATCTGACTTTTGGCAATTCACTCAAAAATGGTGTAGGAAGCTTGCAAATGATCCCCTGAAAGCTTTGGCGATGGAAACAGAAGGCTTTTTATCACAGGACAAGAAATCAGCCCTCAAAAACTAAACCGGCAGAAAATATTTTTTTGAAAAAATCCCTAAGCCCCGGGGTCACAACTTCAGCAAAAATCTGACTTTTGGCAATTCACTCAAAAATGGTGCAGGAAGCTTGCAAATGATCCCCTGAAAGCTTTGGCGATGGAAACAGAAGGCTTTTTATCACAGGACAAGAAATCAGCCCTCAAAAACTTAACCGGCAGAAAATATTTTTTTGAAAAAATCCCTAAGCCCCGGGGTCACAATTTCAGCAAAAATCTGACTTTTGGCAATTCACTCAAAAATGGTGCCAGAAGCTTGCAAATGATCCCCTGAAAGCTTTGGCGATGGAAACAGAAGGCTTTTTATCACAGGACAAGAAATCAGCCCTCAAAAACTTAACCGGCAGAAAATATTTTTTTGAAAAAATCCCTAAGGCCCGGGGTCCCAATTTCAGCAAAAATCTGACTTTTGGCAATTCACTCAAAAATGGTGCCGGAAGCTTGCAAATGATCCCCTGAAAGCTTTGGCGATGGAAACAGAAGGCTTTTTATCACAGGACATGAAATCAGCCCTCAAAAACTTAACCATGAGAAAATATTTTTTTGAAAATATCCCTAAGCCCCGGGGTCACAATTTCAGCAAAAATGTGACCTTTGGCAATTCACTCAAAAATGGTGCCAGAAGCTTGCAAATGATCCCCTGAAATCTTTGGCGATGGAAACAGAAGGCTTTTTATCACAGGACAAGAAATCAGCCCTCAACAACTTAACCGGCG
Source organism: Podarcis vaucheri (assembly GCF_965113315.1). Lineage (NCBI taxonomy): Eukaryota > Metazoa > Chordata > Lepidosauria > Squamata > Lacertidae > Podarcis > Podarcis vaucheri. Next base: position 1,337,731 of record NW_028118808.1, on the reverse strand, counting down.
GAAAACATGTTTTTTGAAAAAATCTCTAAGCCCCGGGGTCACAATTTCAGCAAAAATGTGACTTTTGGCAATTCACTCAAAAATGGTGCCAGAAGTTTACAAATGATCCCCTGAAATCTTTGGCGATGGAAACAGAAGGCTTTTTATCACAGGACAAGAAATCAGCCCTCAACAACTTAACCGGCGGAAAACATTTTTTTGAAAAAATCTCTAAGCCCCGGGGTCACAATTTCAGAAAAAATCTGACTTTTGGCAATTCACTCAAAAATGGTGCCAGAATCTTGCAAATGCTCCCCTGAAAGCTTTGGCGATGGAAACAGAAGGCTTTTTATCACAGGACAAGTAATCAGCCCTCAACAGCTTAACCGGCGGAAAATATTATTTTGAAAAAATCTCTAAGCCCCGGGGTCACAATTTCAGAAAAAATCTGACTTTTGGCAATTCACTCAAAAATGGTGCCAGAAGCTTGCAAATGATCCCCTGAAAGCTTTCGCAGTCGAAACAGAAGGCTTTTTATTACAAGACAAGAAATTAGCCCTCAACAACTTAACTGGCTGAAAATATTTTTTTGGAAAAATCTCTAAGACCCGGGGTCACAATTTGAGAAAAAATCTGACCTTTGGCAATTCACTCAAAAAAGGTGCCAAAAGCTTGCAAATGATCCCCTGAAAACTTTGGCGATGGAAACAGAAGGCTTTTTATCACAGGACAAGAAATCAGCCCTCAACAACTTAACCGGTGGAAAAGATTTTTTTGAAAAAATCCCTAAGCCCCGGGGTCACAATTTCAAAAAAAAATCTGACTTTTGGCAATTCACTCAAAAATGGTGCCAACTGGTTGCAAATGATCCCCTGAAAGCTTTGGCGATGGAAACAGAAGGCTTTTTATCACAGGACAAGTAATCAGCCCTCAACAGCTTAACCGGCGGAAAATATTTTTTTGAAAAAATCTCTAAGCCCCGGTGTCACAATTTCAGCAAAAATCTGACTTTTGGCAATTCACTCAAAAATGGTGCCAAAAGCTTGCAAATGATCCCCTGAAAGCTTTGGCGATGGAAACAGAAGGCTTTTTATCACAGGACAAGAAATCAGCCCTCAAAAACTTAACCGGCAGAAAATATTTTTTTGAAAAAATCCCTAAGCCCCGGGGTCACAATTTCAGCAAAAATCTGACTTTTGGCAATTCACTCAAAAATGGTGCAGGAAGCTTGCAAATGATCCCCTGAAAGCTTTGGCGAAGGAAACAGAAGGCTTTTTATCACAGGACAAGAAATCAGCCCTCAAAAACTTAACCGGCAGAAAATATTTTTTTGAAAAAATCCCTAAGCCCCGGGGTCACAATTTCAGCAAAAATCTGTCTTTTGGCAATTCACTCAAAAATGGTGCCAGAAGCTTGCAAATGAACCCTTGAAAGCTTTGGCGATGGAAACAGAAGGCTTTTTATCACAGGACAAGAAATCAGCCCTCAAAAACGTTACTGGCAGAAAATATGTTTTTGAAAAAATCCCTAAGCCCCGGGGTCACAATTTCAGCAAAAATCTGACTTTTGGCAATTCACTCAAAAATGGTGCCAGAATCTTGCAAATGCTCCCCTGAAAGCTTTGGCGATGGAAACAGAAGGCTTTTTATCACAGGACAAGTAATCAGCCCTCAACAGCTTAACCGGCGGAAAATATTATTTTGAAAAAATCTCTAAGCCCCGGGGTCACAATTTCAGAAAAAATCTGACTTTTGGCAATTCACTCAAAAATGGTGCCAGAAGCTTGCAAATGATCCCCTGAAAGCTTTCGCAGTCGAAACAGAAGGCTTTTTATTACAAGACAAGAAATTAGCCCTCAACAACTTAACTGGCTGAAAATATTTTTTTGGAAAAATCTCTAAGACCCGGGGTCACAATTTGAGAAAAAATCTGACCTTTGGCAATTCACTCAAAAAAGGTGCCAAAAGCTTGCAAATGATCCCCTGAAAACTTTGGCGATGGAAACAGAAGGCTTTTTATCACAGGACAAGAAATCAGCCCTCAACAACTTAACCGGTGGAAAAGATTTTTTTGAAAAAATCCCTAAGCCCCGGGGTCACAATTTCAAAAAAAAATCTGACTTTTGGCAATTCACTCAAAAATGGTGCCAACTGGTTGCAAATGATCCCCTGAAAGCTTTGGCGATGGAAACAGAAGGCTTTTTATCACAGGACAAGTAATCAGCCCTCAACAGCTTAACCGGCGGAAAATATTTTTTTGAAAAAATCTCTAAGCCCCGGTGTCACAATTTCAGCAAAAATCTGACTTTTGGCAATTCACTCAAAAATGGTGCCAAAAGCTTGCAAATGATCCCCTGAAAGCTTTGGCGATGGAAACAGAAGGCTTTTTATCACAGGACAAGAAATCAGCCCTCAAAAACTTAACCGGCAGAAAATATTTTTTTGAAAAAATCCCTAAGCCCCGGGGTCACAATTTCAGCAAAAATCTGACTTTTGGCAATTCACTCAAAAATGGTGCAGGAAGCTTGCAAATGATCCCCTGAAAGCTTTGGCGAAGGAAACAGAAGGCTTTTTATCACAGGACAAGAAATCAGCCCTCAAAAACTTAACCGGCAGAAAATATTTTTTTGAAAAAATCCCTAAGCCCCGGGGTCACAATTTCAGCAAAAATCTGTCTTTTGGCAATTCACTCAAAAATGGTGCCAGAAGCTTGCAAATGAACCCCTGAAAGCTTTGGCGATGGAAACAGAAGGCTTTTTATCACAGGACAAGAAATCAGCCCTCAAAAACGTTACTGGCAGAAAATATGTTTTTGAAAAAATCCCTAAGCCCCGGGGTCACAATTTCAGCAAAAATCTGACTTTTGGCAATTCACTCAAAAATGGTGCCAAAAGATTGAAAACGCTCTCCTGAAAGGTTTGGCACTCGAAACAGAAGGCTTTTTATCACAGGACAAGAAATCAGCCCTCAAAAACTTAACCGGCTGAAAATACTTTTTTGAAAAAATCCCTAAGCCCCGGGGTCACAACTTCAGCAAAAATCTGACTTTTGGCAATTCACTCAAAAATGGTGCAGGAAACTTGCAAATGATCCCCTGAAAGCTTTGGCGATGGAAACAGAAGGCTTTTTATCACAGGACAAGAAATCAGCCCTCAAAAACTTAACCGGCAGAAAATATTTTTTTGAAAAAATCCCTAAGCCCCGGGGTCACAATTTCAGCAAAAATCTGACTTTTGGAAATTCACTCAAAAATGGTGCCAGAAGCTTGCAAATGATCCCCTGAAAGCTTTGGCGATGGAAACAGAAGGCTTTTTATCACAGGACAAGAAATCAGCCCTCAAAAACTTAACCGGCAGAAAATATTTTTTTGAAAAAATCCCTAAGCCCCGGGGTCACAATTTCAGCAAAAATCTGTCTTTTGGCAATTCACTCAAAAATGGTGCCAGAAGCTTGCAAATGAACCCCTGAAAGCTTTGGCGATGGAAACAGAAGGCTTTTTATCACAGGACAAGAAATCAGCCCTCAAAAACGTTACTGGCAGAAAATATGTTTTTGAAAAAATCCCTAAGCCCCGGGGTCACAATTTCAGCAAAAATCTGACTTTTGGCAATTCACTCAAAAATGGTGCCAAAAGATTGAAAACGCTCTCCTGAAAGGTTTGGCACTCGAAACAGAAGGCTTTTTATCACAGGACAAGAAATCAGCCCTCAAAAACTTAACCGGCTGAAAATACTTTTTTGAAAAAATCCCTAAGCCCCGGGGTCACAACTTCAGCAAAAATCTGACTTTTGGCAATTCACTCAAAAATGGTGCAGGAAACTTGCAAATGATCCCCTGAAAGCTTTGGCGATGGAAACAGAAGGCTTTTTATCACAGGACAAGAAATCAGCCCTCAAAAACTTAACCGGCAGAAAATATTTTTTTGAAAAAATCCCTAAGCCCCGGGGTCACAATTTCAGCAAAAATCTGACTTTTGGAAATTCACTCAAAAATGGTGCCAGAAGCTTGCAAATGATCCCCTGAAAGCTTTGGCGATGGAAACAGAAGGCTTTTTATCACAGGACAAGAAATCAGCCCTCAAAAACTTAACCGGCAGAAAATATTTTTTTGAAAAAATCCCTAAGCCCCGGGGTCACAATTTCAGCAAAAATCTGTCTTTTGGCAATTCACTCAAAAATGGTGCCAGAAGCTTGCAAATGATCCCCTGAAAGCTTTGGCGATGGAAACAGAAGGCTTTTTATCACAGGACAAGAAATCAGCCCTCAACAACTTAACCGGCTGAAAATGTGTTTTTTGAAAAAATCTCTAAGCCCCGGGGTCACAATTTCAGCAAAAATCTGACTTTTGGCAATTCACTCAAAAATGGTGCCAGAAGCTTGCAAATGATCCCCTGAAAGCTTTGGCGATGGAAACAGAAGGCTTTTTATCACAGGACAAGAAATCAGCCCTCAAAAACGTTACTGGCAGAAAATATTTTTTTGAAAAAATCCCTAAGCCCCGGGGTCACAATTTCAGCAAAAATCTGACTTTTGGCAATTCACTCAAAAATGGTGCCAGAAACTTGCAAATGATCCCCTGAAAGCTTTGGCGATGGAAACAGAAGGCTTTTTATCACAGGACAAGAAATCAGCCCTCAAAAACTTAACCGGCAGAAAATATTTTTTTGAAAAAATCCCTAAGCCCCGGGGTCACAATTTCAGCAAAAATCTGACTTTTGGCAATTCACTCAAAAATGGTGCCAGAAGCTTTGGCGATGGAAACAGAAGGCTTTTTATCACAGGACAAGAAATCAGCCCTCAAAAACTTAACCGGCAGAAAATATTTTTTTGAAAAAATCCCTAAGCCCCAGGGTCACAATTTCAGCAAAAATCTGACTTTTGGCAATTCACTCAAAAATGGTGCCAGAAGCTTGCAAATGATCCCCTGAAAGCTTTGGCGATGGAAACAGAAGGCTTTTTATCACAGGACAAGAAATCAGCCCTCAACAACTAAACCGGCAGAATTTTTTTTTGAAAAATTCCCTAAGCCCTCGGGTCACAATTTCAGCAAAAATCTGACTTTTGGCAATTCACTCAAAAATGGTGCCAGAAGCTTGCAAATGATCCCCTGAAAGCTTTGGCCATGGAAACAGAAGGCTTTTTATCACAGGACAAGAAATCAGCCCTCAAAAACTTAACCGGCAGAAAATATTTATTTGAAAAAATCCCTAAGCCCCGGGGTCACAATTTCAGCAAAAATCTGACTTTTGGCAATTCACTCAAAAATAGTGCCAGAAGCTTGCAAATGATCCCCTGAAAGCTTTGGCGATGGAAACAGAAGGCTTTTTATCACAGGACAAGAAATCAGCCCTCAAAAACGTTACTGGCAGAAAATATTTTTTTGAAAAAATCCCTAAGCCCCGGGGTCACAATTTCAGCAAAAATCTGACTTTTGGCAATTCACTCAAAAATGGTGCCAGAAACTTGCAAATGATCCCCTGAAAGCTTTGGCGATGGAAACAGAAGGCTTTTTATCACAGGACAAGAAATCAGCCCTCAAAAACTTAACCGGCAGAAAATATTTTTTTGAAAAAATCCCTAAGCCCCGGGGTCACAATTTCAGCAAAAATCTGACTTTTGGCAATTCACTCAAAAATGGTGCCAGAAGCTTTGGCGATGGAAACAGAAGGCTTTTTATCACAGGACAAGAAATCAGCCCTCAAAAACTTAACCGGCAGAAAATATTTTTTTGAAAAAATCCCTAAGCCCCAGGGTCACAATTTCAGCAAAAATCTGACTTTTGGCAATTCACTCAAAAATGGTGCCAGAAGCTTGCAAATGATCCCCTGAAAGCTTTGGCGATGGAAACAGAAGGCTTTTTATCACAGGACAAGAAATCAGCCCTCAACAACTAAACCGGCAGAATTTTTTTTTGAAAAATTCCCTAAGCCCTCGGGTCACAATTTCAGCAAAAATCTGACTTTTGGCAATTCACTCAAAAATGGTGCCAGAAGCTTGCAAATGATCCCCTGAAAGCTTTGGCCATGGAAACAGAAGGCTTTTTATCACAGGACAAGAAATCAGCCCTCAAAAACTTAACCGGCAGAAAATATTTATTTGAAAAAATCCCTAAGCCCCGGGGTCACAATTTCAGCAAAAATCTGACTTTTGGCAATTCACTCAAAAATAGTGCCAGAAGCTTGCAAATGATCCCCTGAAAGCTTTGGCGATGGAAACAGAAGGCTTTTTATCACAGGACAAGAAATCAGCCCTCAAAAACTAAACCGGCAGAATTTTTTTTTGAAAAATTCCCTAAGCCCTCGGGTCACAATTTCAGCAAAAATCTGACTTTTGGCAATTCACTCAAAAATGGTGCCAGAAGCTTGCAAATGATCCCCTGAAAGCTTTGGCCATGGAAACAGAAGGCTTTTAATCACAGGACAAGAAATCAGCCCTCAAAAACTTAACTGGCAGAAAATATTTTTTTGAAAAAATCCCTAAGCCCCGGGGTCACAATTTCATCAAAAATCTGACTTTTGGCAATTCACTCAAAAATGGTGCCAGAAGCTTGCAAATGATCCCCTGAAAGCTTTGGCGATGGAAACAGAAGGCTTTTTATCACAGGACAAGAAATCAGCCCTCAAAAACTTAACGGGCAGAAAATATTTTTTTGAAAAAATCCCTAAGCCCCGGGGTCACAATTTCAGCAAAAATCTGACTTTTGGCAATTCACTCAAAAATGGTGCCAGAAGCTTGCAAATGATCCCCTGAAATCTTTGGCGATGGAAACAGAAGGCTTTTTATCACAGGACAAGAAATCAGCCCTCAAAAACTTAACCGGCAGAAAATATTTTTTTGAAAAAATCCCTAAGCCCCGGGGTCACAATTTCAGCAAAAATCTGACTTTTGGCAATTCACTCAAAAAAGGTGCCAGAAGCTTTGGCGATGGAAACAGAAGGCTTTTTATCACAGGACAAGAAATCAGCCCTCAAAAACTTAACCGGCAGAAAATATTTTTTTGAAAAAATCCCTAAGCCCCAGGGTCACAATTTCAGCAAAAATCTGACTTTTGGCAATTCACTCAAAAATGGTGCCAGAAGCTTGCAAATGATCCCCTGAAAGCTTTGGCGATGGAAACAGAAGGCTTTTTATCACAGGACAAGAAATCAGCCCTCAAAAAGTAAACCGGCAGAAATTTTTTTTGAAAAATTCCCTAAGCCCTCGGGTCACAATTTCAGCAAAAATCTGACTTTTGGCAATTCACTCAAAAATGGTGCCAGAAGCTTGCAAATGAGACCCTGAAAGCTTTGGCCATGGAAACAGAAGGCTTTTTATCACAGGACAAGAAATCAGCCCTCAAAAACTTAACCGGCAGAAAATATTTTTTTGAAAAAATCCCTAAGCCCCGGGGTCACAATTTCAGCAAAAATCTGTCTTTTGGCAATTCACTCAAAAATGGTGCCAGAAGCTTGCAAATGAACCCCTGAAAGCTTTGGCGATGGAAACAGAAGGCTTTTTATCACAGGACAAGAAATCAGCCCTCAAAAACGTTACTGGCAGAAAATATGTTTTTGAAAAAATCCCTAAGCCCCGGGGTCACAATTTCAGCAAAAATATGACTTTTGGCAATTCACTCAAAAATGGTGCCAGAAGCTTGCAAATGATCCCCTGAAAGCTTTGGCCATGGAAACAGAAGGCTTTTAATCACAGGACAAGAAATCAGCCCTCAAAAACTTAACTGGCAGAAAATATTTTTTTGAAAAAATCCCTAAGCCCCGGGGTCACAATTTCATCAAAAATCTGACTTTTGGCAATTCACTCAAAAATGGTGCCAGAAGCTTGCAAATGATCCCCTGAAAGCTTTGGCGATGGAAACAGAAGGCTTTTTATCACAGGACAAGAAATCAGCCCTCAAAAACTTAACGGGCAGAAAATATTTTTTTGAAAAAATCCCTAAGCCCCGGGGTCACAATTTCAGCAAAAATCTGACTTTTGGCAATTCACTCAAAAATGGTGCCAGAAGCTTGCAAATGATCCCCTGAAATCTTTGGCGATGGAAACAGAAGGCTTTTTATCACAGGACAAGAAATCAGCCCTCAAAAACTTAACCGGCAGAAAATATTTTTTTGAAAAAATCCCTAAGCCCCGGGGTCACAATTTCAGCAAAAATCTGACTTTTGGCAATTCACTCAAAAAAGGTGCCAGAAGCTTTGGCGATGGAAACAGAAGGCTTTTTATCACAGGACAAGAAATCAGCCCTCAAAAACTTAACCGGCAGAAAATATTTTTTTGAAAAAATCCCTAAGCCCCAGGGTCACAATTTCAGCAAAAATCTGACTTTTGGCAATTCACTCAAAAATGGTGCCAGAAGCTTGCAAATGATCCCCTGAAAGCTTTGGCGATGGAAACAGAAGGCTTTTTATCACAGGACAAGAAATCAGCCCTCAAAAAGTAAACCGGCAGAAATTTTTTTTGAAAAATTCCCTAAGCCCTCGGGTCACAATTTCAGCAAAAATCTGACTTTTGGCAATTCACTCAAAAATGGTGCCAGAAGCTTGCAAATGAGACCCTGAAAGCTTTGGCCATGGAAACAGAAGGCTTTTTATCACAGGACAAGAAATCAGCCCTCAAAAACTTAACCGGCAGAAAATATTTTTTTGAAAAAATCCCTAAGCCCCGGGGTCACAATTTCAGCAAAAATCTGTCTTTTGGCAATTCACTCAAAAATGGTGCCAGAAGCTTGCAAATGAACCCCTGAAAGCTTTGGCGATGGAAACAGAAGGCTTTTTATCACAGGACAAGAAATCAGCCCTCAAAAACGTTACTGGCAGAAAATATGTTTTTGAAAAAATCCCTAAGCCCCGGGGTCACAATTTCAGCAAAAATCTGACTTTTGGCAATTCACTCAAAAATGGTGCCAAAAGATTGAAAACGCTCTCCTGAAAGGTTTGGCACTCGAAACAGAAGGCTTTTTATCACAGGACAAGAAATCAGCCCTCAAAAACTTAACCGGCTGAAAATACTTTTTTGAAAAAATCCCTAAGCCCCGGGGTCACAATTTCAGCAAAAATCTGACTTTTGGCAATTCACTCAAAAATGGTGCCAGAAGCTTGCAAATGATCCCCTGAAAGCTGTGGCGATGGAAACAGAAGGCTTTTTATCACAGGACAAGAAATCAGCCCTCAAAAACGTTACTGGCAGAAATTTTTTTTTGAAAAAATCCCTAAGCCCCGGGGTCACAATTTCAGCAAAAATGTGACTTTTGGCAATTCACTCAAAAATGGTGCCAGAAGCTTGCAAATGATCCCCTGAAAGCTTTGGCGATGGAAACAGAAGGCTTTTTATCACAGGACAAGAAATCAGCCCTCAAAAACTTAACCGGCTGAAAATTTTTTTTTGAAAAAATCCCTAAGCCCCGGGGTCACAATTTCAGCAAAAATCTGACTTTTGGCAATTCACTCAAAAATGGTGCCAGAAGCTTGCAAATGAGACCCTGAAAGCTTTGGCGATGGAAACAGAAGGCTTTTTATCACAGGACAAGAAATCAGCCCTCAAAAACTAAACCGGCAGAAAATATTTTTTTGAAAAAATCCCTAAGCCCCGGGGTCACAACTTCAGCAAAAATCTGACTTTTGGCAATTCACTCAAAAATGGTGAAGGAAGCTTGCAAATGATCCCCTGAAAGCTTTGGCGATGGAAACAGAAGCCTTTTTATCACAGGACAAGAAATCAGCCCTCAAAAACTTAACCGGCATAAAATATTTTTTTGAAAAAATCCCTAAGCCCCGGGGTCACAACTTCAGCAAAAATCTGACTTTTGGCAATTCACTCAAAAATGGTGAAGGAAGCTTGCAAATGATCCCCTGAAAGCTTTGGCGATGGAAACAGAAGCCTTTTTATCACAGGACAAGAAATCAGCCCTCAAAAACTTAACCGGCATAAAATATTTTTTTGAAAAAATCCCTAAGCCCCGGGTTCACAATTTCAGCAAAAATCTGACTTTTGGCAATTCACTCAAAAATGGTGCCAGAAGCTTGCAAATGATCCCCTGAAAGCTTTGGCGATGGAAACAGAAGGCTTTTTATCACAGGACAAGAAATCAGCCCTCAAAAACTTAACCGGCAGAAAATATTTTTTGGAAAAAATCCCTAAGCCCCGGGGTCACAATTTCAGCAAAAATCTGACTTTTGGCAATTCACTCAAAAATGGTGCCAGAAGCTTGCAAATGATCCCCTGAAAGCTTTGGCGATGGAAACAGAAGGCTTTTTATCACAGGACAAGAAATCAGCCCTCAAAAACTAAACCGGCAGAAAATATTTTTTGGAAAAAATCCCTAAGCCCCGGGGTCACAATTTCAGCAAAAATCTGACTTTTGGCAATTCACTCAAAAATGGTGCCAGAAGCTTGCAAATGATCCCCTGAAAGCTTTGGCGATGGAAACAGAAGCCTTTTTATCACAGGACAAGAAATCAGCCCTCAAAAACTAAACCGGCAGAATTTTTTTTTGAAAAATTCCCTAAGCCCTCGGGTCACAATTTCAGCAAAAATCTGACTTTTGGCAATTCACTCAAAAATGGTGCCAGAAGCTTGCAAATGATCCCCTGAAAGCTTTGGCCATGGAAACAGAAGGCTTTTAATCACAGGACAAGAAATCAGCCCTCAAAAACTTAACTGGCAGAAAATATTTTTTTGAAAAAATCCCTAAGCCCCGGGGTCACAATTTCATCAAAAATCTGACTTTTGGCAATTCACTCAAAAATGGTGCCAGAAGCTTGCAAATGATCCCCTGAAAGCTTTGGCGATGGAAACAGAAGGCTTTTTATCACAGGACAAGAAATCAGCCCTCAAAAACTTAACGGGCAGAAAATATTTTTTTGAAAAAATCCCTAAGCCCCGGGGTCACAATTTCAGCAAAAATCTGACTTTTGGCAATTCACTCAAAAATGGTGCCAGAAGCTTGCAAATGATCCCCTGAAATCTTTGGCGATGGAAACAGAAGGCTTTTTATCACAGGACAAGAAATCAGCCCTCAAAAACTTAACCGGCAGAAAATATTTTTTTGAAAAAATCCCTAAGCCCCGGGGTCACAATTTCAGCAAAAATCTGACTTTTGGCAATTCACTCAAAAAAGGTGCCAGAAGCTTTGGCGATGGAAACAGAAGGCTTTTTATCACAGGACAAGAAATCAGCCCTCAAAAACTTAACCGGCAGAAAATATTTTTTTGAAAAAATCCCTAAGCCCCAGGGTCACAATTTCAGCAAAAATCTGACTTTTGGCAATTCACTCAAAAATGGTGCCAGAAGCTTGCAAATGATCCCCTGAAAGCTTTGGCGATGGAAACAGAAGGCTTTTTATCACAGGACAAGAAATCAGCCCTCAAAAAGTAAACCGGCAGAAATTTTTTTTGAAAAATTCCCTAAGCCCTCGGGTCACAATTTCAGCAAAAATCTGACTTTTGGCAATTCACTCAAAAATGGTGCCAGAAGCTTGCAAATGAGACCCTGAAAGCTTTGGCCATGGAAACAGAAGGCTTTTTATCACAGGACAAGAAATCAGCCCTCAAAAACTTAACCGGCAGAAAATATTTTTTTGAAAAAATCCCTAAGCCCCGGGGTCACAATTTCAGCAAAAATCTGTCTTTTGGCAATTCACTCAAAAATGGTGCCAGAAGCTTGCAAATGAACCCCTGAAAGCTTTGGCGATGGAAACAGAAGGCTTTTTATCACAGGACAAGAAATCAGCCCTCAAAAACGTTACTGGCAGAAAATATGTTTTTGAAAAAATCCCTAAGCCCCGGGGTCACAATTTCAGCAAAAATCTGACTTTTGGCAATTCACTCAAAAATGGTGCCAAAAGATTGAAAACGCTCTCCTGAAAGGTTTGGCACTCGAAACAGAAGGCTTTTTATCACAGGACAAGAAATCAGCCCTCAAAAACTTAACCGGCTGAAAATACTTTTTTGAAAAAATCCCTAAGCCCCGGGGTCACAATTTCAGCAAAAATCTGACTTTTGGCAATTCACTCAAAAATGGTGCCAGAAGCTTGCAAATGATCCCCTGAAAGCTGTGGCGATGGAAACAGAAGGCTTTTTATCACAGGACAAGAAATCAGCCCTCAAAAACGTTACTGGCAGAAATTTTTTTTTGAAAAAATCCCTAAGCCCCGGGGTCACAATTTCAGCAAAAATGTGACTTTTGGCAATTCACTCAAAAATGGTGCCAGAAGCTTGCAAATGATCCCCTGAAAGCTTTGGCGATGGAAACAGAAGGCTTTTTATCACAGGACAAGAAATCAGCCCTCAAAAACTTAACCGGCTGAAAATTTTTTTTTGAAAAAATCCCTAAGCCCCGGGGTCACAATTTCAGCAAAAATCTGACTTTTGGCAATTCACTCAAAAATGGTGCCAGAAGCTTGCAAATGATCCCCTGAAAGCTTTGGCGATGGAAACAGAAGGCTTTTTATCACAGGACAAGAAATCAGCCCTCAAAAACTAAACCGGCAGAAAATATTTTTTTGAAAAAATCCCTAAGCCCCGGGGTCACAACTTCAGCAAAAATCTGACTTTTGGCAATTCACTCAAAAATGGTGAAGGAAGCTTGCAAATGATCCCCTGAAAGCTTTGGCGATGGAAACAGAAGCCTTTTTATCACAGGACAAGAAATCAGCCCTCAAAAACTTAACCGGCATAAAATATTTTTTTGAAAAAATCCCTAAGCCCCGGGGTCACAACTTCAGCAAAAATCTGACTTTTGGCAATTCACTCAAAAATGGTGAAGGAAGCTTGCAAATGATCCCCTGAAAGCTTTGGCGATGGAAACAGAAGCCTTTTTATCACAGGACAAGAAATCAGCCCTCAAAAACTTAACCGGCATAAAATATTTTTTTGAAAAAATCCCTAAGCCCCGGGTTCACAATTTCAGCAAAAATCTGACTTTTGGCAATTCACTCAAAAATGGTGCCAGAAGCTTGCAAATGATCCCCTGAAAGCTTTGGCGATGGAAACAGAAGGCTTTTTATCACAGGACAAGAAATCAGCCCTCAAAAACTTAACCGGCAGAAAATATTTTTTGGAAAAAATCCCTAAGCCCCGGGGTCACAATTTCAGCAAAAATCTGACTTTTGGCAATTCACTCAAAAATGGTGCCAGAAGCTTGCAAATGATCCCCTGAAAGCTTTGGCGATGGAAACAGAAGGCTTTTTATCACAGGACAAGAAATCAGCCCTCAAAAACTAAACCGGCAGAAAATATTTTTTGGAAAAAATCCCTAAGCCCCGGGGTCACAATTTCAGCAAAAATCTGACTTTTGGCAATTCACTCAAAAATGGTGCCAGAAGCTTGCAAATGATCCCCTGAAAGCTTTGGCGATGGAAACAGAAGCCTTTTTATCACAGGACAAGAAATCAGCCCTCAAAAACTTAACCGGCATAAAATATTTTTTTGAAAAAATCCCTAAGCCCCGGGTTCACAATTTCAGCAAAAATCTGACTTTTGGCAATTCACTCAAAAATGGTGCCAGAAGCTTGCAAATGATCCCCTGAAAGCTTTGGCGATGGAAACAGAAGGCTTTTTATCACAGGACAAGAAATCAGCCCTCAAAAACTTAACCGGCAGAAAATATTTTTTGGAAAAAATCCCTAAGCCCCGGGGTCACAATTTCAGCAAAAATCTGACTTTTGGCAATTCACTCAAAAATGGTGCCAGAAGCTTGCAAATGATCCCCTGAAAGCTTTGGCGATGGAAACAGAAGGCTTTTTATCACAGGACAAGAAATCAGCCCTCAAAAACTTAACCGGCAGAAAATATTTTTTTGAAAAAATCCCTAAGCCCCGGGGTCACAATTTCAGCAAAAACTGACTTTTGGCAATTCACTCAAAAATGGTGCCAGAAGCTTGCAAATGATCCCCTGAAAGCTTTGGCGATGGAAACAGAAGCCTTTTTATCACAGGACAAGAAATCAGCCCTCAAAAACTTAACCGGCATAAAATATTTTTTTGAAAAAATCCCTAAGCCCCGGGTTCACAATTTCAGCAAAAATCTGACTTTTGGCAATTCACTCAAAAATGGTGCCAGAAGCTTGCAAATGAACCCCTGAAAGCTTTGGCGATGGAAACAGAAGGCTTTTTATCACAGGACAAGAAATCAGCCCTCAAAAACGTTACTGGCAGAAAATATGTTTTTGAAAAAATCCCTAAGCCCCGGGGTCACAATTTCAGCAAAAATCTGACTTTTGGCAATTCACTCAAAAATGGTGCCAGAAGCTTGCAAATGAGACCCTGAAAGCTTTGGCCATGGAAACAGAAGGCTTTTTATCACAGGACAAGAAATCAGCCCTCAAAAACTTAACCGGCATAAAATATTTTTTTGAAAAAATCCCTAAGCCCCGGGTTCACAATTTCAGCAAAAATCTGTCTTTTGGCAATTCACTCAAAAATGGTGCCAGAAGCTTGCAAATGAACCCCTGAAAGCTTTGGCGATGGAAACAGAAGGCTTTTTATCACAGGACAAGAAATCAGCCCTCAAAAACTTAAACGGCTGAAAATTTTTTTTTGAAAAAATCCCTAAGCCCCGGGGTCACAATTTCAGCAAAAATCTGACTTTTGGCAATTCACTCAAAAATGGTGCCAGAAGCTTGCAAATGATCCCCTGAAAGCTTTGGCGATGGAAACAGAAGGCTTTTTATCACAGGACAAGAAATCAGCCCTCAAAAACTAAACCGGCAGAAAATATTTTTTTGAAAAAATCCCTAAGCCCCGGGGTCACAACTTCAGCAAAAATCTGACTTTTGGCAATTCACTCAAAAATGGTGAAGGAAGCTTGCAAATGATCCCCTGAAAGCTTTGGCGATGGAAACAGAAGCCTTTTTATCACAGGACAAGAAATCAGCCCTCAAAAACTTAACCGGCATAAAATATTTTTTTGAAAAAATCCCTAAGCCCCGGGTTCACAATTTCAGCAAAAATCTGACTTTTGGCAATTCACTCAAAAATGGTGCCAGAAGCTTGCAAATGATCCCCTGAAAGCTTTGGCGATGGAAACAGAAGGCTTTTTATCACAGGACAAGAAATCAGCCCTCAAAAACTTAACCGGCAGAAAATATTTTTTGGAAAAAATCCCTAAGCCCCGGGGTCACAATTTCAGCAAAAATCTGACTTTTGGCAATTCACTCAAAAATGGTGCCAGAAGCTTGCAAATGATCCCCTGAAAGCTTTGGCGATGGAAACAGAAGGCTTTTTATCACAGGACAAGAAATCAGCCCTCAAAAACTAAACCGGCAGAAAATATTTTTTGGAAAAAATCCCTAAGCCCCGGGGTCACAATTTCAGCAAAAATCTGACTTTTGGCAATTCACTCAAAAATGGTGCCAGAAGCTTGCAAATGATCCCCTGAAAGCTTTGGCGATGGAAACAGAAGCCTTTTTATCACAGGACAAGAAATCAGCCCTCAAAAACTTAACCGGCATAAAATATTTTTTTGAAAAAATCCCTAAGCCCCGGGTTCACAATTTCAGCAAAAATCTGACTTTTGGCAATTCACTCAAAAATGGTGCCAGAAGCTTGCAAATGATCCCCTGAAAGCTTTGGCGATGGAAACAGAAGGCTTTTTATCACAGGACAAGAAATCAGCCCTCAAAAACTTAACCGGCAGAAAATATTTTTTGGAAAAAATCCCTAAGCCCCGGGGTCACAATTTCAGCAAAAATCTGACTTTTGGCAATTCACTCAAAAATGGTGCCAGAAGCTTGCAAATGATCCCCTGAAAGCTTTGGCGATGGAAACAGAAGGCTTTTTATCACAGGACAAGAAATCAGCCCTCAAAAACTAAACCGGCAGAAAATATTTTTTGGAAAAAATCCCTAAGCCCCGGGGTCACAATTTCAGCAAAAATCTGACTTTTGGCAATTCACTCAAAAATGGTGCCAGAAGCTTGCAAATGATCCCCTGAAAGCTTTGGCGATGGAAACAGAAGCCTTTTTATCACAGGACAAGAAATCAGCCCTCAAAAACTTAACCGGCATAAAATATTTTTTTGAAAAAATCCCTAAGCCCCGGGTTCACAATTTCAGCAAAAATCTGACTTTTGGCAATTCACTCAAAAATGGTGCCAGAAGCTTGCAAATGATCCCCTGAAAGCTTTGGCGATGGAAACAGAAGGCTTTTTATCACAGGACAAGAAATCAGCCCTCAAAAACTTAACCGGCAGAAAATATTTTTTGGAAAAAATCCCTAAGCCCCGGGGTCACAATTTCAGCAAAAATCTGACTTTTGGAAATTCACTCAAAAATGGTGCCAGAAGCTTGCAAATGATCCCCTGAAAGCTTTGGCGATGGAAACAGAAGGCTTTTTATCACAGGACAAGAAATCAGCCCTCAAAAACTTAACCGGCAGAAAATATTTTTTGGAAAAAATCCCTAAGCCCCGGGGTCACAATTTCAGCAAAAACTGACTTTTGGCAATTCACTCAAAAATGGTGCCAGAAGCTTGCAAATGATCCCCTGAAAGCTTTGGCGATGGAAACAGAAGCCTTTTTATCACAGGACAAGAAATCAGCCCTCAAAAACTTAACCGGCATAAAATATTTTTTTGAAAAAATCCCTAAGCCCCGGGTTCACAATTTCAGCAAAAATCTGACTTTTGGCAATTCACTCAAAAATGGTGCCAGAAGCTTGCAAATGATCCCCTGAAAGCTTTGGCGATGGAAACAGAAGGCTTTTTATCACAGGACAAGAAATCAGCCCTCAAAAACTTAACCGGCAGAAAATATTTTTTGGAAAAAATCCCTAAGCCCCGGGGTCACAATTTCAGCAAAAATCTGACTTTTGGCAATTCACTCAAAAATGGTGCCAGAAGCTTGCAAATGATCCCCTGAAAGCTTTGGCGATGGAAACAGAAGCCTTTTTATCACAGGACAAGAAATCAGCCCTCAAAAACTTAACCGGCATAAAATATTTTTTTGAAAAAATCCCTAAGCCCCGGGTTCACAATTTCAGCAAAAATCTGACTTTTGGCAATTCACTGAAAAATGGTGCCAGAAGCTTGCAAATGATCCCCTGAAAGCTTTGGCGATGGAAACAGAAGGCTTTTTATCACAGGACAAGAAATCAGCCCTCAAAAACTTAACCGGCAGAAAATATTTTTTTGAAAAAATCCCTAAGCCCCGGGTTCACAATTTCAGCAAAAATCTGACTTTTGGCAATTCACTCAAAAATGGTGCCAGAAGCTTGCAAATGATCCCCTGAAAGCTTTGGCGATGGAAACAGAAGGCTTTTTATCACAGGACAAGAAATCAGCCCTCAGAAACTTAACGGGCAGAAAATATTTTTTTGAAAAAATCCCTAAGCCCCGAGCTCACAATTTCAGCAAAAATCTGACTTTTGGCAATTCACTCAAAAATGGTGCCAGAAGCTTGCATATGATCCCCTGAAAGCTTTGGCGATGGAAACAGAAGGCTTTTTTATCACAGGACAAGAAATCAGCCCTCAAAAACTTAACCGGCAGAAAATATTTTTTTGAAAAAATCCCTAAGCCCCGGGGTCACAATTTCTGCAAAAATCTGACTTTTGGCAATTCACTCAAAAATGGTGCCAGAAGCTTGCAAATGATCCCCTGAAAGCTTTGGCGATGGAAACAGAAGGCTTTTTATCACAGGACAAGAAATCAGCCCTCAAAAACTTAACTGGCAGAAAATATTTTTTGGAAAAAATCCCTAAGCCCCGGGGTCACAATTTCAGCAAAAATCTGACTTTTGGCAATTCACTCAAAAATGGTGCCAGAAGCTTGCAAATGATCCCCTGAAAGCTTTGGCGATGGAAACAGAAGCCTTTTTATCACAGGACAAGAAATCAGCCCTCAAAAACTTAACCGGCATAAAATATTTTTTTGAAAAAATCCCTAAGCCCCGGGTTCACAATTTCAGCAAAAATCTGACTTTTGGCAATTCACTCAAAAATGGTGCCAGAAGCTTGCAAATGATCCCCTGAAAGCTTTGGCGATGGAAACAGAAGGCTTTTTATCACAGGACAAGAAATCAGCCCTCAAAAACTTAACCGGCAGAAAATATTTTTTTGAAAAAATCCCTAAGCCCCGGGGTCACAATTTCATCAAAAATCTGACTTTTGGCAATTCACTCAAAAATGGTGCCAGAAGCTTGCAAATGATCCCCTGAAAGCTTTGGCGATGGAAACAGAAGCCTTTTTATCACAGGACAAGAAATCAGCCCTCAAAAACTTAACCGGCATAAAATATTTTTTTGAAAAAATCCCTAAGCCCCGGGTTCACAATTTCAGCAAAAATCTGCCTTTTGGCAATTCACTCAAAAATGGTGCCAGAAGCTTGCAAATGAGACCCTGAAAGCTTTGGCCATGGAAACAGAAGGCTTTTTATCACAGGACAAGAAATCAGCCCTCAAAAACTTAACCGGCAGAAAATATTTTTTTGAAAAAATCCCTAAGCCCCGGGTTCACAATTTCAGCAAAAATCTGACTTTTGGCAATTCACTCAAAAATGGTGCCAGAAGCTTGCAAATGATCCCCTGAAAGCTTTGGCGATGGAAACAGAAGCCTTTTTATCACAGGACAAGAAATCAGCCCTCAAAAACTTAACCGGCATAAAATATTTTTTTGAAAAATTCCCTAAGCCCTCGGGTCACAATTTCAGCAAAAATCTGACTTTTGGCAATTCACTCAAAAATGGTGCCAGAAGCTTGCAAATGAGACCCTGAAAGCTTTGGCCATGGAAACAGAAGGCTTTTTATCACAGGACAAGAAATCAGCCCTCAAAAACTTAACCGGCAGAAAATATTTTTTTGAAAAAATCCCTAAGCCCCGGGGTCACAATTTCAGCAAAAATCTGTCTTTTGGCAATTCACTCAAAAATGGTGCCAGAAGCTTGCAAATGAACCCCTGAAAGCTTTGGCGATGGAAACAGAAGGCTTTTTATCACAGGACAAGAAATCAGCCCTCAAAAACGTTACTGGCAGAAAATATGTTTTTGAAAAAATCCCTAAGCCCCGGGGTCACAATTTCAGCAAAAATCTGACTTTTGGCAATTCACTCAAAAATGGTGCCAAAAGATTGAAAACGCTCTCCTGAAAGGTTTGGCACTCGAAACAGAAGGCTTTTTATCACAGGACAAGAAATCAGCCCTCAAAAACTTAACCGGCTGAAAATACTTTTTTGAAAAAATCCCTAAGCCCCGGGGTCACAATTTCAGCAAAAATCTGACTTTTGGCAATTCACTCAAAAATGGTGCCAGAAGCTTGCAAATGATCCCCTGAAAGCTGTGGCGATGGAAACAGAAGGCTTTTTATCACAGGACAAGAAATCAGCCCTCAAAAACGTTACTGGCAGAAATTTTTTTTTGAAAAAATCCCTAAGCCCCGGGGTCACAATTTCAGCAAAAATCTGACTTTTGGCAATTCACTCAAAAATGGTGCCAGAAGCTTGCAAATGATCCCCTGAAAGCTTTGGCGATGGAAACAGAAGGCTTTTTATCACAGGACAAGAAATCAGCCCTCAAAAACTAAACCGGCAGAAAATATTTTTTTGAAAAAATCCCTAAGCCCCGGGGTCACAACTTCAGCAAAAATCTGACTTTTGGCAATTCACTCAAAAATGGTGAAGGAAGCTTGCAAATGATCCCCTGAAAGCTTTGGCGATGGAAACAGAAGCCTTTTTATCACAGGACAAGAAATCAGCCCTCAAAAACTTAACCGGCATAAAATATTTTTTTGAAAAAATCCCTAAGCCCCGGGTTCACAATTTCAGCAAAAATCTGACTTTTGGCAATTCACTCAAAAATGGTGCCAGAAGCTTGCAAATGATCCCCTGAAAGCTTTGGCGATGGAAACAGAAGGCTTTTTATCACAGGACAAGAAATCAGCCCTCAAAAACTTAACCGGGAGAAAATATTTTTTGGAAAAAATCCCTAAGCCCCGGGGTCACAATTTCAGCAAAAATCTGACTTTTGGCAATTCACTCAAAAATGGTGCCAACTGGTTGCAAATGATCCCCTGAAAGCTTTGGCGATGGAAACAGAAGGCTTTTTATCACAGGACAAGTAATCAGCCCTCAACAGCTTAACCGGCGGAAAATATTTTTTTGAAAAAATCTCTAAGCCCCGGTGTCACAATTTCAGCAAAAATCTGACTTTTGGCAATTCACTCAAAAATGGTGCCAAAAGCTTGCAAATGATCCCCTGAAAGCTTTGGCGATGGAAACAGAAGGCTTTTTATCACAGGACAAGAAATCAGCCCTCAAAAACTTAACCGGCAGAAAATATTTTTTTGAAAAAATCCCTAAGCCCCGGGGTCACAATTTCAGCAAAAATCTGACTTTTGGCAATTCACTCAAAAATGGTGCAGGAAGCTTGCAAATGATCCCCTGAAAGCTTTGGCGATGGAAACAGAAGGCTTTTTATCACAGGACAAGAAATCAGCCCTCAAAAACTTAACCGGCAGAAAATATTTTTTTGAAAAAATCCCTAAGCCCCGGGGTCACAATTTCAGCAAAAATCTGTCTTTTGGCAATTCACTCAAAAATGGTGCCAGAAGCTTGCAAATGAACCCCTGAAAGCTTTGGCGATGGAAACAGAAGGCTTTTTATCACAGGACAAGAAATCAGCCCTCAAAAACGTTACTGGCAGAAAATATGTTTTTGAAAAAATCCCTAAGCCCCGGGGTCACAATTTCAGCAAAAATCTGTCTTTTGGCAATTCACTCAAAAATGGTGCCAGAAGCTTGCAAATGATCCCCTGAAAGCTTTGGCGATGGAAACAGAAGGCTTTTTATCACAGGACAAGAAATCAGCCCTCAAAAACGTTACTGGCAGAAAATATTTTTTTGAAAAAATCCCTAAGCCCCGGGGTCACAATTTCAGCAAAAAATCTGACTTTTGGCAATTCACTCAAAAATGGTGCCAGAAGCTTTGGCGATGGAAACAGAAGGCTTTTTATCACAGGACAAGAAATCAGCCCTCAAAAACTTAACCGGCAGAAAATATTTTTTTGAAAAAATCCCTAAGCCCCAGGGTCACAATTTCAGCAAAAATCTGACTTTTGGCAATTCACTCAAAAATGGTGCCAGAAGCTTGCAAATGATCCCCTGAAAGCTTTGGCGATGGAAACAGAAGGCTTTTTATCACAGGACAAGAAATCAGCCCTCAAAAACTAAACCGGCAGAATTTTTTTTTGAAAAATTCCCTAAGCCCTCGGGTCACAATTTCAGCAAAAATCTGACTTTTGGCAATTCACTCAAAAATGGTGCCAGAAGCTTGCAAATGATCCCCTGAAAGCTTTGGCCATGGAAACAGAAGGCTTTTTATCACAGGACAAGAAATCAGCCCTCAAAAACTTAACCGGCAGAAAATATTTATTTGAAAAAATCCCTAAGCCCCGGGGTCACAATTTCAGCAAAAATCTGACTTTTGGCAATTCACTCAAAAATGGTGCCAGAAGCTTGCAAATGATCCCCTGAAAGCTTTGGCCATGGAAACAGAAGGCTTTTTATCACAGGACAAGAAATCAGCCCTCAAAAACTTAGCCGGCAGAAAATATTTTTTTGAAAAAATCCCTAAGCCCCGGGGTCACAATTTCAGCAAAAATCTGACTTTTGGCAATTCACTCAAAAATGGTGCCAGAAGCTTGCAAATGATCCCCTGAAAGCTTTGGCGATGGAAACAGAAGGCTTTTTATCACAGGACAAGAAATCAGCCCTCAAAAACTTAACCGGCAGAAAATATTTTTTTGAAAAAATCCCTAAGCCCCAGGGTCACAATTTCCTCAAAAATCTGACTTTTGGCAATTCACTCAAAAATGGTGCCAGAAGCTTGCAAATGAACCCCTGAAAGCTTTGGCGATGGAAACAGAAGGCTTTTTATCACAGGACAAGAAATCAGCCCTCAAAAACGTTACTGGCAGAAAATATGTTTTTGAAAAAATCCCTAAGCCCCGGGGTCACAATTTCAGCAAAAAACTGACTTTTGGCAATTCACTCAAAAATGGTGCCAAAAGATTGAAAACGCTCTCCTGAAAGGTTTGGCACTCGAAACAGAAGGCTTTTTATCACAGGACAAGAAATCAGCCCTCAAAAACTTAACCGGCTGAAAATACTTTTTTGAAAAAATCCCTAAGCCCCGGGGTCACAATTTCAGCAAAAATCTGACTTTTGGCAATTCACTCAAAAATGGTGCCAGAAGCTTGCAAATGATCCCCTGAAAGCTTTGGCGATGGAAACAGAAGGCTTTTTATCACAGGACAAGAAATCAGCCCTCAAAAACGTTACTGGCAGAAAATTTTTTTTTGAAAAAATCCCTAAGCCCCGGGGGTCACAATTTCAGCAAAAATGTGACTTTTGGCAATTCACTCAAAAATGGTGCCAGAAGCTTGCAAATGATCCCCTGAAAGCTTTGGCGATGGAAACAGAAGGCTTTTTATCACAGGACAAGAAATCAGCCCTCAAAAACGTTACTGGCAGAAAATTTTTTTTTTGAAAAAATCCCTAAGCCCCGGGGTCACAATTTCAGCAAAAATGTGACTTTTGGCAATTCACTCAAAAATGGTGCCAGAAGCTTGCAAATGATCCCCTGAAAGCTTTGGCGATGGAAACAGAAGGCTTTTTATCACAGGACAAGAAATCAGCCCTCAAAAACTAAACCGGCAGAAAATATTTTTTTGAAAAAATCCCTAAGCCCCGGGGTCACAATTTCAGCAAAAATCTGACTTTTGGCAATTCACTCAAAAATGGTGCCAGAAGCTTGCAAATGATCCCCTGAAAGCTTTGGCGATGGAAACAGAAGGCTTTTTATCACAGGACAAGAAATCAGCCCTCAAAAACTTAACCGGCAGAAAATATTTTTTTGAAAAAATCCCTAAGCCCCGGGGTCACAATTTCAGCAAAAATCTGACTTTTGGCAATTCACTCAAAAATGGTGCCAGAAGCTTGCAAATGATCCCCTGAAAGCTTTGGCGATGGAAACAGAAGGCTTTTTATCACAGGACAAGAAATCAGCCCTCAAAAACGTTACTGGCAGAATTTTTTTTTTGAAAAAATCCCTAAGCCCCGGGGTCACAATTTCAGCAAAAATGTGACTTTTGGCAATTCACTCAAAAATGGTGCCAGAAGCTTGCAAATGATCCCCTGAAAGCTTTGGCGATGGAAACAGAAGGCTTTTTATCACAGGACAAGAAATCAGCCCTCAAAAACTAAACCGGCAGAAAATATTTTTTTGAAAAAATCCCTAAGCCCCGGGGTCACAACTTCAGCAAAAATCTGACTTTTGGCAATTCACTCAAAAATGGTGCAGGAAGCTTGCAAATGATCCCCTGAAAGCTTTGGCGATGGAAACAGAAGGCTTTTTATCACAGGACAAGAAATCAGCCCTCAAAAACTTAACCGGCAGAAAATATTTTTTTGAAAAAATCCCTAAGCCCCGGGGTCACAATTTCAGCAAAAATCTGACTTTTGGCAATTCACTCAAAAATTGTGCCAGAAGCTTGCAAATGATCCCCTGAAAGCTTTGGCGATGGAAACAGAAGGCTTTTTATCACAGGACAAGAAATCAGCCCTCAAAAACTTAACCGGCAGAAAATATTTTTTTGAAAAAATCCCTAAGCCCCGGGGTCACAATTTCAGCAAAAATCTGTCTTTTGGCAATTCACTCAAAAATGGTGCCAGAAGCTTGCAAATGATCCCCTGAAAGCTTTGGCGATGGAAACAGAAGGCTTTTTATCACAGGACAAGAAATCAGCCCTCAAAAACGTTACTGGCAGAAAATATTTTTTTGAAAAAATCCCTAAGCCCCGGGGTCACAATTTCAGCAAAAATCTGACTTTTGGCAATTCACTCAAAAATGGTGCCAGAAGCTTGCAAATGATCCCCTGAAAGCTTTGGCGATGGAAACAGAAGGCTTTTTATCACAGGACAAGAAATCAGCCCTCAACAACTTAACCGGCTGAAAATGTGTTTTTTGAAAAAATCTCTAAGCCCTGGGGTCACAATTTCAGCAAAAATCTGACTTTTGGCAATTCACTCAAAAATGGTGCCAGAAGCTTGCAAATGATCCCCTGAAAGCTTTGGCGATGGAAACAGAAGGCTTTTTATCACAGGACAAGAAATCAGCCCTCAAAAACGTTACTGGCAGAAAATATTTTTTTGAAAAAATCCCTAAGCCCCGGGGTCACAATTTCAGCAAAAATGTGACTTTTGGCAATTCACTCAAAAATGGTGCCAGAAGCTTGCAAATGATCCCCTGAAAGCTTTGGCGATGGAAGCAGAAGGCTTTTTATCACAGGACAAGAAATCAGCCCTCAAAAACTTAACCGGCAGAAAATATTTTTTTGAAAAAATCCCTAAGCCCCGGGGTCACAATTTCAGCAAAAATCTGACTTTTGGCAATTCACTCAAAAATGGTGCCAGAAGCTTTGGCGATGGAAACAGAAGGCTTTTTATCACAGGACAAGAAATCAGCCCTCAAAAACTTAACCGGCAGAAAATATTTTTTTGAAAAAATCCCTAAGCCCCAGGGTCACAATTTCAGCAAAAATCTGACTTTTGGCAATTCACTCAAAAATGGTGCCAGAAGCTTGCAAATGATCCCCTGAAAGCTTTGGCGATGGAAACAGAAGGCTTTTTATCACAGGACAAGAAATCAGCCCTCAGAAACTAAACCGGCAGAATTTTTTTTTGAAAAATTCCCTAAGCCCTCGGGTCACAATTTCAGCAAAAATCTGACTTTTGGCAATTCACTCAAAAATGGTGCCAGAAGCTTGCAAATGATCCCCTGAAAGCTTTGGCCATGGAAACAGAAGGCTTTTTATCACAGGACAAGAAATCAGCCCTCAAAAACTTAACCGGCAGAAAATATTTATTTGAAAAAATCCCTAAGCCCCGGGGTCACAATTTCAGCAAAAATCTGACTTTTGGCAATTCACTCAAAAATAGTGCCAGAAGCTTGCAAATGATCCCCTGAAAGCTTTGGCGATGGAAACAGAAGGCTTTTTATCACAGGACAAGAAATCAGCCCTCAAAAACTAAACCGGCAGAATTTTTTTTTGCAAAATTCCCTAAGCCCTCGGGTCACAATTTCAGCAAAAATCTGACTTTTGGCAATTCACTCAAAAATGGTGCCAGAAGCTTGCAAATGATCCCCTGAAAGCTTTGGCCATGGAAACAGAAGGCTTTTTATCACAGGACAAGAAATCAGCCCTCAAAAACTTAACTGGCAGAAAATATTTTTTTGAAAAAATCCCTAAGCCCCGGGGTCACAATTTCATCAAAAATCTGACTTTTGGCAATTCACTCAAAAATGGTGCCAGAAGCTTGCAAATGATCCCCTGAAAGCTTTGGCGATGGAAACAGAAGGCTTTTTATCACAGGACAAGAAATCAGCCCTCAAAAACTTAACCGGCAGAAAATATTTTTTTGAAAAAATCCCTAAGCCCCGGGGTCACAATTTCAGCAAAAATCTGACTTTTGGCAATTCACTCAAAAATGGTGCCAGAAGCTTGCAAATGATCCCCTGAAAGCTTTGGCGATGGAAACAGAAGGCTTTTTATCACAGGACAAGAAATCAGCCCTCAAAAACTTAACCGGCAGAAAATATTTTTTTGAAAAAATCCCTAAGCCCCGGGGTCACAATTTCAGCAAAAATCTGACTTTTGGCAATTCACTCAAAAATGGTGCCAGAAGCTTTGGCGATGGAAACAGAAGGCTTTTTATCACAGGACAAGAAATCAGCCCTCAAAAACTTAACCGGCAGAAAATATTTTTTTGAAAAAATCCCTAAGCCCCAGGGTCACAATTTCAGCAAAAATCTGACTTTTGGCAATTCACTCAAAAATGGTGCCAGAAGCTTGCAAATGATCCCCTGAAAGCTTTGGCGATGGAAACAGAAGGCTTTTTATCACAGGACAAGAAATCAGCCCTCAAAAAGTAAACCGGTAGAAATTTTTTTTGAAAAATTCCCTAAGCCCTCGGGTCACAATTTCAGCAAAAATCTGACTTTTGGCAATTCACTCAAAAATGGTGCCAGAAGCTTGCAAATGAGACCCTGAAAGCTTTGGCCATGGAAACAGAAGGCTTTTTATCACAGGACAAGAAATCAGCCCTCAAAAACTTAACCGGCAGAAAATATTTTTTTGAAAAAATCCCTAAGCCCCAGGGTCACAATTTCCTCAAAAATCTGACTTTTGGCAATTCACTCAAAAATGGTGCCAGAAGCTTGCAAATGAACCCCTGAAAGCTTTGGCGATGGAAACAGAAGGCTTTTTATCACAGGACAAGAAATCAGCCCTCAAAAACGTTACTGGCAGAAAATATGTTTTTGAAAAAATCCCTAAGCCCCGGGGTCACAATTTCAGCAAAAAACTGACTTTTGGCAATTCACTCAAAAATGGTGCCAAAAGATTGAAAACGCTCTCCTGAAAGGTTTGGCACTCGAAACAGAAGGCTTTTTATCACAGGACAAGAAATCAGCCCTCAAAAACTTAACCGGCTGAAAATACTTTTTTGAAAAAATCCCTAAGCCCCGGGGTCACAATTTCAGCAAAAATCTGACTTTTGGCAATTCACTCAAAAATGGTGCCAGAAGCTTGCAAATGATCCCCTGAAAGCTTTGGCGATGGAAACAGAAGGCTTTTTATCACAGGACAAGAAATCAGCCCTCAAAAACGTTACTGGCAGAAAATTTTTTTTTGAAAAAATCCCTAAGCCCCGGGGTCACAATTTCAGCAAAAATGTGACTTTTGGCAATTCACTCAAAAATGGTGCCAGAAGCTTGCAAATGATCCCCTGAAAGCTTTGGCGATGGAAACAGAAGGCTTTTTATCACAGGACAAGAAATCAGCCCTCAAAAACGTTACTGGCAGAAAATTTTTTTTTTGAAAAAATCCCTAAGCCCCGGGGTCACAATTTCAGCAAAAATGTGACTTTTGGCAATTCACTCAAAAATGGTGCCAGAAGCTTGCAAATGATCCCCTGAAAGCTTTGGCGATGGAAACAGAAGGCTTTTTATCACAGGACAAGAAATCAGCCCTCAAAAACTAAACCGGCAGAAAATATTTTTTTGAAAAAATCCCTAAGCCCCGGGGTCACAATTTCAGCAAAAATCTGACTTTTGGCAATTCACTCAAAAATGGTGCCAGAAGCTTGCAAATGATCCCCTGAAAGCTTTGGCGATGGAAACAGAAGGCTTTTTATCACAGGACAAGAAATCAGCCCTCAAAAACTTAACCGGCAGAAAATATTTTTTTGAAAAAATCCCTAAGCCCCGGGGTCACAATTTCAGCAAAAATCTGACTTTTGGCAATTCACTCAAAAATGGTGCCAGAAGCTTGCAAATGATCCCCTGAAAGCTTTGGCGATGGAAACAGAAGGCTTTTTATCACAGGACAAGAAATCAGCCCTCAAAAACGTTACTGGCAGAATTTTTTTTTTGAAAAAATCCCTAAGCCCCGGGGTCACAATTTCAGCAAAAATGTGACTTTTGGCAATTCACTCAAAAATGGTGCCAGAAGCTTGCAAATGATCCCCTGAAAGCTTTGGCGATGGAAACAGAAGGCTTTTTATCACAGGACAAGAAATCAGCCCTCAAAAACTAAACCGGCAGAAAATATTTTTTTGAAAAAATCCCTAAGCCCCGGGGTCACAACTTCAGCAAAAATCTGACTTTTGGCAATTCACTCAAAAATGGTGCAGGAAGCTTGCAAATGATCCCCTGAAAGCTTTGGCGATGGAAACAGAAGGCTTTTTATCACAGGACAAGAAATCAGCCCTCAAAAACTTAACCGGCAGAAAATATTTTTTTGAAAAAATCCCTAAGCCCCGGGGTCACAATTTCAGCAAAAATCTGACTTTTGGCAATTCACTCAAAAATGGTGCCAGAAGCTTGCAAATGATCCCCTGAAAGCTTTGGCGATGGAAACAGAAGGCTTTTTATCACAGGACAAGAAATCAGCCCTCAAAAACTTAACCGGCAGAAAATATTTTTTTGAAAAAATCCCTAAGCCCCGGGGTCACAATTTCAGCAAAAATCTGTCTTTTGGCAATTCACTCAAAAATGGTGCCAGAAGCTTGCAAATGATCCCCTGAAAGCTTTGGCGATGGAAACAGAAGGCTTTTTATCACAGGACAAGAAATCAGCCCTCAAAAACGTTACTGGCAGAAAATATTTTTTTGAAAAAATCCCTAAGCCCCGGGGTCACAATTTCAGCAAAAATCTGACTTTTGGCAATTCACTCAAAAATGGTGCCAGAAGCTTGCAAATGATCCCCTGAAAGCTTTGGCGATGGAAACAGAAGGCTTTTTATCACAGGACAAGAAATCAGCCCTCAACAACTTAACCGGCTGAAAATGTGTTTTTTGAAAAAATCTCTAAGCCCTGGGGTCACAATTTCAGCAAAAATCTGACTTTTGGCAATTCACTCAAAAATGGTGCCAGAAGCTTGCAAATGATCCCCTGAAAGCTTTGGCGATGGAAACAGAAGGCTTTTTATCACAGGACAAGAAATCAGCCCTCAAAAACGTTACTGGCAGAAAATATTTTTTTGAAAAAATCCCTAAGCCCCGGGGTCACAATTTCAGCAAAAATGTGACTTTTGGCAATTCACTCAAAAATGGTGCCAGAAGCTTGCAAATGATCCCCTGAAAGCTTTGGCGATGGAAGCAGAAGGCTTTTTATCACAGGACAAGAAATCAGCCCTCAAAAACTTAACCGGCAGAAAATATTTTTTTGAAAAAATCCCTAAGCCCCGGGGTCACAATTTCAGCAAAAATCTGACTTTTGGCAATTCACTCAAAAATGGTGCCAGAAGCTTTGGCGATGGAAACAGAAGGCTTTTTATCACAGGACAAGAAATCAGCCCTCAAAAACTTAACCGGCAGAAAATATTTTTTTGAAAAAATCCCTAAGCCCCAGGGTCACAATTTCAGCAAAAATCTGACTTTTGGCAATTCACTCAAAAATGGTGCCAGAAGCTTGCAAATGATCCCCTGAAAGCTTTGGCGATGGAAACAGAAGGCTTTTTATCACAGGACAAGAAATCAGCCCTCAGAAACTAAACCGGCAGAATTTTTTTTTGAAAAATTCCCTAAGCCCTCGGGTCACAATTTCAGCAAAAATCTGACTTTTGGCAATTCACTCAAAAATGGTGCCAGAAGCTTGCAAATGATCCCCTGAAAGCTTTGGCCATGGAAACAGAAGGCTTTTTATCACAGGACAAGAAATCAGCCCTCAAAAACTTAACCGGCAGAAAATATTTATTTGAAAAAATCCCTAAGCCCCGGGGTCACAATTTCAGCAAAAATCTGACTTTTGGCAATTCACTCAAAAATAGTGCCAGAAGCTTGCAAATGATCCCCTGAAAGCTTTGGCGATGGAAACAGAAGGCTTTTTATCACAGGACAAGAAATCAGCCCTCAAAAACTAAACCGGCAGAATTTTTTTTTGCAAAATTCCCTAAGCCCTCGGGTCACAATTTCAGCAAAAATCTGACTTTTGGCAATTCACTCAAAAATGGTGCCAGAAGCTTGCAAATGATCCCCTGAAAGCTTTGGCCATGGAAACAGAAGGCTTTTTATCACAGGACAAGAAATCAGCCCTCAAAAACTTAACTGGCAGAAAATATTTTTTTGAAAAAATCCCTAAGCCCCGGGGTCACAATTTCATCAAAAATCTGACTTTTGGCAATTCACTCAAAAATGGTGCCAGAAGCTTGCAAATGATCCCCTGAAAGCTTTGGCGATGGAAACAGAAGGCTTTTTATCACAGGACAAGAAATCAGCCCTCAAAAACTTAACCGGCAGAAAATATTTTTTTGAAAAAATCCCTAAGCCCCGGGGTCACAATTTCAGCAAAAATCTGACTTTTGGCAATTCACTCAAAAATGGTGCCAGAAGCTTGCAAATGATCCCCTGAAAGCTTTGGCGATGGAAACAGAAGGCTTTTTATCACAGGACAAGAAATCAGCCCTCAAAAACTTAACCGGCAGAAAATATTTTTTTGAAAAAATCCCTAAGCCCCGGGGTCACAATTTCAGCAAAAATCTGACTTTTGGCAATTCACTCAAAAATGGTGCCAGAAGCTTTGGCGATGGAAACAGAAGGCTTTTTATCACAGGACAAGAAATCAGCCCTCAAAAACTTAACCGGCAGAAAATATTTTTTTGAAAAAATCCCTAAGCCCCAGGGTCACAATTTCAGCAAAAATCTGACTTTTGGCAATTCACTCAAAAATGGTGCCAGAAGCTTGCAAATGATCCCCTGAAAGCTTTGGCGATGGAAACAGAAGGCTTTTTATCACAGGACAAGAAATCAGCCCTCAAAAAGTAAACCGGCAGAAATTTTTTTTGAAAAATTCCCTAAGCCCTCGGGTCACAATTTCAGCAAAAATCTGACTTTTGGCAATTCACTCAAAAATGGTGCCAGAAGCTTGCAAATGAGACCCTGAAAGCTTTGGCCATGGAAACAGAAGGCTTTTTATCACAGGACAAGAAATCAGCCCTCAAAAACTTAGCCGGCAGAAAATATTTTTTTGAAAAAATCCCTAAGCCCCGGGGTCACAATTTCAGCAAAAATCTGACTTTTGGCAATTCACTCAAAAATGGTGCCAGAAGCTTGCAAATGATCCCCTGAAAGGTTTGGCGATGGAAACAGAAGGCTTTTTATCACAGGACAAGAAATCAGCCCTCAAAAACTTAACCGGCAGAAAATATTTTTTTGAAAAAATCCCTAAGCCCCGGGGTCACAATTTCAGCAAAAATCTGACTTTTGGCAATTCACTCAAAAATGGTGCCAGAAGCTTGCAAATGATCCCCTGAAAGCTTTGGCGATGGAAACAGAAGGCTTTTTATCACAGGACAAGAAATCAGCCCTCAAAAACTTAACCGGCGGAAAATATTTTTTTGAAAAAATCCCTAAGCCCTCGGGTCACAATTTCAGCAAAAATCTGACTTTTGGCAATTCACTCAAAAATGGTGCCAGAAGCTTGCAAATGATCCCCTGAAAGGTTTGGCGATGGAAACAGAAGGCTTTTTATCACAGGACAAGAAATCAGCCCTCAAAAACTTAACCGGCAGAAAATATTTTTTTGAAAAAATCCCTAAGCCCCGGGGTCACAATTTCAGCAAAAATCTGACTTTTGGCAATTCACTCAAAAATGGTGCCAGAAGCTTGCAAATGATCCCCTGAAAGCTTTGGCGATGGAAACAGAAGGCTTTTTATCACAGGACAAGAAATCAGCCCTCAAAAACTTAACCGGCGGAAAATATTTTTTTGAAAAAATCCCTAAGCCCTCGGGTCACAATTTCAGCAAAAATCTGACTTTTGGCAATTCACTCAAAAATGGTGCCAGAAGCTTGCAAATGAGACCCTGAAAGCTTTGGCCATGGAAACAGAAGGCTTTTTATCACAGGACAAGAAATCAGCCCTCAAAAACTTAACCGGCAGAAAATATTTATTTGAAAAAATCCCTAAGCCCCGGGGTCACAATTTCAGCAAAAATCTGACTTTTGGCAATTCACTCAAAAATGGTGCCAGAAGCTTTGGCGATGGAAACAGAAGGCTTTTAATCACAGGACAAGAAATCAGCCCTCAAAAACGTTACTGGCAGAAAATATTTTTTTGAAAAAATCCCTAAGCCCCGGGGTCACAATTTCAGCAAAAATCTGACTTTTGGCAATTCACTCAAAAATGGTGCCAGAAGCTTGCAAATGATCCCCTGAAAGCTTTGGCGATGGAAACAGAAGGCTTTTTATCACAGGACAAGAAATCAGCCCTCAAAAACGTTACTGGCAGAAAATATTTTTTTGAAAAAATCCCTAAGCCCCGGGGTCACAATTTCAGCAAAAATGTGACTTTTGGCAATTCACTCAAAAATGGTGCCAGAAGCTTGCAAATGATCCCCTGAAAGCTTTGGCGATGGAAACAGAAGGCTTTTTATCACAGGACAAGAAATCAGCCCTCAACAACTTAACCGGCTGAAAATATGTTTTTTGAAAAAATCTCTAAGCCCCGGGGTCACAATTTCAGCAAAAATCTGACTTTTGGCAATTCACTCAAAAATGGTGCCAGAAGCTTGCAAATGATCCCCTGAAAGCTTTGGCGATGGAAACAGAAGGCTTTTTATCACAGGACAAGAAATCAGCCCTCAAAAACGTTACTGGCAGAAAATATTTTTTTGAAAAATTCCCTAAGCCCTCGGGTCACAATTTCAGCAAAAATCTGACTTTTGGCAATTCACTCAAAAATGGTGCCAGAAGCTTGCAAATGATCCCCTGAAAGCTTTGGCGATGGAAACAGAAGGCTTTTTATCACAGGACAAGAAATCAGCCCTCAAAAACTTAACCGGCAGAAAATATTTATTTGAAAAAATCCCTAAGCCCCGGGGTCACAATTTCAGCAAAAATCTGACTTTTGGCAATTCACTCAAAAATGGTGCCAGAAGCTTGCAAATGATCCCCTGAAAGCTTTGGCGATGGAAACAGAAGGCTTTTTATCACAGGACAAGAAATCAGCCCTCAAAAACTTAACCGGCAGAAAATATTTTTTTGAAAAAATCCCTAAGCCCCGGGGTCACAATTTCAGCAAAAATCTGACTTTTGGCAATTCACTCAGAAATGGTGCCAGAAGCTTTGGCGATGGAAACAGAAGGCTTTTTATCACAGGAGAAGAAATCAGCCCTCAAAAACTTAACCGGCAGAAAATATTTTTTTGAAAAAATCCCTAAGCCCCAGGGTCACAATTTCAGCAAAAATCTGACTTTTGGCAATTCACTCAAAAATGGTGCCAGAAGCTTGCAAATGATCCCCTGAAAGCTTTGGCGATGGAAACAGAAGGCTTTTTATCACAGGACAAGAAATCAGCCCTCAAAAAGTAAACCGGCAGAATTTTTTTTTGAAAAATTCCCTAAGCCCTCGGGTCACAATTTCAGCAAAAATCTGACTTTTGGCAATTCACTCAAAAATGGTGCCAGAAGCTTGCAAATGATCCCCTGAAAGCTTTGGCCATGGAAACAGAAGGCTTTTTATCACAGGACAAGAAATCAGCCCTCAAAAACTTAACCGGCAGAAAATATTTATTTGAAAAAATCCCTAAGCCCCGGGGTCACAATTTCAGCAAAAATCTGACTTTTGGCAATTCACTCAAAAATGGTGCCAGAAGCTTGCAAATGATCCCCTGAAAGCTTTGGCGATGGAAACAGAAGGCTTTTTATCACAGGACAAGAAATCAGCCCTCAAAAACTTAACTGGCAGAAAATATTTTTTTGAAAAAATCCCTAAGCCCCGGGGTCACAATTTCATCAAAAATCTGACTTTTGGCAATTCACTCAAAAATGGTGCCAGAAGCTTGCAAATGATCCCCTGAAAGCTTTGGCGATGGAAACAGAAGGCTTTTTATCACAGGACAAGAAATCAGCCCTCAAAAACTTAACCGGCAGAAAATATTTTTTTGAAAAAATCCCTAAGCCCCGGGGTCACAATTTCAGCAAAAATCTGACTTTTGGCAATTCACTCAAAAATGGTGTCAGAAGCTTGCAAATGATCCCCTGAAAGCTTTGGCGATGGAAACAGAAGGCTTTTTATCACAGGACAAGAAATCAGCCCTCAAAAACTTAACCGGCAGAAAATATTTATTTGAAAAAATCCCTAAGCCCCGGGGTCACAATTTCAGCAAAAATCTGACTTTTGGCAATTCACTCAAAAATGGTGCCAGAAGCTTTGGCGATGGAAACAGAAGGCTTTTTATCACAGGACAAGAAATCAGCCCTCAAAAACTTAACCGGCAGAAAATATTTTTTTGAAAAAATCCCTAAGCCCCAGGGTCACAATTTCCTCAAAAATCTGACTTTTGGCAATTCACTCAAAAATGGTGCCAGAAGCTTGCAAATGATCCCCTGAAAGGTTTGGCGATGGAAACAGAAGGCTTTTTATCACAGGACAAGAAATCAGCCCTCAAAAACTTAACCGGCAGAAAATATTTTTTTGAAAAAATCCCTAAGCCCCAGGGTCACAATTTCAGCAAAAATCTGACTTTTGGCAATTCACTCAAAAATGGTGCCAGAAGCTTGCAAATGATCCCCTGAAAGCTTTGGCGATGGAAACAGAAGGCTTTTTATCACAGGACAACAAAACAGCCCTCAAAAACTTAACCGGCAGAAAATATTTTTTTGAAAAAATCCCTAAGCCCCGGGGTCACAATTTCAGCAAAAATCTGACTTTTGGCAATTCACTCAAAAATGGTGCCAGAAGCTTGCAAATGATCCCCTAAAGCTTTGGCGATGGAAACAGAAGGCTTTTTATCACAGGACAAGAAATCAGCCCTCAAAAACTAAACCGGCAGAAAATATTTTTTTGAAAAAATCCCTAAGCCCCACGGTCACAATTTCAGCAAAAATCTGACTTTTGGCAATTCACTCAAAAATGGTGCCAGAAGCTTGCAAATGATCCCCTGAAAGCTTTGGCGATGGAAACAGAAGGCTTTTTATCACAGGACAAGAAATCAGCCCTCAAAAACTTAACCGGCAGAAAATATTTTTTTGAAAAAATCCCTAAGCCCCGGGGTCACAATTTCAACAAAAATCTGACTTTTGGCAATTCACTCAAGAATGGTGCCAAAAGCTTGAAACTGCTCCCCTGAAAGCTTTGGCGATGGAAACAGAAGGCTTTTTATCACAGGACAAAAAATCAGCCCTCAAAAACTTAACCGGCAGAAAATATTTTTTTTAAATCTGACTTTTGGCAATTCACTCAAAAATGGTGCCAGAAGCTGGCAAATGATCCCCTGAAAGCTTTGGCGATGGAAACAGAAGGCTTTTTATCACAGGACAAGAAATCAGCCCTCAAAAACTTAACCGGCAGAAAATATTTTTTTGAAAAAATCCCTCAGCCCCGGGGTCACAATTTCAGCAAAAATCTGACTTTTGGCAATTCACTCAAAAATGGTGCCAGAAGCTTGCAAATGATCCCCTGAAAGCTTTGGCGATGGAAACAGAAGGCTTTTTATCACAGGACAAGAAATCAGCCCTCAAAAACTTAACCGGCAGAAAATATTTTTTTGAAAAAATCCCTAAGCCCCGGGGTCACAATTTCAGCAAAAATCTGACTTTTGGCAATTCACTCAAAAATGGTGCCAGAAGCTTTGGCGATGGAAACAGAAGGCTTTTTATCACAGGACAAGAAATCAGCCCTCAAAAACTTAACCGGCAGAAAATATTTTTTTGAAAAATTCCCTAAGCCCTCGGGTCACAATTTCAGCAAAAATCTGACTTTTGGCAATTCACTCAAAAATGGTGCCAGAAGCTTGCAAATGATCCCCTGAAAGCTTTGGCGATGGAAACAGAAGGCTTTTTATCACAGGACAAGAAATCAGCCCTCAAAAACTAAACCGGCAGATTTTTTTTTGAAAAATTCCCTAAGCCCCGGGGTCACAATTTCCTCAAAAATCTGACTTTTGGCAATTCACTCAAAAATGGTGCCAGAAGCTTGCAAATGATCCCCTGAAAGCTTTGGCGGTGGAAACAGAAGGCTTTTTATCACAGGACAAGAAATCAGCCCTCAAAAACTTAACCGGCAGAAAATATTTTTTTGAAAAAATCCCTAAGCCCCGGGGTCACAATTTCAGCAAAAATCTGACTTTTGGCAATTCACTCAAAAATGGTGCCAGAAGCTTGCAAATGATCCCCTGAAAGCTTTGGCGATGGAAACAGAAGGCTTTTTATCACAGGACAAGAAATCAGCCCTCAAAAACTTAACCGGCAGAAAATATTTTTTTGAAAAAATCCCTAAGCCCCGGGGTCACAATTTCAGCAAAAATCTGACTTTTGGCAATTCACTCAAAAATGGTGCCAGAAGCTTGCAAATGATCCCCTGAAAGCTTTGGCGATGGAAACAGAAGGCTTTTTATCACAGGACAAGAAATCAGCCCTCTAAAACTAAACCGGCAGAATTTTTTTTTGAAAAATTACCTAAGCCCTCGGGTCACAATTTCAGCAAAAATCTGACTTTTGGCAATTCACTCAAAAATGGTGCCAGAAGCTTGCAAATGATCCCCTGAAAGCTTTGGCGATGGAAACAGAAGGCTTTTTATCACAGGACAAGAAATCAGCCCTCAAAAACTTAACCGGCAGAAAATATTTATTTGAAAAAATCCCTAAGCCCCGGGGTCACAATTTCAGCAAAAATCTGACTTTTGG
Organism: Podarcis vaucheri; assembly: GCF_965113315.1. NCBI lineage: Eukaryota > Metazoa > Chordata > Lepidosauria > Squamata > Lacertidae > Podarcis > Podarcis vaucheri. Next base: position 1,301,595 of record NW_028118808.1, on the reverse strand, counting down.
CAATTCACTCAAAAATGGTGCCAGAAGCTTGCAAATGAGACCCTGAAAGCTTTGGCCATGGAAACAGAAGGCTTTTTATCACAGGACAAGAAATCAGCCCTCAAAAACTTAACCGGCAGAAAATATTTTTTTGAAAAAATCCCTAAGCCCCGGGGTCACAATTTCAGCAAAAATCTGACTTTTGGCAATTCACTCAAAAATGGTGCCAGAAGCTTGCAAATGATCCCCTGAAAGCTTTGGCGATGGAAACAGAAGGCTTTTTATCACAGGACAAGAAATCAGCCCTCAAAAACTAAACCGGCAGAATTTTTTTTTGAAAAATTCCCTAAGCCCTCGGGTCACAATTTCAGCAAAAATCTGACTTTTGGCAATTCACTCAAAAATGGTGCCAGAAGCTTGCAAATGATCCCCTGAAAGCTTTGGCGATGGAAACAGAAGGCTTTTTATCACAGGACAAGAAATCAGCCCTCAAAAACTTAACCGGCAGAAAATATTTATTTGAAAAAATCCCTAAGCCCCGGGGTCACAATTTCAGCAAAAATCTGACTTTTGGCAATTCACTCAAAAATGGTGCCAGAAGCTTGCAAATGAGACCCTGAAAGCTTTGGCCATGGAAACAGAAGGCTTTTTATCACAGGACAAGAAATCAGCCCTCAAAAACTTAACCGGCAGAAAATATTTATTTGAAAAAATCCCTAAGCCCCGGGGTCACAATTTCAGCAAAAATCTGACTTTTGGCAATTCACTCAAAAATGGTGCCAGAAGCTTTGGCGATGGAAACAGAAGGCTTTTTATCACAGGACAAGAAATCAGCCCTCAAAAACTTAACCGGCAGAAAATATTTTTTTGAAAAATTCCCTAAGCCCTCGGATCACAATATCAGCAAAAATCTGACTTTTGGCAATTCACTCAAAAATGGTGCCAGAAGCTTGCAAATGATCCCCTGAAAGCTTTGGCGATGGAAACAGAAGGCTTTTTATCACAGGACAAGAAATCAGCCCTCAAAAACTTAACCGGCAGAAAATATTTTTTTGAAAAAATCCCTAAGCCCCGGGGTCACAATTTCAGCAAAAATCTGACTTTTGGCAATTCACTCAAAAATGGTGCCAAAAGATTGAAAATGATCCCCTGAAAGGTTTGGCACTCGAAACAGAAGGCTTTTTATCACAGGACAAGAAATCAGCCCTCAAAAACTTAACCGGCAGAAAATATTTTTTTGAAAAAATCCCTAAGCCCTCGGGTCACAATTTCAGCAAAAATCTGACTTTTGGCAATTCACTCAAAAATGGTGCCAGAAGCTTGCAAATGAGACCCTGAAAGCTTTGGCCATGGAAACAGAAGGCTTTTTATCACAGGACAAGAAATCAGCCCTCAAAAACTTAAGCGGCAGAAAATATTTTTTTGAAAAAATCCCTAAGCCCCGGGGTCACAATTTCATCAAAAATCTGACTTTTGGCAATTCACTCAAAAATGGTGCCAGAAGCTTTGGCGATGGAAACAGAAGGCTTTTTATCACAGGACAAGAAATCAGCCCTCAAAAACTTAACCGGCAGAAAATATTTTTTTGAAAAATTCCCTAAGCCCTCGGGTCACAATTTCAGCAAAAATCTGACTTTTGGCAATTCACTCAAAAATGGTGCCAGAAGCTTGCAAATGATCCCCTGAAAGCTTTGGCAATGGAAACAGAAGGCTTTTTATCACAGGACAAGAAATCAGCCCTCAAAAACTTAACCGGCAGAAAATATTTTTTTGAAAAAATCCCTAAGCCCCGGGGTCACAATTTCAGCAAAAATCTGACTTTTGGCAATTCACTCAAAAATGGTGCCAAAAGATTGAAAATGATCCCCTGAAAGGTTTGGCACTCGAAACAGAAGGCTTTTTATCACAGGACAAGAAATCAGCCCTCAAAAACTTAACCGGCAGAAAATATTTTTTTGAAAAAATCCCTAAGCCCTCGGGTCACAATTTCAGCAAAAATCTGACTTTTGGCAATTCACTCAAAAATGGTGCCAGAAGCTTGCAAATGATCCCCTGAAAGCTTTGGCGATGGAAACAGAAGGCTTTTTATCACAGGACAACAAAACAGCCCTCAAAAACTTAACCGGCAGAAAATATTTTTTTGAAAAAATCCCTAAGCCCCGGGGTCACAATTTCAGCAAAAATCTGACTTTTGGCAATTCACTCAAAAATGGTGCCAGAAGCTTGCAAATGATCCCCTGAAAGCTTTGGCGATGGAAACAGAAGGCTTTTTATCACAGGACAAGAAATCAGCCCTCAAAAACTTAACCGGCAGAAAATATTTATTTGAAAAATTCCCTAAGCCCCGGGGTCACAATTTCCTCAAAAATCTGACTTTTGGCAATTCACTCAAAAATGGTGCCAGAAGCTTGCAAATGATCCCCTGAAAGGTTTGGCACTCGAAACAGATGGCTTTTTATCACAGGACAAGAAATCAGCCCTCAAAAACTTAACTGGCAGAAAATATTTTTTTGAAAAAATCCCTAAGCCCCAGGGTCACAATTTCAGCAAAAATCTGACTTTTGGCAATTCACTCAAAAATGGTGCCAGAAGCTTGCAAATGATCCCCTGAAAGCTTTGGCGATGGAAACAGAAGGCTTTTTATCACAGGACAACAAAACAGCCCTCAAAAACTTAACCGGCAGAAAATATTTTTTTGAAAAAATCCCTAAGCACCGGGGTCACAATTTCAGCAAAAATCTGACTTTTGGCAATTCACTCAAGAATGGTGCCAGAAGCTTGCAAATGATCCCCTGAAAGCTTTGGCGATGGAAACAGAAGGCTTTTTATCACAGGACAAGAAATCAGCCCTCAAAAACGTTACTGGCAGAAAATATTTTTTTTAAAAAAATCCCTAAGCCCCCGGGTCACAATTTCCGCAAAAATCTGACTTTTGGCCATTCACTCAAAAATGGTGCCAGAAGCTTGCAAATGATCCCCTGAAAGCTTTGGCCATGGAAACAGAAGGCTTTTTATCACAGGACAAGAAATCAGCCCTCAAAAACTTAAGCGGCAGAAAATACTTTTTTGAAAAAATCCCTAAGCCCCAGGGTCACAATTTCAGCAAAAATCTGACTTTTGGCAATTCACTCAAAAATGGTGCCAGAAGCTTGCAAATGATCCCCTGAAAGCTTTGGCCATGGAAACAGAAGGCTTTTTATCACAGGACAAGAAATCAGCCCTCAAAAACTTAAGCGGCAGAAAATATTTTTTTGAAAAAATCCCTAAGCCCCGGGGTCACAATTTCAGCAAAAATCTGACTTTTGGCAATTCACTCAAGAATGGTGCCAAAAGCTTGAAAATGCTCCCCTGAAAGCTTTGGCGATGGAAACATAAGGCTTTTTATCACAGGACAAGAAATCAGCCCTCAAAAACTTAACCGGCAGAAAATATTTTTTTGAAAAAATCCCTAAGCCCCGGGGTCACAATTTTAGCAAACATCTGACTTTTGGCAATTCACTCAAAAATGGTGCCAGAAGCTGGCAAATGATCCCCTGAAAGCTTTGGCGATGGAAACAGAAGGCTTTTTATCACAGGACAAGAAATCAGCCCTCAAAAACTTAACCGGCAGAAAATATTTTTTTGAAAAAATCCCTAAGCCCCGGGGTCACAATTTCAGCAAAAATCTGACTTTTGGCAATTCACTCAAAAATGGTGCAGGAAGCTTGCAAATGATCCCCTGAAAGCTTTGGCGATGGAAACAGAAGGCTTTTTATCACAGGACAAGAAATCAGCCCTCAAAAACTTAACCGGCAGAAAATATTTTTTTGAAAAAATCCCTAAGCCCAGCAAAAATCTGTCTTTTGGCAATTCACTCAAAAATGGTGCCAGAAGCTTGCAAATGATCCCCTGAAAGCTTTGGCGATGGAAACAGAAGGCTTTTTATCACAGGACAAGAAATCAGCCCTCAAAAACGTTACTGACAGAAAATATTTTTTTGAAAAAATCCCCAAGCCCCGGGGTCAAAATTTCAGCAAAAATCTGACTTTTGGCAACTCTCTCAAAAATGGTGCCAAAAGATTGAAAATGCTCTCCTGAAAGGTTTGGTACTCGAAACAGAAGTCTTTTTATCACAGGACAAGAAATCAGCCCTCAAAAATTTAACGGGAAGAAAATACTTTTTTGAAAAAATCCCTAAGCCCCGGGGTCACAATTTCAGCAAAAATCTGACTTTTGGCAATTCACTCAAAAATGGTGCCAAAAGATTGAAAATGCTCCCCTGAAAGGTTTGGCAATCGAAACAGAAGGCTTTTTATCACAGGACAAGAAATCAGCCCTCAAAAACTTAACGGGCAGAAAATACTTTTTTGAAAAAATCCCTAAGCCCCGGGGTCACAATTTCAGCAAAAATCTGACTTTTGGCAATTCACTCAAAAATGGTGCCAACCGGTTGTAAATTGTCACCTGAAAGCTTTGGCGATGGAAACAGAAGGCTTTTTATCACAGGACAAGAAATCAGCCCTCAAAAACTTAACCGGCAGAAAATACTTTTTTGAAAAAATCGCTAAGCCCCGGGGTCACAATTTCAGCAAAAATCTGACTTTTGGCAATTCACTCAAAAATGGTGCCAGAAGCTTGCAAATGATCCCCTGAAAGCTTTGGCGATGGAAACAGAAGGCTTTTTATCACAGGACAAGAAATCAGCCCTCAAAAACTTAACCGGCAGAAAATATTTATTTGAAAAATTCCCTAAGCCCCGGGGTCACAATTTCCTCAAAAATCTGACTTTTGGCAATTCACTCAAAAATGGTGCCAGAAGCTTGCAAATGATCCCCTGAAAGGTTTGGCACTCGAAACAGATGGCTTTTTATCACAGGACAAGAAATCAGCCCTCAAAAACTTAACCGGCAGAAAATATTTTTTTGAAAAAATCCCTAAGCCCCAGGGTCACAATTTCAGCAAAAATCTGACTTTTGGCAATTCACTCAAAAATGGTGCCAGAAGCTTGCAAATGATCCCCTGAAAGCTTTGGCGATGGAAACAGAAGGCTTTTTATCACAGGACAACAAAACAGCCCTCAAAAACTTAACCGGCATAAAATATTTTTTTGAAAAAATCCCTAAGCACCGGGGTCACAATTTCCGCAAAAATCTGACTTTTGGCCATTCACTCAAAAATGGTGCCAGAAGCTTGCAAATGATCCCCTGAAAGCTTTGGCCATGGAAACAGAAGGCTTTTTATCACAGGACAAGAAATCAGCCCTCAAAAACTTAAGCGGCAGAAAATATTTTTTTGAAAAAATCCCTAAGCCCCAGGGTCACAATTTCAGCAAAAATCTGACTTTTGGCAATTCACTCAAAAATGGTGCCAGAAGCTTGCAAATGATCCCCTGAAAGCTTTGGCGATGGAAACAGAAGGCTTTTTATCACAGGACAACAAAACAGCCCTCAAAAACTTAACCGGCAGGAAACATTTTTTTGAAAAAATCCCTAAGCACCGGGGTCACAATTTCAGCAAAAATCTGACTTTTGGCAATTCACTCAAGAATGGTGCCAGAAGCTTGCAAATGATCCCCTGAAAGCTTTGGCGATGGAAACAGAAGGCTTTTTATCACAGGACAAGAAATCAGCCCTCAAAAACTTAACCGGCAGAAAATATTTTTTTTAAAAAAATCCCTAAGCCCCCGGGTCACAATTTCCGCAAAAATCTGACTTTTGGCCATTCACTCAAAAATGGTGCCAGAAGCTTGCAAATGATCCCCTGAAAGCTTTGGCCATGGAAACAGAAGGCTTTTTATCACAGGACAAGAAATCAGCCCTCAAAAACTTAAGCGGCAGAAAATATTTTTTTGAAAAAATCCCTAAGCCCCGGGGTCACAATTTCAGCAAAAATCTGACTTTTGGCAATTCACTCAAGAATGGTGCCAAAAGCTTGAAAATGCTCCCCTGAAAGCTTTGGCGATGGAAACATAAGGCTTTTTATCACAGGACAAGAAATCAGCCCTCAAAAACTTAACCGGCAGAAAATATTTTTTTGAAAAAATCCCTAAGCCCCGGGGTCACAATTTTAGCAAACATCTGACTTTTGGCAATTCACTCAAAAATGGTGCCAGAAGCTGGCAAATGATCCCCTGAAAGCTTTGGCGATGGAAACAGAAGGCTTTTTATCACAGGACAAGAAATCAGCCCTCAAAAACTTAACCGGCAGAAAATATTTTTTTGAAAAAATCCCTAAGCCCCGGGGTCACAATTTCAGCAAAAATCTGACTTTTGGCAATTCACTCAAAAATGGTGCAGGAAGCTTGCAAATGATCCCCTGAAAGCTTTGGCGATGGAAACAGAAGGCTTTTTATCACAGGACAAGAAATCAGCCCTCAAAAACTTAACCGGCAGAAAATATTTTTTTGAAAAAATCCCTAAGCCCAGCAAAAATCTGTCTTTTGGCAATTCACTCAAAAATGGTGCCAGAAGCTTGCAAATGATCCCCTGAAAGCTTTGGCGATGGAAACAGAAGGCTTTTTATCACAGGACAAGAAATCAGCCCTCAAAAACGTTACTGACAGAAAATATTTTTTTGAAAAAATCCCCAAGCCCCGGGGTCACAATTTCAGCAAAAATCTGACTTTTGGCAACTCTCTCAAAAATGGTGCCAAAAGATTGAAAATGCTCTCCTGAAAGGTTTGGTACTCGAAACAGAAGTCTTTTTATCACAGGACAAGAAATCAGCCCTCAAAAATTTAACGGGAAGAAAATACTTTTTTGAAAAAATCCCTAAGCCCCGGGGTCACAATTTCAGCAAAAATCTGACTTTTGGCAATTCACTCAAAAATGGTGCCAAAAGATTGAAAATGCTCCCCTGAAAGGTTTGGCAATCGAAACAGAAGGCTTTTTATCACAGGACAAGAAATCAGCCCTCAAAAACTTAACGGGCAGAAAATACTTTTTTGAAAAAATCCCTAAGCCCCGGGGTCACAATTTCAGCAAAAATCTGACTTTTGGCAATTCACTCAAAAATGGTGCCAACCGGTTGTAAATTGTCACCTGAAAGCTTTGGCGATGGAAACAGAAGGCTTTTTATCACAGGACAAGAAATCAGCCCTCAAAAACTTAACCGGCAGAAAATACTTTTTTGAAAAAATCGCTAAGCCCCGGGGTCACAATTTCAGCAAAAATCTGACTTTTGGCAATTCACTCAAAAATGGTGCCAGAAGCTTGCAAATGATCCCCTGAAAGCTTTGGCGATGGAAACAGAAGGCTTTTTTTCACAGGACAAGAAATCAGCCCTCAAAAACGTAACCGGCAGAAAATATTTTTTTGAAAAAATCCCTAAGCCCCGGGGTCACAATTTCAGCAAAAATCTGACTTTTGGCAATTCACTCAAAAATGGTGCCAGAAGCTTGCAAATGATCCCCTGAAAGCTTTGGCGATGGAAACAGAAGGCTTTTTATCACAGGACAAGAAATCAGCCCTCAAAAACTAAACCGGCAGAATTTTTTTTTGAAAAATTCCCTAAGCCCTCGGGTCACAATTTCAGCAAAAATCTGACTTTTGGCAATTCACTCAAAAATGGTGCCAGAAGCTGGCAAATGATCCCCTGAAAGCTTTGGCGATGGAAACAGAAGGCTTTTTATCACAGGACAAGAAATCAGCCCTCAAAAACTTAACCGGCAGAAAATATTTTTTTGAAAAAATCCCTAAGCCCCGGGGTCACAATTTCAGCAAAAATCTGACTTTTGGCAATTCACTCAAAAATGGTGCAGGAAGCTTGCAAATGATCCCCTGAAAGCTTTGGCGATGGAAACAGAAGGCTTTTTATCACAGGACAAGAAATCAGCCCTCAAAAACTTAACCGGCAGAAAATATTTTTTTGAAAAAATCCCTAAGCCCAGCAAAAATCTGTCTTTTGGCAATTCACTCAAAAATGGTGCCAGAAGCTTGCAAATGATCCCCTGAAAGCTTTGGCGATGGAAACAGAAGGCTTTTTATCACAGGACAAGAAATCAGCCCTCAAAAACGTTACTGACAGAAAATATTTTTTTGAAAAAATCCCCAAGCCCCGGGGTCAAAATTTCAGCAAAAATCTGACTTTTGGCAACTCTCTCAAAAATGGTGCCAAAAGATTGAAAATGCTCTCCTGAAAGGTTTGGTACTCGAAACAGAAGTCTTTTTATCACAGGACAAGAAATCAGCCCTCAAAAATTTAACGGGAAGAAAATACTTTTTTGAAAAAATCCCTAAGCCCCGGGGTCACAATTTCAGCAAAAATCTGACTTTTGGCAATTCACTCAAAAATGGTGCCAAAAGATTGAAAATGCTCCCCTGAAAGGTTTGGCAATCGAAACAGAAGGCTTTTTATCACAGGACAAGAAATCAGCCCTCAAAAACTTAACGGGCAGAAAATACTTTTTTGAAAAAATCCCTAAGCCCCGGGGTCACAATTTCAGCAAAAATCTGACTTTTGGCAATTCACTCAAAAATGGTGCCAACCGGTTGTAAATTGTCACCTGAAAGCTTTGGCGATGGAAACAGAAGGCTTTTTATCACAGGACAAGAAATCAGCCCTCAAAAACTTAACCGGCAGAAAATACTTTTTTGAAAAAATCGCTAAGCCCCGGGGTCACAATTTCAGCAAAAATCTGACTTTTGGCAATTCACTCAAAAATGGTGCCAGAAGCTTGCAAATGATCCCCTGAAAGCTTTGGCGATGGAAACAGAAGGCTTTTTATCACAGGACAAGAAATCAGCCCTCAAAAACTTAACCGGCAGAAAATATTTATTTGAAAAATTCCCTAAGCCCCGGGGTCACAATTTCCTCAAAAATCTGACTTTTGGCAATTCACTCAAAAATGGTGCCAGAAGCTTGCAAATGATCCCCTGAAAGGTTTGGCACTCGAAACAGATGGCTTTTTATCACAGGACAAGAAATCAGCCCTCAAAAACTTAACCGGCAGAAAATATTTTTTTGAAAAAATCCCTAAGCCCCGGGGTCACAATTTCAGCAAAAATCTGACTTTTGGCAATTCACTCAAGAATGGTGCCAGAAGCTTGCAAATGATCCCCTGAAAGCTTTGGCGATGGAAACAGAAGGCTTTTTATCACAGGACAAGAAATCAGCCCTCAAAAACGTTACTGGCAGAAAATATTTTTTTTAAAAAAATCCCTAAGCCCCCGGGTCACAATTTCCGCAAAAATCTGACTTTTGGCCATTCACTCAAAAATGGTGCCAGAAGCTTGCAAATGATCCCCTGAAAGCTTTGGCCATGGAAACAGAAGGCTTTTTATCACAGGACAAGAAATCAGCCCTCAAAAACTTAAGCGGCAGAAAATATTTTTTTGAAAAAATCCCTAAGCCCCAGGGTCACAATTTCAGCAAAAATCTGACTTTTGGCAATTCACTCAAAAATGGTGCCAGAAGCTTGCAAATGATCCCCTGAAAGCTTTGGCGATGGAAACAGAAGGCTTTTTATCACAGGACAACAAAACAGCCCTCAAAAACTTAACCGGCAGAAAATATTTTTTTGAAAAAATCCCTAAGCACCGGGGTCACAATTTCAGCAAAAATCTGACTTTTGGCAATTCACTCAAGAATGGTGCCAGAAGCTTGCAAATGATCCCCTGAAAGCTTTGGCGATGGAAACAGAAGGCTTTTTATCACAGGACAAGAAATCAGCCCTCAAAAACTTAACCGGCAGAAAATATTTTTTTTAAAAAAATCCCTAAGCCCCCGGGTCACAATTTCCGCAAAAATCTGACTTTTGGCCATTCACTCAAAAATGGTGCCAGAAGCTTGCAAATGATCCCCTGAAAGCTTTGGCCATGGAAACAGAAGGCTTTTTATCACAGGACAAGAAATCAGCCCTCAAAAACTTAAGCGGCAGAAAATATTTTTTTGAAAAAATCCCTAAGCCCCGGGGTCACAATTTCAGCAAAAATCTGACTTTTGGCAATTCACTCAAGAATGGTGCCAAAAGCTTGAAAATGCTCCCCTGAAAGCTTTGGCGATGGAAACATAAGGCTTTTTATCACAGGACAAGAAATCAGCCCTCAAAAACTTAACCGGCAGAAAATATTTTTTTGAAAAAATCCCTAAGCCCCGGGGTCACAATTTTAGCAAACATCTGACTTTTGGCAATTCACTCAAAAATGGTGCCAGAAGCTGGCAAATGATCCCCTGAAAGCTTTGGCGATGGAAACAGAAGGCTTTTTATCACAGGACAAGAAATCAGCCCTCAAAAACTTAACCGGCAGAAAATATTTTTTTGAAAAAATCCCTAAGCCCCGGGGTCACAATTTCAGCAAAAATCTGACTTTTGGCAATTCACTCAAAAATGGTGCAGGAAGCTTGCAAATGATCCCCTGAAAGCTTTGGCGATGGAAACAGAAGGCTTTTTATCACAGGACAAGAAATCAGCCCTCAAAAACTTAACCGGCAGAAAATATTTTTTTGAAAAAATCCCTAAGCCCAGCAAAAATCTGTCTTTTGGCAATTCACTCAAAAATGGTGCCAGAAGCTTGCAAATGATCCCCTGAAAGCTTTGGCGATGGAAACAGAAGGCTTTTTATCACAGGACAAGAAATCAGCCCTCAAAAACGTTACTGACAGAAAATATTTTTTTGAAAAAATCCCCAAGCCCCGGGGTCACAATTTCAGCAAAAATCTGACTTTTGGCAACTCTCTCAAAAATGGTGCCAAAAGATTGAAAATGCTCTCCTGAAAGGTTTGGTACTCGAAACAGAAGTCTTTTTATCACAGGACAAGAAATCAGCCCTCAAAAATTTAACGGGAAGAAAATACTTTTTTGAAAAAATCCCTAAGCCCCGGGGTCACAATTTCAGCAAAAATCTGACTTTTGGCAATTCACTCAAAAATGGTGCCAAAAGATTGAAAATGCTCCCCTGAAAGGTTTGGCAATCGAAACAGAAGGCTTTTTATCACAGGACAAGAAATCAGCCCTCAAAAACTTAACGGGCAGAAAATACTTTTTTGAAAAAATCCCTAAGCCCCGGGGTCACAATTTCAGCAAAAATCTGACTTTTGGCAATTCACTCAAAAATGGTGCCAACCGGTTGTAAATTGTCACCTGAAAGCTTTGGCGATGGAAACAGAAGGCTTTTTATCACAGGACAAGAAATCAGCCCTCAAAAACTTAACCGGCAGAAAATACTTTTTTGAAAAAATCGCTAAGCCCCGGGGTCACAATTTCAGCAAAAATCTGACTTTTGGCAATTCACTCAAAAATGGTGCCAGAAGCTTGCAAATGATCCCCTGAAAGCTTTGGCGATGGAAACAGAAGGCTTTTTTTCACAGGACAAGAAATCAGCCCTCAAAAACGTAACCGGCAGAAAATATTTTTTTGAAAAAATCCCTAAGCCCCGGGGTCACAATTTCAGCAAAAATCTGACTTTTGGCAATTCACTCAAAAATGGTGCCAGAAGCTTGCAAATGATCCCCTGAAAGCTTTGGCGATGGAAACAGAAGGCTTTTTATCACAGGACAAGAAATCAGCCCTCAAAAACTTAACCGGCAGAAAATATTTTTTTGAAAAAATCCCTAAGCCCCGGGGTCACAATTTCAGCAAAAATCTGACTTTTGGCAATTCACTCAAAAATGGTGCCAGAAGCTTGCAAATGATCCCCTGAAAGCTTTGGCGATGGAAACAGAAGGCTTTTTATCACAGGACATGAAATCAGCCCTCAAAAACTTAACCGGCAGAAAATATTTTTTTTGAAAAAATCCCTAAGCCCTTGGGTCATAATTTCAGCAAAAATCTGACTTTTGGCAATTCATTCAAAAATGGTGCCAGACGCTTGCAAATGATCCCCTGAAAGCTTTGGCGATGGAAACAGAAGGCTTTTTATCACAGGACAAGAAATCAGCCCTCAAAAATTTAACCGGCAGAAAATATTTTTTTGAAAAAATCCCTAAGCCCCGGGGTCACAATTTCAGCAAAAATCTGACTTTTGGCAATTCTCTCAAAAATGGTGCCAAAAGATTGAAAATGCTCTCCTGAAAGCTTTGGCACTCGAAACAGAAGGCTTTTTATCACAGGACAAGAAATCAGCCCTCAAAAACTTAACGGGCAGAAAATACTTTTTTGAAAAAATCCCTAACCCGGGGTCCCAATTTCAGCAAAAATCTGACTTTTGGCAATTCACTCAAAAATGGTGCCAGAAGCTTGCAAATGATCCCCTGAAAGCTTTGGCGATGGAAACAGAAGGCTTTTTATCACAGGACAAGAAATCAGCCCTCAAAAACGTTACTGGCAGAAAATATTTTTTTGAAAAAATCCCTAAGCCCCGGGGTCACAATTTCAGCAAAAATCTGACTTTTGGCAATTCACTCAAAAATGGTGCCAGAAGCTTGCAAATGATCCCCTGAAAGCTTTGGCGATGGAAACAGAAGGCTTTTTATCACAGGAGAAGAAATCAGCCCTCAAAAACTTAACCGGCAGAAAATATTTTTTTGAAAAAATCCCTAAGCCCCGGGGTCACAATTTCAGCAAAAATCTGACTTTTGGCAATTCACTCAAAAATGGTGCTGGAAGCTTGCAAATGATCCCCTGAAAGCTTTGGCGATGGAAACAGAAGGCTTTTTATCACAGGACAAGAAATCAGCCCTCAAAAACTTAACCGGCAGAAAATATTTTTTTGAAAAAATCCCTAAGCCCCGGGGTCACAATTTCAGCAAAAATCTGACTTTTGGCAATTCACTCAAAAATGGTGCCAGAAGCTTGCAAATGATCCCCTGAAAGCTTTGGCGATGGAAACAGAAGGCTTTTTATCACAGGACAAGAAATCAGCCCTCAAAAACGTTACTGGCAGAAAATATTTTTTTGAAAAAATCCCAAAGCCCCGGGGTCACAATTTCAGCAAAAATGTGACTTTTGGCAATTCACTCAAAAATGGTGCCAGAAGCTTGCAAATGATCCCCTGAAATCTTTGGCGATGGAAACAGAAGGCTTTTTATCACAGGACAAGAAATCAGCCCTCAACAACTTAACCGGCGGAAAACATGTTTTTTGAAAAAATCTCTAAGCCCCGGGGTCACAATTTCAGCAAAAATGTGACTTTTGGCAATTCACTCAAAAATGGTGCCAGAAGTTTACAAATGATCCCCTGAAATCTTTGGCGATGGAAACAGAAGGCTTTTTATCACAGGACAAGAAATCAGCCCTCAACAACTTAACCGGCGGAAAACATTTTTTTGAAAAAATCTCTAAGCCCCGGGGTCACAATTTCAGAAAAAATCTGACTTTTGGCAATTCACTCAAAAATGGTGCCAGAATCTTGCAAATGATCCCCTGAAATCTTTGGCGATGGAAACAGAAGGCTTTTTATCACAGGACAAGAAATCAGCCCTCAAAAACTTAACGGGCAGAAAATCCTTTTTTGAAAAATCCCTAAGCCCCGGGGTCACAATTTCAGCAAAAATCTGACTTTTGGCAATTCACTCAAAAATGGTGCCAGAAGCTTGCAAATGATCCCCTGAAATCTTTGGCGATGGAAACAGAAGGCTTTTTATCACAGGACAAGAAATCAGCCCTCAAAAACTTAACCGGCAGAAAATATTTTTTTGAAAAAATCCCTAAGCCCCGGGGTCACAATTTCAGCAAAAATCTGACTTTTGGCAATTCACTCAAAAATGGTGCCAGAAGCTTGCAATTGATCGCCTGAAAGCTTTGGCGATGGAAACAGAAGGCTTTTTATCACAGGACAAGAAATCAGCCCTCAAAAACTTAACCGGCAGAAAATTTTTTTTTTGAAAAAATCCCTAAGCCCCGGGGTCACAATTTCAGCAAAAATCTGACTTGTGGCAATTCACTCAAAAATGGTGCCAGACGCTTGCAAATGATCCCCTGAAAGCTTTGGCGATGGAAACAGAAGGCTTTTTATCACAGGACAAGAAATCAGCCCTCAAAAACTTAACCGGCAGAAAATATGTTTTTGAAATATCCCTAAGCCCCGGGGTCACAATTTAAGCAAAAATCTGACTTTTGGCAATTCACTCAAAAATGGTGCCAGAAGCTTGCAAATGATCCCCTGAAAGTTTTGGCGATGGAAACAGAAGGCTTTTTATCACAGGACAAGAAATCAGCCCTCAAAAACTTAACCGGAAGAAAATATTTTTTTTGAAAAAATCCCTAAGCCCCGGGGTCACAATTTAAGCAAAAATCTGACTTTTGGCAATTCACTCAAAAATGGTGCCAGAAGCTTGCAAATGATCCCCTGAAAGCTTTGGCGATGGAAACAGAAGGCTTTTTATCACAGGACAAGAAATCAGCCCTCAAAAACTTAACCGGCAGAAAATATTTTTTTGAAAAAATCCCTTAGCCCCGGGGTCACAATTTCAGCAAAAATCTGAGTTTTGGCAATTCACTCAAAAATGGTGCCAGAAGCTTGCAAATGATCCCCTGAAAGCTTTGGCGATGGAAACAGAAGGCTTTTTATCACAGGACAAGAAATCAGCCCTCAAAAACGTAACCGGCAGAAAATATTTTTTTGAAAAAATCCCTAAACCCCGGGGTCACAATTTCAGCAAAAATCTAACTTTTGGGAATTCACTCAAAAATGGTGCCAGAAGCTTGCAAATGATCCCCTGAAAGCTTTGGCGATGGAAACAGAAGGCTTTTTATCACAGGACAAGAAATCAGCCCTCAAAAACTTAACCGGCAGAAAATATTTTTTTAAAAAAATCCCTAAGCCCCGGGGTCACAATTTCAGCAAAAATCTGACTTTTGGCAATTCACTCAAAAATGGTGCCAGAAGCTTGCAAATGATCCCCTGAAAGCTTTGGCGATGGAAACAGAAGGCTTTTTATCACAGGACAAGAAATCAGCCCTCAAAAACTTAACCGGCAGAAAATATGTTTTTGAAAAAATCCCTAAGCCCCGGGGTCACAATTTCAGCAAAAATCTGACTATTGGCAATTCACTCAAAAATAGTGCCAGAAGCTTGCAAATGATCCCCTGAAAGCTTTGGCACTTGAAACAGAAGGCTTTTTATCACAGGACAAGAAATCAGCCCTCAAAAACTTAACCGGCAGAAAATATTTTTTTGAAAAAATCCCTAAGCCCCGGGGTCACAATTTCAGCAAAAATCTGACTTTTGGCAATTCACTCAAAAATGGTGCCGGAAGCTTGCAAATGATCCCCTGAAAGCTTTGGCGATGGAAACAGAAGGCTTTTTATCACAGGACAAGAAATCAGCCCTCAAAAACTTAACCGGCAGAAAATATTTTTTTGAAAAAATCCCTAAGCCCCGGGGTCACAATTTCAGCAAAAATCTGACTTTTGGCAATTCACTCAAAAATGGTGCCGGAAGTTTGCAAATGATCCCCTGAAAGCTTTGGCGATGGAAACAGAAGGCTTTTTATCACAGGACAAGAAATCAGCCCTCAAAAACTTAACGGGCAGAAAATACTTTTTTGAAAAATCCCTAAGCCCCGGGGTCACAATTTCAGCAAAAATCTGACTTTTGGCAATTCACTCAAAAATGGTGCCAGAAGCTTGCAAATGATCCCCTGAAATCTTTGGCGATGGAAACAGAAGGCTTTTTATCACAGGACAAGAAATCAGCCCTCAAAAACTTAACCGGCAGAAAATATTTTTTTGAAAAAATCCCTAAGCCCCGGGGTCACAATTTCAGCAAAAATCTGACTTTTGGCAATTCACTCAAAAATGGTGCCAGAAGCTTGCAAATGATCCCCTGAAAGCTTTGGCGATGGAAACAGAAGGCTTTTTATCACAGGACAAGAAATCAGCCCTCAAAAACGTTACTGGCAGAAAATATTTTTTTGAAAAAATCCCTAAGCCCCGGGGTCACAATTTCAGCAAAAATCTGACTTTTGGCAATTCACTCAAAAATGGTGCCAGAAGCTTGCAAATGATCCCCTGAAAGCTTTGGCGATGGAAACAGAAGGCTTTTTATCACAGGACAAGAAATCAGCCCTCAAAAACTTAACCGGCAGAAAATATGTTTTTGAAAAAATCCCTAAACCCCGGGGTCACAATTTCAGCAAAAATCTGACTTTTGGCAATTCACTCAAAAATGGTGCCAGAAGCTTGCAAATGATCCGCTGAAAGCTTTGGCGATGGAAACAGAAGGCTTTTTATCACAGGACAAGAAATCAGCCCTCAAAAACTTAACCGGCAGAAAATATGTTTTTGAAAAAATCCCTAAGCCCCGGGGTCACAATTTCAGCAAAAATCTGACTATTGGCAATTCACTCAAAAATAGTGCCAGAAGCTTGCAAATGATCCCCTGAAAGCTTTGGCACTTGAAACAGAAGGCTTTTTATCACAGGACAAGAAATCAGCCCTCAAAAACTTAACCGGCAGAAAATATTTTTTTAAAAAAATCCCTAAGCCCCGGGGTCACAATTTCAGCAAAAATCTGACTTTTGGCAATTCACTCAAAAATGGTGCCAGAAGCTTGCAAATGATCCCCTGAAAGCTTTGGCGATGGAAACAGAAGGCTTTTTATCACAGGACAAGAAATCAGCCCTCAAAAACTTAACCGGCAGAAAATATTTTTTTGAAAAAATCCCTAAGCCCCGGGGTCACAATTTCAGCAAAAATCTGACTATTGGCAATTCACTCAAAAATAGTGCCAGAAGCTTGCAAATGATCCCCTGAAAGCTTTGGCACTTGAAACAGAAGGCTTTTTATCACAGGACAAGAAATCAGCCCTCAAAAACTTAACCGGCAGAAAATATTTTTTTGAAAAAATCCCTAAGCCCCGGGGTCACAATTTCAGCAAAAATCTGACTATTGGCAATTCACTCAAAAATAGTGCCAGAAGCTTGCAAATGATCCCCTGAAAGCTTTGGCACTTGAAACAGAAGGCTTTTTATCACAGGACAAGAAATCAGCCCTCAAAAACTTAACCGGCAGAAAATATTTTTTTGAAAAAATCCCTAAGCCCCGGGGTCACAATTTCAGCAAAAATCTGACTTTTGGCAATTCACTCAAAAATGGTGCCGGAAGCTTGCAAATGATCCCCTGAAAGCTTTGGCGATGGAAACAGAAGGCTTTTTATCACAGGACAAGAAATCAGCCCTCAAAAACTTAACCGGCAGAAAATATTTTTTTGAAAAAATCCCTAAGCCCCGGGGTCACAATTTCAGCAAAAATCTGACTTTTGGCAATTCACTCAAAAATGGTGCCGGAAGTTTGCAAATGATCCCCTGAAAGCTTTGGCGATGGAAACAGAAGGCTTTTTATCACAGGACAAGAAATCAGCCCTCAAAAACTTAACGGGCAGAAAATACTTTTTTGAAAAATCCCTAAGCCCCGGGGTCACAATTTCAGCAAAAATCTGACTTTTGGCAATTCACTCAAAAATGGTGCCAGAAGCTTGCAAATGATCCCCTGAAATCTTTGGCGATGGAAACAGAAGGCTTTTTATCACAGGACAAGAAATCAGCCCTCAAAAACTTAACCGGCAGAAAATATTTTTTTGAAAAAATCCCTAAGCCCCGGGGTCACAATTTCAGCAAAAATCTGACTTTTGGCAATTCACTCAAAAATGGTGCCAGAAGCTTGCAAATGATCCCCTGAAAGCTTTGGCGATGGAAACAGAAGGCTTTTTATCACAGGACAAGAAATCAGCCCTCAAAAACGTTACTGGCAGAAAATATTTTTTTGAAAAAATCCCTAAGCCCCGGGGTCACAATTTCAGCAAAAATCTGACTTTTGGCAATTCACTCAAAAATGGTGCCAGAAGCTTGCAAATGATCCCCTGAAAGCTTTGGCGATGGAAACAGAAGGCTTTTTATCACAGGACAAGAAATCAGCCCTCAAAAACTTAACCGGCAGAAAATATGTTTTTGAAAAAATCCCTAAACCCCGGGGTCACAATTTCAGCAAAAATCTGACTTTTGGCAATTCACTCAAAAATGGTGCCAGAAGCTTGCAAATGATCCCCTGAAAGCTTTGGCGATGGAAACAGAAGGCTTTTTATCACAGGACAAGAAATCAGCCCTCAAAAACTTAACCGGCAGAAAATATTTTTTTGAAAAAATCCCTAAGCCCCGGGGTCACAATTTCAGCAAAAATCTGACTTTTGGCAATTCACTCAAAAATGGTGCCGGAAGCTTGCAAATGATCCCCTGAAAGCTTTGGCGATGGAAACAGAAGGCTTTTTATCACAGGACAAGAAATCAGCCCTCAAAAACTTAACCGGCAGAAAATATTTTTTTGAAAAAATCCCTAAGCCCCGGGGTCACAATTTCAGCAAAAATCTGACTTTTGGCAATTCACTCAAAAATGGTGCCAGAAGCTTGCAAATGATCCCCTGAAATCTTTGGCGATGGAAACAGAAGGCTTTTTATCACAGGACAAGAAATCAGCCCTCAAAAACTTAACCGGCAGAAAATATTTTTTTGAAAAAATCCCTAAGCCCCGGGGTCACAATTTCAGCAAAAATCTGACTTTTGACAATTCACTCAAAAATGGTGCCAGAAGTTTACAAATGATCCCCTGAAATCTTTGGCGATGGAAACAGAAGGCTTTTTATCACAGGACAAGAAATCAGCCCTCAACAACTTAACCGTTGGAAAAGATTTTTTTGAAACAATCTCTAAGCCCCGGGGTCACAATTTCAGAAAAAATCTGACTTTTGGCAATTCACTCAAAAATGGCGCCAGAAGCTTCCAAATGATCCCCTGAAAACTATGGCGATGGAAACAGACGGCTTTTTATCACAGGACAAGAAATCAGCCCTCAACAACTTAACCGGCGAAAAAGATTTTTTTGAAAAAATCTCTAAGCCCCGGGGTCACAATTTCAGCAAAAATCTGACTTTTGGCAATTCACTCAAAAATGGTGCCAAATGGTTGCAAATGCTCCCCTGAAAGCTTTGGCGATGGAAACAGAAGGCTTTTTATCACAGGACAAGTAATCAGCCCTCAACAGCTTAACCGGCGGAAAATATTTTTTTGAAAAAATCTCTAAGCCCCGGGGTCACAATTTCAGCAAAAATCTGACTTTTGGCAATTCACTCAAAAATGGTGCCAGAAGCTTGCAAATGATCCCCTGAAAGCTTTCGCAGTCGAAACAGAAGGCTTTTTATTACAGGACAAGAAATTAGCCCTCAACAACTTAACTGGCTGAAAATATTTTTTTGGAAAAATCTCTAAGCCCCGGGGTCACAATTTCAGAAAAAAATCTGACTTTGGGCAATTCACTCAAAAATGCTGCCAGAATCTTGCAAATGATCCCCTGAAATCTTTGGCGATGGAAACAGAAGGCTTTTTATCACAGGACAAGAAATCAGCCCTCAACAACTTAACCGGTGGAAAAGATTTTTTTGAAAAAATCCCTAAGCCCCGGGGTCACAATTTCAAAAAAAAATCTGACTTTTGGCAATTCACTCAAAAATGGTGCCAACTGGTTGCAATTGATCCCCTGAAAGCTTTGGCGATGGAAACAGAAGGCTTTTTATCACAGGGCAAGAAATCAGCCCTCAACAACTTAACCGGTGGAAAAGATTTTTTTGAAGAAATCCCTAAGCCCTGGGGTCACAATTTCAGAAAATATCTGACTTTTGGCAATTCACTCAAAAATGGTGCCAAAAGCTTGCAAATGATCCCCTGAAATCTTTGGCGATGGAAACAGAAGGCTTTTTATCACAGGACAAGAAATCAGCCCTCAACAACTAAACCGGCGGAAAACATTTGTTTGAAAAAATCTCTAAGCCCCGGGGTCACAATTTCAGAAAAAAATCTGACTTTGGGCAATTCACTCAAAAATGCTGCCAGAATCTTGCAAATGATCCCCTGAAATCTTTGGCGATGGAAACAGAAGGCTTTTTATCACAGGACAAGAAATCAGCCCTCAAAAACTTAACCGGCGGAAAATATTTTTTTGAAAAAATCCCTAAGTCCCGGTGTCACAATTTCAGCAAAAATCTGACTTTTGGCAATTCACTCAAAAATGGTGCCAGAAGCTTGCAAATGATCCCCTGAAAGCTTTGGCGATGGAAACAGAAGGCTTTTTATCACAGGACAAGAAATCAGCCCTCAAAAACGTTACTGGCAGAAAATATTTTTTTGAAAAAATCCCTAAGCCCCGGGGTCACAATTTCAGCAAAAATGTGACTTTTGGCAATTCACTCAAAAATGGTGCCAGAAGCTTGCAAATGATCCCCTGAAATCTTTGGCGATGGAAACAGAAGGCTTTTTATCACAGGACAAGAAATCAGCCCTCAACAACTTAACCGGCGGAAAACATGTTTTTTGAAAAAATCTCTAAGCCCCGGGGTCACAATTTCAGCAAAAATGTGACTTTTGGCAATTCACTCAAAAATGGTGCCAGAAGTTGACAAATGATCCCCTGAAATCTTTGGCGATGGAAACAGAAGGCTTTTTATCACAGGAGAAGAAATCAGCCCTCAACAACTTAACCGGCGGAAAACATTTTTTTGAAAAAATCTCTAAGCCCCGGGGTCACAATTTCAGAAAAAATCTGACTTTTGGCAATTCACTCAAAAATGGTGCCAGAATCTTGCAAATGATCCCCTGAAATCTTTGGCGATGGAAACAGAAGGCTTTTTATCACAGGACAAGAAATCAGCCCTCAAAAACTTAACGGGCAGAAAATACTTTTTTGAAAAATCCCTAAGCCCCGGGGTCACAATTTCAGCAAAAATCTGACTTTTTGCAATTCACTCAAAAATGGTGCCAGAAGCTTGCAAATGATCCCCTGAAATCTTTGGCGATGGAAACAGAAGGCTTTTTATCACAGGACAAGAAATCAGCCCTCAAAAACTTAACCGGCAGAAAATATTTTTTTGAAAAAATCCCTAAGCCCCGGGGTCACAATTTCAGCAAAAATCTGACTTTTGGCAATTCACTCAAAAATGGTGCCAGAAGCTTGCAATTGATCGCCTGAAAGCTTTGGCGATGGAAACAGAAGGCTTTTTATCACAGGACAAGAAATCAGCCCTCAAAAACTTAACCGGCAGAAAATTTTTTTTTTGAAAAAATCCCTAAGCCCCGGGGTCACAATTTCAGCAAAAATCTGACTTTTGGCAATTCACTCAAAAATGGTGCCAGACGCTTGCAAATGATCCCCTGAAAGCTTTGGCGATGGAAACAGAAGGCTTTTTATCACAGGACAAGAAATCAGCCCTCAAAAACTTAACCGGCAGAAAATATGTTTTTGAAATATCCCTAAGCCCCGGGGTCACAATTTAAGCAAAAATCTGACTTTTGGCAATTCACTCAAAAATGGTGCCAGAAGCTTGCAAATGATCCCCTGAAAGTTTTGGCGATGGAAACAGAAGGCTTTTTATCACAGGACAAGAAATCAGCCCTCAAAAACTTAACCGGCGGAAAATATTTTTTTTGAAAAAATCCCTAAGCCCCGGGGTCACAATTTCAGCAAAAATCTGACTTTTGGCAATTCACTCAAAAATGGTGCCAGAAGCTTGCAAATGATCCCCTGAAAGCTTTGGAGATGGAAACAGAAGGCTTTTTATCACAGGACAAGAAATCAGCCCTCAAAAACTTAACCGGCAGAAAATATTTTTTTGAAAAAATCCCTTAGCCCCGGGGTCACAATTTCAGCAAAAATCTGAGTTTTGGCAATTCACTCAAAAATGGTGCCAGAAGCTTGCAAATGATCCCCTGAAAGCTTTGGCGATGGAAACAGAAGGCTTTTTATCACAGGACAAGAAATCAGCTCTCAAAAACGTAACCGGCAGAAAATATTTTTTTGAAAAAATCCCTAAACCCCGGGGTCACAATTTCAGCAAAAATCTGACTTTTGGCAATTCACTCAAAAATGGTGCCAGAAGCTTGCAAATGATCCCCTGAAAGCTTTGGCGATGGAAACAGAAGGCTTTTTATCACAGGACAAGAAATCAGCCCTCAAAAACTTAACCGGCAGAAAATATTTTTTTTAAAAAATCCCTAAGCCCCGGGGTCACAATTTCAGCAAAAATCTGACTTTTGGCAATTCACTCAAAAATGGTGCCAGAAGCTTGCAAATGATCCCTTGAAAGCTTTGGCGATGGAAACAGAAGGCTTTTTATCACAGGACAAGAAATCAGCCCTCAAAAACTTAACCGGCAGAAAATATGTTTTTGAAAAAATCCCTAAGCCCCGGGGTCACAATTTCAGCAAAAATGTGACTTTTGGCAATTCACTCAAAAATGGTGCCAGAAGTTTACAAATGATCCCCTGAAATCTTTGGCGATGGAAACAGAAGGCTTTTTATCACAGGACAAGAAATCAGCCCTCAACAACTTAACCGGCGGAAAACATTTTTTTGAAAAAATCTCTAAGCCCCGGGGTCACAATTTCAGAAAAAATCTGACTTTTGGCAATTCACTCAAAAATGGTGCCAGAATCTTGCAAATGATCCCCTGAAATCTTTGGCGATGGAAACAGAAGGCTTTTTATCACAGGACAAGAAATCAGCCCTCAAAAACTTAACGGGCAGAAAATACTTTTTTGAAAAATCCCTAAGCCCCGGGGTCACAATTTCAGCAAAAATCTGACTTTTGGCAATTCACTCAAAAATGGTGCCAGAAGCTTGCAAATGATCCCCTGAAATCTTTGGCGATGGAAACAGAAGGCTTTTTATCACAGGACAAGAAATCAGCCCTCAAAAACTTAACCGGCAGAAAATATTTTTTTGAAAAAATCCCTAAGCCCCGGGGTCACAATTTCAGCAAAAATCTGACTTTTGGCAATTCACTCAAAAATGGTGCCAGAAGCTTGCAATTGATCGCCTGAAAGCTTTGGCGATGGAAACAGAAGGCTTTTTATCACAGGACAAGAAATCAGCCCTCAAAAACTTAACCGGCAGAAAATATGTTTTTGAAATATCCCTAAGCCCCGGGGTCACAATTTAAGCCAAAATCTGACTTTTGGCAATTCACTCAAAAATGGTGCCAGAAGCTTGCAAATGATCCCCTGAAAGTTTTGGCGATGGAAACAGAAGGCTTTTTATCACAGGACAAGAAATCAGCCCTCAAAAACTTAACCGGCGGAAAATATTTTTTTCGAAAAAATCCCTAAGCCCCGGGGTCACAATTTCAGCAAAAATCTGAGTTTTGGCAATTCACTCAAAAATGGTGCCAGAAGCTTGCAAATGATCCCCTGAAAGCTTTGGCGATGGAAACAGAAGGCTTTTTATCACAGGACAAGAAATCAGCCCTCAAAAACTTAACCGGCAGAAAATATTTTTTTTAAAAAATCCCTAAGCCCCGGGGTCACAATTTCAGCAAAAATCTGACTTTTGGCAATTCACTCAAAAATGGTGCCAGAAGCTTGCAAATGATCCCTTGAAAGCTTTGGCGATGGAAACAGAAGGCTTTTTATCACAGGACAAGAAATCAGCCCTCAAAAACTTAACCGGCAGAAAATATGTTTTTGAAAAAATCCCTAAGCCCCGGGGTCACAATTTCAGCAAAAATGTGACTTTTGGCAATTCACTCAAAAATGGTGCCAGAAGTTTACAAATGATCCCCTGAAATCTTTGGCGATGAAAACAGAAGGCTTTTTATCACAGGACAAGAAATCAGCCCTCAACAACTTAACCGGCGGAAAACATTTTTTTGAAAAAATCTCTAAGCCCCGGGGTCACAATTTCAGAAAAAATCTGACTTTTGGCAATTCACTCAAAAATGGTGCCAGAATCTTGCAAATGATCCCCTGAAATCTTTGGCGATGGAAACAGAAGGCTTTTTATCACAGGACAAGAAATCAGCCCTCAAAAACTTAACGGGCAGAAAATACTTTTTTGAAAAATCCCTAAGCCCCGGGGTCACAATTTCAGCAAAAATCTGACTTTTGGCAATTCACTCAAAAATGGTGCCAGAAGCTTGCAAATGATCCCCTGAAATCTTTGGCGATGGAAACAGAAGGCTTTTTATCACAGGACAAGAAATCAGCCCTCAAAAACTTAACCGGCAGAAAATATTTTTTTGAAAAAATCCCTAAGCCCCGGGGTCACAATTTCAGCAAAAATCTGACTTTTGGCAATTCACTCAAAAATGGTGCCAGAAGCTTGCAATTGATCGCCTGAAAGCTTTGGCGATGGAAACAGAAGGCTTTTTATCACAGGACAAGAAATCAGCCCTCAAAAACTTAACCGGCAGAAAATATGTTTTTGAAATATCCCTAAGCCCCGGGGTCACAATTTAAGCCAAAATCTGACTTTTGGCAATTCACTCAAAAATGGTGCCAGAAGCTTGCAAATGATCCCCTGAAAGTTTTGGCGATGGAAACAGAAGGCTTTTTATCACAGGACAAGAAATCAGCCCTCAAAAACTTAACCGGCGGAAAATATTTTTTTCGAAAAAATCCCTAAGCCCCGGGGTCACAATTTCAGCAAAAATCTGAGTTTTGGCAATTCACTCAAAAATGGTGCCAGAAGCTTGCAAATGATCCCCTGAAAGCTTTGGCGATGGAAACAGAAGGCTTTTTATCACAGGACAAGAAATCAGCCCTCAAAAACTTAACCGGCAGAAAATATTTTTTTAAAAAAATCCCTAAGCCCCGGGGTCACAATTTCAGCAAAAATCTGACTTTTGGCAATTCACTCAAAAATGGTGCCAGAAGCTTGCAAATGATCCCCTGAAAGCTTTGGCGATGGAAACAGAAGGCTTTTTATCACAGGACAAGAAATCAGCCCGCAAAAACTTAACCGGCAGAAAATATGTTTTTGAAAAAATCCCTAAGCCCCGGGGTCACAATTTCAGCAAAAATGTGACTTTTGGCAATTCACTCAAAAATGGTGCCAGAAGTTTACAAATGATCCCCTGAAATCTTTGGCGATGGAAACAGAAGGCTTTTTATCACAGGACAAGAAATCAGCCCTCAACAACTTAACCGGCGGAAAACATTTTTTTTAAAAAATCTCTAAGCCCCGGGGTCACAATTTCAGAAAAAATCTGACTTTTGGCAATTCACTCAAAAATGGTGCCAGAATCTTGCAAATGATCCCCTGAAATCTTTGGCGATGGAAACAGAAGGCTTTTTATCACAGGACAAGAAATCAGCCCTCAAAAACTTAACGGGCAGAAAATACTTTTTTGAAAAATCCCTAAGCCCCGGGGTCACAATTTCAGCAAAAATCTGACTTTTGGCAATTCACTCAAAAATGGTGCCAGAAGCTTGCAATTGATCGCCTGAAAGCTTTGGCGATGGAAACAGAAGGCTTTTTATCACAGGACAAGAAATCAGCCCTCAAAAACTTAACCGGCAGAAAATATGTTTTTGAAATATCCCTAAGCCCCGGGGTCACAATTTAAGCAAAAATCTGACTTTTGGCAATTCACTCAAAAATGGTGCCAGAAGCTTGCAAATGATCCCCTGAAAGTTTTGGCGATGGAAACAGAAGGCTTTTTATCACAGGACAAGAAATCAGCCCTCAAAAACTTAACCGGCGGAAAATATTTTTTTCGAAAAAATCCCTAAGCCCCGGGGTCACAATTTCAGCAAAAATCTGACTTTTGGCAATTCACTCAAAAATGGTGCCAGAAGCTTGCAAATGATCCCCTGAAAGCTTTGGCGATGGAAACAGAAGGCTTTTTATCACAGGACAAGAAATCAGCCCTCAAAAACTTAACCGGCAGAAAATATTTTTTTGAAAAAATCCCTTAGCCCCGGGGTCACAATTTCAGCAAAAATCTGAGTTTTGGCAATTCACTCAAAAATGGTGCCAGAAGCTTGCAAATGATCCCCTGAAAGCTTTGGCGATGGAAACAGAAGGCTTTTTATCACAGGACAAGAAATCAGCCCTCAAAAACGTAACCGGCAGAAAATATTTTTTTGAAAAAATCCCTAAGCCCCGGGGTCACAATTTCAGCAAAAATCTGACTTTTGGCAATTCACTCAAAAATGGTGCCAGAAGCTTGCAAATGATCCCCTGAAATCTTTGGCGATGGAAACAGAAGGCTTTTTATCACAGGACAAGAAATCAGCCCTCAAAAACTTAACCGGCAGAAAATATTTTTTTGAAAAAATCCCTAAGCCCCGGGGTCACAATTTCAGCAAAAATCTGACTTTTGGCAATTCACTCAAAAATGGTGCCAGAAGCTTGCAATTGATCGCCTGAAAGCTTTGGCGATGGAAACAGAAGGCTTTTTATCACAGGACAAGAAATCAGCCCTCAAAAACTTAACCGGCAGAAATTTTTTTTTTTAAAAAAATCCCTAAGCCCCGGGGTCACAATTTCAGCAAAAATCTGACTTTTGGCAATTCACTCAAAAATGGCGCCAGAAGCTTCCAAATGATCCCCTGAAAACTATGGCGATGGAAACAGAAGGCTTTTTATCACAGGACAAGAAATCAGCCCTCAACAACTTAACCGGTGGAAAAGATATTTTTGAAAAAATCCCTAAGCCCCGGGGTCACAATTTCAAAAAAAAATCTGACTTTTGGCAATTCACTCAAAAATGGTGCCAACTGGTTGCAATTGATCCCCTGAAAGCTTTGGCGATGGAAACAGAAGGCTTTTTATCACAGGGCAAGAAATCAGCCCTCAACAACTTAACCGATGGAAAAGATTTTTTTGAAGAAATCCCTAAGCCCTGGGGTCACAATTTCAGAAAAAATCTGACTTTTGGCAATTCACTCAAAAATGGTGCCAGAAGTTTACAAATGATCCCCTGAAATCTTTGGCGATGGAAACAGAAGGCTTTTTATCACAGGACAAGAAATCAGCCCTCAAAAACTTAACGGGCAGAAAATACTTTTTTGAAAAATCCCTAAGCCCCGGGGTCACAATTTCAGCAAAAATCTGACTTTTGGCAATTCACTCAAAAATGGTGCCAGAAGCTTGCAAATGATCCCCTGAAATCTTTGGCGATGGAAACAGAAGGCTTTTTATCACAGGACAAGAAATCAGCCCTCAAAAACTTAACCGGCAGAAAATATTTTTTTGAAAAAATCCCTAAGCCCCGGGGTCACAATTTCAGCAAAAATCTGACTTTTGGCAATTCACTCAAAAATGGTGCCAGAAGCTTGCAATTGATCGCCTGAAAGCTTTGGCGATGGAAACAGAAGGCTTTTTATCACAGGACAAGAAATCAGCCCTCAAAAACTTAACCGGCAGAAAATATGTTTTTGAAATATCCCTAAGCCCCGGGGTCACAATTTAAGCAAAAATCTGACTTTTGGCAATTCACTCAAAAATGGTGCCAGAAGCTTGCAAATGATCCCCTGAAAGTTTTGGCGATGGAAACAGAAGGCTTTTTATCACAGGACAAGAAATCAGCCCTCAAAAACTTAACCGGCGGAAAATATTTTTTTCGAAAAAATCCCTAAGCCCCGGGGTCACAATTTCAGCAAAAATCTGACTTTTGGCAATTCACTCAAGAATGGTGCCAGAAGCTTGCAAATGATCCCCTGAAAGCTTTGGCGATGGAAACAGAAGGCTTTTTATCACAGGACAAGAAATCAGCCCTGAAAAACTTAACCGGCAGAAAATATTTTTTTGAAAAAATCCCTTAGCCCCGGGGTCACAATTTCAGCAAAAATCTGAGTTTTGGCAATTCACTCAAAAATGGTGCCAGAAGCTTGCAAATGATCCCCTGAAAGCTTTGGCGATGGAAACAGAAGGCTTTTTATCACAGGACAAGAAATCAGCCCTCAAAAACGTAACCGGCAGAAAATATTTTTTTGAAAAAATCCCTAAACCCCGGGGTCACAATTTCAGCAAAAATCTGACTTTTGGCAATTCACTCAAAAATGGTGCCAGAAGCTTGCAAATGATCCCCTGAAATCTTTGGCGATGGAAACAGAAGGCTTTTTATCACAGGACAAGAAATCAGCCCTCAAAAACTTAACGGGCAGAAAATACTTTTTTGAAAAATCCCTAAGCCCCGGGGTCACAATTTCAGCAAAAATCTGACTTTTGGCAATTCACTCAAAAATGGTGCCAGAAGCTTGCAAATGATCCCCTGAAATCTTTGGCGATGGAAACAGAAGGCTTTTTATCACAGGACAAGAAATCAGCCCTCAAAAACTTAACCGGCAGAAAATATTTTTTTGAAAAAATCCCTAAGCCCCGGGGTCACAATTTCAGCAAAAATCTGACTTTTGGCAATTCACTCAAAAATGGTGCCAGAAGCTTGCAATTGATCGCCTGAAAGCTTTGGCGATGGAAACAGAAGGCTTTTTATCACAGGACAAGAAATCAGCCCTCAAAAACTTAACCGGCAGAAATTTTTTTTTTTGAAAAAATCCCTAAGCCCCGGGGTCACAATTTCAGCAAAAATCTGACTTTTGGCAATTCACTCAAAAATGGCGCCAGAAGCTTCCAAATGATCCCCTGAAAACTATGGCGATGGAAACAGACGGCTTTTTATCACAGGACAAGAAATCAGCCCTCAACAACTTAACCGGCGAAAAAGATTTTTTTGAAAAAATCTCTAAGCCCCGGGGTCACAATTTCAGCAAAAATCTGACTTTTGGCAATTCACTCAAAAATGGTGCCAAATGGTTGCAAATGCTCCCCTGAAAGCTTTGGCGATGGAAACAGAAGGCTTTTTGTCACAGGACAAGTAATCAGCCCTCAACAGCTTAACCGGCGGAAAATATTTTTTTGAAAAAATCTCTAAGCCCCGGGGTCACAATTTCAGCAAAAATCTGACTTTTGGCAATTCACTCAAAAATGGTGCCAGAAGCTTGCAAATGATCCCCTGAAAGCTTTCGCAGTCGAAACAGAAGGCTTTTTATTACAGGACAAGAAATTAGCCCTCAACAACTTAACTGGCTGAAAATATTTTTTTGGAAAAATCTCTAAGACCCGGGGTCACAATTTGAGAAAAAATCTGACCTTTGGCAATTCACTCAAAAAAGGTGCCAAAAGCTTGCAAATGATCCCCTGAAAACTTTGGCGATGGAAACAGAAGGCTTTTTATCACAGGACAAGAAATCAGCCCTCAACAACTTAACCGGTGGAAAAGATTTTTTTGAAAAAATCCCTAAGCCCCGGGGTCACAATTTCAAAAAAAAATCTGACTTTTGGCAATTCACTCAAAAATGGTGCCAACTGGTTGCAATTGATCCCCTGAAAGCTTTGGCGATGGAAACAGAAGGCTTTTTATCACAGGGCAAGAAATCAGCCCTCAACAACTTAACCGATGGAAAAGATTTTTTTGAAGAAATCCCTAAGCCCTGGGGTCACAATTTCAGAAAAAATCTGACTTTTGGCAATTCACTCAAAAATGGTGCCAGAAGTTTACAAATGATCCCCTGAAATCTTTGGCGATGGAAACAGAAGGCTTTTTATCACAGGACAAGAAATCAGCCCTCAACAACTTAACCGGCGGAAAACATTTGTTTGAAAAAATCTCTAAGCCCCGGGGTCACAATTTCAGCAAAAATCTGACTTTTGGCAATTCACTCAAAAATGGTGCCAGAAGCTTGCAAATGATCCCCTGAAAGCTTTGTTGATGGAAACAGAAGGCTTTTTATCACAGGACAAGAAATCAGCCCTCAAAAACGTTACTGGCAGAAAATATTTTTTTGAAAAAATCCCTAAGCCCCGGGGTCACAATTTCAGCAAAAATGTGACTTTTGGCAATTCACTCAAAAATGGTGCCAGAAGCTTGCAAATGATCCCCTGAAATCTTTGGCGATGGAAACAGAAGGCTTTTTATCACAGGACAAGAAATCAGCCCTCAACAACTTAACCGGCGGAAAACATGTTTTTTGAAAAAATCTCTAAGCCCCGGGGTCACAATTTCAGCAAAAATGTGACTTTTGGCAATTCACTCAAAAATGGTGCCAGAAGTTTACAAATGATCCCCTGAAATCTTTGGCGATGGAAACAGAAGGCTTTTTATCACAGGAGAAGAAATCAGCCCTCAAAAACTTAACCGGCAGAAAATATTTTTTTGAAAAAATCTCTAAGCCCCGGGGTCACAATTTCAGAAAAAATCTGACTTTTGGCAATTCACTCAAAAATGGTGCCAGAATCTTGCAAATGATCCCCTGAAATCTTTGGCGATGGAAACAGAAGGCTTTTTATCACAGGACAAGAAATCAGCCCTCAAAAACTTAACGGGCAGAAAATACTTTTTTGAAAAATCCCTAAGCCCCGGGGTCACAATTTCAGCAAAAATCTGACTTTTGGCAATTCACTCAAAAATGGTGCCAGAAGCTTGCAAATGATCCCCTGAAATCTTTGGCGATGGAAACAGAAGGCTTTTTATGACAGGACAAGAAATCAGCCCTCAAAAACTTAACCGGCAGAAAATATTTTTTTGAAAAAATCCCTAAGCCCCGGGGTCACAATTTCAGCAAAAATCTGACTTTTGGCAATTCACTCAAAAATGGTGCCAGAAGCTTGCAATTGATCGCCTGAAAGCTTTTGCGATGGAAACAGAAGGCTTTTTATCACAGGACAAGAAATCAGCCCTCAAAAACTTAACCGGCAGAAATTTTTTTTTTTGAAAAAATCCCTAAGCCCCGGGGTCACAATTTCAGCAAAAATCTGACTTTTGGCAATTCACTCAAAAATGGTGCCAGACGCTTGCAAATGATCCCCTGAAAGCTTTGGCGATGGAAACAGAAGGCTTTTTATCACAGGACAAGAAATCAGCCCTCAAAAACTTAACCGGCAGAAAATATGTTTTTGAAATATCCCTAAGCCCCGGGGTCACAATTTAAGCAAAAATCTGACTTTTGGCAATTCACTCAAAAATGGTGCCAGAAGCTTGCAAATGATCCCCTGAAAGTTTTGGCGATGGAAACAGAAGGCTTTTTATCACAGGACAAGAAATCAGCCCTCAAAAACTTAACCGGCGGAAAATATTTTTTTTGAAAAAATCCCTAAGCCCCGGGGTCACAATTTCAGCAAAAATCTGACTTTTGGCAATTCACTCAAAAATGGTGCCAGAAGCTTGCAAATGATCCCCTGAAAGCTTTGGCGATGGAAACAGAAGGCTTTTTATCACAGGACAAGAAATCAGCCCTCAAAAACTTAACCGGCAGAAAATATTTTTTTGAAAAAATCCCTTAGCCCCGGGGTCACTATTTCAGCAAAAATCTGAGTTTTGGCAATTCACTCAAAAATGGTGCCAGAAGCTTGCAAATGATCCCCTGAAAGCTTTGGTGATGGAAACAGAAGGCTTTTTATCACAGGACAAGAAATCAGCCCTCAAAAACGTAACCGGCAGAAAATATTTTTTTGAAAAAATCCCTAAACCCCGGGGTCACAATTTCAGCAAAAATCTGACTTTTGGCAATTCACTCAAAAATGGTGCCAGAAGCTTGCAAATGATCCCCTGAAAGCTTTGGCGATGGAAACAGAAGGCTTTTTATCACAGGACAAGAAATCAGCCCTCAAAAACTTAACCGGCAGAAAATATTTTTTTAAAAAAATCCCTAAGCCCCGGGGTCACAATTTCAGCAAAAATCTGACTTTTGGCAATTCACTCAAAAATGGTGCCAGAAGCTTGCAAATGATCCCCTGAAAGCTTTGGCGATGGAAACAGAAGGCTTTTTATCACAGGACAAGAAATCAGCCCTCAAAAACTTAACGGGCAGAAAATACTTTTTTGAAAAATCCCTAAGCCCCGGGGTCACAATTTCAGCAAAAATCTGACTTTTGGCAATTCACTCAAAAATGGTGCCAGAAGCTTGCAAATGATCCCCTGAAATCTTTGGCGATGGAAACAGAAGGCTTTTTATGACAGGACAAGAAATCAGCCCTCAAAAACTTAACCGGCAGAAAATATTTTTTTGAAAAAATCCCTAAGCCCCGGGGTCACAATTTCAGCAAAAATCTGACTTTT
Source organism: Podarcis vaucheri (assembly GCF_965113315.1). Classification (NCBI taxonomy): domain Eukaryota; kingdom Metazoa; phylum Chordata; class Lepidosauria; order Squamata; family Lacertidae; genus Podarcis; species Podarcis vaucheri. The sequence continues at coordinate 1,269,880 of NW_028118808.1, read as the reverse complement.
GGCAATTCACTCAAAAATGGTGCCAGAAGCTTGCAATTGATCGCCTGAAAGCTTTTGCGATGGAAACAGAAGGCTTTTTATCACAGGACAAGAAATCAGCCCTCAAAAACTTAACCGGCAGAAATTTTTTTTTTTGAAAAAATCCCTAAGCCCCGGGGTCACAATTTCAGCAAAAATCTGACTTTTGGCAATTCACTCAAAAATGGTGCCAGACGCTTGCAAATGATCCCCTGAAAGCTTTGGCGATGGAAACAGAAGGCTTTTTATCACAGGACAAGAAATCAGCCCTCAAAAACTTAACCGGCAGAAAATATGTTTTTGAAATATCCCTAAGCCCCGGGGTCACAATTTAAGCAAAAATCTGACTTTTGGCAATTCACTCAAAAATGGTGCCAGAAGGTTGCAAATGATCCCCTGAAAGTTTTGGCGATGGAAACAGAAGGCTTTTTATCACAGGACAAGAAATCAGCCCTCAAAAACTTAACCGGCGGAAAATATTTTTTTTGAAAAAATCCCTAAGCCCCGGGGTCACAATTTCAGCAAAAATCTGACTTTTGGCAATTCACTCAAAAATGGTGCCAGAAGCTTGCAAATGATCCCCTGAAAGCTTTGGCGATGGAAACAGAAGGCTTTTTATCACAGGACAAGAAATCAGCCCTCAAAAACTTAACCGGCAGAAAATATTTTTTTGAAAAAATCCCTTAGCCCCGGGGTCACAATTTCAGCAAAAATCTGAGTTTTGGCAATTCACTCAAAAATGGTGCCAGAAGCTTGCAAATGATCCCCTGAAAGCTTTGGTGATGGAAACAGAAGGCTTTTTATCACAGGACAAGAAATCAGCCCTCAAAAACGTAACCGGCAGAAAATATTTTTTTGAAAAAATCCCTAAACCCCGGGGTCACAATTTCAGCAAAAATCTGACTTTTGGCAATTCACTCAAAAATGGTGCCAGAAGCTTGCAAATGATCCCCTGAAAGCTTTGGCGATGGAAACAGAAGGCTTTTTATCACAGGACAAGAAATCAGCCCTCAAAAACTTAACCGGCAGAAAATATTTTTTTAAAAAAATCCCTAAGCCCCGGGGTCACAATTTCAGCAAAAATCTGACTTTTGGCAATTCACTCAAAAATGGTGCCAGAAGCTTGCAAATGTTCCCCTGAAAGCTTTGGCGATGGAAACAGAAGGCTTTTTATCACAGGACAAGAAATCAGCCCTCAAAAACTTAACCGGCAGAAAATATGTTTTTGAAAAAATCCCTAATCCCCGGGGTCACAATTTCAGCAAAAATGTGACTTTTGGCAATTCACTCAAAAATGGTGCCAGAAGTTTACAAATGATCCCCTGAAATCTTTGGCGATGGAAACAGAAGGCTTTTTATCACAGGACAAGAAATCAGCCCTCAACAACTTAACCGGCGGAAAACATTTTTTTGAAAAAATCTCTAAGCCCCGGGGTCACAATTTCAGAAAAAATCTGACTTTTGGCAATTCACTCAAAAATGGTGCCAGAATCTTGCAAATGATCCCCTGAAATCTTTGGCGATGGAAACAGAAGGCTTTTTATCACAGGACAAGAAATCAGCCCTCAAAAACTTAACGGGCAGAAAATACTTTTTTGAAAAATCCCTAAGCCCCGGGGTCACAATTTCAGCAAAAATCTGACTTTTGGCAATTCACTCAAAAATGGTGCCAGAAGCTTGCAAATGATCCCCTGAAATCTTTGGCGATGGAAACAGAAGGCTTTTTATCACAGGACAAGAAATCAGCCCTCAAAAACTTAACCGGCAGAAAATATTTTTTTGAAAAAATCCCTAAGCCCCGGGGTCACAATTTCAGCAAAAATCTGTCTTTTGGCAATTCACTCAAAAATGGTGCCAGAAGCTTGCAAATGATCCCCTGAAAGCTTTGGCGATGGTTACAGAAGGCTTTTTATCACAGGACAAGAAATCAGCCCTCAAAAACTTAACCGGCAGAAATTTTTTTTTTTTGAAAAAATCCCTAAGCCCCGGGGTCACAATTTCAGCAAAAATCTGACTTTTGCCAATTCACTCAAAAATGGTGCCGGAAGCTTGCAAATGATCCCCTGAAAGTTTTGGCGATGGAAACAGAAGGCTTTTTATCACAGGACAAGAAATCAGCCCTCAAAAACTTAACCGGCAGAAAATATTTTTTTTGAAAAAATCCCTAAGCCCCGGGGTCACAATTTCAGTAAAAATCTGACTTTTGGCAATTCACTCAAAAATGGTGCCAGAAGCTTGCAAATGATCCCCTGAAAGCTTTGGCGATGGAAACAGAAGGCTTTTTATCACAGGACAAGAAATCAGCCCTCAAAAACTTAACCGGCAGAAAATATTTTTTTGAAAAAATCCCTTAGCCCCGGGGTCACAATTTCAGCAAAAATCTGAGTTTTGGCAATTCACTCAAAAATGGTGCCAGAAGCTTGCAAATGATCCCCTGAAAGCTTTGGCGATGGAAACAGAAGGCTTTTTATCACAGGACAAGAAATCAGCCCTCAAAAACGTAACCGGCAGAAAATATTTTTTTGAAAAAATCCCTAAACCCCGGGGTCACAATTTCAGCAAAAATCTGACTTTTGGCAATTCACTCAAAAATGGTGCCAGAAGCTTGCAAATGATCCCCTGAAAGCTTTGGCGATGGAAACAGAAGGCTTTTTATCACAGGACAAGAAATCAGCCCTCAAAAACTTAACCGGCAGAAAATATTTTTTTGAAAAAATCCCTAAGCCCCGGGGTCACAATTTCAGCAAAAATCTGACTTTTGGCAATTCACTCAAAAATGGTGCCAGAAGCTTGCAAATGATCCCCTGAAAGCTTTGGTGATGGAAACAGAAGGCTTTTTATCACAGGACAAGAAATCAGCCCTCAAAAACTTAACGGGCAGAAAATACTTTTTTGGAAAAATCCCTAAGCCCCGGGGTCACAATTTCAGCAAAAATCTGACTTTTGGCAATTCACTCAAAAATGGTGCCAGAAGCTTGCAAATGATCCCCTGAAATCTTTGGCGATGGAAACAGAAGGCTTTTTATCACAGGACAAGAAATCAGCCCTCAAAAACTTAACCGGCAGAAAATATTTTTTTGAAAAAATCCCTAAGCCCCGGGGTCACAATTTCAGCAAAAATCTGACTTTTGGCAATTCACTCAAAAATGGTGCCAGAAGCTTGCAAATGATCGCCTGAAAGCTTTGGCAATGGAAACAGAAGGCTTTTTATCACAGGACAAGAAATCAGCCCTCAAAAACGTAACCGGCAGAAAATATTTTTTTTGAAAAAATCCCTAAGCCCCGGGGTCACAATTTCAGCAAAAATCTGACTTTTGGCAATTCACTCAAAAATGGTGCCAGACGCTTGCAAATGATCCCCTGAAAGCTTTGGCGATGGAAACAGAAGGCTTTTTATCACAGGACAAGAAATCAGCCCTCAAAAACTTAACCGGCAGAAAATATGTTTTTGAAATATCCCTAAGCCCCGGGGTCACAATTTAAGCAAAAATCTGACTTTTGGCAATTCACTCAAAAATGGTGCCAGAAGCTTGCAAATGATCCCCTGAAAGTTTTGGCGATGGAAACAGAAGGCTTTTTATCACAGGACAAGAAATCAGCCCTCAAAAACTTAACCGGCAGAAAATATTTTTTTGAAAAAATCCCTAAGGCCCGGGGTCCCAATTTCAGCAAAAATCTGACTTTTGGCAATTCACTCAAAAATGGTGCCGGAAGCTTACAAATGATCCCCTGAAAGCTTTGGCGATGGAAACAGAAGGCTTTTTATCACAGGACATGAAATCAGCCCTCAAAAACTTAACCATGAGAAAATATTTTTTTGAAAAAATCCCTAAGCCCCGGGGTCACAATTTCAGCAAAAATCTGACTTTTGGCAATTCTCTCAAAAATGGTGCCAAAAGATTGAAAATGCTCTCCTGAAAGGTTTGTCACTCGAAACAGAAGGCTTTTTATCACAGGACAAGAAATCAGCCCTCAAAAACTTAACGGGCAGAAAATACTTTTTTGAAAAAATCCCTAAGCCCCGGGGTCACAATTTCAGCAAAAATCTGACTTTTGTCAATTCACTCAAAAATGGTGCCAGAAGCTTGCAAATGATCCCCTGAAAGCTTTGGCGATGGAAACAGAAGGCTTTTTATCACAGGACAAGAAATCAGCCCTCAAAAACTTAACCGGCAGAAAATATTTTTTTGAAAAAATCCCTAAGCCCCGGGGTCACAATTTCAGCAAAAATCTGACTTTTGGCAATTCACTCAAAAATGGTGCCAGAAGCTTGCAAATGATCCCCTGAAAGCTTTGGCGATGGAAACAGAAGGCTTTTTATCACAGGACAAGAAATCAGCCCTCAAAAACGTTACTGGCAGAAAATATTTTTTTGAAAAAATCCCTAAGCCCCGGGGTCACAATTTCAGCAAAAATGTGACTTTTGGCAATTCACTCAAAAATGGTGCCAGAAGCTTGCAAATGATCCCCTGAAATCTTTGGCGATGGAAACAGAAGGCTTTTTATCACAGGACAAGAAATCAGCCCTCAACAACTTAACCGGCGGAAAACATGTTTTTTGAAAAAATCTCTAAGCCCCGGGGTCACAATTTCAGCAAAAATGTGACTTTTGGCAATTCACTCAAAAATGGTGCCAGAAGTTTACAAATGATCCCCTGAAATCTTTGGCGATGGAAACAGAAGGCTTTTTATCACAGGACAAGAAATCAGCCCTCAACAACTTAACCGGCGGAAAACATTTTTTTGAAAAAATCTCTAAGCCCCGGGGTCACAATTTCAGAAAAAATCTGACTTTTGGCAATTCACTCAAAAATGGTGCCAGAATCTTGCAAATGATCCCCTGAAATCTTTGGCGATGGAAACAGAAGGCTTTTTATCACAGGACAAGAAATCAGCCCTCAAAAACTTAACCGGCGGAAAATATTTTTTTGAAAAAATCCCTAAGCCCCGGTGTCACAATTTCAGCAAAAATCTGACTTTTGGCAATTCACTCAAAAATGGTGCCAAAAGCTTGCAAATGATCCCCTGAAAGCTTTGGCGATGGAAACAGAAGGCTTTTTATCACAGGACAAGAAATCAGCCCTCAAAAACTTAACCGGCAGAAAATACTTTTTTGAAAAATCCCTAAGCCCCGGGGTCCCAATTTCAGCAAAAATCTGACTTTTGGCAATTCACTCAAAAATGGTGCCGGAAGCTTGCAAATGATCCCCTGAAAGCTTTGGCGATGGAAACAGAAGGCTTTTTATCACAGGACATGAAATCAGCCCTCAAAAACTTAACCATGAGAAAATATTTTTTTGAAAAAATCCCTAAGCCCCGGGGTCACAATTTCAGCAAAAATCTGACTTTTGGCAATTCACTCAAAAATGGTGCCAGAAGCTTGCATATGATCCCCTGAAAGCTTTGGCGATGGAAACAGAAGGCTTTTTATCACAGGACAAGAAATCAGCCCTCAAAAACTTAACCGGCAGAAAATATTTTTTTGAAAAAATCCCTAAGCCCCGGGGTCACAATTTCAGCAAAAATCTGACTTTTGGCAATTCTCTCAAAAATGGTGCCAAAAGATTGAAAATGCTCTCCTGAAAGGTTTGTCACTCGAAACAGAAGGCTTTTTATCACAGGACAAGAAATCAGCCCTCAAAAACTTAACGGGCAGAAAATACTTTTTATGAAAAAATCCCTAAGCCCCGGGGTCACAATTTCAGCAAAAATCTGACTTTTGGCAATTCACTCAAAAATGGTGCCAGAAGCTTGCAAATGATCCCCTGAAAGCTTTGGCGATGGAAACAGAAGGCTTTTTATCACAGGACAAGAAATCAGCCCTCAAAAACGTTACTGGCAGAAAATATTTTTTTGAAAAAATCCCTAAGCCCCGGGGTCACAATTTCAGCAAAAATCTGACTTTTGGCAATTCACTCAAAAATGGTGCCAGAAGCTTGCAAATGATCCCCTGAAAGCTTTGGCGATGGAAACAGAAGGCTTTTTATCACAGGACAAGAAATCAGCCCTCAAAAACTTAACCGGCAGAAAATATGTTTTTGAAAAAATCCCTAAGCCCCGGGGTCACAATTTCAGCAAAAATCTGACTTTTGGCAATTCACTCAAAAATGGTGCCGGAAGCTTGCAAATGATCCCCTGAAAGCTTTGGCGATGGAAACAGAAGGCTTTTTATCACAGGACAAGAAATCAGCCCTCAAAAACTTAACCGGCAGAAAATATTTTTTTGAAAAAATCCCTAAGCCCCGGGGTCACAATTTCAGAAAAAATCTGACTTTTGGCAATTCACTCAAAAATGGTGCCAGAAGCTTGCAAATGATCCCCTGAAAGCTTTGGCGATGGAAACAGAAGGCTTTTTATCACAGGACAAGAAATCAGCCCTCAAAAACGTTACTGGCAGAAAATATTTTTTTGAAAAAATCCCTAAGCCCCGGGGTCACAATTTCAGCAAAAATGTGACTTTTGGCAATTCACTCAAAAATGGTGCCAGAAGCTTGCAAATGATCCCCTGAAATCTTTGGCGATGGAAACAGAAGGCTTTTTATCACAGGACAAGAAATCAGCCCTCAACAACTTAACCGGCGGAAAACATGTTTTTTGAAAAAATCTCTAAGCCCCGGGGTCACAATTTCAGCAAAAATGTGACTTTTGGCAATTCACTCAAAAATGGTGCCAGAAGTTTACAAATGATCCCCTGAAATCTTTGGCGATGGAAACAGAAGGCTTTTTATCACAGGACAAGAAATCAGCCCTCAACAACTTAACCGGCGGAAAACATTTTTTTGAAAAAATCTCTAAGCCCCGGGGTCACAATTTCAGAAAAAATCTGACTTTTGGCAATTCACTCAAAAATGGTGCCAGAATCTTGCAAATGATCCCCTGAAATCTTTGGCGATGGAAACAGAAGGCTTTTTATCACAGGACAAGAAATCAGCCCTCAAAAACTTAACCGGCGGAAAATATTTTTTTGAAAAAATCCCTAAGCCCCGGTGTCACAATTTCAGCAAAAATCTGACTTTTGGCAATTCACTCAAAAATGGTGCCAAAAGCTTGCAAATGATCCCCTGAAAGCTTTGGCGATGGAAACAGAAGGCTTTTTATCACAGGACAAGAAATCAGCCCTCAAAAACTTAACCGGCAGAAAATATTTTTTTGAAAAAATCCCTAAGCCCCGGGGTCACAATTTCAGCAAAAATCTGACTTTTGGCAATTCACTCAAAAATGGTGCCGGAAGCTTGCAAATGATCCCCTGAAAGCTTTGGCGATGGAAACAGAAGGCTTTTTATCACAGGACAAGAAATCAGCCCTCAAAAACTTAACCGGCAGAAAATATTTTTTTGAAAAAATCCCTAAGCCCCGGGGTCACAATTTCAGCAAAAATCTGACTTTTGGCAATTCACTCAAAAATGGTGCCAGAAGCTTGCAAATGATCCCCTGAAAGCTTTGGCGATGGAAACAGAAGGCTTTTTATCACAGGACAAGAAATCAGCCCTCAAAAACTTAACCGGCAGAAAATATTTTTTTGAAAAAATCCCTAAGCCCCGGGGTCACAATTTCAGCAAAAATCTGACTTTTGCCAATTCACTCAAAAATGGTGCCAGAAGCTTGCAAATGATCCCCTGAAAGCTTTGGCGATGGAAACAGAAGGCTTTTTATCACAGGACAAGAAATCAGCCCTCAACAACTTAACCGGCTGAAAATATGTTTTTTGAAAAAATCTCTAAGCCCCGGGGTCACAATTTCAGCAAAAATGTGACTTTTGGCAATTCACTCAAAAATGGTGCCAGAAGTTTACAAATGATCCCCTGAAATCTTTGGCGATGGAAACAGAAGGCTTTTTATCACAGGACAAGAAATCAGCCCTCAACAACTTAACCTTTGGAAAAGATTTTTTTGAAACAATCTCTAAGCCCCGGGGTCACAATTTCAGAAAAAATCTGACTTTTGGCAATTCACTCAAAAATGGCGCCAGAAGCTTCCAAATGATCCCCTGAAAACTATGGCGATGGAAACAGACGGCTTTTTATCACAGGACAAGAAATCAGCCCTCAACAACTTAACCGGCGAAAAAGATTTTTTTGAAAAAATCTCTAAGCCCCGGGGTCACAATTTCAGCAAAAATCTGACTTTTGGCAATTCACTCAAAAATGGTGCCAAATGGTTGCAAATGCTCCCCTGAAAGCTTTGGCGATGGAAACAGAAGGCTTTTTTATCACAGGACAAGAAATCAGCCCTCAAAAACTTAACCGGCGGAAAATATTTTTTTGAAAAAATCTCTAAGCCCCGGGGTCACAATTTCAGCAAAAATCTGACTTTTGGCAATTCACTCAAAAATGGTGCCAGAAGCTTGCAAATGATCCCCTGAAAGCTTTCGCAGTCGAAACAGAAGGCTTTTTATTACAGGACAAGAAATTAGCCCTCAACAACTTAACTGGCTGAAAATATTTTTTTGGAAAAATCTCTAAGACCCGGGGTCACAATTTGAGAAAAAATCTGACCTTTGGCAATTCACTCAAAAAAGGTGCCAAAAGCTTGCAAATGATCCCCTGAAAACTTTGGCGATGGAAACAGAAGGCTTTTTATCACAGGACAAGAAATCAGCCCTCAACAACTTAACCGGTGGAAAAGATTTTTTTGAAAAAATCCCTAAGCCCCGGGGTCACAATTTCAAAAAAAAATCTGACTTTTGGCAATTCACTCAAAAATGGTGCCAACTGGTTGCAATTGATCCCCTGAAAGCTTTGGCGATGGAAACAGAAGGCTTTTTATCACAGGGAAGAAATCAGCCCTCAACAACTTAACCGGTGGAAAAGATTTTTTTGAAGAAATCCCTAAGCCCTGGGGTCACAATTTCAGAAAAAATCTGACTTTTGGCAATTCACTCAAAAATGGTGCCAGAAGTTTACAAATGATCCCCTGAAATCTTTGGCGATGGAAACAGAAGGCTTTTTATCACAGGACAAGAAATCAGCCCTCAACAACTTAACCGGCGGAAAACATTTGTTTGAAAAAATCTCTAAGCCCCTGGGTCACAATTTCAGAAAAAAATCTGACTTTTGGCAATTCCCTCAAAAATGCTGCCAGAATCTTGCAAATGATCCCCTGAAATCTTTGGCGATGGAAACAGAAGGCTTTTTTATCACAGGACAAGAAATCAGCCCTCAAAAACTTAACCGGCGGAAAATATTTTTTTGAAAAAATCCCTAAGTCCCGGTGTCACAATTTCAGCAAAAATCTGACTTTTGGCAATTCACTCAAAAATGGTGCCAAAAGCTTGCAAATGATCCCCTGAAAGCTTTGGCGATGGAAACAGAAGGCTTTTTATCACAGGACAAGAAATCAGCCCTCAAAAACTTAACCGGCAGAAAATATTTTTTTGAAAAAATCCCTAAGCCCCCGGGTCACAATTTCAGCAAAAATCTGACTTTTGGCAATTCACTCAAAAATGGTGCCAGAAGCTTGCAAATGATCCCCTGAAAGCTTTGGCCATGGAAACAGAAGGCTTTTTATCACAGGGCAAGAAATCAGCCCTCAAAAACGTAACCGGCAGAATTTTTTTTTGAAAAATTCCCTAAGCCCTCGGGTCACAATTTCAGCAAAAATCTGACTTTTGGCAATTCACTCAAAAATGGTGCCAGAAGCTTGCAAATGATCCCCTGAAAGCTTTGGCCATGGAAACAGAAGGCTTTTTATCACAGGACAAGAAATCAGCCCTCAAAAACTTAACCGGCGGAAAATATTTTTTTGAAAAAATCCCTAAGCCCCGGTGTCACAATTTCAGCAAAAATCTGACTTTTGGCAATTCACTCAAAAATGGTGCCAAAAGCTTGCAAATGATCCCCTGAAAGCTTTGGCGATGGAAACAGAAGGCTTTTTATCACAGGACAAGAAATCAGCCCTCAAAAACTTAACCGGCAGAAAATATTTTTTTGAAAAAATCCCTAAGCCCCGGGGTCACAATTTCAGCAAAAATCTGACTTTTGGCAATTCACTCAAAAATGGTGCCGGAAGCTTGCAAATGATCCCCTGAAAGCTTTGGCGATGGAAACAGAAGGCTTTTTATCACAGGACAAGAAATCAGCCCTCAAAAACTTAACCGGCAGAATTTTTTTTTGAAAAATTCCCTAAGCCCTCGGGTCACAATTTCAGCAAAAATCTGACTTTTGGCAATTCACTCAAAAATGGTGCCAGAAGCTTGCAAATGATCCCCCGAAAGCTTTGGCCATGGAAACAGAAGGCTTTTTATCACAGGACAAGAAATCAGCCCTCAAAAACTTAACCGGCGGAAAATATTTTTTTGAAAAAATCCCTAAGCCCCGGTGTCACAATTTCAGCAAAAATCTGACTTTTGGCAATTCACTCAAAAATGGTGCCAAAAGCTTGCAAATGATCCCCTGAAAGCTTTGGCGATGGAAACAGAAGGCTTTTTATCAAAGGACAAGAAATCAGCCCTCAAAAACTTAACCGGCAGAAAATATTTTTTTGAAAAAATCCCTAAGCCCCGGGGTCACAATTTCAGCAAAAATCTGACTTTTGGCAATTCACTCAAAAATGGTGCCGGAAGCTTGCAAATGATCCCCTGAAAGCTTTGGCGATGGAAACAGAAGGCTTTTTATCACAGGACAAGAAATCAGCCCTCAAAAACTTAACCGGCAGAAAATATTTTTTTGAAAAAATCCCTAAGCCCCGGGGTCACAATTTCAGCAAAAATCTGACTTTTGGCAATTCACTCAAAAATGGTGCCAGAAGCTTGCAAATGATCCCCTGAAAGCTTTGGCGATGGAAACAGAAGGCTTTTTATCACAGGACAAGAAATCAGCCCTCAACAACTTAACCGGCTGAAAATATGTTTTTTGAAAAAATCTCTAAGCCCCGGGGTCACAATTTCAGCAAAAATGTGACTTTTGGCAATTCACTCAAAAATGGTGCCAGAAGTTTACAAATGATCCCCTGAAATCTTTGGCGATGGAAACAGAAGGCTTTTTATCACAGGACAAGAAATCAGCCCTCAACAACTTAACTGTTGGAAAAGATTTTTTTGAAACAATCTCTAAGCCCCGGGGTCACAATTTCAGAAAAAATCTGACTTTTGGCAATTCACTCAAAAATGGCGCCAGAAGCTTCCAAATGATCCCCTGAAAACTATGGCGATGGAAACAGACGGCTTTTTATCACAGGACAAGAAATCAGCCCTCAACAACTTAACCGGCGAAAAAGATTTTTTTGAAAAAATCTCTAAGCCCCGGGGTCACAATTTCAGCAAAAATCTGACTTTTGGCAATTCACTCAAAAATGGTGCCAGAAGCTTGCAAATGATCCCCTGAAAGCTTTCGCAGTCGAAACAGAAGGCTTTTTATTACAGGACAAGAAATTAGCCCTCAACAACTTAACTGGCTGAAAATATTTTTTTGGAAAAATCTCTAAGACCCGGGGTCACAATTTGAGAAAAAATCTGACCTTTGGCAATTCACTCAAAAAAGGTGCCAAAAGCTTGCAAATGATCCCCTGAAAACTTTGGCGATGGAAACAGAAGGCTTTTTATCACAGGACAAGAAATCAGCCCTCAACAACTTAACCGGTGGAAAAGATTTTTTTGAAAAAATCCCTAAGCCCCGGGGTCACAATTTCAAAAAAAAATCTGACTTTTGGCAATTCACTCAAAAATGGTGCCAACTGGTTGCAATTGATCCCCTGAAAGCTTTGGCGATGGAAACAGAAGGCTTTTTATCACAGGGCAAGAAATCAGCCCTCAACAACTTAACCGGTGGAAAAGATTTTTTTGAAGAAATCCCTAAGCCCTGGGGTCACAATTTCAGAAAAAATCTGACTTTTGGCAATTCACTCAAAAATGGTGCCAGAAGTTTACAAATGATCCCCTGAAATCTTTGGCGATGGAAACAGAAGGCTTTTTATCACAGGACAAGAAATCAGCCCTCAACAACTTAACCGGCGGAAAACATTTGTTTGAAAAAATCTCTAAGCCCCTGGGTCACAATTTCAGAAAAAAATCTGACTTTTGGCAATTCACTCAAAAATGCTGCCAGAATCTTGCAAATGATCCCCTGAAATCTTTGGCGATGGAAACAGAAGGCTTTTTATCACAGGACAAGAAATCAGCCCTCAAAAACTTAACCGGCGGAAAATATTTTTTTGAAAAAATCCCTAAGTCCCGGTGTCACAATTTCAGCAAAAATCTGACTTTTGGCAATTCACTCAAAAATGGTGCCAAAAGCTTGCAAATGATCCCCTGAATGCTTTGGCGATGGAAACAGAAGGCTTTTTATCACAGGACAAGAAATCAGCCCTCAAAAACTTAACCGGCAGAAAATATTTTTTTGAAAAAATCCCTAAGCCCCGGTGTCACAATTTCAGCAAAAATCTGACTTTTGGCAATTCACTCAAAAATGGTGCCAAAAGCTTGCAAATGATCCCTTGAAAGCTTTGGCGATGGAAACAGAAGGCTTTTTATCACAGGACAAGAAATCAGCCCTCAAAAACTTAACCGGCAGAAAATATTTTTTTGAAAAAATCCCTAAGCCCCAGGGTCACAATTTCAGCAAAAATCTGACTTTTGGCAATTCACTCAAAAATGGTGCCGGAAGCCTGCAAATGATCCCCTGAAAGCTTTGGCGATGGAAACAGAAGGCTTTTTATCACAGGACAAGAAATCAGCCCTCAAAAACTTAACCGGCAGAAAATATTTTTTTGAAAAAATCCCTAAGCCCCGGGGTCACAATTTCAGCAAAAATCTGACTTTTGGCAATTCACTCAAAAATGGTGCCAGAAGCTTGCAAATGATCCCCTGAAAGCTTTGGCGATGGAAACAGAAGGCTTTTTATCACAGGACAAGAAATCAGCCCTCAACAACTTAACCGGCTGAAAATATGTTTTTTGAAAAAATCTCTAAGCCCCGGGGTCACAATTTCAGCAAAAATTTGACTTTTGGCAATTCACTCAAAAATGGTGCCAGAAGTTTACAAATGATCCCCTGAAATCTTTGGCGATGGAAACAGAAGGCTTTTTATCACAGGACAAGAAATCAGCCCTCAACAACTTAACCGGCGGAAAACATTTTTTTGAAAAAATCCCTAATCCCCGGGGTCACAATTTCAGAAAAAAATCTGACTTTTGGCAATTCACTCAAAAATCATGCCAGAAGTTTACAAATGATCCCCTGAAATCTTTGGCGATAGAAACAGAAGGCTTTTTATCACAGGACAAGAAATCAGCCCTCAACAACTTAACCGTTGGAAAAGATTTTTTTGAAACAATCTCTAAGCCCCGGGGTCACAATTTCAGAAAAAATCTGACGTTTGGCAATTCACTCAAAAATGGCGCCAGAAGCTTCCAAATGATCCCCTGAAAACTATGGCGATGGAAACAGAAGGCTTTTTATCACAGGACAAGAAACAATCTCTAAGGTCACAATTTCAGCAAAAATCTGACTTTTGGCAATTCACTCAAAAATGGTGCCAAATGGTTGCAAATGCTCCCCTGAAAGCTTTGGCGATGGAAACAGAAGGCTTTTTATCACAGGACAAGTAATCAGCCCTCAACAGCTTAACCGGCGGAAAATATTTTTTTGAAAAAATCTCTAAGCCCCGGGGTCACAATTTCAGCAAAAATCTGACTTTTGGCAATTCACTCAAAAATGGTGCCAGAAGCTTGCAAATGATCCCCTGAAAGCTTTCGCAGTCGAAACAGAAGGCTTTTTATTACAGGACAAGAAATCAGCCCTCAAAAACTTAACCGGCAGAAAATATGTTTTTGAAAAAATCCCTAAGCCCCGGGGTCACAATTTCAGCAAAAATCTGACTTTTGGCAATTCACTCAAAAATGGTGCCGGAAGCTTGCAAATGATCCCCTGAAAGCTTTGGCGATGGAAACAGAAGGCTTTTTATCACAGGACAAGAAATCAGCCCTCAAAAACTTAACCGGCAGAAAATATGTTTTTGAAAAAATCCCTAAGCCCCGGGGTCACAATTTCAGCAAAAATATGTCTTTTGGCAATTCACTCAAAAATGGTGCCAGAAGCTTGCAAATGATCCCCTGAAAGCTTTGGCGATGGAAACAGAAGGCTTTTTATCACAGGACAAGAAATCAGCCCTCAAAAACGTTACTGGCAGAAAATATTTTTTTGAAAAAATCCCTAAGCCCCGGGGTCACAATTTCAGAAAAAATCTGACTTTTGGCAATTCACTCAAAAATGGCGCCAGAAGCTTCCAAATGATCCCCTGAAAACTTTGGCGATGGAAACAGAAGGCTTTTTATCACAGGACAAGAAATCAGCCCTCAACAACTTAAGAAGAAGAAGAAGAAGAGTTTGGATTTGATATCCCGCCTTTCACTTCCCTTCAGGAGTCTCAAAGCGGCTAACATTCTCCTTTCCCTTCTTCCCCCACAACAAACACTCTGTGAGGTGAGTGGGGCTGAGAGACAACCGGCGGATAATATTTTTTTGAAAAAATCTCTAAGCCCCGGGGTCACAATTTGAGAAAAAATCTGACCTTTGGCAATTCACTCAAAAAAGGTGCCAAAAGCTTGCAAATGATCCCCTGAAAACTTTGGCGATGGAAACAGAAGGCTTTTTATCACAGGACAAGAAATCAGCCCTCAACAACTTAACCGGTGGAAAAGATTTTTTTGAAAAAATCCCTAAGCCCCGGGGTCACAATTTCAAAAAAAAATCTGACTTTTGGCAATTCACTCAAAAATGGTGCCAACTGGTTGCAAATGATCCCCTGAAAGCTTTGGCGATGGAAACAGAAGGCTTTTTATCACAGGACAAGTAATCAGCCCTCAACAGCTTAACCGGCGGAAAATATTTTTTTGAAAAAATCTCTATGCCCCGGGGTCACAATTTCAGAAAAAATCTGACTTTTGGCAATTCACTCAAAAATGGTGCCAGAAGCTTGCAAATGATCCCCTGAAATCTTTGGCGATGGAAACAGAAGGCTTTTTATCACAGGACAAGAAATCAGCCCTCAACAACTTAACCGGTGGAAAAGATTTTTTTGAAGAAATCCCTAAGCCCTGGGGTCACAATTTCAGAAAAAATCTGACTTTTGGCAATTCACTCAAAAATGCTGCCAGAATCTTGCAAATGATCCCCTGAAATCTTTGGCGATGGAAACAGAAGGCTTTTTATCACAGGACAAGAAATCAGCCCTCAAAAACTTAACCGGCGGAAAATATTTTTTTGAAAAAATCCCTAAGCCCCGGTGTCACAATTTCAGCAAAAATCTGACTTTTGGCAATTCACTCAAAAATGGTGCCAAAAGCTTGCAAATGATCCCCTGAAAGCTTTGGCGATGGAAACAGAAGGCTTTTTATCACAGGACAAGAAATCAGCCCTCAAAAACTTAACCGGCAGAAAATATGTTTTTGAAAAAATCCCTAAGCCCCGGGGTCACAATTTCAGCAAAAATCTGACTTTTGGCAATTCACTCAAAAATGGTGCCGGAAGCTTGCAAATGATCCCCTGAAAGCTTTGGCGATGGAAACAGAAGGCTTTTTATCACAGGACAAGAAATCAGCCCTCAAAAACTTAACCGGCAGAAAATATTTTTTTGAAAAAATCCCTACGCCCCGGGGTCACAATTTCAGCAAAAATCTGACTTTTGGCAATTCACTCAAAAATGGTGCCAGAAGCTTGCAAATGATCCCCTGAAAGCTTTGGCGATGGAAACAGAAGGCTTTTTATCACAGGACAAGAAATCAGCCCTCAAAAACTTAACCGGCAGAAAATATTTTTTTGAAAAAATCCCTAAGCCCCGGGGTCACAATTTCAGCAAAAATCTGTCTTTTGGCAATTCACTCAAAAATGGTGCCAGAAGCTTGCAAATGATCCCCTGAAAGCTTTGGCGATGGAAACAGAAGGCTTTTTATCACATGACAAGAAATCAGCCCTCAAAAACATTACTGGCAGAAAATATTTTTTTGAAAAAATCTCTAAGCCCCGGGGTCACAATTTCAAAAAAAAATCTGACTTTTGGCAATTCACTCAAAAATGGTGCCAACTGGTTGCAAATGATCCCCTGAAAGCTTTGGCGATGGAAACAGAAGGCTTTTTATCACAAGACAAGTAATCAGCCCTCAACAGCTTAACCGGCGGAAAATATTTATTTGAAAAAATCTCTATGCCCCGGGGTCACAATTTCAGAAAAAATCTGACTTTTGGCAATTCACTCAAAAATGGTGCCAGAAGCTTGCAAATGATCCCCTGAAATCTTTGGCGATGGAAACAGAAGGCTTTTTATCACAGGACAAGAAATCAGCCCTCAACAACTTAACCGGTGGAAAAGATTTTTTTGAAGAAATCCCTAAGCCCTGGGGTCACAATTTCAGAAAAAATCTGACTTTTGGCAATTCACTCAAAAATGCTGCCAGAATCTTGCAAATGATCCCCTGAAATCTTTGGCGATGGAAACAGAAGGCTTTTTATCACAGGACAAGAAATCAGCCCTCAACAACTTAACAGGCGGAAAACATTTTTTTGAAAAAATCTCTAAGCCCCGGGATCACAATTTCAGAAAAAATCTGACTTTTGGCAATTCACTCAAAAATGCTGCCAGAATCTTGCAAATGATCCCCTGAAATCTTTGGCGATGGAAACAGAAGGCTTTTTATCACAGGACAAGAAATCAGCCCTCAAAAACTTAACCGGCGGAAAATATTTTTTTGAAAAAATCCCTAAGCCCCGGTGTCACAATTTCAGAAAAAATCTGACTTTTGGCAATTCACTCAAAAATGCTGCCAGAATCTTGCAAATGATCCCCTGAAATCTTTGGCGATGGAAACAGAAGGCTTTTTATCACAGGACAAGAAATCAGCCCTCAAAAACTTAACCGGCGGAAAATATTTTTTTGAAAAAATCCCTAAGCCCCGGTGTCACAATTTCAGCAAAAATCTGACTTTTGGCAATTCACTCAAAAATGGTGCCAAAAGCTTGCAAATGATCCCCTGAAAGCTTTGGCGATGGAAACAGAAGGCTTTTTATCACAGGACAAGAAATCAGCCCTCAAAAACTTAACCGGCAGAAAATATGTTTTTGAAAAAATCCCTAAGCCCCGGGGTCACAATTTCAGCAAAAATCTGACTTTTGGCAATTCACTCAAAAATGGTGCCGGAAGCTTGCAAATGATCCCCTGAAAGCTTTGGCGATGGAAACAGAAGGCTTTTTATCACAGGACAAGAAATCAGCCCTCAAAAACTTAACCGGCAGAAAATATTTTTTTGAAAAAATCCCTACGCCCCGGGGTCACAATTTCAGCAAAAATCTGACTTTTGGCAATTCACTCAAAAATGGTGCCAGAAGCTTGCAAATGATCCCCTGAAAGCTTTGGCGATGGAAACAGAAGGCTTTTTATCACAGGACAAGAAATCAGCCCTCAAAAACTTAACCGGCAGAAAATATTTTTTTGAAAAAATCCCTAAGCCCCGGGGTCACAATTTCAGCAAAAATCTGTCTTTTGGCAATTCACTCAAAAATGGTGCCAGAAGCTTGCAAATGATCCCCTGAAAGCTTTGGCGATGGAAACAGAAGGCTTTTTATCACATGACAAGAAATCAGCCCTCAAAAACATTACTGGCAGAAAATATTTTTTTGAAAAAATCTCTAAGCCCCGGGGTCACAATTTCAAAAAAAAATCTGACTTTTGGCAATTCACTCAAAAATGGTGCCAACTGGTTGCAAATGATTCCCTGAAAGCTTTGGCGATGGAAACAGAAGGCTTTTTATCACAAGACAAGTAATCAGCCCTCAACAGCTTAACCGGCGGAAAATATTTTTTTGAAAAAATCTCTATGCCCCGGGGTCACAATTTCAGAAAAAATCTGACTTTTGGCAATTCACTCAAAAATGGTGCCAGAAGCTTGCAAATGATCCCCTGAAATCTTTGGCGATGGAAACAGAAGGCTTTTTATCACAGGACAAGAAATCAGCCCTCAACAACTTAACCGGTGGAAAAGATTTTTTTGAAGAAATCCCTAAGCCCTGGGGTCACAATTTCAGAAAAAATCTGACTTTTGGCAATTCACTCAAAAATGCTGCCAGAATCTTGCAAATGATCCCCTGAAATCTTTGGCGATGGAAACAGAAGGCTTTTTATCACAGGACAAGAAATCAGCCCTCAAAAACTTAACCGGCGGAAAATATTTTTTTGAAAAAATCCCTAAGCCCCGGTGTCACAATTTCAGCAAAAATCTGACTTTTGGCAATTCACTCAAACATGGTGCCAAAAGCTTGCAAATGATCCCCTGAAAGCTTTGGCGATGGAAACAGAAGGCTTTTTATCACAGGACAAGAAATCAACCCTCAAAAACTTAACCGGCAGAAAATATGTTTTTGAAAAAATCCCTAAGCCCCGGGGTCACAATTTCAGCAAAAATCTGACTTTTGGCAATTCACTCAAAAATGGTGCCAGAAGCTTGCAAATGATCCCCTGAAAGCTTTGGCGATGGAAACAGAAGGCTTTTTATCACAGGACAAGAAATCAGCCCTCAAAAACTTAACCGGCAGAAAATATTTTTTTGAAAAAATCCCTACGCCCCGGGGTCACAATTTCAGCAAAAATCTGACTTTTGGCAATTCACTCAAAAATGGTGCCAGAAGCTTGCAAATGATCCCCTGAAAGCTTTGGCGATGGAAACAGAAGGCTTTTTATCACAGGACAAGAAATCAGCCCTCAAAAACTTAACCGGCAGAAAATATTTTTTTGAAAAAATCCCTAAGCCCCGGGGTCACAATTTCAGCAAAAATCTGTCTTTTGGCAATTCACTCAAAAATGGTGCCAGAAGCTTGCAAATGATCCCCTGAAAGCTTTGGCGATGGAAACAGAAGGCTTTTTATCACAGGACAAGAAATCAGCCCTCAAAAACGTTACTGGCAGAAAATATTTTTTTGAAAAAATCCCTAAGCCCCGGGGTCACAATTTCAGAAAAAATCTGACTTTTGGCAATTCACTCAAAAATGGTGCCAGAAGCTTGCAAATGATCCCCTGAAAGCTTTGGCGATGGAAACAGAAGGCTTTTTATCACAGGACAAGAAATCAGCCCTCAAAAACTTAACCGGCAGAAAATATTTTTTTGAAAAAATCCCTAAACCCCAGGGTCACAATTTCAGCAAAAATCTGGCTTTTGGCAATTCACTCAAAAATGGTGCCAGAAGCTTGCAAATGATCCCCTGAAAGCTTTGGCGATGGAAACAGAAGGCTTTTTATCACAGGACAAGAAATCAGCCCTCAAAAACTTAACCGGCAGAAAATATTTTTTTGAAAAAATCTCTAAGCCCCGGTGTCACAATTTCAGAAAAAATCTGACTTTTGGCAATTCACTCAAAAATGCTGCCAGAAGCTTCCAAATGATCCCCTGAAACTTTGGCGATGGAAACAGAAGGCTTTTTATCACAGGACAAGAAATCAGCCCTCAACAACTTAAGAAGAAGAAGAAGAAGAGTTTGGATTTGATATCCCGCCTTTCACTCCCCTTCAGGAGTCTCAAAGCGGCTAACATTCTCCTTTCCCTTCCTCCCCAACAACAAACACTCTGTGAGGTGAGTGGGGCTGAGAGACAACCGGCGGATAATATTTTTTTGAAAAAATCTCTAAGCCCCGGGGTCACAATTTCAGAAAAAATCTGACTTTTGGCAATTCACTCAAAAAAGGTGCCAAAAGCTTGCAAATGATCCCCTGAAAACTTTGGCGATGGAAACAGAAGGCTTTTTATCACAGGACAAGAAATCAGCCCTCAACAACTAAACCGGCAAAAAAGATGTTTTTGAAAAAAATCTCTAAGCCCCGGGGTCACAATTTCAGCAAAAATGTGACTTTTGGCAATTCACTCAAAAATAGTGCCAAAAGCTTGCAAATGATCCCCTAAAAGCTTTGGCAGTCGAAACAGAAGTTTTTTTTATCACAGGGCAAGAAATCAGCCCTCAACAACTTAACCGGTGGAAAAGATTTTTTTGAAAAAATTCCTAAGCCCCGGGGTCACAATTTCAAAAAAAAATCTGACTTTTGGCAATTCACTCAAAAATGGTGCCAACTGGTTGCAAATGATCCCCTGAAAGCTTTGGCGATGGAAACAGAAAGCTTTTTATCACAGGAAAAGTAATCATCCCTCAACAGCTTAACCGGCGGAAATTATTTTTTTAAAAAAATCCCTAAGCCGGGGGGTCACAATTTCAGCAAAAATCTGACTTTTGGCAATTCTCTCAAAAATGGTGCCAAAAGATTGAAAATGCTCTCCTGAAAGGTTTGGCACTCGAAACAGAAGGCTTTTTATCACAGGACAAGAAATCAGCCCTCAAAAACTTAACGGGCAGAAAATACTTTTTTGAAAAAATCCCTTACCCGGGGTCCCAATTTCAGCAAAAATCTGACTTTTGGCAATTCACTCAAAAATGGTGCCAGAAGCTTGCAAATGATCCCCTGAAAGCTTTGGCGATGGAAACAGAAGGCTTTTTATCACAGGACAAGAAATCAGCCCTCAAAAACTTAACCGGCAGAAAATATTTTTTTGAAAAAATCTCTAAGCCCCGGTGTCACAATTTCAGAAAAAATCTGACTTTTGGCAATTCACTCAAAAATGCTGCCAGAAGCTTCCAAATGATCCCCTGAAACTTTGGCGATGGAAACAGAAGGCTTTTTATCACAGGACTAGAAATCAGCCCTCAACAACTTAACTGGCGAAAAATGTTTTTTTGAAAAAATCTCTAAGCCCCTGGGTCACAATTTCAGCAAAAATCTGACTTTTGGCAATTCACTCAAAAATGGCGCCAGAAGCTTCCAAATGATCCCCTGAAAACTTTGGCGATGGAAACAGAAGGCTTTTTATCACAGGACAAGAAATCAGCCCTCAACAACTTAAGAAGAAGAAGAAGAAGAGTTTGGATTTGATATCCCGCCTTTCACTCCCCTTCAGGAGTCTCAAAGCGGCTAACATTCTCCTTTCCCTTCCTCCCCAACAACAAACACTCTGTGAGGTGAGTGGGGCTGAGAGACAACCGGCGGATAATATTTTTTTGAAAAAATCTCTAAGCCCCGGGGTCACAATTTCAGAAAAAATCTGACTTTTGGCAATTCACTCAAAAAAGGTGCCAAAAGCTTGCAAATGATCCCCTGAAAACTTTGGCGATGGAAACAGAAGGCTTTTTATCACAGGACAAGAAATCAGCCCTCAACAACTTAACCGGCAAAAAAGATGTTTTTGAAAAAAATCTCTAAGCCCCGGGGTCACAATTTCAGCAAAAATGTGACTTTTGGCAATTCACTCAAAAATAGTGCCAAAAGCTTGCAAATGATCCCCTAAAAGCTTTGGCAGTCGAAACAGAAGTTTTTTTTATCACAGGGCAAGAAATCAGCCCTCAACAACTTAACCGGTGGAAAAGATTTTTTTGAAAAAATTCCTAAGCCCCGGGGTCACAATTTCAAAAAAAAATCTGACTTTTGGCAATTCACTCAAAAATGGTGCCAACTGGTTGCAAATGATCCCCTGAAAGCTTTGGCGATGGAAACAGAAAGCTTTTTATCACAGGAAAAGTAATCAGCCCTCAACAGCTTAACCGGCGGAAAATATTTTTTTGAAAAAATCCCTAAGCCGGGGGGTCACAATTTCAGCAAAAATCTGACTTTTGGCAATTCTCTCAAAAATGGTGCCAAAAGATTGAAAATGCTCTCCTGAAAGGTTTGGCACTCGAAACAGAAGGCTTTTTATCACAGGACAAGAAATCAGCCCTCAAAAACTTAACGGGCAGAAAATACTTTTTTGAAAAAATCCCTAAGCCCCGGGGTCACAATTTCAGAAAAAATCTGACTTTTGGCAATTCACTCAAAAATGGTGCCAGAAGCTTGCAAATGATCCCCTGAAATCTTTGGCGATGGAAACAGAAGGCTTTTTATCACAGGACAAGAAATCAGCCCTCAAAAACTTAACCGGCAGAAAATATTTTTTTGAAAAAATCCCTAAGCCCCGGGGTCACAATTTCAGCAAAAATCTGTCTTTTGGCAATTCACTCAAAAATGGTGCCAGAAGCTTGCAAATGATCCCCTGAAAGCTTTGGCGATGGAAACAGAAGGCTTTTTATCACAGGACAAGAAATCAGCCCTCAAAAACTTAACCGGCAGAAAATATTTTTTTGAAAAAATCCCTAAGCCCCGGGGTCACAATTTCAGCAAAAATCTGTGTTTTGGCAATTCACTCAAAAATGGTGCCAGAAGCTTGCAAATGATCCCCTGAAAGCTTTGGCGATGGAAACAGAAGGCTTTTTATCACAGGACAAGAAATCAGCCCTCAAAAACTTAACCGGCAGAAAATATTTTTTTGAAAAAATCCCTAAGCCCCGGGGTCACAATTTCAGCAAAAATCTGTCTTTTGGCAATTCACTCAAAAATGGTGCCAGAAGCTTGCAAATGATCCCCTGAAAGCTTTGGCGATGGAAACAGAAGGCTTTTTATCACAGGACAAGAAATCAGCCCTCAAAAACTTAACCGGCAGAAAATATTTTTTTGAAAAAATCTCTAAGCCCCGGTGTCACAATTTCAGAAAAAATCTGACTTTTGGCAATTCACTCAAAAATGCTGCCAGAAGCTTCCAAATGATCCCCTGAAACTTTGGCGATGGAAACAGAAGGCTTTTTATCACAGGACTAGAAATCAGCCCTCAACAACTTAACTGGCGAAAAATGTTTTTTTGAAAAAATCTCTAAGCCCCGGGGTCACAATTTCAGCAAAAATCTGACTTTTGGCAATTCACTCAAAAATGGCGCCAGAAGCTTCCAAATGATCCCCTGAAAACTTTGGCGATGGAAACAGAAGGCTTTTTATCACAGGACAAGAAATCAGC
Organism: Podarcis vaucheri; assembly: GCF_965113315.1. NCBI lineage: Eukaryota > Metazoa > Chordata > Lepidosauria > Squamata > Lacertidae > Podarcis > Podarcis vaucheri. Next base: position 1,247,023 of record NW_028118808.1, on the reverse strand, counting down.
CCTCAACAACTTAACCGGCAAAAAAGATGTTTTTGAAAAAAATCTCTAAGCCCCGGGGTCACAATTTCAGCAAAAATGTGACTTTTGGCAATTCACTCAAAAATAGTGCCAAAAGCTTGCAAATGATCCCCTAAAAGCTTTGGCAGTCGAAACAGAAGTTTTTTTTATCACAGGGCAAGAAATCAGCCCTCAACAACTTAACCGGTGGAAAAGATTTTTTTGAAAAAATTCCTAAGCCCCGGGGTCACAATTTCAAAAAAAAATCTGACTTTTGGCAATTCACTCAAAAATGGTGCCAACTGGTTGCAAATGATCCCCTGAAAGCTTTGGCGATGGAAACAGAAAGCTTTTTATCACAGGAAAAGTAATCAGCCCTCAACAGCTTAACCGGCGGAAAATATTTTTTTGAAAAAATCTCTAAGCCCCCGGGTCACAATTTCAGCAAAAATTTGACTTTTGGCAATTCACTCAAAAATGGTGCCAGAAGCTTGCAAATGCTCCCCTGAAAGCTTTGGCGATGGAAACAGAAGTCTTTTTATCACAGGACAAGAAATCAGCCCTCAACAACTTAACCGTTGGAAAAGATTTTTTTGAAAAAATCTCTAAGCCCCGGGGTCACAATTTCAGCAAAAATCTGACTTTTAGCAATTCACACAAAAATGGTGCCAACTGGTTGAAAATGCTCCCCTGAAAGCTTTGGCGATGGAAACAGAAGGCTTTTTATCACAGGACAAGAAATCAGCCCTCAACAGCTTAACAGGCGGAAAATATTTTTTTGAAAAAATCTCTAAGCCCCGGGGTCACAATTTCGGAAAAAATCTGACTTTTGGCAATTCTCTCAAAAATGGTGCCAAAAGATTGAAAATGCTCTCCTGAAAGGTTTGGCACTCGAAACAGAAGGCTTTTTATCACAGGACAAGAAATCAGCCCTCAAAAACTTAACGGGCAGAAAATACTTTTTTGAAAAAATCCCTTACCCGGGGTCCCAATTTCAGCAAAAATCTGACTTTTGGCAATTCACTCAAAAATGGCGCCAGAAGCTTCCAAATGATCCCCTGAAAACTTTGGCGATGGAAACAGAAGGCTTTTTATCACAGGACAAGAAATCAGCCCTCAACAACTTAACCGTTGGAAAAGATTTTTTTGAAACAATCTCTAAGCCCCGGGGTCACAATTTCAGAAAAAATCTGACTTTTGGCAATTCACTCAAAAATGGCGCCAGAAGCTTCCAAATGATCCCCTGAAAACTATGGCGATGGAAACAGACGGCTTTTTATCACAGGACAAGAAATCAGCCCTCAACAACTTAACCGGCGAAAAAGATTTTTTTGAAAAAATCTCTAAGCCCCGGGGTCACAATTTCAGCAAAAATCTGACTTTTGGCAATTCACTCAAAAATGGTGCCAAATGGTTGCAAATGCTCCCCTGAAAGCTTTGGCGATGGAAACAGAAGGCTTTTTATCACAGGACAAGTAATCAGCCCTCAACAGCTTAACCGGCGGAAAATATTTTTTTGAAAAAATCTCTAAGCCCCGGGGTCACAATTTCAGCAAATATCTGACTTTTGGCAATTCACTCAAAAATGGTGCCAGAAGCTTGCAAATGATCCCCTGAAAGCTTTCGCAGTCGAAACAGAAGGCTTTTTATTACAGGACAAGAAATTAGCCCTCAACAACTTAACCGGTGGAAAAGATTTTTTTGAAAAAATCCCTAAGCCCCGGGGTCACAATTTCAAAAAAAAATCTGACTTTTGGCAATTCACTCAAAAATGGTGCCAACTGGTTGCAATTGATCCCCTGAAAGCTTTGGCGATGGAAACAGAAGGCTTTTTATCACAGGGCAAGAAATCAGCCCTCAACAACTTAACCGGTGGAAAAGATTTTTTTGAAGAAATCCCTAAGCCCTGGGGTCACAATTTCAGAAAAAATCTGACTTTTGGCAATTCACTCAAAAATGGTGCCAGAAGTTTACAAATGATCCCCTGAAATCTTTGGCGATGGAAACAGAAGGCTTTTTATCACAGGACAAGAAATCAGCCCTCAACAACTTAACCGGCGGAAAACATTTGTTTGAAAAAATCTCTAAGCCCCGGGGTCACAATTTCAGAAAAAAATCTGACTTTTGGCAATTCACTCAAAAATGCTGCCAGAATCTTGCAAATGATCCCCTGAAATCTTTGGCGATGGAAACAGAAGGCTTTTTATCACAGGACAAGAAATCAGCCCTCAAAAACTTAACCGGCGGAAAATATTTTTTTGAAAAAATCCCTAAGCCCCGGTGTCACAATTTCAGCAAAAATCTGACTTTTGTCAATTCACTCAAAAATGGTGCCAAAAGCTTGCAAATGATCCCCTGAAAGCTTTGGCGATGGAAACAGAAGGCTTTTTATCACAGGACAAGAAATCAGCCCTCAAAAACTTAACCGGCAGAAAATATTTTTTTGAAAAAATCCCTAAGCCCCGGGGTCACAATTTCAGCAAAAATCTGACTTTTGGCAATTCACTCAAAAATGGTGCCGGAAGCCTGCAAATGATCCCCTGAAAGCTTTGGCGATGGAAACAGAAGGCTTTTTATCACAGGACAAGAAATCAGCCCTCAAAAACTTAACCGGCAGAAAATATTTTTTTGAAAAAATCCCTAAGACCCGGGGTCACAATTTCAGCAAAAATCTGACTTTTGGCAATTCACTCAAAAATGGTGCCAGAAGCTTGCAAATGATCCCCTGAAAGCTTTGGCGATGGAAACAGAAGGCTTTTTATCACAGGACAAGAAATCAGCCCTCAACAACTTAACCGGCTGAAAATATGTTTTTTGAAAAAATCTCTAAGCCCCGGGGTCACAATTTCAGCAAAAAATTGACTTTTGGCAATTCACTCAAAAATGGTGCCAGAAGTTTACAAATGATCCCCTGAAATCTTTGGCGATGGAAACAGAAGGCTTTTTATCACAGGACAAGAAATCAGCCCTCAACAACTTAACCGGCGGAAAACATTTTTTTGAAAAAATCCCTAATCCCCGGGGTCACAATTTCAGAAAAAAATCTGACTTTTGGCAATTCACTCAAAAATGGTGCCAGAAGTTTACAAATGATCCCCTGAAATCTTTGGCGATGGAAACAGAAGGCTTTTTATCACAGGACAAGAAATCAGCCCTCAACAACTTAACCGTTGGAAAAGATTTTTTTGAAACAATCTCTAAGCCCCGGGGTCACAATTTCAGAAAAAATCTGACGTTTGGCAATTCACTCAAAAATGGCGCCAGAAGCTTCCAAATGATCCCCTGAAAACTATGGCGATGGAAACAGAACGCTTTTTATCAAAGGACAAGAAACAATCTCTAAGGTCACAATTTCAGAAAAAATCTGACTTTTGGCAATTCACTCAAAAATGGTGCCAGAAGCTTGCAAATGATCCCCTGAAATCTTTGGCGATGGAAACAGAAGGCTTTTTATAACAGGACAAGAAATCAGCCCTCAACAACTTAACCGGTGGAAAAGATTTTTTTGAAGAAATCCCTAAGCCCTGAGGTCACAATTTCAGAAAAAATCTGACTTTTGGCAATTCACTCAAAAATGGTGCCAGAAGCTTGCAAATGATCCCCTGAAAGCTTTCGCAGTCGAAACAGAAGGCTTTTTATTACAGGACAAGAAATCAGCCCTCAAAAACTTAACCGGCAGAAAATATGTTTTTGAAAAAATCCCTAAGCCCCGGGGTCACAATTTCAGCAAAAATCTGACTTTTGGCAATTCACTCAAAAATGGTGCCGGAAGCTTGCAAATGATCCCCTGAAAGCTTTGGCGATGGAAACAGAAGGCTTTTTATCACAGGACAAGAAATCAGCCCTCAAAAACTTAACCGGCAGAAAATATTTTTTTGAAAAAATCCCTAAGCCCCGGGGTCACAATTTCAGCAAAAATCTGTCTTTTGGCAATTCACTCAAAAATGGTGCCAGAAGCTTGCAAATGATCCCCTGAAAGCTTTGGCGATGGAAACAGAAGGCTTTTTATCACAGGACAAGAAATCAGCCCTCAAAAACGTTAGTGGCAGAAAATATTTTTTTGAAAAAATCCCTAAGCCCCGGGGTCACAATTTCAGAAAAAATCTGACTTTTGGCAATTCACTCAAAAATGGTGCCAGAAGCTTGCAAATGATCCCCTGAAAGCTTTGGCGATGGAAACAGAAGGCTTTTTATCACAGGACAAGAAATCAGCCCTCAAAAACTTAACCGGCAGAAAATATTTTTTTGAAAAAATCCCTAAACCCCAGGGTCACAATTTCAGCAAAAATCTGGCTTTTGGCAATTCACTCAAAAATGGTGCCAGAAGCTTGCAAATGATCCCCTGAAAGCTTTGGCGATGGAAACAGAAGGCTTTTTATCACAGGACAAGAAATCAGCCCTCAGCAACTTAATCGGTGGAAAAGATTTTTTTGAAAAAATCCCTAAGCCCCGGGGTCACAATTTCAAAAAAAAAATCTGACTTTTGGCAATTCACTCAAAAATGGTGCCAACTGGTTGCAAATGATCCCCTGAAAGCTTTGGCGATGGAAACAGAAGGCTTTTTATCACAGGACAAGTAATCAGCCCTCAACAGCTTAACCGGCGGAAAATATTTTTTTGAAAAAATCTCTATGCCCTGGGGTCACAATTTCAGAAAAAATCTGACTTTTGGCAATTCACTCAAAAATGGTGCCAGAAGCTTGCAAATGATCCCCTGAAATCTTTGGCGATGGAAACAGAAGGCTTTTTATCACAGGACAAGAAATCAGCCCTCAACAACTTAACCGGTGGAAAAGATTTTTTTGAAGAAATCCCTAAGCCCTGGGGTCACAATTTCAGAAAAAATCTGACTTTTGGCAATTCACTCAAAAATGGTGCCAGAAGTTTACAAATGATCCCCTGAAATCTTTGGCGATGGAAACAGAAGGCTTTTTATCACAGGACAAGAAATCAGCCCTCAACAACTTAACCGGCGGAAAACATTTTTTTGAAAAAATCTCTAAGCCCCGGGATCACAATTTCAGAAAAAATCTGACTTTTGGCAATTCACTCAAAAATGCTGCCAGAATCTTGCAAATGATCCCCTGAAATCTTTGGCGATGGAAACAGAAGGCTTTTTATCACAGGACAAGAAATCAGCCCTCAAAAACTTAACCGGCGGAAAATATTTTTTTGAAAAAATCCCTAAACCCCCGTGTCACAATTTCAGCAAAAATCTGACTTTTGGCAATTCACTCAAAAATGGTGCCAAAAGCTTGCAAATGATCCCCTGAAAGCTTTGGCGATGGAAACAGAAGGCTTTTTATCACAGGACAAGAAATCAGCCCTCAAAAACTTAACCGGCAGAAAATATGTTTTTGAAAAAATCCCTAAGCCCCGGGGTCACAATTTCAGCAAAAATCTGACTTTTGGCAATTCACTCAAAAATGGTGCCGGAAGCTTGCAAATGATCCCCTGAAATCTTTGGCGATGGAAACAGAAGGCTTTTTATCACAGGACAAGAAATCAGCCCTCAACAACTTAACCGGCGAAAAAGATTTTTTTGAAAAAATCTCTAAGCCCCGGGGTCACAATTTCAGAAAAAATCTGACTTTTGGCAATTCACTCAAAAATGGTGCCAAATGGTTGCAAATGCTCCCCTGAAAGCTTTGGCGATGGAAACAGAAGGCTTTTTATCACAGGACAAGTAATCAGCCCTCAACAGCTTAACCGGCAGAAAATATTTTTTTGAAACAATCTCTAAGCCCCGGGGTCACAATTCACTCAAAAATGGTGCCAGAAGCTTGCAAATGATCCCCTGAAATCTTTGGCAATGGAAACAGAAGGCTTTTTATCACAGGACAAGAAATCAGCCCTCAACAACTTAATCGGTGGAAAAGATTTTTTTGAAAAAATCCCTAAGCCCCGGGGTCACAATTTCAGAAAAAATCTGACTTTTGGCAATTCACTCAAAAATGGTGCCAGAAGCTTGCAAATGATCCCCTGAAAGCTTTGGCGATGGAAACAGAAGGCTTTTTATCACAGGACAAGAAATCAGCCCTCAAAAACTTAACCGGCAGAAAATATTTTTTTGAAAAAATCCCTAAACCCCAGGGTCACAATTTCAGCAAAAATCTGGCTTTTGGCAATTCACTCAAAAATGGTGCCGGAAGCTTGCAAATGATCCCCTGAAATCTTTGGCGATGGAAACAGAAGGCTTTTTATCACAGGACAAGAAATCAGCCCTCAACAACTTAACCGGCGAAAAAGATTTTTTTGAAAAAATCTCTAAGCCCCGGGGTCACAATTTCAGAAAAAATCTGACTTTTGGCAATTCACTCAAAAATGGTGCCAAATGGTTGCAAATGCTCCCCTGAAAGCTTTGGCGATGGAAACAGAAGGCTTTTTATCACAGGACAAGTAATCAGCCCTCAACAGCTTAACCGGCAGAAAATATTTTTTTGAAACAATCTCTAAGCCCCGGGGTCACAATTCACTCAAAAATGGTGCCAGAAGCTTGCAAATGATCCCCTGAAATCTTTGGCAATGGAAACAGAAGGCTTTTTATCACAGGACAAGAAATCAGCCCTCAACAACTTAATCGGTGGAAAAGATTTTTTTGAAAAAATCCCTAAGCCCCGGGGTCACAATTTCAGCAAAAATCTGACTTTTGGCAATTCACTCAAAAATGGTGCCAGAAGCTTGCAAATGATCCCCTGAAAGCTTTGGCGATGGAAACAGAAGGCTTTTTATCACAGGACAAGAAATCAGCCCTCAAAAACTTAACCGGCAGAAAATATTTTTTTGAAAAAATCCCTAAACCCCAGGGTCACAATTTCAGCAAAAATCTGACTTTTGGCAATTCACTCAAAAATGGCGCCAGAAGCTTCCAAATGATCCCCTGAAAACTTTGGCGATGGAAACAGAAGGCTTTTTATCACAGGACAAGAAATCAGCCCTCAACAGCTTAACCGGCGGAAAATATTTTTTTGAAAAAATCCCTAAGCCCCGGGGTCAAAATTTCAAAAAAAAATCTGACTTTTGGCAATTCACTCAAAAATGGTGCCAACTGGTTGCAAATGATCCCCTGAAAGCTTTTGCAGTCGAAACAGATGTTTTTGTTATCACAGGACAAGAAATCAGCCCTCAACAACTTAACTGGTGGAAAAGATTTTTTTGAAAAAATCCCTAAGCCCCGGGGTCACAATTTCAGAAAAAATCTGACTTTTGGCAATTCACTCAAAAATGGTGCCAGAAGTTTACAAATGATCCCCTGAAATCTTTGGCGATGGAAACAGAAGACTTTTTATCACAGGACAAGAAATCAGCCCTCAACAACTTAACCGGCGGAAAACATTTTTTTGAAAAAATCTCTAAGCCCCGGGATCACAATTTCAGAAAAAATCTGACTTTTGGCAATTCACTCAAAAATGCTGCCAGAATCTTGCAAATGATCCCCTGAAATCTTTGGCGATGGAAACAGAAGGCTTTTTATCACAGGACAAGAAATCAGCCCTCAAAAACTTAACCGGCGGAAAATATTTTTTTGAAAAAATCCCTAAACCCCCGTGTCACAATTTCAGCAAAAATCTGACTTTTGGCAATTCACTCAAAAATGGTGCCAAAAGCTTGCAAATGATCCCCTGAAAGCTTTGGCGATGGAAACAGAAGGCTTTTTATCACAGGACAAGAAATCAGCCCTCAAAAACTTAACCGGCAGAAAATATGTTTTTGAAAAAATCCCTAAGCCCCGGGGTCACAATTTCAGCAAAAATCTGACTTTTGGCAATTCACTCAAAAATGGTGCCGGAAGCTTGCAAATGATCCCCTGAAATCTTTGGCGATGGAAACAGAAGGCTTTTTATCACAGGACAAGAAATCAGCCCTCAACAACTTAACCGGCGAAAAAGATTTTTTTGAAAAAATCTCTAAGCCCCGGGGTCACAATTTCAGAAAAAATCTGACTTTTGGCAATTCACTCAAAAATGGTGCCAAATGGTTGCAAATGCTCCCCTGAAAGCTTTGGCGATGGAAACAGAAGGCTTTTTATCACAGGACAAGTAATCAGCCCTCAACAGCTTAACCGGCAGAAAATATTTTTTTGAAACAATCTCTAAGCCCCGGGGTCACAATTCACTCAAAAATGGTGCCAGAAGCTTGCAAATGATCCCCTGAAATCTTTGGCAATGGAAACAGAAGGCTTTTTATCACAGGACAAGAAATCAGCCCTCAACAACTTAATCGGTGGAAAAGATTTTTTTGAAAAAATCCCTAAGCCCCGGGGTCACAATTTCAGAAAAAATCTGACTTTTGGCAATTCACTCAAAAATGGTGCCAGAAGCTTGCAAATGATCCCCTGAAAGCTTTGGCGATGGAAACAGAAGGCTTTTTATCACAGGACAAGAAATCAGCCCTCAAAAACTTAACCGGCAGAAAATATTTTTTTGAAAAAATCCCTAAACCCCAGGGTCACAATTTCAGCAAAAATCTGGCTTTTGGCAATTCACTCAAAAATGGTGCCAGAAGCTTGCAAATGATCCCCTGAAAGCTTTGGCGATGGAAACAGAAGGCTTTTTATCACAGGACAAGAAATCAGCCCTCAAAAACTTAACCGGCAGAAAATATTTTTTTGAAAAAAACTCTAAGCCCCGGTGTCACAATTTCAGAAAAAATCTGACTTTTGGCAATTCACTCAAAAATGCTGCCAGAAGCTTCCAAATGATCCCCTGAAACTTTGGCGATGGAAACAGAAGGCTTTTTATCACAGGACTAGAAATCAGCCCTCAACAACTTAACTGGCGAAAAATGTTGTTTTGAAAAAATCTCTAAGCCCCGGGGTCACAATTTCAGCAAAAATCTGACTTTTGGCAATTCACTCAAAAATGGCGCCAGAAGCTTCCAAATGATCCCCTGAAAACTTTGGCGATGGAAACAGAAGGCTTTTTATCACAGGACAAGAAATCAGCCCTCAACAACTTAAGAAGAAGAAGAAGAAGAGTTTGGATTTGATATCCCGCCTTTCACTCCCCTTCAGGAGTCTCAAAGCGGCTAACATTCTCCTTTCCCTTCTTCCCCCACAACAAACACTCTGTGAGGTGAGTGGGGCTGAGAGACAACCGGCGGATAATATTTTTTTGAAAAAATCTCTAAGCCCCGGGGTCACAATTTCAGAAAAAATCTGACTTTTGGCAATTCACTCAAAAATGGTGCCAAAAGCTTGCAAATGATCCCCTGAAAACTTTGGCGATGGAAACAGAAGGCTTTTTATCACAGGACAAGAAATCAGCCCTCAACAACTTAACTGGCAAAAAATGTTTTTTTGGAAAAATCTCTAAACCCCGGGGTCACAATTTCAGCAAAAATCTGACTTTTGGCAATTCACTCAAAAATGGTGCCAGAAGCTTGCAAATGCTCCCCTGAAAGCTTTGGCGATGGAAACAGAAAGCTTTTTATCACAGGACAAGAAATCAGCCCTCAACAACTTAACCGTTGGAAAAGATTTTTTTGAAAAAATCTCTAAGCCCCGGGGTCACAATTTCAGCAAAAATCTGACTTTTAGCAATTCACACAAAAATGGTGCCAACTGGTTGAAAATGCTCCCCTGAAAGCTTTGGCGATGGAAACAGAAGGCTTTTTATCACAGGACAAGAAATCAGCCCTCAACAGCTTAACAGGCGGAAAATATTTTTTTGAAAAAATCTCTAAGCCCCGGGGTCACAATTTCGGAAAAAATCTGACTTTTGACAATTCACTCAAAAATGGTGCCAGAAACTTGCAAATGATCCCCTGAAAGCTTTGGCAGTCGAAACAGAAGTTTTTTTTTATCACAGGACAAGAAATCAGCCCTCAACAACTTAACCGGCGAAAAATATTTTTTTGAAAAAATCTCTAAGTCCCGGGGTCACAATTTCAGAAAGAAATCTGACTTTTGACAATTCACTCAAAAATGGTGCCAGCAGCTTGCAAATTGATCCCCTGAAATCTTTGGCGATGGAAACAGAAGGCTTTTTATCACAGGACAAGAAATCAGCCCTGAACAACTTAACCGTTGGAAAAGATTTTTTTGAAAAAATCCCTAAGCCCTGGGGTCACAATTTCAGAAAAAATCTGACTTTTGGCAATTCACTCAAAAATGGTGCCAGAAGTTTACAAATGATCCCCTGAAATCTTTGGCGATGGAAACAGAAGGCTTTTTATCACAGGACATGAAATCAGCCCTCAAAAACTTAACCATGAGAAAATATTTTTTTGAAAAAATCCCTAAGCCCCGGGGTCACAATTTCAGCAAAAATCTGACTTTTGGCAATTCACTCAAAAATGGTGCCAGAAGCTTGCAAATGATCCCCTGAAATCTTTGGCGATGGAAACAGAAGGCTTTTTATCACAGGACAAGAAATCAGCCCTCAACAACTTAACCGGCGGAAAGCATGTTTTTTGAAAAAATCTCTAAGCCCCGGGGTCACAATTTCAGCAAAAATGTGACTTTTGGCAATTCACTCAAAAATGGTGCCAGAAGTTTACAAATGATCCCCTGAAATCTTTGGCGATGGAAACAGAAGGCTTTTTATCACAGGACAAGAAATCAGCCCTCAACAACTTAACCGTTGGAAAAGATTTTTTTGTAACAATCTCTAAGCCCCGGGGTCACAATTTCAGCAAAAATCTGACTTTTGGCAATTCACTCAAAAATGGCGCCAGAAGCTTCCAAATGATCCCCTGAAAACTTTGGCGATGGAAACAGAAGGCTTTTTATCACAGGACAAGAAATCAGCCCTCAACAGCTTAACCGGCGGAAAATATTTTTTTGAAAAAATCCCTAAGCCCCGGGGTCAAAATTTCAAAAAAAAATCTGACTTTTGGCAATTCACTCAAAAATGGTGCCAACTGGTTGCAAATGATCCCCTGAAAGCTTTTGCAGTCGAAACAGAAGTTTTTGTTATCACAGGACAAGAAATCAGCCCTCAACAACTTAACTGGTGGAAAAGATTTTTTTGAAAAAATCCCTAAGCCCCGGGGTCACAATTTCAGAAAAAATCTGACTTTTGGCAATTCACTCAAAAATGGTGCCAGAAGTTTACAAATGATCCCCTGAAATCTTTGGCGATGGAAACAGAAGGCTTTTTATCACAGGACAAGAAATCAGCCCTCAACAACTTAACCGGCGGAAAACATTTTTTTGAAAAAATCTCTAAGCCCCGGGATCACAATTTCAGAAAAAATCTGACTTTTGGCAATTCACTCAAAAATGCTGCCAGAATCTTGCAAATGATCCCCTGAAATCTTTGGCGATGGAAACAGAAGGCTTTTTATCACAGGACAAGAAATCAGCCCTCAAAAACTTAACCGGCGGAAAATATTTTTTTGAAAAAATCCCTAAACCCCCGTGTCACAATTTCAGCAAAAATCTGACTTTTGGCAATTCACTCAAAAATGGTGCCAAAAGCTTGCAAATGATCCCCTGAAAGCTTTGGCGATGGAAACAGAAGGCTTTTTATCACAGGACAAGAAATCAGCCCTCAAAAACTTAACCGGCAGAAAATATGTTTTTGAAAAAATCCCTAAGCCCCGGGGTCACAATTTCAGAAAAAATCTGACTTTTGGCAATTCACTCAAAAATGGTGCCAAATGGTTGCAAATGCTCCCCTGAAAGCTTTGGCGATGGAAACAGAAGGCTTTTTATCACAGGACAAGTAATCAGCCCTCAACAGCTTAACCGGCAGAAAATATTTTTTTGAAACAATCTCTAAGCCCCGGGGTCACAATTCACTCAAAAATGGTGCCAGAAGCTTGCAAATGATCCCCTGAAATCTTTGGCAATGGAAACAGAAGGCTTTTTATCACAGGACAAGAAATCAGCCCTCAACAACTTAATCGGTGGAAAAGATTTTTTTGAAAAAATCCCTAAGCCCCGGGGTCACAATTTCAGAAAAAATCTGACTTTTGGCAATTCACTCAAAAATGGTGCCAGAAGCTTGCAAATGATCCCCTGAAAGCTTTGGCGATGGAAACAGAAGGCTTTTTATCACAGGACAAGAAATCAGCCCTCAAAAACTTAACCGGCAGAAAATATTTTTTTGAAAAAATCCCTAAACCCCAGGGTCACAATTTCAGCAAAAATCTGGCTTTTGGCAATTCACTCAAAAATGGTGCCGGAAGCTTGCAAATGATCCCCTGAAAGCTTTGGCGATGGAAACAGAAGGCTTTTTATCACAGGACAAGAAATCAGCCCTCAACAACTTAACCGGCAGAAAATATTTTTTTGAAAAAAACTCTAAGCCCCGGTGTCACAATTTCAGAAAAAATCTGACTTTTGGCAATTCACTCAAAAATGCTGCCAGAAGCTTCCAAATGATCCCCTGAAACTTTGGCGATGGAAACAGAAGGCTTTTTATCACAGGACTAGAAATCAGCCCTCAACAACTTAACTGGCGAAAAATGTTTTTTTGAAAAAATCTCTAAGCCCCGGGGTCACAATTTCAGCAAAAATCTGACTTTTGGCAATTCACTCAAAAATGGCGCCAGAAGCTTCCAAATGATCCCCTGAAAACTTTGGCGATGGAAACAGAAGGCTTTTTATCACAGGACAAGAAATCAGCCCTCAACAACTTAAGAAGAAGAAGAAGAAGAGTTTGGATTTGATATCCCGCCTTTCACTCCCCTTCAGGAGTCTCAAAGCGGCTAACATTCTCCTTTCCCTTCTTCCCCCACAACAAACACTCTGTGAGGTGAGTGGGGCTGAGAGACAACCGGCGGATAATATTTTTTTGAAAAAATCTCTAAGCCCCGGGGTCACAATTTCAGAAAAAATCTGACTTTTGGCAATTCACTCAAAAATGGTGCCAAAAGCTTGCAAATGATCCCCTGAAAACTTTGGCGATGGAAACAGAAGGCTTTTTATCACAGGACAAGCAATCAGCCCTCAACAACTTAACCGGCGAAAAAGATGTTTTTGAAAAAAATCTCTAAGCCCCGGGGTCACAATTTCAGAAAAAATCTGACTTTTGGCAATTCACTCAAAAATGGTGCCAGAAGCTTGCAAATGATCCCCTGAAATCTTTGACGATGGAAACAGAAGGCTTTTTATCACAGGACAAGAAATCAGCCCTCAACAACTTAACCGGTGGAAAAGATTTTTTTGAAAAAATTCCTAAGCCCCGGGGGTCACAATTTCAAAAAAAAATCTGACTTTTGGCAGTTCACTCAAAAATGGTGCCAACTGGTTGCAAATGATCCCCTGAAAGCTTTGGCGATGGAAACAGAAAGCTTTTTATCACAGGAAAAGTAATCAGACCTCAACAGCTTAACCGGCGGAAAATATTTTTTTGAAAAAATCTCTAAGCCCCGGGGTCACAATTTCAGAAAAAATCTGACTTTTGGCAATTCACACAAAAATGGTGCCAACTGGTTGAAAATGCTCCCCTGAAAGCTTTGGCGATGGAAACAGAAGGCTTTTTATCACAGGACAAGAAATCAGCCCTCAACAGCTTAACAGGCGGAAAAATTTTTTTTTGATAGAATCTCTAAGCCCCGGGGTCACAATTTCGGAAAAAATCTGACTTTTGACAATTCACTCAAAAATGGCGCCAGAAGCTTCCAAATGATCCCCTGAAAGCTTTGGCAGTAGAAACAGAAGTTTTTTTTCATCACAGGACAAGAAATCAGCCCTCAACAACTTAACCGTTGGAAAAGATTTTTTTGTAACAATCTCTCAGCCCCGGGGTCACAATTTCAGCAAAAATGTGACTTTTGGCAATTCACTCAAAAATGGCGCCAGAAGCTTCCAAATGATCCCCTGAAAACTTTGGCGATGGAAACAGAAGGCTTTTTATCACAGGACAAGAAATCAGCCCTCAACAACTTAACCGGCGGATAATATTTTTTTGAAAAAATCTCTAAGCTCCGGGGTCACAATTTCAGAAAAAATCTGACTTTTGGCAATTCACTCAAAAAAGGTGCCAAAAGCTTGCAAATGATCCCCTGAAAACTTTGGCGATGGAAACAGAAGGCTTTTTATCACAGGACAAGAAATCAGCCCTCAACAACTTAACCGTTGGAAAAGATTTTTTTGAAAAAATCTCTAAGCCCCGGGGTCACAATTTCAGCAAAAATCTGACTTTTAGCAATTCACACAAAAATGGTGCCAACTGGTTGAAAATGCTCCCCTGAAAGCTTTGGCGATGGAAACAGAAGGCTTTTTATCACAGGACAAGAAATCAGCCCTCAACAGCTTAACAGGCGGAAAATATTTTTTTGAAAAAATCTCTAAGCCCCGGGGTCACAATTTCGGAAAAAATCTGAATTTTGACAATTCACTCAAAAATGGTGCCAGAAGCTTGCAAATGATCCCCTGAAATCTTTGGCGATGGAAACAGAAGGCTTTTTATCACAGGACAAGAAATCAGCCCTCAACAACTTAACAGGTGGAAAAGATTTTTTTGAAAAAATCCCTAAGCCCTGGGGTCACAATTTCAGAAAAAATCTGACTTTTGGCAATTCACTCAAAAATGGTGCCAGAAGTTTACAAATGATCCCCTGAAATCTTTGGCGATGGAAACAGAAGGCTTTTTATCACAAGACAAGAAATCAGCCCTCAACAACTTAACCGTTGGAAAAGATTTTTTTGTAACAATCTCTAATCCCCGGGGTCACAATTTGAGAAAAAATCTGACTTTTGGCAATTCACTCAAAAATGGTGCCAGAAGCTTCCAAATGATCCCCTGAAAACTTTGGCGATGGAAACAGAAGGCTTTTTATCACAGGACAAGAAATCAGCCCTCAACAGCTTAACCGGCGGAAAATATTTTTTTGAAAAAATCTCTAAGCCCCGGGGTCACAATTTCAGAAAAAATCTGACTTTTGGCAATTCACTCAAAAATGGTTCCAGAAGCTTGCAAATGATCCCCTGAAAGCTTTTGCAGTCGAAACAGAAGTTTTTTTTATCACAGGACAAGAAATCAGCCCTCAACAACTTAACTGGTGGAAAAGATTTTTTTGAAAAAATCCCTAAGCCCCGGGGTCACAATTTCAGAAAAAATCTGACTTTTGGCAATTCACTCAAAAATGGTGCCAGAAGTTTACAACTGATCCGCTGAAATCTTTGGCGATGGAAACAGAAGGCTTTTTATCACAGGACAAGAAATCAGCCCTCAACAACTTAACTGGCAAAAAATGTTTTTTTGGAAAAATCTCTAAACCCCGGGGTCACAATTTCAGCAAAAATCTGACTTTTGGCAATTCACTCAAAAATGGTGCCAGAAGCTTGCAAATGCTCCCCTGAAAGCTTTGGCGATGGAAACAGAAAGCTTTTTATCACAGGACAAGAAATCAGCCCTCAACAACTTAACCGTTGGAAAAGATTTTTTTGAAAAAATCTCTAAGCCCCGGGGTCACAATTTCAGCAAAAATCTGACTTTTAGCAATTCACACAAAAATGGTGCCAACTGGTTGAAAATGCTCCCCTGAAAGCTTTGGCGATGGAAACAGAAGGCTTTTTATCACAGGACAAGAAATCAGCCCTCAACAGCTTAACAGGCGGAAAATATTTTTTTGAAAAAATCTCTAAGCCCCGGGGTCACAATTTCGGAAAAAATCTGACTTTTGACAATTCACTCAAAAATGGTGCCAGAAACTTGCAAATGATCCCCTGAAAGCTTTGGCAGTCGAAACAGAAGTTTTTTTTTATCACAGGACAAGAAATCAGCCCTCAACAACTTAACCGGCGGAAAATATTTTTTTGAAAAAATCTCTAAGTCCCGGGGTCACAATTTCAGAAAGAAATCTGACTTTTGACAATTCACTCAAAAATGGTGCCAGCAGCTTGCAAATGATGCCCTGAAATCTTTGGCGATGGAAACAGAAGGCTTTTTATCACAGGACAAGAAATCAGCCCTGAACAACTTAACCGTTGGAAAAGATTTTTTTGAAAAAATCCCTAAGCCCTGGGGTCACAATTTCAGAAAAAATCTGACTTTTGGCAATTCACTCAAAAATGGTGCCAGAAGTTTACAAATGATCCCCTGAAATCTTTGGCGATGGAAACAGAAGGCTTTTTATCACAGGACATGAAATCAGCCCTCAAAAACTTAACCATGAGAAAATATTTTTTTGAAAAAATCCCTAAGCCCCGGGGTCACAATTTCAGCAAAAATCTGACTTTTGGCAATTCACTCAAAAATGGTGCCAGAAGCTTGCAAATGATCCCCTGAAATCTTTGGCGATGGAAACAGAAGGCTTTTTATCACAGGACAAGAAATCAGCCCTCAACAACTTAACCGGCGGAAAGCATGTTTTTTGAAAAAATCTCTAAGCCCCGGGGTCACAATTTCAGCAAAAATGTGACTTTTGGCAATTCACTCAAAAATGGTGCCAGAAGTTTACAAATGATCCCCTGAAATCTTTGGCGATGGAAACAGAAGGCTTTTTATCACAGGACAAGAAATCAGCCCTCAACAACTTAACCGTTGGAAAAGATTTTTTTGTAACAATCTCTAAGCCCCGGGGTCACAATTTCAGCAAAAATCTGACTTTTGGCAATTCACTCAAAAATGGCGCCAGAAGCTTCCAAATGATCCCCTGAAAACTTTGGCGATGGAAACAGAAGGCTTTTTATCACAGGACAAGAAATCAGCCCTCAACAGCTTAACCGGCGGAAAATATTTTTTTGAAAAAATCCCTAAGCCCCGGGGTCAAAATTTCAAAAAAAAATCTGACTTTTGGCAATTCACTCAAAAATGGTGCCAACTGGTTGCAAATGATCCCCTGAAAGCTTTTGCAGTCGAAACAGAAGTTTTTGTTATCACAGGACAAGAAATCAGCCCTCAACAACTTAACTGGTGGAAAAGATTTTTTTGAAAAAATCCCTAAGCCCCGGGGTCACAATTTCAGAAAAAATCTGACTTTTGGCAATTCACTCAAAAATGGTGCCAGAAGTTTACAAATGATCCCCTGAAATCTTTGGCGATGGAAACAGAAGACTTTTTATCACAGGACAAGAAATCAGCCCTCAACAACTTAACTGGCAAAAAATGTTTTTTTGAAAAAATCTCTAAGCCCCCCGGGTCACAATTTCAACAAAAATTTGACTTTTGGCAATTCACTCAAAAATGGTGCCAGAAGCTTGCAAATGATCCCTTGAAAGCTTTGGCGATGGAAACAGAAGGCTTTTTATCACAGGACAAGTAATCAGCCCTCAACAGCTTAACCGGCGGAAAATATTTTTTTGAAAAAATCTCTAAGCCCCGGTGTCACAATTTCAGAAAAAATTTAATTTTTCGCAATTCACTCAAAAATGGTGCCAGAAGCTTGCAAATGATTCCCTGAAAGCTTTGGCAGTCGAAACAGAAGGCTTTTTATCCCAGGACAAGTAATCAGCCCTCAACAGCTTAACCTGCGGAAAATATTTTTTTGAAAAAATCTCTAAGCCCCGGGGTCACAATTCACTCAAAAATGGTGCCAGAAGCTTGCAAATGATCCCCTGAAATCTTTGGCGATGGAAACAGAAGGCTTTTTATCACAGGACAAGAAATCAGCCCTCAACAACTTAACCGTTGGAAAAGATTTTTTTGTAACAATCTCTCAGCCCCGGGGTCACAATTTCAGCAAAAATGTGACTTTTGGCAATTCACTCAAAAATGGTGCCAGCAGCTTGCAAATGATCCCCTGAAAGCTTTGGCGATGGAAATAGAAGGCTTTTTATCACAGGACAAGAAATCAGCCCTCAACAATTTAACCGGCGAAAAAGATTTTTTTGAAAAAATCTCCAAGCCCCGGGGTCACAATTTCAGAAAAAATCTGACTTTTGGCAATTCACTCAAAAATGGTGCCAGAAGTTTACAAATGATCCCCTGAAATCTTTGGCGATGGAAACAGAAGGCTTTTTATCACAGGGCAAGAAATCAGCCCTCAACAACTTAACCGTTGGAAAAGATTTTTTTGTAACAATCTCTCAGCCCCGGGGTCACAATTTCAGCAAAAATGTGACTTTTGGCAATTCACTCAAAAATGGCGCCAGAAGCTTCCAAATGATCCCCTGAAAACTTTGGCGATGGAAACAGAAGGCTTTTTATCACAGGGCAAGAAATCAGCCCTCAACAGCTTAACCGGCGGAAAATATTTTTTTGAAAAAATCTCTAAGCCCCGGGGTCACAATTTCAGAAAAAATCTGACTTTTGGCAATTCACTCAAAAATGGTGCCAGAAGCTTGCAAATGATCCCCTGAAATCTTTGGCGATGGAAACAGAAGGCTTTTTATCACAGGACAAGAAATCAGCCCTCAACAACTTAACCGGTGGAAAAGATTTTTTTGAAAAAATCCCTAAGCCCTGGGGTCACAATTTCAGAAAAAATCTGACTTTTGGCAATTCACTCAAAAATGGTGCCAGAAGTTTACAAATGATCCCCTGAAATCTTTGGCGATGGAAACAGAAGGCTTTTTATCACAGGACAAGAAATCAGCCCTCAACAACTTAACCGTTGGAAAAGATTTTTTTGTAACAATCTCTAAGCCCCGGGGTCACAATTTGAGAAAAAATCTGACTTTTGGCAATTCACTCAAAAATGGCGCCAGAAGCTTCCAAATGATCCCCTGAAAGCTTTGGCGATGGAAACAGAAGGCTTTTTATCACAGGACAAGAAATCAGCCCTCAACAACTTAACCGGTGGAAAAGATTTTTTTGAAAAAATCCCTAAGCCCCGGGGTCACAATTTTAGCAAAAATCTGACTTTGAGCAATTCACACAAAAATGGTGCCAACTGGTTGAAAATGCTCCCCTGAAAGCTTTGGCGATGGAAACAGAAGGCTTTTTATCACAGGACAAGAAATCAGCCCTCAACAGCTTAACAGGCGGAAAATATTTTTTTGAAAAAATCTCTAAGCCCCGGGGTCACAATTTCGGAAAAAATCTGAATTTTGACAATTCACTCAAAAATGGTGCCAGAAGCTTGCAAATGATCCCCTGAAATCTTTGGCGATGGAAACAGAAGGCTTTTTATCACAGGACAAGAAATCAGCCCTCAACAACTTAACCGGTGGAAAAGATTTTTTTGAAAAAATTCCTAAGCCCCGGGGTCACAATTTCAAAAAAAAATCTGACTTTTGGCAATTCACTCAAAAATGGTGCCAACTGGTTGCAAATGATCCCCTGAAAGCTTTGGCGATGGAAACAGAAAGCTTTTTATCACAGGAAAAGTAATCAGCCCTCAACAGCTTAACCGGCGGAAAATATTTTTTTGAAAAAATCTCTAAGCCCCGGGGTCACAATTTCAGAAAAAATCTGACTTTTGGCAATTCACTCAAAAATGGTGCCAGAAGCTTGCAAATGATCCCCTAAAAGCTTTGGCAGTCGAAACAGAAGTTTTTTTATCACAAGACAAGAAATCAGCCCTCAACAACTTAAGCGGTGGAAAAGATTTTTTTGAAAAAATCCCTAAGCCCTGGGGTCACAATTTCAGAAAAAATCTGACTTTTGGCAATTCACTCAAAAATGGTGCCAGAAGTTTACAAATGATCCCCTGAAATCTTTGGCGATGGAAACAGAAGGCTTTTTATCACAGGACAAGAAATCAGCCCTCAACAACTTAACCGGTGGAAAAGATTTTTTTGAAAAAATCCCTAAGCCCTGGGGTCACAATTTCAGAAAAAATCTGACTTTTGGCAATTCACTCAAAAAAGGTGCCAAAAGCTTGCAAATGATCCCCTGAAAACTTTGGCGATGGAAACAGAAGGCTTTTTATCACAGGACAAGAAATCAGCCCTCAACAACTTAACCGGCAAAAAAGATGTTTTTGAAAAAAATCTCTAAGCCCCGGGGTCACAATTTCAGCAAAAATGTGACTTTTGGCAATTCACTCAAAAATAGTGCCAAAAGCTTGCAAATGATCCCCTAAAAGCTTTGGCAGTCGAAACAGAAGTTTTTTTTATCACAGGGCAAGAAATCAGCCCTCAACAACTTAACCGGTGGAAAAGATTTTTTTGAAAAAATTCCTAAGCCCCGGGGTCACAATTTCAAAAAAAAATCTGACTTTTGGCAATTCACTCAAAAATGGTGCCAACTGGTTGCAAATGATCCCCTGAGAGCTTTGGCGATGGAAACAGAAAGCTTTTTATCACAGGAAAAGTAATCAGCCCTCAACAGCTTAACCGGCGGAAAATATTTTTTTGAAAAAATCTCTAAGCCCCGGGGTCACAATTTCAGAAAAAATCTGACTTTTGGCAATTCACTCAAAAATGGTGCCAGAAGCTTGCAAATGATCCCCTAAAAGCTTTGGCAGTCGAAACA
The DNA here is from genome assembly GCF_965113315.1 of Podarcis vaucheri. Taxonomy (NCBI): domain Eukaryota; kingdom Metazoa; phylum Chordata; class Lepidosauria; order Squamata; family Lacertidae; genus Podarcis; species Podarcis vaucheri. The sequence continues at coordinate 1,226,771 of NW_028118808.1, read as the reverse complement.
GAAGTTTTTTTATCACAAGACAAGAAATCAGCCCTCAACAACTTAAGCGGTGGAAAAGATTTTTTTGAAAAAATCCCTAAGCCCTGGGGTCACAATTTGAGAAAAAATCTGACTTTTGGCAATTCACTCAAAAATGGCGCCAGAAGCTTCCAAATGATCCCCTGAAAACTTTGGCGATGGAAACAGAAGGCTTTTTATCACAGGACAAGAAATCAGCCCTCAACAACTTAACCGGCGGATAATATTTTTTTGAAAAAATCTCTAAGCCCCGGGGTCACAATTTCAGAAAAAATCTGACTTTTGGCAATTCACTCAAAAAAGGTGCCAAAAGCTTGCAAATGATCCCCTGAAAACTTTGGCGATGGAAACAGAAGGCTTTTTATCACAGGACAAGAAATCAGCCCTCAAAAACTTAACCGTTGGAAAAGATTTTTTTGAAAAAATCTCTAAGCCCCGGGGTCACAATTTGAGAAAAAATCTGACTTTTGGCAATTCACTCAAAAAAGGTGCCAAAAGCTTGCAAATGATCCCCTGAAAACTTTGGCGATGGAAACAGAAGGCTTTTTATCACAGGACAAGAAATCAGCCCTCAACAACTTAACCGGCAAAAAAGATGTTTTTGAAAAAAATCTCTAAGCCCCGGGGTCACAATTTCAGCAAAAATCTGACTTTTGGCAATTCACTCAAAAATAGTGCAAAAAGCTTGCAAATGATCCCCTAAAAGCTTTGGCAGTCGAAACAGAAGTTTTTTTTATCACAGGGCAAGAAATCAGCCCTCAACAACTTAACCGGTGGAAAAGATTTTTTTGAAAAAATTCCTAAGCCCCGGGGTCACAATTTCAAAAAAAAATCTGACTTTTGGCAATTCACTCAAAAATGGTGCCAACTGGTTGCAAATGATCCCCTGAAAGCTTTGGCGATGGAAACAGAAAGCTTTTTATCACAGGAAAAGTAATCAGCCCTCAACAGCTTAACCGGCGGAAAATATTTTTTTGAAAAAATCTCTAAGCCCCGGGGTCACAATTTCAGAAAAAATCTGACTTTTGGCAATTCACTCAAAAATGGTGCCAGAAGCTTGCAAATGATCCCCTAAAAGCTTTGGCAGTCGAAACAGAAGTTTTTTTATCACAAGACAAGAAATCAGCCCTCAACAACTTAAGCGGTGGAAAAGATTTTTTTGAAAAAATCCCTAAGCCCTGGGGTCACAATTTCAGAAAAAATCTGACTTTTGGCAATTCACTCAAAAATGGTGCCAGAAGTTTACAAATGATCCCCTGAAATCTTTGGCGATGGAAACAGAAGGCTTTTTATCACAGGACAAGAAATCAGCCCTCAACAACTTAACCGTTGGAAAAGATTTTTTTGAAAAAATCCCTAAGCCCTGGGGTCACAATTTCAGAAAAAATCTGACTTTTGGCAATTCACTCAAAAATGGTGCCAGAAGTTTACAAATGATCCCCTAAAAGCTTTGGCAGTCGAAACAGAAGGCTTTTTATCACAAGACAAGAAATCAGCCCTCAACAACTTAAGCGGTGGAAAAGATTTTTTTGAAAAAATCCCTAAGCCCTGGGGTCACAATTTCAGAAAAAATCTGACTTTTGGCAATTCACTCAAAAATGGTGCCAGAAGTTTACAAATGATCCCCTGAAATCTTTGGCGATGGAAACAGAAGGCTTTTTATCACAGGACAAGAAATCAGCCCTCAACAACTTAACCGGTGGAAAAGATTTTTTTGAAAAAATCCCTAAGCCCTGGGGTCACAATTTCAGAAAAAATCTGACTTTTGGCAATTCACTCAAAAAAGGTGCCAAAAGCTTGCAAATGATCCCCTGAAAACTTTGGCGATGGAAACAGAAGGCTTTTTATCACAGGACAAGAAATCAGCCCTCAACAACTTAACCGGCAAAAAAGATGTTTTTGAAAAAAATCTCTAAGCCCCGGGGTCACAATTTCAGCAAAAATGTGACTTTTGGCAATTCACTCAAAAATAGTGCCAAAAGCTTGCAAATGATCCCCTAAAAGCTTTGGCAGTCGAAACAGAAGTTTTTTTTATCACAGGGCAAGAAATCAGCCCTCAACAACTTAACCGGTGGAAAAGATTTTTTTGAAAAAATTCCTAAGCCCCGGGGTCACAATTTCAAAAAAAAATCTGACTTTTGGCAATTCACTCAAAAATGGTGCCAACTGGTTGCAAATGATCCCCTGAGAGCTTTGGCGATGGAAACAGAAAGCTTTTTATCACAGGAAAAGTAATCAGCCCTCAACAGCTTAACCGGCGGAAAATATTTTTTTGAAAAAATCTCTAAGCCCCGGGGTCACAATTTCAGAAAAAATCTGACTTTTGGCAATTCACTCAAAAATGGTGCCAGAAGCTTGCAAATGATCCCCTAAAAGCTTTGGCAGTCGAAACAGAAGTTTTTTTATCACAAGACAAGAAATCAGCCCTCAACAACTTAAGCGGTGGAAAAGATTTTTTTGAAAAAATCCCTAAGCCCTGGGGTCACAATTTGAGAAAAAATCTGACTTTTGGCAATTCACTCAAAAATGGCGCCAGAAGCTTCCAAATGATCCCCTGAAAACTTTGGCGATGGAAACAGAAGGCTTTTTATCACAGGACAAGAAATCAGCCCTCAACAACTTAACCGGCGGATAATATTTTTTTGAAAAAATCTCTAAGCCCCGGGGTCACAATTTCAGAAAAAATCTGACTTTTGGCAATTCACTCAAAAAAGGTGCCAAAAGCTTGCAAATGATCCCCTGAAAACTTTGGCGATGGAAACAGAAGGCTTTTTATCACAGGACAAGAAATCAGCCCTCAAAAACTTAACCGTTGGAAAAGATTTTTTTGAAAAAATCTCTAAGCCCCGGGGTCACAATTTCAGCAAAAATCTGACTTTTAGCAATTCACACAAAAATGGTGCCAACTGGTTGAAAATGCTCCCCTGAAAGCTTTGGCGATGGAAACAGAAGGCTTTTTATCACAGGACAAGAAATCAGCCCTCAACAGCTTAACAGGCGGAAAATATTTTTTTGAAAAAATCTCTAAGCCCCGGGGTCACAATTTCGGAAAAAATCTGAATTTTGACAATTCACTCAAAAATGGTGCCAGAAGCTTGCAAATGATCCCCTGAAATCTTTGGCGATGGAAACAGAAGGCTTTTTATCACAGGACAAGAAATCAGCCCTCAACAACTTAACCGGTGGAAAAGATTTTTTTGAAAAAATTCCTAAGCCCCGGGGTCACAATTTCAAAAAAAAATCTGACTTTTGGCAATTCACTCAAAAATGGTGCCAACTGGTTGCAAATGATCCCCTGAAAGCTTTGGCGATGGAAACAGAAAGCTTTTTATCACAGGAAAAGTAATCAGCCCTCAACAGCTTAACCGGCGGAAAATATTTTTTTGAAAAAATCTCTAAGCCCCGGGGTCACAATTTCAGAAAAAATCTGACTTTTGGCAATTCACTCAAAAATGGTGCCAGAAGCTTGCAAATGATCCCCTAAAAGCTTTGGCAGTCGAAACAGAAGGCTTTTTATCACAAGACAAGAAATCAGCCCTCAACAACTTAAGCGGTGGAAAAGATTTTTTTGAAAAAATCCCTAAGCCCTGGGGTCACAATTTCAGAAAAAATCTGACTTTTGGCAATTCACTCAGAAATGGCGCCAGAAGCTTCCAAATGATCCCCTGAAAACTTTGGCGATGGAAACAGAAGGCTTTTTATCACAGGACAAGAAATCAGCCCTCAACAACTTAACCGGCGGATAATATTTTTTTGAAAAAATCTCTAAGCCCCGGGGTCACAATTTCAGAAAAAATCTGACTTTTCGCAATTCACTCAAAAAAGGTGCCAAAAGCTTGCAAATGATCCCCTGAAAACTTTGGCGATGGAAACAGAAGGCTTTTTATCACAGGACAAGAAATCAGCCCTCAACAACTTAACCGTTGGAAAAGATTTTTTTGAAAAAATCCCTAAGCCCTGGGGTCACAATTTCAGAAAAAATCTGACTTTTGGCAATTCACTCAAAAAAGGTGCCAAAAGCTTGCAAATGATCCCCTGAAAACTTTGGCGATGGAAACAGAAGGCTTTTTATCACAGGACAAGAAATCAGCCCTCAACAACTTAACCGGCAAAAAAGATGTTTTTGAAAAAAATCTCTAAGCCCCGGGGTCACAATTTCAGCAAAAATGTGACTTTTGGCAATTCACTCAAAAATAGTGCCAAAAGCTTGCAAATGATCCCCTAAAAGCTTTGGCAGTCGAAACAGAAGTTTTTTTTATCACAGGGCAAGAAATCAGCCCTCAACAACTTAACCGGTGGAAAAGATTTTTTTGAAAAAATTCCTAAGCCCCGGGGTCACAATTTGAGAAAAAATCTGACTTTTGGCAATTCACTCAAAAAAGGTGCCAAAAGCTTGCAAATGATCCCCTGAAAACTTTGGCGATGGAAACAGAAGGCTTTTTATCACAGGACAAGAAATCAGCCCTCAACAGCTTAACCGTTGGAAAAGATTTTTTTGAAAAAATCTCTAAGCCCCGGGGTCACAATTTCAGCAAAAATCTGACTTTTAGCAATTCACACAAAAATGGTGCCAACTGGTTGAAAATGCTCCCCTGAAAGCTTTGGCGATGGAAACAGAAGGCTTTTTATCACAGGACAAGAAATCAGCCCTCAACAGCTTAACAGGCGGAAAATATTTTTTTGAAAAAATCTCTAAGCCCCGGGGTCACAATTTCGGAAAAAATCTGAATTTTGACAATTCACTCAAAAGTGGTGCCAGAAGCTTGCAAATGATCCCCTGAAATCTTTGGCGATGGAAACAGAAGGCTTTTTATCACAGGACAAGAAATCAGCCCTCAACAACTTAACCGGTGGAAAAGATTTTTTTGAAAAAATCCCTAAGCCCTGGGGTCACAATTTCAGAAAAAATCTGACTTTTGGCAATTCACTCAAAAAAGGTGCCAAAAGCTTGCAAATGATCCCCTGAAAAATTTGGCGATGGAAACAGAAGGCTTTTTATCACAGGACAAGAAATCAGCCCTCAACAACTTAACCGGCAAAAAAGATGTTTTTGAAAAAAATCTCTAAGCCCCAGGGTCACAATTTCAGCAAAAATGTGACTTTTGGCAATTCACTCAAAAATAGTGCCAAAAGCTTGCAAATGATCCCCTAAAAGCTTTGGCAGTCGAAACAGAAGTTTTTTTTATCACAGGGCAAGAAATCAGCCCTCAACAACTTAACCGGTGGAAAAGATTTTTTTGAAAAAATTCCTAAGCCCCGGGGTCACAATTTCAAAAAAAAATCTGACTTTTGGCAATTCACTCAAAAATGGTGCCAACTGGTTGCAAATGATCCCCTGAAAGCTTTGGCGATGGAAACAGAAAGCTTTTTATCACAGGAAAAGTAATCAGCCCTCAACAGCTTAACCGGCGGAAAATATTTTTTTGAAAAAATCTCTAAGCCCCGGGGTCACAATTTCAGAAAAAATCTGACTTTTGGCAATTCACTCAAAAATGGTGCCAGAAGCTTGCAAATGATCCCCTGAAAGCTTTGGCGATGGAAACAGAAGGCTTTTTATCACAGGACAAGAAATCAGCCCTCAACAACTTAACCGGTGGAAAAGATTTTTTTGAAAAAATCCCTAAGCCCTGGGGTCACAATTTCAGAAAAAATCTGACTTTTGGCAATTCACTCAAAAATGGTGCCAACTGGTTGCAAATGATCCCCTGAAAGCTTTGGCGATGGAAACAGAAAGCTTTTTATCACAGGAAAAGTAATCAGCCCTCAACAGCTTAACCGGCGGAAAATATTTTTTTGAAAAAATCTCTAAGCCCCGGGGTCACAATTTCAGAAAAAATCTGACTTTTGGCAATTCACTCAAAAATGGTGCCAGAAGCTTGCAAATGATCCCCTGAAAGCTTTGGCGATGGAAACAGAAGGCTTTTTATCACAGGACAAGAAATCAGCCCTCAACAACTTAACCGGTGGAAAAGATTTTTTTGAAAAAATCCCTAAGCCCTGGGGTCACAATTTCAGAAAAAATCTGACTTTTGGCAATTCACTCAAAAATGGTGCCAACTGGTTGCAAATGATCCCCTGAAAGCTTTGGCGATGGAAACAGAAAGCTTTTTATCACAGGAAAAGTAATCAGCCCTCAACAGCTTAACCGGCGGAAAATATTTTTTTGAAAAAATCTCTAAGCCCCGGGGTCACAATTTCAGAAAAAATCTGACTTTTGGCAATTCACTCAAAAATGGTGCCAGAAGCTTGCAAATGATCCCCTAAAAGCTTTGGCAGTCGAAACAGAAGTTTTTTTATCACAAGACAAGAAATCAGCCCTCAACAACTTAAGCGGTGGAAAAGATTTTTTTGAAAAAATCCCTAAGCCCTGGGGTCACAATTTCAGAAAAAATCTGACTTTTGGCAATTCACTCAAAAATGGTGCCCGAAGTTTACAAATGATCCCCTGAAATCTTTGGCGATGGAAACAGAAGGCTTTTTATCACAGGACAAGAAATCAGCCCTCAACAACTTAACCGGTGGAAAAGATTTTTTTATAACAATCTCTAAGCCCCGGGGTCACAATTTGAGAAAAAATCTGACTTTTGGCAATTCACTCAAAAATGGTGCCAGAAGCTTCCAAATGATCCCCTGAAAACTTTGGCGATGGAAACAGAAGGCTTTTTATCACAGGACAAGAAATCAGCCCTCAACAACTTAACCGGTGGAAAAGATTTTTTTGAAAAAATCCCTAAGCCCTGGGGTCACAATTTCAGAAAAAATCTGACTTTTGGCAATTCACTCAAAAATGGTGCCAGAAGCTTTCAAATGCTCCCCTGAAAGCTTTGGCGATGGAAACAGAAGGCTTTTTATCACAGGACAAGTAATCAGCCCTCAACAGCTTAACCGGCGGAAAATATTTTTTTGAAAAAATCCCTAAGCCCCGGGGTCACAATTTCAGAAAAAAATCTGACTTTTGGCAATTCACTCAAAAATGGTGCCCACTGGTTGCAAATGATCCCCTGAAAGCTTTGGCGATGGAAACAGAAGGCTTTTTATCACAGGACAAGTAATCAGCCCTCGAGAATTTAACCAGCGGAAAAGATTTTTTTGTAACAATCTCTAAGCCCCGGGGTCACAATTTGAGAAAAAATCTGACTTTTGGCAATTCACTCAAAAATGGTGCCAGAAGCTTCCAAATGATCCCCTGAAAACTTTGGCGATGGAAACAGAAGGCTTTTTATCACAGGACAAGAAATCAGCCCTCAACAACTTAACCGGTGGAAAAGATTTTTTTGAAAAAATCCCTAAGCCCTGGGGTCACAATTTCAGAAAAAATCTGACTTTTGGCAATTCACTCAAAAATGGTGCCAGAAGCTTTCAAATGCTCCCCTGAAAGCTTTGGCGATGGAAACAGAAGGCTTTTTATCACAGGACAAGTAATCAGCCCTCAACAGCTTAACCGGCGAAAAAGATTTTTTTGAAAAAATCCCTAATCCCCGGGGTCACAATTTCAAAAAAAAATCTGACTTTTGGCAATTCACTCAAAAATGGTGCCAGAAGCTTGCAAATGATCCCCTGAAAGCTTTGGCGATGGAAACAGAAGGCTTTTTATCACAGGACAAGTAATCAGCCCTCAACAGCTTAACCGGCGGAAAATATTTTTTTGAAAAAATCCCTAAGCCCCGGGGTCACAATTTCAGCAAAAATCTGACTTTTTGCAATTCACTCAAAAATGGTGCTCACTGGTTGCAAATGATCCCCTGAAAGCTTTGGCGATGGAAACAGAAGGCTTTTTATCACAGGACAAGTAATCAGCCCTCAACAGCTTAACCGGCGGAAAATATTTTTTTGAAAAAATTCCTAAGCCCCGGGGTCACAATTTCAAAAAAAAATCTGACTTTTGGCAATTCACTCAAAAATGGTGCCAACTGGTTGCAAATGATCCCCTGAAAGCTTTGGCGATGGAAACAGAAAGCTTTTTATCACAGGAAAAGTAATCAGCCCTCAACAGCTTAACCGGCGGAAAATATTTTTTTGAAAAAATCTCTAAGCCCCGGGGTCACAATTTCAGAAAAAATCTGACTTTTGGCAATTCACTCAAAAATGGTGCCAGAAGCTTGCAAATGATCCCCTAAAAGCTTTGGCAGTCGAAACAGAAGTTTTTTTATCACAAGACAAGAAATCAGCCCTCAACAACTTAAGCGGTGGAAAAGATTTTTTTGAAAAAATCCCTAAGCCCTGGGGTCACAATTTCAGAAAAAATCTGACTTTTGGCAATTCACTCAAAAATGGTGCCAGAAGTTTACAAATGATCCCCTGAAATCTTTGGCGATGGAAACAGAAGGCTTTTTATCACAGGACAAGAAATCAGCCCTCAACAACTTAACCGGTGGAAAAGATTTTTTTGAAAAAATCCCTAAGCCCTGGGGTCACAATTTCAGAAAAAATCTGACTTTTGGCAATTCACTCAAAAATGGTGCCAGAAGCTTTCAAATGCTCCCCTGAAAGCTTTGGCGATGGAAACAGAAGGCTTTTTATCACAGGACAAGTAATCAGCCCTCAACAGCTTAACCGGCGAAAAAGATTTTTTTGAAAAAATCCCTAATCCCCGGGGTCACAATTTCAAAAAAAAATCTGACTTTTGGCAATTCACTCAAAAATGGTGCCAGAAGCTTGCAAATGATCCCCTGAAAGCTTTGGCGATGGAAACAGAAGGCTTTTTATCACAGGACAAGTAATCAGCCCTCAACAGCTTAACCGGCGGAAAATATTTTTTTGAAAAAATCCCTAAGCCCCGGGGTCACAATTTCAGAAAAAAATCTGACTTTTGGCAATTCACTCAAAAATGGTGCCCACTGGTTGCAAATGATCCCCTGAAAGCTTTGGCGATGGAAACAGAAGGCTTTTTATCACAGGACAAGTAATCAGCCCTCAACAGCTTAACCGGCGTAAAATATTTTTTTGAAAAAATCTCTAAGCCCCGGTGTCACAATTTCAGAAAAAAAATCTGACTTTTGGCAATTCACTCAAAAATGGTGCCAGAAGCTTGCAAATGCTCCCCTGAAAGCTTTGGCGATGGAAACAGAAGGCTTTTTATCACAGGACAAGAAATCAGCCCTCAACAGCTTAACCGGCGAAAAACATTTTTTTGAAAAAATCTCTAAGCCCCGGGGTCACAATTTCAGAAAAAAATCTGACTTTTGGCAATTCACTCAAAAATGGTGCCAGAAGCTTGCAAATGCTCCCCTGAAAGCTTTGGCAGTCGAAACAGAAGGCTTTTTATCACAGGACAAGAAATCAGCCCTCAACAGCTTAACCGGCGAAAAACATTTTTTTGAAAAAATCTCTAAGCCCCGGGGTCACAATTTCAGAAAAAAATCTGACTTTTGGCAATTCTATCAAAAATGGTGCCAGAAGCTTTCAAATGCTCCCCTGAAAGCTTTGGCGATGGAAACAGAAGGCTTTTTATCACAGGACAAGTAATCAGCCCTCAACAGCTTAACCGGCGAAAAAGATTTTTTTGAAAAAATCCCTAATCCCCGGGGTCACAATTTCAAAAAAAAATCTGACTTTTGGCAATTCACTCAAAAATGGTGCCAGAAGCTTGCAAATGATCCCCTGAAAGCTTTGGCGATGGAAACAGAAGGCTTTTTATCACAGGACAAGTAATCAGCCCTCAACAGCTTAACCGGCGGAAAATATTTTTTTGAAAAAATCCCTAAGCCCCGGGGTCACAATTTCAGCAAAAATCTGACTTTTTGCAATTCACTCAAAAATGGTGCTCACTGGTTGCAAATGATCCCCTGAAAGCTTTGGCGATGGAAACAGAAGGCTTTTTATCACAGGACAAGTAATCAGCCCTCAACAGCTTAACCGGCGGAAAATATTTTTTTGAAAAAATTCCTAAGCCCCGGGGTCACAATTTCAAAAAAAAATCTGACTTTTGGCAATTCACTCAAAAATGGTGCCAACTGGTTGCAAATGATCCCCTGAAAGCTTTGGCGATGGAAACAGAAAGCTTTTTATCACAGGAAAAGTAATCAGCCCTCAACAGCTTAACCGGCGGAAAATATTTTTTTGAAAAAATCTCTAAGCCCCGGGGTCACAATTTCAGAAAAAATCTGACTTTTGGCAATTCACTCAAAAATGGTGCCAGAAGCTTGCAAATGATCCCCTAAAAGCTTTGGCAGTCGAAACAGAAGTTTTTTTATCACAAGACAAGAAATCAGCCCTCAACAACTTAAGCGGTGGAAAAGATTTTTTTGAAAAAATCCCTAAGCCCTGGGGTCACAATTTCAGAAAAAATCTGACTTTTGGCAATTCACTCAAAAATGGTGCCAGAAGTTTACAAATGATCCCCTGAAATCTTTGGCGATGGAAACAGAAGGCTTTTTATCACAGGACAAGAAATCAGCCCTCAACAACTTAACCGGTGGAAAAGATTTTTTTGTAACAATCTCTAAGCCCCGGGGTCACAATTTGAGATAAAATCTGACTTTTGGCAATTCACTCAAAAATGGTGCCAGAAGCTTCCAAATGATCCCCTGAAAACTTTGGCGATGGAAACAGAAGGCTTTTTATCACAGGACAAGAAATCAGCCCTCAACAACTTAACCGGTGGAAAAGATTTTTTTGAAAAAATCCCTAAGCCCTGGGGTCACAATTTCAGAAAAAATCTGACTTTTGGCAATTCACTCAAAAATGGTGCCAGAAGCTTTCAAATGCTCCCCTGAAAGCTTTGGCGATGGAAACAGAAGGCTTTTTATCACAGGACAAGTAATCAGCCCTCAACAGCTTAACCGGCGAAAAAGATTTTTTTGAAAAAATCCCTAATCCCCGGGGTCACAATTTCAAAAAAAAATCTGACTTTTGGCAATTCACTCAAAAATGGTGCCAGAAGCTTGCAAATGATCCCCTGAAAGCTTTGGCGATGGAAACAGAAGGCTTTTTATCACAGGACAAGTAATCAGCCCTCAACAGCTTAACCGGCGGAAAATATTTTTTTGAAAAAATCCCTAAGCCCCGGGGTCACAATTTCAGAAAAAAATCTGACTTTTGGCAATTCACTAAAAAATGGTGCCCACTGGTTGCAAATGATCCCCTGAAAGCTTTGGCGATGGAAACAGAAGGCTTTTTATCACAGGACAAGTAATCAGCCCTCAACAGCTTAACCGGCGGAAAATATTTTTTTGAAAAAATCTCTAAGCCCCGGTGTCACAATTTCAGAAAAAAAATCTGACTTTTGGCAATTCACTCAAAAATGGTGCCAGAAGCTTGCAAATGCTCCCCTGAAAGCTTTGGCGATGGAAACAGAAGGCTTTTTATCACAGGACAAGAAATCAGCCCTCAACAGCTTAACCGGCGAAAAACATTTTTTTGAAAAAATCTCTAAGCCCCGGGGTCACAATTTCAGAAAAAAATCTGACTTTTGGCAATTCACTCAAAAATGGTGCCAGAAGCTTGCAAATGCTCCCCTGAAAGCTTTGGCAGTCGAAACAGAAGGCTTTTTATCACAGGACAAGAAATCAGCCCTCAACAGCTTAACCGGCGAAAAACATTTTTTTGAAAAAATCTCTAAGCCCCGGGGTCACAATTTCAGAAAAAAATCTGACTTTTGGCAATTCTATCAAAAATGGTGCCAGAAGCTTGCAAATGCTCCCCTGAAAGCTTTGGCGATGGAAACAGAAGGCTTTTTATCATAGGAGAAGAAATCAGCCCTCGAGAATTTAACCAGCGGAAAAGATTTTTTTGAAAAAATCACAATTTGAGAAAAAATCTGACTTTTGGCAATTCACTCAAAAATGGTGCCAGAAGCTTGCAAATGCTCCCCTGAAAGCTTTGGCTGTTGAAACAGAAGGCTTTTTATCACAGAACAAGAAATCAGCCCTTGAAAACTTAACCGGCGGAAAATATTTTTTTGAAAAAATCCCTAAGCCCCGGGGTCACAATTTCAGCAAAAATCTGACTTTTGGCAATTCACTCAAAAATGGTGCCAGAAGCTTGCAAATGCTCTCCTGAAAGCTTTGGCAGTCGAATCAGAAGGCTTTTTATCACAGGACAAGAAATCAGCCCTCAACAACTTAACCGGCTGAAAAAAATTTTTTTCAAAAAATTCCTAAGCCCCGGGGTCAAAATTTCAGCAAAAATCTGACTTTTGGCAATTCACTCAAAAATGGTGCCAGAAGTTTAGAAATGATCCCCTGAAATCTTTGGCGATGGAAACAGAAGGCTTTTTATCACAAGACAAGAAATCAGCCCTCAACAAAGCATGTTCTCAATGAAAGAGAGCATGGGTTGCGGATGGGGCTTCCAGAACACCCCATAGTTGTTAGGCTGGGTAGATTCAAGAGCTTTGAATCAGATTGGTGCTGGGGAGTTGCTAGGGTAATTTAGATGTTACCAATTTAGGGGTGGGACCTGAGGTTATTTAAGTGAGGTCCACAGCTCTTTTCCTTTCTCTTTCGCTGTGGACACCGGATCATCAACACCGGATTGATTCAGCGAGAGTGGTTTTGTACCTTTATCCCCTGTTTTATTCCTGCTTTTCCCACTTCCTCTCATTATTGTTTTATCTTCCTTTCCTTCCTTTTATTTTATCATCGCCTGTTATTTACATTTATTTAATTTGTCTGGCGTTTCCCTGGGCTGCTTCCACCTGGGGGGGGGAGGGCCCTGATCCCGGGCGGCTTTAGCCCGGCGTCCGCCGCCGCGGCCGGCCGAATCTGGTACTTGGGGGGCTGGGAGTGCGTCGAGGGGTGTCTGGCTGCGCCCGCCCGCCGCTGCGCGGCCCAGTTTGGGCCTAATTTGCGGCCTTTCGGCTCCCGGGTGTTCAAGCGCCGAGATCGGGGCTGTGGCAAACGACTCACCGGCCTCTTGCGTCTCTGGGTCGGCCTCCGTGCGGCGCGCACGGCGGCGGCGGGCTTCTACTGCCCTGCGCCACCTCCTGGGGCTCCGTTGCGGCCTGGGCGGTGCGGCGCGCCCCCCCGAGGGTCAGGCGCGTGGCCTTGGCCCCCTTTTTCTTCCGCTCCCGGGCCGGAGGGTTGCAGGCCCACCATTGCGTGCTTAGCGCCATTTTAGCTAATTCTAGGCTGGTGGCGGCATCTAGCGGCCGGACCTGGTAATTGCAGGCTACTGTTGTTTGCCTGCAGGCCTGTTAGTGGCCTGTAAAAGAGGGTTTTGAAGTGTTTTGCAGACACTTTGGATTTTTGCAAGTCGTTATTTCATTATATTCGGAGGCATTACTGCTGGTTTTGCAGTTTGTTTTAAATCACCCGCTTTTCTCTTGTTTTATTTAGTTTCCTATTCAGTACTTTTTATTTTTTATTTTTTATTTTTTATTTTTTATTTTTTTTCCTCCAGCAGTAGGATGGCACCAAAGAAGGTGGCAAAGGGGCCTGTTCCTGCCCCCCCTGCAAAGAGGCCTATAAAGGGCCCATCCCAGGCATTACGTTCTCCTGAGTCTGGCCAGTCAATGAAGCGCATCCAGGCTATGATTTCCAGTGTGGCTGGCGACCCGGCGGCGCTGGCGCGGGTTGAGGCGGAAATGGATAGTCTCTTGCACCGTTCATCAACCCCCTCGACGTCATCTGCGATGCCGTCTGCTTCAGGTGTAACGCAACAAGGTGATGCATCTGAGTCTTCGGTGGACGACAGCCTTCCCCTACCTCCAAGGGCTTCCTCAGGCGGACACCGTCGACGTAAAAAGGCTTCCAGGAGGCGCTCTAAGCGGAGGCGCAGAGATACTTCCTCTTCAACTACAGGTAGTTCATCCTTAACATCCAGCAGCGATGAGGAAGCTTCCCTTAAGCTTTATTGGGGTTTTGGCGAGACCTCTGGTCTCCCAAAATGGATTTGGGAACGGAGGGCGAATTCCCACAGGGCGCGATATGGGGCAGTGCAGGATTGCAAGGATGGAGTTCTAGTGCCGGATGTGAGAGTTTCCACGAATTCAGCTAGGGATATCATACCGGGAGCCCATTTGTCTGCTAAACTGCGGTCCAGGATTTTAGATGGCCGTTATGTGGACATCTTTAGCCTGGCACCTCCCCTGGAGGGCCAGGAGCCCCTTGATAGGGGCTCTGCTTCTGGGAGCAAGCGAACTGCCATTGCCAAAGGGGATCGCAACTTTGAGCGGTGGTTGGACAGCTTTCAAGTTTTTGCAGGTGTTGTCTCGGCAGCGTATCCTAGGCGGTCCCTGCATTTGTGGGTTTATCTTTCGATAGTACGTTCAGCGTTTACTATGGCTGGAGAGTCCGCCGCTTTGGCGTATGATCAAAATTTCAGACGCAGGGCAGCCAAGATTCCCACGGCGCGTTGGGATCGTAAGGATTTGGATGTTTGGACCACTTACGTGGCCCCTCGCATTGACAAAAAGGCCCCTGATCCGTCAAAAACCAAGCTGGCCCCACCCAAAGCGGGCCGTAAATTGTTTTGTTGGGATTTTAACAGAGGTTCCTGCCAACGGCAGCCTTGTAAATTTGCCCATGTTTGTGAGAGATGCTTGGGGAACCATGCGATCTCGGTTTGCACCGGAGGGCGGCGCCCTTTTCGTAAAGGGGGGGGCTCACAGCAGCCCCCAAAAGCCGCCCCCCAGACCCCTGTTCCCGGAACAGGGAAATAGCGTTCTTTCTTCTCTAGCTTATACACCGGTGCGGCTGCAGCCGTTATTGTGTTTATTGGATCGATACCCTGATAAGGTCTCAGCGGCTTATTTGCGTGAGGGTTTTTCAGCAGGTTTTAGAATACCTGTAGTGTCAACCCCGTTGGCAGGGAACCCTGCAAACCAGAAATCAGTCAAGGATATGCCAGAAGTGGCGCGAAGGAAAATTGGGAAGGAACTAGCTTTGCATCGTATGGCTGGTCCTTTTGCTGCCCCCCCTTTCCCTAATTTACATATTTCACCATTGGGCATGGTGCCGAAGAAAACTCCGGGGGAATTCCGCCTGATTCATAATCTTTCTCATCCCATCGGCACGTCGGTAAATGACGTTATTCCTCCGGAGCTTTGTTCAGTGAAATATGCTTCACTTGACCATGCGATCAAGATGATTAGGAGGTTCGGGACTGGGGCCCTTTTGGCAAAATGTGATATTGAATCGGCCTTCAGGCTGCTTCCTATCCATCCTGACGATTTCTGGTTGCTTGGTTTTCAGTTTGAAGGGGAGTATTATTTTGATAAGGCCATGCCCATGGGCTGCTCCGTAGCCTGTGCAGCGTTTGAATGCTTTAGTTCATTTTTGGAATGGGCCTTACGTGATAGGACGGGATTGGGCGGGGTCACTCATTATCTTGATGATTTTTTAGTGGCCTCAGGGGCCAACACGGGGGACTGCGTTTTGCTGTTGCAGTCATTCGCTGCATTGACTAAGGATTTGGGCGTGCCGCTGGCAGCCGAGAAGACTGAAGGTCCCGCCACGCAGTTGACATATTTGGGTATCTTATTAGATACTGTGGCCCAAACCTCCAGCTTGCCGCCCGACAAATTGGTGGCCTTAAGGAAGGTGATTGAGGAACTGCTTCCCCTGAAGAAGGTCACCTTGCGACAGCTGCAGTCATTGCTGGGTCACCTGAACTTTGCCTGTAGGGTGGTCGCCCCTGGGCGACCGTTTTGTTCCCGTCTGGCCAGACTTACCTCTGGTTTACGTGGTCCGCGGCACAGGGTGCGCCTGTCTAATCAGGTCCGTGCTGACCTGCGGGTTTGGTTGGAATTCTTACAGGATTTTAATGGGATATCGTTGTGGCAGGATACCTTAAACCTCCACAACGATTTCCAAGTGCACTCGGACGCAGCAGGGTCCTTAGGGTTTGGCCTGTTTTGGGATGGTAGGTGGTGCGCTGAGCGTTGGCCTGTCGCTTGGCGGGGGGAAGCTATAATTCGAGACTTGACTTTTCTCGAATTTTTCCCCATTGTGGTGGCCGTGCACTTGTGGGTAGACCTTTTTAGGAACCACCGTGTTTGTTTCTGGTCTGATAACCAGGCGGTGGTGAAAGTATTGGCCAAACAGTCTTCTCGATCCCCTAGAGTCTCAGCCTTGTTACGGGTTTTTGTATTGCATTGTTTGCGTTCTAATATTGTGTTTTCTGCCCGTTTTATCCCGGGCATAACTAATGAGATTGCTGATGCTCTGTCCCGTTTTCAGATGGAGCGGTTCAGATCCCTGGCGCCAGAGGCTCGAGACCGTCCGGAATTTTTCCCGGATCATCTCTGGAACCTTGGCAGCACTTAGTTTTACAGGGAGTAGCTGCATCGGTAGCCCCATCCACCTTGAGGTCTTATAAGAAAGCCTGGTCGGATTTTTTGACATACAATGGGCAGTCTGTGGCAGCAGGTGTTTTTGCCCCCCATTCCACCTCTCAGGTGCTCCAGTATTTGGCGCATCTGTTTCAGATGCGTAGGGCGGCCAGAACGCTGCGACTTCATGCAGCGGCTATTTCTTTCTTTAGCAGAGCATATTTTAACAAAGATCCCTGTGGTAAGTTTGTGGTGCGTAAAGCACTGGAAGGATGGGGACGCCTTACTCCTTTTAGGCCTATTGCTCGGCGGCCCATCACTTTTGCCTTGCTGACTCAGATGCGTAGTAAATTGCGGAGCGTCTGCTGGTCAAAATTTGAGGCAAGGCTGTTTTCTGCAGCATTCTCCTTGGCATTTTTCGGTGCCCTGAGAGTGGGGGAGGTGGTCCTAGAGCCTAAGCAGGATGGAGGCTCCAGGGGCTTGCTGTTGCAGGACGTGAGTTTGTCTCCGTCGGAATTGCAGGTTAACGTTAGGAATTCAAAAACAGATCAAATGGGCAGAGGAGCGGTCATTCGACTTCCGGCAACGGGGAGGAGGGGGCCTTGCCCAGTAAGAGATCTGCGGAAGTATTTGGCTGGGCGTCCTGCAGGAGAGGGTCCCTTATTCATTCATGAAAATGGCCATCCTTTGGGTAGGCACCAGTTTACTAAGGTGCTGCGTAAGGTCATAGCAGCATGTGGCCTTGCAGCATCAGAGTTTGCTCCTCACTCCTTCCGCATTGGGGCGGCAACTACTGCCGCCCATTGGGGTTTGTCGGTAAACCGGATAAAAGATATGGGTCGGTGGAAGTCGGAGGCGTTCAAATCCTATGTTCGCAAATGACCCGTATGTGCATACTTACCTTTTGTGTTTTAACCCTAGGTCCGGCCACTATCAATATCTGGATAGTGGGGCACAGTATTGTGCACTGGGCTGCCGTTAGAGCTCGCCAGGCTGGATGGGGAGATGGCTTGGGCCTTCCGCAGCAGGTGCAGGTGACCTGGATTTCCAGAAGAGGAATGCTGTGGGGTGAATTCTTGCCACTCATGCATCGGCGTGTTCTCCTGGCAGGCCCGCCTGCAGCAATAGTAGTGCAACTGGGGGAGAATGATTTGGTTTCTTCCTCATGTTATGGGTTACGTGCTGCCATCATTCAGGACTTAAGGGATTTGGCGGCTTTGGTGCCTGGTACTAGGCTTTTTTGGTCACAGTTACTCCAGCGTCGTAGTTGGCGGGGTAGTCCCTGCCCAGTTGCCACCGAACGCGTAAGGAAGCGGATTAATTCTGCTGCGGGAAAGTTGGTGGTAGGTCTGGGTGGGTTCGTGATTCCTCACCGGAGTATTACCTTTAAAGCCCCGGAGTTCTATAGGGCAGATGGGGTTCATCTTTCCCCTGCAGGGAACGATGTTTGGCTCGATTCAGTGGTGGCTGAGTTGAGGGTGAGGATGAATTTGTGAGTGGTTGGCGGCGAGCGCTAGGGCTCGGGTGGCGGTTAGGCATTGGTTAAATTGGTTGGTGGAGGGGTGTGGATTGGCTGTGCCTACCCCTCCAATGCTGCTGCTGCTGGGAATTCCGTTAAAGGAATTCTGGGGCTTACCATCCCTTCGTCCAAACCCTTGGAGCAGGGTGCGGGCCGTGTAAGTTCCCAAGGAACGAGCAGGGAATAGCTGAGGGTCTGTGTCTCAGTCCCAGCTGTCCCTGGTCTTGTTCCTCCACACGCTGACTCTCAGGAGTCAGCACTGTCCCCAAGGCGGGGGGGACAGCTAGTCATAACCAGTGCCTAAGCAACCACTCACAATCTTGTATAATAATAAAGTTGTGGCCAAAATTATGCCAAAAACCTTAAACAAAAATCAAGTCTCTGGTGTGAGTTATTGGGGAAGGGGTGTCCTGGGGACCTCAGCACGCAAAGCATGTTCTCAATGAAAGAGAGCATGGGTTGCGGATGGGGCTTCCAGAACACCCCATAGTTGTTAGGCTGGGTAGATTCAAGAGCTTTGAATCAGATTGGTGCTGGGGAGTTGCTAGGGTAATTTAGATGTTACCAATTTAGGGGTGGGACCTGAGGTTATTTAAGTGAGGTCCACAGCTCTTTTCCTTTCTCTTTCGCTGTGGACACCGGATCACCCGCCCGCCCTCCCTTGTTTGGGCTTCGCTTTGACCTTGCTATTGCCTGTCATGGGGTCGTTCGCATTGGTGCGGGGGCCCAGTAGGAATTTTTCCTTTTGGCTGATTAGTGTGTGCCAATTGGGTTTTGCCTACTGCGTAGCAAATCGTCACAACTTGTAAGGTTGGCGGTTAGGCATTGGTTAAATTGGTTGGTGGAGGGGTGTGGATTGGCTGTGCCTACCCCTCCAATGCTGCTGCTGCTGGGAATTCCGTTAAAGGAATTCTGGGGCTTACCATCCCTTCGTCCAAACCCTTGGAGCAGGGTGCGGGCCGTGTAAGTTCCCAAGGAACGAGCAGGGAATAGCTGAGGGTCTGTGTCTCAGTCCCAGCTGTCCCTGGTCTTGTTCCTCCACACGCTGACTCTCAGGAGTCAGCACTGTCCCCAAGGCGGGGGGGACAGCTAGTCATAACCAGTGCCTAAGCAACCACTCACAATCTTGTATAATAATAAAGTTGTGGCCAAAATTATGCCAAAAACCTTAAACAAAAATCAAGTCTCTGGTGTGAGTTATTGGGGAAGGGGTGTCCTGGGGACCTCAGCACGCAACTTAACCGTTGGAAAAGATTTTTTTGTAACAATCTCTAAGCCCCGGGGTCACAATTTGAGAAAAAATCTGACTTTTGGCAATTCACTCAAAAATGGTGCCAGAAGCTTCCAAATGATCCCCTGAAATCTTTGGCGATGGAAACAGAAGGCTTTTTATCACAGGACAAGAAATCAGCCCTCAACAGCTTAACAGGCGGAAAATATTTTTTTGAAAAAATCTCTAAGCCCTGGGGTCACAATTTCAGAAAAAATCTGACTTTTGGCAATTCACTCAAAAATGGTTCCAGAAGCTTGCAAATGATCCCCTGAAAGCTTTTGCAGTCGAAACACAAGTTTTTTTTATCACAGGACAAGAAATCAGCCCTCAACAACTTAACTGGTGGAAATGATTTTTTTGAAAAAATCCCTAAGCCCCGGGGTCACAATTTCAGCAAAAATCTGACTTTTGGCAATTCACTCAAAAATGGTGCCAGCAGGTTGCAAAGGCTCCCCTGAAAGCTTTGGCGATGGAAACAGAAGCCTTTTTTATCACAGGACAAGAAATCAGCCCTCAACAGCTTAACCGGCGGAAAATATTTTTTTGAAAAAATCCCTAAGCCCCGGGGTCACAATTTCAGAAAAAAATCTGACTTTTGGCAATTCACTCAAAAATGGTGCCCACTGGTTGCAAATGATCCCCTGAAAGCTTTGGCGATGGAAACAGAAGGCTTTTTATCACAGGACAAGTAATCAGCCCTCAACAGCTTAACCGGCGGAAAATATTTTTTTGAAAAAATCTCTAAGCCCCGGTGTCACAATTTCAGAAAAAAAATCTGACTTTTGGCAATTCACTCAAAAATGGTGCCAGAAGCTTGCAAATGCTCCCCTGAAAGCTTTGGCGATGGAAACAGAAGGCTTTTTATCACAGGACAAGAAATCAGCCCTCAACAGCTTAACCGGCGAAAAACATTTTTTTGAAAAAATCTCTAAGCCCCGGGGTCACAATTTCAGAAAAAAATCTGACTTTTGGCAATTCACTCAAAAATGGTGCCAGAAGCTTGCAAATGCTCCCCTGAAAGCTTTGGCAGTCGAAACAGAAGGCTTTTTATCACAGGACAAGAAATCAGCCCTCAACAGCTTAACCGGCGAAAAACATTTTTTTGAAAAAATCTCTAAGCCCCGGGGTCACAATTTCAGAAAAAAATCTGACTTTTGGCAATTCTATCAAAAATGGTGCCAGAAGCTTGCAAATGCTCCCCTGAAAGCTTTGGCGATGGAAACAGAAGGCTTTTTATCATAGGAGAAGAAATCAGCCCTCGAGAATTTAACCAGCGGAAAAGATTTTTTTGAAAAAATCCCTAAGCCCCGGGGTCACAATTTCAGCAAAAATCTGACTTTTGGCAATTCACTCAAAAATGGTGCCAGAAGCTTGCAAATGCTCCCCTGAAAGCTTTGGCTGTTGAAACAGAAGGCTTTTTATCACAGAACAAGAAATCAGCCCTTGAAAACTTAACCGGCGGAAAATATTTTTTTGAAAAAATCCCTAAGCCCCGGGGTCACAATTTCAGCAAAAATCTGACTTTTGGCAATTCACTCAAAAATGGTGCCAGAAGCTTGCAAATGCTCCCCTGAAAGCTTTGGCGATGGAAACAGAAGGCTTTTTATCACAGGACAAGAAATCAGCCCTCAACAGCTTAACCGTTGGAAAAGATTTTTTTGAAAAAATCTCTAAGCCCCGGGGTCACAATTTCAGCAAAAATCTGACTTTTAGCAATTCACACAAAAATGGTGCCAACTGGTTGAAAATGCTCACCTGAAAGCTTTGGCGATGGAAACAGAAGGCTTTTTATCACAGGACAAGAAATCAGCCCTCAACAGCTTAACAGGCGGAAAATATTTTTTTGAAAAAATCTCTAAGCCCCGGGGTCACAATTTCGGAAAAAATCTGACTTTTGACAATTCACTCAAAAATGGTTCCAGAAGCTTGCAAATGATCCCCTGAAAGCTTTTGCAGTCGAAACAGAAGTTTTTTTTATCACAGGACAAGAAATCAGCCCTCAACAACTTAACCGGCGGAAAATATTTTTTTGAAAAAATCCCTAAGCCCCGGGGTCACAATTTCAGCAAAAATCTGACTTTTGGCAATTCACTCAAAAATGGTGCCAGCAGGTTGCAAAGGCTCCCCTGAAAGCTTTGGCGATGGAAACAGAAGGCTTTTTATCACAGGACAAGAAATCAGCCCTCAACAGCTTAACAGGCGGAAAATATTTTTTTGAAAAAATCTCTAAGCCCCGGGGTCACAATTTCGGAAAAAATCTGACTTTTGACAATTCACTCAAAAATGGTTCCAGAAGCTTGCAAATGATCCCCTGAAAGCTTTTGCAGTCGAAACAGAAGTTTTTTTTATCACAGGACAAGAAATCAGCCCTCAACAACTTAACCGGCGGAAAATATTTTTTTGAAAAAATCCCTAAGCCCCGGGGTCACAATTTCAGCAAAAATCTGACTTTTGGCAATTCACTCAAAAATGGTGCCAGCAGGTTGCAAAGGCTCCCCTGAAAGCTTTGGCGATGGAAACAGAAGGCTTTTTTATCACAGGACAAGAAATCAGCCCTCAACAGCTTAACCGGCGGAAAATATTTTTTTGAAAAAATCCCTAAGCCCCGGGGTCACAATTTCAGAAAAAAATCTGACTTTTGGCAATTCACTCAAAAATGGTGCCCACTGGTTGCAAATGATCCCCTGAAAGCTTTGGCGATGGAAACAGAAGGCTTTTTTATCACAGGACAAGTAATCAGCCCTCAACAGCTTAACCGGCGGAAAATATTTTTTTGAAAAAATCTCTAAGCCCCGGTGTCACAATTTCAGAAAAAAAATCTGACTTTTGGCAATTCACTCAAAAATGGTACCAGAAGCTTGCAAATGCTCCCCTGAAAGCTTTGGCGATGGAAACAGAAGGCTTTTTATCACAGGACAAGAAATCAGCCCTCAACAGCTTAACCGGCGAAAAACATTTTTTTGAAAAAATCTCTAAGCCCCGGGGTCACAATTTCAGAAAAAAATCTGACTTTTGGCAATTCACTCAAAAATGGTGCCAGAAGCTTGCAAATGCTCCCCTGAAAGCTTTGGCAGTCGAAACAGAAGGCTTTTTATCACAGGACAAGAAATCAGCCCTCAACAGCTTAACCGGCGAAAAACATTTTTTTGAAAAAATCTCTAAGCCCCGGGGTCACAATTTCAGAAAAAAATCTGACTTTTGGCAATTCTATCAAAAATGGTGCCAGAAGCTTGCAAATGCTCCCCTGAAAGCTTTGGCGATGGAAACAGAAGGCTTTTTATCATAGGAGAAGAAATCAGCCCTCGAGAATTTAACCAGCGGAAAAGATTTTTTTGAAAAAATCCCTAAGTCCCGGGGTCACAATTTCAGCAAAAATCTGACTTTTGGCAATTCACTCAAAAATGGTGCCAGAAGCTTGCAAATGCTCCCCTGAAAGCTTTGGCTGTTGAAACAGAAGGCTTTTTATCACAGAACAAGAAATCAGCCCTTGAAAACTTAACCGGCGGAAAATGTTTTTTTGAAAAAATCCCTAAGCCCCGGGGTCACAATTTCAGCAAAAATCTGACTTTTGGCAATTCACTGAAAAATGGTGCCAGAAGCTTGCAAATGCTCTCCTGAAAGCTTTGGCAGTCGAAACAGAAGGCTTTTTATCACAGGACAAGAAATCAGCCCTCAACAACTTAACCGGCTGAAAAATTTTTTTTTCAAAAAATTCCTAAGCCCCGGGGTCAAAATTTCAGCAAAAATCTGACTTTTGGCAATTCACTCAAAAATGGTGCCAGAAGTTTAGAAATGATCCCCTGAAATCTTTGGCGATGGAAACAGAAGGCTTTTTATCACAAGACAAGAAATCAGCCCTCAACAACTTAACCGTTGGAAAAGATTTTTTTGTAACAATCTCTAAGCCCCGGGGTCACAATTTGAGAAAAAATCTGACTTTTGGCAATTCACTCAAAAATGGCGCGAGAAGCTTCCAAATGATCCCCTGAAAACTTTGGCGATGGAAACAGAAGGCTTTTTATCACAGGACAAGAAATCAGCCCTCAACAGCTTAAACGGCGGAAAATATTTTTTTGAAAAAATCTCTAAGCCCCGGGGTCACAATTTCAGAAAAAATCTGACTTTTGGCAATTCACTCAAAAATGGTTCCAGAAGCTTGCAAATGATCCCCTGAAAGCTTTTGCAGTCGAAACAGAAGTTTTTTTTATCACAGGACAAGAAATCAGCCCTCAACAGCTTAACCGGCGGAAAATATTTTTTTGAAAAAATCTCTAAGCCCCCGGGTCACAATTTCAGCAAAAATCTGACTTTTGGCAATTCACTCAAAAATGGTGCCAGAAGTTTACAAATGATCCCCTGAAATCTTTGGCGATGGAAACAGAAGGCTTTTTATCACAGGACAAGAAATCAGCCCTCAAAAACTTAACCGTTGGAAAAGATTTTTTTGAAAAAATCTCTAAGCCCCGGGGTCACAATTTCAGCAAAAATCTGACTTTTAGCAATTCACACAAAAATGGTGCCAACTGGTTGAAAATGCTCCCCTGAAAGCTTTGGCGATGGAAACAGAAGGCTTTTTATCACAGGACAAGAAATCAGCCCTCAACAGCTTAACAGGCGGAAAATATTTTTTTGAAAAAATCTCTAAGCCCCGGGGTCACAATTTCGGAAAAAATCTGACTTTTGACAATTCACTCAAAAATGGTGCCAGAAACTTGCAAATTATCCCCTGTAAGCTTTGGCAGTCGAAACAGAAGTTTTTTTTTATCACAGGACAAGAAATCAGCCCTCAACAACTTAACCGGCGGAAAATATTTTTTTGAAAAAATCTCTAAGCCCCGGGGTCACAATTTCAGAAAGAAATCTGACTTTTGACAATTCACTCAAAAATGGTGCCAGCAGCTTGCAAATGATCCCCTGAAATCTTTGGCGATGGAAACAGAAGGCTTTTTATCACAGGACAAGAAATCAGCCCTCAACAACTTAACCGGCGAAAAAGATTTTTTTGAAAAAATCTCTAAGCCTCGGGGTCACAATTTCAGCAAAAATCTGACTTTTGGCAATTCACTCAAAAATGGTGCCAAATGGTTGCAAATGGTCCCCTGAAAGCTTTGGCGATGGAAACAGAAGGCTTTTTATCACAGGACAAGAAATCAGCCCTCAACAACTTAACCGGTAGAAAAGATTTTTTTGAAAAAATCCCTAAGCCCTGGGGTCACAATTTGAGAAAAAATCTGACTTTTGGCAATTCACTCAAAAATGGCGCCAGAAGCTTCCAAATGATCCCCTGAAAACTTTGGCGATGGAAGCAGAAGGCTTTTTATCACAGGACAAGAAATCAGCCCTCAACAGCTTAACCGGCGGAAAATATTTTTTTGAAAAAATCCCAAAGCCCCGGGGTCAAAATTACAAAAAAAAAATCTGACTTTTGGCAATTCACTCAAAAATGGTGCCAACTGGTTGCAAATGATCCCCTGAAAGCTTTGGCGATTTAAACAGAAGGCTTTTTATCACAGGACAAGAAATCAGCCCTCAACAGCTTAACCGGCGGAAAATATTTTTTTGAAAAAATCTCTAAGCCCCGGGGTCACAATTTCAGAAAAAATCTGACTTTTGGCAATTCACTCAAAAATGGTGCCAGAAGCTTGCAAATGGTCCCCTGAAAGCTTTGGCGATTTAAACAGAAGGCTTTTTATCACAGGACAAGAAATCAGCCCTCAACAGCTTAACCGGCGGAAAATATTTTTTTGAAAAAATCCCTAAGCCCCGGGGTCAAAATTTCAAAAAAAAATCTGACTTTTGGCAATTCACTCAAAAATGGTGCCAACTGGTTGCAAATGATCCCCTGAAAGCTTTGGCGATTTAAACAGAAGGCTTTTTATCACAGGACAAGAAATCAGCCCTCAACAGCTTAACCGGCGGAAAATATTTTTTTGAAAAAATCTCTAAGCCCCGGGGTCAAAATTTCAAAAAAAAATCTGACTTTTGGCAATTCACTCAAAAATGGTGCCAGAAGCTTGCAAATGCTCCCCTGAAAGCTTTGGCGATGGAAACAGAAGGCTTTTTATCACAGGACAAGAAATCAGCCCTCAACAACTTAACCGGCGGAAAATATTTTTTTGAAAAAATCTCTAAGCCCCGGGGTCACAATTTCAGCAAAAATCTGACTTTTGGCAATTCACACAAAAATGGTGCCAACTGGTTGAAACTGCTCCCCTGAAAGCTTTGGCGATGGAAACAGAAGGCTTTTTATCACAGGACAAGAAATCAGCCCTCAATAGCTTAACCGGCGGAAAAGATTTTTTTGAAAAAATCTCTAAGCCCCGGGGTCACAATTTCAGCAAAAATCTGACATTTGGCAATTCACTCAAAAATGGTGCCAGCACGTTTCAAATACTCTCCTGAAACGTTTGGCAGTCGAAACAGAAGGCTTTTTATCACATGACAAGAAATCAGCCCTTGAAAACTTAACCGGTGGAAAAGATTTTTTTGAAAAAAATCCCTAAGCCCCGGGGTCACAATTTCAGAAAAAATCTGACTTTTGGCAATTCACTCAAAAATGGTGCCAAACGGTTGCAAATGCTCTCTTGAAAGCTTTGGCAGTCGAAACAGACGCCTTTTTATCACAGGACAAGAAATCAGCCCTCCAAAACTTGACCGGCGGAAAAGATTTTTTTGAAAAAATCCCTAAGCCCCTGGGACACAATTTCAGCAAAAATCTGACTTTTGGCAATTCACTCAAAAATGGTGCCAGAAGCTTGCAAATGCTCCCCTGAAAGCTTTGGCGATGGAAACAGAAGGCTTTTTATCACAGGACAAGTAATCAGCCCTCAACAACTTAACCGGCGGAAAATATTTTTTTGAAAAAATCTCTAAGCCCCGGGGTCACAATTTCAGAAAAAAATCTGACTTTTGGCAATTCACTCAAAAATGGTGCCAGAAGCTGGCAAATGATCCTCTGAAAGCTTTGGCGATGGAAACAGAAGGCTTTTTATCACAGGACAAGAAATCAGCCCTCAACAACTTAACTAGCGAAAAAGATTTTTTTGAAAAAATCTCTAAGCCCCGGGGTCACAATTTCAGAAAAAATCTGACTTTTGGCAATTCACTCAAAAATGGTGCCAGAAGCTTGCAAATGGTCCCCTGAAAGCTTTGGTAGTCGAATCAGAAGGCTTTTTATCACATGACAAGAAATCAGCCCTCGAAAACTTAACCGGTGGAAAAGATTTTTTTGAAAAAATCTCTAAGCCCCGGGGTCACAATTTCAGCAAAAATCTGACTTTTGGCAATTCACTCAAAAATGGTGCCAACTGGTTGCAAATGCTCCCCTAAAAGCTGTGGCGATGGAAACAGACGGCTTTTTATCACAGGACAAGAAATCAGCCCTCAACAACTTAACCGGCGAAAAAGATTTTTTTGAAAAAATCTCTAAGCCCCGGAGTCACAATTTCAGCAAAAATCTGACTTTTGGCAATTCACTCAAAAATGGTGCCAACTGGTTGCAAATGCTCCCCTGAAAGCTTTGGCGATGGAAACAGAAGGCTTTTAATCACAGGACAAGTAATCAGCCCTCAACAGCTTAACCGGCGGAAAATATTTTTTTGAAAAAATCTCTAAGCCCCGGGGTCACAATTTCAGCAAAAATCTGACTTTTGCAATTCACACAAAAATGGTGCCAACTGGTTGAAAATGCTCCCCTGAAAGCTTTGGCGATGGAAACAGAAGGATTTTATCACAGAACAAGAAATCAGCCCTCAACAACTTAACCGGCGAAAAAGATTTTTTTGAAAAAATATCTAAGCCCCGGGGTCACAATTTCAGCAAAAATCTGACTTTAACAATTCACACAAAAATGGTGCCAACTGGTTGAAAATGCTCCCCTGAAAGCTTTGGCGATGGAAACAGAAGGCTTTTTATCACAGGACAAGAAATCAGCCCTCAACAGCTTAACAGGCGGAAAATATTTTTTTGAAAAAATCTCTAAGCCCCGGGGTCACAATTTCGGAAAAAAATCTGACTTTTGGCAATTCACTCAAAAATGGTGCCAAAAGCTTGCAAATGATCCCCTGAAAGCTTTGGCAGTCGAAACAGAAGTTTTTTTTAATCACAGGACAAGAAATCAGCCCTCAACAACTTAACCGTTGGAAAAGATTTTTTTGAAAAAATCCCTAAGCCCCGGGGTCCCAATTTCAGCAAAAATCTGACTTTTAGCAATTCACACAAAAATGGTGCCAACTGGTTGAAAATGCTCCCCTGAAAGTTTTGGCGATGGAAACAGAAGGCTTTTTATCACAGGACAAGAAATCAGTCCTCAACAACTTAACCAGCGAAAAAGATTTTTTTGAAAAAGTCTCTAAGCCCCGGGGTCACTATTTCAGAAAAAAATCTGACTTTTGGCAATTCACTCAAAAATGGTGCCAAAAGCTGGCAAATGATCCTCTGAAAGCTTTGGTGATGGAAACAGAAGGCTTTTTATCACAGGACAAGAAATCAGCACTCAACAACTTAACTGGCGAAAAAGATTTTTTTGAAAAAATCTCTAACCCCGGGGTCACAATTTCAGAAAAAATCTGACTTTTGGCAATTCACTCAAAAATGGTGCCAGAAGCTTGCAAATGGTCCCCTGAAAGCTTTGGTAGTCGAAACAGAAGGCTTTTTATCACATGACAAGAAATCAGCCCTCGAAAACTTAACCGGTGGAAAAGATTTTTTTGAGAAAATCTCTAAGCCCCGGGGTCACAATTTCAGCAAAAATCTGACTTTTGGCAATTCACTCAAAAAAGATGCCAAAAGCTTGCAAATGATCCCCTGAAAGCTTTGGCAGTCGAAACAGAAGGCTTTTTATCACAGGACAAGAAATCAGTCCTCAACAACTTAACCGGCTGAAAATATTTTTTTGAAAAAATCTCTAAGCCCCGGGGTCACAATTTCAGAAAAAAACTGACTTTTGGCAATTCACTCAAAAATGGTGCCAACTGGTTGCAAATGCTCCCCTAAAAGCTGTGGCGATGGAAACAGACGGCTTTTTATCACAGGACAAGAAATCAGCCCTCAACAGCTTAACCGGCGGAAAATATTTTTTTGAAAAAATATCTAAGCCCCGGGGTCACAATTTCAGCAAAAATCTGACTTTTGGCAATTCACACAAAAATGGTGCCAAAAGCTTGTAAATGATCCCCTGAAAGCTTTGGCAGTCGAAACAGAAGTTTTTTTATCACAGGACAAGAAATCTGCCCTCAACAACTTAACCGGTGGAAAAGATTTTTTTGAAAAAATCTCTAAGCCCCGGGGTCACAATTTCAGAAAAAATCTGACTTTTGGCAATTCACTCAAAAATGGTGCCAGAAGCTTGCAAATGCTCCCCTGAAAGCTTTGGCGATGGAAACAGAAGGCTTTTTATCACAGGACAAGAAATCAGTCCTCAACAACTTAACCAGCGAAAAAGATTTTTTTGAAAAAGTCTCTAAGCCCCGGGGTCACAATTTCAGAAAAAAAATCTGACTTTTGGCAATTCACTCAAAAATGGTGCCAAAAGCTGGCAAATGATCCTCTGAAAGCTTTGGTGATGGAAACAGAAGGCTTTTTATCACAGGACAAGAAATCAGCACTCAACAACTTAACTGGCAAAAAAGATTTTTTTGAAAAAATCTCTAACCCCGGGGTCACAATTTCAGAAAAAATCTGACTTTTGGCAATTCACTCAAAAATGGTGCCAGAAGCTTGCAAATGGTCCCCTGAAAGCTTTGGTAGTCGAAACAGAAGGCTTTTTATCACATGACAAGAAATCAGCCCTCGAAAACTTAACCGGTGGAAAAGATTTTTTTGAAAAAATCTCTAAGCCCCGGGGTCACAATTTCAGCAAAAATCTGACTTTTGGCAATTCACTCAAAAATGGTGCCAACTGGTTGCAAATGCTCCCCTAAAAGCTGTGGCGATGGAAACAGACGGCTTTTTATCACAGGACAAGAAATCAGCCCTCAACAACTTAACCGGCGAAAAAGATTTTTTTGAAAAAATCTCTAAGCCCCGGAGTCACAATTTCAGCAAAAATCTGACTTTTGGCAATTCACTCAAAAATGGTGCCAACTGGTTGCAAATGCTCCCCTGAAAGCTTTGGCGATGGAAACAGAAGGCTTTTAATCACAGGACAAGTAATCAGCCCTCAACAGCTTAACCGGCGGAAAATATTTTTTTGAAAAAATCTCTAAGCCCCGGGGTCACAATTTCAGCAAAAATCTGACTTTTGCAATTCACACAAAAATGGTGCCAACTGGTTGAAAATGCTCCCCTGAAAGCTTTGGCGATGGAAACAGAAGGATTTTATCACAGAACAAGAAATCAGCCCTCAACAACTTAACCGGCGAAAAAGATTTTTTTGAAAAAATATCTAAGCCCCGGGGTCACAATTTCAGCAAAAATCTGACTTTAACAATTCACACAAAAATGGTGCCAACTGGTTGAAAATGCTCCCCTGAAAGCTTTGGCGATGGAAACAGAAGGCTTTTTATCACAGGACAAGAAATCAGCCCTCAACAGCTTAACAGGCGGAAAATATTTTTTTGAAAAAATCTCTAAGCCCCGGGGTCACAATTTCGGAAAAAAATCTGACTTTTGGCAATTCACTCAAAAATGGTGCCAAAAGCTTGCAAATGATCCCCTGAAAGCTTTGGCAGTCGAAACAGAAGTTTTTTTTAATCACAGGACAAGAAATCAGCCCTCAACAACTTAACCGTTGGAAAAGATTTTTTTGAAAAAATCCCTAAGCCCCGGGGTCCCAATTTCAGCAAAAATCTGACTTTTAGCAATTCACACAAAAATGGTGCCAACTGGTTGAAAATGCTCCCCTGAAAGTTTTGGCGATGGAAACAGAAGGCTTTTTATCACAGGACAAGAAATCAGTCCTCAACAACTTAACCAGCGAAAAAGATTTTTTTGAAAAAGTCTCTAAGCCCCGGGGTCACTATTTCAGAAAAAAATCTGACTTTTGGCAATTCACTCAAAAATGGTGCCAAAAGCTGGCAAATGATCCTCTGAAAGCTTTGGTGATGGAAACAGAAGGCTTTTTATCACAGGACAAGAAATCAGCACTCAACAACTTAACTGGCGAAAAAGATTTTTTTGAAAAAATCTCTAACCCCGGGGTCACAATTTCAGAAAAAATCTGACTTTTGGCAATTCACTCAAAAATGGTGCCAGAAGCTTGCAAATGGTCCCCTGAAAGCTTTGGTAGTCGAAACAGAAGGCTTTTTATCACATGACAAGAAATCAGCCCTCGAAAACTTAACCGGTGGAAAAGATTTTTTTGAGAAAATCTCTAAGCCCCGGGGTCACAATTTCAGCAAAAATCTGACTTTTGGCAATTCACTCAAAAAAGATGCCAAAAGCTTGCAAATGATCCCCTGAAAGCTTTGGCAGTCGAAACAGAAGGCTTTTTATCACAGGACAAGAAATCAGTCCTCAACAACTTAACCGGCTGAAAATATTTTTTTGAAAAAATCTCTAAGCCCCGGGGTCACAATTTCAGAAAAAAACTGACTTTTGGCAATTCACTCAAAAATGGTGCCAACTGGTTGCAAATGCTCCCCTAAAAGCTGTGGCGATGGAAACAGACGGCTTTTTATCACAGGACAAGAAATCAGCCCTCAACAGCTTAACCGGCGGAAAATATTTTTTTGAAAAAATATCTAAGCCCCGGGGTCACAATTTCAGCAAAAATCTGACTTTTGGCAAATCACACAAAAATGGTGCCAAAAGCTTGTAAATGATCCCCTGAAAGCTTTGGCAGTCGAAACAGAAGTTTTTTTATCACAGGACAAGAAATCTGCCCTCAACAACTTAACCGGTGGAAAAGATTTTTTTGAAAAAATCTCTAAGCCCCGGGGTCACAATTTCAGAAAAAATCTGACTTTTGGCAATTCACTCAAAAATGGTGCCAGAAGCTTGCAAATGCTCCCCTGAAAGCTTTGGCGATGGAAACAGAAGGCTTTTTATCACAGGACAAGAAATCAGTCCTCAACAACTTAACCAGCGAAAAAGATTTTTTTGAAAAAGTCTCTAAGCCCCGGGGTCACAATTTCAGAAAAAAAATCTGACTTTTGGCAATTCACTCAAAAATGGTGCCAAAAGCTGGCAAATGATCCTCTGAAAGCTTTGGTGATGGAAACAGAAGGCTTTTTATCACAGGACAAGAAATCAGCACTCAACAACTTAACTGGCAAAAAAGATTTTTTTGAAAAAATCTCTAACCCCGGGGTCACAATTTCAGAAAAAATCTGACTTTTGGCAATTCACTCAAAAATGGTGCCAGAAGCTTGCAAATGGTCCCCTGAAAGCTTTGGTAGTCGAAACAGAAGGCTTTTTATCACATGACAAGAAATCAGCCCTCGAAAACTTAACCGGTGGAAAAGATTTTTTTGAAAAAATCTCTAAGCCCCGGGGTCACAATTTCAGCAAAAATCTGACTTTTGGCAATTCACTCAAAAAAGATGCCAAAAGCTTGCAAATGATCCCCTGAAAGCTTTGGCAGTCGAAACAGAAGGCTTTTTATCACAGGACAAGAAATCAGTCCTCAACAACTTAACCGGCTGAAAATATTTTTTTGAAAAAATCTCTAAGCCCCGGGGTCACAATTTCAGAAAAAAACTGACTTTTGGCAATTCACTCAAAAATGGTGCCAACTGGTTGCAAATGCTCCCCTAAAAGCTGTGGCGATGGAAACAGACGGCTTTTTATCACAGGACAAGAAATCAGCCCTCAACAACTTAACCGGCGAAAAAGATTTTTTTGAAAAAATCTCTAAGCCCCGGAGTCACAATTTCAGCAAAAATCTGACTTTTGGCAATTCACTCAAAAATGGTGCCAACTGGTTGCAAATGCTCCCCTGAAAGCTTTGGCGATGGAAACAGAAGGCTTTTAATCACAGGACAAGTAATCAGCCCTCAACAGCTTAACCGGCGGAAAATATTTTTTTGAAAAAATATCTAAGCCCCGGGGTCACAATTTCAGCAAAAATCTGACTTTTGGCAATTCACACAAAAATGGTGCCAAAAGCTTGTAAATGATCCCCTGAAAGCTTTGGCAGTCGAAACAGAAGTTTTTTTATCACAGGACAAGAAATCTGCCCTCAACAACTTAACCGGTGGAAAAGATTTTTTTGAAAAAATCTCTAAGCCCCGGGGTCACAATTTCAGAAAAAATCTGACTTTTGGCAATTCACTCAAAAATGGTGCCAGAAGCTTGCAAATGCTCCCCTGAAAGCTTTGGCGATGGAAACAGAAGGCTTTTTATCACAGGACAAGAAATCAGCCCTCAACAGCTTAACCAGCGAAAAACATTTTTTTGAAAAAATCTCTAAGCCCCGGGGTCACAATTTCAGAAAAAAATCTGACTTTTGGCAATTCACTCAAAAATGGTGCCAGAAGCTTGCAAATGCTCCCCTGAAAGCTTTGGCGATGGAAACAGAAGGCTTTTTATCACAGGACAAGAAATCAGCCCTCAACAGCTTAACCGGCGAAAAACATTTTTTTGAAAAAATCTCTAAGCCCCGGGGTCACAATTTCAGAAAAAAATCTGACTTTTGGCAATTCTATCAAAAATGGTGCCAGAAGCTTGCAAATGCTCCCCTGAAAGCTTTGGCGATGGAAACAGAAGGCTTTTTATCATAGGAGAAGAAATTAGCCCTCGAGAATTTAACCAGCGGAAAAGATTTTTTTGAAAAAATCCCTAAGCCCCGGGGTCACAATTTCAGCAAAAATCTGACTTTTGGCAATTCACTCAAAAATGGTGCCAGAAGCTTGCAAATGCTCCCCTGAAAGCTTTGGCTGTTGAAACAGAAGGCTTTTTATCACAGAACAAGAAATCAGCCCTTGAAAACTTAACCGGCGGAAAATATTTTTTTGAAAAAATCCCTAAGCCCCGGGGTCACAATTTCAGCAAAAATCTGACTTTTGGCAATTCACTCAAAAATGGTGCCAGAAGCTTGCAAATGCTCTCCTGAAAGCTTTGGCAGTCGAAACAGAAGGCTTTTTATCACAGGACAAGAAATCAGCCCTCAACAACTTAACCGGCTGAAAAAAATTTTTTTCAAAAAATTCCTAAGCCCCGGGGTCAAAATTTCAGCAAAAATTTGGCTTTCGCTGGACAAAAGAACATTTTTTCAAAAAATCCCTAAGCCCCGCGGTCACAATTTCAGCAAAAATCTGACTTTTTGCAATTCACTCAAAAATGGTGCCAGAAGCTTGCAAATGGTCCCCTGAAAGCTTTGGTAGTCGAAACAGAAGGCTTTTTATCACATGACAAGAAATCAGCCCTCGAAAACTTAACCGGTGGAAAAGATTTTTTTGAAAAAAATCCCTAAGCCCCGGGGTCACAATTTCAGCAAAAATCTGACATTTGGCAATTCACTCAAAAATGGTGCCAGCACGTTTCAAATACTCTCCTGAAACGTTTGGCAGTCGAAAAAGAAGGCTTTTTATCACATGACAAGAAATCAGCCCTCGAAAACTTAACCGGTGGAAAAGATTTTTTTGAAAAAAATCCCTAAGCCCCGGGGTCACAATTTCAGGAAAAATCTGACTTTTGGCAATTCACTCAAAAATGGTGCCAAACGGTTGCAAATGCTCTCTTGAAAGCTTTGGCAGTCGAAACAGACACCTTTTTATCACAGGACAAGAAATCAGCCCTCCAAAACTTGACCGGCGGAAAAGATTTTTTTGAAAAAATCCCTAAGCCCCGGGGACACAATTTCAGCAAAAATCTGACTTTTGGCAATTCACTCAAAAATGGTGCCAGAAGCTTGCAAATGCTCCCCTGAAAGCTTTGGCTGTTGAAACAGAAGGCTTTTTATCACAGAACAAGAAATCAGCCCTTGAAAACTTAACCGGCGGAAAATATTTTTTTGAAAAAATCCCTAAGCCCCGGAGTCACAATTTCAGCAAAAATCTGACTTTTGGCAATTCACTCAAAAATGGTGCCAGAAGCTTGCAAATGCTCCCCTGAAAGCTTTGGCGATGGAAACAGAAGGCTTTTTATCACAGGACAAGTAATCAGCCCTCAACAGCTTAACCGGCGGAAAATATTTTTTTGAAAAAATCTCTAAGCCCCGGGGTCACAATTTCAGCAAAAATCTGACTTTTGGCAATTCACACAAAAATGGTGCCAGAAGCTTGCAAATGCTCCCCTGAAAGCTTTGGCTGTTGAAACAGAAGGCTTTTTATCACAGAACAAGAAATCAGCCCTTGAATACTTAACCGGCGGAAAATATTTTTTTGAAAAAATCCCTAAGCCCCGGGGTCACAATTTCAGCAAAAATCTGACTTTTGGCAATTCACACAAAAATGGTGCCAACTGGTTGAAACTGCTCCCCTGAAAGCTTTGGCGATGGAAACAGAAGGCTTTTTATCACAGGACAAGAAATCAGCCCTCAACAGCTTAACCGGCGGAAAATATTTTTTTGAAAAAATCTCTAAGCCCCGGGGTCACAATTTCAGCAAAAATCTGACATTTGGCAATTCACTCAAAAATGGTGCCAGCACGTTTCAAATACTCTCCTGAAACGTTTGGCAGTCGAAACAGAAGGCTTTTTATCACATGACAAGAAATCAGCCCTTGAAAACTTAACCGGTGGAAAAGATTTTTTTGAAAAAAATCCCTAAGCCCCGGGGTCACAATTTCAGGAAAAATCTGACTTTTGGCAATTCACTCAAAAATGGTGCCAAACGGTTGCAAATGCTCTCTTGAAAGCTTTCGCAGTCGAAACAGACGCCTTTTTATCACAGGACAAGAAATCAGCCCTCCAAAACTTGACCGGCGGAAAAGATTTTTTTGAAAAAATCCCTAAGCCCCGGGGACACAATTTCAGCAAAAATCTGACTTTTGGCAATTCACTCAAAAATGGTGCCAGAAGCTTGCAAATGCTCCCCTGAAAGCTTTGGCTGTTGAAACAGAAGGCTTTTTATCACAGAACAAGAAATCAGCCCTTGAAAACTTAACCGGCGGAAAAGATTTTTTTGAAAAAATCCCTAAGCCCCGGAGTCACAATTTCAGCAAAAATCTGACTTTTGGCAATTCACACAAAAATGGTGCCAACTGGTTGAAACTGCTCCCCTGAAAGCTTTGGCGATGGAAACAGAAGGCTTTTTATCACAGGACAAGAAATCAGCCCTCAACAGCTTAACCGGCGGAAAAGATTTTTTTGAAAAAATCTCTAAGCCCCGGGGTCACAATTTCAGCAAAAATCTGACTTTTGGCAATTCACTCAAAAATGGTGCCAAAAGCTGGCAAATGATCCTCTGAAAGCTTTGGCGATGGAAACAGAAGGCTTTTTATCACAGGACAAGAAATCAGCCCTCAACAACTTAACCAGCGAAAAAGATTTTTTTGAAAAAATCTCTAAGCCCCGGGGTCACAATTTCAGAAAAAATCTGACTTTTGGCAATTCACTCAAAAATGGTGGCAACTGGTTGAAAATGCTCCCCTGAAAGCTTTGGCGATGGAAACAGAAGGCTTTTTATCACAGGACAAGAAATCAGCCCTCAACAGCTTAACAGGCGGAAAAGATTTTTTTGAAAAAGTCTCTAAGCCCCGGGGTCACAATTTCAGAAAAAAATCTGACTTTTGGCAATTCACTCAAAAATGGTGCCAAAAGCTGGCAAATGATCCCCTGTAAGCTTTGGCGATGGAAACAGAAGGCTTTTTATCACAGGACAAGAAATCAGCACTCAACAACTTAACTGGCGAAAAAGATTTTTTTGAAAAAATCTCTAACCCCGGGGTCACAATTTCAGAAAAAATCTGACTTTTGGCAATTCACTCAAAAATGGTGCCAGAAGCTTGCAAATGGTCCCCTGAAAGCTTTGGTAGTCGAATCAGAAGGCTTTTTATCACATGACAAGAAATCAGCCCTCGAAAACTTAACCGGTGGAAAAGATTTTTTTGAAAAAATCTCTAAGCCCCGGGGTCACAATTTCAGCAAAAATCTGACTTTTGGCAATTCACTCAAAAAAGATGCCAAAAGCTTGCAAATGATCCCCTGAAAGCTTTGGCAGTCGAAACAGAAGGCTTTTTATCACAGGACAAGAAATCAGTCCTCAACAACTTAACCGGCTGAAAATATTTTTTTGAAAAAATCTCTAAGCCCCGGGGTCACAATTTCAGAAAAAAACTTACTTTTGGCAATTCACTCAAAAATGGTGCCAACTGGTTGCAAATGCTCCCCTAAAAGCTGTGGCGATGGAAACAGACGGCTTTTTATCACAGGACAAGAAATCAGCCCTCAACAACTTAACCGGCGAAAAAGATTTTTTTGAAAAAATCTCTAAGCCCCGGAGTCACAATTTCAGCAAAAATCTGACTTTTGGCAATTCACTCAAAAATGGTGCCAACTGGTTGCAAATGCTCCCCTGAAAGCTTTGGCGATGGAAACAGAAGGCTTTTAATCACAGGACAAGTAATCAGCCCTCAACAGCTTAACCGGCGGAAAATATTTTTTTGAAAAAATCTCTAAGCCCCGGGGTCACAATTTCAGCAAAAATCTGACTTTTGCAATTCACACAAAAATGGTGCCAACTGGTTGAAAATGCTCCCCTGAAAGCTTTGGCGATGGAAACAGAAGGATTTTATCACAGAACAAGAAATCAGCCCTCAACAACTTAACCGGCGAAAAAGATTTTTTTGAAAAAATATCTAAGCCCCGGGGTCACAATTTCAGCAAAAATCTGACTTTAACAATTCACACAAAAATGGTGCCAACTGGTTGAAAATGCTCCCCTGAAAGCTTTGGCGATGGAAACAGAAGGCTTTTTATCACAGGACAAGAAATCAGCCCTCAACAGCTTAACAGGCGGAAAATATTTTTTTGAAAAAATCTCTAAGCCCCGGGGTCACAATTTCGGAAAAAAATCTGACTTTTGGCAATTCACTCAAAAATGGTGCAAAAAGCTTGCAAATGATCCCCTGAAAGCTTTGGCAGTCGAAACAGAAGTTTTTTTTAATCACAGGACAAGAAATCAGCCCTCAACAACTTAACCGTTGGAAAAGATTTTTTTGAAAAAATCCCTAAGCCCCGGGGTCCCAATTTCAGCAAAAATCTGACTTTTAGCAATTCACACAAAAATGGTGCCAACTGGTTGAAAATGCTCCCCTGAAAGTTTTGGCGATGGAAACAGAAGGCTTTTTATCACAGGACAAGAAATCAGTCCTCAACAACTTAACCAGCGAAAAAGATTTTTTTGAAAAAGTCTCTAAGCCCCGGGGTCACTATTTCAGAAAAAAATCTGACTTTTGGCAATTCACTCAAAAAAGATGCCAAACGGTTGCAAATGATCCCCTGAAAGCTTTGGCAGTCGAAACAGAAGGCTTTTTATCACAGGACAAGAAATCAGTCCTCAACAACTTAACCGGCTGAAAATATTTTTTTGAAAAAATCTCTAAGCCCCGGGGTCACAATTTCAGAAAAAAACTTACTTTTGGCAATTCACTCAAAAATGGTGCCAACTGGTTGCAAATGCTCCCCTAAAAGCTGTGGCGATGGAAACAGACGGCTTTTTATCACAGGACAAGAAATCAGCCCTCAACAACTTAACCGGCGAAAAAGATTTTTTTGAAAAAATCTCTAAGCCCCGGAGTCACAATTTCAGCAAAAATCTGACTTTTGGCAATTCACTCAAAAATGGTGCCAACTGGTTGCAAATGCTCCCCTGAAAGCTTTGGCGATGGAAACAGAAGGCTTTTAATCACAGGACAAGTAATCAGCCCTCAACAGCTTAACCGGCGGAAAATATTTTTTTGAAAAAATCTCTAAGCCCCGGGGTCACAATTTCAGCAAAAATCTGACTTTTGCAATTCACACAAAAATGGTGCCAACTGGTTGAAAATGCTCCCCTGAAAGCTTTGGCGATGGAAACAGAAGGATTTTATCACAGAACAAGAAATCAGCCCTCAACAACTTAACCGGCGAAAAAGATTTTTTTGAAAAAATATCTAAGCCCCGGGGTCACAATTTCAGCAAAAATCTGACTTTAACAATTCACACAAAAATGGTGCCAACTGGTTGAAAATGCTCCCCTGAAAGCTTTGGCGATGGAAACAGAAGGCTTTTTATCACAGGACAAGAAATCAGCCCTCAACAGCTTAACAGGCGGAAAATATTTTTTTGAAAAAATCTCTAAGCCCCGGGGTCACAATTTCGGAAAAAAATCTGACTTTTGGCAATTCACTCAAAAAAGATGCCAAAAGCTTGCAAATGATCCCCTGAAAGCTTTGGCAGTCGAAACAGAAGGCTTTTTATCACAGGACAAGAAATCAGTCCTCAACAACTTAACCGGCTGAAAATATTTTTTTGAAAAAATCTCTAAGCCCCGGGGTCACAATTTCAGAAAAAAACTTACTTTTGGCAATTCACTCAAAAATGGTGCCAACTGGTTGCAAATGCTCCCCTAAAAGCTGTGGCGATGGAAACAGACGGCTTTTTATCACAGGACAAGAAATCAGCCCTCAACAACTTAACCGGCGAAAAAGATTTTTTTGAAAAAATCTCTAAGCCCCGGAGTCACAATTTCAGCAAAAATCTGACTTTTGGCAATTCACTCAAAAATGGTGCCAACTGGTTGCAAATGCTCCCCTGAAAGCTTTGGCGATGGAAACAGAAGGCTTTTAATCACAGGACAAGTAATCAGCCCTCAACAGCTTAACCGGCGGAAAATATTTTTTTGAAAAAATCTCTAAGCCCCGGGGTCACAATTTCAGCAAAAATCTGACTTTTGCAATTCACACAAAAATGGTGCCAACTGGTTGAAAATGCTCCCCTGAAAGCTTTGGCGATGGAAACAGAAGGATTTTATCACAGAACAAGAAATCAGCCCTCAACAACTTAACCGGCGAAAAAGATTTTTTTGAAAAAATATCTAAGCCCCGGGGTCACAATTTCAGCAAAAATCTGACTTTAACAATTCACACAAAAATGGTGCCAACTGGTTGAAAATGCTCCCCTGAAAGCTTTGGCGATGGAAACAGAAGGCTTTTTATCACAGGACAAGAAATCAGCCCTCAACAGCTTAACAGGCGGAAAATATTTTTTTGAAAAAATCTCTAAGCCCCGGGGTCACAATTTCGGAAAAAAATCTGACTTTTGGCAATTCACTCAAAAATGGTGCAAAAAGCTTGCAAATGATCCCCTGAAAGCTTTGGCAGTCGAAACAGAAGTTTTTTTTAATCACAGGACAAGAAATCAGCCCTCAACAACTTAACCGTTGGAAAAGATTTTTTTGAAAAAATCCCTAAGCCCCGGGGTCCCAATTTCAGCAAAAATCTGACTTTTAGCAATTCACACAAAAATGGTGCCAACTGGTTGAAAATGCTCCCCTGAAAGTTTTGGCGATGGAAACAGAAGGCTTTTTATCACAGGACAAGAAATCAGTCCTCAACAACTTAACCAGCGAAAAAGATTTTTTTGAAAAAGTCTCTAAGCCCCGGGGTCACTATTTCAGAAAAAAATCTGACTTTTGGCAATTCACTCAAAAATGGTGCCAAAAGCTGGCAAATGATCCTCTGAAAGCTTTGGTGATGGAAACAGAAGGCTTTTTATCACAGGACAAGAAATCAGCACTCAACAACTTAACTGGCGAAAAAGATTTTTTTGAAAAAATCTCTAACCCCGGGGTCACAATTTCAGAAAAAATCTGACTTTTGGCAATTCACTCAAGAAAGATGCCAAAAGCTTGCAAATGATCCCCTGAAAGCTTTGGCAGTCGAAACAGAAGGCTTTTTATCACAGGACAAGAAATCAGTCCTCAACAACTTAACCGGCTGAAAATATTTTTTTGAAAAAATCTCTAAGCCCCGGGGTCACAATTTCAGAAAAAAACTGACTTTTGGCAATTCACTCAAAAATGGTGCCAACTGGTTGCAAATGCTCCCCTAAAAGCTGTGGCGATGGAAACAGACGGCTTTTTATCACAGGACAAGAAATCAGCCCTCAACAGCTTAACCGGCGGAAAATATTTTTTTGAAAAAATATCTAAGCCCCGGGGTCACAATTTCAGCAAAAATCTGACTTTTGGCAATTCACACAAAAATGGTGCCAAAAGCTTGTAAATGATCCCCTGAAAGCTTTGGCAGTCGAAACAGAAGTTTTTTTATCACAGGACAAGAAATCTGCCCTCAACAACTTAACCGGTGGAAAAGATTTTTTTGAAAAAATCTCTAAGCCCCGGGGTCACAATTTCAGAAAAAATCTGACTTTTGGCAATTCACTCAAAAATGGTGCCAGAAGCTTGCAAATGCTCCCCTGAAAGCTTTGGCGATGGAAACAGAAGGCTTTTTATCACAGGACAAGAAATCAGTCCTCAACAACTTAACCAGCGAAAAAGATTTTTTTGAAAAAGTCTCTAAGCCCCGGGGTCACAATTTCAGAAAAAAAATCTGACTTTTGGCAATTCACTCAAAAATGGTGCCAAAAGCTGGCAAATGATCCTCTGAAAGCTTTGGTGATGGAAACAGAAGGCTTTTTATCACAGGACAAGAAATCAGCACTCAACAACTTAACTGGCGAAAAAGATTTTTTTGAAAAAATCTCTAACCCCGGGGTCACAATTTCAGAAAAAATCTGACTTTTGGCAATTCACTCAAAAATGGTGCCAGAAGCTTGCAAATGGTCCCCTGAAAGCTTTGGTAGTCGAAACAGAAGGCTTTTTATCACATGACAAGAAATCAGCCCTCGAAAACTTAACCGGTGGAAAAGATTTTTTTGAAAAAATCTCTAAGCCCCGGGGTCACAATTTCAGCAAAAATCTGACTTTTGGCAATTCACTCAAAAAAGATGCCAAAAGCTTGCAAATGATCCCCTGAAAGCTTTGGCAGTCGAAACAGAAGGCTTTTTATCACAGGACAAGAAATCAGTCCTCAACAACTTAACCGGCTGAAAATATTTTTTTGAAAAAATCTCTAAGCCCCGGGGTCACAATTTCAGAAAAAAACTGACTTTTGGCAATTCACTCAAAAATGGTGCCAACTGGTTGCAAATGCTCCCCTAAAAGCTGTGGCGATGGAAACAGACGGCTTTTTATCACAGGACAAGAAATCAGCCCTCAACTACTTAACCGGCGAAAAAGATTTTTTTGAAAAAATCTCTAAGCCCCGGAGTCACAATTTCAGCAAAAATCTGACTTTTGGCAATTCACTCAAAAATGGTGCCAACTGGTTGCAAATGCTCCCCTGAAAGCTTTGGCGATGGAAACAGAAGGCTTTTAATCACAGGACAAGTAATCAGCCCTCAACAGCTTAACCGGCGGAAAATATTTTTTTGAAAAAATATCTAAGCCCCGGGGTCACAATTTCAGCAAAAATCTGACTTTTGGCAATTCACACAAAAATGGTGCCAAAAGCTTGTAAATGATCCCCTGAAAGCTTTGGCAGTCGAAACAGAAGTTTTTTTATCACAGGACAAGAAATCTGCCCTCAACAACTTAACCGGTGGAAAAGATTTTTTTGAAAAAATCTCTAAGCCCCGGGGTCACAATTTCAGAAAAAATCTGACTTTTGGCAATTCACTCAAAAATGGTGCCAGAAGCTTGCAAATGCTCCCCTGAAAGCTTTGGCGATGGAAACAGAAGGCTTTTTATCACAGGACAAGAAATCAGCCCTCAACAGCTTAACCAGCGAAAAACATTTTTTTGAAAAAATCTCTAAGCCCCGGGGTCACAATTTCAGAAAAAAATCTGACTTTTGGCAATTCACTCAAAAATGGTGCCAGAAGCTTGCAAATGCTCCCCTGAAAGCTTTGGCGATGGAAACAGAAGGCTTTTTATCACAGGACAAGAAATCAGCCCTCAACAGCTTAACCGGCGAAAAACATTTTTTTGAAAAAATCTCTAAGCCCCGGGGTCACAATTTCAGAAAAAAATCTGACTTTTGGCAATTCTATCAAAAATGGTGCCAGAAGCTTGCAAATGCTCCCCTGAAAGCTTTGGCGATGGAAACAGAAGGCTTTTTATCATAGGAGAAGAAATCAGCCCTCGAGAATTTAACCAGCGGAAAAGATTTTTTTGAAAAAATCCCTAAGCCCCGGGGTCACAATTTCAGCAAAAATCTGACTTTTGGCAATTCACTCAAAAATGGTGCCAGAAGCTTGCAAATGCTCCCCTGAAAGCTTTGGCTGTTGAAACAGAAGGCTTTTTATCACAGAACAAGAAATCAGCCCTTGAAAACTTAACCGGCGGAAAATATTTTTTTGAAAAAATCCCTAAGCCCCGGGGTCACAATTTCAGCAAAAATCTGACTTTTGGCAATTCACTCAAAAATGGTGCCAGAAGCTTGCAAATGCTCTCCTGAAAGCTTTGGCAGTCGAAACAGAAGGCTTTTTATCACAGGACAAGAAATCAGCCCTCAACAACTTAACCGGCTGAAAAAAAATTTTTTCAAAAAATTCCTAAGCCCCGGGGTCAAAATTTCAGCAAAAATTTGGCTTTCGTTGGACAAAAGAACATTTTTTCAAAAAATCCCTAAGCCCCGCGGTCACAATTTCAGCAAAAATCTGACTTTTTGCAATTCACTCAAAAATGGTGCCAGAAGCTTGCAAATGGTCCCCTGAAAGCTTTGGTAGTCGAAACAGAAGGCTTTTTATCACATGACAAGAAATCAGCCCTCGAAAACTTAACCGGTGGAAAAGATTTTTTTGAAAAAAATCCCTAAGCCCCGGGGTCACAATTTCAGCAAAAATCTGACATTTGGCAATTCACTCAAAAATGGTGCCAGCACGTTTCAAATACTCTCCTGAAACGTTTGGCAGTCGAAACAGAAGGCTTTTTATCACATGACAAGAAATCAGCCCTCGAAAACTTAACCGGTGGAAAAGATTTTTTTGAAAAAAATCCCTAAGCCCCGGGGTCACAATTTCAGGAAAAATCTGACTTTTGGCAATTCACTCAAAAATGGTGCCAAACGGTTGCAAATGCTCTCTTGAAAGCTTTGGCAGTCGAAACAGACACCTTTTTATCACAGGACAAGAAATCAGCCCTCCAAAACTTGACCGGCGGAAAAGATTTTTTTGAAAAAATCCCTAAGCCCCGGGGACACAATTTCAGCAAAAATCTGACTTTTGGCAATTCACTCAAAAATGGTGCCAGAAGCTTGCAAATGCTCCCCTGAAAGCTTTGGCTGTTGAAACAGAAGGCTTTTTATCACAGAACAAGAAATCAGCCCTTGAAAACTTAACCGGCGGAAAATTTTTTTTTGAAAAAATCCCTAAGCCCCGGAGTCACAATTTCAGCAAAAATCTGACTTTTGGCAATTCACTCAAAAATGGTGCCAGAAGCTTGCAAATGCTCCCCTGAAAGCTTTGGCGATGGAAACAGAAGGCTTTTTATCACAGGACAAGTAATCAGCCCTCAACAGCTTAACCGGCGGAAAATATTTTTTTGAAAAAATCTCTAAGCCCCGGGGTCACAATTTCAGCAAAAATCTGACTTTTGGCAATTCACACAAAAATGGTGCCAACTGGTTGAAACTGCTCCCCTGAAAGCTTTGGCGATGGAAACAGAAGGCTTTTTATCACAGGACAAGAAATCAGCCCTCAACAGCTTAACCGGCGGAAAAGATTTTTTTGAAAAAATCTCTAAGCCCTGGGGTCACAATTTCAGCAAAAATCTGACATTTGGCAATTCACTCAAAAATGGTGCCAGCACGTTTCAAATACTCTCCTGAAACGTTTGGCAGTCGAAACAGAAGGCTTTTTATCACATGACAAGAAATCAGCCCTTGAAAACTTAACCGGTGGAAAAGATTTTTTTGAAAAAAATCCCTAAGCCCCGGGGTCACAATTTCAGGAAAAATCTGACTTTTGGCAATTCACTCAAAAATGGTGCCAAACGGTTGCAAATGCTCTCTTGAAAGCTTTGGCAGTCGAAACAGACACCTTTTTATCACAGGACAAGAAATCAGCCCTCCAAAACTTGACCGACGGAAAAGATTTTTTTGAAAAAATCCCTAAGCCCCGGGGACACAATTTCAGCAAAAATCTGACTTTTGGCAATTCACTCAAAAATGGTGCCAGAAGCTTGCAAATGCTCCCCTGAAAGCTTTGGCTGTTGAAACAGAAGGCTTTTTATCACAGAACAAGAAATCAGCCCTTGAATACTTAACCGGCGGAAAATATTTTTTTGAAAAAATCCCTAAGCCCCGGAGTCACAATTTCAGCAAAAATCTGACTTTTGGCAATTCACTCAAAAATGGTGCCAGAAGCTTGCAAATGCTCCCCTGAAAGCTTTG
The DNA here is from genome assembly GCF_965113315.1 of Podarcis vaucheri. Taxonomy (NCBI): domain Eukaryota; kingdom Metazoa; phylum Chordata; class Lepidosauria; order Squamata; family Lacertidae; genus Podarcis; species Podarcis vaucheri. The sequence goes on along the minus strand of NW_028118808.1, from coordinate 1,182,491 downwards.
GCGATGGAAACAGAAGGCTTTTTATCACAGGACAAGTAATCAGCCCTCAACAGCTTAACCGGCGGAAAATATTTTTTTGAAAAAATCTCTAAGCCCCGGGGTCACAATTTCAGCAAAAATCTGACTTTTGGCAATTCACACAAAAATGGTGCCAACTGGTTGAAACTGCTCCCCTGAAAGCTTTGGCGATGGAAACAGAAGGCTTTTTATCACAGGACAAGAAATCAGCCCTCAACAGCTTAACCGGCGGAAAATATTTTTTTGAAAAAATCTCTAAGCCCCGGGGTCACAATTTCAGCAAAAATCTGACATTTGGCAATTCACTCAAAAATGGTGCCAGCACGTTTCAAATACTCTCCTGAAACGTTTGGCAGTCGAAACAGAAGGCTTTTTATCACATGACAAGAAATCAGCCCTTGAAAACTTAACCGGTGGAAAAGATTTTTTTGAAAAAAATCCCTAAGCCCCGGGGTCACAATTTCAGGAAAAATCTGACTTTTGGCAATTCACTCAAAAATGGTGCCAAACGGTTGCAAATGCTCTCTTGAAAGCTTTGGCAGTCGAAACAGACGCCTTTTTATCACAGGACAAGAAATCAGCCCTCCAAAACTTGACCGGCGGAAAAGATTTTTTTGAAAAAATCCCTAAGCCCCGGGGACACAATTTCAGCAAAAATCTGACTTTTGGCAATTCACTCAAAAATGGTGCCAGAAGCTTGCAAATGCTCCCCTGAAAGCTTTGGCTGTTGAAACAGAAGGCTTTTTATCACAGAACAAGAAATCAGCCCTTGAAAACTTAACCGGCGGAAAAGATTTTTTTGAAAAAATCCCTAAGCCCCGGAGTCACAATTTCAGCAAAAATCTGACTTTTGGCAATTCACACAAAAATGGTGCCAACTGGTTGAAACTGCTCCCCTGAAAGCTTTGGCGATGGAAACAGAAGGCTTTTTATCACAGGACAAGAAATCAGCCCTCAACAGCTTAACCGGCGGAAAAGATTTTTTTGAAAAAATCTCTAAGCCCCGGGGTCACAATTTCAGAAAAAAATCTGACTTTTGGCAATTCACTCAAAAATGGTGCCAAAAGCTGGCAAATGATCCTCTGAAAGCTTTGGCGATGGAAACAGAAGGCTTTTTATCACAGGACAAGAAATCAGCCCTCAACAACTTAACTGGCGAAAAAGATTTTTTTGAAAAAATCTCTAAGCCCCGGGGTCACAATTTCAGAAAAAATCTGACTTTTGGCAATTCACTCAAAAATGGTGCCAGAAGTTTACAAATGATCCCCTGAAATCTTTGGCGATGGAAACAGAAGGCTTTTTATCACAGGACAAGAAATCAGCCCTCAACAACTTAACCGGTGGAAAAGATTTTTTTTGAAAAAATCTCTAAGCCCCGGGGTCACAATTTCAGCAAAAATCTGACTTTTGGCAATTCACTCAAAAATGGTGCCAACTGGTTGAAAATGCTCCCCTGAAAGCTTTGGCGATGGAAACAGAAGGCTTTTTATCACAGGACAAGAAATCAGCCCTCAACAGCTTAACAGGCGGAAAATATTTTTTTGAAAAAAATTCCTAAGCCCCGGGGTCACAATTTCAGCAAAAATCTGACTTTTGGCAATTCACTCAAAAATGGTGCCAGAAGCTTGCAAATGGTCCCCTGAAAGCTTTGGTAGTCGAAAGAGAAGGATTTTTATCACATGACAAGAAATCAGCCCTTGAAAACTTAACCGGTGGAAAAGATTTTTTTGAAAAAAATCCCTAAGCCCCGGGGTCACAATTTCAGGAAAAATCTGACTTTTGGCAATTCACTCAAAAATGGTGCCAAACGGTTGCAAATGCTCTCTTGAAAGCTTTGGCAGTCGAAACAGACACCTTTTTATCACAGGACAAGAAATCAGCCCTCCAAAACTTGACCGACGGAAAAGATTTTTTTGAAAAAACCCCTAAGCCCCGGGGACACAATTTCAGCAAAAATCTGACTTTTGGCAATTCACTCAAAAATGGTGCCAGAAGCTTGCAAATGCTCCCCTGAAAGCTTTGGCTGTTGAAACAGAAGGCTTTTTATCACAGAACAAGAAATCAGCCCTTGAATACTTAACCGGCGGAAAATATTTTTTTGAAAAAATCCCTAAGCCCCGGAGTCACAATTTCAGCAAAAATCTGACTTTTGGCAATTCACTCAAAAATGGTGCCAGAAGCTTGCAAATGCTCCCCTGAAAGCTTTGGCGATGGAAACAGAAGGCTTTTTATCACAGGACAAGAAATCAGCCCTCAACAGCTTAACCGGCGGAAAATATTTTTTTGAAAAAATCTCTAAGCCCCGGGGTCACAATTTCAGCAAAAATCTGACATTTGGCAATTCACTCAAAAATGGTGCCAGCACGTTTCAAATACTCTCCTGAAACGTTTGGCAGTCGAAACAGAAGGCTTTTTATCACATGACAAGAAATCAGCCCTTGAAAACTTAACCGGTGGAAAAGATTTTTTTGAAAAAAATCCCTAAGCCCCGGGGTCACAATTTCAGGAAAAATCTGACTTTTGGCAATTCACTCAAAAATGGTGCCAAACGGTTGCAAATGCTCTCTTGAAAGCTTTGGCAGTCGAAACAGACGCCTTTTTATCACAGGACAAGAAATCAGCCCTCCAAAACTTGACCGGCGGAAAAGATTTTTTTGAAAAAATCCCTAAGCCCCGGGGACACAATTTCAGCAAAAATCTGACTTTTGGCAATTCACTCAAAAATGGTGCCAGAAGCTTGCAAATGCTCCCCTGAAAGCTTTGGCTGTTGAAACAGAAGGCTTTTTATCACAGAACAAGAAATCAGCCCTTGAAAACTTAACCGGCGGAAAAGATTTTTTTGAAAAAATCCCTAAGCCCCGGAGTCACAATTTCAGCAAAAATCTGACTTTTGGCAATTCACACAAAAATGGTGCCAACTGGTTGAAACTGCTCCCCTGAAAGCTTTGGCGATGGAAACAGAAGGCTTTTTATCACAGGACAAGAAATCAGCCCTCAACAACTTAACTGGCGAAAAAGATTTTTTTGAAAAAATCTCTAAGCCCCGGGGTCACAATTTCAGAAAAAATCTGACTTTTGGCAATTCACTCAAAAATGGTGCCAGAAGTTTACAAATGATCCCCTGAAATCTTTGGCGATGGAAACAGAAGGCTTTTTATCACAGGACAAGAAATCAGCCCTCAACAACTTAACCGGTGGAAAAGATTTTTTTTGAAAAAATCTCTAAGCCCCGGGGTCACAATTTCAGCAAAAATCTGACTTTTGGCAATTCACTCAAAAATGGTGCCAACTGGTTGAAAATGCTCCCCTGAAAGCTTTGGCGATGGAAACAGAAGTTTTTTTTTTAATCACAGGACAAGAAATCAGCCCTTAACAACTTAACCGGTGGAAAAGATTTTTTTGAAAAAATCTCTAAGCCCCGGGGTCACAATTTCAGCAAAAATCTGACTTTTGGCAATTCACTCAAAAATGGTGCCAACTGGTTGAAAATGCTCCCCTGAAAGCTTTGGCGATGGAAACAGAAGGGTTTTTATCACAGGACAAGAAATCAGCCCTCAACAGCTTAACAGGCGGAAAATATTTTTTTTGAAAAAAATCCCTAAGCCCCGGGGTCACAATTTCAGGAAAAATCTGACTTTTGGCAATTCACTCAAAAATGGTGCCAGAAGCTTGCAAATGGTCCCCTGAAAGCTTTGGTAGTCGAAAGAGAAGGATTTTTATCACAGGACAAGAAATCAGCCCTCGAAAATTTAACCGGCGGAAAAGATTTTTTTGAAAAAATCCCTAAGCCCCGGGGTCACAATTTCAGCAAAAATCTGACTTTTTGCAATTCACTCAAAAATGGTGCCAGAAGTTTACAAATGATCCCCTGAAATCTTTGGCGATGGAAACAGAAGGCTTTTTATCACAGGACAAGAAATCAGCCCTCAACAACTTAACCGTTGGGAAAGATTTTTTTGAAAAAATCACTAAGCCCCGGGGTCACAATTTCAGCAAAAATCTGACTTTTAGCAATTCACACAAAAATGGTGCCAACTGGTTGAAAATGCTCCCCTGAAAGCTTTGGTGATGGAAACAGAAGGCTTTTTATCACAGGACAGGAAATCAGCCCTCAACAGCTTAACAGGCGGAAAATATTTTTTTGAAAAAATCTCTAAGCCCCGGGGTCACAATTTCGGAAAAAATCTGACTTTTGGCAATTCACTCAAAAATGGTGCCAAAAGCTTGCAAATGATCCCCTGAAAGCTTTGGCAGTCGAAACAGAAGTTTTTTTTTTTTATCACAGGACAAGAAATCAGCCCTCAACAACTTAACCGGTGGAAAAGATTTTTTTTTGAAAAAATCTCTAAGCCCCGGGGTCACAATTTCAGCAAAAATCTGACTTTTGGCAATTCACTCAAAAATGGTGGCAACTGGTTGAAAATGCTCCCCTGAAAGCTTTGGCGATGGAAACAGAAGGGTTTTTATCACAGGACAAGAAATCAGCCCTCAACAGCTTAACAGGCGGAAAATATTTTTTTGAAAAAAATCACTAAGGGTCACAATTTCAGCAAAAATCTGACTTTTGGCAATTCACTCAAAAATGGTGCCAGAAGCTTGCAAATGATCCCCTGAAAGCTTTGGCAGTCGAAACAGAAGTTTTTTTTTAATCACAGGACAAGAAATCAGCCCTCAACAACTTAACCGGTGGAAAAGATTTTTTTGAAAAAATCTCTAAGCCCCGGGGTCACAATTTCAGCAAAAATCTGACTTTTGGCAATTCACTCAGAAATGGTGCCAAACGGTTGCAAATGCTCTCTTGAAAGCTTTGGCAGTCGAAACAGACGCCTTTTTATCACAGGACAAGAAATAAGCACTGGAAAACTTGACCGGCGGAAAATTTTTTTTTGAAAAAGTTCCTAAGCCCCGGCGTTACAATTTCAGCAAAAATCTGACTTTTTGCAATTCACTCAAAAATGGTGCCAGAAGCTTGCAAATGGTCCCCTGAAAGCTTTGGTAGTCGAAAGAGAAGGCTTTTTATCACAGGACAAGAAATCAGCCCTCAACAGCTTAACCGGCGGAAAATATTTTTTTGAAAAAATCTCTAAGCCCCCGGGTCACAATTTAAGCAAAAATTTGACTTTTGGCAATTCACTCAAAAATGGTGCCAGAAGCTTGCAAATGCTCCCCTGAAAGCTTTGGCGATGGAAACAGAAGGCTTTTTATCACAGGACAAGTAATCAGCCCTCAACAGCTTAACCGGCGGAAAATATTTTTTTGAAAAAATCTCTAAGCCCCGGGGTCACAATTTCAGCAAAAATCTGACTTTTGGCAATTCACACAAAAATGGTGCCAACTGGTTGAAACTGCTCCCCTGAAAGCTTTGGCGATGGAAACAGAAGGCTTTTTATCACAGGACAAGAAATCAGCCCTCAACAGCTTAACCGGCGGAAAAGATTTTTTTGAAAAAATCTCTAAGCCCCGGGGTCACAATTTCAGCAAAAATCTGACATTTGGCAATTCACTCAAAAATGGTGCCAGCACGTTTCAAATACTCTCCTGAAACGTTTGGCAGTCGAAACAGAAGGCTTTTTATCACATGACAAGAAATCAGCCCTCGAAAACTTAACCGGTGGAAAAGATTTTTTTGAAAAAAATCCCTAAGCCCCGGGGTCACAATTTCAGGAAAAATCTGACTTTTGGCAATTCACTCAAAAATGGTGCCAAACGGTTGCAAATGCTCTCTTGAAAGCTTTGGCAGTCGAAACAGACGCCTTTTTATCACAGGACAAGAAATCAGCCCTCCAAAACTTGACCGTCGGAAAAGATTTTTTTAAAAAATCCCTAAGCCCCGGGGACACAATTTCAGCAAAAATCTGACTTTTGGCAATTCACTCAAAAATGGTGCCAGAAGCTTGCAAATGCTCCCCTGAAAGCTTTGGCTGTTGAAACAGAAGGCTTTTTATCACAGAACAAGAAATCAGCCCTTGAAAACTTAACCGGCGGAAAAGATTTTTTTGAAAAAATCCCTAAGCCCCGGAGTCACAATTTCAGGAAAAATCTGACTTTTGGTAATTCACTCAAAAATGGTGCCAGAAGCTTGCAAATGCTCCCCTGAAAGCTTTGGCGATGGAAACAGAAGGCTTTTTATCACAGGACAAGTAATCAGCCCTCAACAGCTTAACCGGCGGAAAAGATTTTTTTGAAAAAATCTCTAAGCCCCGGGGTCACAATTTCAGAAAAAAATCTGACTTTTGGCAATTCACTCAAAAATGGTGCCAAAAGCTGGCAAATGATCCTCTGAAAGCTTTGGCGATGGAAACAGAAGGCTTTTTATCACAGGACAAGAAATCAGCCCTCAACAACTTAACTGGCGAAAAAGATTTTTTTGAAAAAATCTCTAAGCCCCGGGGTCACAATTTCAGAAAAAATCTGACTTTTGGCAATTCACTCAAAAATGGTGCCAGAAGCTTCCAAATGATCCCCTAAAAGCTTGGGCGATGGAAACAGAAGGCTTTTTATCACAGGACAAGAAATCAGCCCTCAACAACTTAACGGGCGAAAAATATTTTTTGAAAAAATCTATAAGCCACGCGGTCACAATTTGAGCAAAAATCTGACTTTTAGCAATTCACACAAAAATGGTGCCAATTGGTTGAAAATGCTCCCCTGAAAGCTTTGGCGATGGAAACAGAAGGCTTTTATCACAGGACAAGAAATCAGCCCTCAACAACATAACCGGCGAAAAAGAATTTTTTGAAAATTCCTCACAATTTCAGCAAAAATCTGACTTTAACAATTCACACAAAAATGGTGCCAACTGGTTGAAAAAGCTCCCCTGAAAGCTTTGGCGATGGAAACAGTAGGCTTTTTATCACAGGAAAAGAAATCAGCCCTCAACAGCTTAACATGCGGAAAATATTTTTTTGAAAAAATCTCTAAGCCCCGGGGTCACAATTTCGGAAAAAAATCTGACTTTTGGCACTTCACTCAAAAATTGTGCCAAAAGCTTGCAAATGATCCCCTGAAAGCTTTGGCAGTCGAAACAGAAGTTTTTTTTTATCACAGAACAAGAAATCAGCCCTCAACAACTTAACCGTTGGAAAAGATTTTTTTGAAAAAATCACTAAGCCCCGGGGTCACAATTTCAGCAAAAATCTGACTTTTAGCAATTCACACAAAAATGGTGCCAACTGGTTGAAAATGCTCCCCTGAAAGCTTTGGTGATGGAAACAGAAGGCTTTTTATCACAGGACAAGAAATCAGCCCTCAACAGCTTAACAGGCGGAAAATATTTTTTTGAAAAAATCTCTAAGCCCCGGGGTCACAATTTCAGGAAAAATCTGACTTTTGGCAATTCACTCAAAAATGGTGCCAGAAGCTTGCAAATGGTCCCCTGAAAGCTTTGGTAGTCGAAAGAGAAGGATTTTTATCACAGGACAAGAAATCAGCCCTCAAAAATTTAACCGGCGGAAAAGATTTTTTTGAAAAAATCCCTAAGCCCCGGGGTCACAATTTCAGCAAAAATCTGACTTTTGGCAATTCACTCAAAAATGGTGCCAGAAGCTTGCAAATGGTCCCCTGAAAGCTTTGGTAGTCAAAACAGAAGGCTTTTTATCGCAGGACAAGTAATCAGCCCTCCAAAACCTAACCAGTGGAAAGTATTTTTTTGAAAAAATCCCTAACCCCCGGGGTCACAATTTCAGCAAAAATCTGACTTTTGGCAATTCACTCAAAATGGTGCCAAACGGTTGCAAATGCTCTCCTGAAAGCTTTGGCAGTCAAAACAGAAGGCTTTTTATCACAGAACAAGAAATAAGCCCTGGAAAACTTAACCAGCGGAAAATATTTTTTTGAAAAAATCCCTAACCCCCGGAGTCACAATTTCAGGAAAAATCTGACTTTTGGCAATTCACTCAAAAATGGTGCCAAACGGTTGCAAATGCTCTCTTGAAAGCTTTGGCAGTCGAAACAGACGGCTTTTTATCACAGGACAAGAAATCAGCCCTCCAAAACTTGTCCGGCGGAAAAGATTTTTTTGAAAAAATCCCTAAGCCCCGGGGACACAATTTCAGCAAAAATCTGACTTTTGGCAATTCACTCAAAAATGGTGCCAAACGGTTGCAAATGCTCTCTTGAAAGCTTTGGCAGTCGAAACAGACGGCTTTTTATCACAGGACAAGAAATCAGCCCTCAACAACTTAACCGGCTGAAATTTTTTTTTTGAAAAAAAGTATTTTTTTGAAAAAATCCCTAAGCCCCGGGGTCACAATTTCAGCAAAAATCTGACTTTTGGCAATTCACTCAAAAATGGTGCCAGAAGCTTGGAAATGTTCCCCTGAAAGCTTTGCCGATGGAAACAGAAGGCTTTTTATCGCAGGACAAGAAATCAGCCCTCAACAACTTAACCGGCGGAAAAGATTTTTTTGAAAACATCCCTAAGCCCCGGGTTCACAATTTCAGCAAAAAACTGACTTTTGGCAATTCACTCAAAAATGGTGCCAGAAGCTTGCAAATGGTCCCCTGAAAGCTTTGGTAGTCGAAAGAGAAGGCTTTTTATCACAGGACAAGAAATCAGCCCTCGAAAATTTAACCGGCGGAAAAGATTTTTTTGAAAAAATCCCTAAGACCCGGGGTCACAATTTCAGGAAAAATCTGACTTTTGGCAATTCACTCAAAAATGGTGCCAAACGGTTGCAAATGCTCCCCTGAAATCTTTGGCAGTCGAAACAGAAGGCTTTTTATCACAGGACAAGAAATCAGCTCTCCAAAACCTAACCAGTGGAAAGAATTTTTTTGAAAAAAATCCCTAAGCCCCGGGGTCACAATTTCACCAAAAATCTGACTTTTGGCAATTCACTCAAAAATGGTGCCAAACGGTTGCAAATGCTCTCCTGAAAGCTTTGGCAGTCGAAACAGACGCCTTTTTATCACAGGACAAGAAATCAGCCCTCCAAAACTTGACCGGCGGAAAATTTTTTTTTTGAAAAAGTTCGTAAGCCCCGGGGTCACAATTTCAGCAAAAATCTGACTTTTTGCAATTCACTCAAAAATGGTGCCAGAAGCTTGCAAATGGTCCCCTGAAAGCTTTGGTAGTCCAAAGCGAAGGCTTTTTATCATAGGAGAAGAAATCAGCCCTCGAGAATTTAACCGGCGGAAAAGATTTTTTTGAAAAAATCCCTAAGCCCCGGGGTCACAATTTCAGCAAAAATCTGACTTTTGGCAATTCACTCAAAAATGGTGCCAGAAGCTTGCAAATGCTCCCCTGAAAGCTTTGGCTGTTGAAACAGAAGGCTTTTTATCACAGAACAAGAAATCAGACCTTGAAAACTTAACCGGCGGAAAATATTTTTTTGAAAAAATCCCTAAGCCCCGGGGTCACAATTTCAGCAAAAATCTGACTTTTGGCAATTCACTCAAAAATGGTGCCAGAAGCTTGAAAATGCTCTCCTGAAAGCTTTGGCAGTCGAAACAGAAGGCTTTTTATGACAGGACAAGAAATCAGCCCTCAACAACTTAACCGGCTGAAAAAAATTTTTTTCAAAAAATTCCTAAGCCCCGGGGTCACAATTTCAGCAAAAATCTGACTTTTGGCAATTCACTCAAAAATGGTGTCAGAAGCTTGCAAATGCTCTCTTGAAAGCTTTGGCAGTCGAAACAGACGGTTTTTATCACAGGACAAGAAATCAGCCCTCAACAACTTAACCGGCTGAAATTTTTTTTTTCAAAAAAAGTATTTTTTTGAAAAAATCCCTAAGCCCCGGGGTCACAATTTCAGCAAAAATCTGACTTTTGGCAATTCACTCAAAAATGGTGCCAGAAGCTTGAAAATGCTCTCCTGAAAGCTTTGGCAGTCGAAACAGAAGGCTTTTTATCACAGGACAAGAAATCAGCCCTCAACAACTTAACCGGCTGAAAAAAATTTTTTTCAAAAAATTCCTAAGCCCCGGGGTCAAAATTTCAGCAAAAATTTGGCTTTTGCTGGACAAAAGAACATTTTTTCAAAAAATCCCTAAGCCCCGCGGTCACAATTTCAGCAAAAATCTGACTTTTTGCAATTCACTCAAAAATGGTGCCAGAAGCTTGCAAATGGTCCCCTGAAAGCTTTGGTAGTCGAAACAGAAGGCTTTTTATCACATGACAAGAAATCAGCCCTCAAAAACTTAACCGGTGGAAAAGATTTTTTTGAAAAAAATCCCTAAGCCCCAGGGTCACAATTTCAGGAAAAATCTGAGTTTTGGCAATTCACTCAAAAATGGTGCCAAACGGTTGCAAATGCTCTCTTGAAAGCTTTGGCAGTTGAAACAGACGCCTTTTTATCACAGGACAAGAAATAAGCCCTGGAAAACTTGACCGGCAGAAAAATGTTTTTTGAAAAAGTTCCTAAGCCCCGGCGTCACAATTTCAGCAAAAATCTGACTTTTTGCAATTCACTCAAAAATGGTGCCAGAAGCTTGCAAATGGTCCCCTGAAAGCTTTGCTAGTCGAAACAGAAGGCTTTTTATCACATGACAAGAAATCAGCCCTCGAAAACTTAACCGGTGGAAAAGATTTTTTTGAAAAAAATCCCTAAGCCCCGGGGTCACAATTTCAGGAAAAATCTGACTTTTGGCAATTCACTCAAAAATGGTGCCAAACGGTTGCAAATGCTCTCTTGAAAGCTTTGCCAGTCGAAACAGACGCCTTTTTATCACAGGACAAGAAATAAGCCCTGGAAAACTTGACAGGCGGAATATTTTTTTTTGAAAAAGTTCCTAAGCCCCGGCGTCACAATTTCAGCAAAAATCTGACTTTTTGCAATTCACTCAAAAATGGTGCCAGAAGCTTGCAAATGGTCCCCTGAAAGCTTTGGTAGTCGAAACAGAAGGCTTTTTATCACATGACAAGAAATCAGCCCTCGAAAACTTAACCGGTGGAAAAGATTTTTTTGAAAAAAATCCCTAAGCCCCGGGGTCACAATTTCAGCAAAAATCTGACTTTTGGCAATTCACTCAAAAATGGTGCAAAACGGTTGCAAATGCTCTCTTGAAAGCTTTGGCAGTTGAAACAGACACCTTTTTATCACAGGACAAGAAATAAGCCCTGGAAAACTTGACCGGCGGAAAAAAATTTTTTGAAAAAGTTCCTAAGCCCCGGGGTCACAATTTCAGCAAAAATCTGACTTTTGGCAATTCACTCAAAAATGGTGCCAAACGGTTGCAAATGCTCTCCTGAAAGCTTTGGCAGTCGAAACAGACGGGTTTTTATCACAGGACAAGAAATCAGCCCTCAACAACTTAACCGGCTGAAAAAAAAAATTTTCAAAAAATTCCTAAGCCCCGGGGTCACAATTTCAGCAAAAATTTGACTTTTGCTGGACAAAAGAACATTTTTTCAAAAAAGCCCTAAGCCCCGCGGTCACAATTTCAGCAAAAATCTGACTTTTGGCAATTCACTCAAAAATGGTGCCAAACGGTTGCAAATGCTCTCTTGAAAGCTTTGGCAGTCGAAACAGAAGGCTTTTTATCACAGGACAAGAAATCAGCCCTCCAAAACTTGACCGGCGGAAAAGATTTTTTTGAAAAAATCCCTAAGCCCCGGGGACACAATTTCAGCAAAAATCTGACTTTTGGCAATTCACTCAAAAATGGTGCCAGAAGCTTGCAAATGCTCCCCTGAAAGCTTTGGCTGTTGAAACAGAAGGCTTTTTATCACAGGACAAGAAATCAGCCCTCGAAAACTTAACCGGTGGAAAAGATTTTTTTGAAAAAAAATCCCTAAACCCCGGGGTCACAATTTCAGGAAAAATCTGACTTTTGGCAATTCACTCAAAAATGGTGCCAAACGGTTGCAAATGCTCCCCTGAAATCTTTGGCAGTCGAAACAGAAGGCTTTTTATCACAGGACAAGAAATCAGCCCTCCAAAACCTAACCAGTGGAAAGTATTTTTTTGCAAAAATCCCTAAGCCCCGGGGTCACAATTTCAGCAAAAATCTGACTTTTGGCAATTCACTCAAAAATGGTGCCAAACGGCTGCAAATGCTCTCCTGAAAGCTTTGGCAGTCGAAACAGAAGGCTTTTTATCACAGGACAAGAAATCAGCCCTCGAAAACTTAACCGGTGGAAAAAAAAAATTTTCAAAAAATTCCTAAGCCCCGGGGTCACAATTTCAGCAAAAATTTTACTTTTGCTGGGAAAAAAAGAACATTTTTTCAAAAAATCCCTAAGCCCCGCGGTCACAATTTCAGCAAAAATCTGACGTTTTGAAATTCACTCAAAAATGGTGCCAGAAGCTTGCAAATGGTCCCCTGAAAGCTTTGGCGATGGAAACAGAAGGCTTTTTATCACAGGACAAGAAATCAGCCCTCGAAAATTTAACCGGCGGAAAAGATTTTTTTGAAAAAATCCCTAAGCCCCGGGGTCACAATTTCAGCAAAAATCTGACTTTTGGCAATTCACTCAAAAATGGTGCCAGAAGCTTGCAAATGGTCCCCTGAAAGCTTTGGTAGTCGAAACAGAAGGCTTTTTATCACATGACAAGAAATCAGCCCTCGAAAACTTAACCGGTGGAAAAGATTTTTTTGAAAAAAATCCCTAAGCCCCGGGGTCACAATTTCAGGAAAAATCTGACTTTTGGCAATTCACTCAAAAATGGTGCCAAACGGTTGCAAATGCTCTCTTGAAAGCTTTGGCAGTCGAAACAGACGCCTTTTTATCACAGGACAAGAATTAAGCCCTGGAAAACTTGACAGGCGGAATATTTTTTTTTTGAAAAAGTTCCTAAGCCCCGGCGTCACAATTTCAGCAAAAATCTGACTTTTTGCAATTCACTCAAAAATGGTGCCAGAAGCTTGCAAATGGTCCCCTGAAAGCTTTGGTAGTCGAAACAGAAGGCTTTTTATCACATGGCAAGAAATCAGCCCTCGAAAACTTAACCGGTGGAAAAGATTTTTTTGAAAAAAATCCCTAAGCCCCGGGGTCACAATTTCAGCAAAAATCTGACTTTTGGCAATTCACTCAAAAATGGTGCAAAACGGTTGCAAATGCTCTCTTGAAAGCTTTGGCAGTTGAAACAGACACCTTTTTATCACAGGACAAGAAATAAGCCCTGGAAAACTTGACCGGCAGAAAATTTTTTTTTGAAAAAGTTCCTAAGCCCCGGGGTCACAATTTCAGCAAAAATCTGACTTTTGGCAATTCACTCAAAAATGGTGCCAAACGGTTGCAAATGCTCTCTTGAAAGCTTTGGCAGTCGAAACAGACGCCTTTTTATCACAGGACAAGAAATCAGCCCTCCAAAACTTGACCGGCGGAAAAGATTTTTTTGAAAAAATCCCTAAGCCGGCCCGGGGACACAATTTCAGCAAAAATCTGACTTTTGGCAATTCACTCAAAAATGGTGCCAGAAGCTTGCAAATGCTCCCCTGAAAGCTTTGGCTGTTGAAACAGAAGGCTTTTTATCACAGGACAAGAAATCAGCCCTCGAAAACTTAACCGGTGGAAAAGATTTTTTTGAAAAAAAATCCCTAAACCCCGGGGTCACAATTTCAGGAAAAATCTGACTTTTGGCAATTCACTCAAAAATGGTGCCAAACGGTTGCAAATGCTCCCCTGAAATCTTTGGCAGTCGAAACAGAAGGCTTTTTATCACAGGACAAGAAATCAGCCCTCCAAAACCTAACCAGTGGAAAGTATTTTTTTGCAAAAATCCCTAAGCCCCGGGGTCACAATTTCAGCAAAAATCTGACTTTTGGCAATTCACTCAAAAATGGTGCCAAACGGTTGCAAATGCTCTCCTGAAAGCTTTGGCAGTCGAAACAGAAGGCTTTTTATCACAGGACAAGAAATCAGCCCTCGAAAACTTAACCGGTGGAAAAAAAAATTTTTCAAAAAATTCCTAAGCCCCGGGGTCACAATTTCAGCAAAAATTTTACTTTTGCTGGACAAAAGAACATTTTTTCAAAAAATCCCTAAGCCCCGCGGTCACAATTTCAGCAATTTGTCTGACTTTTGGCAATTCACTCAAAAATGGTGCCAAACGGTTGCAAATGCTCCCCTGAAATCTTTGGCAGTCGAAACAGAAGGCTTTTTATCACAGGACAAGAAATCAGCCCTCCAAAACCTAACCAGTGGAAAGTATTTTTTTGTAAAAATCCCTAAGCCCCGGGGTCACAATTTCAGGAAAAATCTGACTTTTGGCAATTCACTCAAAAATGGTGCCAAACGGTTGCAAATGCTCCCCTGAAAGCTTTGGCAGTCGAAACAGAAGGCTTTTTATCACAGGACAAGAAATCAGGAATCCAAAACTTGACCGGCGGAAAATTTTTTTTTGAAAAAGTTCGTAAGCCCCTGGGTCACAATTTCAGCAAAAATCTGACTTTTGGCAATTCACTCAAAAAAGGTGCCAGAAGCTTGCAAATGCTCCCCTGAAAGCTTTGGCAGTCGAAACAGAAGGCTTTTTATCACAGGAAAAGAAATCAGCCCTGGAAAACTTAACCAGCGGAAAAGATTTTTTTGAAAAAATCCCTAAGCCCCAGGGTCACAATTTCAGGAAACATCTGACTTTTGGGAATTCAATCAAAAATGGTGCCAAACGGTTGCAAATGCTCCCCTGAAAGCTTTGGCATTCAAAACAGAAGGCTTTTTATCACAGGACAAGAAATCAGCCCTCCAAAACTTAACCAGTGGAAAGTATTTTTTTGAAAAAATCCCTAAGCCCCGGGGTCACAATTTCAGCAAAAATCTGACTTTTGGCAGTTCACTCAAAAATGGTGCCAAACGGTTGCAAATGCTCTCCTGAAAGCTTTGGCAGTCGAAACAGAAGGCTTTTTATCACAGGACAAGAAATCAGCCCTCGAAAACTTAACCGGTGGAAAAAATTTTTTTGAAAAAAATCCCTAAGCCCCGGGGTCACAATTTCAGGAAAAATCAGACTTTTGGCAATTCACTCAAAAATGGTGCCAGAAGCTTGCAAATTGTCCCCTGAAAGCTTTGGTAGTCGAAACAGAAGGCTTTTTATCACATGACAAGAAATCAGCCCTCGAAAACTTAACCGGTGGAAAAGATTTTTTTGAAAAAAATCCCTAAGACCCGGGGTCACAATTTCAGGAAAAATCTGACTTTTGGCAATTCACTCAAAAATGGTGCCAAACGGTTGCAAATGCTCCCCTGAAAGCTTTGGCAGTCGAAACAGAAGGCTTTTTATCACAGGACAAGAAATCAGCCCTGGAAAACTTAACCGGTGGAAAAGATTTTTTTGAAAAAAATACCTAAGCCCCGGGGTCACAATTTCAGGAAAAATCTGACTTTTGGCAATTCACTCAAAAATGGTGCCAAACGGTTGCAAATGCTCTCCTGAAAGCTTTGGCAGTCGAAACAGACGCCTTTTTATCACAGGACAAGAAATCAGGAATCCAAAACTTGACCGGCGGAAAATTTTTTTTTGAAAAAGTTCGTAAGCCCCGGGGTCACAATTTCAGCAAAAATCTGACTTTTTGCAATTCACTCAAAAATGGTGCTAGAAGCTTGCAAATGGTCCCCTGAAAGCTTTGGTAGTCGAAACAGAAGGCTTTTTATCACATGACAAGAAATCAGCCCTCGAAAACTTAACCGGTGGAAAAGATTTTTTTGAAAAAAATCCCTAAGCCCCGGGGTCACAATTTCAGCAAAAATCTGACTTTTGGCAATTCACTCAAAAATGGTGCCAGAAGCTTGCAAATGATCCCCTGTCAGAGCTGCTACCAGGTCCCAGCTCACATAGGACCACGCCACACAGCGTCCACTTTAAAAGAGTCTTTATTGAGTTACAGGTTTCATTTCCGAACTGCAGCGTGCAGCTCTACACCTTCTGCCCTAGGTCGGCGAAGACCCATCTGAGTCCCCGCCTCTTGCACACCAGCTTAATACCCTAGCCTTGCTCCACCTCCTTCGCCTCTCCCTACGTCTCTGGGTCCTTCTGCCCCCCTGGGACTCCTCCCTTCTACTCTCCTCTGACGCTGACCCCCCTGATCCTTCCGCTTCCTTTCGGCGGGCTTTGGGACCTGGCTCACTCTCCGGGCTGCTTACTGCTCCAGCTTCCGCTGCATTTGAACTTGGCGCGCGCGCCCAACTCTCTACTTTCCTCTTGACCGTTGCCTCGCTCTCTGAGGAGGGCGTGACCACCCCTGACTCGTGCCCTCCCTCCTGCTGACGGCCTCCGGAACCCGATGCCTGGCTGCCTTCCTCCCTGCTGCTCTCAGTCTTGAGCGTGGGTCCCGACTTCCAGCTGCTGCTCTCTGAATCTCCTCTGTTCCCTTCCTCCTGGGGTGTCCCCCCGGATCCCCCCCTTGCTCTGCTCACTGGGGCTCCCTTTTGGGAGTCCTCTGACTCACTGCTTAGGCTTGGAGATCTCGGGTCGTCATCATCACTCATTCTCCCTTCGGCTTCCTCCCCCTCGCTCTCTGTTTCCACCCTTCTCTGCGTCTCTGCTTCTGAACCCCTGACATCCATCCCCCCCTCGAAGCCCCCCCTTCCCCCCTCCCCGCTGTCAGGTGTGGGTGCTGGGTGCTCCATCATCATGGGAGGGAATGCTGGATACAGGTCGCTCCCCGTGGGTGGCCGCCAACTGAAGACCTCCGAGTCTTCCCCCTCGCGGTCGTCGACGTTGACTCGTTGCTCTTCCATCTCTGTACCGCCGTGCTCGAACCCGAGGTCCTCCCCGAACACGTCCATGTCAGTCTCTGCGTCGGTCGCTCGACCTGGCATCTCCAGCCACTTCCTGCGCCATTGCTCCTCTGGTCGATCGTCCCACCAATACGAGTTGCCTGATGCCGAACCTGCCGGTGAACCTTCTGGGGAACGGGTGCTCCGTGCGGGTTCCCCTTCTGAGTCGAATCCATGGAACGTGCTGGAAGAAAGTGTGGGTGTGAACAACCAGTCGTCGAAGAAGCTCGCTGGCATGGGTTTGTGTGGGAAGAGGGCATGAAACTCGTCCTTGAGCAGGGGTTCCTCCAAAGCGTAGTCTGGTACCCAGCTATTGGCGCTGGCCCGGGTGCCCTCTTTGGCTAAGAGGTATTCGACTCCCCCTTCCCCCCATCTGGAGTCCAAAATCTCCGTGACCTCGTTGATGTGGTCCTGGTGCTTCACCCCCCGCGTCTCCGTCCGTTCCCGGAGCGGACTTGGCGCCGTCCCTGGCTCCTGGAACCTGTGAGGTGCCTTGTAGGGAGTGAGCACCGACCTGTGGAACACCGGATGCATTCTGGAACCCTCCGGCAGCGCCAGTCGGAAGGCTACCGGGTTGATCTGCGCTTCGACTTGGTACGGACCGATCTGCTTGTGCCCCAACTTCTTCTTGGCAAGTGACCTGGTCGGCACTGCGTGGGCTGCCAACCAGACCCAGTCTCCCACTTGGATCACTTCGCCAACCCGCCTGTGCTTGTCAGCTTGCACCTTGTAGGCGTGTTTAGCTAGCTCCAGCTGCCGTCTGAGTTGATCGTGGACCGCCTGCAGCTCTGACGCGAACGCGTCCGCCGTCTGTGGTTCTCCTTCCCCCACTCTCTCCAGTCCCGGGAAGGTTCTGGGATGCCTCCCATTGTTGGCAAAGAACGGCGTCACTCCTGTGGACACGTGCTTCGTGTTGTTGTAAGCGAACTCGGCTAGCGGCAGGTAATCCACCCACGTCGCAGGCTGTTGATTGGCATAGCATCTCAGGTACTGCTGCATGATGGCATTGACCCTCTCTGCTTGCCCGTTGGTCTGCGGGTGTCTTGCTGATGCCAGATTGACCTTGACATTTAGAAAACCCATCAGCTTCTGCCAGAAAGACGAGATGAACTGGCGTCCGCGGTCGGACAGGATAGACCGTGGCAGGCCATGCACTTTGAACACGTGATCTATGAACAGTTTGGCGGTTTGTTCCGCCGTGGCCACCTTCGCACACGGAATGAAATGTGCCATCTTGGTGAACAAGTCCACCACCACCAGCACAGCTGTCTTGCCTCTCGAGCTGGGTAAATCCGTCACAAAGTCCAGGGCCACCCTCTCCCACGGTTCAAACGGCGTTTGCAGCGGTTCTAACAGTCCCGCCGGTGGTCTGTGTACCGGCTTGGCCCTCTGGCAGGTGTCGCACCTCGCGACGTAGTCCGCGACCTCCCCTCTCAGCCTGGGCCACCAGAAGTCTCTCGCGACTAATTCCATCGTTTTCTCTGTGCCAAAGTGACCGGCCGTGGGTGCGTCGTGCAACTGTTGCAGTACCTTGGCGCGAAGGTCGTCTCCTGGTACATAGACAGCTCCTTTGCGTAGGAGCAAGCCGTCCCGCACCTGGAACTCGTCCGTGGTAGCCGTGCCTCTGAGCAGTTCCGCCATCTTGTCTTGCGCGAATGAGTCGTCCCGCAATGCACGTCGCACCGCATCCAGGTCTACTGTAGCTGAGGCACACGCCCACGCCGTCGGTGCGAAGATGTGCATGGCCGCCGCTGGCGTCACCTCTTCTAGGTATTGCGGTTTTCGGGACAGTGCATCCGCCATGATGTTGGTGTCTCCTGGGACGTACTCTATTCGGAAATTGAAGTCAGCAAAGAACTCCGCCCAACGTATCTGCCTCTGGTTCAGGAACTGAGCCGTGCGCCAGTGCTCCAGATTCTTGTGGTCCGTGCAGACCTGCACCGTGTGCTTGGCGCCGATTAGGAAGTGCCTCCACGCCTTGAAAGCTGCATGAATGGCCAGCAACTCCCTGTCCCAGATGGTGTAGTTCTGCTCCGACTTGCTGAGCTTTCTGGAGTAGAACGCTCCCGGCCGCCACACCCCCTGCGGGTCTCGCTGCAGCAGGACAGCTCCCACGGCTCTGTCTGACGCGTCTGTCTCTACCCTCAACGGTTTACTGGGGTCGATATGCAGCAGTTGCTTCTCCGATGCGAAGAGATGCTTGAGCGCTTGAAAGGACTGTTCCGCCTGCTCCGTCCAGATGAATTTCTTTTTTTTGGAGCTGAGCGTGTCCGTAATTGCTGCCGTCTGCATCGCGAACCCCTTGATAAACTTGCGATAGAAGTTGGCGAAGCCGACAAACCGCTGGACCTCCTTCCGGTTGCGCGGGCTCTTCCAATCCAATACCGCACGAACCTTGGTGCTGTCCATGGCTATCCCCTTGTCCGACAACTTGTATCCCAGGAAATCCACCTCCGTCGTGTCGAACTGGCACTTCTCCAGCTTGGCGTACAGTCTATGTTGTTGCAACCTGCTGAGCACCTCCCTCACGTCTCGGTCGTGAGCTTGCTGCGAGTCAGAGAAAATCAGGATGTCATCCAGGAAGCAGACGCATGTCTTGTAGAGGAGTCCCTCCAACACGTGATGCATAAAAGCTTGAAAACAGTGAGAGCCATTTTGTAATCCAAAGGGCATAACTCTGTATTCGTAGGTGCCCAGCGGTGTGAACATGGCCGTCTTCCACTCATCGCCCTCCCGCATGCGGATGAGATTGTACGCCCCTCGCAGGTCCAACTTGGTGAACACGCGTCCCTTGCGCACCGTCGCGAGGAGGTCGTCAATCCTGGGCATGGGGTAATCAGACGGTTTGGTCATCTGGTTCAAAAGGCGGTAGTCCACGACGAGTCTTTTTTGGGGCGTGTCTTTCTTTTTCACGAAGAAAACGGGACTGCCCCCCACTGCCTTGGACTCTCTGATGAAGCCACGCTCCAGATTATGCTCGATGAACTGTTTGAGTTCCTGCATTTCATCTTCAGACATGGAGTATAGCCGCCCCTTCGGCAGCGTCGCCCCCGGTAGGAGGTCAATCTTGCAGTCATATGGCCTGTGAGGGGGTAGCTTGTCCGCCTCCTTCTCGCAGAAGACCTCCAAAAAGCTCGCGTATTTGTGGGGGACCGCTTGCAACGTTCCCAACTGCAGTTGTGATTCCTCCTCCTCTCCCTCCCGACGGGGCAGGATGCAGTGTTCTGCGCAATAAGAGGAGCCGAAGATCAGTTGTCTCTGGTACCAAGCCAGTGTCGGACTGTGCCTGTCCAGCCAACTCATGCCCAACACAATGGGCGTGTCCGACAGTTGGGTGACATTAAAACTGATGACTTCCCTGTGGTTGCCAAGGCGCATCACCATCGGTGGCGTCTGCTTCACCACCTGCCCCCCTAGCAACTCTCTGCCATCCACTGTGACGACTTGCAGGGGCAGAGTGGCAGGCAATAGCTGTATGGCGTGCTGCTCCACAAAGCTCTGCGCTATAAAGTCTGCGTTGCTTCCAGAATCCACAGAAAGCGGCACTTCGATAGTGACGCCGTCGGGTAGCTGGAGAGACGCTGTGAGCTGCACTACTGGTTTGGGTGGGAGGGGATCCGTGGGTTGCAATATCGCTGGGGACTGCTTCACAGATGCGTCTGGCTGGGCCCCAGTGCCTCCGTCTCCAGCCAGACATCGTCGTTTCCCTGCTGTGGTTCTCCTTGCTGCGTTGCTGCAGTCACCATTGCTGAGGCTGCAGTGTGCTTGTGGAGCCTCCGGGGACACTCCTTCGCCAAATGGCCTGGATCCTCGCAGATGTAACACTTCCTGTTCCCTCTAGGAGGCTTCGCTTTCACTGCTGCCGGTGCTAGGGCTCTGGCTGCTGACTGAGCCCTTGCACCTCCAACCTCCATCGGTTCCCCTCCCCCTCCTGGCGGAGGTGTGGATTGCGCACGCGCTGCTTCCCTCGGAACGAAAGAGAAACTTCTCGCTGCTTCGCGCCCTCCACGTCCTTCATCTCTGCACCATGGACGTTCTTCCAGCCTCACCCCCACAGTCAGCGCCCTTTGGACCACCTCCTGCGTGCTTCGGGGCCTCTCCCCCCTTGCAATTTCATCCTTAACCGCAGAACTTAGACCCTCCCAGAAGAGGTCTCTGACAGGGGGCGAATCCCGATCCCATTCTAAAGCACTGACCAGCGCAAAAAATCGGGCGTGATACTGACGGACGCTTGCCCTCCCTTGTTTTAGTCCATGAATCTCCCGTCTGGCAAGATCCACATCAATAGTAGACAAAAAACACGCATCCATCGCTTTGATAAAGGCATCTGCATTCTGAAGCGCCGGATCTTTATCCCTCCACAAATTGCGCAGCCAGGCTTTGGCATCCCCATGCAAATGGGACAATATGAACCCCACCTTCTCTTCCTCATCTCTAAAGTCTTTTGCCAGCAGTTGCAGTGCGCACATTACGTCTGCTCTAAAATTAGGGTACTGTTGCAAAGTCCCATCGAAGTGAGCCACAAGCCCTCCTGCTCTCCGTGCCAATCCCACGCCCTCCGGTCTGGGTCCCGGTTGCCCTTGCTTAACAAGCATTTCAAACCTGGCGTGTAGGTCTCTGTAGGCGGCTGTAGTCTCCTCCTCCCGTTTCTTGGAAGCCAATACCTCTGAGGACAACTGGGTCACTGCCTCTTGCAGCGCGGAGATCCTCTGTTCTTCCGTCATCTTGCTAACCTTTGTGAGCTTGCTTACAGACACCCCTCTTCCTCCCCTAGCGGCTTCTGCTCCCGCTGCGAGGTTTCAGGTTTCTGAAGCTTTGATGAGATGGGTCTTACTGTCAGAGCTGCTACCAGGTCCCAGCTCACATAGGACCACGCCACACACCGTCCACTTTAAAAGAGTCTTTATTGAGTTACAGGTTTCATTTCCGAACTGCAGCGTGCAGCTCTACACCTTCTGCCCTAGGTCGGCGAAGACCCATCTGAGTCCCCGCCTCTTGCACACCAGCTTAATACCCTAGCCTTGCTCCACCTCCTTCGCCTCTCCCTACGTCTCTGGGTCCTTCTGCCCCCCTGGGACTTCTCCCTTCGGCTTCCTCCCCCTCGCTCTCTGTTTCCACCCTTCTCTGCGTCTCTGCTTCTGAACCCCTGACATCCCCTGAAAGCTTTGGCGATGGAAACAGAAGGCTTTTTATCACAGGACAAGAAATCAGCCCTCGAAAACTTAACCGGCGGAAAATATTTTTTGGGAAAAATCCCTAATCCCCGGAGTCACAATTTCAGCAAAAATCTGACTTTTGGCAATTCACTCAAAAATGGTGCAAAACGGTTGCAAATGCTCTCTTGAAAGCTTTGGCAGTTGAAACAGACACCTTTTTATCACAGGACAAGAAATAAGCCCTGGAAAACTTGACCAGCGGAAAATTTTTTTTTGAAAAAGTTCCTAAGCCCCGGGGTCACAATTTCAGCAAAAATCTGACTTTTGGCAATTCACTCAAAAATGGTGCCAAACGGTTGCAAATGCTCTCCTGAAAGCTTTGGCAGTCGAAACAGACGGCTTTTTATCACAGGACAAGAAATCAGCCCTCAACAACTTAACCGGCTGAAAAAAAAAAATTTCAAAAAATTCCTAAGCCCCGGGGTCACAATTTCAGCAAAAATTTGACTTTTGCTGGACAAAAGAACATTTTTTCAAAAAAGCCCTAAGCCCCGCGGTCACAATTTCAGCAAAAATCTGACTTTTGGCAATTCACTCAAAAATGGTGCCAAACGGTTGCAAATGCTCTCTTGAAAGCTTTGGCAGTCGAAACAGATGCCTTTTTATCACAGGACAAGAAATCAGCCCTCCAAAACTTGACCGGCGGAAAAGATTTTTTTGAAAAAATCCCTAAGCCCCGGGGACACAATTTCAGCAAAAATCTGACTTTTGGCAATTCACTCAAAAATGGTGCCAGAAGCTTGCAAATGCTCCCCTGAAATCTTTGGCAGTCGAAACAGAAGGCTTTTTATCACAGGACAAGAAATCAGCCCTCCAAAACCTAACCAGTGGAAAGTATTTTTTTGCAAAAATCCCTAAGCCCCGGGGTCACAATTTCAGCAAAAATCTGACTTTTGGCAATTCACTCAAAAATGGTGCCAAACGGTTGCAAATGCTCTCCTGAAAGCTTTGGCAGTCGAAACAGAAGGCTTTTTATCACAGGACAAGAAATCAGCCCTCGAAAACTTAACCGGTGGAAAAAAAAAAAAATTCAAAAAATTCCTAAGCCCCGGGGTCACAATTTCAGCAAAAATTTTACTTTTGCTGGACAAAAGAACATTTTTTCAAAAAATCCCTAAGCCCCGCGGTCACAATTTCAGCAAAAATCTGACGTTTTGAAATTCACTCAAAAATGGTGCCAGAAGCTTGCAAATGGTCCCCTGAAAGCTGTGGCGATGGAAACAGAAGGCTTTTTATCACAGGACAAGAAATCAGCCCTCGAAAATTTAACCGGCGGAAAAGATTTTTTTGAAAAAATCCCTAAGCCCCGGGGTCACAATTTCAGCAAAAATCTGACTTTTGGCAATTCACTCAAAAATGGTGCCAGAAGCTTGCAAATGGTCCCCTGAAAGCTTTGGTAGTCGAAACAGAAGGCTTTTTATCACATGACAAGAAATCAGCCCTCGAAAACTTAACCGGTGGAAAAGATTTTTTTGAAAAAATCCCTAAGCCCCGGGGACACAATTTCAGGAAAAATCTGACTTTTGGCAATTCACTCAAAAATGGTGCCAAACGGTTGCAAATGCTCTCTTGAAAGCTTTGGCATTCGAAACAGACGCCTTTTTATCACAGGACAAGAAATCAGCCCTCCAAAACTTGACCGGCGGAAAAGATTTTTTTGAAAAAATCCCTAAGCCCCGGGGACACAATTTCAGCAAAAATCTGACTTTTGGCAGTTCACTCAAAAATGGTGCCAGAAGCTTGCAAATGGTCCCCTGAAATCTTTGGCAGTCGAAACAGAAGGCTTTTTATCACAGGACAAGAAATCAGCCCTCGAAAACTTAACCGGTGGAAAAGATTTTTTTGCAAAAATCCCTAAGCCCCGCGGTCACAATTTCAGCAAAAATCTGACTTTTGGCAATTCACTCAAAAATGGTGCCAAACGGTTGCAAATGCTCTCTTGAAAGCTTTGGCAGTCGAAACAGATGCCTTTTTATCACAGGACAAGAAATCAGCCCTCCAAAACTTGACCGGCGGAAAAGATTTTTTTGAAAAAATCCCTAAGCCCCGGGGACACAATTTCAGCAAAAATCTGACTTTTGGCAATTCACTCAAAAATGGTGCCAGAAGCTTGCAAATGCTCCCCTGAAATCTTTGGCAGTCGAAACAGAAGGCTTTTTATCACAGGACAAGAAATCAGCCCTCCAAAACCTAACCAGTGGAAAGTATTTTTTTGCAAAAATCCCTAAGCCCCGGGGTCACAATTTCAGCAAAAATCTGACTTTTGGCAATTCACTCAAAAATGGTGCCAAACGGTTGCAAATGCTCTCCTGAAAGCTTTGGCAGTCGAAACAGAAGGCTTTTTATCACAGGACAAGAAATCAGCCCTCGAAAACTTAACCGGTGGAAAAAAAAAAATTCAAAAAATTCCTAAGCCCCGGGGTCACAATTTCAGCAAAAATTTTACTTTTGCTGGACAAAAGAACATTTTTTCAAAAAATCCCTAAGCCCCGCGGTCACAATTTCAGCAAAAATCTGACGTTTTGAAATTCACTCAAAAATGGTGCCAGAAGCTTGCAAATGGTCCCCTGAAAGCTGTGGCGATGGAAACAGAAGGCTTTTTATCACAGGACAAGAAATCAGCCCTCGAAAATTTAACCGGCGGAAAAGATTTTTTTGAAAAAATCCCTAAGCCCCGGGGTCACAATTTCAGCAAAAATCTGACTTTTGGCAATTCACTCAAAAATGGTGCCAGAAGCTTGCAAATGGTCCCCTGAAAGCTTTGGTAGTCGAAACAGAAGGCTTTTTATCACATGACAAGAAATCAGCCCTCGAAAACTTAACCGGTGGAAAAGATTTTTTTGAAAAAATCCCTAAGCCCCGGGGACACAATTTCAGGAAAAATCTGACTTTTGGCAATTCACTCAAAAATGGTGCCAAACGGTTGCAAATGCTCTCTTGAAAGCTTTGGCATTCGAAACAGACGCCTTTTTATCACAGGACAAGAAATCAGCCCTCCAAAACTTGACCGGCGGAAAAGATTTTTTTGAAAAAATCCCTAAGCCCCGGGGACACAATTTCAGCAAAAATCTGACTTTTGGCAGTTCACTCAAAAATGGTGCCAGAAGCTTGCAAATGGTCCCCTGAAATCTTTGGCAGTCGAAACAGAAGGCTTTTTATCACAGGACAAGAAATCAGCCCTCGAAAACTTAACCGGTGGAAAAGATTTTTTTGAAAAAAAAAAATCCCTAAGCCCCGGGGTCACAATTTCAGGAAAAATCTGACTTTTGGCAATTCACTCAAAAAATGGTGCCAAACGGTTGCAAATGCTCTCTTGAAAGCTTTGGCAGTCGAAACAGACGCCTTTTTATCACAGGACAAGAAATCGGGAATCCAAAACTTGACCGGCGGAAAAATTTTTTTTGAAAAAGTTCGTAAGCCCCTGGGTCACAATTTCAGCAAAAATCTGACTTTTGGCAATTCACTCAAAAAAGGTGCCAGAAGCTTCCAAATGCTCCCCTGAAAGCTTTGGCAGTCGAAACAGAAGGCTTTTTATCACAGGAAAAGAAATCAGCCCTGGAAAACTTAACCAGCGGAAAAGATTTTTTTGAAAAAATCCCTAAGCCCCAGGGTCACAATTTCAGGAAACATCTGACTTTTGGCAATTCAATCAAAAATGGTGCCAAACGGTTGCAAATGCTCCCCTGAAAGCTTTGGCAGTCAAAACAGAAGGCTTTTTATCACAGGACAAGAAATCAGCCCTCCAAAACTTAACCAGTGGAAATTTTTTTTTTGAAAAAATCCCTAAGCCCTGGGGTCACAATTTCAGCAAAAATCTGACTTTTGGCAGTTCACTCAAAAATGGTGCCAAACGGTTGCAAATGCTCTCCTGAAAGCTTTGGCAGTCGAAACAGAAGGCTTTTTATCACATGACAAGAAATCAGCCCTCGAAAACTTAACCGGTGGAAAAAATTTTTTTGAAAAAAATCCCTAAGACCCGGGGTCACAATTTCAGGAAAAATCTGACTTTTGGCAATTCACTCAAAAATGGTGCCAGAAGCTTGCAAATTGTCCCCTGAAAGCTTTGGTAGTCGAAACAGAAGGCTTTTTATCACAGGACAAGAAATCAGCCCTGGAAAACTTAACCGGTGGAAAAGATTTTTTTGAAAAAAATACCTAAGCCCCGGGGTCACAATTTCAGGAAAAATCTGACTTTTGGCAATTCACTCAAAAATGGTGCCAAACGGTTGCAAATGCTCTCCTGAAAGCTTTGGCAGTCGAAACAGACGCCTTTTTATCACAGGACAAGAAATCAGGAATCCAAAACTTGACCGGCGGAAAATTTTTTTTTGAAAAAGTTCGTAAGCCCCGGGGTCACAATTTCAGCAAAAATCTGACTTTTTGCAATTCACTCAAAAATGGTGCTAGAAGCTTGCAAATGGTCCCCTGAAAGCTTTGGTAGTCGAAACAGAAGGCTTTTTATCACATGACAAGAAATCAGCCCTCGAAAACTTAACCGGTGGAAAAGATTTTTTTGAAAAAAATCCCTAAGCCCCGGGGTCACAATTTCAGCAAAAATCTGACTTTTGGCAATTCACTCAAAAATGGTGCCAAACGGTTGCAAATGCTCCCCTGAAATCTTTGGCAGTCGAAACAGACGGCTTTTTATCACAGGAGAAGAAATCAGCCCTCAACAACTTAACCGGCTGAAAAAAAAAAATTTCAAAATATTCCTAAGCCCCGGGGTCACAATTTCAGCAAAAATTTGACTTTTGGCAATTCACTCAAAAATGGTGCCAAACGGTTGCAAATGCTCTCTTGAAAGCTTTGGCAGTCGAAACAGACGCCTTTTTATCACAGGACAAGAAATCAGCCCTCCAAAACTTGACCGGCGGAAAAGATTTTTTTGAAAAAATCCCTAAGCCCCGGGGACACAATTTCAGCAAAAATCTGACTTTTGGCAATTCACTCAAAAATGGTGCCAGAAGCTTGCAAATGCTCCCCTGAAAGCTTTGGCTGTTGAAACAGAAGGCTTTTTATCACAGGACAAGAAATCAGCCCTCGAAAACTTAACCGGTGGAAAAGATTTTTTTGAAAAAAAATCCCTAAACCCCGGGGTCACAATTTCAGGAAAAATCTGACTTTTGGCAATTCACTCAAAAATGGTGCCAAACGGTTGCAAATGCTCCCCTGAAATCTTTGGCAGTCGAAACAGAAGGCTTTTTATCACAGGACAAGAAATCAGCCCTCCAAAACCTAACCAGTGGAAAGTATTTTTTTGCAAAAATCCCTAAGCCCCGGGATCACAATTTCAGCAAAAATCTGACTTTTGGCAATTCACTCAAAAATGGTGCCAAACGGTTGCAAATGCTCTCCTGAAAGCTTTGGCAGTCGAAACAGAAGGCTTTTTATCACAGGACAAGAAATCAGCCCTCGAAAACTTAACCGGTGGAAAAAAAAAATTTTCAAAAAATTCCTAAGCCCCGGGGTCACAATTTCAGCAAAAATTTTACTTTTGCTGGACAAAAGAACATTTTTTCAAAAAATCCCTAAGCCCCGCGGTCACAATTTCAGCAAAAATCTGACGTTTTGAAATTCACTCAAAAATGGTGCCAGAAGCTTGCAAATGGTCCCCTGAAAGCTTTGGCGATGGAAACAGAAGGCTTTTTATCACAGGACAAGAAATCAGCCCTCGAAAATTTAACCGGCGGAAAAGATTTTTTTGAAAAAATCCCTAAGCCCCGGGGTCACAATTTCAGCAAAAATCTGACTTTTGGCAATTCACTCAAAAATGGTGCCAGAAGCTTGCAAATGGTCCCCTGAAAGCTTTGGTATTCGAAACAGAAGGCTTTTTATCACATGACAAGAAATCAGCCCTCGAAAACTTAACCGGTGGAAAAGATTTTTTTGAAAAAATCCCTAAGCCCCGGGGACACAATTTCAGGAAAAATCTGACTTTTGGCAATTCACTCAAAAATGGTGCCAAACGGTTGCAAATGCTCTCTTGAAAGCTTTGGCAGTCGAAACAGACGCCTTTTTATCACAGGACAAGAAATCAGCCCTCCAAAACTTGACCGGCGGAAAAGATTTTTTTGAAAAAATCCCTAAGCCCCGGGGACACAATTTCAGCAAAAATCTGACTTTTGGCAGTTCACTCAAAAATGGTGCCAGAAGCTTGCAAATGGTCCCCTGAAATCTTTGGCAGTCGAAACAGAAGGCTTTTTATCACAGGACAAGAAATCAGCCCTCGAAAACTTAACCGGTGGAAAAGATTTTTTTGAAAAAAAAATCCCTAAGCCCCGGGGTCACAATTTCAGGAAAAATCTGACTTTTGGCAATTCACTCAAAAATGGTGCCAAACGGTTGCAAATGCTCCCCTGAAATCTTTGGCAGTCGAAACAGAAGGCTTTTTATCACAGGACAAGAAATCAGCCCTCCAAAACCTAACCAGTGGAAAGTATTTTTTTGTAAAAATCCCTAAGCCCCGGGGTCACAATTTCACCAAAAATCTGACTTTTGGCAATTCACTCAAAAATGGTGCCAAACGGTTGCAAATGCTCTCCTAAAAGCTTTGGCAGTCGAAACAGAAGGCTTTTTATCACAGGACAAGAAATCAGCCCTCGAAAACTTAACCGGTGGAAAAAATTTTTTTGAAAAAAATCCCTAAGCCCCGGGGTCACAATTTCAGGAAAAATCTGACTTTTGGCAATTCACTCAAAAATGGTGCCAAACGGTTGCAAATGCTCCCCTGAAAGCTTTGGCAGTCGAAACAGAAGGCTTTTTATCACAGGACAAGAAATCAGGAATCCAAACTTGACCGGCGGAAAAAATTTTTTTGAAAAAGTTCGTAAGCCCCTGGGTCACAATTTCAGCAAAAATCTGACTTTTGGCAATTCACTCAAAAAAGGTGCCAGAAGCTTGCAAATGCTCCCCTGAAAGCTTTGGCAGTCGAAACAGAAGGCTTTTTATCACAGGAAAAGAAATCAGCCCTGGAAAACTTAACCAGCGGAAAAGATTTTTTTGAAAAAATCCCTAAGCCCCAGGGTCACAATTTCAGGAAACATCTGACTTTTGGCAATTCAATCAAAAATGGTGCCAAACGGTTGCAAATGCTCCCCTGAAAGCTTTGGCAGTCAAAACAGAAGGCTTTTTATCACAGGACAAGAAATCAGCCCTCCAAAACTTAACCAGTGGAAAGTATTTTTTTGAAAAAATCCCTAAGCCCCGGGGTCACAATTTCAGCAAAAATCTGACTTTTGGCAGTTCACTCAAAAATGGTGCCAAACGGTTGCAAATGCTCTCCTGAAAGCTTTGGCAGTCGAAACAGAAGGCTTTTTATCACAGGACAAGAAATCAGCCCTCGAAAACTTAACCGGTGGAAAAATTTTTTTTGAAAAAAATCCCTAAGCCCCGGGGTCACAATTTCAGGAAAAATCAGACTTTTGGCAATTCACTCAAAAATGGTGCCAGAAGCTTGCAAATTGTCCCCTGAAAGCTTTGGTAGTCGAAACAGAAGGCTTTTTATCACATGACAAGAAATCAGCCCTCGAAAACTTAACCGGTGGAAAAGATTTTTTTGAAAAAAATCCCTAAGCCCCGGGGTCACAATTTCAGGAAAAATCTGACTTTTGGCAATTCACTCAAAAATGGTGCCAAACGGTTGCAAATGCTCCCCTGAAAGCTTTGGCAGTCGAAACAGACGCCTTTTTATCACAGGACAAGAAATCAGCCCTCCAAAACTTGACCGGCGGAAAAGATTTTTTTGAAAAAATCCCTAAGCCCCGGGGACACAATTTCAGCAAAAATCTGACTTTTGGCAGTTCACTCAAAAATGGTGCCAGAAGCTTGCAAATGGTCCCCTGAAATCTTTGGCAGTCGAAACAGAAGGCTTTTTATCACAGGACAAGAAATCAGCCCTCGAAAACTTAACCGGTGGAAAAGATTTTTTTGAAAAAAAAATCCCTAAGCCCCGGGGTCACAATTTCAGGAAAAATCTGACTTTTGGCAATTCACTCAAAAATGGTGCCAAACGGTTGCAAATGCTCCCCTGAAATCTTTGGCAGTCGAAACAGAAGGCTTTTTATCACAGGACAAGAAATCAGCCCTCCAAAACCTAACCAGTGGAAAGTATTTTTTTGTAAAAATCCCTAAGCCCCGGGGTCACAATTTCACCAAAAATCTGACTTTTGGCAATTCACTCAAAAATGGTGCCAAACGGTTGCAAATGCTCTCCTAAAAGCTTTGGCAGTCGAAACAGAAGGCTTTTTATCACAGGACAAGAAATCAGCCCTCGAAAACTTAACCGGTGGAAAAAATTTTTTTGAAAAAAATCCCTAAGCCCCGGGGTCACAATTTCAGGAAAAATCTGACTTTTGGCAATTCACTCAAAAATGGTGCCAAACGGTTGCAAATGCTCCCCTGAAAGCTTTGGCAGTCGAAACAGAAGGCTTTTTATCACAGGACAAGAAATCAGGAATCCAAACTTGACCGGCGGAAAAAATTTTTTTGAAAAAGTTCGTAAGCCCCTGGGTCACAATTTCAGCAAAAATCTGACTTTTGGCAATTCACTCAAAAAAGGTGCCAGAAGCTTGCAAATGCTCCCCTGAAAGCTTTGGCAGTCGAAACAGAAGGCTTTTTATCACAGGAAAAGAAATCAGCCCTGGAAAACTTAACCAGCGGAAAAGATTTTTTTGAAAAAATCCCTAAGCCCCAGGGTCACAATTTCAGGAAACATCTGACTTTTGGCAATTCAATCAAAAATGGTGCCAAACGGTTGCAAATGCTCCCCTGAAAGCTTTGGCAGTCAAAACAGAAGGCTTTTTATCACAGGACAAGAAATCAGCCCTCCAAAACTTAACCAGTGGAAAGTATTTTTTTGAAAAAATCCCTAAGCCCCGGGGTCACAATTTCAGCAAAAATCTGACTTTTGGCAGTTCACTCAAAAATGGTGCCAAACGGTTGCAAATGCTCTCCTGAAAGCTTTGGCAGTCGAAACAGAAGGCTTTTTATCACAGGACAAGAAATCAGCCCTCGAAAACTTAACCGGTGGAAAAATTTTTTTTGAAAAAAATCCCTAAGTCCCGGGGTCACAATTTCAGGAAAAATCAGACTTTTGGCAATTCACTCAAAAATGGTGCCAGAAGCTTGCAAATTGTCCCCTGAAAGCTTTGGTAGTCGAAACAGAAGGCTTTTTATCACATGACAAGAAATCAGCCCTCGAAAACTTAACCGGTGGAAAAGATTTTTTTGAAAAAAATCCCTAAGACCCGGGGTCACAATTTCAGGAAAAATCTGACTTTTGGCAATTCACTCAAAAATGGTGCCAAACGGTTGCAAATGCTCCCCTGAAAGCTTTGGCAGTCGAAACAGAAGGCTTTTTATCACAGGACAAGAAATCAGCCCTGGAAAACTTAACCGGTGGAAAAGATTTTTTTGAAAAAAATACCTAAGCCCCGGGGTCAAAATTTCAGGAAAAATCTGACTTTTGGCAATTCACTCAAAAATGGTGCCAAACGGTTGCAAATGCTCTCCTGAAAGCTTTGGCAGTCGAAACAGACGCCTTTTTATCACAGGACAAGAAATCAGGAATCCAAAACTTGACCGGCGGAAAATTTTTTTTTGAAAAAGTTCGTAAGCCCCGGGGTCACAATTTCAGCAAAAATCTGACTTTTTGCAATTCACTCAAAAATTGTGCCAGAAGCTTGCAAATGGTCCCCTGAAAGCTTTGGTAGTCGAAAGAGAAGGCTTTTTATCACAGGACAAGAAATCAGCCCTCGAAAATTTAACCAGTGGAAAAGTTTTTTTTGAAAAAATCCCTAAGCCCCGGGGTCACAATTTCAGCAAAAATCTGACTTTTGGCAGTTCACTCAAAAATGGTGCCAGAAGCTTGCAAATGCTCCCCTGAAAGCTTTGCCGATGGAAACAGAAGGCTTTTTATCACAGGACAAGAAATCAGCCCTCAACAACTTAACCGGTGGAAAATATGTTTTTGAAAAAATCCCTAAGCCCCGGGGTCACAATTTCAGCAAAAATCTGACTTTTGGCAATTCACTCAAAAATGGTGCCAAACGGTTGCAAATGCTCCCCTGAAATCTTTGGCAGTCGAAACAGAAGGCTTTTTATTACAGGACAAGAAATCAGCTTTCCAAAACCTAACTAGTGGAAAGTATTTTTTTGAAAAAATCCCTAAGCCTGGGGTCACAATTTCACCAAAAATCTGACTTTTGGCAATTCACTCAAAAATGGTGCCAAACGGTTGCAAATGCTCCCCTGAAATCTTTGGCAGTCGAAACAGAAGGCTTTTTATCACAGGACAAGAAATCAGCCCTCGAAAATTTAACCGGCGGAAAATATTTTTTTGAAAAAATCCCTAAGCCCCGGGGTCACAATTTCAGCAAAAATCTGACTTTTGGCAATTCACTCAAAAATGGTGCCAAACGGTTGCAAATGCTCCCCTGAAATCTTTGGCAGTCGAAACAGAAGGCTTTTTATTACAGGACAAGAAATCAGCTCTCCAAAACCTAACTAGTGGAAAGTATTTTTTTGAAAAAATCCCTAAGCCCCGGGGTCACAATTTCACCAAAAATCTGACTTTTGGCAATTCACTCAAAAATGGTGCCAAACGGTTGCAAATGCTCTCCTGAAAGCTTTGGCAGTCGAAACAGACGCCTTTTTATCATAGGAGAAGAAATCAGCCATCCAAAACCTAACCGGCGGAAAAGATTTTTTTGAAAAAATCCCTAAGCCCCGGGGTCACAATTTCAGCAAAAATCTGACTTTTGGCAATTCACTCAAAAATGGTGCCAGAAGCTTGCAAATGCTCCCCTGAAAGCTTTGGCTGTTGAAACAGAAGGCTTTTTATCACAGAACAAGAAATCACCCTTGAAAACTTAACCGGCGGAAAATATTTTTTTGAAAAAATCCCTAAGCCCCGGGGTCACAATTTCAGCAAAAATCTGACTTTTGGCAATTCACTCAAAAATGGTGCCAGAAGCTTGCAAATGGTCCCCTGAAAGCTTTGGTAGTCGAAACAGAACGCTTTTTATCACAGGACAAGAAATCAGCCCTCGAAAAGTTAACCGGTGGAAAAGATTTTTTTGAAAAAAAATCCCTAAGCCCCGGGGTCACAATTTCAGGAAAAATCTGACTTTTGGCAATTCACTCAAAAATGGTGCCAAACGGTTGCAAATGCTCCCCTGAAATCTTTGGCAGTCGAAACAGAAGGCTTTTTATCACAGGACAAGAAATCAGCCCTCCAAAACCTAACCAGTGGAAAGTATTTTTTTGAAAAAATCCCTAAGCCCCGGGGTCACAATTTCACCAAAAATCTGACTTTTGGCAATTCACTCAAAAATGGTGCCAAACGGTTGCAAATGCTCTCCTGAAAGCTTTGGCAGTCGAAACAGAAGGCTTTTTATCACAGGACAAGAAATCAGCCCTCAACAACTTAACCGGTAACCGGCTGAAAAAAAAAAAATTCAAAAATTCCTAAGCCCCGGGGTCACAATTTCAGCAAAAATTTGACTTTTGGCAATTCACTCAAAAATGGTGCCAAACGGTTGCAAATGCTCCCCTGAAATCTTTGGCAGTCGAAACAGAAGGCTTTTTATCACAGGACAAGAAATCAGCCCTCCAAAACCTAACCAGTGGAAAGTATTTTTTTGAAAAAATCCCTAAGCCCCGGGGTCACAATTTCAGCAAAAATCTGACTTTTGGCAATTCACTCAAAAATGGTGCCAAACGGTTGCAAATGCTCTCTTGAAAGCTTTGGCAGTCGAAACAGACGGCTTTTTATCACAGGACAAGAAATCAGCCCTCAACAACTTAACGGGCTGAAAAAAAAAATTCAAAAAATTCCTAAGCCCCGGGGTCACAATTTCAGCAAAAATTTGACTTTTGATCACATCTATACCAGCGCCAAAGATCCAAAGCGCCGGGGCTTAGGAATTTTTTGAAAATTTTTTTTTCCAGCCCGTTAAGTTGTTGAGGGTAGGGTGAGAAAGGATTACTCACCTCTGTCACTGGTGTTGTGCAATGCCAGGTCTATAGGCAACAAAACCGCCACCCTGCGACATTTCATCATCTCGCAGGGGGTCGACCTGGCTTGTGTGACGGAGACCTGGGTGCGCGAAGGGGTAACTGTTACCTTACGAGAGATGGCGCCCCCGGGTTTCTCCGTCCTCCACCAGTCACGGACTGTGGGCCGGGGGGGAGGGGTGGCATTATTAATCCGGGAAGATTGTTCTTTCAGGGCTCTACCACCGCCATCGATCCCCGGCATTGAATGTGTTGGCCTAGTGTGGGGCTCCGAGGTGAGCTTGGCTGTCTGGCTGGTGTACCGGCCACCTAGCGCACCAGCAGCCACCCTGTCAGGCCTGCTGGAGGCGGTGGCCGGCTGGGCCTTGGAGTTCCCTAACCTATTGGTATTGGGGGACTTCAACATCCATGCTGATGCCACTCCCTCCTCACAGGCTCTGGACCTGGTGTCTTCCATGGCGACACTAGGGCTCTCCCAGTTTGTTTCGGGCCCCACACATCAAGCAGGCCACACGCTGGATCTGATCTTTGGCGCTGGTATAGATGTGATCATGTTTCCTTCGATGAAGGTGCCATGGTCTGATCACTATGCTATGAAAGCCAGGATTGATGTTCCACCCCCACCCTGCTTAGGTGGTGAGCCGATTTGGGCTCGCCCGCGGAGGCTGATGGACCCTGATAGATTCCGCCAAGCCTTGCGGGACCTTTCTCCCCCTGGCGACTCATTGACTGAGCTTGTTGAGGGCTGGAATACCCAGCTCCTGGCAGCCATCAATGAGATCGCACCTAAGCGCCCTCTGCGACCCCGCAGAAACCAGGCTCCCTGGTTTACTGAGGAGCTCCGGAAAATGAAGCGGGACCTCAGACGGCTAGAGCGAGTATGGCGGGGTGCCCGTGACGGAGCCTCAAGAACATCTTATAGGGTTTTTATGGAAACCTACGAGATGGCAGTGAAGGCCGCTAAGAAGTCTTACTTCTCGGCCTCCATTGCATCCGCTAGCTCTCGCCCGGCACAATTATTTAGTATAATTCGGTCTTTAACGTCCCTCGAAGGACAGCCAAATTTAAATAACAATTCGACACACAGCTGTGAGGCATTTGCGAGCTTTTTTGCGGAGAAGGTCCTGTCGCTCCGCCATGACCTCCCTGCCAATTTGGATACAATAAAGGAACTGGAGGCCCCTCGACTGTCCTCGGGTCCAGTACTGGACCACTTTGACCGGATATCCCCAGCCGATGTGGACAGACTCCTCCGAGCTGGAAAGCCCACCACTTGTCCTCTCGACCCGTGCCCGTCTTGGCTGATTAGAGCATGTCCAGACGAGGTGCGGGCCCCCCTGGGGGATATCATCAATTTGTCCCTTGGCACCGGGACATTCCCAGGGGAACTGAAGGAGGCAGTGGTGCGTCCGCTCTTAAAGAAAACATCATTAGATCCCTTAAAGGTAAAGGTAAAGGTACCCCTGCCCGAACGGGCCAGTCTTGACAGACTGTGGGGTTTGTGCGCCCATCTCACATTTATTGGCCGGGGGCCAGCGCTGTCCGGGGACACTTCCGGGTCACGTGGCCAGCGTGACATCGCTGCTCTGGCGAGCCAGAGCCGCACACGGAACGCCGTTTACCTTCCCGCTGGTAAGCGGTACCTATTTATCTACTTGCCCCCGGGGGTGCTTTCGAACTGCTAGGTAGGCAGGCGCTGGGACCGAACAGCGGGAGCGCACCCCGCCGCGGGGATTCGAACTGCCGACCTTTCGATCGGCAAGCCCTAGGCGCTGAGGCTTTAACCCACAGCGCCACCCTCGTCCCTTAGATCTATCCAATTACCGCCCAGTTTCAAATCTTCCATTCCTGGGTAAGGTGATTGAGAGAGCGGTTGCTGAACAGCTTGGTAGGTTTCTGGATGAAACATCGGCTCTGGATCCATTCCAGTCCGGCTTCCGCGCTGGTCATGGGACCGAGATGGCTCTGGTCGCCCTAACAGATGATCTTCGTAGACAGCTGGATCGAGGCGGGTCGGGGCTGCTGATTCTTCTAGATCTGTCAGCAGCTTTCGACATGGTCGATCACGAACTTCTGGACCACTGCCTCGCCGACGTGGGGATCCAGGGCACAGTCCTTCAATGGCTGCGCTCGTTTCTCTCTGGTCGGGGACAGAGGGTGGCGCTTGGGGGGGAACTGTCATCGCGCCACTCCTTGGTGTGTGGAGTGCCTCAGGGTGCGATTCTCTCCCCGATGCTTTTTAACATCTTTATGCGCCCCTTGCTCAGCTTGTCCGGAGTTTTGGGCTGGGTTGCCATCAGTATGCTGATGACACCCAACTCTATCTGTTGATGGATGGCCATCCTGACTCGGCCCCAGATACACTGATCAGATGCTTGGAAGCTGTGGCTGGATGGTTACGTGGGAGTCGGTTGAAGTTAAATCCTTCGAAGACAGAGGTCCTCTGGCTGGGACGGGACGATATGGGATTGAGGGGGCAACTCCCATCTCTTGCGGGGGTGCAATTAGTGCCAGCACCGTCCGTCAAGAGTTTGGGTGTAATCTTCGATACCTCCCTCTCTATGGAGGCGCAGATTACAGCTATAACAAAGGCGGCATTTTTTCATCTCCGCCAAGCTAAGCAGTTGGCCCCTTACCTCTCTCGCCCTGACCTAGCCACTGTGATCCATGCGACGGTCACCTCCAGACTGGATTATTGTAACTCGCTCTACGTGGGGCTGCCCTTGAGACTGACCCAGAAACTCCAGCGGGTGCAGAATGCCGCAGCGAGACTCCTTACGGGGTCCTCGCTGCGAGATCACATTCATCCGGTGCTATACCAACTGCACTGGCTCCCGGTGGAGTACAGGATCAGGTTTAAGGTGCTGGTTTTAACCTTCAAAGCCCTATACGGCCTAGGACCCTCGTATCTACGGGACCGCCTCTCCTGGTATGCCCCACAGAGGAACTTACGGTCCTCAAATAAAAACATCTTGAAGGTCCCAGGCCTCAGAGAGGTTAGGCTGGCCTCAACTAGAGCCAGGGCTTTTTCGGCTGCGGCTCCAACCTGGTGGAACGCTCTGTCACAAGAGACAAGGGCCCTGCAGGACTTGACATCTTTCCGCAGGGCCTGCAAGACAGAGCTGTTCCACCAGGCCTTTGGTTAGGGCACAGCCTGACTCCCTCCTTTGGCAACCCTTACAATACTTTAGTTTATGGTTGCCTTCAATTCTGATTAATTCTTATGATGTTTTTATAATGTTGCACTATTTTAGTGTTGTTAGCCGCCCTGAGCCCGGCTTCGGCTGGGGAGGGCGGGATATAAATAAAATTTATTATTATTATTATTATTTTGGCAATTCACTCAAAAATGGTGCCAAATGGTTGCAAATGCTCTCCTGAAAGCTTTGGCACTCGAAACAGAAGGCTTTTTATCAAAGGAAAATATATCAGCCCTCAAAAACTTAACCGGCAGAAAATATTTTTTTTGAAAAAATCCCTAAGCCCCGGGGTCACAATTTCAGCAAAAATCTGACTTTTGGCAATTCACTCAAAAATGGTGCCAAACGGTTGCAAATGCTCTCCTGAAAGCTTTGGCAGTCGAAACAGACGGCTTTTTATCACAGGACAAGAAATCAGCCCTCAACAACTTAACCGGCTGAAAAAAAAAATTTTCAAAAAATTCCTAAGCCCCGGGGTCACAATTTCAGCAAAAATTTGACTTTTGCTGGACAAAAGAACATTTTTTCAAAAAAGCCCTAAGCCCCGCGGTCACAATTTCAGCAAAAATCTGACTTTTGGCAATTCACTCAAAAATGGTGCCAAACGGTTGCAAATGCTCTCTTGAAAGCTTTGGCAGTCGAAACAGACGCCTTTTTATCACAGGACAAGAAATCAGCCCTCCAAAACTTGACCGGCGGAAAAGATTTTTTTGAAAAAATCCCTAAGCCCCGGGGACACAATTTCAGCAAAAATCTGACTTTTGGCAATTCACTCAAAAATGGTGCCAGAAGCTTGCAAATGCTCCCCTGAAAGCTTTGGCTGTTGAAACAGAAGGCTTTTTATCACAGGACAAGAAATCAGCCCTCGAAAACTTAACCGGTGGAAAAGATTTTTTTGAAAAAAAATCCCTAAACCCCGGGGTCACAATTTCAGGAAAAATCTGACTTTTGGCAATTCACTCAAAAATGGTGCCAAACGGTTGCAAATGCTCCCCTGAAATCTTTGGCAGTCGAAACAGAAGGCTTTTTATCACAGGACAAGAAATCAGCCCTCCAAAACCTAACCAGTGGAAAGTATTTTTTTGCAAAAATCCCTAAGCCCCGGGGTCACAATTTCAGCAAAAATCTGACTTTTGGCAATTCACTCAAAAATGGTGCCAAACGGTTGCAAATGCTCTCCTGAAAGCTTTGGCAGTCGAAACAGAAGGCTTTTTATCACAGGACAAGAAATCAGCCCTCGAAAACTTAACCGGTGGAAAAAAAAAAAATTCAAAAAATTCCTAAGCCCCGGGGTCACAATTTCAGCAAAAATTTTACTTTTGCTGGACAAAAGAACATTTTTTCAAAAAATCCCTAAGCCCCGCGGTCACAATTTCAGCAAAAATCTGACGTTTTGAAATTCACTCAAAAATGGTGCCAGAAGCTTGCAAATGGTCCCCTGAAAGCTGTGGCGATGGAAACAGAAGGCTTTTTATCACAGGACAAGAAATCAGCCCTCGAAAATTTAACCGGCGGAAAAGATTTTTTTGAAAAAATCCCTAAGCCCCGGGGTCACAATTTCAGCAAAAATCTGACTTTTGGCAATTCACTCAAAAATGGTGCCAGAAGCTTGCAAATGGTCCCCTGAAAGCTTTGGTAGTCGAAACAGAAGGCTTTTTATCACATGACAAGAAATCAGCCCTCGAAAACTTAACCGGTGGAAAAGATTTTTTTGAAAAAATCCCTAAGCCCCGGGGACACAATTTCAGGAATAATCTGACTTTTGGCAATTCACTCAAAAATGGTGCCAAACGGTTGCAAATGCTCTCTTGAAAGCTTTGGCATTCGAAACAGACGCCTTTTTATCACAGGACAAGAAATCAGCCCTCCAAAACTTGACCGGCGGAAAAGATTTTTTTGAAAAAATCCCTAAGCCCCGGGGACACAATTTCAGCAAAAATCTGACTTTTGGAAGTTCACTCAAAAATGGTGCCAGAAGCTTGCAAATGGTCCCCTGAAATCTTTGGCAGTCGAAACAGAAGGCTTTTTATCACAGGACAAGAAATCAGCCCTCGAAAACTTAACCGGTGGAAAAGATTTTTTTGAAAAAATCCCTAAGCCCCGGGGTCACAATTTCAGGAAAAATCTGACTTTTGGCAATTCACTCAAAAATGGTGCCAAACGGTTGCAAATGCTCTCTTGAAAGCTTTGGCAGTCGAAACAGACGCCTTTTTATCACAGGACAAGAAATCAGGAATCCAAAACTTGACCGGCGGAAAATTTTTTTTTGAAAAAGTTCGTAAGCCCCTGGGTCACAATTTCAGCAAAAATCTGACTTTTGGCAATTCACTCAAAAAAGGTGCCAGAAGCTTGCAAATGCTCCCCTGAAAGCTTTGGCAGTCGAAACAGAAGGCTTTTTATCACAGGAAAAGAAATCAGCCCTGGAAAACTTAACCAGCGGAAAAGATTTTTTTGAAAAAATCCCTAAGCCCCAGGGTCACAATTTCAGGAAACATCTGACTTTTGGCAATTCAATCAAAAATGGTGCCAAACGGTTGCAAATGCTCCCCTGAAAGCTTTGGCAGTCAAAACAGAAGGCTTTTTATCACAGGACAAGAAATCAGCCCTCCAAAACTTAACCAGTGGAAATTTTTTTTTTGAAAAAATCCCTAAGCCCTGGGGTCACAATTTCAGCAAAAATCTGACTTTTGGCAGTTCACTCAAAAATGGTGCCAAACGGTTGCAAATGCTCTCCTGAAAGCTTTGGCAGTCGAAACAGAAGGCTTTTTATCACAGGACAAGAAATCAGCCCTCGAAAACTTAACCGGTGGAAAAAAAATTTTTGAAAAAAATCCCTAAGCCCCGGGGTCACAATTTCAGGAAAAATCAGACTTTTGGCAATTCACTCAAAAATGGTGCCAGAAGCTTGCAAATTGTCCCCTGAAAGCTTTGGTAGTCGAAACAGAAGGCTTTTTATCACATGACAAGAAATCAGCCCTCGA
Source organism: Podarcis vaucheri (assembly GCF_965113315.1). Lineage (NCBI taxonomy): Eukaryota > Metazoa > Chordata > Lepidosauria > Squamata > Lacertidae > Podarcis > Podarcis vaucheri. The sequence goes on along the minus strand of NW_028118808.1, from coordinate 1,142,402 downwards.
AAACTTAACCGGTGGAAAAGATTTTTTTGAAAAAAATCCCTAAGACCCGGGGTCACAATTTCAGGAAAAATCTGACTTTTGGCAATTCACTCAAAAATGGTGCCAGAAGCTTGCAAATTGTCCCCTGAAAGCTTTGGTAGTCGAAACAGAAGGCTTTTTATCACAGGACAAGAAATCAGCCCTGGAAAACTTAACCGGTGGAAAAGATTTTTTTGAAAAAAATACCTAAGCCCCGGGGTCACAATTTCAGGAAAAATCTGACTTTTGGCAATTCACTCAAAAATGGTGCCAAACGGTTGCAAATGCTCTCCTGAAAGCTTTGGCAGTCGAAACAGACGCCTTTTTATCACAGGACAAGAAATCAGGAATCCAAAACTTGACCGGCGGAAAATTTTTTTTTGAAAAAGTTCGTAAGCCCCGGGGTCACAATTTCAGCAAAAATCTGACTTTTTGCAATTCACTCAAAAATGGTGCTAGAAGCTTGCAAATGGTCCCCTGAAAGCTTTGGTAGTCGAAACAGAAGGCTTTTTATCACATGACAAGAAATCAGCCCTCGAAAACTTAACCGGTGGAAAAGATTTTTTTGAAAAAAATCCCTAAGCCCCGGGGTCACAATTTCAGCAAAAATCTGACTTTTGGCAATTCACTCAAAAATGGTGCCAAACGGTTGCAAATGCTCTCCTGAAAGCTTTGGCAGTCGAAACAGACGGCTTTTTATCACAGGAGAAGAAATCAGCCCTCAACAACTTAACCGGCTGAAAAAAAAAATTTCAAAAAATTCCTAAGCCCCGGGGTCACAATTTCAGCAAAAATTTGACTTTTGGCAATTCACTCAAAAATGGTGCCAAACGGTTGCAAATGCTCTCTTGAAAGCTTTGGCAGTCGAAACAGACGCCTTTTTATCACAGGACAAGAAATCAGCCCTCCAAAACTTGACCGGCGGAAAAGATTTTTTTGAAAAAATCCCTAAGCCCCGGGGACACAATTTCAGCAAAAATCTGACTTTTGGCAATTCACTCAAAAATGGTGCCAGAAGCTTGCAAATGCTCCCCTGAAAGCTTTGGCTGTTGAAACAGAAGGCTTTTTATCACAGGACAAGAAATCAGCCCTCGAAAACTTAACCGGTGGAAAAGATTTTTTTGAAAAAAAATCCCTAAACCCCGGGGTCACAATTTCAGGAAAAATCTGACTTTTGGCAATTCACTCAAAAATGGTGCCAAACGGTTGCAAATGCTCCCCTGAAATCTTTGGCAGTCGAAACAGAAGGCTTTTTATCACAGGACAAGAAATCAGCCCTCCAAAACCTAACCAGTGGAAAGTATTTTTTTGCAAAAATCCCTAAGCCCCGGGATCACAATTTCAGCAAAAATCTGACTTTTGGCAATTCACTCAAAAATGGTGCCAAACGGTTGCAAATGCTCTCCTGAAAGCTTTGGCAGTCGAAACAGAAGGCTTTTTATCACAGGACAAGAAATCAGCCCTCGAAAACTTAACCGGTGGAAAAAAAAAATTTTCAAAAAATTCCTAAGCCCCGGGGTCACAATTTCAGCAAAAATTTTACTTTTGCTGGACAAAAGAACATTTTTTCAAAAAATCCCTAAGCCCCGCGGTCACAATTTCAGCAAAAATCTGACGTTTTGAAATTCACTCAAAAATGGTGCCAGAAGCTTGCAAATGGTCCCCTGAAAGCTTTGGCGATGGAAACAGAAGGCTTTTTATCACAGGACAAGAAATCAGCCCTCGAAAATTTAACCGGCGGAAAAGATTTTTTTGAAAAAATCCCTAAGCCCCGGGGTCACAATTTCAGCAAAAATCTGACTTTTGGCAATTCACTCAAAAATGGTGCCAGAAGCTTGCAAATGGTCCCCTGAAAGCTTTGGTATTCGAAACAGAAGGCTTTTTATCACATGACAAGAAATCAGCCCTCGAAAACTTAACCGGTGGAAAAGATTTTTTTGAAAAAATCCCTAAGCCCCGGGGACACAATTTCAGGAAAAATCTGACTTTTGGCAATTCACTCAAAAATGGTGCCAAACGGTTGCAAATGCTCTCTTGAAAGCTTTGGCAGTCGAAACAGACGCCTTTTTATCACAGGACAAGAAATCAGCCCTCCAAAACTTGACCGGCGGAAAAGATTTTTTTGAAAAAATCCCTAAGCCCCGGGGACACAATTTCAGCAAAAATCTGACTTTTGGCAGTTCACTCAAAAATGGTGCCAGAAGCTTGCAAATGGTCCCCTGAAATCTTTGGCAGTCGAAACAGAAGGCTTTTTATCACAGGACAAGAAATCAGCCCTCGAAAACTTAACCGGTGGAAAAGATTTTTTTGAAAAAAAAATCCCTAAGCCCCGGGGTCACAATTTCAGGAAAAATCTGACTTTTGGCAATTCACTCAAAAATGGTGCCAAACGGTTGCAAATGCTCCCCTGAAATCTTTGGCAGTCGAAACAGAAGGCTTTTTATCACAGGACAAGAAATCAGCCCTCCAAAACCTAACCAGTGGAAAGTATTTTTTTGTAAAAATCCCTAAGCCCCGGGGTCACAATTTCACCAAAAATCTGACTTTTGGCAATTCACTCAAAAATGGTGCCAAACGGTTGCAAATGCTCTCCTAAAAGCTTTGGCAGTCGAAACAGAAGGCTTTTTATCACAGGACAAGAAATCAGCCCTCGAAAACTTAACCGGTGGAAAAAAATTTTTTGAAAAAAATCCCTAAGCCCCGGGGTCACAATTTCAGGAAAAATCTGACTTTTGGCAATTCACTCAAAAATGGTGCCAAACGGTTGCAAATGCTCCCCTGAAAGCTTTGGCAGTCGAAACAGAAGGCTTTTTATCACAGGACAAGAAATCAGGAATCCAAAACTTGACCGGCGGAAAAAATTTTTTTGAAAAAGTTCGTAAGCCCCTGGGTCACAATTTCAGCAAAAATCTGACTTTTGGCAATTCACTCAAAAAAGGTGCCAGAAGCTTGCAAATGCTCCCCTGAAAGCTTTGGCAGTCGAAACAGAAGGCTTTTTATCACAGGAAAAGAAATCAGCCCTGGAAAACTTAACCAGCGGAAAAGATTTTTTTGAAAAAATCCCTAAGCCCCAGGGTCACAATTTCAGGAAACATCTGACTTTTGGCAATTCAATCAAAAATGGTGCCAAACGGTTGCAAATGCTCCCCTGAAAGCTTTGGCAGTCAAAACAGAAGGCTTTTTATCACAGGACAAGAAATCAGCCCTCCAAAACTTAACCAGTGGAAAGTATTTTTTTGAAAAAATCCCTAAGCCCCGGGGTCACAATTTCAGCAAAAATCTGACTTTTGGCAGTTCACTCAAAAATGGTGCCAAACGGTTGCAAATGCTCTCCTGAAAGCTTTGGCAGTCGAAACAGAAGGCTTTTTATCACAGGACAAGAAATCAGCCCTCGAAAACTTAACCGGTGGAAAAAATTTTTTTGAAAAAAATCCCTAAGCCCCGGGGTCACAATTTCAGGAAAAATCAGACTTTTGGCAATTCACTCAAAAATGGTGCCAGAAGCTTGCAAATTGTCCCCTGAAAGCTTTGGTAGTCGAAACAGAAGGCTTTTTATCACATGACAAGAAATCAGCCCTCGAAAACTTAACCGGTGGAAAAGATTTTTTTGAAAAAAATCCCTAAGACCCGGGGTCACAATTTCAGGAAAAATCTGACTTTTGGCAATTCACTCAAAAATGGTGCCAAACGGTTGCAAATGCTCCCCTGAAAGCTTTGGCAGTCGAAACAGAAGGCTTTTTATCACAGGACAAGAAATCAGCCCTGGAAAACTTAACCGGTGGAAAAGATTTTTTTGAAAAAAATACCTAAGCCCCGGGGTCACAATTTCAGGAAAAATCTGACTTTTGGCAATTCACTCAAAAATGGTGCCAAACGGTTGCAAATGCTCTCCTGAAAGCTTTGGCAGTCGAAACAGACGCCTTTTTATCACAGGACAAGAAATCAGGAATCCAAAACTTGACCGGCGGAAAATTTTTTTTTGAAAAAGTTCGTAAGCCCCGGGGTCACAATTTCAGCAAAAATCTGACTTTTTGCAATTCACTCAAAAATGGTGCTAGAAGCTTGCAAATGGTCCCCTGAAAGCTTTGGTAGTCGAAACAGAAGGCTTTTTATCACATGACAAGAAATCAGCCCTCGAAAACTTAACCGGTGGAAAAGATTTTTTTGAAAAAAATCCCTAAGCCCCGGGGTCACAATTTCAGCAAAAATCTGACTTTTGGCAATTCACTCAAAAATGGTGCCAAACGGTTGCAAATGCTCTCCTGAAAGCTTTGGCAGTCGAAACAGACGGCTTTTTATCACAGGAGAAGAAATCAGCCCTCAACAACTTAACCGGCTGAAAAAAAAAAATTTCAAAATATTCCTAAGCCCCGGGGTCACAATTTCAGCAAAAATTTGACTTTTGGCAATTCACTCAAAAATGGTGCCAAACGGTTGCAAATGCTCTCTTGAAAGCTTTGGCAGTCGAAACAGACGCCTTTTTATCACAGGACAAGAAATCAGCCCTCCAAAACTTGACCGGCGGAAAAGATTTTTTTGAAAAAATCCCTAAGCCCCGGGGACACAATTTCAGCAAAAATCTGACTTTTGGCAATTCACTCAAAAATGGTGCCAGAAGCTTGCAAATGCTCCCCTGAAAGCTTTGGCTGTTGAAACAGAAGGCTTTTTATCACAGGACAAGAAATCAGCCCTCGAAAACTTAACCGGTGGAAAAGATTTTTTTGAAAAAAAATCCCTAAACCCCGGGGTCACAATTTCAGGAAAAATCTGACTTTTGGCAATTCACTCAAAAATGGTGCCAAACGGTTGCAAATGCTCCCCTGAAATCTTTGGCAGTCGAAACAGAAGGCTTTTTATCACAGGACAAGAAATCAGCCCTCCAAAACCTAACCAGTGGAAAGTATTTTTTTGCAAAAATCCCTAAGCCCCGGGATCACAATTTCAGCAAAAATCTGACTTTTGGCAATTCACTCAAAAATGGTGCCAAACGGTTGCAAATGCTCTCCTGAAAGCTTTGGCAGTCGAAACAGAAGGCTTTTTATCACAGGACAAGAAATCAGCCCTCGAAAACTTAACCGGTGGAAAAAAAAAAATTTCAAAAAATTCCTAAGCCCCGGGGTCACAATTTCAGCAAAAATTTTACTTTTGCTGGACAAAAGAACATTTTTTCAAAAAATCCCTAAGCCCCGCGGTCACAATTTCAGCAAAAATCTGACGTTTTGAAATTCACTCAAAAATGGTGCCAGAAGCTTGCAAATGGTCCCCTGAAAGCTTTGGCGATGGAAACAGAAGGCTTTTTATCACAGGACAAGAAATCAGCCCTCGAAAATTTAACCGGCGGAAAAGATTTTTTTGAAAAAATCCCTAAGCCCCGGGGTCACAATTTCAGCAAAAATCTGACTTTTGGCAATTCACTCAAAAATGGTGCCAGAAGCTTGCAAATGGTCCCCTGAAAGCTTTGGTATTCGAAACAGAAGGCTTTTTATCACATGACAAGAAATCAGCCCTCGAAAACTTAACCGGTGGAAAAGATTTTTTTGAAAAAATCCCTAAGCCCCGGGGACACAATTTCAGGAAAAATCTGACTTTTGGCAATTCACTCAAAAATGGTGCCAAACGGTTGCAAATGCTCTCTTGAAAGCTTTGGCAGTCGAAACAGACGCCTTTTTATCACAGGACAAGAAATCAGCCCTCCAAAACTTGACCGGCGGAAAAGATTTTTTTGAAAAAATCCCTAAGCCCCGGGGACACAATTTCAGCAAAAATCTGACTTTTGGCAGTTCACTCAAAAATGGTGCCAGAAGCTTGCAAATGGTCCCCTGAAATCTTTGGCAGTCGAAACAGAAGGCTTTTTATCACAGGACAAGAAATCAGCCCTCGAAAACTTAACCGGTGGAAAAGATTTTTTTGAAAAAAAAATCCCTAAGCCCCGGGGTCACAATTTCAGGAAAAATCTGACTTTTGGCAATTCACTCAAAAATGGTGCCAAACGGTTGCAAATGCTCCCCTGAAATCTTTGGCAGTCGAAACAGAAGGCTTTTTATCACAGGACAAGAAATCAGCCCTCCAAAACCTAACCAGTGGAAAGTATTTTTTTGTAAAAATCCCTAAGCCCCGGGGTCACAATTTCACCAAAAATCTGACTTTTGGCAATTCACTCAAAAATGGTGCCAAACGGTTGCAAATGCTCTCCTAAAAGCTTTGGCAGTCGAAACAGAAGGCTTTTTATCACAGGACAAGAAATCAGCCCTCGAAAACTTAACCGGTGGAAAAAATTTTTTTGAAAAAAATCCCTAAGCCCCGGGGTCACAATTTCAGGAAAAATCTGACTTTTGGCAATTCACTCAAAAATGGTGCCAAACGGTTGCAAATGCTCCCCTGAAAGCTTTGGCAGTCGAAACAGAAGGCTTTTTATCACAGGACAAGAAATCAGGAATCCAAAACTTGACCGGCGGAAAAAAATTTTTTGAAAAAGTTCGTAAGCCCCTGGGTCACAATTTCAGCAAAAATCTGACTTTTGGCAATTCACTCAAAAAAGGTGCCAGAAGCTTGCAAATGCTCCCCTGAAAGCTTTGGCAGTCGAAACAGAAGGCTTTTTATCACAGGAAAAGAAATCAGCCCTGGAAAACTTAACCAGCGGAAAAGATTTTTTTGAAAAAATCCCTAAGCCCCAGGGTCACAATTTCAGGAAACATCTGACTTTTGGCAATTCAATCAAAAATGGTGCCAAACGGTTGCAAATGCTCCCCTGAAAGCTTTGGCAGTCAAAACAGAAGGCTTTTTATCACAGGACAAGAAATCAGCCCTCCAAAACTTAACCAGTGGAAATTTTTTTTTTGAAAAAATCCCTAAGCCCTGGGGTCACAATTTCAGCAAAAATCTGACTTTTGGCAGTTCACTCAAAAATGGTGCCAAACGGTTGCAAATGCTCTCCTGAAAGCTTTGGCAGTCGAAACAGAAGGCTTTTTATCACAGGACAAGAAATCAGCCCTCGAAAACTTAACCGGTGGAAAAAAATTTTTTGAAAAAAATCCCTAAGTCCCGGGGTCACAATTTCAGGAAAAATCAGACTTTTGGCAATTCACTCAAAAATGGTGCCAGAAGCTTGCAAATTGTCCCCTGAAAGCTTTGGTAGTCGAAACAGAAGGCTTTTTATCACATGACAAGAAATCAGCCCTCGAAAACTTAACCGGTGGAAAAGATTTTTTTGAAAAAAATCCCTAAGACCCGGGGTCACAATTTCAGGAAAAATCTGACTTTTGGCAATTCACTCAAAAATGGTGCCAGAAGCTTGCAAATTGTCCCCTGAAAGCTTTGGTAGTCGAAACAGAAGGCTTTTTATCACAGGACAAGAAATCAGCCCTGGAAAACTTAACCGGTGGAAAAGATTTTTTTGAAAAAAATACCTAAGCCCCGGGGTCACAATTTCAGGAAAAATCTGACTTTTGGCAATTCACTCAAAAATGGTGCCAAACGGTTGCAAATGCTCTCCTGAAAGCTTTGGCAGTCGAAACAGACGCCTTTTTATCACAGGACAAGAAATCAGGAATCCAAAACTTGACCGGCGGAAAATTTTTTTTTGAAAAAGTTCGTAAGCCCCGGGGTCACAATTTCAGCAAAAATCTGACTTTTTGCAATTCACTCAAAAATGGTGCTAGAAGCTTGCAAATGGTCCCCTGAAAGCTTTGGTAGTCGAAACAGAAGGCTTTTTATCACATGACAAGAAATCAGCCCTCGAAAACTTAACCGGTGGAAAAGATTTTTTTGAAAAAAATCCCTAAGCCCCGGGGTCACAATTTCAGCAAAAATCTGACTTTTGGCAATTCACTCAAAAATGGTGCCAAACGGTTGCAAATGCTCTCCTGAAAGCTTTGGCAGTCGAAACAGACGGCTTTTTATCACAGGAGAAGAAATCAGCCCTCAACAACTTAACCGGCTGAAAAAAAAAAATTTCAAAAAATTCCTAAGCCCCGGGGTCACAATTTCAGCAAAAATTTGACTTTTGGCAATTCACTCAAAAATGGTGCCAAACGGTTGCAAATGCTCTCTTGAAAGCTTTGGCAGTCGAAACAGACGCCTTTTTATCACAGGACAAGAAATCAGCCCTCCAAAACTTGACCGGCGGAAAAGATTTTTTTGAAAAAATCCCTAAGCCCCGGGGACACAATTTCAGCAAAAATCTGACTTTTGGCAATTCACTCAAAAATGGTGCCAGAAGCTTGCAAATGCTCCCCTGAAAGCTTTGGCTGTTGAAACAGAAGGCTTTTTATCACAGGACAAGAAATCAGCCCTCGAAAACTTAACCGGTGGAAAAGATTTTTTTGAAAAAAAAACCCTAAACCCCGGGGTCACAATTTCAGGAAAAATCTGACTTTTGGCAATTCACTCAAAAATGGTGCCAAACGGTTGCAAATGCTCCCCTGAAATCTTTGGCAGTCGAAACAGAAGGCTTTTTATCACAGGACAAGAAATCAGCCCTCCAAAACCTAACCAGTGGAAAGTATTTTTTTGCAAAAATCCCTAAGCCCCGGGATCACAATTTCAGCAAAAATCTGACTTTTGGCAATTCACTCAAAAATGGTGCCAAACGGTTGCAAATGCTCTCCTGAAAGCTTTGGCAGTCGAAACAGAAGGCTTTTTATCACAGGACAAGAAATCAGCCCTCGAAAACTTAACCGGTGGAAAAAAATTTTTTGAAAAAAATCCCTAAGCCCCGGGGTCACAATTTCAGGAAAAATCTGACTTTTGGCAATTCACTCAAAAATGGTGCCAAACGGTTGCAAATGCTCCCCTGAAAGCTTTGGCAGTCGAAACAGAAGGCTTTTTATCACAGGACAAGAAATCAGGAATCCAAAACTTGACCGGCGGAAAAAAATTTTTTGAAAAAGTTCGTAAGCCCCTGGGTCACAATTTCAGCAAAAATCTGACTTTTGGCAATTCACTCAAAAAAGGTGCCAGAAGCTTGCAAATGCTCCCCTGAAAGCTTTGGCAGTCGAAACAGAAGGCTTTTTATCACAGGAAAAGAAATCAGCCCTGGAAAACTTAACCAGCGGAAAAGATTTTTTTGAAAAAATCCCTAAGCCCCAGGGTCACAATTTCAGGAAACATCTGACTTTTGGCAATTCAATCAAAAATGGTGCCAAACGGTTGCAAATGCTCCCCTGAAAGCTTTGGCAGTCAAAACAGAAGGCTTTTTATCACAGGACAAGAAATCAGCCCTCCAAAACTTAACCAGTGGAAAGTATTTTTTTGAAAAAATCCCTAAGCCCCGGGGTCACAATTTCAGCAAAAATCTGACTTTTGGCAGTTCACTCAAAAATGGTGCCAAACGGTTGCAAATGCTCTCCTGAAAGCTTTGGCAGTCGAAACAGAAGGCTTTTTATCACAGGACAAGAAATCAGCCCTCGAAAACTTAACCGGTGGAAAAAATTTTTTTGAAAAAAATCCCTAAGCCCCGGGGTCACAATTTCAGGAAAAATCAGACTTTTGGCAATTCACTCAAAAATGGTGCCAGAAGCTTGCAAATTGTCCCCTGAAAGCTTTGGTAGTCGAAACAGAAGGCTTTTTATCCCATGACAAGAAATCAGCCCTCGAAAACTTAACCGGTGGAAAAGATTTTTTTGAAAAAAATCCCTAAGACCCGGGGTCACAATTTCAGGAAAAATCTGACTTTTGGCAATTCACTCAAAAATGGTGCCAAACGGTTGCAAATGCTCCCCTGAAAGCTTTGGCAGTCGAAACAGAAGGCTTTTTATCACAGGACAAGAAATCAGCCCTGGAAAACTTAACCGGTGGAAAAGATTTTTTTGAAAAAAATACCTAAGCCCCGGGGTCACAATTTCAGGAAAAATCTGACTTTTGGCAATTCACTCAAAAATGGTGCCAAACGGTTGCAAATGCTCTCCTGAAAGCTTTGGCAGTCGAAACAGACGCCTTTTTATCACAGGACAAGAAATCAGGAATCCAAAACTTGACCGGCGGAAAATTTTTTTTTGAAAAAGTTCGTAAGCCCCGGGGTCACAATTTCAGCAAAAATCTGACTTTTTGCAATTCACTCAAAAATTGTGCCAGAAGCTTGCAAATGGTCCCCTGAAAGCTTTGGTAGTCGAAAGAGAAGGCTTTTTATCACAGGACAAGAAATCAGCCCTCGAAAATTTAACCAGTGGAAAAGTTTTTTTTGAAAAAATCCCTAAGCCCCGGGGTCACAATTTCAGCAAATATCTGACTTTTGGCAGTTCACTCAAAAATGGTGCCAGAAGCTTGCAAATGCTCCCCTGAAAGCTTTGCCGATGGAAACAGAAGGCTTTTTATCACAGGACAAGAAATCAGCCCTCAACAACTTAACCGGTGGAAAATATGTTTTTGAAAAAATCCCTAAGCCCCGGGGTCACAATTTCAGCAAAAATCTGACTTTTGGCAATTCACTCAAAAATGGTGCCAAACGGTTGCAAATGCTCCCCTGAAATCTTTGGCAGTCGAAACAGAAGGCTTTTTATTACAGGACAAGAAATCAGCTCTCCAAAACCTAACTAGTGGAAAGTATTTTTTTGAAAAAATCCCTAAGCCCCGGGGTCACAATTTCACCAAAAATCTGACTTTTGGCAATTCACTCAAAAATGGTGCCAAACGGTTGCAAATGCTCCCCTGAAATCTTTGGCAGTCGAAACAGAAGGCTTTTTATCACAGGACAAGAAATCAGCCCTCGAAAATTTAACCGGCGGAAAATATTTTTTTGAAAAAATCCCTAAGCCCCGGGGTCACAATTTCAGCAAAAATCTGACTTTTGGCAATTCACTCAAAAATGGTGCCAAACGGTTGCAAATGCTCCCCTGAAATCTTTGGCAGTCGAAACAGAAGGCTTTTTATTACAGGACAAGAAATCAGCTCTCCAAAACCTAACTAGTGGAAAGTATTTTTTTGAAAAAATCCCTAAGCCCCGGGGTCACAATTTCACCAAAAATCTGACTTTTGGCAATTCACTCAAAAATGGTGCCAAACGGTTGCAAATGCTCTCCTGAAAGCTTTGGCAGTCAAAACAGACGCCTTTTTATCATAGGAGAAGAAATCAGCCATCCAAAACCTAACCGGCGGAAAAGATTTTTTTGAAAAAATCCCTAAGCCCCGGGGTCACAATTTCAGCAAAAATCTGACTTTTGGCAATTCACTCAAAAATGGTGCCAGAAGCTTGCAAATGCTCCCCTGAAAGCTTTGGCTGTTGAAACAGAAGGCTTTTTATCACAGAACAAGAAATCACCCTTGAAAACTTAACCGGCGGAAAATATTTTTTTGAAAAAATCCCTAAGCCCCGGGGTCACAATTTCAGCAAAAATCTGACTTTTGGCAATTCACTCAAAAATGGTGCCAGAAGCTTGCAAATGGTCCCCTGAAAGCTTTGGTAGTCGAAACAGAACGCTTTTTATCACAGGACAAGAAATCAGCCCTCGAAAAGTTAACCGGTGGAAAAGATTTTTTTGAAAAAAAATCCCTAAGCCCCGGGGTCACAATTTCAGGAAAAATCTGACTTTTGGCAATTCACTCAAAAATGGTGCCAAACGGTTGCAAATGCTCCCCTGAAATCTTTGGCAGTCGAAACAGAAGGCTTTTTATCACAGGACAAGAAATCAGCCCTCCAAAACCTAACCAGTGGAAAGTATTTTTTTGAAAAAATCCCTAAGCCCCGGGGTCACAATTTCACCAAAAATCTGACTTTTGGCAATTCACTCAAAAATGGTGCCAAACGGTTGCAAATGCTCTCCTGAAAGCTTTGGCAGTCGAAACAGAAGGCTTTTTATCACAGGACAAGAAATCAGCCCTCAACAACTTAACCGGTAACCGGCTGAAAAAAAAAAAATTCAAAAATTCCTAAGCCCCGGGGTCACAATTTCAGCAAAAATTTGACTTTTGGCAATTCACTCAAAAATGGTGCCAAACGGTTGCAAATGCTCCCCTGAAATCTTTGGCAGTCGAAACAGAAGGCTTTTTATCACAGGACAAGAAATCAGCCCTCCAAAACCTAACCAGTGGAAAGTATTTTTTTGAAAAAATCCCTAAGCCCCGGGGTCACAATTTCAGCAAAAATCTGACTTTTGGCAATTCACTCAAAAATGGTGCCAAACGGTTGCAAATGCTCTCTTGAAAGCTTTGGCAGTCGAAACAGACGGCTTTTTATCACAGGACAAGAAATCAGCCCTCAACAACTTAACGGGCTGAAAAAAAAAATTCAAAAAATTCCTAAGCCCCGGGGTCACAATTTCAGCAAAAATTTGACTTTTGATCACATCTATACCAGCGCCAAAGATCCAAAGCGCCGGGGCTTAGGAATTTTTTGAAAATTTTTTTTTCCAGCCCGTTAAGTTGTTGAGGGTAGGGTGAGAAAGGATTACTCACCTCTGTCACTGGTGTTGTGCAATGCCAGGTCTATAGGCAACAAAACCGCCACCCTGCGACATTTCATCATCTCGCAGGGGGTCGACCTGGCTTGTGTGACGGAGACCTGGGTGCGCGAAGGGGTAACTGTTACCTTACGAGAGATGGCGCCCCCGGGTTTCTCCGTCCTCCACCAGTCACGGACTGTGGGCCGGGGGGGAGGGGTGGCATTATTAATCCGGGAAGATTGTTCTTTCAGGGCTCTACCACCGCCATCGATCCCCGGCATTGAATGTGTTGGCCTAGTGTGGGGCTCCGAGGTGAGCTTGGCTGTCTGGCTGGTGTACCGGCCACCTAGCGCACCAGCAGCCACCCTGTCAGGCCTGCTGGAGGCGGTGGCCGGCTGGGCCTTGGAGTTCCCTAACCTATTGGTATTGGGGGACTTCAACATCCATGCTGATGCCACTCCCTCCTCACAGGCTCTGGACCTGGTGTCTTCCATGGCGACACTAGGGCTCTCCCAGTTTGTTTCGGGCCCCACACATCAAGCAGGCCACACGCTGGATCTGATCTTTGGCGCTGGTATAGATGTGATCATGTTTCCTTCGATGAAGGTGCCATGGTCTGATCACTATGCTATGAAAGCCAGGATTGATGTTCCACCCCCACCCTGCTTAGGTGGTGAGCCGATTTGGGCTCGCCCGCGGAGGCTGATGGACCCTGATAGATTCCGCCAAGCCTTGCGGGACCTTTCTCCCCCTGGCGACTCATTGACTGAGCTTGTTGAGGGCTGGAATACCCAGCTCCTGGCAGCCATCAATGAGATCGCACCTAAGCGCCCTCTGCGACCCCGCAGAAACCAGGCTCCCTGGTTTACTGAGGAGCTCCGGAAAATGAAGCGGGACCTCAGACGGCTAGAGCGAGTATGGCGGGGTGCCCGTGACGGAGCCTCAAGAACATCTTATAGGGTTTTTATGGAAACCTACGAGATGGCAGTGAAGGCCGCTAAGAAGTCTTACTTCTCGGCCTCCATTGCATCCGCTAGCTCTCGCCCGGCACAATTATTTAGTATAATTCGGTCTTTAACGTCCCTCGAAGGACAGCCAAATTTAAATAACAATTCGACACACAGCTGTGAGGCATTTGCGAGCTTTTTTGCGGAGAAGGTCCTGTCGCTCCGCCATGACCTCCCTGCCAATTTGGATACAATAAAGGAACTGGAGGCCCCTCGACTGTCCTCGGGTCCAGTACTGGACCACTTTGACCGGATATCCCCAGCCGATGTGGACAGACTCCTCCGAGCTGGAAAGCCCACCACTTGTCCTCTCGACCCGTGCCCGTCTTGGCTGATTAGAGCATGTCCAGACGAGGTGCGGGCCCCCCTGGGGGATATCATCAATTTGTCCCTTGGCACCGGGACATTCCCAGGGGAACTGAAGGAGGCAGTGGTGCGTCCGCTCTTAAAGAAAACATCATTAGATCCCTTAGATCTATCCAATTACCGCCCAGTTTCAAATCTTCCATTCCTGGGTAAGGTGATTGAGAGAGCGGTTGCTGAACAGCTTGGTAGGTTTCTGGATGAAACATCGGCTCTGGATCCATTCCAGTCCGGCTTCCGCGCTGGTCATGGGACCGAGATGGCTCTGGTCGCCCTAACAGATGATCTTCGTAGACAGCTGGATCGAGGCGGGTCGGGGCTGCTGATTCTTCTAGATCTGTCAGCAGCTTTCGACATGGTCGATCACGAACTTCTGGACCACTGCCTCGCCGACGTGGGGATCCAGGGCACAGTCCTTCAATGGCTGCGCTCGTTTCTCTCTGGTCGGGGACAGAGGGTGGTGCTTGGGGGGGAACTGTCATCGCGCCACTCCTTGGTGTGTGGAGTGCCTCAGGGTGCGATTCTCTCCCCGATGCTTTTTAACATCTTTATGCGCCCCCTCGCCCAGCTTGTCCGGAGTTTTGGGCTGGGCTGCCATCAGTATGCTGATGACACCCAACTCTATCTGTTGATGGATGGCCATCCTGACTCGGCCCCAGATACACTGATCAGATGCTTGGAAGCTGTGGCTGGATGGTTACGTGGGAGTCGGTTGAAGTTAAATCCTTCGAAGACAGAGGTCCTCTGGCTGGGACGGGACGATATGGGATTGAGGGGGCAACTCCCATCTCTTGCGGGGGTGCAATTAGTGCCAGCACCGTCCGTCAAGAGTTTGGGTGTAATCTTCGATACCTCCCTCTCTATGGAGGCGCAGATTACAGCTATAACAAAGGCGGCATTTTTTCATCTCCGCCAAGCTAAGCAGTTGGCCCCTTACCTCTCTCGCCCTGACCTAGCCACTGTGATCCATGCGACGGTCACCTCCAGACTGGATTATTGTAACTCGCTCTACGTGGGGCTGCCCTTGAGACTGACCCAGAAACTCCAGCGGGGCAGAATGCCGCAGCGAGACTCCTTACGGGGTCCTCGCTGCGAGATCACATTCATCCGGTGCTATACCAACTGCACTGGCTCCCGGTGGAGTACAGGATCAGGTTTAAGGTGCTGGTTTTAACCTTCAAAGCCCTATACGGCCTAGGACCCTCGTATCTACGGGACCGCCTCTCCTGGTATGCCCCACAGAGGAACTTACGGTCCTCAAATAAAAACATCTTGAAGGTCCCAGGCCTCAGAGAGGTTAGGCTGGCCTCAACTAGAGCCAGGGCTTTTTCGGCTGCGGCTCCAACCTGGTGGAACGCTCTGTCACAAGAGACAAGGGCCCTGCAGGACTTGACATCTTTCCGCAGGGCCTGCAAGACAGAGCTGTTCCACCAGGCCTTTGGTTAGGGCACAGCCTGACTCCCTCCTTTGGCAACCCTTACAATACTTTAGTTTATGGTTGCCTTCAATTCTGATTAATTCTTATGATGTTTTTATAATGTTGCACTATTTTAGTGTTGTTAGCCGCCCTGAGCCCGGCTTCGGCTGGGGAGGGCGGGATATAAATAAAATTTATTATTATTATTATTATTTTGGCAATTCACTCAAAAATGGTGCCAAATGGTTGCAAATGCTCTCCTGAAAGCTTTGGCACTCGAAACAGAAGGCTTTTTATCACAGGACAAGAAATAAGCCCTGGAAAACTTAACCAGCGGAAAATATTTTTTTGAAAAAATCCCTAAGCCCCAGGGTCACAATTTCAGCAAAAATCTGACTTTTTGCAATTCACTCAAAAATGGTGCCAGAAGCTTGCAAATGGTCCCCTGAAAGCTTTGGTAGTCGAAACAGAAGGCTTTTTATCACATGACAAGAAATCAGCCCTCGAAAACTTAACCGGTGGAAAAGATTTTTTTGAAAAAATCCCTAAGCCCCGGGGTCACAATTTCAGCAAAAATCTGACTTTTGGCAATTCACTCAAAAATAGTGCCAAACGGTTGCAAATGCTCTCCTGAAAGCTTTGGCAGTCGAAACAGAAGGCTTTTTATCACAGGACAAGAAATCAGCCCTCCAAAACTTAACCGGCGGAAAATTTTTTTTTGAAAATGTCCCTAAGCCCCGGGGTCACAACTTTTGCAAAAATTTGACTTTTGGCAATTCACTTAAAAATGGTGCCAGAAGCTTGCAAATGCTCCCCTGAAAGCTTTGGCAGTCGAAACAGAAGGCTTTTTATCACAGGACAAGAAATCAGCCCTGGAAAACTTAACCAGCGGAAAATATTTTTTTGAAAAAATCCCTAAGCCCCAGGGTCACAATTTCAGGAAAAATCTGACTTTTTGCAATTCACTCAAAAATGGTGCCAGAAGCTTGCAAATGGTCCCCTGAAAGCTTTGGTAGTCGAAACAGAAGGCTTTTTATCACAGGACAAGAAATCAGCCCTCAACAACTTAACCGGCTGAAATTTTTTTTTTCAAAAAATTCCTAAGCCCCGGGGACACAATTTCAGCAAAAATTTGACTTTTGGCAATTCACTCAAAAATGGTGCCAGAAGCTTGCAAATGATCCCCTGAAAGCTTTGGTAGTCGAATCAGAAGGCTTTTTATCACATGACAAGAAATCAGCCCTCGAAAACTTAACCGGTGGAAAAGATTTTTTTGAAAAAATCCCAAAGCCCCGGGGTCACAATTTCAGCAAAAAAATGACTTTTGGCAATTCACTCAAAAATGGTGCCAAACGGTTGCAAATGCTCCCCTGAAATCTTTCCCAGTCGAAACAGAAGGCTTTTTATCACAGGACAAGAAATCAGCCCTCCAAAACCTAACCAGTGGAAAGTATTTTTTTGAAAAAAATCCCTAAGCCCCGGGGTCACAATTTCAGGAAAAATCTGACTTTTGGCAATTCACTCAAAAATGGTGCCAAACGGTTGCAAATGCTCCCCTGAAAGCTTTGGCAGTAGAAACAGAAGGCTTTTTATCACAGGACAAGAAATCAGCCCTGGAAAACTTAACCGGCGGAAAAGATTTTTTTGAAAAAATACCTAAGCCCCGGGGTCACAATTTCAGGAAAAATCTGACTTTTGGCAATTCACTCAAAAATGGTGCCAAACAGTTGCAAATGCTCTCCTGAAAGCTTTGGCAGTCGAAACAGAAGGCTTTTTATCACAGGACAAGAAATAAGCCCTGGAAAACTTAACCAGCGGAAAAGATTTTTTTGAAAAAATCCCTAAGCCCCGGGGTCACAATTTCAGCAAAAATCTGACTTTTGGCAATTCACTCAAAAATGGTGCCAGAAGCTTGCAAATGGTCCCCTGAAAGCTTTGGTAGTCGAAACAGAAGGCTTTTTATCACAAGACAAGAAATCAGCCCTCGAAAACTTAACCGGTGGAAAAGATTTTTTTGAAAAAAATCCCTAAGCCCCGGGGTCACAATTTCAGCAAAAATCTGACTTTTGGCAATTCACTCAAAAATGGTGCCAAACGGTTGCAAATGCTCCCCTGAAAGCTTTGGCAGTCGAAACAGAAGGCTTTTTATCACAGGACAAGAAATCAGCCCTCAACAACTTAACCGGCTGAAAAAAAATGTTTTCAAAAAATTCCCAAGCCCCGGGGTCACAATTTCAGCAAAAATTTGACTTTTGGCAATTCACTCAAAAATGGTGCCAAACAGTTGCAAATGCTCTCCTGAAAGCTTTGGTAGTCGAAACAGAAGGCTTTTTATCACAGGACAAGAAATAAGCCCTGGAAAACTTAACCAGCGGAAAATATTTTTTTGAAAAAATCCCTAAGCCCCGGGGTCACAATTTCAGCAAAAATATGACTTTTTGCAATTCACTCAAAAATGGTGCCAGAAGCTTGCAAATGCTCCCCTGAAAGGTTTGGCGATGGAAACAGAAGGCTTTTTATCACAGGACAAGAAATCAGCCCTCCAAAACTTAACCGGCGGAAATTTTTTTTTTGAAAATGTCCCTAAGCCCCGGGGTCACAATTTCTGCAAAAATTTGACTTTTGGCAATTCACTTAAAAATGGTGCCAGAAGCTTGCAAATGCTCCCCTGAAAGCTTTGGCAGTCGAAACAGAAGGCTTTTTATCACAGGACAAGAAATCAGCCCTGGAAAACTTAACCAGCGGAAAATATTTTTTGAAAAAATCCCTAAGCCCCAGGGTCACAATTTCAGCAAAAATCTGACTTTTGGCAATTCATTCAAAAATGGTGCCAGAAGCTTGCAAATGCTCCCCTGAAAGCTTTGGCAGTCGAAACAGAAGGCTTTTTATCAAAGGACAAGGAATCAGCCCTGGAAAACATAATCGGCAGAAAATATTTTTTTGAAAAAATCCCTAAGCCCCGGGGTCACAATTTCAGAAAAAATCTGATTTTTGGCAATTCACTCAAAAATGGTGCCAGAAGCTTGCAAATGCTCGCCTGAAAGCTTTGGCAGTCGAAACAGACGGCTTTTTATCACAGGACAAGAAATCAGCCCTGGAAAACTTGACCGGCTGAAAAAAAATTTTTCAAAAAATTCCTAAGCCCCGGGGACACAATTTCAGCAAAAATTTGACTTTTGGCAATTCACTCAAAAATGGTGCCAAGCGGTTGCAAATGCTCTCCTGAAAGCTTTGGCAGTCGAAACAGAAGGCTTTTTTTCACAGGACAAGAAATCAGCCCTCGAAAACTTAACCGGTGGAAAAGATTTTTTTGAAAAAATTCCTAAGCCCCGGGGTCACAACTTCAGCAAAAATTAGACTTTTGGCAATTCACTCAAAAATGGAGCCAAACGGATGCAAATGCTCTCCTGAAAGCTTTGGCAGTCAAAACAGAAGGCTTTTTATCACAGGACAAGAAATCAGCCCTGGAAAAGTTAACCGGCGGAAAATATTTTTTTGAAAAAATCCCTAAGCCCCAGGGTCACAATTTCACCAAAAATCTGACTTTTGGCAATTCACTCAAAAATGGTGCCAAACGGTTGCAAATGCTCCCCTGAAAGCTTTGGCAGTTGAAACAGAAGGCTTTTTATCACAGGACAAGAAATCAGCCCTGGAAAACTTAACCGGCGGTAAAGATTTTTTTGAAAACATCCCTAAGCCCCGGGGTCACAATTTCAGCAAAAAATTGACTTTTGGCAATTCATTCAAAAATGGTGCCAGAAGCTTGCAAATGCTCCCCTGATAGCTTTGCCGATGGAAACAGAAGGCTTTTTATCACAGGACAAGAAATCAGCCCTCAACAACTTAACCGGCGGAAAATATTTTTTTGAAAACATCCCTAAGCCCCGGGGTCACAATTTCAGCAAAAATCTGACTTTTGGCACTTCATTCAAAAATGGTGCCAGAAGCTTGCAAATGCTCCCCTGATAGCTTTGCCGATGGAAACAGAAGGCTTTTTATCACAGGACAAGAAATCAGCCCTCAACAACTTAACTGGCGGAAAATATTTTTTTGAAAACATCCCTAAGCCCCGGGGTCACAATTTCAGCAAAAATCTGACTTTTGGCAATTCACTCAAAAATGGTGCCAGAAGCTTGCAAATGCTCCCCTGAAAGCTTTGGCAGTCGAAACAGAAGGCTTTTTATCAAAGGACAAGGAATCAGCCCTGGAAAACTTAATCGGCGGAAAATATTTTTTTGAAAAAATCCCTAAGCCCCGGGGTCACAATTTCAGCAAAAATCTGATTTTTGGCAATTCACTCAAAAATGGTGCCAGAAGCTTGCAAATGCTCGCCTGAAAGCTTTGGCAGTCGAAACAGACGGCTTTTTAACACAGGACAAGAAATCAGCCCTGGAAAACTTGACCGGCTGAAAAAAAAATTTTCAAAAAATTCCTAAGCCCCGGGGTCACAATTTCAGCAAAAATTTTACTTTTGCTGGACAAAAGAACATTTTTTCAAAAAATCCCTAAGCCCCGCGGTCACAATTTCAGCAAAAATCTGACTTTTGGCAATTCACTCAAAAATCGTGCCAGAAGCTTGCAAATGCTCCCCTGAAAGCTTTGGCAGTCGAAACAGAAGGCTTTTTATCAAAGGACAAGAAATCAGCCCTGGAAAACTTAATCGGCGGAAAATATTTTTTTGAAAAAATCCCTAAGCCCCGGGGTCACAATTTCAGCAAAAATCTGATTTTTGGCAATTCACTCAAAAATGGTGCCAGAAGCTTGCAAATGCTCCCCTGAAAGCTTTGGCAGTCGAAACAGAAGGCTTTTTATCAAAGGAAAAGAAATCAGCCCTGGAAAACTTAATCGGCGGAAAATATTTTTTTGAAAAAATCCCTAAGCCCCGGGGTCACAATTTCAGCAAAAATCTGATTTTTGGCAATTCACTCAAAAATGGTGCCAGAAGCTTGCAAATGCTCCCCTGAAAGCTTTGGCAGTCGAAACAGAAGGCCTTTTATCACAGGACAAGAAATCAGCCCTGGAAAACGTGACCAGCGGAAAAGATTTTTTTGAAAAAATCTCTAAGCCCCGGGGTCACAATTTCAGGAAAAATCTGACTTTTTGCAATTTACTCAGAAATGGTGCCAGAAGCTTGCAAATGCTCCCCTGAAAGCGTTGGTAGTCGAAACAGAAGGCTTTTTATCACAGGACAAGAAATCAGCCCTCGAAAACTTAACCGGCGGAAAAGATTTTTTTGAAAAAATCCCGAAGCCCCGGGGTCACAATTTCAGCAAAAAATTGACTTTTGGCAATTCACTCAAAAATTCTGCCAAACGGTTGCAAATGCTCCCCTGAAAGCAGTCGAAACAGAAGGCTTTTTATCACAGGACAAGAAATCAGCCCTGGAAAACTTAACCGGCGGTATAGAGTTTTTTGAAAAAATCCCTAAGCCCCGGGGTCAAAATTTCAGGAAAAATCTGACTTTTTGCAATTCACTCAGAAATGGTTCCAGAAGCTTGCAAATGCTCCCCTGAAAGCTTTGGTAGTCGAAACCGAAGGCTTTTTATCACAGGACAAGAAATCAGCCCTCGAAAACTTAACCGGCGGAAAATATTTTTTTGAAAAAATCCCTAAGCCCCGGGGTCACAATTTCAGGAAAAATGTGACTTTTGGCAATTCACTCAAAAATGGTGCCAAACGGTTGCAAATGCTCCCCTGAAAGCTTTGGCAGGCGAAACAGAAGGCTTTTTATCACAGGACAAGAAATCAGCCCTGGAAAACTTAACCGGCGGTATAGATTTTTTTGAAAAAATCCCTAAGCCCCGGGGTCACAATTTCAGCAAAAATCTGACTTTTGGCAATTCATTCAAAAATGGTGCCAGAAGCTTGCAAATGCTCCCCTGATAGCTCTGCCGATGGAAACAGAAGGCTTTTTATCACAGGACAAGAAATCAGCCCTCAACAACTTAACCGGCGGAAAATATTTTTTTGAAAACATCCCTAAGCCCTGGGGTCACAATTTCAGCAAAAATTTGACTTTTGGCAATTCACTCAAAAATGGTGCCAGAAGCTTGCAAATGCTCCCCTGAAAGCTTTGGCAGTCGAAACAGAAGGCTTTTTATCAAAGGACAAGGAATCAGCCCTGGAAAACTTAATCGGCGGAAAATATTTTTTTGAAAAAATCCCTAAGCCCCGGGGTCACAATTTCAGCAAAAATCTGATTTTTGGCAATTCACTCAAAAATGGTGCCAGAAGCTTGCAAATGCTCCCCTGAAAGCTTTGGCAGTCGAAACAGACGGCTTTTTAACACAGGACAAGAAATCAGCCCTGGAAAACTTGACCGCCTGAAAAAAAAAATTTCAAAAAATTCCTAAGCCCCGGGGACACAATTTCAGCAAAAATCTGACTTTGGGCAATTCACTCAAAAATGGTGCCAAGCGGTTGCAAATGCTCTCCTGAAAGCTTTGGCAGTCGAAACAGAAGGCTTTTTATCACAGGACAAGAAATCAGCCCTCGAAATTTAACCGGTGGAAAAAAAATTTTTCAAAAAATTCCTAAGCCCCGGGATCACAATTTCAGCAAAAATTTTACTTTTGCTGGACAAAAGAACATTTTTTCAAAAAATCCCTAAGGCCCGCGGTCACAATTTCAGCAAAAATCTGACGTTTTGAAATTCACTCAAAAATGGTGCCAGAAGCTTGCAAATGGTCCCCTGAAAGCTTTGGCGATGGAAACAGAAGGCTTTTTATCACAGGACAAGAAATCAGCCCTCGAAAATTTAACCGGCGGAAAAGATTTTTTCGAAAAATTCCTAAGCCCCGGGGACACAATTTCAGCAAAAATTTGACTTTTGGCAATTCACTCAAAAATGGTGCCAAGCGGTTGCAAATGCTCTCCTGAAAGCTTTGGCAGTCGAAACAGAAGGCTTTTTTTCACAGGACAAGAAATCAGCCCTCGAAAACTTAACCGGTGGAAAAGATTTTTTTGAAAAAATTCCTAAGCCCCGGGGTCACAACTTCAGCAAAAATTAGACTTTTGGCAATTCACTCAAAAATGGTGCCAAACGGATGCAAATGCTCTCCTGAAAGCTTTGGCAGTCAAAACAGAAGGCTTTTTATCACAGGACAAGAAATCAGCCCTGGAAAAGTTAACCGGCGGAAAATATTTTTTTGAAAAAATCCCTAAGCCCCGGGGTCACAATTTCAGCAAAAATCTGACTTTTGGCAATTCCCTCAAAAATGGTGCCAAACGGTTGCAAATGCTCCCCTGAAAGCTTTGGCAGTCGAAACAGAAGGCTTTTTATCACAGGACAAGAAATCAGCCCTGGAAAACTTAACCGGCGGTAAAGATTTTTTTGAAAACATCCCTAAGCCCCGGGGTCACAATTTCAGCAAAAAATTAACTTTTGGCAATTCATTCAAAAATGGTGCCAGAAGCTTGCAAATGCTCCCCTGATAGCTTTGCCGATGGAAACAGAAGGCTTTTTATCACAGGACAAGAAATCAGCCCTCAACAACTTAACCGGCGGAAAATATTTTTTTGAAAACATCCCTAAGCCCCGGGGTCACAATTTCAGCAAAAATCTGACTTTTGGCAATTCACTCAAAAATCGTGCCAGAAGCTTGCAAATGCTCCCCTGAAAGCTTTGGCAGTCGAAACAGAAGGCTTTTTATCAAAGGACAAGAAATCAGCCCTGGAAAACTTAATCGGCGGAAAATATTTTTTTGAAAAAATCCCTAAGCCCCGGGGTCACAATTTCAGCAAAAATCTGATTTTTGGCAATTCACTCAAAAATGGTGCCAGAAGCTTGCAAATGCTCCCCTGAAAGCTTTGGCAGTCGAAACAGAAGGCCTTTTATCACAGGACAAGAAATCAGCCCTGGAAAACGTAACCAGCGGAAAAGATTTTTTTGAAAAAATCTCTAAGCCCCGGGGTCACAATTTCAGGAAAAATCTGGCTTTTTGCAATTCACTCAGAAATGGTGCCAGAAGCTTGCAAATGCTCCCCTGAAAGCGTTGGTAGTCGAAACAGAAGGCTTTTTATCACAGGACAAGAAATCAGCCCTCGAAAACTTAACCGGCGGAAAAGATTTTTTTGAAAAAATCCCGAAGCCCCGGGGTCACAATTTCAGCAAAAAATTGACCTTTGGCAATTCACTCAAAAATTCTGCCAAACGGTTGCAAATGCTCCCCTGAAAGCAGTCGAAACAGAAGGCTTTTTATCACAGGACAAGAAATCAGCCCTGGAAAACTTAACCGGCGGTATAGAGTTTTTTGAAAAAATCCCTAAGCCCCGGGGTCAAAATTTCAGGAAAAATCTGACTTTTTGCAATTCACTCAGAAATGGTTCCAGAAGCTTGCAAATGCTCCCCTGAAAGCGTTGGTAGTCGAAACCGAAGGCTTTTTATCACAGGACAAGAAATCAGCCCTCGAAAACTTAACCGGCGGAAAAGATTTTTTTGAAAAAATCCCTAAGCCCCGGGGTCACAATTTCAGGAAAAATGTGACTTTTGGCAATTCACTCAAAAATGGTGCCAAACGGTTGCAAATGCTCCCCTGAAAGCTTTGGCAGGCGAAACAGAAGGCTTTTTATCACAGGACAAGAAATCAGCCCTGGAAAACTTAACCGGCGGTATAGATTTTTTTGAAAAAATCCCTAAGCCCCGGGGTCACAATTTCAGCAAAAATCTGACTTTTGGCAATTCATTCAAAAATGGTGCCAGAAGCTTGCAAATGCTCCCCTGATAGCTCTGCCGATGGAAACAGAAGGCTTTTTATCACAGGACAAGAAATCAGCCCTCAACAACTTAACCGGCGGAAAATATTTTTTTGAAAACATCCCTAAGCCCCGGGGTCACAATTTCAGCAAAAATTTGACTTTTGGCAATTCACTCAAAAATGGTGCCAGAAGCTTGCAAATGCTCCCCTGAAAGCTTTGGCAGTCGAAACAGAAGGCTTTTTATCAAAGGACAAGGAATCAGCCCTGGAAAACTTAATCTGCGGAAAATATTTTTTTGAAAAAATCCCTAAGCCCCGGGGTCACAATTTCAGCAAAAATCTGATTTTTGGCAATTCACTCAAAAATGGTGCCAGAAGCTTGCAAATGCTCCCCTGAAAGCTTTGGCAGTCGAAACAGACAGCTTTTTATCACAGGACAAGAAATCAGCCCTGGAAAACTTGACCGGCTGAAAAAAAATTTTCAAAAAATTCCTAAGCCCCGGGGACACAATTTCAGCAAAAATTTGACTTTTGGCAATTCACTCAAAAATGGTGCCAAGCGGTTGCAAATGCTCTCCTGAAAGCTTTGGCAGTCGAAACAGAAGGCTTTTTTTCACAGGACAAGAAATCAGCCCTCGAAAACTTAACCAGTGGAAATGATTTTTTTGAAAAAATTCCTAAGCCCCGGGGTCACAATTTCAGCAAAAATCTGACTTTTGGCAATTCACTCAAAAATGGTGCCAAACGGTTGCAAATGCCCCCCTGAAAGCTTTGGCAGTCGAAACAGAAGGCTTTTTATCACAGGACAAGAAATCAGCCCTGGAAAACTTAACCGGCGGTATAGATTTTTTTGAAAAAATCCCTAAGCCCCGGGGGTCACAATTTCAGCAAAAATCTGACTTTTGGCAATTCACTCAAAAATGGTGCCAAACGGTTGCAAATGCTCCTCCTGAAAGCTTTGGCAGTCGAAAAAGAAGGCTTTTTATCACAGGACAAGAAATCAGCCCTTCAAAACCTAACCAGTGGAAAGTATTTTTTTGAAAAAATCCCTAAGCCCCAGGGTCACAATTTCACCAAAAATCTGACTTTTGGCAATTCACTCAAAAATGGTGCCAAACGCTTGCAAATGCTCTCCAGAAAGCTTTGGCAGTCGAAACAGAAGGCTTTTTATCACAGGACAAGAAATAAGCCCTGGAAAACTTAACCAGCGGAAAATATTTTTTTGAAAAAATCCCAAAGCCCCGGGGTCACAATTTCACCAAAAATCTGACTTTTGGCAATTCACTCAAAAATGGTGCCAGAAGCTTGCAAATGGTCCCCTGAAAGCTTTGGTAGTCGAAACAGAAGGCTTTTTATCACAAGACAAGAAATCAGCCCTCGAAAACTTAACCGGTGGAAAAGATTTTTTTGAAAAAAATCCCTAAGCCCCGGGGTCACAATTTCAGCAAAAATCTGCCTTTTGGCAATTCACTCAAAAATGGTGCCAAACGGTTGCAAATGCTCTCCTGAAAGTTTTGGCAGTCGAAACAGAAGGCTTTTTATCACAGGACAAGAAATAAGCCCTGGAAAACTTAACCATCGGAAAATATTTTTTTGAAAAAATCCCTAAGCCCCGGGGTCAAAATTTCAGGAAAAATCTGACTTTTGGCAATTCACTCAGAAATGGTTCCAGAAGCTTGCAAATGCTCCCCTGAAAGCGTTGGTAGTCGAAACCGAAGGCTTTTTATCACAGGACAAGAAATCAGCCCTCGAAAACTTAACCGGCGGAAAAGATTTTTTTGAAAAAATCCCTAAGCCCCGGGGTCACAATTTCAGGAAAAATGTGACTTTTGGCAATTCACTCAAAAATGGTGCCAAACGGTTGCAAATGCTCCCCTGAAAGCTTTGGCAGGCGAAACAGAAGGCTTTTTATCACAGGACAAGAAATCAGCCCTGGAAAACTTAACCGGCGGTATAGATTTTTTTGAAAAAATCCCTAAGCCCCGGGGTCACAATTTCAGCAAAAATCTGACTTTTGGCAATTCATTCAAAAATGGTGCCAGAAGCTTGCAAATGCTCCCCTGATAGCTCTGCCGATGGAAACAGAAGGCTTTTTATCACAGGACAAGAAATCAGCCCTCAACAACTTAACCGGCGGAAAATATTTTTTTGAAAACATCCCTAAGCCCCGGGGTCACAATTTCAGCAAAAATTTGACTTTTGGCAATTCACTCAAAAATGGTGCCAGAAGCTTGCAAATGCTCCCCTGAAAGCTTTGGCAGTCGAAACAGAAGGCTTTTTATCAAAGGACAAGGAATCAGCCCTGGAAAACTTAATCGGCGGAAAATATTTTTTTGAAAAAATCCCTAAGCCCCGGGGTCACAATTTCAGCAAAAATCTGATTTTTGGCAATTCACTCAAAAATGGTGCCAGAAGCTTGCAAATGCTCCCCTGAAAGCTTTGGCAGTCGAAACAGACAGCTTTTTATCACAGGACAAGAAATCAGCCCTGGAAAACTTGACCGGCTGAAAAAAAATTTTCAAAAAATTCCTAAGCCCCGGGGACACAATTTCAGCAAAAATTTGACTTTTGGCAATTCACTCAAAAATGGTGCCAAGCGGTTGCAAATGCTCTCCTGAAAGCTTTGGCAGTCGAAACAGAAGGCTTTTTTTCACAGGACAAGAAATCAGCCCTCGAAAACTTAACCAGTGGAAATGATTTTTTTGAAAAAATTCCTAAGCCCCGGGGTCACAATTTCAGCAAAAATCTGACTTTTGGCAATTCACTCAAAAATGGTGCCAAACGGTTGCAAATGCCCCCCTGAAAGCTTTGGCAGTCGAAACAGAAGGCTTTTTATCACAGGACAAGAAATCAGCCCTGGAAAACTTAACCGGCGGTATAGATTTTTTTGAAAAAATCCCTAAGCCCCGGGGTCACAATTTCAGCAAAAATCTGACTTTTGGCAATTCACTCAAAAATGGTGCCAAACGGTTGCAAATGCTCCTCCTGAAAGCTTTGGCAGTCGAAAAAGAAGGCTTTTTATCACAGGACAAGAAATCAGCCCTTCAAAACCTAACCAGTGGAAAGTATTTTTTTGAAAAAATCCCTAAGCCCCAGGGTCACAATTTCACCAAAAATCTGACTTTTGGCAATTCACTCAAAAATGGTGCCAAACGCTTGCAAATGCTCTCCAGAAAGCTTTGGCAGTCGAAACAGAAGGCTTTTTATCACAGGACAAGAAATAAGCCCTGGAAAACTTAACCAGCGGAAAATATTTTTTTGAAAAAATCCCAAAGCCCCGGGGTCACAATTTCACCAAAAATCTGACTTTTGGCAATTCACTCAAAAATGGTGCCAGAAGCTTGCAAATGGTCCCCTGAAAGCTTTGGTAGTCGAAACAGAAGGCTTTTTATCACAAGACAAGAAATCAGCCCTCGAAAACTTAACCGGTGGAAAAGATTTTTTTGAAAAAAATCCCTAAGCCCCGGGGTCACAATTTCAGCAAAAATCTGCCTTTTGGCAATTCACTCAAAAATGGTGCCAAACGGTTGCAAATGCTCTCCTGAAAGTTTTGGCAGTCGAAACAGAAGGCTTTTTATCACAGGACAAGAAATAAGCCCTGGAAAACTTAACCATCGGAAAATATTTTTTTGAAAAAATCCCTAAGCCCCGCGGTCACAATTTCAGCAAAAATCTGACTTTTTGCAATTCACTCAAAAATGGTGCCAGAAGCTTGCACTTGGTCCCCTTAAAGCTTTGGTAGTCGAAACAGAAGGCTTTTTATCACAGGACAAGAAATCAGCCCTCGAAAACTTAACCGGTGGAAAAGATTTTTTTGAAAAAATCCCTAAGCCCCGGGGTCACAATTTCAGGAAAAATCTGACTTTTGGCAATTCACTCAAAAATGGTGCCAAACGGTTGCAAATGCTCCCCTGAAATCTTTCCCAGTCGAAACAGAAGGCTTTTTATCACAGGACAAGAAATCAGCCCTCCAAAACCTAACCAGTGGAAAGTATTTTTTTGAAAAAAATCCCTAAGCCCCGGGGTCACAATTTCAGCAAAAATCTGACTTTTGGCAATTCACTCAAAAATGGTGCCAAACGGTTGCAAATGCTCCTCCTGAAAGCTTTGGCAGTCGAAACAGAAGGCTTTTTATCACAGGACAAGAAATCAGCCCTCCAAAACCTAACCAGTGGAAAGTATTTTTTTGAAAAAATCCCTAAGCCCCGGGGTCACAATTTCACCAAAAATCTGACTTTTGGCAATTCACTCAAAAATGGTGCCAAACGGTTGCAAATGCTCTCTTGAAAGCTTTGGCAGTCGAAACAGACGGCTTTTCATCACAGGACAAGAAATCAGCCCTCAACAACTTAACCGGCTGAAAAAAAACTTTTTCAAAAAATTCCTAAGCCCCGGGGACACAATTTCAGCAAAAATTTGACTTTTGGCAATTCACTCAAAAATGGTGCCAAGCGGTTGCAAATGCTCTCCTGAAAGTTTTGGCAGTCGAAACAGAAGGCTTTTTATCACAGGACAAGAAATAAGCCCTGGAAAACTTAACCATCGGAAAATATTTTTTTGAAAAAATCCCTAAGCCCCGCGGTCACAATTTCAGCAAAAATCTGACTTTTTGCAATTCACTCAAAAATGGTGCCAGAAGCTTGCACTTGGTCCCCTGAAAGTTTTGGCAGTCGAAACAGAAGGCTTTTTATCACAGGACAAGAAATAAGCCCTGGAAAACTTAACCATCGGAAAATATTTTTTTGAAAAAATCCCTAAGGTCACAATTTCAGCAAAAATCTGACTTTTTGCAATTCACTCAAAAATGGTGCCAAACGGATGCAAATGCTCTCCTGAAAGCTTTGGCAGTCGAAACAGAAGGCTTTTTATCACAGGACAAGAAATCAGCCCTCGAAAACTTAACCGGCGGAAAAGATTTTTTTGAAAAAATCCCAAAGCCCCGGGGTCACAATTTCAGCAAAAAAATGACTTTTGGCAATTCACTCAAAAATGGTGCCAAACGGTTGCAAATGCTCCCCTGAAAGCAGTCGAAACAGAAGGCTTTTTATCACAGGACAAGAAATCAGCCCTGGAAAACTTAACTGGCGGTATAGATTTTTTTGAAAAAATCCCTAAGCCCCGGGGTCACAATTTCAGGAAAAATCTGACTTTTTGCAATTCACTCAGAAATGCTGCCAGAAGCTTGCAAATGCTCCCCTGAAAGCGTTGGTAGTCGAAACAGAAGGCTTTTTATCACAGGACAAGAAATCAGCCCTCGAAAACTTAACCGGCGGAAAAGATTTTTTTGAAAAAATCCCTAAGCCCCGGGGTCACAATTTCAGCAAAAAATTGACTTTTGGCAATTCACTCAAAAATGGTGCCAGAAGCTTGCAAATGCTCCATTGAAAGCAGTCGAAACAGAAGGCTTTTTATCACAGGACAAGAAATCAGCCCTCCAAAACTTAACCGGCTGAAATTTTTTTTTTTCAAAAAATTCCTACGCCCCGGGGTCACAATTTCAGCAAAAATTTGACTTTTGGCAATTCACTCAAAAATGGTGCCAGAAGCTTGCAAATGCTCTCCTGAAAGCTTTGGCAGTCGAAACAGAAGGCTTTTTATCACAGGACAAGAAATCAGCCCTCAACAACTTAACCGGCTGAAAAAAATAATTTCAAAAAATTCGGAAGCCCCGGGGTCACAATTTCAGCAAAAATCTGACTTTTGGCAATTCCCTCAAAAATGGTGCCAAACGGTTGCAAATGCTCCCCTGAAAGCTTTGGCAGTCGAAACAGAAGGCTTTTTATCACAGGACAAGAAATCAGCCCTGGAAAACTTAACGGGCTGAAATTTTTTTTTGCAAAAAATTCCTAAGCCCCGGGGTCACAATTTCAGCAAAAATTTGACTTTTGGCAATTCACTCAAAAATGGTGCCAGAAGCTTGCAAATGGTCCCCTGAAAGCTTTGGTACTCGAAACAGAAGGCTTTTTATCATATGACAAGAAATCAGCCCTCGAAAACTTAAACGGTGGAAAAGATTTTTTTGAAAAAAATCCCTAAGACCCGGGGTCACAATTTCAGGAAAAATCTGACTTTTGGCAATTCACTCAAAAATGGTGCCAAACGGTTGCAAATGCTCCTCCTGAAAGCTTTGGCAGTCGAAACAGAAGGATTTTATCACAGGACAAGAAATCAGCCCTCCAAAACCTAACCAGTGGAAAGTATTTTTTTGAAAAAATCCCTAAGCCCCAGGGTCACAATTTCACCAAAAATCTGACTTTTGGCAATTCACTCAAAAATGGTGCCAAACGGTTGCAAATGCTCTCCAGAAAGCTTTGGCAGTCGAAACAGAAGGCTTTTTATCACAGGACAAGAAATCAGCCCTGGAAAACTTAACCGGCGGTATAGATTTTTTTGAAAAAATCCCTAAGCCCCGGGGTCACAATTTCAGGAAAAATCTGACTTTTGGCAATTCACTCAGAAATGGTGCCAGAAGCTTGCAAATGCTCCCCTGAAAGCTTTGGCGATGGAAACAGAAGGCTTTTTATCACAGGACAAGAAATCAGCCCTCAACAGCTTAACCGGCGGAAAATATTTTTTTGAAAAAATCTCTAAGCCCCCGGGTCACAATTTCAGGAAAAATCTGACTTTTGGCAATTCACTCAAAAATGGTGCCAAACGGTTGCAAATGCTCCCCTGAAAGCAGTCGAAACAGAAGGCTTTTTATCACAGGAGAAGAAATCAGCCCTGGAAAAGTTAACCGGCGGAAAATATTTTTTTGAAAAAATCCCTAAGCCCCGGGTTCACAATTTCAGGAAAAATCTGACTTTTGGCAATTCACTCAAAAATGGTGCCAGAAGCTTGCAAATGCTCTCCTGAAAGCTTTGGCAGTCGAAGCAGACGGCTTTTTATCACAGGACAAGAAATCAGCCCTCAACAACTTAACCGGCTGAAAAAATTTTTTTCAAAAAATTCCGAAGCCCCGGGGTCACAATTTCAGCAAAAAATTGACTTTTGGCAATTCACTCAAAAATGGTGCAAAACGGTTGCAAATGCTCTCCTGAAAGCGTTGGTAGTCGAAACAGAAGGCTTTTTATCACAGGACAAGAAATCAGCCCTCGAAAACTTAACCGGCGGAAAATATTTTTTTGAAAACATCCCTAAGCCCCGGGGTCACAATTTCAGCAAAAATCTGACTTTTGGCAATTCACTCAAAAATGGTGCCAGAAGCTTGCAAATGCTCCCCTCAAAGCTTTGGCAGTCGAAACAGAAGGCTTTTTATCACAGGACAAGAAATCAGCCCTGGAAAGCTTAACCAGCAGGAAAGGATTTTTTTGAAAAAATCCCTAAGCCCCGGGGTCACAATTTCAGGAAAAATCTGACTTTTGGCAATTCACTCAAAAATGGTGACAAACGGTTGCAAATGCTCTCCTGAAAGCTTTGGCAGTAGAAACAGAAGGCTTTTTAGCACAGGAGAAGAAATCAGCCCTGGAAAACTTAACGGGCCGAAAAGATTCTTTCGAAAAAATCCCTAAGCCACAGGGTCACAATTTCAGCAAAAATCTGACTTTTGACCCAAAGGGGTGGTCTCAACAGAAATAGATAGATTAAGGAAGACTAAGACAGAAGGAGGGAAACTACCTAAGACATTTTTTGAAATGGTGAAGAACTATAATTTGGTAGATATATGGAGATTGAGACACCCCCTGGAGAAACAATTTACTTTTTATTCAGGATCGAATCAATCACTGTCAAGATTAGATCAAATTTGGATATCAAACGAACTAACAGTAAGAACTACAAAAATTGAAATACAGGCCAAAATTATCTCAGACCATAACCCTATCATAATGGAGATGAAGGGGGTTGAAAGACGAACTTTCAGATGGAGACTTAATGATAACCTATGGGATGATCAAAAATTTGTGGAAAAGAGTCGGACGAAACTATTGGAGTACTTCTCAGATAACTTAGACAAAGGGGTTAAAATAAACGTGGTATGGGACGCGAGCAAGGCAGTTATGAGGGGCCTGTTCATTCAACAAAATGTATGGAAAAGAAATAATAAAGAAAAAAGAACTAAGGAGATTTTGAGACAGATTATGGATTGTGAACAAAAACTAATTAAAAAACCAAATAATGAAAGGATACTGCAGGAAATAAAATCTCTCCAAACCCAATTTGCAATGTTGATAAATAAGGAGGTTGAGTGGAACATCAAAAGATTAAGACAGAGAAATTTCGAATTTGCTAATAAGCCAGGAAAATGGCTTGCATGGCAAGTCAAAAAAAGAAAGGAACAAAACACAATAAATAAAATACAAATAAACGGAGAAGAGATAACTGAACCAAAAGGGATTAGAAAAGGATTTGTGGAGTTTTACGAGCAACTATACAGAAATAAGGATAGAAACAACAATAGGAAAATAGAGAGATATTTAAAAGAGAAAATGGTAAGGAAGATTTCGACAGAGCAAAGAGAAATGTTAAATGCCCCCATTTCCAGAGACGAAGTAGAGGAAGTGATAAAGGAACTGAAAAGAGGTAAAGCACCGGGCCCAGATGGGTTTACTGCGAGCTACTATAAAGAAATGAAAGATATATTGACGGTTCCGCTAGCTGAGGTGATGAATAAGACCCTAAAGGAAAAAGAGATCCCAAGTACCTGGAAGGAGGCATTTATTACAATAATCCCAAAACAAGATACTGACCTAACCCAAGTAAAAAACTATAGACCCATTTCCTTATTAAATACAGATTATAAGATCTTTGCGGGAATTCTAGCAAAAAGGTTCAAAAAGATACTAGTGAAGATAATGCATGAAGACCAAGCGGGGTTTCTACCGGGAAGGCAAATAAAAAACAACACAAGAGGCATAATCAATATAATAGAATTTCTATCGGACAGAATTGATAAGCCAGCTAGTCTGATTTTTATTGACGCGGAGAAAGCCTTCGATAATGTCACCTGGGATTTCATGCTGAAGAATTTAGAAATTATGGAAGTGGGTCAAGAATTTTGGAATGGGATAAAAGCAATATATACCGAACAGAAAGCAAAGCTGATAATAAATAATGCTATAACAGAAGACATAAAAATATCTAAAGGGACAAGACAGGGTTGCCCGCTTTCTCCGCTGCTCTTTATAGTAGTGCTGGAGGTTCTGCTAAACGCAATAAGGCAAAACAAACAAATTAAGGGAATATCATTAGGTTTAAACGAATACAAAGTTAAAGCATACGCTGATGACGTGGTATTAACGGTAGAAGACCCTATAAATAGCATAAAGGGAATTCTGGAGGAGATGGAGGAATTCGGGAAATTAGCTGGATTCAAACTAAATAAGAATAAGACAAAGATGATCGTTAAAAACTTAGACCAAGATAAGATAGAATCATTACAGGAACAAACGGGAATTGAAGCAGTTAAAAAAGTTAAATATTTAGGACTCTGGCTTACTGAAAAAAATATTGACCTATACCAAAATAATTACATCCCGGTGTGGAATGAAATTAAGAAAAATCTGGAGATTTGGGCAAGAATGAAATTATCACTCTGGGGAAGAGTGTCCATGGTCAAGATGATGGTACTCCCCAAAATGCTTTTTCTATTCCAAACGATTCCGATAATAAAGGGCATAAAAAACTTTAAAGAATGGCAAAGGGTGATTTCTAAATTTGTCTGGGAAGGAAAGAAGCCCAGAATTAAGTTTAAGACATTAACAGATATTATTGAAAGAGGGGGCTTCGCCCTACCAGACATGAGACTGTACTACGAAGCGGCATGCCTATGCTGGATTAAAGAATGGATAAAGTTGGAGGATACAGAGCTATTGGATTTAGAAGGGTATAAGAACAAATTCGGATGGCATGCCTACTTGTGGAAAGATAAGATAAAAGTACATAAGGGATTTTGCAGCCATATCTTTAAGGGACCTCTGATAGAAGTTTGGAACAGATATAAGAACATACTAGAACCAAAAACCCCACACTGGTTATCACCAGTGGAGTTAATAAGTGTAAAGAAAGTCAATATGGGGAAAAAATGGGGTAGGTACGAAGAATTGGTATTGAAGGAAGGAGGGAAGTGGAAAATTAAACCATACGACCAGGTAAAAAGATATACATACGATTGAATCATAGAATCATAGAATCATAGAATCATAGAATCATAGAGTTGGAAGAGACCACAAGGGCCATCGAGTCCAACCCCCTGCCAAGCAGGAAACACCATCAGAGCACTCCTGACATATGGTTGTCAAGCCTCTGCTTAAAGACCTCCAAAGTAGGAGACTCCACCACACTCCTTGGCAGCAAATTCCACTGTCGAACAGCTCTTACTGTCAGGAAGTTCTTCCTAATGTTTAGGTGGAATCTTCTTTCTTGTAGTTTGGATCCATTGCTCCGTGTCCGCTTCTCTGGAGCAGTAGAAAACAACCTTTCTCCCTCCTCTATGTGACATCCTTTTATATATTTGAACATGGCTATCATATCACCCCTTAACCTCCTCTTCTCCAGGCTAAACATGCCCAGCTCCCTTAGCCGTTCCTCATAAGGCATCGTTTCCAGGCCTTTGACCATTTTGGTTGCCCTCTTCTGGACACGTTCCAGTTTGTCAGTGTCCTTCTTGAATTGTGGTGCCCAGAACTGGACACAGTACTCCAGGTGTGGTCTGACCAGAGCAGAATACAGTGGCACTATTACTTCCCTTGATCTAGATGCTATACTCCTATTGATGCAGCCCAGAATTGCATTGGCTTTTTTAGCTGCCGCGTCACACTGTTGGCTCATGTCAAGTTTGTGGTCAACCAAGACTCCTAGATCCTTTTCACATGTACTGCTCTCAAGCCAGGTGTCACCCATCTTGTATTTGTGCCTCTCATTTTTTTTGCCCAAGTGCAATACTTTACATTTCTCCCTGTTAAAATTCATCTTGTTTGTTTTTGCCCAGTTCTCTAATCTGTCAAGGTCGTTTTGAAGTGTGATCCTGTCCTCTGGGGTGTTAGCCACCCCTCCCAGTTTGGTGTCATCTGCAAATTTGATCAGGATGCCCTTGAGTCCATCATCCAAGTCGTTGATAAAGATGTTGAATAAGACCGGGCCCAAGACAGAACCCTGTGGCACCCCACTAGTCACTCTTCTCCAGGATGAAGAGGAACCATTGATGAGCACCCTTTGGGTTCGGTCAGTCAGCCAGTTACAAATCCACTGAGTGATTGGCTGAGTTACTATCAAATAAATGAAATATTTAAAAAAGAAGTGAAGGAGAGGGGCTATGATGAAAAGACATCGAAATTTCAGAAAGAAATTTCAGAAAGAGATAATAAATTGTGATCGGAAAAATCTGTCAAGTATGTATAAAATATTGTTAGAATGGAATATGAAAGATGAGAAAGTTAAAAAAGTGATGACTCAGTGGACAAAGGACCTCGGATATGATATTCAATTGGAAAAGTGGGAGAAATTGTGGAGAGTGAATATAAAATTTACAGCATGTGTACTGCTAAGGGAGAATATGTTAAAAATGTTATATAGGTGGTATATAACACCCGTTAAACTAGCCAAGATGTATAAAACAGATAACAAATGTTGGAAATGTAGACAAAAAGAAGGGACGTTCTATCACCAATGGTGGGAATGTGGGAAGATTAAAAGCTTTTGGGACGAAGTCTATAATGAAATCAAAAAGATTTTAAGCTATACATTTGTAAAGAAACCCGAAGCTTTTCTACTAGGTATGGTTGGAAAAGATATCAAAAGAAAGGATTGTAAAATCTTCCAATATGCGGTAACAGCAGCTAGAATGGTGATAGCGCAGAAGTGGAAGCAGGAAGAAAGCCCAACGTTAACAGAGTGGAGATTAAAATTGACGGAATATGCGGAGTTAGATAAATTAACAGGGAAAATTAGATATATGAAGGATCAAAAATTTATAGATGACTGGGGAAAATTTGCGGACTATCTGGAGAACAAATGTTTAGTAAACACAACACTAGCAGGATTTAAAGAGGCACTGTAAAACACTAAGAAGTATTGCTTATGGAAAACAATGTTTGAAAGATGGTACTAATGGCAGTACGAAAGACTGGAATGCGTTATTAAGAGATAAATACGAATGAATGTCAAGGACGTTGAAGGAAGTCCAAAAGAATGAGATGTATGAAACAAGGATTTAATGTATATACATGGAAAGATTAATAAAAAATTTTTAAAATGCAAAAAAAAAAAAAAAAAATCTGACTTTTGGCAATTCACTCAAAAATGGTGCCAAAAGCTTGCAAATGCTCTCTTGAAAGCTTTGGCAGTTGAAACAGACGGCTTTTTATCAGAGGACAAGAAATCAGCCCTCAACAACTTAACCGGCTGAAAATTTATTTTTCAAAAAATCCCTAAGCCCCGGGGTCACAATTTCAGCAAAAATCTGACTTTTTACAATTCACTCAAAAATGGTGCCAGAAGCTTGCAAATGCTTTCCTGAAAGCTTTGGCAGTCGAAACAGAAGGCTTTTTATCACAGGACAAGAAATCAGCTCTCAACAACTTAACCGACGGAAAAGATTTTTTTGAAAAAATCCCTAAGACCCGGGGTCACAATTTCAGCAAAAAATCTGACTTTTGGCACTTCACTCAAAAATGGTGCCAGAAGCTTGCAAATGCTCTCTTGAAAGCTTTGGCAGTCGAAACAGAAGGCTTTTTATCACAGGACAAGAAATCAGCGCTCGAAAACTTAACCGGCGGGATACATTTTTTTGAAAAAATCCCTAAGCCCCGGGGTCACAATTTCAGCAAAAATCTGACTTTTGGCAATTCACTCAAAAATGGTGCCAGAAGCTTGCAAATGCTCCCCTGAAAGCTTTGGCAGTCGAAACAGAAGGCTTTTTATCACAGGACAAGAAATCAGCCCTGGAAAACTTAACTGGCGGAAAAGTTTTTTTTTCAAAATATTCCTAAGCCCCGGGGGTCACGATTTCAGCAAAAATCTGACTTTTGGCAATTCACTCAAAAATGGTGCCATACGGTTGCAAATGCTCCCCTAAAAGCTTTGGCAGTCGAAACAGAAGGCTTTTTATCACAGGACAAGAAATCAGCCCTCGAAAGCTTAACCGGCGGAAAAAGATTTTGTTGAAAAAACCCCTAATTCCCGGGCGCACAATTTCAGAAAAAAATCTGACTTTTGGCAATTCACTCAAAAATGGTGCCAAACGCTTGCAAATGCTCCCCTGAAAGGTCTGGCGGTGGAAACAGAATGCTTTTAATCACAGGACAAGAAATCACCCCTCGTCAACTTAACCGGTGGAGAGAGGTTTTTTTGGAAAAATCCCTAATCCCCGGGGGCACAATTTAAAAAAAAAATCTGACTTTTGGCAATTCACTCAAAAATGGTGCAAGGCAGTTGCAAATGCTCCCCTGAATGTTCTGGCAGTGGAAACAGAAGTCTTGTTATCACAGGAAAAGAAGTCAGCCCTCGACAACTTAACCGGCGGAAAAAGATTTTTTTGAAAAAATTCCTAAGCCCCGGTGTCACAATTTCAGGAAAAATCTGACTTTTGGCAATACACTCAAAATTGGTGTCAACCAGTTGCAAATGCTCCCCTGTACGCTTTGGCGATGGAAACAGAAGGCTTTTTATTACAGGACAAGAAATCAGCCCTTGACAACTTAACCGGTGGAGAAAGATTTTTTTGGAAAAATCCCTAATCCCCGGGGTCACAATTTCAGCAAAAATCTGACTTTTGGCACTTCACTCAAAAATGGTGCCAGAAGCTTGCAAATGCTCCCCTGAAAGCTTTGGCAGTCGAAACAGAAGGCTTTTTATCACAGGACAAGAAATCAGCCCTGGAAAACTTAACCGGCGGAAAAGATTTTTTTGAAAAAATCCCTAAGTCCCGGGGTCACAATTTCAGCAAAATTCTGACTTTTGGCACTTCACTCAAAAATGGTGCCAGAAGCTTGCAAATGCTCCCCTGAAAGCTTTGGCAGTCGAAACAGAAGGCTTTTCATCACAGGACAAGAAATCAGCCCTCGAAAACCTAACCGGCGGAAAAGATTTTTTTGAAAAAATCCCTAAGCCCCGGGGTCACAATTTCAGCAAAAATCTGACTTTTGGCAATTCACTCAAAGATGTTGTCAAACGCTTGCAAATGCTCCCCTGAATGCTCTGGCGGTGGAAACAGAATGCTTTTTATCACAGGAAAAAAAATCAGCCCTCAACAACTAAACCGGCAGAAAAAGATTTTTTTGAAAAAACCCCTAAGCCCCGGTGGCAATTCACTCAAAGATGTTGTCAAACGCTTGCAAATGCTCCCCTGAATGCTCTGGCGGTGGAAACAGAATGCTTTTTATCACAGGAAAAGAAATCAGCCCTCAACAACTTAACTGGCAGAAAAAGATTTTTTTGAAAAACCCCTAAGTCCCGGGGGCACAATTTCAGAAAAGATCTGATTTTCGCAGTTCACTCAAAAATGGTGCCAGAAGCTTTCAAATGCTCCCCTGAAAGCTTTGGCAGTCGAAACAGAAGGCTTTTTATCACAGGACAAGAAATCAGCCCTCGACAACTTAACCGGCGGAAAAAGATTTTTTTGAAAAAATCCCTAAGCCCCGGGGTCACAATTTCAGCAAAAATCTGACTTTTGGCAATACACTCAAAAATGATGCCAACCGGTTGCAAATGCTCCCCTGTAAGCTTTGGCGATGGAAACAGAAGGCTTTTTATCACAGGACAAGAAATCAGCCCTTGACAGCTTAACCGGCGGAAAAATATTTTTTTGAAAAAATCCCTAAGCCCCGGGGGTACAATTTCAGAAAAAAACTGACTTTTGGCAATTCACTCAAAAATGGTGCCAAACGGTTGCAAATGCTCCCCTGAAAGGTTTGGCGGTGGAAACAGAATACTCTTTATCACAAGACAAGAAATCAGCCCTCGACAACTTAACCGGCGGAAAAAGATTTTTTTTTTGAAAAAATCCCTAAGCCCCAGGGTCACAATTTCAGCAAAAATCTGACTTTTGGCAATTCACTCAAATATTGTGCGAAACGGTTGCAAATGCTCCCCTGAAAGGTTTGGTGGTCGAAACAGGACCAGGTTTCCAGGTCATGTGGCCAGCAGGACTAAACTGCTTCTGGCACAATGGGACACCGCGACGGAAAGCAAAATGCACAGAAATACCGTTTACCTTCCTGCTGCAGTGGTACCTATTTATCTACTTGCACTGGCATGCTTTCAAACTGCTAGGTCAGCAGGAGCTGGGACAGAGCAATGGGAGCTCACCCCGTCATAGGGATTCAAACCACCAACCTTCTGATTGGCAAATCGAAGAGGCTCAGTGGTTTAGACCACACTGCAACCCATGTCCCGAATAAACAAGCACAGAATCACTGATAGGTCCACCCGCCATTGTGAGGCTCAAAGCAATGAAGATGATGCCTCCCCAGCTGTTGCCATTGGCTGTGGGCTTCTTGTGATGTCACAAAAGCCCTTGGCAACTGAGTGGATATAAAGGCAGGCCAAGGGGAAATCCCTTTTCTATTTCCAGCAGGACAAACCTGGCAATAGATGTGACATTCAGCACTGCCCAGGTTTCTTCCACTTGGAGGAGGCAAAGTGGTGAATGGAAAGAGGCAATTCTCTGGCAGTGGGATGCTAGGGAGCGATAATAAGGAAGTTTGCTTGCTTGAAGCCTGCTGTTACCCGTGGTTGGAAGCTGGTGGATGTCTGATGATGGACCTAAGATAAGCTGGCAGATGTTGGTGGATGGAAGCCAGTGGCTTTTGGATTTGGAAGTCAGTGGAGGCTACAAGGCTAAAGCAGACTGATGTTTGTGGATGTTGGCTGATGGAAGTTCACCTTTGGAAGACAGTCATCAGAAGCCAGTGAATATTTGTGGACTGAAGCCAGGGCACAAACGTGAATTGATGTCATGTTTTTGGATGTCGGCTGGTATATGTTTGTGTGAGTAAATAGGAGGTTTCAAATGTGGTTGAGGCAGAATAGTGTTTGCATGTGCACGAATGTGACATGTGAAATGTAGATATTCATGAATAGATGGAACCCATGGGAGGGGGGATATTGGTTTCATGGAATCAGAATCAGGGAATCGAGTTTCGGAGGGACCATGAGGGTCATCTAACCCAACCCTTTAGAATGCAGGAATCTTTGTCCATTGTGGGGCTCAAACCCACAACCCTGAGATTAAGAGTCTAGTGTTTTTTGTGTTTTCGTGTTGTATTTTTATGTTGTGTACTGTCCTGTGATCTTTGGATGGAGGGCAGTATTCAAATTTTAATAATCATAATCATAAATATTGGTAGGCTGAAGTTAGCAGGTGAAGTTACCAGGCAGAAGCCAATGAAGGGTCCTGAGTGATGCTGTCAGATGGTAGCCTTAACGCCTGGCCATCTATGAGGTAGGGTGAAGCAGCCACCTTGGCCTTTACAATCATAGAATCATAGAGTTGGAAGGGACCCTGAGGGTCATCTAGTCCAACCCCCTGCCAAGCAGGAATCTCAGCTAAAGCATCCATGATAGATGGCCATCCAACCTCTGCTTAAAAAACTCCAAGGAAGGAGAGTCAAGAACCTAATATGTTCAAGAACCTAATATAATTGTCCATATGCTAATACATTCCTCCAAGAAAGGAGAGTTCACAACTTCCTGAGATTGCTGTCTATGTCCTTTGACATCCCAAAGTATTTATTAGTTTGTACATTTAATAATAGTTAGCATTTATGCAGAGCTCTTGGGGCTTCAGAACACTTCTCTTACAGTGGGTGCTATAATCCTAACAAGGACAGTATTGAAAACACCCTTATCTCAGATAGGAAGCTACAATTTACCCAGGAGCACCCTGGGCCAAGGTGCCATTTGAACCAAGGTGAGATTTGAACCAAGGACTTGGGTGATTTGTGGCTCAGTCTCCACACCACACCATGCCTTGACATTTTTAATATCCTTCTTGAAACTGAAAATCACAATCAATACCTCAACAGCTGCTCAAAGGCTTTTTTTTTGTAGTTACCTTCTTGAGTAGAAGGCAATTACATGCCTGTCGTTAGAACAATCTCAAGAAGACTAGGAAACATTATGTTCCCTTGCTATAATATGTACCACACACCGCAAAAACATATAATCTGCAGTTGGAGCAGAGAATGAATTACAACAGTAACAATTATTGTGCTTAATAGAACGCTCACAAGCTGAAACCTACCTTGTTAATCCAGTTTGCTCTGCCCAACGCTGATTAAGGTACATTACTGCATAGCTTGGTAAAATCAGGCAATTTCACAAGCATTTTACAACAACTGCTATTAGACACAGGGACATAGTGTTCATCTTCCAATAGCACATTTCTACGCTTCCATAAGATCTGATCTGCAACTGTTGAAATGACCCAGTCATTTCCCTAAATTTAATATTGCATAATTCAGACACTCTAGTGATGGTCAAAAATGTGCACCATTCGGTCAAAACTGTACTTATTTATTTATCTACTTGTTGTTAATGTGTGTTGTTGTTGTTTTTAATTATCTGATTGGTTTTTTATGGGTGTGCGTCTTTTTAAAAATACTGCTTTTATTTATTTTAATGGTACAGAAGATACTGGTAACTCTTGAGGCAACAATCGTTACAACAGTAAACATTAATTATCTGATTGTTGATTTATTTTATGGTTAAAAGTTTGGGGTGTTTGCGTTGGGTCAGACCATATTTTGGAAAGAAAAAAAATATGAACGAATTCCTATGCCCCACAAATAACCCAGAGATGCATTTTAAACAAAAGGACACATTCTAATGTAAAAACACGCTGATTCCAGGACCGTCCACAGGCCAGATTTAGAAGGCGATTGGACCAGATCCGGCCCCCGGGCCTTAGTTTGCCTACCCATGGTATATATTATGAGACTAAACCTGGCTCTGAGTGAGTTTCTTTTAATTACATATTTTTACATTTATTTTCTCTAAAAGTACGTGTCTCCAAAAAACAAACTGAGCCAAGTAGCTCCAGAACATTTGAGAAATCATTACATTAAGAAATCATTACATTCCAACTAGTGCAATTAGTCCAGGAGGTGAGAATTAGGTTGGTTCATCTCAGAAACCAGAAATATTGAATTTCTTACTCATCTTTGATACAGGCTTCTCCAAGGAGTTCAACAACCGCTTTATTCTGCCTACATGAAATTTTGGGAGGGGCTATAATGTTAATTCTCATTAGCACTGCAGCTCTGACCCTATTGCATTTCATTAACCTGCAGTCATATTACAGGTTGCCCTGAGATGTGGAAGACAAATAAAATAAATGGCATATTTTGTAACACCTGGAAATAAGCACATGCAGGAACTTATATATTGCTTGTTTTGTTTTTGTGTTCCCGTAGTGGTACTTCTGGACTACCTGTCAGATATTATAAAAAATACAATAAAGACATTGACAAAACAAAACACCTTTGTCACCAAGCTTGCATATTCTTACTTCCAGAAAATAGTGTAATTAAAGTGATTTTTTTCCCTGGGGGCACGCATACCCCTAAACAATTTGTGAATCTTTGTACTTTTGTCCATTTACTGTACTATAAAATGGTGATTTTCTTGAGTCAAAATGAGAGTACCCCTAGACATTCTTTTTTTAGAAAAAAAGCACTGAATAAAAGTATCTGTATGATCCATTTTGTCTTTCTCACGTTATAAGGCCCTACATTGTATTTATTTCCTGTATCACAGTGATGCAATGTAGCTTCCTTTAGAGACCTTTAGGAGTATTTTTGGGAGCCAGTTTCCTAGGAGTTTCCTAGGTTACTGGATCTGCGATATGGGAACGACGTTCTGAGCTCAGGCAGTGACATGGCTGAGATCATCATAAGCAGAACTGACAATCTGGAACAAATCAAGAATCTCATAGGTAAATGATTTGCCGCGTAGATTGTCTAAGAGGATGCAACTTAATCCCGGAGATATGCCTTTTCAGTTGCCTGACCAAAGGATGTTACCATTGAGTGAGAAGGTTTGCATCATACAAAACAAGGTGTGTAATGAATTTAACCAAAGTGAAGGTAACAGGAGCATGGATCAGCATCGCTGTCTAAAATTAACTGAAGCACATTAGAGTATAAAGAACAAAGCGCCACCAGCAAGCTCCGCTCAGCCATTTCCAAGAAGATATCCCCAAACACAAAAGCTGCCCATGTTGGGCAGCACAGCAAATAAACACAAGTTAATTTCCAAGTTTAGTTCATTAAATATTTCTAGTGTGACAAGTGACATGTTCTTACAATCACTGCATCCTCTAGGAGTATGGAGGATTTACTCCATTTCATGCCCTCCAGCATTTCTCAGATGAAAATAGTGGCATCCTATATAGCAACAACAATTTTATTATTTATATCCCACACATCTGACTGGGTTGTCCCAGCCACTCTGGGCGGCTTCCAACTTATATAAAAACATCATTAAACAGTAAACAGTAAGAACACCTCCCTATACAGTGGTACCTCTGGTTATGAACGCTTCTGGTTGCAAATGCTTGGGGTTACGAACTCCGCTAACCCGGAAGTAGGTGTTCCTAGTTGCGAACTTTGCCTCGGTATGCGAACAGAAATTGTGCGCCAGAAGCACACGCACAGTGGGAGGCCCCATTAGCAAAAGTGCACCTCAGGATAAGAACGGTTTCAGCTTAAGAACAAACCTCCGGAACGAATTAAGTTCGTAACCACAGGTACC
Source organism: Podarcis vaucheri (assembly GCF_965113315.1). Lineage (NCBI taxonomy): Eukaryota > Metazoa > Chordata > Lepidosauria > Squamata > Lacertidae > Podarcis > Podarcis vaucheri. The sequence continues at coordinate 1,098,838 of NW_028118808.1, read as the reverse complement.
ACTGTACAGGGCTGCCTTCAGATGTCTTGTATTGTATAGCTACTTATCTCCTTGGCTCTGGGGTCACATAACTTTAGGTTGCAGGGTATCTCCAGAGGCAACAAGGGCTGAAGCGCTCCTCTGGGGGCCGTTCTAGGCTGTGGGCATCTCTGGACGTGGCACAAGTTGGGGCGACCCTCTGGGGGCTGCTGTAGGCTGCGCTGTGTCTCGTGAGGCTGCACAGGGCAGGAGGCAGAAGACAGCAAGGGGAAGAGGGGAGGGAAGGAGGAGGTGAGAGAATGGGTTGTGGCTGCAGGCAGGCAAGGAAGGGATTAGTGCCAGTGATGGGGATGGTAGTGGGTGCCCCAAATTTCCGACACAAAATGTTAGAGTGTATGTATTCAGCTGTCTGAAGTGGTATGCCAGAATACTTGGTGCATTGGTTCAAGATGCAAAACCTATTATCCAGAGACTTGCACCACTCCACTGAAGGTCATAAAATTACCAAAGATTTTAAGTTGTATATATGTACTGTGACGGCGTGAGCTCCCGTTGCTCTGCCCCAGCTCCTGCCAACCTAGCAGTTCAAAAGCACGCCAGTGCAAGTAGATAAATAGGTACCACTGTTGCGGGAAGGTAAACGGCATTTCCGTGTGCTCTGGCTTCCGTCATGGTGTCCCATTGTGCCAGAAGTGGTTTAGTCCTGCTGGCCACATGACCCGGAAAGCTGTCCACAAACACCAGCTCATTCAGCTTCAAAGCGAGATGAGCACCGCAACCCCATAGTTGCCTTCGACTGTCCAGGTCCTTTACGTTTTTTGCCTTTACTATGACCGGTTAGCAAACTAACAAAAGATGTAGTTAAAGTCTTCTGAAAGTGAGATATTATTCACAATGCATGTACTCACTTTTGGTGATGTGTTTCTACCACATAACCCTAACACATGATTCAAGGTGTACTGCAGCTCACAGGCTAGAGTCATTACTTTTTCACCAAAATTCAGTGCCCTTCTGCCTCTCGCACTCCATTCTAAATAATATTTGCAGTGCCCCCGGCATCAACCCCAAAGTTCTGTGCCTAGTGCAATCGGAGCTGTCACGCTCCCCAAATTCTGCCTCTGATGCATAGCTGTCAAGCGTCCCTTATTTGGAGGGACAGTCCCTTATCCCAGCGCCATGTCCCGCTGCTGTCCCTTATTGATGGATGTCCCTTAAATTTCCCGGGTTTCAAAGGAAGCAGCTCCTCTCCCTCCCTCCCTGCCAGCCAGGGAGGAAGGTGGCTCCAACTGTGTTGCTTGGCTGCCCGGACCGCCCCCCCCCTGGCCTCCTCTCACCAGCCTCAGCCCCCGGGAGCCCCTCCCTGCTGGGATTGGTGGGAGCCTCGGGCCTTTCCGCCACCATCCTCCTCGCAGCTGCCAAACTGAGCGTCTCTGCCTGGGGCCTCCCCTCTGCCAGTCGCTGCCACTCCCGCTAGGCCGTACTGTGGCTGTGCCGCCGAAGGACCCTGATGAGATGGGCAGCCTGGCATGGCCTATGAATTGCTGAGGTGCCTTGAAAGGAGAGCGAGGGCAACCATAGAGAAAGCAGTTCAGAGAAAGGAGGAGGCGGAGGTGTGGGCAGGGGTTCCAAGGGCTACAAGGGAAGGACCGAAAGCGCTTCTCCCATAGATTTGTAGTGGTAGACTAGCATAGATGGTCTGATCTGCAGGTTTACTTCAGGTGCTATTCCCCCCCCTTCCTCCCGCCCCACCTGATGGAATTGAGAGCTGCAGATGGAGCACGAGAGAAAAGATACAGAACTGAAGCAGCATCTTCATAGCTTGGACTTCGTTTTGCATGAAAAGTGGTTGCTGCTTGTAGTTATTTAATTGCAGTGTTTCATCAGCTGGTGTCTTGAGTAGCAACCTCTGGAAACGAAGGGCTAAAAACCGGTGCTGCTCTCCAAAATTATCTGGTCCCTTTTAACTGGTTGACTAAAATCCCTTATTTTGGCTGCTGGTCCCTTATTTTCAAGGCTGCTGGTCCCTTATTTTCAAATCTGTAAGTTGACAGCTATGCTCTGATGGCAAGTAGCTCTGCCACTGTCTTATTCAATGGACAATGATTTCTCCTTCTTGGGTGTCATCCCCCAGAAAGATTTGAAATCCTACAATAAACCTCATCACAAGATGTGTAATATCTGCCTCTGCTTTTCAGTAGACAAGAAGGGACTTTCGTTATAGGCCTCATTTTATAGTAAGCAGAGCAAAATGTACTCTGAGCCTGTAGGGTTTTATAATTATAACATTAGATGTCCACAACCTCAATATTTTACCCTTGCTGAGTACACAAGTTGGAAACCTTTCGGACATGCATTAAAGGAATGCTGAGACCCACTTCTCCTGTAATTGCATTTGGGAGTCTGCATCGTTGGCAGAATTTGTCTGCATTTGAAGCCACCTGGTGTTATTTAGAACATATGGCAGCAGAAAGAGAGATAAAAGAAAAGAAAATTAGGGCAAGAAGCACCTGGCTCAAAAGCATTTGCTCATCACTGCTGGCTAGAAATATTGAGCTCTAGATCCAGTTTTGTTACCTTTAGAAATCAGTGATGCTCCTCAAGCACATGGCAAGCTATTCTCTATATTTAGCCCCAACGTTGCATCCAGGCAATACTGGGAGCAATATCTGAATCCTGTTTGCTGAGGCAAAGTTCACAATAGGACAGTTTTCCCCTTTCTGAAGACTCATAAGAAAGCCAGACTCTTCAGGTGATGGGGTTGATTGCCTATCCTTAGGGGCAGTGGTGTAGTGTGGGTTGCCAGCACCCGGGGCGGACAAGCCACCAATGCCACCAGAGCACCCCCCACGAGCCAAGTGGGGCTGCACTGTACCGTCTGCCTGCCCGTGCAGGGGGGAGCTTGGCCAACCTACGGCCCTTGGCAGACAAATCCCCCCAATGCCCGTGGACAGGAGCACCAGTCCGGGCCACGCTAGGGTCAACCCTTGCCCGCCTGCCTCCATCCATGCCAGCTCACCATGGACCCGAGCTGCTCTGCTGCCTTTGCCAGGGCAGGGATCCCCATGAAAGCCTGTGCCTGCATGGGGGCATCTGGTTGTCCCCCCTACAAATTTTGCGCCTGGGGCCACGGTCCCCCACGCTATGCCACTTCCCTTGCAGACAAGTGGGGTTGGTTGAATCTGTCAATCACTGTTTCTGTTTCTCATTTTTTCCAATTCTCCACATTTCCACATCTTTTGCATTTTTTTTAAAAAAGAAGTCCTTATGAAAAGTCTGTAACATTTCTGCTAGTATCCACATCTTTGTAGCCAATGCTTATTTACAATCCTACTAGAGAAAGGTAAGGAACGTGGACGTCCCAACTTTTGAAGTTGCAAAGACAGAGAGTTTTAAAGTTCATCTCTTATTTTGGAATTCTTCCTCCCATTTGACTTGTGATGGAAGCGAAGCTTAATTAACAGTGATGTTCTTTAACTTAAGAAATTGCAGTGTACAGAAAAATTAATGCAGGAAAGACAAAGTAGGCTGATTAGTTTTCAAGGTGGAAGGAGACAATACGTAGTGTGGGCTTGCCTTGCTCAAAAGTGGTGAGTTGTATGCTCCAAGGGAGGGGATTTGATTTATTTTGAAGATTTCTGTTCCACTTTATCTTCAGTGAGTGCAGAGCATTTCCCATCAAATCACTAAACCATCGAGCTGATGAATAAAAAACAATAGCAAAATTATTATCAAAGAAATAAAATGTTCCCATCAGAATGAGCTATGGCACTAATCCATAAAAAGGAGACTGACCCCACTTGTAGCAACAGAAAAGTAGTGAATATTTTAAAGACCATCTGATCCTGAAGGCATTCAGTGCCCGAGGTAGGCATTCCATAAGTTTGGTGCCAGTACTGAGAAGCCCCTGCTTCTGGCAGAGCCCAGTGTGGCACGCCTTCTGCTCTCATGCTTGGGAGAAGCCAGCTATGGTCCTGTGTTGAAGGAAAGGTATTTATTTTCCTACAAAATTGTTTAAACATTAAGTGTTTGTTTTGATTTCAATTTCTCATCCCTGATTACTACACAGTCAGACCGCGGTTTGCCCTTGCTTTATTTTACCTGCTTTACTTACAAACTGCAAAAGTCAGATTCATGAGTTATTCCATGCAGCAGCAAGAAGAACACAGGTATAATTTCTTGGGTTAGAAAATACAGAAAAATGCTTCTGAGCACACAGTCTGCACTTGAATTGGTCACCCCTGACATGTTTAGCACATTCAGAGGGATTTTAGCACATGGGCACATTAATACTCCCATTTGCACTCCAAATGCAATCTAGTTAACCTGGGGAAGACTGTACAATGTGCCTTTGCTAAATGTGCAGTGGTACCTTGGGTTAAGAACTTAATTCATTCTGGAGGTCCCTTCTTAAACTGAAATCGTTCTTAACCTGATGTACCACTTTAGCTAATGGGGCCTCCCGCTGCTGCCGCCGCGCAATTTCTGTTCTTATCCTGAAGCAAAGTTCTTAACCCAAGGTACTATTTCTGGGTTAGCGGTGTCTGTAACCTGAAGCATCCGTAACTTGAAACGCCTGTAACCTGAGGTACCGCTGTAATTGGATCTGAAAACCCTCACTGTTTTTTGTTTTGCCATTATCTCTTGATTTTAGTTTTATTTTGAAGTTCCCACTCTATCAGTCTAATTAGATGAATTTGTTCCTCTTGATTTTAAACTAAACAAACTGTTTTATTGACAATAGGATTGATGTATGTTTCTGTGCTTTCCAAGTATCATTTGTGAATTTCTCTATCAGTTGATTTATTTCTTGAGCTGCCACAGCAGGGTACATTAAACAAAAATCAGTCTTGTAGCTGTTGATTTATTTGTATCCTCTTTTCCAGTTTAGAGAACGTTAAATTGATTTTGAAAGGAACTTAACTTCCTTTTCATATACTTTAAGAGAAAATACCACTTAAATAACCCAGATTAGGTCTAGGTCTTTCTATTCATATTAGAATGGTTGCAATCAGGGTTGTATTTTGCTTTATATACGAGACAAATCTTTTACACCACATTTTTATACTAAAGACATCTCTTACACATCACCTCCCCCAACTTGATGCCCTCTAGATGTTGGACTGCAACACTCATCAGTCCCAGCTAGCATGACCAATGGTCAGAAACAAAGGTCTGATAACATCTGAAGATCACCAAATTGGGGAAAGCTGCCGTATAAATTGGCTGCATTTAGAATGTGCTTGATCAACAACCTCAGATATGCAGATGACACAACCTTGATGGCAGAAAGTGAGGAGGAATTAAAGGACCTTTTAATGAGGGTGAAAGAGGAGAGCGTAAAATATGGTCTGAAGCTCAACATCAAAAAAAACCAAGATCATGGCCACTGGGCCCATCACCTCCTGGCAAATAGAAGGGGAAGAAATGGAGGCAGTGAGAGATTTTACTTTCTTGGGCTCCATTATCACTGCAGATGGTGACAGCAGTCACGAAATTAAAAGACGCCTGCTCCTTGGGAGAAAGACGATGGCAAACCTAGACAGCATCTTAAAAAGCAGAGACATCACCTTGTCGACAAAGACCCGTATAGTTAAAGCTATGGTTTTCCCAGTAGTGATGTATGGAAGTGAGAGCTGGACCATAAGGAAGGCTGATCGCTGAAGAACTGATGCTTTTGAATTATGGACGAGATGGATGGACAGTGTTCTTGAAGCTACCAGCATGAGTTTGACCAAACTGTGGGAGGCAGTGGAAGACAGGAGTGCCTGGTATGCCCTGGTCCATGGAGTCACGAAGAGTCGGACACGACTAAATGACTAAACAACAACAGCAACCTTCTTCAGGCTCACTTGCTTCCCTCACTGCTGCCACTGCTATAAGGAGGAGTTCAGAAGCCCCCTTCAGTTTGTCATCCAGACCTGGCAAGCTATCATCTTAACTGTGGTTTGCTTAAAGCAAATCCACTCCAAACTGTGGTTTATGAAACTGGTTTGTTTCAGCATATCATACCTAAGGCTGTCCACAGTTTAGGGTTCAAATGTAATTCTAAACTGTGGTGATATGAAATTGGAACTTAACACTTCCAAACTCCTCTTCAGGACAGCACGAGAGCACAGGATCCCTGGGAAAGGCTAGGCTTGGTTTTTTGTGACATCTTGATGCAACCGCTGATATATATTGTACCCACTGTATGAGGGAGGTAGTATGTGTTGTGGGAATGTACATATGGAGTGGTTCCCTCTACTAAGATCATTTGAAAACTATAGTGGTGAAATTTGCTCTTTCAGTGCATCAGAGGCACAATATCTTAGGGTTGCCATATTTCAAACAGTGAAAAGTTGGTGCAAAATTGCAAGAGAGAGAGAGAGAGAGAGAGAGAGAGAGAGGATTTTCCCAGACATCCCCCCCCCCCCCACTTGATTTCCACCCAGGCACTGCTGCCAACTTCAGTATTCTGGATATGTCTGGAGAAATCTGGATGTATGGCAACCCTAAATATCTACAACAGATTGCATATCAAAGTGCTATAGTCTGGATAGAGTGTGTTCCCTAGCTTTTTCTGTAGAGCACATGACACTTTCTGAACACAACTAGTGGCGTCACAATCCTATTTCCCAAGCAGTGAGATTTTCAGGGCTATCTTTAGAGAATGCTGGAGACTTGCACTATCTTTGTAATTATCTGTTCATTTAAAAAAAAATAATTACAGGTTGAACAGGAGTCACGGAGCACAAAATCAGCTGCACAGGCTTTATCAGTTGTACGGCTACATCAGTCCAAGTCTCACCAAATTCAGATCCAAATTCCAGACAGTTGATTGATGCTGTCAGGCATATGCTTTCAGACACAATGCACAACTTCCAGCAATCACCCTCCGGCTGAGTTTTACCAGAGATACAGTACAATGTGGTTTTAGATCAAAGTCACAGAGTGACTGTCGGTTGTCTAAGCCATCCAAACTTAAGAGCTGCCACTTTTCTTAACAGGGCAACATGCTTAACCATCGCATCAGTAGTGAGCAAGTAAGACCGCATGATTCTCACCAGATGATTGCACAAAACTGCCTTGCAATGGCAAGAAAATCATTGAAGGAGCTCCTCTTAAGTTTGTAGCAGGAGAGGCCTGACCTGGTCGCTCCACACAGATTGCACAGGCTCTGGAGAGGTTTGCAGCTCAACTCAAAATAATATTTTTCACTGCTTCCAGATTTTGATCTCATTGCACATACAGTGGTACCTTGGGTTAAGAACTTAATTCGTTCCGGAGCTCCGTTCTTAACCTGAAACTGTTCTTAACCTGAGGTACCACTTTAGCTAATGGGGCCTTCTGCTGCTGCCACACAATTTCTGTTCTCATCCTGAAGCAAAGTTCTTAACCCGAGGTACTATTTCTGGGTTAGCGGAGTCTGTAACCTGAAGCATCTGTAACCTGAAGTGTCTGTAACCCGAGGTACAACTGTACTATAAATCCCCCAAGAGGTCTTTGTAAGTGACAGAGTCTGAAAGACACTGTTCGTTTTTTAAATATACCTGCACTCCTGCAGTGGCTGAGCTTTACAAAATACTCACTCTTATTAAAACAGCGACATGGGGAGCACATTCCTCCTTTGATGATTGACACTACCATTAATTAAAGTCATCTGACTGACTGAAGGGAGAAGCAGCACAAAGACTTTAGTTTTGTACAGCAAGTTCAAAATATGCAAAAAAAGGTAAAGGGACCCCTGACCTTTAGGTCCAGTCGTGGCCAACTCTGGGGTTGCGGCGCTCTCTCGCTTTAGTGGCCGAGGGAGCCAGCGTACAGCTTCTGGGTCATGTTGCCAGCATGACTAAGCTGCTTCTGGCGAACCAGAGCAGCGCAAGGAAACGCTGTTTACCTTCCCGCCGGAGCAATACCTATTTATCTACTTGCACTTTGATGTGCTTTCGAACTGCTAGGTTGGCAGGAGCAGGGACTGAACAATGGGAGCTCACCCCGTTGCGAGGATTCGAACCGCCGACCTTCTAATCGGCAAGTCCTAGGCTCTGTGGTTTAACCCACAGCGCCACCCGTGTCAAAATCTGTACCTGGTACTCAATAAATCCTGGTACTAATCTCTGTGGCTGCTTTTCCAATAAAACCTATGGTTGCTTCCAGGTGACTCCAATGTCTGAAGTTTTTCTGGTGGATCTCTCTCAACAGTTCTGCCTCTTAGTTGCCCTGTCAGTCATTGTAGTCACTAAGCAGTAGCTTAAATCTAGGTAGAGTTCTTTGAAAGCCATTTTGCGTTCCCGGGGAGATGACGCTGCGGGCTGGGAGCAAGCCTTCCCCACGCGCATGGGGTGGGATAGCCCTTGCGCCATTGGATGTTCCTCAGCCACGTCATCCTTAGGCCGTCCAATCCGGATGGTCCAGGGGCATGGCCCAGGCTATTTAAACTGTCCACAGCTGAGGACTTGCCCCTGTTTTCTCCCTGCTCTGTCAGTTCTCCTGCCCTTAGGTTAGGCTCTTTATGTCTTGACCTTGCTATGGACCTTGGTTGCTCGCCTTGGTTGTCCAAGGGGCCTGGTAGGAATTTTTCCCCACTTGGCAAATTGGCACCAGCCATTTGGTTTTTCGCCTACCTCGTAGCAAATTGTTACAACTTTGTAAGGTTTGGCGGTTAGGCATTGGTGTATTCGGTTGGAAGTGTGGGGAGGTAGTGGCCATCACCTACCCCTCTTAATTTAAGGGTATTCCATTAAAGGATTCTGGGGGGGGGGGCGTGGTCTCTGTCTGAAGCCCCAAGACTCCTTTCAAGACTCCTGCAGACGGGCAGATATAGTTGTGTGGTTTCCAGTGCCTAAGCCAATACCACTCACATTCTGTAACCAATAGAGTTGTGGTCTTTTTCACCCATTAATCTAAAATACTGTTCCATGTGTCTTTATTCCACTTCCCAGGAGGGTTTGGGACCTTGCCACACAAAAACAAAGCAATTGCATTTCAGCACCCTCCATGAACTCCATGTTCGCAGGTCATTGTCTTGCATTGAAAACAAGCCTTCCAAACTGTCAGCAAACAATTGCTTAAAAAATAAAAAAGTGGCTTCATGTAATTATTAAATGAGAACAAGGCAGCCTGGTTCGATGGGGCTCCCATACATTTAACAGCCTTTACCAAAAGCGTCATGGGTTTTGAAGACACTCGAACTCAGGACAAAAGGGAGAAATGTGCTTAGAGAAAGGCACGCTTGGCAAACCCTCACCATGATCAACTCCAGCCCGGAAACCTATGTCTCCACTGTGGAAGGGCGTGTGGATCCAGAATTGGCCTCCACAGTCACTTACGGACTCACTTTTAAAATTGTGTTTATGGAAGACCATCTTACTTGGCTATGAGGGATCGCCAAAGAACTAGTTGCATATTCCATCTTAACAGACAAATACAGATTACCTACAAATGCTCAATGGCAACATCTCCAGATAAAACACTTGCTAACCACCATCTACGGGCCAGCAGCTTTTACAGCCTCAGAGACCCCAGAGATATTGAAGCAGTTGATTAATTCTTATGCAACAAAAAACCCCAGCCATCAGCATATATAAATCTTTGTTACTAGCAAAGCAGTATAATACACAGGCACTGAGGGGGGATTGGAATAAAGAATTAGGCATCTCACTTTCGACCACACAGTGGGAAACTGTTTTAACTGCTATAACAAGGGTGTCTCTGGACCTTAAATTGACAAAAAAATAATATTTAGAATACACTGGCGTTTGTTGAAAAAGGGCTATCTAAGGTATCTATCTGTTGGAGATGAAATAGGGATAATGCTTCTCTAAAACGTATGCTTTTTCATTTTCCTGTATTGAAAGATTTTTGCCAGAAGGTAACTGAAACTATCAACAGAACTGTATGGAACAACCTTACATTTACAGAGCAAAATATCCTCTTGAATTATATACCCAGCACATGGGACCTTAAAAAAGGACAATACGAATGTACCCTTCTGCTTAACTCAGTGGTGCAGGACTTTTTGGTGACTGTACGTGAAAATGAACTTCATGCTTATGCATGTTAATTGTTAATTGTTCAACATCCCTGGAGAAGGTACACCCTTAAGATGCTACTTTATGCCTTATAACTCTGTTTGAAATGTATGCGCTAGCCTGGATCTACAGCCGCACAATATGAATCATACTTAATTCTAAGGACTCAGCTATACAGCTGCAAATAAAACGTTTTAACGTGCAATATACAAATGCGACACTAGATGGCAATGGTGAGCTATGGCAAATTCAATATAGTTTTCAAAACGTTTTTTAAAAAGCATTTTCATAGCATTTTTTATATGTGTGTAGATTCCACCCAGGATTCAGTGAAAACAGGCTTTCAACCTTCCCCATACTATTTGTAGATGGCAAAGTTGGGGATACATGTAAACTGCTTAGATACCACTTGGGCAATTGAGCACATAATGTAATAAAATAATGATAATAATTTTTACATATGGATGAAGGAAGACATGGACTAAGAGCTACAAGGAGGGTGGGCCAAGTCCTTTGCTTTCCTCAATATTAAAATAATATAGAATGATACTTAAATAGGATCCACAGTTGCAATTCACAGTCATAATTCACAGACAGTGAAACTAGGAGGAGCCAAAATATATTCAAGCAATAGACTGAAAATGTTCAACACTTGAGGACTATCTATAGCTATAAATTGACAGAAAATTTGTCAGAAAGTACGATTAACCATGGAGTCCTATGCATTTACTTAGGAAAAAGTCTCATTGTGTCCAGTGAGACTCCCTAATAAGTGTCCTCAGGACTGAAGCCTTAGGCTACACATTGCAAGTGCATGCTCACTTGCTTGGCAGTATACTTGATTCTACTCAGTAGTACTGCCAAGGAAATACAGGATCAGGCCTGCAATCCTACTGCATTGGAATTAAGTCCCAGCAGTGTGTTGACTGCTGAAGAAACATGCTTAGGATCAGGCTACATGGAGGGCTGCAGTTTGTCTGAAACTCTTCACTGGCTGCAGAGATGAAAGGAGCCTGAATTCCAGATTTCTTAGATCTCACCACTAGATCATGCTGTGACACAATAGATGCCTCTACAAACCTAATTTTCAAAATCTGTTATCTAATGCTGCATAACACAGTGGGCCTGCAGAAACTGACACATTTCCTTTCAGTTTGATAAGGCTGTTTTTATCCGGAGAACCGAACACGATTTTAATCTTTCTGAGAGAAGCTGAAATCTTATAGGGGCATTTGGGTTCTTTTGGCAACCATTGCTGAATCTGAACTCCTTTATTTTTCATTTTACACACAAGGGTTCTGTGTTGGGAATGGGAAGAAGGAGTGTAGAAACATTTTTATACAGTCATACCTCGGGTTACAGACGCTTCGGGTTGTGCGATTTCGGGTTGCGCACTGCACCGAACCCAGAAGTACCGGAACGGGTTACTTCCGGGTTTTGGCACTTGCACATGTGCAGAAGTGCTAAATCATGCTTTGTGCATGCACAAAAGTGCCAAATTGCAACCCGCACGTGCACAGATGTGCCGCTGCGGGTTGCGAACGTGCTTCCTGCACGGATCATGTTCGCAACCCGAGCATCCACTGTATGTGTTTGTGTGTGTATGTTATGAGGAAAAAAAACTGCTCCTTTTCCCTTATCGGGTACCCAAGAGCCCATATAGAGTCCTTTTGTAGTTTCTCTATCAGCAGGAGAAAATAACAGAGGCCAACCAGAGAATATTGAGAAGCAAAGCAGCTAGTAAGCCTGATCTTTATTAAAGCTGTTGCAACAAGGTGTTGCCCCCCTCCCAGGACCCCGAGCCATGTGCGCAAGCCCTTATATAGACATTTTTAATTGCCCACCCTGGAGTCCAAGACCACCCCCAGAAACATCATACATACATCACAGAAGGGGTGTGGCCCAAGACTACCCCCGAAATCTGGGTGTGTTGTTTCTTCCTGTCTGCCACGTTACCTGAGTGGATTACCTGGGCATCCTGGCCACTCTTTTGTTATTCTAACTACTCATTTCCTGAATCCAGGTCACAGGTCACGGGCTCACTCCCTATTCATATCTTAAATGTGCCCTTAAGACAGGATTTGTTAATGAGACAATGGGGAGAATTCCCATTACCTTCGACCTTCCAGAGAAATATTTGAGGTCATTTTGAGAGAGCGAAAACGGTTTCAGGACTTTTCTGTGGGTTTCAGACATGTGGTTTACATATTTGTATGTGTTTGCTTGGTACATTTATGAACATCTATTTTACATATGTAAGACCTTAAAATTATTATAACAATATATATTGGTGAATTTGGAACTTGTCCAGTTTTGTGATGAAATGCAGACAGATCTCAAGTGCAGCAGCCCACAGTGTTTACTAAGCAATTCTGTCTGGATTCTTTGGCTTCTGGCGATACTTGTGGCTCTCCTTGACATTTTATGCAAGAAGAAATAAAGCAAATTTAAAGTTGCAGGAGTGGCCTAGAGTAATTGATGCTGCAAAGATGCATGCCAATTAGCAATATGCATTTGGTATATAAGGTAAAGGGACCCCTGACCATTAGGTCCAGTTGTCACCGACTCTGGGGTTGCGGCGCTCATCTCGCTTTATTGGCCGAGGGAGCCGGCGTACAGCTTCCGGGTCATGCGGCCAGCATGACTAAGCCGCTTCTGCCGAACCAGAGCAGAGCACGGAAACGCCGTTTACCTTCCTGCCGGAGCGGTACCTATTTATCTACTTGCACTTTGATGTGCTTTCAAACTGCTAGGTTGGCAGGAGCTGGGACCGAGCAACGGGAGCTCACCCCGTCGCAGGGATTCGAACCGCCGACCTTCTGATCAGCAAGTCCTAGGCTCTGTGGTTTAACCCACAGCACCACCTGCGTCCCTTTGGTATATAGTCTTTTTGGTATATAGTCTTTGCCAATTTTTGAGTTTTCAAGTTTTATCCTATAGGCATTTTGTGTCTTCCAAAAGTGCCACGTAATATCAAACCAATCTAGAAAATAGTTATGTAAAGGAAACAGCAGGGGTGAAGAAACTCCAGCATCTCCTGCTCTTCATCCTACTGTTAGCGATGATTAGCTGAATGAGATAACCACAGATAAGGACAGAAGGCGAAAGCCCACTGGCCACTTTCCCTTCCAGTAAGATGTCAAGGCAAGTCCAGAGGGAGCCTTCAGAATACCAAATAATTAGATTCCAGCTGCTTTTCATGTGATGAATAAAAAGCAGTTGGCTCTACGGTCTAGCAGAATGTGGTAGGAAGCTTATGGTGGGGTTCCCCACCATAGTTTGTAACTTTGGGGATCATATTTGTTGTTGTGGTTGTTGTTTTGTTTTTTTAAATACTCACAAAGAAAAAAGACTCCTCATAAGTTGGAGAAAACGTAACGGGTTTCCAAAAGAAAAAAGTACACCCCCACATCCTGAAGGGATACTGTCTACGATTTCATGTCATGATTCTGCTTTCTCAGTCTGATACATGTCAGCATGAGGCACACTTGATGCCCAGTGAGATGGTAGAATGCCTGACTGTGTCATTTCAAGCGGCAGGTGGGTGTTTCTTTGAAAACTCCCTCATGTTAACACACATAATCTTGTGTGCAAAAGAAAAAAGAAAGAAAAGAAAGCCACATTGTGTAGCTCTCTACCTGTTGTACAGCAACACGAGCAGTTTTGAGGAGAATGTGCTTCTGGCGCAACGGGATACTGTGATGGAAATGCCTTTTACCTTCCCAACACAGCACTATTTATCTAGTTGCCCAGGTGTGCTTTCGATCTGCTAAGTTGGCAGAAGCTGGGGCAGAGCAACAGGAGCTCATTCCATCACGGGGATTCGAACCGCCAACCTTCTGATTGGGAAGCCCAAGAGGCTTGGTGGTTTAGACCAAGGCACCACCCTTGTCCCAAATAATCAAGCACACAATCACTGAAAGGTCCACCCACCATTGTGAGGCTTAAAACAATGAAGATGATGCCTCCCCAGCTGTTGCCATTGGCTGTGGGTTTCTTGTGATGTCACAAAAGCACTTGGCAACTGAGTGGATATAAAGGCAGGCCAAGGGGAAAGCCCTTTTCTGTTTCCAGCAGGACACACCTGGCAATGGATGTGACATTCAGCTCTGCCCAGGTTTCTTCCACTTGGAGGAGGCAAACAGGTGAATGGAAGGAGACAACCCTCTGGCAGTGGGACGCTATGGAGTGATAATAAGGCAAGTTTGCTTGCTTGACGGCTGCTGGTATCCATGTCTCATGATAGACCTAAGAGAAGCTGGCAGATGTTGGTGGATGGAAACCAGTGGCATTTGGATTCAGAAGTTGGGGGAGGCTACAAGGCTAAAGCAGACTGATGTTTGTGGATGTTGGCTGTTGGCTGTTGAATGCTAGGGAGCGATAATAAGGAAGTTTGCTTGCTTGAAGGCTGCTGGTATCCATGGCTGGAAGCTGGCGGATGTCTCATGATGGACCTAACTGTAGCTTCTGGCACAACGGACACCGTGACGGAAACCAGAGCACACAGAAATGCCATTCACCTTCCTGCCACAGTGGTACCTATTTATCTACTTGCACTGGCGTGCTTTTGAACTGCTAGGTTGGCAGGAGGTTGGCAGAGCAATGGAAGCTCATCCCGTTGTGGGAATTCGAACTGCCGACCATCTGATTGGCAAGCCCAAGAAGCTCAGTGGTTTAGACCACAGCGCCACCCACATGCAACAATCTCATCTTAATAAATAACAGTTGATTAGGCTGAGAACAAGTGCCATGGCTGCATGTTCCTACAGCTATCACATTTGAATCCTGCTCTTCTGAGGCAACCAAGCTTTTCTGCATATTTGGTTAAGGGATTATGAATGCAACAACAATTATAGCAAACTGGCGTACTTTGAACCTCATCTTTTGCTGATATCATATCATGTTCCTGGGTAGAGTCATCTTATGCAAACAGATTATAATATATTAAATGTTTAATGTTAAATAATGTATCTGTGTTGCCCACGGCTCCCAACAAGCTGCAGCAATGAACAGTTTTACTACCTCTATCAGTACATTTGAATGACTGCCTGTTTGTTTACTAGTCCCATCGCTCACAAAGGTAAAACAAAAACTCTGAACCAATTTCTGATGGAAAATTATCCATTGTTGAACTGTTGCTGCACATTTCCTGTTTAATGAGAAGTGTTTAAAAGCTTTAGGAAAAGCTATTGTTTTTCTGCAATTTCTTGAACGGCCAGGAGAAAGAAGAATTTGACTTCCAAGTCCAATGCAAAATGTATAGGCTAAACTGCTTTCAGTGACAACATTTCTCAAAGTAGTGTGTAGCAGAAGTGAATATTCCCCCCAAGCATATCCTGTTTAACAAAATACAACACCCGCCTGCTGCTTCTGTAACTCTCTTTAAATAGTAATCCTATTTTAACAGAACTTGTGGTTATGCAAACAATGTGGGTTTTCCCCAAACCACTCAGTAAATGGGCCTTACTGTCCCAACAGAAAGCAAAACATACTTAGCTGTCATTGCACATATTCTTCCTTTCCCTATTTTCCCTCCAGTAGCCACCAGTCAGATGATGTGGGCGGGACACTCTTCCTCTCCCAGTACAGAGGCTGACTGGCAAATGTTTATCAGAGAAGGAATAAGACTCAGGGAGATTGACTGTGTGACAGTCCAGACCCTCCAGGTGTCCCTGTTTTCCAGAGACACTCCCAGATTTACAGAATCCGATTTGATCCAAGAATGTCCTGCTTTTCTTTAGGCCATCCTTATTTTCATCAGAGGTGATGGAGTCATGCGATCCCCAATTCAAGGAGAGAAGTAACTATACAACCTTTAGAAGACCCTGGAATTTTTAAAATGTTTAATGTTTTATTATGGGGTGTGTGTGTGTGTGTGTGTGTGTGTGTGTGTGTGTGTGTCAGTCAGGATGCTGTCATCAGCTCCTGGCTGGTTGCCCAGGAAAGTATAAAGACAAGGAAAAGTTTCCTGCCATCCTTTTCTATTTCAGTCTTTTCAGACAGAGGCTATAGAACCCAGCCTCTTGGACAGGCATAGGCAGACTTGGCCCTTCAGATGTTTTGGGACTACAACTCCCATCAGCCCTAGCCAACTGGTCAGGGATGGTGCGAGTTGTAGTCCCAAAACATCTGGAGGGCCGAGTTTGCCTATGCCTGCTCTTGGATAATGGCATTGTCCCGAGTGAATCTCCACCCCTTGTCTCTCTCTTTCTTTTTAATTTATTTAATCATTTTTTCAATACAAACAACCACAAAAGACACATACAACAAAAACCATAATAACACTAATAACAGAATTTGACAATTCAGATCTGAATACTGATATACCAAGAATATTTCCCCACCTCTCCTCCCCCCACTTCCCACCACTGTCCGCCTTATCGCTCTTGGATAAAGGCGTTGTCCTGAGTGAATCTTCACCCCGTCTCTTCCACCTTCTCATTCATCATTATCATCTCCTCTGTGGGTGCTGCTATGTGCCTTCTGTCTTTGAGCTCTTTGCTCTCCTACTTTTAAGGCTCGCCGGGTTCTAGGAGATGGAGGGTCTGGGATGCTTTCTAATGATCCCATGTCAACTGGGTGTTGTTCTGGCTCTCTCATGATTTCCCAGCTTTCCCTCTCATCTTCCTCTGAGCTGTGACCTCCCTCAAACTCATGTTGTATACCGTCTTCCTCTTCCTCCTCCCTGGAAGGGTCAAGCTGGGGAGGCGAGGCGGTCTCCACCATTCGTCCTCTGCCCAGTCTCTGACAATATATTTTGTGTGTGTGTGTGTGTGTAATCAGTCAATGACCAGTAGAGAAGATAAGAAGATAAGAAGAAAACAAAACACATCAAACACAATAAAATACACTGAGTACAGTGGTACCTCTGGTTACATATTTAATTCATTCCAGAGGTCCTTTCTTAACCTGAAACTGTTCTTAATCTGAAGCACCACTTTAGCTAATGGGGCCTTCCTGCTGCTGCCACGCTGCCGGAGCACGATTTCTATTCTCATCCTGAAGCAAAATTCTTAACCCAAGCTACTATTTCTGGGTTAGCGGAGTCTGTAACCTGAAGCGTATGTAACCCGAAGCGTATGTAACCTGAGGTACCATTGTATACTATTACATGCGGAGATTAAAAACAATGTAAAATATTTTAGAAAAAAATAAGAGATATAAAATAGTTATTAAAATGGTAAAAAGACAAGGTAAGGTGTTAAAAATTCTAAACTTAATACATGGTCCTGCGCCGACAAACTATTGCTGCTGCACAAAACTAGCTACCTTGGCAGTCATCTAGTATTCAAACTTAATGTGTACCATGTTTCATTCCAATATCACAGTCTTTAATAAATATATCATGCTACAAAAGAAACAAACTGAGAAGCAAAGTAATCGTTGAATGGGGCAGTTAAGATAAAGGCTTCACTTTGCTTCACTCAGTGGCGTAGCGTGGGGGGTGCAGGGGGGCGGCCGCACCGGGCGCAACATCTGGGGGTTAGGGTTAGGGGGCGCAAATCCATGGGTAAGGGGGCGCAAATCCACAGGTTAGGGGGCGCAGATTACTTGCCTTGCCCCGGGTGCTGACAACCCACGCTATGCCACTGGCTTCACTGATGTTGTCATACTGTATTTGCTAATTCTTCAAAAAAAAAACAAAAATAGACAAATAATAATAAAAAAACCCCAAAACCTGGACATTTCATGTAAAATGCAAAAATCCACCTGGGCAGGCATACTGCCCCCCCCCCAAAAAATAGGACGTGTCTGGGGAAACCTGGACATATGACAACCCTGTCATAAGGAATAATTGTTTTGGATCTACCATTAAACTGAATGGGCTCAAGGAGCTGGGGATTTTATAGGAGTGTATCTGTGCAGTTCGAAAGCACGTGAAAGTGAAAGTGCAAGTACATAAATAGGTACCGCTCCGGCGGGAAGATAAACGGTGTTTCCATGCACTGCTCTGGTTCGCCAGAAGCGGCTTAGTCATGCTGGCCACATGACCCAGAAGCTGTACGCCGGCTCCCTCGGCCAATAAAGTGAGATGAGCGCTGCAACCCCATTGTTGGTCACGACTGGACCTAATGGTCAGGGGTCCCTTTACCTTTGCCTTTATCTGTGATTTAGGCTGCAGGGGCAGGTGACGTAGTAGGACTGTGCACTTACGTGACCTCCCTGCAGCTGAGTCAATGCTGCTACTGGGATGCTGCTGGGATGGAGAGCAGTGTGGTGTGACAGCGGTGAGGTCAGTGCGGTGCAATCACACGGGCAGGAACACCAGATTGGCTCCGCCAGCGCATTTGCACCACGCTGACCATTCTGCTACCTCTTCTTCCCATTGCATCCTGGGATCCACCAGCAACTCAGCAAGAGGAAGATCAAGTAAGTGGCATAGCCCCACTGAATTGCATATCCGTGTAACTGGGAGCAAGCCTTGCTGAACTTAATGGGAGTCCCTTCTGAGTAGATAATGGAAAAGATTGGTGCTGTTATGAGATCTCTGTTTCTCTCTCTGATCAGTTTCATTACGTTTCATGAGATCTAAAAATATATCCTCTTCTTGTAGCAGATGTTTGAAAGGCTGCACATTTATATTCAGAGATTCCTGCTCATCCACGAGCATCTCAATATGATTTATGAACTAATCTTGGCATTCGGTGC
Source organism: Podarcis vaucheri (assembly GCF_965113315.1). Classification (NCBI taxonomy): domain Eukaryota; kingdom Metazoa; phylum Chordata; class Lepidosauria; order Squamata; family Lacertidae; genus Podarcis; species Podarcis vaucheri. Next base: position 1,080,200 of record NW_028118808.1, on the reverse strand, counting down.
CTCTCAAGAATTTATCTGCTTGCAATTCTAGGAACAGATTGGAAAACTGGGTATCATTAATTTTGACTCTCTCCAATACTTCTTCAAGAAGGAGAAAAAACTGTCGCTACAAGATTTAAGAGGGACATGGGTGGCGCTGTGGGTTAAACCACAGAGTCTAGGGCTTGCCAATCAGAAGGTCGGTGGTTCGAATCCCCGTGACGGGGTGAGCTCCCATTGCTCGGTCCCTGCTCCTGCCAACCTAGCAGTTCGACAGCATGTCAAAGTGCAAGTAGAGAAATAGGTACCGCTCCGGCAGGAAGGTAAACGGCATTTCCGTGCGCTGCTCTGGTTCGCCAGAAGCGGCTGAGTCATGCTGGCCACATGATCTGGAAGCTGTACACCGGCTCCCTCAGCCAATAAAGCAAGATGAGCGCCGCAACCCCAGAGTCGGTCACGACTGGACCTAATGGTCAGGGGTCCCTTTACCTTTACCTTTACAAGATTTAAACCCTTCAGTAAACCAAGCGCTTTTGCTTCTGGAAACGGACATCATCGAACATTTAACTAGAGAAGGATTCCAATGAAACCATTGTCTGAGTATGCAACTGTAGTTCAAGGAAATGACATAAATATTTATTTATTAAATTTATATCACACCCTTCCTCCTGATTTAAGGAAAGCCCAATGAGTACAAATACATCTCTGGGTGGATATTACTGGGGCTTTAAAAAGCCTTCTGAAAAATGGCTGCTAATACTCTTTCAGCTGTTACAGATATCAGTGGTAGACAACTGAGGGGTTGAGCTCTTGACACTCTAGCTGCTTACTAGATGAAATAAATAGATGCAATAAGGTTCTTGATAATGTAAACTCATTTGTATTACAGTGGTACCTTGGTTCTCAAACACTGAAAACCTGGAGGTGTTCCAAATGTTTTTCAGAAGCCGAAAGTCCGATGCAGATATCAGCTATTGTATCCGGGGTGCCTGCACCAATCATAAGCTGCGCCTTGGTTTTCGAACATTTCAGAAGTCAAACGGACTTCCGGAATGGATTAAGTTTGGCACTTTTGTTTTTGCTATTTATTTTGTGTGGGGGTTTTTTGAGGCTTTTTTGGTTAATTTGTTTTTGTGACTTTGAGGATGATAATTTTTGTCACCTACAATACTGTCTTATTTATTTTATAGTACAGCACATTGATTATTGCTTTCATTTTGTGGATCAATGGTCTCGTTAGATAGTAAAATTCATGTTAAATGCTGTTTTAGGGGTTGTTTTTAAAAGTCTGGAATAGATTAATCCACTTTGCATTACTTTCTATGGGAAAGCAGGCATTGGTTTTGGAACACTTTGGTTTTGGAACGAACTTCTAGAATGGATTAAGTTTGAGAACCAAGGTACTACGGTACTGTGACACTGATCTGTTATATTTGATTTTGATATGTAAATTTGTCTTGCTGTGCTTAGTGCTTCATATTTACCCTTTTAGCATTTGTTAAGCTAAATGTTTTTGTTATGTCCTGTTTCAATAAAAATTAAAAGGCAATATTTTTTAAAAAAAGAAAAGAAAAAGAATTCTTAGGGCAGTAGAGGGGCACTGACAACGTAGTGGATCCAGGCAGAGGAGTCTTCGGTTGCATGTGATTAATTGTATTTATATACAGATATTCAAGGTTACTGAAGATAATACAAAATAAGACTGGAAGGAAAATAAGTAAACGCATGCCGATCCAAATCTGTTGCCAATTTTTATGAATTCATTTGTCCCCTGCAAAAATTAGAAGGGAGTTTCTCCTGGGGTTTTGTTTTTTTTTGGGGGGGGGGGTTATTATTGTAATGCAATATAATTCATTTACTCTTTCACCACCACCTAGGTTGAAAGGCATCCACTCTAGAAGGAGTGCTGAAACATGCCTGTGAATTTAGATTAATTGGCTAACTAATATCACAGTCAGTGATAAAGGAGGGGAGAGAAATATTACCTCATTAGTTCAAACAAATGGCCCTTCTTGCTAACTTCACGCGGAATGCCATATTTAAAATGTCAGACAAGCGCAATATCAGCATCACTCAATTGCAGACCCCAAGATAAACCATGTGGAACCTCAATGAGTAATGAATTTTAGAATCACCCTTGACAGCAAGGTCCATAACTGTGTTGACCTCACTAAAAATAAATTAGAAGGTAATGGCTCCTCTTCATGGTGAATTTTGCATTGCAAATGGATATTGTCCTCCAGGAGCCTCATTCAGATTGTTTCTCAAAGAGATTTCAGAAGTGCTGTCATGCCATAATAAAGCACTTGGCAAGATTTAACAGGCACTGATGCCAACCAGGAATAATATTTTTAAAACCTGTTTTTATCCTAGTTTCGAGAATGCCTTTTACCTGTTGTTCAACTTATTGTTCTACATCACTACAGTCATAGATCCTAAATAAAAGTAGACTTCATTTTAGCCTCTCTCCAAACATACAAATCAACATTCTTAACCTATAATTTCATTTACGCTTTAGGTACAGAACGGTGGAAACACAAACAGAAAATAACAAGTATGGAAATAATTACAACAGTGAATAGAGTAACAACAGGAAGAAACTCCTCAGTTTTACTTGCAACAAGTTTAATAGCGGGTGGCGCTGTGGGTTAAACCACAGAGCCTAGGGTTTGCTGATCAGAAGGTCGGCAGTTCGAATCCCCGCGACGGGATGATCTCCTGTTGCTCGGTCCCAGCTCCTGCCAACCTAGCAGATCGAAAGCACATCAAAGTGCAAGTAGATAAATAGGTACCGCTCCGGCGGGAAGGTAAACGGCGTTTCCGTGTGCTGCTCTGGTTCGCCAGAAGCGGCTTAGTCCTGCTGGCCACATGACCTGGCAGCTGTACGCCAGCTCCCTCGGCCAATAAAGCAAGATGAGCGCTACAACCCCAGAGTTGTCCGCGACTGGACCTAATGGTCAGGGGTCCCTTTACCCTTACCTAATATAATACAGGCACAGAATTGTAGAGCTGGAAGGGATCTCGATGATCATCTAGCCCAACCCCCTGCAATGGAAGAATCTCAACTAAAGCATCCATGACAGATGGCCATCCAACCTTTGTTTGAAAACCTCCAAGGAAGAAGAGTCTACCACCTCCCAAGGGAGTCTGTTCCACTGTTGAACAGCTCTTACTGTCAGAAAGTCTTCCTGATGTTTAATCAGTGAATTGTAGTATATTTATATAATTTTGAACAAACGTTATAAAGCAGCCATTCTTCTTAGACATTTCAATTATCCAGGCAAACGTGATGATGTTCATTGGTAGGCAACTACTGGCTGGGTTTCCCCAGCTACTCTAGGCGGCTCCCAACAGAATATTAAAAGCACAATAAAACATCAAACATTAAAAACTTCCCTAAACTTCCTTGACATCTGATGGGAAGGCGTTCCACAGGGTGGGTGCCACTACCAAGAAGGCCCTATGCCTGGTTCCCTTAGCTTCACTTCTCACAGTGAGGGAACTACCTGATGACCCTAGGAGCTGGTCCTCAGTGTCCAGGCAGAATGATGGGGGTGGAGACGCTCCTTCAGGTATACTGGGCCAAGGCCATTTAGGGCTTGAAAGGTCAGCATCAACACTTTGAATTGTGCTCGGAAATGTGCTGAGAGCCAGTGTTTGTACTGAGAGGTCTGTGCTCTCCAGAGTCAGAGATCTAATAAGATGTTGAGTCCATAGATATGCACATGACCAAATATTGTTGAACACCACCCCAATCTCCAAGCAACGTGAAATTCCTGGGGTTCTAGGCACTTACCAAGGGTTCAGTTTCCTTTGGAATGAGGAGGAGCAGAGACTGTAGTGTCTTTATGATGTATGGTTTATTTACACATATATACAACCTGAGCCTATGATAGAGGGGTTCACAGCATTAACACCCCAAGAGGGTCTTGCTTACTCCCATAGCCACAGCCTTGGATTTCAACTGAAATTAGGCATGATTCTGGCTCCTGGCTGCCCAGCCTGCAGCCTGCAGCCTGCCAGCTTCTAGCTTCTAGCTCACATAACTCAACTTTCAGTTCTGGCCTTTGTATTTCTAACTGCCGGCCAGTAGAGCGATGGGGGCCCACCCACTGGCGGAAGAAGAGAGCAGGGGGAGCACACCGCCCCCAGCAGAACGATCCCGGTGGGGTGCCATCATGGCTGCCCCCCACCCTTGTTGGGTGCCACGCCACCACAGGCATACAGTCTACCCGCCCCCTGCACACTCAGAGCAGTAATGGTAGAGGATGGATGAAGTTAACAAAGTGAGAATTCAAGAACAGGAATTCTATTAACACTTAGGATAGTTGGTGAGCTGTAAATCCAATGGAAGGTAATTACATTTTATTGAGAGAGAACCACGTATATTGCTTATTCAAGCCTAAAGAATGTGTCACATATGCCCATGAAATCTATTGAGCTTTTTTTAAAAAAAATTGTTGTTCAAATATAGCAACTTTTAAAGTCAGAGACAAAATGCCCAAGGAAACAGAGACAGGGCCTCACAGGTTCTTCTATATTTTAGTAGTTGCGGCTGGCAATACACATTTCATCACCTTCCATTTTAAACCATCGTTAATACGCATACATTTTCCATTTCTGTCTCAATTAAATCAATTATACTTAACAGAACCTGTGCCTTCAGGGGAAGTGTAACTTCAATCGACCAGTTTCTTGGACACAGGAAATTTCTTTTGCTAGTTTTCCCTGTATCTATATGGCTTTGTTTTTGTTTTGTGTTCAATGGGAGCACATTCTCCATTCACACCTATGATTCGCCTCCTGAGTCAGGCTAGGAGAAAATGGATTATATGATTGTATTGTATACAGAGCAGCACTCACCAGACATGCCAAGCCTTCTTTCACACCCTATTTTGCTTGCCTTTTCAATTGCAATTTGGCATCTCAAGTCCCATCAATCAGGTTGCTTAATGAGGTACTGTAGGCAGCTGTATTTGTCAGCCCAGAGGCTAATGCACAATGTGCTTGTTCCAAAGAGGTTTTCTATTTCATGCATATGATGAAGTAGGCTATTACCTACAAAGTTCATTCCGAAAGCTCAGGCTCCAAATGTATTAACATTTGCAGTCCAACGGCACGGTAGACGTTAGTGTTACAGAATCTACAGGTTCTTTCCTGTTGCAGAATCTATAGATATGAAAAGTACAAAAAAAAGTTATGGCCAACGTGAAGAGGAATTGCAGGCTGGGAGAGGTAGATTATAAATACACATTTCCACAGTGAACAAAAATAACATTGCAGTATTCTAGATAACCCATCGGTCATGAGAGTTTACTTCACTAGATAACCCATTGGTCATGAGATTTTACTTTACTTTTTACTCAACATGTTCAAACTTGGGGTTTGATGTGATTGTAGAAGAAGTGCTATTATGAAACACTATGGTGCTGAAATGAAGTAGAACACTTAATCTTTGCAAACAAAAAAACTAAAACCCCCAAAAGGCAAGTAAACTCAACAGTAAAAACTGCAAAACTAGGTTGGAGAGTGTGATATCAAACAAAGTCTTTGCATGCCCACAGTCCTGAAAAAGTATGAAGTAAATGATCAAATAAATGAAATCTTTAAATGCATAGTGGTTCAGTACAACCACTACTGCAGGGGGACCCTGTTTTGAGTTCATACTGACAAAAAATTGATTATCGTTTCTATATATCACCAGTATCAGAGGTATTACTCTTATTCCTGACTGCAAATCTCACAAAACAGAGAAATGTAACCAATGCCAAAAACAGTCAAGCACATCTCTCTAGTGAGCTAAACTGGCTCATATACAAGGGAGGACGCAATGGAGGCAGCTGAAGCCCCCTCACCTTGTCCCTATGACTGAACACACTCACCCTCAATGGTGGCACTGAGGAAAAGGAGAAAGAGGAGGAGCAAAAGGGCCAGGGGGAACAGACAGTGAGCCCTCAGATTGTGGTTCTGGGCCCAGGCCAGAAACCGATGGTGCCATCCCTTGTCTCAAGTCCTGACCTTGCTTTCGATTTCAAATACTCAGAGACTTTAAGAAAGTCTCTTTGCACAGTAGACGAAAAGGGTTAATTAAAATACGTAGATGTAATTTACGTTTCATTCTCAAAGCTTTTTCTATCACATCCGAAAACAAATGCTGGAACTGGATGCTGGAGCTACGATCTGGAGCTGCTTTCTGTTACCCTCATCTGGACAAGACTCCCACTTAAAAAACAAAAACAAAGACTTCAGTGGTTTTCATAAGAAGAATAGGTTTATCACATGGCATTGGTGGACACTGCTGAGGGAGAGTGTTGCAGATACAGTGGTACCTTGGTTCTAGAACAGAATCCAATCCGGAAGTCAGTTCAACTTCCGAAACTTTTGAAAACCGAGACACAGCTTCCGATTGGCTGCAGTAGCTTCCTGCACTCAAGCGGAAGCTGCATCAGACATTCAGCTTCCAAAAAACATTTGAAAACCGGAAGACTTACTTACGGGTTTTCGGCATCCGGGAGCTGATTTGTTCATCAACTAAGCTGTTCAAGAACCAAGGTTCCACTGTATTAATATTGTGCAGCTTGAACTGGATGCTCAAAAACTGACTCCTTTTGGAATAAAACATTGTCCAGACCCATAAGTATTGTTCAAAGCTTTACTAACCAGAACTTCTACAAAACAGGTACAAAACAATCAAAGATACATCCAAATAATTCTATAAGACATATGCTTATCCAAGGCATAGGTTCATTTTCTTAGAAATAAAATAACTTATAATCAGAGTTGACAAACATAGCTCTCTCTCTCTCAGGCTCCATTAGCCAGCATGGAATTCCAGCCCAAGGCTCCTGAGCTCCTGGAGAGGCATCTTATCACATCCTTTTCCCACAGAGCCTGGGAAAAGCCAAGACCCTTCCAAAATGGTGAATTTGCAACTGAATACTTTACTCATTTGATCTAAGGTTAAACACTCGCGTGTTAGAGCAGAAAACTTTCTCAGCTAATCATTAACTCAGCTAAAGCTTAGAGAGCTCTCAGTATGCTGCCATAGGAAATCCCCAGTGTTAGCAATGTACACTCAGGCAGTCTCCATTTCAGGGTCAATTAAACAATTATACTTAACAGAGAGGACCCATAAAGCATTGCCATAGTGACTGAAGAGAAGCAAAGAACAAGGGGGCAGGGAGAACCTGATCAGCAGTAACAAAAAAAGGACGGACCTGGTTTGTGGCGGACAAGCGCTAAGTAGCTCAGTGGTGGAGAACATCCCCCCCCCTACATAAAGCCCCCATCATCTCTAGGTAGGGATGGACAAGGGTACTGCCTGAAACCCCACAGAGTCAGTGTAAACAATAACAGAAGGACTAATGGTCTCTGACTCCGCATAAGCCAGCTTCCTAATGGCTCAGGACCACAGTACTTCAAGGACTGCCTCTCCCCATATGTGTCCATCATCTGAGGCCCTTCTTGGTGTGCCTCCATGTGGCTGTTAGGATATTTCCGTTCCACCTTAAAAGGGAGCAGGATGTTTGTGTCACAGCCTGCGTATTTCCTGTTCACAGAATGTTTCTGTTGTGTCTATGCTTTCGTTTCTCTCTCTGCGTCTGAGACACTGAAGCAGGCAGTCATGTTTTCTTTGTTCTGACCAACGCTGAATAAACTTGTAAATAATGCTCTCCTGCGTGCATCTTTCGCTGTGCATTTTCTGCTGATAGAGCGTGCATCAGCTCTGGAATGTGGCAAGCTATTTCTGGAGCTCGTGTCGCTAATTGCTGATACTGTATCTACGGGAGATCGATGGATCGTCCGGAGGCGACGTGGAGTCATGATGGACTTTGTCTCCCTGGCAGTATCCCAACAGTGGCAACACGAGAATGGGCCTTTTCTGTAGTGGCTCCCAATTTGTGGAATGCTCAGGAACCTTTGTTATATATTTTTAGGTGCCAGGCGAAAATGTTCCTCTTCAGCCAGGCCTTTGGCTGATTAATATCCTACAGCCTTTAAAACGTGTCTGTGGGAAGGAGGATTATTGGTCTGTTGTCTTGGTTTAATTGTTTACTTGTGTTTTATCTTGTGTTTTATTCTGAAGGGAAAGAGACTTTCTACAGGCAATGGCTTCTCCACCTGCCTTGCCCCACCCTCGAACACCGGGAGCCTTTCCCAGAACAGCAGAAGCAGCTGGGAAGAGAGGAGTTCGGGGATATTAATAAATAAATAAATTATAAGTTGTGTGTCCTCGTTTCTCAATTTGATCCTTTTAAACTGTTTTGTTTTTTTTTAAATATTTTTATTGGGTTTTCACATTTTATATAGACAAAAACAAAACACAGAACACCAAAACAGACATAAAAGACGACAAACATGTACAATTTCCTAACATCTTATTTTCTAACCCTAGTCCTTGACTTCCCCCCACCCCCACCCTTGCCTCCCTATTCCCAAATTTATGTCAGCAAGTTGGCATTTCCTTTTCCATCTTAATATTAATCCTTTTATAAAAAAAAACAAAAATAAATTTTCCCTAAGTTGGACCCCAATTCTCTTCCCGCGATTTCTCATTTTTTCTTGAATAATTTTCTTATTAACTAAACCCCCTGGTCTTGAGTGTTGTTTGAATTTAAATGCTTCCCTCCCTCCCATCCCCGGTTTGCGTCCTTTCCCAAGACATGTCCAAAATAACAGTTTTTAGCCTGGGTTCCGCACGTCCGAGGCCCTCAAATCTCTTTCAGTCCCTCTCCGCCGGTTTTGTTGGTAGTCCTTTTTGTCGGTCATCGAGTCTCGAAAGAGTTCCTTCACAATCAATCCAATCAGTCCATAGTCTCTTCCCATATTTAGAAACAACTGCTGAAGAATTTCCACAAGGCCTGAGTCTTGATGATAATCAAAATCAAAGTCTATGTGGAGGCCCCAATTGTACTTCTTTATTTCAAGTTCCTGAATTCCATAAACTCCCGGGGCCTCCACTTTCGTCTTCTGTATCTTTCGTAGGCTTAAAATGGATTTAATCCAATAGTCTCCTTGCTTGTGTTCTCCAGATGTCGGCTTCTGGTTAGTATTTTCCCACTTAACTTGTTCTCTTTCTTGTTTTGTCTTCTCCTCTTCTTTGTTTATTATTTCGAATTCAGCTGTGGGTTCTTTCTCACTCAAGTCCTCATTACATTCAGCAGAACTACTTATTTCAGAATTCAAGGTCCTCAGTTGTTTACTCATAGCTGTAGTCTGCTCCTGTAAGGTTCCCACCAGTGAAAACATCCTTTTGATTTCTCTCAGTATCTTTCCACCCACAGCCATTGTAATTCCACAGAATTCCCCCTAGAGGGAATCTGGTTACTTAATATTCTTTTCTCCAACAATCCTCTGACCTGTTATTGTTTCTTTGTTTCCAACAATTTTGATTCAATTGTAACTCCTTTTAATCCGGAGAGATCTTAAATAGCAATTTTTCCACTGTTAACAGTCCATTTGACAGCTTTGACAGCTGTCAAATTCTGCTCCTCTATACAGGCTCCAAAACAGGTCGCTCCCGGGCCCGGGAGGGAGGGTTGTTTACAACAAAACAAAGTCTCTTCCAACACTCCACTCTCCTGCTCAAATTTGCCTTTCCAAATCTTGGAAGTTACTGTCTTTTTGAAACTCACCCTTTACAGGGTAGGCACTCCAGCTTAGCTCTTATATCGTTGCTCTGGATCGTCTGCAAGGGGGGGGTGGGGACTTCCTTTTAGCACACCCCCCGGTCGTCTCAAATTCAGAAGGTAAAATTTTTAAAGTTCAGTTCCAGATTACTCACGGGTTCTTTTTTTCAGTCCAAATTTCAAGGAAGGAAGTCAGCGCTCTCCAGTTATGGCTCGCGGCTTCGCTCAGCGGCGGTAGCGATCGACTCTCAGTGCCGCGCCGTCCCCCGTATCCCCTCCGTAGCCTTTAAAAAGGCTCTTCGCGAATCAGGGGGGGGCGCTTAAGGCACCCGCCGAGTCTTCAGTCCGCAGGCTTCCGCGCCTGCGGTTTTTAAGGGTCCCCGTGTCGCCGGCACGGCAAAGACCCATCCACCGCTGAGCCGATTCCCTCCGGAGCTCGGAGGGAATCCGCCATTTCCAGATCGCGCCAACCCGGAAGTTTTAAACTGTTTTGTATGTCTCTATGCATTGTGCAGAGACATCACCTTGCCAACAAAGGTCTGTATAGTTAAAGCTATGATTTTCCCAGTAGTGATGTATGGAAGTGAGAGCTGGACCATAAAGGAGGCTGATCGCCGAAGAATTGATGCTTTTGAATTATGGTGCTGGAGGAGACTCTTGGGAGTCCCATGGACTGCAAGAAGATCAAACCTCTCCATTCTGAAGGAAATCAGCCCTGAGCGCTCACTGGAAGGACAGATCGTGAAGCTGAGGCTCCAATACTTTGGCCACCTCATGAGAAGAGAAGACTCCCTGGAAAAGACCCTGATGCTGGGAAAGATTGAGGGCACAAGGAGAAGGGGATGACAGAGGATGAGATGCTTGGACAGTGTCCTTGAAGCTACCAGCATGAGTTTGACCAAACTGTGGGAGGCAGTGGAAGACAGGAGTGCCTGGCATGCTCTGGTCCACGGGGTCACGAAGAGTCGGACATGACTAAACAACAACAACAATGCATTGTGATTTACTGTTATTTTTGTTGATTATAGATTAGTAGTAATTCTTTATTGTAATTGATAAGTGCAAACTGTTGATTATTTGCTGATATTTAATTTTACTGTTCACTATTGGATTATAATGGATATTAGAATATTGTTTTATTTAATATAAGTTGTTTATTGTAAAGTTATTGTGACTTTTTATATTGGATCAGATTGTTACTATTAATGTTTGATGTTTTATTGTTATTTTTATGTGTGTTGGAAGCTGCCCAGAGTGGCTGGGGCAACCCAGCCAGATGATTGGGGTATAAATAAATTGTTGTTGTTGTTGTTGTTAATAATAATAATAATAATAATAATAATAATAATAATAATAATAATAATAATTCTGTAAACTGCCCTAAGAACTTTTGATGAAGGGTAATATAATGATGATGCTGATGTGCTGACTGCATAAGTGTGTACATCCCTTTGAGATTTTTTTTAATTTTAATTTTTACTTTAAAGTGGCATCCTATCAAATCAATCAATCAATCAATCAATCAATCATGTATCTGGCTTCCCAGGTACAGCAATTGTAGCAGCGACATTGAGCAAACCAGGCTTATTGCCCATGGTGTCCCCAGTTGGTCCTAAGAGATTATTACAGGGTTGCATGGGCGTGAGGTTGGGCATGGCCCAACAAGGTGGCAGTGCCAAATCACTGGTCTCACAAAGCCTTAAGGCGTCTTCTGCGGAGGACAGCCTGTGTCGCTCTGCTGTTCTGTGGCCCTCTGAGCGACAAACACCTGTGGCTTTCTGTTTTCTCCAGCATCTTTTTCATTCCCCACTAATAACTTGTGAAGAAAGAGAAACCAAATTGACTGCTGTGGCTTCCGAGAAACGCAACTGGTGAGAAACTGATTAATGCGCTTGACAGTTAATCAAATGCCCGAACAATATTTCCCTAAGCCCAGAAGGGGCTGTGTAATTGCAGCAGCGGAGATTTCATAGCTTCCCACTTGCCTCGGGCACTGGGTAGGCACAGTTGCTACCTTTTGAAATGAAGTGCAGCACAACATTTAAATCATTCGCCGGGTTAGGAAACTAACCAAACGATAAATGCAACCCACATGAATATCCAAAGGACAAGCCCACTTAACAATGTTGTGTCATTTTGTATTCACACAGGTTAAACACACAATGGCAGGAATATTACAGGAACTTGATTCGGACTCCTTTGCCACGGGTTTGGAAAGAATTCCGCTGCGATGGTGATCAATTTTTAATTACACTTTCTGGCAGCGTAATAATATGGTGATTCGTTTTCCTGACAGGAACCTGGAAGATCATTATGCAGCATGAATAATTCAGAGAAGCAAAGTTCTTGTTGACAAGAATAGTAATAGTTTTTGCATTTTTTGTCCCCTCGCCCAAGGGGATCTTGTTGACACCCCTAGCTAGAGTTAAGACATGCCAAAAGACTTTAGCCACAGGCCTTGGGTAGGTTGAAAAAAAAAACACCTGGAATGGAGTTTGGAAAGTAGATTTGAAAATTTTGTTAGGGCAAGCAAAATAACGTTTGTCAGCTGAAATTTCTTTTAAAAGTTTGAATAAGCATTATTTATTTCATTAACATATTGTTCATATGGGTCTTTATAAAACAACAACACACAATTATGCCGTGAGGATACATTCTCCATCAAGCTTATTGGTAAATGAAATATGACCCAATTTTCATGATGGAAATGTTGCCTTTGCTTATAATGTGCATTTTACAGCAGGCTGCACAGCGAAGTGGTGGTTTCTTCATTCCACTGTGCAGCAAGCAGGCTACATTTTCAACCCACAGGGAGGTGCATGGAAAAAGTTAACACTCTCCAGACTGAAAATTGATCTGGCCGCAGCGTGGAGCCATCAGATGACCACTTCATTGTACAACCCATGTGAATCCACCTCTATTTATAAGCTATATATTTTAATCTTTTATATGTAGTTATATGGAAATATATTGGATTTTCTTTTACATAAATGGATAATTTGTTATTAATTTTGCAAATCTGCTTGCTTCTGCCATTAAACACACACACACACACACACACACACACACACACACACACCTTTCCCTGAACTTATGCAGCAAAACTCTGCGTTTCAAAGTTGCAGTGTTTTTGTCTATTGATTGCTCACCTGCCCCTCCACGATCAAGGATAATCCATTAAAGGACTCCAGGGGTTTGGATTTTGTCCAAAGTCCGCAGAGGGGTGAGGGCCATGCCATGACCCACCCGGAAAGCCGGGGTAGAGTGTGAGTTGATTTCTATCGACCGAGCCCCCTCTTCAGCTGGTTACCCTTACCAGACTCCCTACAAGGTGGGCAGGAGTCAGTTATCGTTTTGGATTCCGGTGCCTAAGCCAATACCGCTCACATTCTGCATTCAGTAAAGTTGTGGCCAAAATTTGCCCATTAACATTTAAACTTAATTCATGTGTCATGATGTCTTTATTAACCAGGAGGTGGACTGTGGCCTTGAAGTGCAACCTGGGGTCTGAGGCGATCAGAATGAGGGAGTCATTTTTGCATCTGAAGCCCTGACAATATGTCCTGGCCAGGGATGAAGGTGTAGGTAGTACAGTCCTACCTCGGGTTACAGCTGCTTCAGGTTGTGTCTTTTCGGGTTGCGGACTGCCGAAACCCAGAAGTACCGGAACGGGTTACTTCCGGGTTTCGGCAGTTGAGCATGCGCAGAAGCGCTAAATTGCACTTTGCGCATGCGCAGAAGCGCCGAATCGCAACCTGCACAGATGCACAGACGCAGATGCATGGATCACGTTCGCAACCTGAACATCCTATTCCATCCCTCGCTGTGCCTGCTCCAGGTGGCATGAGAGGTCCAGCCTGCCTCCACCAAAATGCTTCTCACATTAAACCACTGATGGGTGGAACACCCACAGAGGCTTACCACTTGCCTGGATATAGATTGGGGCCTCTACCACAGGGAAGTCCCCCACCCACTGAACCTCTTGGGCTTGCCGATCAGAAGATCGGCAGTTCAAATCCCTGCAACGGGGCAAGCTCCCATTGCTCTGTCCCAGCTCCAGTGCTAGTTTACTACTATTACTACTATTACTGCTATTAAAATTTGAATACTGCCCTTCATCCAAAGCTCACAGCATTACAACATGGAAACACAAAATACATGAGACTCTTAATTTCAGGGTCTTGGGTTTGAGCCCCACACTGGGCAAAAGATTCCTGCATTGTAGGGGGTTGGGCTAGATGACCCTCATGGTCCCTCCCAAACTCGATTGGGTGGCAAGTCCCCTCCCCCATGTGAAATGAAGACACAGGAAACATTATTTAAGGTTAATGGGCATAAAAAGGCCACAAGTTTATTGATTACAGGAATAGGAAGGTATTGACCTTGGGCATTGGCTCCTATCGACTAACCGGCATGGAGACTGGGAAGGGTTATCCGCAAGCCGTGGGGGTCCTGTTGAAGTACGCCAACTAGGATCCCACGGGTGTCACCGCTCGGGGGCGTGCCGGAGGCCCTTACCTCCCTAGGTTTCGGAAGCGCTCCATCTGAAAACGAGACAGAGCACCCGCAATGTCATTATTAATGCCAGGTATGAATTTGGCTGAAAAATATATATTCTGCTCAAGACAGAGGAGGACGAAGGACCGTAACAAGTTTCCCACCCTGGTGGAACACGTGGACTGTCTAGAAAGAACCGCTACTACTGCCTGGTTATCAGTGTTGAAACAAACCCTATGATTGCGGAACTGCTCTGCCCAAAGATGTACTGCCACTACAATAGGGAAAAATTCCAAGAATGTAAGGTCCCGAGTAATAGGCTTGCCTTGCCAATCTGCTGGCCACTTTTGGGCACACCACTGGCCCCTGAAATAAACTCCAAAACCCAAGGAACCTGCCGCATCTGATTGGACTTGGAAGTCAGCATTGAGTGCCATGGAATAAGGATATACCGTTGTACCTGTCGAGGAATTGTAGCCAGACTCCCAGATCTGCCTTAACTTCTTTGGAGAGGCGCACCCTATGCTGTGGTGCCCTGAGACCTGCTGACAATCTGGCCAGACGGCCACAAAAGGGCTGACCAGGCGCCACTACCCTACAAGCAAAATTTAGGTGACCTAGCAGGGATTGAATTTGCCTTAGGGTAACTTTCTTTAGGGGCAATAGCTGCTGTATTAGTGCCTTAAGGGCGAACAGTTTTTCCTCGGGTAACCTAGACGTTTGGGCCACGGTGTCTAACTCTATGCCCAGATAGACCATGGAAGTGGCTGGACCCTCCGTTTTCTCGGTGGCCAGTGGCACCCCCAGCTCCCAGGCCAGGGCCGTGAAGGCCTCCAAAAGGGCGGAGCATCGTTGCCTATTATCTGCCACCAAAATAAAGTCGTCCAGGTAATACGACACGCCCACCGACCCTGTCCTGAATCGTAGGGCCCAATCGAGAAACGTACTGAATGACTCAAAGGCTGAGCAAGCCACGGAGCAGCCCATAGGCATTGCTTTGTCAATGAAATACGCTCCCTCAAATCTAAAGCCCAAGCAACAGAAGTCAGCTGGATGGACGGGAAGAAGGCGGAACGCCGACTCGATGTCACATTTGGCTAGAAGTGCCCCTTGCCCAAATCTGCGAATCATTTTAACTGCTTGGTCAAAGGAGGCGTATTTCACAGTACAAAGTTCCTGGGGGATCGCGTCATTGACTGAGCCTCCCCTTGGGTAAGAGAGGTTGTGGATCATGCGAAATTCCCCTGGGGCCTTTTTAGGTACAATGCCCCGGGGGGATAGGTGAAGTCCTTCCAGGGGAGGTTGGGAAAAGGGGCCTGCTACCCTACCTGCCCTGATTTCTTTCTCTATCTTTTTTCTAACTACCTCGGACCTTTCCCTAACTGATTTTTGATTTTGTGGGTCCCCGGTGTTGGGGGGGGGAAAGCCACGGGGATCCTGAACCCCATGGAGAACCCCTCCCAAAGGTATTGTGCGGCTTTTCGATCGGGATATTGGTCTAGCAGGGTTTTGAGGGGCTGGAGACGGATAGAGGAGAAGGCAAGACTAAGATACCTATTATTGACGGTTACCGGGACCCTGATGAGAGGATCCGGGGGCACCTCTGGCATTGATGTTGAAGTACCTCCTGCCCCCCGAAAGGGCTGCTGCTTATTCTTAAAGCACGCCGAGGCAGGGTGGTTTCCCTGGCACCGCTCACATTCGTGAAGATACTTACAGGAGGGACGCAAACATACACCTCTGTTGTATTCCCAACACTGGCGGCGCCGTTTTGCATCTGTCTTACCCAACTTGGCCGATTCCTGGCTTTTCTTTTCAATATAAGGGCCAACGTCCTCACCCCAGTAATTAGGATCCCTTAGGTCCCATCGGGTGGAAGGCAGGAGAGAAGCATTTCTGCGGAAATTCTCATCATATGTTAAAGCGGCATTTTCCCCTGCCAGCGTGTGAGCCCACCTCACATGCGCCAAATAAGCAACCAGATCCATGGAGCGCCGCCAGATGCGTAGTGAGCAGGGAAGCTGCGTGCACGGCTTAAAGCAGGGACGGATTTAAACCTCCCTGCCTGGAAAATTAGTCTAGGAAGATCCACAGCCCCGCAGATACCCGTCTGCAAAGAGAGGGGGGACTGCTTGATTAAATTACAAAAAACCACCCCCCACACCCAAGTACTTAGCCAGCCGCAGGACGATCAGGAGAGACTTTCTGGACATCCCAGCAACTCCAATGTAGTTTGGAAGCAAAACACCAATGCAGAGACGCTCCCAAAAGCTGGTCCAGTAAAAGGAACAGAGGGCAGAAAAGCCGACAAACAAAAAGCCGACAGACAAAAACCAGGGTCAAAACAGGTCAGCTGGAATGGGGCAAAGAGGGCGGACCCCAGTCGTGCCTGGCCTTAAATGGGTGAGGCCACGCCTCCCTAGCCCGCCGATTGGCGGGCAGGGCTGCAGGCAAGCCCGGGGATTCCCTTGCTCTCGCGGGGGCAAAAGGCCAGCCCCCGCGTGTGTGGGAGGGGGTAGCCCGCAACCCCCTCTCCTCTTCAGTTCGGAAATGGCTTTCTCTGATTCTCTGAAACCTATATCCCTCCTCCCATGGGTTTCATCTATTCTTTCACACATCACATTCTGCCTCAGCCACATTTGAAACCTCCTATTTACTCACACAAACATATACCAGCCGACATCCAAAACCATGACATCCATTCACGTTCGTGCCCTGGCTTCAGTCCACAAATATCCACTGGCTTCTGTTGACTGTCTTCCAGAGGTGAACAGCCAACAGCCAACATCCACAAACATCAGTCTGCTTTAGCCTTGTAGCCCCCACCAACTTCTGAATCCAAATGCCACTGGTTTCCATCCACCAACATCTGCCAGCTTCTCTTAGGTCCATCATGAGACATGGATACCAGCAGCCGTCAAGCAAGCAAACTTGCCTTATTATCAGTCCATAGCATCCCACTGCCAGAGGGTTGCCTCCTTCCATTCACCACTTTGCCTCCTCCAAGTGGAAGAAACCTGGGCAGTGCTGAATGTCACATCTATTGCCAGGTTTGTCCTGCTGGAAACAGAAAAGGGCTTTTCCCCTGGCCTGCCTTTATATCCACTCAGTTGCCAAGTGCTTTTGTGACATCACAAGAAACCCACAGCCAATGGCAACAGCTGGGGAGGTATCATCTTCATTGCTTTGAGCCTCACAGTGGCAGGTGGACCTATCAGTGATTGTGTGCTTGTTTATTTGGGAAACGGGTGGTGCTGTGGTCTAAACCACTGAGCCTCTTGGGCTTCCAGTCAGAAGATTGGCGGTTTTAATCCCCATAACGGGGTGAGCTCCTGTTGCTCTGTCCCAGCTCCTGCCAACCTAGCAGTTCAAAAGCACGCCAGTGCAAGTGGATAGATAGGTACCACTGTTGTGGGAAGGTAAACAATGTTTCCATGCGCTCTGGTTTCTGTCACGGTGTCCCGTTGTGCCAGAAGCAGTTTAGTCCTGCTGGTCACATGAACCAGAAAGCTGTCTGCGGACAAACACTGGCTTCCTTGGCTTAACCATCCAGGAGTCCTTTACCTTTTACTTATTTACCTTATCATTTCTAATTACTACTTCAATGGAAATGTGAAAGGACTGCAGTCTTAGTCTTCCCGACAACTTAGAAGTCTGGATCCTTCTCCTGTATTATATGAAAACCCCTCAAAATAATAAAGCTAAAACTGGTTGGCTAACTCAAACAGGACTCTGGGATTTCTGCCATCTGGAATTCCTAGGTTGTCCATGTGTCCTACTTTGCAGATGATCTGAAGGAATCCTCTGTTCAAAGGGCTGTGCAAACCAAGCTCAATTCAAAGATAAAGAACCAGAAGAAGGGAATGGACCTTGAAGTTGTCCGAAAGTTGGCACCCGGACAGCAGACCAAGGAGGCATACAGAGCACCCAATTGCAGCCTTCCCTGCTAAGGTGAGATATCTTGTTTCTATTTAAAATATAGTAATTATTTCCAACTGTATATATGCATTAATTAATACATGCAGATTATATGCAAATCCATGTCTTCTTTCTGGTATTGCATAACTGGCCACTCTACAGATTTTGCATTTTCAGTGTCCCAGGCAAAAGGAAGAGGAGTACCTCCCAGTTGTTGCTACTTCTTCTCCCACCACTACTAGGTTAGATTTCCATACCCTCCAACATTTCTCTGATGAAAATAGGGACATCCTAAATTATTATTATTGTCAGGGGTTCAGGAGCAGAGGCAAGGGCAAGGGAGGAAACAGAGAGCGAGGAGGAGGAGGCAGAAGAAAAGATGAGTGATGACGACGACCCGAGATCTCCGAGTCTTTCCAGTGAATCAGAAGATTCACAGAAAGGAGCACCAGTGGCCAGGGCAAGGGGGGAGCCTAGGGGGACACCCCAGGAAGATAGAGCCAGAGGGGACTCAGAGGGGAGCAGTTGGAGATCGGGACCAGCGTCACCGCCAGAGAGCAGGGAAGAGGAAGGGGGCCAGGGATCAAGCGCTGGCAGCTCACAACAGGAGGGAGGGCACGAGTCAGGAGTGGCCACACCTCCATCAGGGAGCGAAGAAATGGTCAGACGGAAAGTGGAAGGTTGGGCGCACGTGCCAAGTTCAAATGCACAGGAAAGTGACGCAGTAGGCAGCCCGGAGAGGGAGCCAGGTCCTAAAGCCCGGCGCAAGGAGACAGAAGGGTCCGGGGGGTCGGCGTCGGAGGAGTCCCGGAGGGAGGAGACCCCGGGGGGCAGAGGGACCCAGAGGAGAACAGTCAGGCGGAAAAGGTGGAGCAGGGCTAGGATATTAAGTTGGTGCACAAGGGGCGGAGACTCAGACGGAGCTTCGCCGATCTAACCATAAGACGTAGAGTTGCACGCAGCAGCTTGAGAATGGGAACTGTAACTCAATAAAGACTTTTACTTAATGATCGCTGGCTAGCGTGATCCTCTGTGAGCTAGGATCGGGGAGCAACTCTGACAGTAAGCTCCGTCTCATAAATTGTGGGCATCTACGACCTCAAGGAGAGGAGAGAAAGCGGGTGCCTACTAGCGAGCTCACGAACGGCAAACAACATGACGGCTGAACAGCAGATAGCGGAACTCAGAGAAGCAGTGACACGACTGAATGCCGAGGCACTTGCATCCAGGAAGAGAGAGGAGGACGCAGCTGCCGCCTACAGGGATCTCCAGGTCAGGTTGGAAGTGCTTACTAAGCAAGGGCAACTGACACCCAAACCGGAGGGGATTGGGTTGGGGAGACGAACAGGCGGTCTGGTCTCTCACTTCGATGGGAATCTGCAACAGTACCCCAACTTTAGAGCAGATGTAATGTGTGCACTGCAACTGCTGAACAAAGACTTTAGAGATGAGCAAGAGAAAGTGGGGTTCATCATGTCCCATTTGCATGGAGATGCTAAAGCATGGCTGCGCAATTTGTGGAGGGATAAGGATCCGGCGGTCCAAAATGCGGATGCCTTTATTAAAGCGATGGATGGGTGCTTTTTATCAAGCATTGACGTGGATCTTGCTCGGCAGCAGATACATGGACTGAAGCAAGGGAGGGCCAGCGTAAGGCAGTACCATGCCCGCTTTTTCGCTTTGGTCAGTGCCCTGGAATGGGACAGAGATTCGGCTCCTGTCAGAGACCTTTTTTGGGAGGGCTTGCACAACTCGGTTAAAGATGAGATTGCGAGGGGGGAGAGACCCCGGACCACGCAGGAGATCGTTCAGAGGGCGCTGGCGGTGGGGGTGCGGCTGGAAGAACGTCCGTGGAGCAGGGACGAAGGGCGTGGAGGGCGCGAACCAGCCAGGGGCTCCTCCTTCCTTCCCAGAGAAGCAGCGCGTGCGCAATCCACGCCTCTGCCAGGAGGAGGGGCGGAACCTATGGAGGTTGGAAGTGCAAGGGCTCAGTCAGCAGCCAGAGCCCTAGCACCGGCAACAGTGAAAGCGAAGCCTCCTAGAGGGAACAGGAAGTGTTATATCTGCGATGATCCACAGCATATGGCGAAAGAGTGTCCCCGGAGGCTCCACAAGCACACTGCAGCCTCAGCAATGGTAACTGCAGCAACGCAGCAAGGAGAACCACAGCAGGGAAACGACGCAGTCTGGCTGGAGGAAGAGGCACTGGGGCCCAGCCAGACGTGTCAGTGAAGCAGTCCCCAGAGATTTTACAGCCCATGGACCCCCTCCCGCCCAAGCCAGTAGTGAGGCTCACCGCATCGCTCCAGCTGCCCAATGGAATCACCATGGACGTGCCAATTACCATCGACTCAGGCAGCAATGCGGACTTTATAGGGCAGGACTTTGTCGACCGGCACGCCATACAGTTGCTGCCTGCCACGCTGCCCCTGCAGGTTGTCACGGTGGATGGCAAGGAGCTGCTAGGGGGGCAAGTGGTGAAGCAGACGCCACCAATGGTGATGCGACTTGGGAATCACAGGGAAATCATCAGCTTCAACGTCACTCAACTATCGGACACGCCAATTGTATTGGGCATGAGTTGGCTGGACAAGCACAGCCCGACGCTGGCTTGGTACCAGAGGCAGCTGACCTTCGGCTCTTCCTTTTGTGCTGAACACTGCATCGTGCCCCGGCAGGAAGGAGAGGAAGAGGAGTCACAGCTGCAGCTAGGCATGCTGCAAGCGGTTCCCCACAAGTACGCAGAATTTTTGGAGGTTTTCTGCGAGAAGGAGGCAGACAGGCTACCCCCCCACAGACCATATGACTGCAAAATTGACCTGCTGCCGGGGGCGGCGCTGCCCAAAGGGAAGCTGTATTCCATGTCTGAGGACGAACTGCAGGAACTCAAAGAGTTCATAGATCATAATTTGGAGCGCGGTTTCATCTGAGAGTCCAAGGCAGCGGGGGGCAGTCCTGTATTCTTTGTTAAGAAGCGGGACACGCCCCAAAAAAGGCTTGTAGTGGACTATCGCATCTTAAACAGTGTGACCAAGCCATCGGACTTCCCCATGCCCCGAATCGACGACCTCCTTGCAAAGGTACGGAAGGGCAGCGTGTTCACCAAGTTGGACCTGCGAGGGGCGTACAACCTCATTCACATGCGGGAAGGAGATGAGTGGAAGACAGCCATGTTCATGCCCCTGGGTACCTACGAATATAGAGTTATGCCTTTTGGATTGCAGAATGGCTCCCACGTGTTTCAAGCGTTCATGCATCACGTGTTGGCGGGGCTCCTCTACAAGACGTGCGTCTGTTTCTTGGATGACATCCTGATCTTTTCGGAATCGCAGCAGGAGCATGGCAGACACGTCAAGGAAGTGCTGAGCAGGCTACAGCAGCATAGGCTTTACGCCAAGCTGGAGAAGTGCCAGTTCGACGTGACGGAGGTGGATTTCCTGGGCTACAAGTTGTCTGACAAGGGGCTCGCCATGGACAGCGCCAAGGTTCGAGCAGTGTTGGATTGGAAAAGCCCACGCAACCGGAAGGAGGTCCAACGGTTTGTCGGCTTCGCGAACTTCTATCGCAAGTTTATCAAAGGCTTTGCTATGCAGACGGCGGCCATCACAGACACGCTCAGCTCCAAGAAAAAGAAGTTCATCTGGACAGAGCAGGCGGAGCAGTCCTTTCAGGCACTCAAGCGGCTCTTCGCGTCGGAAGAGCAGCTGCTTCATGTCAACCCCAGCAGGCCGATGAGGGTGGAGACAGACGCCTCGGACAGAGCCGTGGGAGCAGTCCTGCTGCAGAAAGACCCGCAGGGGGTTTGGAGGCCGGGAGCGTTTTAGTCCAGGAAGCTCAGCAAGTCCGAACAGAACTACACCATCTGGGACAGGGAGTTGCTGGCCATTCATGCAGCATTCAAAGCGTGCAGGCACTTCCTGATCGGCGCCAAGCACACGGTGCAGGTCTGCACGGACCACAAGAATCTGGAGCACTGGCGCACGGCACAGTTCCTGAACCAGAGGCAGATACGTTGGGCTGAGTTCTTTGCGAACTTCGACTTCCGAATAGAGTATGTCCCGGGGGACACCAACATCATGGCGGATGCTCTCTCCCGTAAGCCGCAGTATCTGGAGGAGGCAACGCCAGCGGCCGCCATGCACATCTTCGCACCAACAGTGTGGGCATGCGCGGCGGCAACAGTTGACCTGGAGGCGGTGCGACGAGCGTTGCAGGATGACTCCTTCGCGCAAGCAAAGATGGCAGAGGTACACAGGGGCACGGCAGCGACCGACGAGTTCCAGCTGCGAGATGGATTGCTCATCCGTAAAGGGGCCATCTACGTGCCGGGAGACGAACTTCGCGCCAAGGTACTGCAGCAGCTGCACGACGCGCCCACTGCCGGGCACTTTGGCAAGGAGAAGACGATGGAATTAGTCGCCAGAGACTTCTGGTGGCCCGGAATGAGAGGGGAAGTCGCGGACTACGTGGCGAGGTGTGACACCTGCCAGAGGGCCAAACCAGTGCACAGACCGCCGGTCGGACTGTTGGAACCGCTGCAAACTCCGTTCGAACCATGGGAGAAAGTGGCCCTTGACTTTGTCACGGATCTGCCCAGCTCAAGGGGCAAGACGGCCGTGCTGGTGGTGGTGGACTTGTTCTCCAAGATGGCACATTTCATTCCGTGTGCTAAGGTGGCCACGGCGGAACAAACCGCCAAACTGTTCATAGACCACGTGTTCAAGGTTCACGGTCTGCCGCGGTCTATTCTGTCCGACCGAGGGCGACAGTTCATCTCGAATTTCTGGCAGAAGCTGATGGGCTTCCTGAACGTCAAGATCAACCTGGCGTCGGCTAGACACCCGCAGACCAACGGGCAAGCGGAGCGGGTCAATGCCATCATGCAGCAGTACCTGAGATGTTATGCGAATCAACAGCCTGTGACGTGGGTGGATTACCTGCCTCTCGCCGAGTTCGCCTACAACAACATGAAGCACGTGTCCACGGGGGTCACGCCGTTCTTCGCCAACAACGGGAGGCACCCCAGAACCTTCCCGGGACTGGAAAGAATGGGGGAGGGGGAGCCGCAGACAGCAGATGCGTTCGCGTCAGAGTTGCAGGAGGTCCACGATCAGCTGTGGCGGCACCTGGAGCTGGCCAAACACGCATACAAGGTACAAGCGGACAAACACAGAAGGGTTGGCGAAGAGATCCATGTGGGAGACTGGGTCTGGTTAGCAGCCCACGCAGTGCCGGCCAGGTCGTTGGCGAAGAAGAAACTAGGGCATAAGCAACTGGGGCCCTACCAAGTCGAAGAGCAGGTCAACCCGGTGGCTTTCAGGCTGGCGCTTCCGGAGGGTTCCAGGATGCATCCGGTGTTCCACAGATCGGTGCTCACTCCCTACAAGGCACCTCACAGATTTCAGGAACCAGGCACGGCACCAAGTCCACTCCGAGAGAGAACCGAGCAAGGGGGAGTGGCACAGGAGGAGCGCATCAACGAAGTCACAGAGATTTTGGACTCTAGATGGGGGAAGAGGGGGTAGAATACTTTCTCGCCAAGGAGGGCACCCCGGCCAGTGCCAACAGCTGGGTGCCAGGCTACGCTCTAGACGAACCTCTGCTCAAAGAAGAGTTTCATGCCCTCTTCCCACACAGGCCCATGCCAGCTGATTTTTTCGACGACTGGCTTTTCACGCCCACGCTTTCAGCCAGCACGTTCCGGGGGTTCGACTCGGACGAGGAACCGACACGCGACGCACGTTCCCCGGAGGGGTCACCCTCGGGATCTGCCTCAGAACCCTCGTATTGGTGGGACGATAGACCAGAGGAGCAGTGGCGCAGAAAGTGGCTGGAGGGTCCAGGACGAGCGACGCCCCCAGGAGGAAGCGAGGGAGAGACGGACATGGACGTTTTCGGGGACGACCGGGGTTTCGAGCACGGCGGCACAGAGATGGAAGCGGAGGTGACCGTCGTCGACGAGAGCAGGGAGGAAGAACCGGAAGACTTCAGATGGAGACCCGCCACGGGAAGCGAACTGTACCCGACATTCGTCCCCCTGACACAGCAGCACCCAGCTCCCGCACCGGAAGGAGGGGAGGGGGGAAGAGGGGGCTTCGAGGGGGGGATGGATGTCAGGGGTTCAGGAGCAGAGGCGAGGGCAAGGGAGGAAACAGAGAGCGAGGAGGAGGAGGCAGAAGAAAAGATGAGTGATGACGACGACCCGAGATCTCCGAGTCTTTCCAGTGAATCAGAAGATTCACAGAAAGGAGCACCAGTGGCCAGGGCAAGGGGGGAGCCTAGGGGGACACCCCAGGAAGATAGAGCCAGAGGGGACTCAGAGGGGAGCAGTTGGAGATCGGGACCAGCGTCACCGCCAGAGAGCAGGGAAGAGGAAGGGGGCCAGGGATCAAGCGCTGGCAGCTCACAACAGGAGGGAGGGCACGAGTCAGGAGTGGCCACACCTCCATCAGGGAGCGAAGAAACGGTCAGATGGAAAGTGGAAGGTTGGGCGCGCGCGCCAAGTTCAAATGCACAGGAAAGTGACGCAGTAGGCAGCCCGGAGAGGGAGCCAGGTCCTAAAGCCCGGCGCAAGGAGACAGAAGGGTCCGGGGGGTCGGCGTCGGAGGAGTCCCGGAGGGAGGAGACCCCGGGGGGCAGAGGGACCCAGAGGAGAACAGTCAGGCGGAAAAGGTGGAGCAGGGCTAGGATATTAAGTTGGTGCACAAGGGGCGGAGACTCAGACGGAGCTTCGCCGATCTAACCATAAGACGTAGAGTTGCACGCAGCAGCTTGAGAATGGGAACTGTAACTCAATAAAGACTTTTACTTAATGATCGCTGGCTAGCGTGATCCTCTGTGAGCTAGGATCGGGGAGCAACTCTGACAATTATTATTATTATTATTATTATTATTATTATTATTATTATTAATACCCCACCCATCTGACTGGGTTGCCCCAGCCACTCTGGACAGCTTCCAACATATATAAAAACATAATAGAACATTAAACATGAAAAAACTTCCCTATACAGGGCTGCCTTCAGATGTCTTCTAATGGTTGCATTGTTACTTATCTCCTTGGCTCAGGGGTCACATAACTCCACACCACCCAACATTTTCCAATGATAATAGGATTGTTCTAAGGGAAAACGGAACATTCTGGGACCAAATCAGAAACTGTGACAGCTTCTGTAAATCTGAGACTTTCCTTGGAAGATAGGGACGCTTGGAGGGTCTGGATTCTGGAGAATGAAAGGGAGCAGTAGGGTAATATTTAGGCTTGTTGGGGGAAGAATAAGCTTCAGAGAGTCATGAAGGAGTTTGGCAATTCTTGGGGAGGTTTTGATTCTGCTTCAGTCTTGCTGATGTTATCAGGTACATAACAGGTTTCTAAATTATGGGATCATTAGGTGGAGAAAGCTTTTTTGAGGGGAAGGGGAACAATTCATTTGCTGAGCCCAATTCCAAATGCAACTGAAAAATTTCCTCATAACAAACATGCACTACAAAATCTACTGTACATACACGACTCATATATTTTCCTTTGCTATTGTTGTCATTGGTAAAACTTTGTATCCCAGCAGTCAAGGGTTCCTTCAGATTGAAAGGCTGGATGAAGCCCAAAAGGGTTGCTAATGGAGCACAGATACCCAGATGTCTGCAGAATCTGAAGATGCAAGGGGTGAGAATTATTTCACATTGTGTTGATGAGATGTGGATTGCCAGCAATTAAAAATCAATTATCCCCAGCAGCTGCGTTCATATTTCAGCAGAAATGGGGAAGCAGAGTTTGGGGCTTCCCAGGCAAGCATTTCCTCCTCCCCCATGTTATTCTTAGTGCTATATTAGCTCCATCCTTGATCCACTGCTACTCATGAAAATGAGAAGGGCTGCTCCTTGTTCTTTCTCACAGAAAACTGCAGCCGTTCTTCTCCCAAGTAGAGTTACTGGCAATAAAGGGATTCAACTCCAGCCTCTTGCATGTCCTCTCTTACAAGTAGATACACTGGCACAGAATAGCACTAGTCAAGGCTTTCCCCCTCTGCTGGAACTTGCTGTAATGGCATTCCAGTACCTCTCAGCTGGGTCCCAGTTATGAGGGAGAGACCCAACAATGAGGAGACCCTCCCAGGAACCTGAAGAGGACATCCTCTATGGCAGGGGTCAGCAAACTTTTTCAGCAGGGGGCCAGTTCATTTTTATTTTTTCCCCAAAATATAGTCCGGCCCCCCACAAGGTCTGAAGGACAGTGGACCGGCCCCCTGCTGAAAAAGTTTGCTGACCAGTGTGGTAGACTATTATATTGTTCTGCAGGGAAAAGCAGTTTTATTCTGTTTAGCAAGCAGAACGCTGAAGCACATAGAATATTCATTCAAGGACCTTGGAAGAAAAACAGAGTGAACATCTGAATTGATGTCCCCCTGCACCTCACTGTCAACTCTCCACAATAGAAACTATGACTAATGCTTCCAGCAATATTCCTGTTGCCACAATGAACGTGTGTTTTTATAAACAGAGACTATTATTACAAAAACAGGAAGTGAAAAAGAAAGAATGAGAATGCTGTAACGGTAGCATTATCTCTCTGTGTTAAACTGTACAGATAAGAAGGGGAGGATTCACTAGTACAAGGCACAAGATGGTTGCTGAGAACAGCAAACACTTTAGGTGCAACAACTGATAAAAAGGATTTTACCAGCAACACCTTGACAAACACAGGGGTGCCTAGGTTTTAGGAATGGGGAGAATTCAAATCAGATTGCATTTAAACATGGATTTACCCATTTTACACTTGTTAAGATTATATGTGGACTGAAACACCACCACCTTTTGAAATTTGTACTTCTCTAAATTTTGCAGTTCAGTTCTCCAGCTCAGCAATATGCACAAAAATCCATAAACTAAAGTAAAGTGTGCGTGAAAATGCACATAAAATAACAGGGGGGGGGGAATGATTTAGATTAAGGAAAATACAATGAGATAAAATATACTTTGCAAAAATGTGTAAGGCAAAATTGCATACAAAAATGTGTACATATTAGAAATGCTGATGAATTTTCAGGATGACTATTTTTTATTTTTTTATTATTATTATTAAAAGGAGAATTCAGAAGCTGATGTGGAAATGTGGAGAATTGAAGACAGGTGACATGAGCAACCAAAATTGACAGGTTTGCCCAATCCTACCTGGTCAGAACATGTCTGAAAATGAAAAAATGGGGATGTTTTGGCAGCAGCGGCTGGTTTGCCAATACAATGGGAAGATGTTGCTGTTGCCAAGTGCAGCCAGTGGATAGGGAAGTCTCCACACCCTTGCTGGTGGGAAGAAGGGTGTCAGAAGGCCAGTATAGTCAACACCATGAAAGGTGCAGGGCTGCTGTTGTATCTTATGTGTTCCTGGTGTGGCCAGTCAGTAGCTGCAAACCTGCACAGCTTTGACTTTACAATTCCTGTTGCTGACAAGTCTGCTACCAAAAAGGGTGGGAATGGGGGGGGCTCTCTTCCCCCTGCTCACTTCTGAGCATCAACGGCCTCTTCCCAGTCCTTCCCATCCATCTGCTACCTCGCTGGACGCTGGTGGTTCTAGGAATTAAACCTCAGTGTATCATTGTGGCTAATACCCCACCAGAGTGGTGCATGCTCTAATTATCTCCCGCTTGGACTACTGCAATGTGCTCTATGTGGGGCTACCTTTGAAGGTGACCCAGAAACTACAACTAATCCAGAATGCAGCAGCTAGACTGGTGATTGGGAGAGACCGCCAAGATCATATAACACCGGTCCTGAAAGACCTTCATTGGCTCCTAGTATGTTTCTGAACACAATTCAAAGTGTTGGTGCTGACCTTTAACGCCCTAAATGGCCTCAGCCCAGTAGACCTGAAGGAGCGTCTCCCCCCCCCCATTGTTCAGCCCGGACACTTAGGTCCAGTGCTGAGAGTCTTCTGGTGGTTCCTTCATTGATAGAAGTGAGGTTACAGGGAACCAGGCAAAGGGCATTCTCGGTAGTGGCACCCGCCCTGTGGAACACCCTCCCTCTCAATGTCAAAGAAATATACAACTATTTGACTTTTAAAAGACCTCTGAAGGCAGCCCTGCTTAGGGAAGTTTTTAGTGTCTGATGTTTTAATGTATTTTTAATCTTTTGTTAGAAGCCGCACAGAGTGGCTGGGGAAACCCAGCCAGATGGGCAGGCTATAAATTATTATTATTATTAAGAGCAGAGAACCAATATTTCCTTCCTTCTTGCTTCTGTCATGTATTCATGATGTCATCTGCCTTGCACCCCTTGTTCCTCAGTTTCTTACCAGGTTTTTGATTGGGGAATCATAGAATATGTGAAGCCCTTGTTTATTTGGACAGCAAACAGGGAGCAGATAATGTTGCAGTTCTTACCGAGCGGCTAGACCAGAAAAGGTGAATGAAGTGGTCCAACAGCACAGGAGCTCTCCAGTGTCACATGATAGGAAGCATATGATGATCTGAGCCGTACCAGGCTAAGTGGCAGGCATGGGCAGTGGAGGACACTTGAGAGCACTACTGAGCTACTGACAAATGCTGGTTCTAACTAAGGAAGCAGGGAGATGAGAGCTGGAAATGGAAGAGTGTGGGCAGCTTCCTTGTTCTGGATGCAGGTCCTGCAAGATAGGAGGCAGGCAGAAATGGAAGGGACACCAAGTGGAAAGTGCCTTGCCAGTAGAACGGGTCCTACCGATAGGCTTAGAGTGGAGTGGTTGCCTCAGGCAGACGTTTTTGGATATTGCAAGGAAGTAGCTTTTGTCTTCAAGGAGAGAGAGACCGTCCCTCTCTTTCCAGTCAGCTAATGTCACACCCAATCCACACGTAAGTCAGCCTTTCGCTTTAATAATAACTTGAACAAAACTTGAACACCACACTACTTAGCTGCAGGAGAGGGATTCATGAATGGTTGCATCTGACTGAGATAAAAGAGATGTGGGGGTACTCAACTAAGTTTTACTCAAGAGCAGACCTATTGAAATCAATGCACCTGACTTGCTTCAATGCCATCCATGATATATGGCTGAGGTGAAAATGTAACCCCAGACTTTAATAAGTCTGCAGAGAGGGAGTGGCAGTTTGGAATAAATGTGATATATGTATACAGTGGTACCTCGGGTTAAGTACTTAATTTGTTCCGGAGGTCCGTTCTTAAGCTGAAACGGTTCTTAACCTGAAGCACCACTTTAGCTAATGGGGCCTCCTGCTGCCGCCACGCCTCTGGAGCACAATTTCTGTTCTCATCCTGAAGCAAAGTTCTTAACCTGAAGCACTATTTCTGGGTTAGCGGAGTCTGTAATCTGAAGCGTATGTAACCTGAAACCTATGTAACCTGAGGTACCACTGTATACATAAACATCTGAAATGCTTGTCTACAGAGCTTTATGTATTTATATGATATCGCTTAAACATAGAATTAAAAAATTCTTAAATCTGCTATCCCGTGCTTAATTACTTGGGAGCAAGTGTCATTGATTATTGCAAGACTTAACTTCAGAGTAAACCGGCAAAGGATTATACTGTTAGACCATGCCTGCATACAAAGAATTGAGCTTGTTTGCAGTAGAGTTTTATATTTAGCTTTGTCCCTATATGGGAGGTCAAAAATCATGTCACATAATATGCATGAGTGAATTCTAAAACTGCATCATGGAAATCGGTGACCTTTCAGAGAACCTCCTCTAGAATCACAAAAGTAATCTGAAAACTATAATGCAGTGTTAAGGAAACATGTTTAAAAATCCACCCCATTGTGGATAATTATGTGTTACTTTAGCTTATTTGCATAATATTGACAATAGACAAAGTCAGCTTTGCAGCTGCCATAGCCTGCTCTGCTTTGTTTCAGTGTATGAGTAAGATACTCATGGGGTCTACTGATAAATTTCTGCCCCTAAAAAGTGGTAGTTAAGGCATAGCTACTCTTCCTAATTGTCATTCTTATACAATAGCTTCTAGATTTTAGTTTTCTAAATTGAATTGGCATCTCCCACAATAGCACCAGCTAGGAGTGGGGAAACACTTTCAGTTCCAGTAGAAAATAATCTTGGTGTGTCAAATTATTTTGCCACCTGGGTAATGTAGATCAGGGGTCAGCAATTTTTTTCAGCAGGGGGCCGGTCCACTGTCCCTCAGACCTTGTCGAGGGCTGGACTATATTTTGGAAGGGGAAAAATGAACAAATTCCTATGCCCCACAAATAACCCAGGGATGCATTTTAAATCAAAGGACACATTCTACTCATGTAAAAACATGCTGATTCCTGGACTGTCTGCAGGCCGGATTTAGAAGGTGATTGGGCCGGATCCGGCCCCTGGGCCTTAGTTTGCCTACCCATGATGTAGATGCTTCAAGTCCTTTGTGAACTGATCTCCACCCCATTGATAGGCCTGGACAAACAGGACTCATGTAGTGGCCTGACAACATCACAGAAGGTAGAGGCCATTCATTGGAGTCATAGGCACCAACTCTATGGAGCTGAGGACAGCTTAACCCCCCCCCCAACAGGAATGGGACTTGAGGGGCCCGTGGTGGCTGAGAGCCCCACCAAGCCTTTCTGCAGGGGTGGGGGACCTTGTTGGGCCTCTCTGCAGTGATGGAAGGCTTCCCTGGGCTGATATAAATTATACTGTCAACCTGTATTGAAGCACCATGCCTCAGTCAACGCCTAAGAATGCTCACCACAAGGTGATGGTGGGAAGGGGCTTTCTGGGCCTACTCAAAAACTTTTCCAGAGTTGAAAAGGACCTAAGTATCTCAAAAAGAGCCTGAAGAATTCAACCCTGAAAGCTGGTTAATTCTGTGGTTTGGTAGTGCCCTTCCCAACTATACCATCAAGAGCCAATTTTGAAAGCTGGATATTTCCACTACCCAGTGGGATTATGACTATTTTGAGTTCTTTAAATTAGTTCTTTCAATAATGATGAGTTCTTTAAAAGACTGAAATGGGCAGGCAATATAAGGCAGAATTTGTTGAATCTACAAGTCTTAAATGATTTTTAGTCAAATTTATGATTAACTAATAAAACCAGCAGAATGAGAACTTAATTTCCAATTATGGAAGCACTGATTGCTTCTAGATGTAGTGGCCAAAGAACTAATTTTTCAAGAAATAGCATTTTGCTTTTCTCTTTTTACAAAGAATGTAGGGAGATTAACAACCTATTGCATTGTCTATATTTGTAGAACCATAGGGAGAATTTTAATATGTTGCCTCTTTCCTATTACTACATTAAAAAACCTCTCTGTGAAAACTGAGATTAAAAAGAGGTATAAAGAGAATGAACTTTGAGAAATATAGCCTTTTCCCACAATAGCAGAGTTTTTGAGATAACAATTTGTTTACTATCAGTAATTAGTAAGGTGCATACCACATATCTTAGTCTTTAGAAATTTGTACTTGTCAGATGTGGACCATAAGGTCTGCTCTTAAAAGATATTGTTGCATCAAAATGTGTGTTCCAAGGGCATACTTTGGCTCCCAGTTTGTTTGATCTGTACTTGTATAACCTGTCATTCATGTTCAGTTCATCTGAGATTCATAATTCTAAATTGGAGAGCACAACAATTAGTATATTACTGCATGTAAATGATGCTGTATTGTTATCTAAAGCTCTTGCGTATGATTGAACATGAGACCCTGGGCATACTGTAGCACCCTGCTTGTGGTTAACGCTTAGCTGGAATGAAATATTCAACGCAGCAATAGAGAAATTAAAATAAGAATTTATTTGTCAGACAAATAAATGATAGGCACAGTGGTATATGGTTACCAAAGCTCTGCCCCCTCCAGCCCTGATGGCCAGCACTTATATTTCCTCAGCCCAGCCCCCTTGCTCCTCCTTTGGCTGCCTCTGTCCAATCAGCCTGGTTGAAATTCCTATTGGCTGTTTGCTAGAACCAATCATAAAAGATACACCCATTTCCTATTACCTTTTATGGGAGACAAAGAGCTATATTTCCTTCTATCCATAAATGGCAGACAAGTAGCCATATATCTTACATTTGCCTCAACAAGGCACCTTAATTACCAGATCACCTTTTGCCCCTGTTGCCCCTGCTGCCCCTGCATTCCAAAACAAATGGCTAAAACAAATGGCTCATGGTATTAAATTCTATCTAAACTGGGTTCGCATTCTCACACACCATCAATGAAATAAGAATCTAACATAAGAATCTAACATTTCTTACTTTCTAAATTCCTTTGCATAATTACATTAAGCCAATAAATCTCATACATAACATAGATAGCTTTTTAGAAGAAAAGGCCTTTGCAAAGTAAAAAGAAACTCAGTAAAAACAGCTTCAAAAGAAGCCTCTTCAGTTTACACCCCCTTTCTCAGCCAGCTGCTTTTCCCATTAGCTCTTACCTTAAACCTTAGGAAAATATGGCTACAGTCTGATGGGAGGCACATGGTATTATTTTCTGTTAAACAATAAATCTTACTATTTACCAACTCTTAATTAGTGTTTTTGCAGCTTGATTGTATTCTGTAATATGTAGGGTCAGTATAACCTTTGCTCCCAGCCTGTAATTCCCTTTTACAACTTTGAGAAACTTGTCTCCTGCTACTGCTATAAATCAGGGGGGCTCTTTTTCAGGAGAGCAGGAAGATAAACAACTGCCAGAGTACTTAGCCAGCTGGTTTCTGCCTGGCATGAAACATACAAACATTTGCAAATATATTTTTAAGCTCATTTTAAAATACAGGCCTTGATCAGATGCCTCAATACAATCATTGGAAAGATGTATGAGATTTGAACCCCAAAATGCACAAACTCTCCAAGCCTCCCTATTTTCCAGGGACAATCCTGGATTTACAGAGGCCATCCCAGTTTCTGATTTGATCCCAAAATGTCCCGCTTTTACTTAGGATGTCCCTATCTTCATTGGAGAAATGTTGGAGGATATGGAATTATCCAACCCCCGAGCCATCTGAAGGCAGCCCTTTATAGGCAGGGTTTGTTTACTGTATAATGTTTTATTATGTTTTTATATATTTTGGAAGTCACCCAGAGTGGCTGGGGCAACCCAGTCAGATGGGTGGGGTATAAATAGTAAGAAATATTATTTATGGAATAGGGCGTCCCTATTTTCATCGCAGAAATGTTGGCAGGTATGCACTCAATATTTCACACGAGGAGCAAACATGGGTACATGAGTACTATGTTGCAACCAGGTCTGCAGTAGAGTATTCTTCCACATACCGTCAGCATGATCGAGTGGATATTGGGAATTATTGTACAAAGTCTTGCACAACTTTGTACTGTATTTCAGGACACAGCTTTGTGCACATCTAGTACAATGCTAAGTCCACAGTTAACAAGGCAGAGTGCTCACACATGACCAGAAAGCCCTCAGGCCTTTTAATTTAACTGAACACCCACAAAAAAACCCCAATTTTGGGTATTGCTGGGAGTGTACATTGTTTCCCAGCAGTGAAGCCTAGGTGGCACTATATGTTCATTGGTGGGTAGAGGAAACATGGCATGGCCTCATTCAACCCATCCAGTCTTTCGGAAAAGGTAAATACTGTCATTTGCTGAATTTCCTTCTGTACTGGAAAATGATTGTGCTCTAGAATGATATTAGATATTCCCATGTCTACTCAGAGGTCCCATTCAGTTCAACAGGGCTTCTACCCAGCAAGATTGGTATAGAATTTTGACGTTATTCAGATGGAAAGACCACCTATCCTTTGACTTTTTAAAGATGTGTCTGTTAACAAACATAGCTTACAAATAGAAAAAAGAATGAAAAAACTGGGTGTAGAGAGAGGCTCAGAGTCAAAGATCCCCCATTCTCTTTCATTTCCTCCATCCCATCATCTCTTTCTTATCCAATTAATGCACCAAAGTTCTCTCATCTACAATCACACATGTACCTACATATTGAACATTCACACATAATCAGATACACTAACATCTCGCGTTCTTGATCATGGTCCACATGATCAAATCTTTGTTTAATAAGCCAGGAAATGCAACCACGAGTAGCTTTGGAGCTTCACTCCTCCCTTGGGGCAATCAACAAAACAAAGCAAAAAGCTACTATTAACCATGGTTTCCTGTGACATGCAAACCACAGTTTAAAGATGGCTTGCAAACCTAGCTTGTTTGAAAGCATCACATGTAATGGGAAGCTGTGGTTAACTTGTTTTCTTCACCACCCATGCGGTGGAGGGGTGAATGTGTCCACATGCAGATGAAATCAGTGCTAATATATCCTAGTTATAAATAATATAATATAATATAATATAATATAATATAATATAATATAATATAATATAATATAATATAATATAATATAATATAATATAACCAGGATCCAGTCATGCAAACATGGCAGCTGCGGAGGCAAGGAGACTGTCTTTCACTTTCTGCCCTACTGCCATTATCCATCATGATAACACATTCACACAAGTGTGGGTGTGGGTGTAGGTGGGTGTGGGTGTTGGGATCTCCTTAATTTATCCTCATATGTCTGGCAGATTCCCTGCCAACCAGCAGAATCGATTCATACAGAGAGACCTACGGTTGTCAACATAGCTGTTCAGAGGTATCAGCTGTGCCGGCACCAGTGGCAGATAGAAGATTTCTAATCTGTTTCAGAATTACCCTTCACTGCGTTCAGCGCAACCAGGTCCACCCACAAAGAGACCCTTCTTGTTGAGGGGTTCATTGGGTTGAGTGAATTGATTAGCTCCTGACCTCATCCCAAGGCCTGCTTATGATTTTGGGATAAAGGCCAATAAGCAAACCTCTTCCTTGAAGCTATGATTGTGGGCTTAGGCCAGGGGCAGGGAAGTTGTGCCCCCACCAGATGCTGCTGAACTACAGCTCCCATCACCCACCACCATTCAGCCAGAATGGTTGGGGCTGATGGGAGCTGGCGTGGAGGGTCACGGTTTCCCCATCCCTTAGGTGCTTCCTCTGAGGGCAGCCATAACCCATGGCAATCTCTTTGGAAGCAGATTTCAATTGATTCTGCTCCACCAAACTCTGCTGCCTCTTGAGATTCCAGGGAGCTTTTGTGAGGAAATGAGCAGCAGCAAGTAGTCTGATTCCTTGTAGCATAGCAAAAGAGTGTTTTCCTGTAATTTGTGCCTTACATCTGGAATTTAGAAGAGGGGCTGGCTTACCTGTGGCCCTCCAGATGTTGCTCTCCCATCACTTCTAGTCAGCATGATCAATGACTGGGGTTGAGGACATCTGGAGGACCACATATTACCCAACATGGAAGTTTATCTGACATAGTAATAATAGTAATAATAATTTATTATTTATACCCTGCCCAGCCACTCCTGGGCGGCTCCCAACAGAATATTATAGACACAATAAAACATCAAACATTAAAAACTTCCCTAAACAGGGTTGCTTTCATATGTCTTCTAAAAGTCAGGGAGCTGTTTATTTATTTGACATCTGGTGAGAAGGTTTTCCACGGGGTGGGTGCCACTACCGAGTAGGCTCTCCATAGGTGGAGCAAGAAGAGGAATGTTTTGGTGCCTGGGAGGTGTGGTAGGAGTGGCTTGGAATAATGGCTGGAATTTGCGTGTGTAGACCCCCAAAACCACTCCCAAATGAAGACACAATAGACACAGATTTTAGTTTAAGGTTTTTGGCATTAAATTT
The DNA here is from genome assembly GCF_965113315.1 of Podarcis vaucheri. Lineage (NCBI taxonomy): Eukaryota > Metazoa > Chordata > Lepidosauria > Squamata > Lacertidae > Podarcis > Podarcis vaucheri. The sequence goes on along the minus strand of NW_028118808.1, from coordinate 1,044,544 downwards.
TGGGCACAACTTTATTGATTACAGCATGTGAGTGGTTGTTTAGGCAATGGTTCCAGAATACCTGAACCTGCATGGTGGCAGGAACACGACTGACACTGGGCACCACCATCCACTGGGCAAGCATCCTGGGGGAGCGAGAACTCCTTCGATCTCACAGCTCACCCCAGATGCTCCCAGGGGCTCTGGCGTGGCCCTAGCCCCTTGACAGGGTTCGGACAAAAGCAAGGCAAGCCCCTGGATTCCTTTAACGGAATTTCCTAGCAGCAGCAATGGAGGGGCAGGCACAGCCAACCACGTCCTCTCCCCAAAACATTGAACCAAATGCCTAGCTGCCAACCTTACAAAGTTGCGACAATTTGCTACACAGTAGGCAAAAACCACGTGGCACCAGCCAATCAGCCCAATGGCAAAATTTCTACCGGGCCCCTGCTCCAAAACAGAGACCCCTAGATAGGCATAGCAAGGCCATAAGAACAACCCTAAATATAGGGAGAGGAGGGTGGGTGATGTGCTGCACGTCGCAAGAAAGTGAAACTCTCCAGCGATGTGCAGCAGCTTAAGTACCCCTCAGCAGCCAATAGCCAACCCAACTGACCAGATTTCTGCCCCAGCAACAGAGGGGCAGCCAATGGGGTGTTGTGGCATCCAAACAGTCCCGCCCCACAACACGGAGGCAGTTTCTGGTGATCTCACCGCAACACTTGCCCTCCATGATGGAGGACTGGTAGCAAGCTTCATTTTCTTCTCAAATCCTGAGTGAGAAACATCTATCCCAACCTCTAAACCATTTTGTCTCAATCGTTTGTGTGTTAAAATAGCTTGCTTTTTAACAGGTATGCTGTCGACTTTGGCCAACACATAACTCTGTCTTGCGAACAGAACCACCATGACAGAAACGTTAAGGATGGATTTTTGTCTCCCAATTTCTCAGCATATGCAGCCAAACCTTTTAAAAGCCTTGCAAGCTGACTAACAGCAGGAGTTCCCTTTCATGCCAGGAACAGCTTTTACTTAATTAAAGATGCATGCTAGAGAGCAAAGGAGGCCTGGGAACAAATCAAAGGAGAGAAGTCAAAGATGGTGGATCAAACAGTCTGGCAGTCCTTTGTGGGGAGAGGGGAGTGCCATGCTAATATCTTCTTTACTGACAGTTCAAATGCAGTGATGGAGAAAAGACGCAATCCAGGTCTCTGTGCCAACTAAATTCAACTTCAGGCATGATTTTTCTTTTTAAAAAAAATTATGATAATTACAATAATAACCAGAGCTAGAGGAAATGTTGCACCCCAAAACTGAGGATGCAGGGGCAACTGCGTAAAACACTCACAACATAGTAAACCCAGTGGCGTAGCGTGGGGGGTGCCAGGGGTGCCGGCCGCACCGGGCGCAACATCTGGGGGGGCGCGCTCGCTGCCTCCGGAGTCGCCGAAGAGCCTCGGGCGCAGGCTGTAGCGGAGCCACATGTCTCGCGGAACCGACGAGCTGTGCGCGCGTCCGGGCTGAAGGCGCCCGGCAGGCAGCGGCTCTCAGCACTCGCCGCGGAGGACGCGCCAGGCAGCCCCTCCTCACAGCCCCGCCTCCGCCGGTGCTGCTGCAGCTGCTGGGCCGTTGCATTTTTCGCCTCTCTGCCCCCCTCCTCCTCCGGGCAAGCGGCGTCGTTTGGGCGGCAGTGGGGGGCGCAAATTACTTGCCTTGCCCCGGGTTAGGGGGCGCAAATTACTTGCGTTGCCCCGGGTGCTGACAACTCACGCTACGCCGCTGAGTAAACCAGCATTTCTTTAAAAAGTGGACTGTGATCTACTAGTGGATCTCCGACCACTCAGGTGGGCCTCAGCACTACAACCTGTGGCCTTTTGATTGGGCCAATGACGACACTAGAAGGTCCTTGTATAATACTGTAAGCAAAGGTGGTTAAGTTTCAGAAAAACTCCTTCCACTGAGGCAAAAGGACAAGAGGAGATGTTGAAGGAAATTAGAAAGAGTTACTTTTTAAATATATGTATAGAAATTGGGAATAGAAAGGAACATAATAAGAGAGAGAAGCTATTACAGGAAGAAGTGAATTTAAAAGGAGGGATGGAAAAGACTGGTTGTTTGGGGCAGAAAGGAGAAGGTAAGTAGAAATTACAGGAGGTAAATAGAAACAGTTTGAGAAGCATTGGGGAGAAAAATATAAAATTAAATACTTTCTGTACTTTGAGCCTCTGGATCAGAAAATTATTCCTAAAAATTGGGAGGAGAGTCACAATTCTTTCTGAGCTAAAATTTGAGGAAAGCTGCATTATGAAACTCCTTGCTATAAGGAAAATGCTATGGCAAAGTATTTAGCATTTGCCAAAGAAGGATCAGGTATCAGTAAGAAATTGCATCGGCAATTGCCGATGCTGAACTCCAATTTCACCTGCCATCATTTTGTGACTGGCTCTACCCCTGTTGCACCATCTTGTGACTGGTGGACCTCAGTAATTTCCAATCCACTCAACTGGAACCTGGGAGTAGAAAGTTTGAGAACTCCTCCAAAAGCTAATAAAAACTGAAGATGCTCATTTTGAGAGGTGCTTGAGGAGTTCCATATTTGTGAATTCCGATATGAATTGATCTGATTCACAGCTTCTGGCCAAATGTGCAGACTTACATTTTATGGTCCTTTTGCTTTCACACCTTCCAACTGTTCTGACACAGTTCCTGGAAGAATCAAAATATGTTTAGAAATGTGTGATTTGAGAGAAAATATTATTTAAATACAGAAAGACTGCAAATTATGCACATTTAACTTGTGTGTGTTCAGCGTCATGTGTGCAGCAAGAAAATTTAAAAAGGGCGTGGAAAGGGGGAGGGGTTCTGGAAAAAACGGCTTTGGCAATCCCACCTGCCATTGAATCTAATGAGTTTTGACTATACATGATTTTGGCTTTAGGCACGATCCCTGGAACATCACCCTTGTGTAAGTTGCAGGTTTACTGTATATGTTTAAGTATTCATTTATAAGTGAATTTCCATGCAACTTTTTTTGAAAACAGCAACAACAACAACAGAGTAATGTGGAAATGTGATGGAACATGCCAAAGCAATGACAATTGTTAATAGACTGTTCCTAGTGACAGTCACAAAAACAAAAAGATTCCTGCTTCTTGGGAAAAAAGCGATGGCAAACCTAGACAGCATCTTAAAAAGCAGAGAAATCACCTTGCCAACAAAGGTCTGTATAGTTAAAGCTATGGTTTTCCCAGTAGTGGTGTATGGAAATGAGAGCTGGACCATCAAGAAGGCTGATTGCTGAAGAATTGATGCTTTTGAATTATGGTGCTGGAGAAGACTCTTGAGAGTCCCATGGACTGCAAGAAGATCAAACACATCCATTCTTAAGGAAATCAGCCCTGAGTGCTCACTGGAAGGACAGATCCTGAAGTTGAGGCTCCAATACTTTGGCCACCTCGTGAGAAGAGAAGACTCCCTGGAAAAGACCCCGATGTTGGGAAAGATGGAGGGCACAGGGAGAAGGGGACGACAGAGGACGAGTTGGTTGGACAGTGTTCTGGAAGCTACCAACATGAGTTTGACCAAACTGTGGGAGGCAGTGGAAGACAGGAGTGCTTGGTGTTCTCTGGTCCATGGGGTCACAAAGAGTTGGGCACTACTAAATGACTAAACAACAACAACAAATGAAAACTCATTTTTCTCAATATTGCAGCTGTTCAGTGATCATGAAGCTTGTGGTAACCGATGGGATGTGATTGATGTTCAAGGCAGTATATAACAGGAGAGGGGCATGAAAGCTGCCTGGTGGAAAATGTATGAGGAGCATTTATTTCTCCTTTGTCATTAGAAACCAATAAATAGGATGAGGAAGCAGTTCTTTCTCCATTAAATTGTTTTAAGGAGGAAGAGTTTAACAAGGTCAGTTAGGGAAAGTTCTTTATTGGGAACATGGAAAAGCAAGGGTCATCAGCAGCTGTAGATAAGCACGCTCCTTTCTACTGCAGTTAGAGATGGGTAAACCATTTTAAAAAGTGCCATGTTTTGTTTTTAATCTAATGTACATGAGTACTCATACATTAAGGAATATAAGTATTGGAATGTTATCCAAAGCAATAAAATCATAAAGGGATTATGGGGCTGCTATTTGAGAAATACAAGTCCACAGCCTTAGTAGACATGCAGAAGAAAGTGCATGCTGCCATGATCTGTGGCTAATATCATTCATTGAACCAAATGCAACATATTATAGCAACACTTTTGGAAACCCTCTCCACCGCAATGTATTATCAAGGGGTTGGTTTTTTGGGGGGTAGGAAAAATGAATATAAATTATGAGTATGCTCATTTTTGCTTTCCATCTTGGCAAGAACGAGAGAGGCAGCTTTCCATTTGCACTAACTAAAAATAGGTCTTGAGTCATGCATCAGCTTTTGACACTGCAGTAAACTTATGCAAGCCTCACAAAAAATAAATAAAGGTAACCTCGCTGACCCAAAATAAAAATTCCAATGTCCATATTAAGGTAATAATATGTATAGGCTAACTCAAATAGCACAAAATAATGTGCAAGTTCTCCAGAACTCAGGCAGGATGGTAAACAGCAATGAAGGGAGGAGGAATATTATTATGTTGAAACCATGGCATCTATATGTGGTCATGAGGCTATTTGAAACTCAAGTGCATTATATAGAACTAGAGGATAGAGGTATACAAGCTCATTTACAAGTTATGTCCTCGCCCAAACACCTATTCCATTTTTATATGCATTGTGGTCCTTTTGTCTTCTCAGCAAACGTTAGATTGTTGCCAGATCTCACTTGCTCAAGATTGTGATAAGTCACTTTGAACAGTTCCATGAAGGCATAAGTATAGAATGGGTTCAGGTGATGTTCACCTTACCACCACGAAGTGACACAAACCACCCTTTTTTTATGCAGTAGATCCTAAAGAAGTGAGATTTCCCTTGCTCTCTGTCTTTGCTTGCTGTCAGTGGCATAGCGTGGGGGGTGTAGGGGGGGCGGCCGCACCGGGCGCAACATCTGGGGGTTAGGGTTAGGGGGTGCAAATCCACGGGTTAGGGGGCGCAAATTACTTGCCTTGCCCCGGGTGCTGACAACCCACGCTACGCCACTGCTTGCTGTTCAAATGTGTGTTACTTAACTGTTTACGACATCCCACTCTACTGAAGAAGATCCTGTACCTTTGTAATAAAACCTTTCAGTATGCATGTGAAAGAGTTGTAAGGGACAATGATCAATCTTTAACAATGGTGAATTTAGAAACAAACAAAACAACAAAATAGGCTACTGTTAACTTTGGAAGACAAAAAGCAAAACCACTGCCACCCTCAAATCTCTATGATATATTGTAAAGAACTGCTAAATCCTGTTGAGGAACTCTGCTCAGTTAATCAAAACCCTTTTGCTTCATTATGTCATGTATTTTTTGTATTTATTTTGCAGGAATAGCGGTTCCACATTTGCCCTGAAAGCTTCACTTATGGAAAATTTTCATTCTGGAAAAAAAAAGCAGGACTGTCAGGCAGTGGCGAAGCTGCATGCACCGCTACCGGGGTGGAGAGCAGGTGGGGGCGTGGCTGGCACCCCTGGGGGGCGTGTCACACATCCTGGGGGCACGGTATGCCGCCTGCGAGTGTGTGGCGCACTGCCCACAGGGGCGTGGTGCATGTTCTGGGGGCATGGCACGCTGACTGTGGTGGCATGGCACCCGGCACGTGGGGGGACGCGTACCGCGATGGCACCCTGCTGGAATAGTGGTGCCGGGGGCGGTCTGCTCCCTCTGCATTCCCGTTCCTCTGCCAGTGCTGTCAGGAATCATGCTGTGTCTTTGGAGCTGCAAAATATTTTCCATGCTCTTACCTTGAACACTGATTCTCAGCCAGAAGGGCAAAAACGGCAGTTGCAAACTCCAGAACACACTCTGGTGGCAGCAGAAGGTAGTGTACAGAACAATTCCTGCTGCTTTCCAGAGATGTGTGGTGGCGGCACGTCACTCCTTACTGGGGGAAACCGAGGCAGCAGTGTGTGGAAGAAAGGCTCATGGTTTCAGTTATCTCTATACTAATGCACAGAGTATGTGAAACAAGCAAGAAAACTAAACATCAAAAACAACTTTTTGACATTAAGAGCTGTTTGACGGTAATGGACTATCCTTCCTTGTAGGCTTCAGAACAGAGGTTAGGTGACTATCTGTCATGTGCACTTTAGTTGAGATCCTTGCATTTCAGGGACTTGGACCTGATGACCTCCGGAGGTTCTTCCAATTCTACAACTCTATGATTCTATAAAGAGCTGTCCATTTTAAGTCTGGTTTAAAGAGAAGGACTATTAAGCAGGAGAGAAGGAGCTTTGGAGTTGCCCATCAACAGTTAACAGCATCTGGTCAAAAGACACACAAGTCACCTGGTGTCTTTCCCACAGTCATGAGATGTATTCTATTTCTACTGAAATTTTTGTAATGATTTCTAAATTTGCACCTATACATCTAAATTACCATATGAAAACCGGTGTCCTCTTTTGTTCTCTCTTTTGTGTGTCATGCAACCCCACTTTTTTGACAAGGTGTAACTGGCCACACTAAGCAAATGACAAGTATAAAAGTTGACTACATGCACTAATACAGGTAGGTAATTTTAGATCACTGCCTTGTAGTGGCTCTTTGGGGTTTTAGGCAGGAGATATTCCCAGTCCTATCTGGAGAAACCAAGGACTGAACCTGAGACCTTCTGCATGCAAAGCAATTGCCCTTCCATCGAGCTTAATGCCACCATACTTTAAAAGTAAAAAAAAACTACAATATGGAATAACTGGGGGTTATTATCCCTGATGGGCCACTCTTGTGGACTTTTTGCCATTAAATCTACAAGAAGGAACACAATTGTCCTGGAAGCAAGAATTGATATTTCAAAGCTGTTTTACAGTGGCTCTTGTGATGTTTTATTATAGGTTTGAGGTTTGTGTTTCAAGTAGATTTACAATTCGCAAGATGAATGACGCTTCTTCCAGACTGAACTGGTGACCTACCTAACATAGTAGTCATTTTGGTTCAGCATCAAGGTAGAAGAAAAGCTCTGGTTCGTTTTAAAAATAAAAAGGTTGATTCTTCTTTCAGAAAATATCTGCTGCTACTTCATGCTTAGGAACACAATGGAAAAGAAATGCGATCAGAACTAAAATACTAGTTTGTTAGTGGAAAAGACTTGCTTGGCTGCTTTCTACTCTGAACCTTCGCCAATATTTTCTTTCTTGAAATTTTGTCTCTTTTTTCCTCTTCACACATCACAGTGTGCCACTAATTTTGACTGCCTACAAATTTAGATACATAGAAAGAGAACATGGCCTGATTTGGATGAAATGCTAAATAATGGTATATACATAGGTCTGCCCCTCTCCCATTTCTCCTCTGGTAGGGATGTGAGGAGAAGGTTGAAAGCTGTTTTTCATTACCTGTAGTTTGTCATTATGTTTGAAAAGGGGGAAACTGTAGTTAAAACTATGTTTGTCCCAAACAAGCCAGGACAGACTGGACAAACCACAGTTAAAAAAAATAACGGGTTGTCCTATTTCAGACATCATGACGAACCTCAGTTAGTTGAAAACAGAAGCAAATGCTTCTATTTTTTCCCCCAGGAACACATTAGAGGAAGAGAGGAGAGCAGGTACACTGGAGAGCAAGGATCTTTCATGTAGCACTTAGCTATAGCTATGTGCTTTTCAAACGTAAGAGTTGGTACCTGTGATGTTAACATACGAGAGTGCTGGAGGTGAAATAGTTAAACAGGTTACCCAATCAGGACCCAGGGGGGCGGAGTCAGAGGGACTATAAAACCAGCTCTGGGAGGGGTGAAGGTAGGAGTTCGTTGGGAATTGGGTGGTTGGTTGGAGTGGGAGTGAATTGGGATAGAGTCTGTAGGTTGAGTTAGTGTAGCGAAATAAGCTGAGTCAGGAACAGTTAGGAGCTAGGAAGACAAGTAAATATCTGAGAGGTGGTTTAGTGAGTGAGAGCAGGTAGCGAAACTTATAGGTCTGTTTAGGCATCCCATGAATGTAATTGACCGATATCGTTTATGAAACCACACACATGTTAAACTGCAATAAATAAACAGAACTTTATGTTCCAATTTAACCCTGACTGGACTCAGTATTGTACCAGGTAGGGCCTGGGTGGTGGCAGCGAGAAATAAAGTGGTGGCACAGGGATCAATAGACGGTGAAACATCCGGGGACCCTGTGTGATTGCCACAGTACCGTTTGCGCTATTTTTACTGAATCAAAATAATGCCTATCTACTAAAAGCATGAAAATGTGAAACTACTAGAAGACCCTTCAAATTGATTCTAGTGTCACTTATTGTTTCTCCATGGCAACCAGCTTAGAACATATTTGGATATGTGATATTACCTGTGACAAGGTAACGGATATAAGCACACATAAACAAACTCAGGCAGGGTGGTCTTAGAAATCCATGCTGTAGGGTTCCCGTTCTCTCTTAAATTTCCAGTCGTGTTCAGAGCAGCCTTCTTCTTGGCAGCGCTTCCACACACCAGGTACCACAGAACTGTTTTGAAAGTTGTGCTATAAAAGCTGACGTGAGTCTGGAAACAATAGGTCAACAGGCAAGCTTCTTCCCATTTAATTAAGCAGATTAGATTAAAGCGTTTTGACACTGAACATCAAGTGTTTGTCTTTAGATGTTAGTTTTCATGTGTTGACTCACTCCTCACTCTTCCCCAAAATGCCCACAAGCCGGAGTCCAGTTGTGCTGCTGCGAGGTTTGAGGCAATCAAAAACATTTTATCGCTGTTGGTGGAGGACAAGTACCCAACTGCTAGGCCATTATGTTTTCAGTTAGCCTTTGTGAGGGGAAGCAAAAAGTCTTAACCAGTGGAATAAAAGCAAATAAGGAAGTAAATGAAAATGCTGCATGCGTGAGTCCCCTGCCGGAGCTTTCATGTGTTCCTATTGTGTGTACAAGAAATGCATACACAGAATTCTGACGATGTATATTCAGGCTAGATAGAACACAGTTTGCTTGACCATAATTGAGTGTGTCACCACCCAGAGCAACTCCCTATGTGGATATGACTATATGTTTTGTTTTTTAAAAAATAAAAACGATTTGAGTGACTCAGATGCTCCAGTTATTGTCTGAAGTGACATGATTTTAAATTTATTAGGTGATGCTCAGATGGTCCTTTGATTCCTTGTTTCTGAGGGTAGTGAATGACGCATTTTCCTTGCTGTACTTTTCAAGCACCCCTGCTGTTTCTCCCTCTTGCTTTAGATTGTGTTCTTGCCACCTGCTCCAGCAGAAACTCTTTCTCTCTTGACCTTATCGCCAATTGATCCCATGACTCACCACAACAAAGAGGCCGTCTCTTTTTTAAAAAGAAAAGAAAAGAACCCTACTACCAACAGCTATTTGTTAGAAACATAATACAACACGCTTCTAGCAGGCATCTCAGTGGAGGAGAGGGGCAGTATAGCAGCCAGACATCCAGCGGGAATTTTGCGCATCGAGGTCCCCAAGACACCCCAAATAAAAACACAATGACACTTAATTTTTGTTTAAGGTTTTTTGGTATAATTTTGGCCACAACTTTATTAAATTACAGCAGTGCTTAGGCATTGGTAGCGACTAACTGACCCCGCATGAGGACAGCTCTGACATTCACACTCCCCGCGAAGTCAGCAAGGGTAAGTCACCTGGGGAAGCACACAGCGAAAAGAGGAAATTCGTTGCTGCGTGCATTGTATTTAACAAATAGGGCTGTCAATCAACAAATGGCAACATCTAGATTTCCCCAGTAACAGCCCACCCCTGCTTAAAGGATGGCCAAACCATTTGCCTGGTAACAGTGAGGTGTCTTGTGAGCCCCAACCGCTCAGCTAATACAAAATGTGGCAGCCTAGGTACTGATTGGGGCCTGCTGCTTTGAACACATTGCACTGATATTATCTTGCATTCCCTGCTTGCTAATCTGCTGTAAAGTTGAACTTAAAGCGCTGGTTTTGACCATTAAATCCCTCGGCAATTTGAGCTGGTGCCTCTCAAAATTCTCCACCTTATCTGCAAAGATTTCAATCAAATATTCACCAACAGTCTCATGAGGGATGTGTATGTGCACAGGCAGGGAAAAGCAATCTCCCCAAATATACTATCCTGGAAAATTTCAGCTCAGTTAATGCTGTGTGAAATTATAGTTGACTCATATTAATGAATGGTCTAGTAAATGAAGAAAGCAATGGGCTAATAAATAATAATAGTGGAGGGCAAGAAGGAACAGTGGGGGAAGCTATATGATTCAGCATTAAAACTGTATTCAACTCCCATAGGCAGGTGATGACATTTATTGAGAAAGGAGGGAGTTTCACCAGATATTCTGCAGGGGACAATGGGTGGAATTCTGATTCTTGTGTTTACATGTGTATATCTGAATATGCATAGGCTCCCCAATTCTCTAGGTCTTACACAACTGATGCATTGTGTCAGGGAACTGACATCGGAGCTAGAGGCGGAGGGAAGGCTCTCAAATGATGCTGGAAAAGGGCACAGCAGGGAGAGAAGCAGCTCAGCAGATGGGGAAGCAAATCAGCGCAACACCAGGGATAAAGGGGGGCAGATGGAATTGGAGAGAGGGCTCCAGGACTCTTCACCGGACACCAGCGGGGAGAGCACGGGTCCTCCGCTACCCATGCCCTCCCTGCGCAGAAGACTTCCGCGCAGGGGGAGTAGGAGGAGACTTGGCGTTAAACAACTTTTATGTTGGAAAAGGTTTAAGAAACGCCCACTGACGGATTCTGCTAGTGACTGAGGCAGCCACAAAGTGAAGGGCTGCCCAGACAGAAAGGTTTAACAAGGCAACACAGCCAGGAGTGGCGGTAACTTACGCACGAGCAACCCCACACTCATTACACATTGAGAGGAACGTAAGAGGAAATTGGCACAGAATAAGCCATGGACTCCCGGTTTCTCACTTTGAGGGGTCACCAAGAACTTCCTGATAAAGCGTGTTCTCCCTCATGGAGAGCACGTGTTGCGGTGGGGGCTGACGAGACACCTCATTGTTGCTAGGCAAAAGGTTTGGCCATCTTTTAAGCAGGGATGGGCTGTTAATGGGGAAAGTTATACGTTGCCATTTAGTGATTGACAGCCCTATTTGTTAAATACATTGCACACAGCGACGAACTTCCTCTTTTCGCTGTGGGCTTCGGATCACCCGCCCTCCCTTCCCTAATGTTCAGCTGTTTGCTTGACCTTGCTATGCCTGTCATGGGGTCATCTGCTCTTGGGGCAGGGGCCCGGTAGGAATTTTGTCCCTTTGGCTGATTGGCTGGTGCCATTTGGTTTTTGCCTACTGCGTAGCAAATCCTCACAACTTGTAAGGTTGCAGTTAGGCATTGGTTTGGGAATTGGTTGATAGAAGGGCATGGATTTGGCTGCTGCTGCAAGGGTTTTCCATTAAAGGAACCCAGGGGCCCACCATGCTTTCATCCGAAACCCCCTGGCAAGGGGCTAGGGCCACGCAAACCCCTGGGAGCATTCTGGGGAGAGGTGAGGCATGGTTCCCAGTCCCGTCTCTCTCCCCAGGTGACTTACCCTTTCTGACTTCGCGGGGTGTGTGTGTGTGCGAATGTCAGAGCTGTCTCCGTGCGGGGTCAGTTAGTGCTACCAATGCCTAAGCAACTGTCAGGGAACTGACATCGGAGCTAGAGGCGGAGGGAAGGCTCTCAAATGATGCTGGAGAAGGGTCCAGCAGGGAGAGAGGCAGCTTCGCAGATGGGGAAGCAAATCAGCGCAACACCAGGGATATAGAGGGGCTGATGGGGGAATTGGCGAGAGGGCTCCAGGACTCTTCACCGGACACCAGCGGGGAGAGCACGGGTCCTCTGCTACCGACACCCACCCTGCGCAGAAGACATCCGTGCAGAGAGAGTAGGAGGAGACTGGGTGTCAAACAACTTTTATGTTGGAAAAGATTTAAGAAACGCCCACTGACGGATTCTGCTAGCGACTGAGGCAGCCACGAAGTGAAGGGCTGCCCAGACTGAAAGGTTTAGCAAGGCAACAAAGCCTGGAGAAGCAGCAACTTATGCATGAGCAACCCATACACATTACAGCAACCATTCACATTGCTGTAATTTGAATAAAGTTGTGGCCAAAATTATGCCAAAAATCTTAAACAAAAATTAAGTGTCAATTGTGTTTTTCTTTGGGGGTGTCTTGGGGACCTCGACGCGCAATGTTCCAAAAATAAGATACTTTCCCCTTCCTGCTCCTGATCTTTTCTGCTTTGATGGGACAGGTATTTCAATAAAGCTGCAGCAAGTGTTAGTATTGTAATCTTTCACTTCCCCGCCATTTTGGGCTCCATTTTTGTTAATGATATGTAGAGGGAGAGTTTTCCCCTAAAGATAGAAGTGTTCCTAATCAGGTTTTCCTTGTGAAAAAGATGAGATGCAATTTAAAGATGTGCAGAAATCAGAACCTTGAGTAGCTGAACTCAGAAGCAGTTCTGTCATTTCATTGTCTGCAATTTAATAGGAGAGAGAAACTTCTCAGGGCCTCTGACAAATGTTGAATGTAATGAAATGCAGCAAATCATAATTGTTGCTAGCTGGGTGGTCATTAAGTCAGTTTATATTTAGACAGGGGCCATTGTTTAAAATGCAGAAACTAGAGGGAAATTTGTATGCCTGAGAAGAGCTTACTGCTCACACAGCTGAACTTGCATCTGTTGAGTAGCAAATATATCCAATGGAGGTAATTCCACAAGGAACAAACCACAGGAATGTGGGAAGCCTGCCTGCCTGTGTGCCAGCGTGGGATTGTCTTCCACCTTCAAGTGATTGACATTCAGAAACTGAAAAGTCTAAGCAGCCAAAGTGCCAATCAAAATACATTGAAACATATCAATTAAATGAAAGCAGCTTGTGAAAGTATTCGGCTGGTTCAAAATAAGTCAACATGCAGCCTTAGTCATCGGAGAATCCATAAAAGGTTCAAAACCTTTCTGATCCTTACTTTCAATAATCTTTATGAAGAACCTGTTCCACATTTATCTCTTACAGTTCCTGCTGTCTGATAGTACAGGACTCAGCACTGGTCTGGCAATGCCCCCATGGTGCCTAGTTGAAGAGTGTTTCCCCAAAGGAGAGCATCTTGGACTTGTCCTCCGGAGCCTAAATTGTGGTTGGAGTAGGGGCAAGAAGAAAGGGGCAACTGGGGGCAGGACAAAGAGGGAGATTTAGCTGGTGGTATCAAGCCTAACTGTGATAAACCACAATTCCATTTATTTCAGTACAGTGGTACCTTGGGTCATGAACTTAATTCATTCTGGAGGTCCATACTTAACCCAAAACTATTCTTAACCTGAGGTGCACTTTTGCTAATTGGGCCTCCCGCTGCCTCCACGCCATAGCTGTCAAGTGTCCCTTATTTGAAGGCACAGTCCCTTATTCCAGCGCCATGTCCCGCTGCTGTCCCTTATGGATGGATGTCCCTTAAATGTCCCTTAAATGATGTCCCTTAAATTTCAAAGGAAGCAGCTCCTCTCCCTCCCTCCCTGCTGGCCAGGGAGGAGGGAGGGTCCAACTGTGTTGCTTGGCTGTGTTGCTCACCCAGTAAGAAGTCTAAGAACGACTGGGGGGTGGAGCTTGCATGCCTTGTGTGTGGCTAGTTAATGAAAGCTGAGGGGGGTTTTGAATGCTGGACGCCATTTTGTTGCATGTGCTGCTGCAAACTTTGCAGTGCAAAGCCAGGCCGGGGAGCCATCTTAAGTTGAGGCTGCATAGGCCTTGTGGTGCATGTGATTCAGATTCTATTCAGTTGAACCTCTGGTTACAAAGTTGGTTGGACAATGTTCTTGAAGCTACCAGCATGAGTTTGACCAGACTGCAGGAGGACAGGAAAACTGGAGTGCCTGGAACAGGTGAGGCTGCAGGTCCCTTATTTTCAAATCTGTACGTTGACAGCTATGCTCTACACTGCCGCTGCACAATTTGCATTCTCATCCTGGGGCAAAGTCTGCAACCCGAGGTGTTTGTAACATGAAGCATTTGTAACCTGAGGTATCACCGTATATCAGGACCTGGAAGCCTATAGGTAAAGGTAAAGGACCCCTGGATGGTTAAGTCCAGTCAAAGGCAACTATGGGGTTGTGGCACTCATCTCGCTTTCAGGCCAAGGGAGCTGGTGTTTGTCTGCAGACAGCTTTCCGGGTCATGTGACCAGCATGACTAACTGAGGCATCAGGCATAAGCCTGCATTTTATTAATGTTTGATCAGGGCTTGTATATTAAAGAGAGCTTAAAGATTTTCAAAAGTTTCAAGCCAGAAGACCAGCAGTTTACAACCTTGGTAATGTTTATTCTTCTAGACAAGGGCCCCTTTGATTGATAGCAGAAAACAATTCTCAAAGTCGTAAAAGCTGAAATTACAGGACACTGACCCTACATGTTACAGAAGATAAAAAAGGCAGAGATAAACATAATTAATAGTTGGTAAATAGTAAAATAATATCAATGTGCCTCCCAGTAAATGACCCAGATCTTCTTTCTAAGGTTAAAAGGCCAAGACCAAATGGGGAAGCATCTAGCTGGCAAGTCTTTTTGTCTAATGGGAAAAGCAGCTGGCTGAAGGAGGGGTTGTAAACTGGAGAGGCTTCTTTTGAAGCTGTTTTTTTACTGAGTTCCTTTTTACTTTACAAAGGCCTTATTCCTTTTAAAAGGCTACCTATGTTATGTATTAAATATATTGTCTTAAATGTAATTATGCAAAGGATTTAAGAAATGCTAGATTTCATATAGTTCTAAGAGTTGTATTTTGAAATTAAGTCAGCCACCAGTCTTGCCCCCCTTGCTAGACAAGAGACGCCGTCCTGAGCAGTCCTGATTTATTAGTTGTCAAACATTTGTTTAGAAACCTTCAAATGAAGGAGATCTTTCAATGTTGATGTGAAACTCAAGATCCTTGACATATGTTTAAGATAAAAATTTAAGATTAACCATTTGTTTTAGAAGGCAATAGGGCAAGGAGGGCAAGAGGTGAGCTGGTAATTAAGATGCCTTGTTGAGACACATGTAAGATATATTACTACTTATTTGTCATTTATAGATGTAACAATATATAGCTCTTTGTGTTCCATATAAGGACAGGAGGATATGGGTGTATCTTTTTGTGATTGGTTCTAGCAATCAGCCAATAGGAATTTCAACCAGGCTGATTGGACAGAGGCAGCCACAGGAGGAGCAAAGGGGGCTGGATTAAGGGAATATAAGTGCTGGCCATAATGGCAGGAGGCCAGGCCAGAGCTTGGTAACCATATACCACTGTGCCTCTCATTTATTTGTCTGACAAATAAATTATTTTTTTAATTTCTCTATTGCTGCGTTGAATATTTCATTCCAGCTAAGCGTTAACCACAAGCAGGGTGCTACATTTTATGGTGCCTGCGACTCGGATAAGTGGTCTGCTGGAACGCAGCCCCTTCGCCCTACTGGGCAGGGTACAAGAGAGAGGACCACTCACTGCCTACCCAGCGCGCACTGGAAAGTTTTTTTCCAGGGGAACGCAGAAGTCTCATCTGTCTGATACCCTGCTCACTGGCGGCGACGGACCGGGGGGAAACGGAACCAACCAAGGGTAAGTGCACAAAGGGATTTTTTGGCCCTCCAATTAACTGGGAGGAAGAGAAGTCTTGATCAAACTTCTGCGTCTCAGTAAGTGGGAACTGAGTACGCTAGGTGGTTGGGTATATCAGATGGTGGTCTGGTGGGGGAAAAGGGAAGAATGGGAGGTAGCGTGTGGTGAAGTATCTAGCGCATTGTATGTGTGAGAAAGTACAGAGCAATCTGTAGCTGACCTGAGTGTGGAGTGGGCAGTACTTCGGTTCCTGGTAAGGCGACTTCACCAGGCAAGGAAACCCACGAAGCGTGTGTGTGAGTGACTGAGTGGATACTTCACAGGGCCATACAATGGGAGTTGGGGGTTCAAAGGGGGGAAATACACCTCTTGAATGCATGTTAAATAATTTTAAGAAAGCCTTCTCAGGGGCATATGGAGTCAAAATGACGCCAGAGCGCCTGAGAACGTTATGTGAATTAGAGTGGCCGAAGCAAAATACTGAATGGCCATCTCAAGGAACCTTTGATATAAATTTAGTAAGCAAACTTTGGTCTAACATCGCCAAAGAAACTGGAGGGTGCCCAGAACAATTTTCATATATAGATTCTTGGCTGAGCACATTAAATAAAAATCCTCCATGGATAAGGGAATGCAAAGTCCAACGATGCAAATTATTGGCTGTAAAAGCCGAAGCTAGGAAAGGAATCTTGCCAAATAAACTCAAACCCATTTTTGAGGGACCAGAGGAAGAGCTGCTTCCACCTCCACCCTATGCTCCACATCGAAGGGAGCCTAATCCAAACACTCCACCAGTTGTAACCCCAAGGCAAGAAAGTGGAATGAATAATGGGGCTGGAGTCACAGAACTTGATTCCTTGATAGATTATGATAAATATCTTCAGGAGGCATTGGAGTCCTATAATAAAGCCCAAGCAGAAGTGGTTATTCCACCTGTGAGTCCCAGTAGAACTCCATCTACAGTCTCTTTTAGTGGAATAACTGATTGCTTACCCCAAACTCCTGTACATCCAAGTCCTAGAGAATTATTACAGAAGTTACAGGGAGACCTTAATCGGTCAGCAAGCAATACAGCCAGGCGTATAAGGCTGCTAAAAGAACGCCTTGGGACAAATACCATCCCCTATGATTTGAGGCCCCTAGAGCAAAGCGAAGAGAAAGGTCACGTAGTAGCCCCTCTTAGAAGAGTATTTGATGCACTTGAGGAGCCTGTGCTGGTTAATGGGCAACCCGGACCACGGCCACCTCGAACTTCGATCCTCCAGTACATTCCATTCACAACTACGGATCTGATGAATTGGAAAACACCCCACCTTTCGCAGAAAAACCTCAGGCTATGATGGACTCGGTGACTTCAATAGTAGATACTCATAGTCCTACTTGGACAGATTGCCGCCAGCTCCTGAATACTCTGTTCACCACTGAGGAAAGGAGAGACATAATTGAAAAGGCACAGATATATTTGCGTGAGCAGGCCAGAGTGGGAAATATTTATAATATTGACCGTCATCTCCAGGACAACTTTCCCTTGGAAGATCCTAATTGGGATCCAAACAATGCAATTCACCTGGCCAGGCTTAACACCTACTGCCAGATGCTTGTGCAAGGTATCTGCAGGGCATGCCAGAAGCCCACTAATATGTCTAAAGTCTCAGGAGGGTAGACGTGTTACCCATAACACTGTTTCGTGTTCGGTGCACACCCACAAAAAGACTTAAGTTGTCACCTTTTGAGCTCCTGTATGGGAGGCCGCCCTCCTTTGTTCAGGATATTCCAACTGACCTCAAACAAATAGGAGACCATGCGACACAGGGACAAGTGCAATCTCTCTCCCGTGTTTTTGTCTCTCTCCCGTGTTTGTTTGTTTGTTTTTTTATCTTAACAGGTGGGCCCTCGAGCGCACGCCGTGCAGCATTGCCGTGCCGATTCATCAGCTCCAGGCTGGCATAGCATATGGGTGAAAGAGTGGAAACGTGATCCACTTGCACCTAAGTGGCGTGGACCTTACACCGTCTTGCTCTCTACTCCAACAGCGGTGAAGGTAGCTGAGGTGACCCCCTGGATTCATCACTCCCGTTTGAAGAAGTCCGAAGGCAGTTGGACGTGCAAAGGTGACCCCTCTAATCCTTTAAAACTGACTCTCTCCAAAAACCCCTGTATCTAGCCCTACGGGCAACGGGCTAGGTCACGGGCAACATTAGACGACCGGCCTGCTGCAGCCACAACCTGGAAGCTGGCTGACCTGCGCACGCCTGAAGCTTGAGGAGCATCAGAACCAGCGATTGTGAAAGGAAAGATTCTCTTATACAATTAATTGACTGCCCCCCCCTTGTGGAACAATTATCAGAGATATTACTCATTGGGGATCCTCGGGATATATGTTTTGGTCTTGGTGGTTCCCCATTTCTGTCACTGGGGGAATTATATTGGGACTAATATTTATCTGCTATCACAATAAGGTAATCTTTTGTGGAAGGAATGCATATGCTAGACATCAACATGATTTTATTATTAATCCTGATCCCTTGGAAAGGGGAAGGGTCCTTGAATCTGACCAAATTGACTAAATATGGATTCCGCCATGACCACAATATGTGGGTAGGTTTAGCTGAGATGGTAGCCAATGTTGCAAATAGGACCAATTGCCTTGTTTGCTCTCTTGGGCCAGATGATTCAGAGGGAGGTATGCCCTTATTACCGATACCATTAGATGCCATTGGTATGGTAAGCGAAATACCACAACAAACAGAAATACAGAATTTCCCCGGATGGAACTCAACTAAACCAATACGAGTTATACCTGTACAAGGGGAATTCTGTGTACATAAATCATCAGATGCAGCTGATTCTACCATGATAGGCTCTTCTCATTGTCGCTATACTTGGGATAATATTAAGAATACCTGGGCACACGGTACTACCTATCGAATTCGGAATGCCTTGCCCTGTGCACCTCCTTTTATTCATGCATGGAAAGTGGTATGGAACATAACTGTGACAGAAAAAGGCAATCTAACATACTGCACTGTGAACTCTCTACCTCTTTTGCTATTTCGCCTTCTGTACTCCACGTACCAAAAACCTCAGACCCGATGGTTGTGGTGGATATGTGGAGAATGGGCATACAAGAAACTCCCCTCCAAATGGAGTGGGACTTGTTTCCTGGGATGGGTATTACCACCAATGTGGATTATGCCCACTAATTTGGCCAAGCGAACACGAAGAAACGCTGATATTTCTCGTATAGCAGGAGGAAGTACCCAAAGCTGGAGCGGTACTGATGATTGGCCACCAGAGCGCATTATAGCCTATTATGATCCTGCCTCCTGGAATCCTGGTGAGCTCATACAAGGGGCACGGGATCCTATTTATAATCTAAACAGAATAATTCGATTGCAAGCAGTAGTGGAACTTGTAACCAATGCAACGGCCCAGAGTTTGAGACTTATTGCACAACAGTTGGATGAAAGTAGAGCCGCCATTTTGCAGCTGAAAATGGGAATGGATTATGTACTTGCCAAGCAGGGAGGCCTATGTGGAGTCTTGAACTTGACAGGGAATGCCTGTTGCTTTAACATTTCAGATAATGGTGAGGCAATCCGTGTGTTGGCCACAAAGATGGAGAATATAGCACATGTCCCAGTACAAACATGGGAAGGATGGGATATGGGATGGCTCACCAATTGGTTACCTAATGTCACAGGACTCAAAGGGATACTATTGTCTTGCTTGTTTTTCTTGACAGTAGTGGTAATGGTTTTATGTATGATGCCATGTATCATTTCATGTTTTAGAAGTACAATTAGCAAGATGGTTTCAAATGAAACTCTACCTCATATCATGGCCCTATACAGAGCTTTACCTCAGGAACATGATGAAGGTCAAGCTATCAAGGACACTTGGGATGAAGGTCCTTGAGCTTGAAAGGGGGGAATGAGGCATCAGGCATAAGCCTGCATTTTATTAATGTTTGATCAGGGCTTGTATATTAAAGAGAGCTTAAAGATTTTCAAAAGTTTCAAGCCAGAAGACCAGCAGTTTACAACCTTGGTAATGTTTATTCTTCTAGACAAGGGCCCCTTTGATTGATAGCAGAAAACAATTCTCAAAGTCGTAAAAGCTGAAATTACAGGACACTGACCCTACATGTTACAGAAGATAAAAAAGGCAGAGATAAACATAATTAATAGTTGGTAAATAGTAAAATAATATCAATGTGCCTCCCAGTAAATGACCCAGATCTTCTTTCTAAGGTTAAAAGGCCAAGACCAAATGGGGAAGCATCTAGCTGGCAAGTCTTTTTGTCTAATGGGAAAAGCAGCTGGCTGAAGGAGGGGTTGTAAACTGGAGAGGCTTCTTTTGAAGCTGTTTTTTTACTGAGTTCCTTTTTACTTTACAAAGGCCTTATTCCTTTTAAAAGGCTACCTATGTTATGTATTAAATATATTGTCTTAAATGTAATTATGCAAAGGATTTAAGAAATGCTAGATTTCATATAGTTCTAAGAGTTGTATTTTGAAATTAAGTCAGCCACCAGTCTTGCCCCCCTTGCTAGACAAGAGACGCCGTCCTGAGCAGTCCTGATTTATTAGTTGTCAAACATTTGTTTAGAAACCTTCAAATGAAGGAGATCTTTCAATGTTGATGTGAAACTCAAGATCCTTGACATATGTTTAAGATAAAAATTTAAGATTAACCATTTGTTTTAGAAGGCAATAGGGCAAGGAGGGCAAGAGGTGAGCTGGTAATTAAGATGCCTTGTTGAGACACATGTAAGATATATTACTACTTATTTGTCATTTATAGATGTAACAATATATAGCTCTTTGTGTTCCATATAAGGACAGGAGGATATGGGTGTATCTTTTTGTGATTGGTTCTAGCAATCAGCCAATAGGAATTTCAACCAGGCTGATTGGACAGAGGCAGCCACAGGAGGAGCAAAGGGGGCTGGATTAAGGGAATATAAGTGCTGGCCATAATGGCAGGAGGCCAGGCCAGAGCTTGGTAACCATATACCACTGTGCCTCTCATTTATTTGTCTGACAAATAAATTATTTTTTTAATTTCTCTATTGCTGCGTTGAATATTTCATTCCAGCTAAGCGTTAACCACAAGCAGGGTGCTACATAACCACTTCTGGTGCAACAGAACACCGTGACGGAAGCCTGAGCACACAGAAACGCCATTTGCCTTCCCACTGCAGCGGTACCTATTTATCTACTTGCACTGACATGCTTTCAAACTGCTTGAATTGGCAGGAACTGGGACAGAGAAATGGGAGCTCACTCCATCACGGGGTTTCGAACTGCTGACCTTCTGATTGGCAAGCCCAAGAAGCTCAGTGGTTTAGACCACAGTGCCACCCGCATCCCTATAATCATCCGATGTTGTTGTACTACAAGTGCTTCATCCCAGTGGTGTAGTGTGGGTTGCCAGTGCCCAGGGCAAGGCAAGAATTGCTCCCCTTAACCCGTGGACCATGTGCTACATGTACCCCTCTGAAGGTGTTAAGAGAGCAGCCAGGGAGATGCCTCTCCACCACCTGAGAAGCAGCCCCACCAGGCAGGTCTGCTCTACCTAACAGGCCTCATGGCTTTACCTCAGGCACAGTGGCATGTGTGTGTGACCACCGTCCATCATCTCTCCCTCATGGCATCCCCACACATTTACCTACACATTTGACCTTCGCTATGGCATCGTTTAAAGGGGGCTGGGCAGAGTGGGGTGTGAGGAAAAACAGACGGATTACACAAGCACATTCAATTGGCTAATGGCGTCCTCATCACCCAGGAGAGCGCAGCTGCAGAGATAAGAAAAGAAGAGTTGTTCCATTATCTGGAGAGGTCACTTTCTGGTTCATATGAAGAAGCCGTTTTAAGAGAGCCCAGCTACAGGAGCGCACAGCTGTATTGAGGCTGTGTTGAAGTTTTGCACCCCTAAGAATTTTGTGCCTGGGGCAGCCATCCCTGCGGTACCCCCTCATGCTCTGACACGGCCTCATCCCTGACCATTGACTGCAGTGGCTGGGCCTGATGGGATATGGAATCTAACA
This sequence comes from Podarcis vaucheri, assembly GCF_965113315.1. Classification (NCBI taxonomy): domain Eukaryota; kingdom Metazoa; phylum Chordata; class Lepidosauria; order Squamata; family Lacertidae; genus Podarcis; species Podarcis vaucheri. The sequence continues at coordinate 1,022,847 of NW_028118808.1, read as the reverse complement.
ACATCTGAAACATGAGGAACTGCCTTAAAATGAGTCAGACTATTAGTCCATCTAGGGACTCAGCTCCATTGGTCAAAAAAACAGCATTTTGAATGCGTTATAAACATGCAACACCACATGGCGCTGTAGAGTAATAAACTTTTCTGTGTGTTTTTACATAGCAGGTTTCCCCCCTCTTTTGTTTTACCAATTAAATTTCTGACATAGTGTTTTTTCCCTGTGCGTAGATCCACCCTAATTCCATACTTTTTTTTTTTTTTACATTAGTTCACTTTTTTGCTGGGCCTGATGGAAGGTGGCCTGGCAACAGCTGGAACTTAGGAATCAGCCTTGTTCCCAGTCAGACCACTGGTCCATTAGCTCATGACTGTCTACACATGACTGTCTCTGGGATTTCAGGCAGCGTTTCCCCCCAAACACTACATGAAGATGCCAGGAATTGAGCGTGGGAACTTGTGTATGCAAAGCAGATGCTCTACCCCTAAACCACAACACTTCCCCTATAGTCATGGCTTTAGAAGGCCATGTTTTGTGTAGTTATATTAGCATTCCCCTTCGTGTTTGTTTGTTTAAACGCAATTAATTAGTGTACTTATTTAAAGCTATCTCAGAATCTAGAGAGTTACATTTCTCGTTTAATTCACTGTATTGCTGTAATTAACTCTAACAGGATTACAGGATCCATAGAGGCATGTGGGTGGCATTTGTCTGAGAACTCTAAAAATACTGTTTGAAGCAATTACTTTGGGCTTCGGGCTTCCTATTGTATTCAGAATTTGGAGAATATTTTTTCTGTTTTGCTCTTCTCTTGCCCCTCTCCTTATTTTCCTTTGCCTGAATCTAATCTCCATACAGAAGAGGAAGAAAGAGCATTTATCAAGATTTCTCTTTGCCTCGTGACATGCAGTTTAGAACGTTGCCTTAAAAAGCAGTTATCTTCATTGTTCACGAAAGGAATTCTTGGCTTGGACTGAAGGGCAGCATTGGCAACTGTGCTATTTAGTGTCACACAGAAGCAAGCTGGTTCCAAGTGATACTACCATGAAAACAAAATGCAAAGCAGGGGGGGACAAAGATGTAACACTGGCAGATCTGAAAATGTAATTAAAGTGCCCCGTCTTTTTCTCTTTACCTTTTGTCATCCTTTCCCCATTTGGGGCAAGTAAGAGCATCTTGAACAGGGTAAGGAGCTAAATGTAAGATGGACTAATCAACTGCTTCCTTTATGTGCCTGTTGCTGTAAAAATAAGCCTTTTGCACAAATGTTAAAAATGATACTTGGTTGAGTGATGAAGAACACACGAATGAGAGATGAGGCTTTGCAGGCAAGCATGAAGATATTATACAGCAAACATGAGTCATGAGCAAATGATTGAAAGAACACTTCCCAAGTTGTTGGAACTTTTGCAATTCTGAGAAAGATGTTGAGAAAGTGCAGAATACTAAGGCTTTTTACAAATAGAGCTTGTTTTTTACAAACAAGGTTGTAGGAAAAGGCAATGGAAGCTGCTCTCGTTCTTGCAACAATGGAAGATATTTGCGTGGATTACAGATTCAGGCATTTATAATGTTCCCCCATTGGACTATTAGGGTGCTTGTTTGAAAGCACCCCCGTATCAATACTTTTCTCCATGTGGAGAGCTAAGAGATCAGGGAGATTTGGCACCTTCTCATAGGACAGTCAGGCTTTTAAGTGCTCCTGTGATCGTATGTCGAATACTATTTGTATATGTCATTTCAAAGGTATACTACGGCTGTTTCAGAATAAACATCATTCGGGGACAAACACCGAGTCAGTCTTTTAAAGTGAGAAGATGTACTGTTGCTGAAAGCGGGAGGTGTCATTTGTATTTTCGGATGTAATGTCAGATGTGGAGGTGGTGCAGTTCTTGTAAAGAAGGAATGGTTATTTTTGTCATGCCACCATTTGGATGTCTGAGGAATGATGAGTAATTCTCATCTGTTACGGATGCTGCTTCTTCAATATATGCAATATTTTAGAGGCGTTATTTAAGTAGAATGGGACTTATTCCCAGGTCAGGAAATATGCAATTGCAGCCTAAATTGTTTAAGAAGCTTGGGCTTCACAGAAGTGTGACTGGCCCAAGGTCACCCAGCAGCTGCATGTGGAGGAGCGGAGACGCGAACCCGGTTACCCAGATTACGTGACTACTGCTCTTAACCACTACACCACACTGGCTCTCAGACTTAGCTAAGACTTAGCTAAGACTTAGGCCACAATCCTAAACACACTTTCGAAGGAATAAGCCCTTACTGAACAGAATGGGATTTACTTCTAGGTAGACATGTGCAGTTAGGGAGCCGGATGCCCTGTGGATTTAATATTAAAACAAATCCCCAAGGTCTGTATATCAGTTTACAGCTTTTATCTGCATCAGCTAATTCTATATTAAGGATTCTCTTTCATGGAGGAGAGAATTATGTCACATATAATAAAAAGAAATCTTTTGGAGCCAGATCAGAACTTAGCATATTTTCCTTAATGATCTGCAGTGCAAATACAGTATTTTCATCTTGCGCGTTTTTAGCTTTTAAAATGTATTTTTTATTTATTTACAATCTTTCTAAGCTGCCTTGGTATACAAAGATGATAATATTAGTTGCAAATATATATATATTAACTGCACAGGTATACAATAGCTCCAGTTTAAAAGTGTGCAAAACAGTAATTTGAAGCTATATAAAAGCAACAGTAGCAATCTCCAACTAGTTCCCACATACAGAAGCACAGATTCTTCACCAATTTCCAGAAACAGATCACAGAAGAACACATGTGGACTAACTCATAGGCCAATAGTCCTGATCTTGATAGATTGTAGTGATGGAATTGGAAATTAGGCTTCATTGGCAAATCTGAAAACCATCCTAGAGTGCCATTTCCTCACCATCAAATGGCAGTGTGGCATTTGCCTCCTAGGTGGGTCATAAGGAAAGGGTTAAAATGAGTGTGATGTGATTGGCCAGTGGAAACTGATAGGAGGAGTTAGGGTTAGAGGGGGAGTTGTGTGAAAGTCAGTTGAGAGTTGAGAATTGGGAGTTGGAGAAGGAAGAGGGAGGATAAGTCTGTGGGTTGGTCATGTTTTGTTGTGAGTGAGTGAGAGGAATTGTTAGGTGGAGTCAGATAGATAGTTGGAATAATCAGTTTGAAGTTGTTAGGAACGCATAGGACAGTTAAGGAACTAAGATTAAGAAACTGCCAAGAAAAATTAACTGAAACCATAAGCTTGTTCATGCCTAAAAATAAATTGGATTATTTGTTAATGTTAGCAACTGACTGGACTCCGTGTGTACCCGTGAGGAGAAACAGGTTGGTGGCAGCGAAGAAAGCAATCACAGTGGTCCCTTCTCCCAGACTGAAGCTGGTCTAGGGACCCTGTGTGATCGCCACAGGCAGGTTCATCCCACAACCATCCATGCTTGGAATCAGAAAGAAAATGCCAGTCAGTTATTTGAGACTGAATGTATCTACCTCTCCGGTTACCTCACTAAATGGCATAGTGGTTAATGCAAGTAGGTCAAGGGAGAGAGGGCTCTGTGGGTTCCTAGAAACCAGAATGTCAGTGAGTAGATCCTTGCTCTGCATGCAATGCTGCAGGGAGTCATGATTCCCTCTATTTCCATGGCCCGTCCTTCTGAGGCCACTTTTTTGGTCCCTCCCTCCCTCCCTCCATCTTTCAGGGTGCCAATGTTGCCACAATGGAGGAAGAATTGGACAACTCCTTCGGGCATCCCTTCGAGCATCCGCTTGACCTCTGGCAAAATTCTGGTGCTATGATGGGTTTGAAATCAGGCTGTGTTCCTGTGGTCCCTTCTCCCAGACTGAAGCTGGTCTTAGGACCTTCTGTAAGGCAGATTTTCTCGGGCTCCAGAGTAGGCTGCTGAGGCAGACTTCTTCACTTCCCAGAAAGAATCTGTGAGTTCCCAGATTGGCTCTGTTCTGACCACTTACCTCTTCATCTGTTCCTCACGTACACTCCACCCTCTTTATGCTGGTGCTGAGGTTGTGACTGTTGGCACAGCTGCCTTGTCTCTTTCCTTCCACCTCTTGTCTCTTTCCTTCTTCCCTTTTCACTTCATGTCATACAGTGGGCTTTAAGCTTTCCAGCAAAGCCTCTACTGTTGTTGTTGTTGTTTATATATTTTATTTATTTATGATTTTCAGTTTTATACATTTCAATAATTTTACAATCATTTTAACATTTCAAAACTCGACTTTGTTCGAGTTTTCTCTTTCTGCAACTCCTTAATTTTTATATGTATATTTTCTGCATATCAATTTATTCATCTACTTTAATAGATATACGTTTATAAAACTGCAGGTTATTACAATAATCCTGCCAATCTTCTTATCTGTTTACAATTTAAATATTCAATAAACCATTTCCATTTGTTTATTAAAAATTGTTATCTTGATTTCTTATTTTTCCAGTAAGTTTTGCCATGTCTGCATATTCCATAAGTTTTTATATGCATTCTCCCTTTGCTGGGACTTCTTCTTCTCACCATTTTTGGGCACGTAACATTCTCGCCGCTGTAGTCGCATACGTAAATAAATTTCTATACCGTCTGGGTAGTTCTGTCCCTGTAATTCCCAAAAGGAAAGCTTCTGGTTGTTGTTTATTTTATCAAACATTATTTAAAACATATTTTTCAATTCATTATATATCATTCCCCCCCCCCACGCATTTGTGCAAAGGGTCCTTCTGAGCTATCCTAGCCATTTGTCTGAATCTGAGTTTGACCAAACTGCGGGAGGCAGGGGAAGACAGGAGTGCCTGGCGTGCTCTGGTCCATGGGGTCACGAAGAGTCGGACACGACTAAACGACAACAAGAGAATGAGAGAGGAGGGGAGCACATTTATCTGACTTGCTCTAGAACCAGAGGTATCTGTTCAGAGCTGCCCCAAGTCACCCAGAGACTCACCTGTAATGACATCATGGTGATGTTCCGGCACCTATTTTTCGGGGGGGGGGGAGCACTGTGTACAACTTACAGGCATCAACATTAGTTTCTTGGAAGGAAGAGAGGGTTGTTCCAACCACTTTGCCTTTATTCCCTGGAAGACAAGGGTTCGCTACTATTTGTACTATAGAGATTCTCCCATGCACCATTCAGAAGCCCACCCCTAAACTATTGAGTTGACATATGTCCACTTTAGGGCATGTTGTTGTTGTTTAGTCGTTTAGTCATGTCCAACTCTTTGTGACCCCATGGACCAGAGCACGCCAGGCACTCCTGTCTTCTGCTGCCTCCCGCAGTTTGGTCAGACTCATGCTGGTAGCTTCGAGAACACTATCCAACCATCTCGTCCTCTGTCGTCCCCTTCTCCTTTTGCTCTCAATCTTTCCCAAAATCAGGGTCTTTTCCAGGGAGCCTTCTCTTCTCATGAGGTGGCCAAAGTATTGGAGCCTCAGCTTCATGATCTGTCCTTCCAGTGAGCACTCAGGGCTGATTTCCTTCAGAATGAAGAGGTTTGATCTTCTTGTAGTCCATGGGACTCTCAAGAGTCTCCTCCAGCACCAGAATTCAAAAGCATCAATTCTTTGGTGATCAGCCTTATTTATGGTCCAGCTCTCACTTCCATACATCACTAATGGGAAAACCATAGCTTTAACTATATGGACTATACTATATGGCGTGATGACAAAAATACAAAACATGAAAGCATTGAAAGCACCTTCCTAGTCAATATTCCCGGAGGCAATAATATTACATAACATGTTTACAAAACCTTCCACAAAGCACAAATTCTTTACAAAAATGGAATGAGCATATTTCAGGGACAAAGCATTGAAAATACATGGCATATACATTCAGAAATGTGTAAGTCCTGTACAGCTGGTATTCAGTTTGACATCAATTTAGATCACAGGGGTGCGTTATTTATGATTTGCCTTTATGCACGTGTTATTTAAACTGTCCAGATAGTTGCATGAGCAGATATTTGAAATCATGAAAGTATATTAATGTTGAGTAAGATAAGCTTTAAAAGTGATTGGTCTTCTATGTGGATATCTTTTCATGGTTTCATTCTGTTATGTAAAATGGCCACTGCACATGAAGCATAAACATTGCAATGTTCATCTTCAAGAACAATGAAATTTGTAATGAACATTTAACAGCCAGAATTTCCTTTGCAATAGATCATGTTCATTCTTTCTTGTTCTAGGGAGAAGAATGAATTCCTTGTGCAATTTTCACTCGTAAAACAGCACATACTTCAGGCAAGGACCTGATTACAGCTGCTGCAGAACAGGATATTGCTTTCTCTAATCCTGTACCATATTTAAAGCTTAGCCATCAGTGCCTGCCTCTGTGTATCCAAGCACAAAGCATTTAAAACTACAGTAATTCTGAATGGATGTGAAATAGGTTGACCTTGGAAATCTCTGCTTAATCTTTTTTTCCAGCTTTCATCAACCAATAACAGTCACCCTTTTGAAAGCTTCACAAGCCATCAGCTGGGATTTCAGACAACTGCAGATATGTTATTTGGACAAAATGAGTTATTTCTTGCATAGGGCATACCTCCTGTGTTATTTTATGTAGGTTACAAGTGTTTGCATCCCACCAGCACATCACATATGGGTTCACGACATTCCTCCCTGTCTTCAAAGTACATTTTTCTTACACCTCTTTGGTCAACCGATGATGACTGTTGAGAAGGCACTTTTACAAAGATTCAGTCAGAGAATACTGAAACAATTATGACAATTAGCTTTACGTGTAGGAGATGTTGCAGATATTAATATTGTACAGTCTAAAGTGACTGGAAGCATAAGAACTGACTCCTTTTGGAAGAAAACATTGTCCAGGCCCATAAAAATATTATTCAAACTTTTACTGGGAGAACTCTTCAAAACAAAACATAAGCATCAAAGATACTCCCCCAAAATCCATACAGTATCTTGTTCTGTCCAGCACAGGCTCAGCATCTTAGAAAATATGAAATAATCCAAACAGACCTAGAATCAGAGGTCTCTCTCTCTAACAGCATCCATTTCCCTGGATCTTCATTTACATCTTCTGTTCCCTGTGGTGTTCAGAGAAGATGGCTCACCTTTTCCAGTGGATGGCATTGTGCCTAGGCATCCAGGACCCAACAGTGATCCAGCACGGGGGCAGAGATGGACTCCCCTTCCTCGTGTCGCCGTGGCTGTGTCACCAGCGCTAGCATGGCCCCGCTGACCAATCAGCACTGGTATATCGGGTGTTGCCACAGACGATTTAGCCACAGTGTGGCCAGGGGCCTCCCTCTCTCGCCTCATTTTGTTAGATTTAACAGCCACCACCCTTTCAAGATGGTGAATTAGCAACTCAATACCTTTGTCATCTGATCTAAGGTTACAACAGTTTAGAGTAACAGAAAACAATCTGCAGGTAAAATAATGCTAGCTAGTGACAGTTCGGGGTCCTTTAGAAACCTACCTTGGGGGGGGGGACGGGACCCAATGTTAGTAATATAATTTCCCCATGTTATGTCTTCAGCAGTACACACACATTTTCCATTTCTGTGTCAATTAAATCATTATACTTAACAGGAGAGAGTGGCTTGGATTCAGGTTTGCATGATCTGAGATGTAGTGAAAATCTGGAACTGGAGGCAACATAGATATGGTTCCCAGGCAGTCACACATCTAAGCACTTAACAGGATGTTTTCCACCTTTGCCTCAGGCAAGGACATGTTTTTGACCAGCCCTCAAACCTTTGTGAGGGTCTCCTTAGCTACTATTTCAGAAGCTGTGATTCCCCTCAGGAGCATGCCCGAAAGGACACTTTTGTCATTGTGATGCCAAGCAAAGACTTACCTGTTTGCCAAGGCTCCCCCCCCCCCAGTAAATTAGGCCTAGATGTTTATGGAAAACCTGTATTTATGTTTGGGCATTCCCAACTGAGCGTCTGCTAGCATTGGTCCATATTTTGATATCTTTAGATGGTGCTATTTTTGTCCTACGTCAGCGTTTTGATTATTCTTATTTTCAATTGCCTTGAGAAGTAGCGGCCTAGGAATTGATTAAATACCGTAAATAAATATAAAGGAGGAAGCAGAGTTGACCTGCTTAGCTTCAACAAAGTGGGTCTGTGCCTTCAGACCATAATCTGCACGATCATCTTCAATGTAGGAGCCCGTGTGTGAACAAGTAAGTGCTCCCATGTCGCTTTCCACTCAGTTGGGTGGGATATCTGATTGTGCTGGGGTCCCAGTATTCACACATAGGCTTCTGCGCTGCAGACAACCACACTAGTGTGTGACAGTCAAAAGATGGAGCATCAGCACACCTGAAGCCTTGTGTCAGGGCTCCACATCACTGAAGGCAACTTCAGGCTTTTGCTTTTTGAACTGTGTAAGGTGGAAAGAGGGAACTTATATTCTGCATTGTGAGATGGGGAAATTCTAAATAAATAATAATAATAATAATAATAATAATAATAATAATAATAATAATTTATTATTTAAACCCCACCCATCTGGCTGAGTTTCCCCAGCCACTCTGGGCAGCTCCCAATCAAATGTTAAAAACAGTACAGCATTTAATATTAAAAACTTCCCTGAACAGGGCTGCCTTCAGATGTCTTTTAAAGATAGGATAGATGCTTATTTCCTTCACATCTGAAGGGAGGGTATTCCACAGGGTGGGCGCCACTACCGAGAAGGCCCTCTGGTTCCCTGTAACCTCACTTCTCGCAATGAGGGAACTGCCAGAAGGCCCTCGGCGCTGGATCTCAGTGTCCGGGCTGGACACTGATTCTAAATACATCCTAAATATACATTCCAGGGAGATGTGCAAGCTCTTCCTTGTGTAATGTGCAGAAACACAAAATTCAGAACTAGAAATCACCCATACACCCTCTTTTATTGTTTGTGGGTCCATGAATCATAGAATCATAGAATCATAGAGTTGGAAGAGACCACAAGGGCCATCGAGTCCAACCCCCTGCCAAGCAGGAAACACCATCAGAGCACTCCTGACATATGGTTGTCAAGCCTCTGCTTAAAGACCTCCAAAGTAGGAGACTCCACCACACTCCTTGGCAGCAAATTCCACTGTCAAACAGCTCTTACTGTCAGGAAGTTCTTCCTAATGTTTAGGTGGAATCTTCTTTCTTGTAGTTTGGATCCATTGCTCCGTGTCCGCTTCTCTGGAGCAGCAGAAAACAACCTTTCTCCCTCCTCTATGTGACATCCTTTTATATATTTGAACATGGCTATCATATCACCCCTTAACCTCCTCATGAGCTAACCCTGTCCTTGGGGCCCTTCCCCGCCTTCAAAGGAAGAGACCAGACAACAAGGTATGGGTTCGAATTGGCCACAACTTTATTGAATTCAGATTTCAGATGTAGGCAACCTGGCCTTGGCCTTGGAAGGTATCCCTCTTAACCCCACAGGGTGGGCCAAGCCCGCAGTTTCCTGGTGGCTGGCACCTGGCCAGGTGGTTCCGCTCAGGCCCACAAACTCCACCCACCTGTTGGGAAGGGGTGAGCAGGTATTCATTCTCTCAGAACATATAACACCAACCTTAGTCCCATGATATTTTTTTTCCACAGGACAGAATACTTTAGGTAGAACATCAGGAATTCCACTTTCAAATTAGACTTTTCTGCAGTAAGAATCATAGAATCATAGAACTGTTGAGTTGGAAGGTACCCCAGTGGTCATCTAGTCCAACCCCCTGCAACGAAGGAATCTTTTGCCGTATGTGAGGTGCGAAACCTGAGAATAAGAGTCTATTGCTCTACCAACTGAGCTACAGTGGTACCTCGGGTTAAGTACTTAATTCGTTCTGGAGGTCCGTACTTAACCTGAAACTGTTCTTAACCTGAAGCACCACTTTAGCTAATGGGGCCTCCTGCTGCTGCGGCATGATTTCTGTTCTCACCCTGAAGCAAAGTTCTTAACCTGAAGCACTATTTCTGGGTTAGCGGAGTGTGTAACCTAAAGCGTATGTAACCTGAAGCATATGTAACCCAAGGTACCACTGTTTATTATCTCCAGGCTCAGAAGTACTTTAACCAAGGTGACCTCACACACACATAAAATCACCACAGGGAAATTTTATTATATTTTTTCCTGAATATAATGTGAGCAAGCCCCAAAATCCATGTCACATAATATTAGCACCAAGCACACTCAATATTATGTCAGCCAGCACACGAAGTTGCTGTCATGTCACCCAGGCTAATGTCATTTACTGTCCGTTCCTTTGGCAGAAGATGGAATGCAATGTGACACTGGGGATTCTGCACATAGAAAGCTGTTTGTCCATGCAGCCCAGTATTGTCAATTCTAATTGGAAGTGGCTCTCCAGGGTCTTGGGCAAAGGGTATTTCCCCATCACATGCTACCTGATATTTTTCTTCTTCTTTTTAACTGGCGATGGCAGGGACTGAACCTGGGACCTTTGGTACAAAATGCAAACACTCTGCAACTGAGCTGTGGTCCCTTCCAAAGCTATAGTCCTCTCAATATGCTCCACAATATAGTACCAACCAAGTTAAGCAGTGAGTTGGTGTAGCTTAAAGGAGAAACGTTTTCCACCTTAAACACCTTGGTACAAAGCCATAATATCTAATACCAGCCATCAGCACCCAGTCTAAACCACTGAGCCTCTTGGGCTTGCCAATCAGAAGGTTGGCGGTTCGAATCCCCATGACGGCGTGAGCTCCCGTTGCTCTGTCCCAGCTCCTGCTAACCTAGCAGTTCGAAAGCATGCCAGTGCAAGTAGATAAATAGGTACCTCTGCAATGGGAAGGTAAATGGCATTTCTGTCTGCTCTGGCTTCCGTCACGGTGTCCCGTTGTGCCAGAAGCAGTTTAGTTCTGCTGGCCATATGACCCAGAAAGCTGTCTGTGGACAAACGCCAGCTCCCTCAGTCTGAAAAGCGAGATGAGCGCCGCAACCCCATAGTCACATTTGAATGGACTTAACCATCCAGGGGTCCTTTACCTTACCTTTACCTATAACCCCTGGAGTGTGCGGAATTTCATACAAAAACACTCTAGCTATAACAGACAATAACAGCAACCCCAGTGCAAGATATTTGCACATGTCCTTCTAGTCAGGCAACAACAAGGTGATAGGCACCATTAGTCATATTCAGACTAGACCAACTGAAATCAACAGAGACAATTACCTTAAGTCCATTGATTTTCATGGGTTTACTCCAAGTAGGACTAGCACTGGATTCCACTCATGGAATTTCAGTAACTGATACATTGCTTCCTTATTCATGGTTGTTATCTGATTCATTACTAAAGTTCTTGTTATATCTGAAACTTTCCAAAGTTTCATTTCTGGGTATGATGCCATAACAACTTTCTTAGTCTCCTGGAGCTGTGTTGCTCAGCTGAACAAACATTAAGGGAGCTTATGATGCAGAAAATATAAAGGACATGGCAGGCTTTGCTTCATCTGTAATTTCCTGAATTTATTGGAGGTCTCTAAGAGCTCAGTAAATTAACAGCATATTACTCTGCAAATGGCTCCTTTGAAATGATGACAGCTGTCGCTGGATTTATGGCCTCCTTTTATAAACTTACTTTAAGCAGCTCATATTATTAAGCAGGCACCTTGACTATGCAAACAAACCAAAGCTGAATTGGAACCTACCGTGCAAGCCTGGACAATCTGTGACAGACTGAAGCAAATTGGAGACTGCCTCATCTCTCTGCTCCTGTAGCATGGCAAGTGACAGGCAAGTTGACATAACCTAGATTTAGAATTAGGCACAGGCGATGACCATCAGGAACGGTCCTACATTGAAGCAGAATACTAGTGGCAGATACTAGGGGCAGAAAGCAGCAGGTGGCTTCATTATGCGCTCACCTCCTGAAATTTCATGTGCTCACCTAACTTTTCACAAGCTTTGCAGCAATGTGGGAAATTAGGATCTGGGTAAGTGACAAAACAACCACATAGCCACTTTACCTCACATTCAAAGGAGGATGGGAGCACTGGCGGAGGAAAGGGGGGGCGGGAGGAGTGTACCACTCCCAGGACCATCAGGGAGGGGGGTACCATCGTGGCTGTCCCCCAGACATGTGCCACGCATCCCCCCACCGTGCCGGGCGCCATGCCTTCACGAGCGGCGTGCCACACCACGCTGGCATTGTGCCACACACCCCCCGCCTGTTCTCCGCCCCCGGTGTCAGAGCATGCAGCTTTGCCACAGGGAGGGAGACACATCCACTTTTTTAGATAATGTTCAGGACCCTCCAGACTGTTTTTTGTTTGTTTGTTTGTTTTTGGTGAGTGTGTTCTGCAAGTCTGCTCACCCCTTTAGTTGCGGCAGCATTGCAGGACAGCAAAGGCTCCACTGGGGCCCCGATGAGGAAACCATGATTTTGGCTCCCTTCCTGATAGGCGGCTGGGGCATAAGCCCCTACCGCCTATCAGGAGCAGGATCCTAGCCTACATCCTGCTTTGACGAATGGGGATGCAGGCTGGGACTTGGGCTGTGCCAGGGAGTGGAGTCCATGGAGTGGGAAGGCTTTCCTTGGGTCTGCCCCCTGGTCATTTAAGCAGCCTGCTCCAGGGGCACTACCTGCTTGTCCCTTTGTGGGTTTTTCCACCCCACCCCCTCGGTTTAAGCTGATAGTGAAGGACTTTGCTGTGGCTATGGTGGTCACTGTTCTTTATGGGGGTGGGGTAGGAATTTCTCCACTGGGCAAATTGGCTGTGACCCGGTGGTTTTTGCCTACCTCATAGCAATCGTCACAACTGGGCTGGGCATTGGGGCAATTCTTTGACTTGGATGGAGGGGGTGTTGTAGTCTCCGCCTGCCCCTCCAAACTCTGGGGTATCTCGTTAAAGGGATCCGGGGGGAGTGGCCATATCCGAGTGCCCAGGTGGAGCCAGGGCTGAAGGCACTTTCCCAAAGGCTGGTCCCTGCGGGGGGTCACCCTATTTGATGTAAGTCTTAGGAACCCCCACCTGGATTGACCACACGTCAATTCCGGCGGGCAGGCCAGAAGTACAGTGGTACCTCGGGCTAAGTACTTAATTCGTTCTGGAGGTCCGTTCTTAACCTGAAACTGCTCTTAACCTGAGGTACCACTTTAGCTAATGGGGCCTCCTGCTGCCGCCATGCTGCCGGAGCACGATTTCTGTTCTCATCCTGAAGCAAAGTTCTTAACCCGAGGTACTATTTCTGGGTTAGCGGAGTCTGTAACCTGAAGCGTATGTAGCCTGAAGCGTATGTAACATGAGGTACCACTGTATTTCAATTGCCCCATGTCCAAGCCAAATCTCTTTCATCTGTATTCAATAAAGCTGTGGCCTGTTTTGATCCAAACCAGTCTTATTGGTCTCTTATGTATCTGCATTGGAGACTGGGGAGCACAACCCCTGGACCTGCAACAGGTCATTGACAAAATAATAGAGCATTTGCGGTGAATTTATACTGGAGTTTCCACACACCCAAGGACCAAGGAGGCCTAACCAGCCCCCGGTGCGGGGTGTCAGGGGCGGAGGAAACCACTTGGCGGCGCATGTGCGGTGGTTTGCCGACGGCGCCGCTCAAGCGCCGTACGGACAGCGGCGGGATCCTCTGCTCACAGCTGCAGTGGCACAATGGCTTCTTGTCACCCCCCTCAGAGATGGCACCCGAGGTCAACCGCCCCCTTCCTCCACCACTGAACACACCATGTTGCCCTTGTTAGTTACTCTGTGATATTTCACCAATGTTACCGCATTAAAGGTAAAGGTAAAGGGACCCCTGACCATTAGGTCCGGTCATGGCCGACTGTGGTTGCGGCGTTCATCTCGCTTTAGTGGCCGAGGGAGCCGGCGTACAGCTTCCGGGTCATGTGGCCAGCATGACTAAGCCACTTCTGGTGAACCAGAGCAGCGCACGGAAATGCCGTTTACCTTCCTGCCACATTACTGCCATCCAAAGGGGTCCTCTTGCACTATAGAACAACAGAAACCGAAAAATCTCCCCACTCAGAACATTTTGTACTGTAAAAAGGTACAGGAATTTAGCAGGAATCTATGGGACATGCACTAATTGAAAATGAACCAGTACGTACACCCCAAAACAGTACTGAAAGTGGGATTGCATTTCGCTGCTCCAACATAATCATGAGCCCAAATAATCCTGAGTCCACAAGGTAAAGAGCAACCCAAACTGTTTGTGCAAGACAGCCAGTAGTACCTAGACACACACACAAATGTTGTTGACGTGTTGCCATTTTTGGAATCATAACGAGACCAACCTGTAAGCTAAATGCCTGGACCTCTGAACAAGATACAAACAGCATGTGGTAACAGCTGAAAGATTTGCTGACAGTTTGATTAAGGAGGGTAACCATTTTCAGCCCACAGAAAATGTACATGGGGAAAGAAAAGCGATATGATAACATTTCAGAACAAAAACACATTGCTATGGCAACTCCGTGTTTTCCCTGGGGGCTCTTTCTTCTAAGAAATGTTATAAGTGCACACTGCTAAATTGCAGGGTCTCTGTGCATACTTTGTCAGGAAGAGAAATGAATATTAATAAGGATTCACACAGAAAGGCAGCTTTGCAAATAAGCTTTGCCCAAAGATGTGGGCGGCTTTAAAATTGCTGCCTAATTTTCTGAAACAAACATGGGCAGAAATTTCTTTTTAAGGTTTCAAAAGACTCTGCCGTATTCCTCCGTAATCTTGTGGGCCGAAGTTAGTATTGCTAACTGTTCAGTATTTTCAGCATTCTTGCTTGCGTTGGGGTCAGGTATTTTGTCCCAGCAACTTGGAGCTATCTGTTTCATTTCCTGTTGACACCACACCCTTAACTAACAGAACCTGCCTCTTGATATACTCAGATTCAATCAGAACCCTCAACCCTGAACCAACAGAGACGTAGTCAACTCTCACTGCTAACCCAGCCTTCCCTGACATGGTACCTTCCAGATGTTTTAGACAATTACGGCTCCAGCTAACATGGTAGGAGATGGTGGTAGTCCAAAATATTTTGAGTGCACCAAGTTAGGGAATGTCATACTCACAACCAGCATTATTGTTTTTCTGGGAGGACGCATACTGTTAAGTTATGGGTGAACATATCAGACGACACAGCAGTTCTTCAAACAGCTCTTGTTTATTCACAAGCCAGAACTGAACTGAATAGTTCAGTCAGCCTGCTTATATAGAGCTCCAGTACAACGTAACTGTAACAATTTTCTAAAACTATCCAATCACTGAACGTCACTTTCGATCCCTTATTTGCATAACTATCTACAGTATCCCCCTGCTGGCCCAGGGTGAAAACTTCAGTACATAACACATACCCCTAAACATTTTGTGAATCTTTGTACTTTTGTCCATTTACTGCACCGTATTTTTTCCATGTATAACACGACCCCTATTTTGGAGGAATCAAATTTAAGAAAATGGGGGGAGATGGCCCAAAGTTGTCAAGCTTTTTTTGGGGGGAGGGAATGCAAATGCTGGCTATCGCTCACATTACAGAAGCCAACAAGCGTCTGCCTGCTCACAAACAGCACCCGACAATCAAACGCCCAATTGCCACATTGCCAGCCAATCCGCAGCGGCACGTGCCGCAGCAACCAATCACCCACCCAATTACCACAGCAGCAGCCAATCCAAAGCAGCCCTTGTCACAGCCACCAATCACCCATCAAATCACCTCTGACAAGCTGCAGCTTGCGGCTGCAACCAATCACCCGTCCCCCTCTTTGCACTATTCATGTACAGTGGTGCCTTGCAAGACGAAAAGAATCCGTTCTGTGATTCTCTTCGTCTAGCGGTTTTTTTCGTCTTGCGAAGCAAGCCCATTGAAGGATTAGCGCTATTAGCGGCTTTTAGAGGCTTTTAGAGGCTTTTAGCGGCTTATCTGCTGATTGGATCAGCTGATAAGCGGATTAGCGCTATTAGTGGCTTTTAGAGGCTTATCTGCTGATCGAATCAGCTGATAAGCGGCTTAGCGGCTTAGAAAAAGGGGGGGAAAGGAAAAAAAACCCCAGCAGGAACTCGCAAGACATTGTCGTCTTGCGAAGCAAGCCCATAGGAGATTCGTTTTGCGAAGCAACTCCAAAACGGAAAACTCTTTCGTCTAGCGAGTTTTCCGTCTTGCGAGGCATTCGTCTTGCGGGGCACCACTGTATAAGACGACCCCCGATTTTAAGCATAATTTTAGAGTAAAAAAAACCTCATCTTATACATGGAAAAGTTCAGTATTTATTTTCCCTGATTTGAACTATAAAATGGTGATAAAATGGTGATCTTGAGTCAAAATGAGAGTACCCCTAAACATTTAAAATAAAAAACGCACTTCTCACAACCCATCCCTGACTCTGTCCATTAGACTGGAGTTGTTGTTGTTTTTCTAATTCACAAGCTGCCATTGACCACCTCAGCTATAGTTCTTCAGTGTTCTCCAGAGGTCTTCTGTTATGTGTCCTCTCCCAGTCATAAATGTTGAGTAGATTGACAAACCAGCCACAATATTTATATGGGTATATCTGTGTCTGCGAAGCAGTTCAAGTGTTTTCTGCTGAGCAATGCATTTTAATTTTTGCTGGTGCAGCAAATCAGTTGTGTTTTTCAAGTTTTTAATCTGCATTTCTCATGACAGGGTCATATGATCAGTATTCTTTTCTGTGGCAGCCATAGTTTTCAGTTAGTCCCTAATGAGTTATGTCAGCCTATGCTGACACAGTTGTTTGCACAGGACCACGTTGTGATCGGTTTGCTCCCGATCGGGTTTTCCAACCTAAATGTCGCTCA
Source organism: Podarcis vaucheri (assembly GCF_965113315.1). Taxonomy (NCBI): domain Eukaryota; kingdom Metazoa; phylum Chordata; class Lepidosauria; order Squamata; family Lacertidae; genus Podarcis; species Podarcis vaucheri. The sequence continues at coordinate 1,006,092 of NW_028118808.1, read as the reverse complement.
GCATGAATTCACCAAAGCTAGTGTAGCCAGAAGCCTTCATGAGCTGTCTAAAAAAACGGCAGCTCACATGGTTTACAAAACACTCAGTCATGTGAACAGTCATGTGTGAGAATCAGTTTCTGTTTACCAACACAAGAAAACGCATGGAAAAGGAGAGACAAAAAGGCCAGAGAGTTTATGCTCACTTTATATGTATTTTAAATTAATTGTTAATTGTAGAATTGTCAGTGTTGTTTTGCAGTAATATTGTACCCCATGATATATAGAATAATTTTTTGTTATTGATATAAGCTGCTTATTTTCTGTCATCTGCTTTGAGCACAAATATTTGTGGGAAATTTGGCATAGAAATAAATTACTATGACTAAGTTGATTATGCCTGGTGGTTGGTGACTTGGAGAGAGAAAGAGTGCAACCACAACTGAAAACGCATCAGACAAATAAGAGTGTATATTGATAAATGTGGGTGGAAATTGGATAGGAGTGACAAAGAAATTCTTCACTGACTTAGATAAAAATCGAATCCAGAGAAGAACTCAAGGCCATAATGAGCTTCACCTTTTTATTTTTTATTTTTATCTATCTATCTATAACAGATCATAAAAGGGGAAGTGGGATAAAAGTAAAAGAACACAACACTGGTAAGATGATGATGATAAATTATTATTATTATTATTATTATTATTATTATTATTATTATTATTATTATTTATTATTATTTATACCCCACCCATCTGGCTGGGTTTCCCCAGCCGCTCTGGGCGGCTCCCAACAGAATATTAAAAACACAATAAAACATCAAACATTAAAAACTTCCCTAAAGATAACAAGAAGCAGAAAGCAATGTTCACTTTTAAAGAAGTTCATTGTAAAGTGATGCCTTTTTGTGTGTAAATATATTGGTACAAACTAGTCCTTATGTGTTTCCTTTTTCAAGTCTGAAAATATTTAATATTTTATATTCTCCAAGTTGGGAGTGCACAAGTTCCACGGACTTCACTTCTCCCTCTCATCCCACCATGACTGAAGCCAGCAAAATGCATTAAAAAGCTGCATGAGAACATAGCCTTGGAGCAAAATGCAGAAAGGCATGGCAAACGTTTTGTTTTAATTAGGAGAGAACTGAAGGCAAAGTATAATATATACAGTAAAGGGGGGGAGCTTTGTTAATACAGCTGCGGTTATTGAGAAATCAATGTTTGAACAGAAGTTGCGTTTATTCAGATGCATATATTTCAACAACAGTAATAACAGACTTTCATTTAAATACTCTCCACATTACTTAGGTAAACAGGCTGTGCAGCTGGTCTCTTATTTGTGCTGCATGGGATTAAATTTCAGTAAATCCCGCAAACAGCATTAGGCCCTGGAAGCTTTACAATCATACTAATAGCAAAATGATTATCTTCTGCGTTGCTGGGGTTCACATCTCTTCCTTCCCTCCCATCAACATATTAAATACGTTTTATTGTGCAACACGGTAAATATAATGAACAGCTGGATCAAGCATACCCGCCACAGACTTCCTAGATGTGTGTTTTTTTCAGTGTTTTGTGTGTGGCGCATCCCAGATTAATGCTGCGTGCATGTGTGTGTGTGTGGTGTGTTGGTGCTCCTGCTGGCAATCTCACTTCCCTGTGTGTGTCACTGATGTTTTGTGAAATGGGATGGGCAGTGACCATCTGTTACCTGGGCTCAGTATCAGAAAGAAATACTGTGGATGGACAGACTTGAGTCCTGTCCTTTTCCCTTTCCTCTCTTTTCTTTACAGATAATTCGGTAACAGTGCCCTAGAGATGTGGACCAATGAACTGGTAACAGACTGACAAGTCCTCAGAGATACTGAAAAAAAGGAAGAGCTTGAGGGGAACCACTGCCCCTGAAAAATTAGAGTATCTAGTGAAGTGGTTCCCAACCTTTTTTTGGCCATGCCCCACCTAAGCATCTCTAGAATCCTGATGCCCACACCACCACCCCGTGACATATAATTCTTATTATTCAAAAGGTGAACTCCTCTTCACGTGAAGCAAGCCTAAAAGGCTGTTGTTGTTGCTTAGTCATTTAGTCATGTCCAACTCTTTGTGACCCCATGGACCAGAGCACACTAGGCATTCCTGTCTTCCACTGCCAGGAGTGCCTGGTGTGCTCTGGTCCATGGGGCTCACAAAAGGCCATTAACTTGATCTAATTATTAATTATTAACGATGTCAATCAACATTTGATGATCTCCTTCTACCGGTCAACAATAGAAAGTGGTACACTGGTTTGACATCAACTGATAGGAAGTGCCTACAGAGGATGGTGAATACAGCACAAGATATTATGGGCTGTCCCATGAATCTGCTGGATGAAATAGCGGAAGAACGTTGCCTCAGGAGAGTGAGGAAAATTCTCAGGGATGATTCACACCCCGGCCGGCACTTTCTTGATCTCCTGCCCTCAGGCAGAAGATATAGAAGCATGATTAGTCGCACCAACAGGGTAAAGAACAGCTTCTATCCGTGGGCTGTTAGGCTGCTGAATGAAAAGATAACAACAGGGCAACTGACTTTGGGGTTTGGTGGGTGTGCGTCAGTAAATGAGGGGAATTAAGACTAAGAGAGCAGAGTGGGGGTGCTCGTGTAATCTCACTGTATGCAAGTTGTACAAGTGACAATAAAGTATTTCAAATCTAACTCATTCTCAAGTTGCCCCCCTTAAAATTGCCCCACTGTGGGACATGTGCCCCACGTTCGGAACCACAGGTCTAGAGTAAAGGAACTTCTTCCTAATTTGACCCTAACGGGTCAAACACACTGGTAAGGGGCTGGTTCTAAGAAAGGAAGACAGTCAGAACCAATATTTCTTCTCAAGGGTTTATCAGGCAAGGCAGGCTCCCCATGTGAGGATGAGTTAAAACATGGTGTCTTCCTTCGACTGGAATGTGGACGCCCAGGAAGGCCACAGAGTGCGGCGTGCTGGTGAGATGATTTGTAGGCTGAAAGAAAGAACACCTACAAACACCCCTTGCCCGTCTCAAATGGAAGATGGGCACAACAACAAAACAACCTGCACCTCACCTTAGATGAATATCTCATCTATTTTTCTCTTTCTTCCTGGATGCAATTTCTTTTCTCATTAATTTTTGAAGAATTTATTTTTTTAAAAGAGTGGGAGAAAATTTCCGCACAGGACCAACAAATTTCATGCTAACCTCATGGTGCTGATCCAATACAATACCACCCAAAAATCTTTATGCTGGTTCAGAGAGGCCATAAATCAGGAGATACTGAAATGGTATAAACCCTTCAGCTCACAGTTTCACTCACTCTCTCAGCCCCGGAAACTCCTGAGTCCACATTTGTTGAACTAGTATTTGAATGGGTTAAATGAGAAAGAAGCCTGGAATCTATTCACACTCTGACCCTAGTCCTTATACTAATAATTTTATTGCACTCAACAGGAGCCCATCATTAGCAAAGCAGAGCCCAGCAAGATGGTACAAATTATTGTGCACTGGATCAGTTATTTTGGTGATATGGAGAACTAATAGGATTTGGGGGGGGGGGTGTTATTCTGTATCATAGACAGCTCTTTCCAAAGTAAACATTAAAAGAGTTACCTAGAATTACTGCAGGCTGCTCTGAATAAGCTATAATTTTCTTCTTAATTAACGTTTTGGGGAAGGACGCACAATGAAAGCAGTCGGAATGGAATTCTCTCCTCAGAGTTCTTTTCTTGTTTCATGTGACACTGAAAACAAGGCAGAGGAAATTGCTATTTGGTAAACAGAGACATAACTGGTTTTTTATTTTTTTATTTTTTTTAAAAAAAAACCTCTGATCACAAGAACAAAGAAACTCTTCAGGGCATGAATTTGGGAACTCTTTCAGCACTAAGGGCCACATTCTATAAATGCCCATGTCAACTTTTTGAAGGAAGAGCAAGGCACGTGAGAAAACAGGGAAGAAGGTCCCAGGTTCAATTCCCGGCCTCTCCTGGGAAAGACTCACTCCATGAAACCATGGACAACCACTGCTGGCCAGTGTAGATACTATTGGGCCAGATGGACCAATGCCAGGTGGAGCCAGTGTGGTGTAGTGGTTAAGAGCGGTGGACTCGTAATCTGGTGAACCGGGTTCGCGTCTCCGCTCCTCCACATGCAGCTGCTGGGTGACCTTGGGCTAGTCACACTTCTCTGAAGTCTCTCAGCCCCACTCATCTCACAGAGTGTTTGTTGTGGGGGAGGAAGGGAAAGGAGATTGTTAGCCGCTTTGAGACTCCTTAGGGTAGTGATAAGGCGGGATATCAAATCTAAACTCTTCTTCTTCTTCTGACTTAATACAGTGGTACCTTGGGTTAAGTACTTAATTTGTTCTGGAGGTCTGTTCTTAACCTGAAACTGTTCTTAACCTGAAGCACCACTTTAGCTAATGGGGCCTCCTGCTGCCACCACGCCACCGGAGCAAGATTTCTATTCTCATCCTGAAGCAAAGTTCTTAACCCAAGGTAATATTTCTGGGTTAGCGTATGTAGCGTATGTAGCGTAACCTGAAGTGTATGTAACCTGAAGCGTATGTAACCTGAGGTACCATTGTATAAGGCTGCTTTCTATTTCCCTCTCTGTGGATGAAATGATTTGGCAACACTGCCACTTATGCAAAGAGGCTTGTAGTCAGGGGCATAGCGGGGGGGGGGCATAGCCCCAGACACACCATTTTTAAGGGTTGCAAGCCAGGCACGCACCCCAACACAGAGATCACCATCCTGCCCTGCCTGCCACTGAGGGTCTCTGGGCCTTGGAGCCTGGCTGCCAGGGACCGTGCAGAAGAGAGCTGCACTGAGGGGGAATGGTGGAAGTCACTGGAAGAGAGAGGGTTAACAGGTTCACAGTCATTGGACAGCATTCCTCCACCGCCCTCCCCAAGGTCGAGAAGAGCTCAGAAAGTCTCAGAACAGAAAGTGCAGAGGGCACAAGCTCAGATTACAAGACGTGGGAGTGACGTGGATTAATAGGGATGGAGGGGGTAAGCCTTAATTGGGAGCATCACCGTTTCTAGGGAGATGTGTTATTTTGTCTCTCACTGTGGTTATTAAAGAATCTAACTGGTAAGACGTTCCTTTTGTTTGATCTTCTTATTTACTGCTACGAGGGAGGAAGCCAATTCCCTGAAGCCTGACTCTGGCCTGGCCTCACTGCTGTGGCTCTGGCCCCCTCATTGAAAGGCCATCTGGCCAGCATTGGCGAGGGAATTTGCCCACCAAGGGCCATGTCAGTCAGCAGGGCTGCTCTGTGCACAGGTGGGCAGGGTGCCCCTCTTGGCTCCAGTGATGAGTGCTGAGCTGGCACGCGGGGTCCATGAACTCTCCATGCCCCATGGTGGTGAGTACTTGCCTGGTGTGGTGGGTTCTGTTGACCCTCCATGCCCCACACCCAACTGGCACACACATGCACACACACCCCGGGTGCCAGAAAAGGACGCAAGGCCACTGCCTGTAGTTTCATTCTTTTTATCTACTAAACCTTTCATTAATGTTAGGCTTTCATTTCAGCACCTTTGAATGGAGCAGGACTTGCAGAAGCACATTAACTGAAAAGAAATGACCGCACTTATTCAAACAATTAATCCTACTTCATTAATGTCAGCTCTTCCTCCTCAGTCACGGGTAGACTATTTTATAGCTGTTACGTAACTAACATGAAGCTACATCCACAGCAGATGCCAACAGTTCTTTTTCACGTCCCAGATGGACATTTCTGTTATGTACTTTCCACTTGACCTGAAAAAGAGAGAGAGATTACAGAGAGTATAAGTACATAGGACAAGCTTGGGGGCTTTCATCTGGATAAACGCAGTGCAATAACTATCTTTGAGCCTGCGTGTTAGCTTACACATGAAATTTGCACGAAGTGACATGCCAATGGCTGACAACATGTCATGAGCATCTTTTGGACAATTTACACCATCCCTGCCAAATGATTCTTCATATATATATATATATATATGAAGATGACGAGTGAGACCTCGTCGAAACGTCGCACAGACACCCCGACTCTTACACGGGAAGACACCCGAAGACACCAAAACCTGCATTCCTGTACCCGTGAAAATCTACGAAAGTATATATATATATATATATATATATATATGCTTTCGTAGATTTTCACGGGTACAGGAATGCAGGTTTTGGTGTCTTCGGGTGTCTTCCCGTGTAAGAGTCGGGGTGTCTGTGCGACGTTTCGACGAGGTCTCACTCGTCATCTTCAGGCTGGTGCTTTCGGCTTCTTGTTAGTAACAAGAAGCCGAAAGCACCAGCCTGAAGATGACGAGTGAGACCTCGTCGAAACGTCGCACAGACACCCCGACTCTTACACGGGAAGACACCCGAAGACACCAAAACCTGCATATATATATATATATATATATATATATATATATATATATAATTTGCTTTCGTAGATTTTCACGGGTACAGGAATGCAGGTTTTGGTGTCTTCGGGTAGACACCCGAAGACACCAAAACCTGCATATATATATATATATATATATATATATATATATATAATTTTCAAACATTTTACATCCCACTGAATATTCAACAACTTCCTTGGTTCATTTTATTTACCTTCTCTTCCTGCGTATTTTACTAAAACCATTTTTGTTAGTTCTCCATTTTTACAATCCCTCAAACAATAATTACACTGTTGATTTTATCTTAATGCTGCCAGTGTTTTTAAGTGGATGTGTTGTACTAGGATAGGGCTGGGGAGCCTTTTTGGCTCCAGGGGGTGGGGCAGATCTTGATGAGGCCCCGCCCTGCAGGCCAAATTTTGACAGGTTGGTGGGGACCATCAAATGATTGGCTGATGGGTTGACCCACCCACCCATCATGACATCAAATGATTGGTTGATGGCTTGCCCCACCCACCTGTCATAATCCTTTGTGCCTGAACAGCCTGTCCAGCCTGTCCTTTCAACTTCCAAATAGAATATTTTAAAGATCAGGGGAAGGTGGGTTTTCCAAGCCTCCCTCCTTCCAAGCTCCACAGCCAGCGTTTGAAAGGAGGGTTGGGAACTGGAGTAAACAACATCTATACTGACTACCCCAGAAGAGGGTGTGTATGTCTTATGCCAGGGTACAAGTATGCAAGGGTAACCTTGTTTTTATCTGTGAAATATTGGAGAATGCTGTTGAATCAGGTTTTGTCGGACCGGTGTGTGCTGTAAAGGCTCATTGTAATGCTTCAGGCCCTGGCATCTTGAACTTCAAGCACTGCATATATTAGAAACGTAACCTTGAGTAATTAGCTGAAAATGAAGTCCCAAGAACTACCTGTGGAGAATACAAGCCACTGCTTACATTTATAGCCCGTCGTTCTGCTTCCCAGAGACAGAAATAAGAAGCTCAGAAATGCCAATCAGCAAACCACACAACCGGAAAAACAGTTCCCCACGCAGTAAAACACAGGAACAGTAATTTCACACTCCAGAGAATGGGGTGAGGAGAAGAGTCTACAGGTGGACCACATTTTTAGAAAATTGCTTATCTCATTTTTATTTTCAGTTAATGGGCTCAGGACTTTACAAGCTTTGTCCTATATATTTGGCAAAGTGCACTTGCTACTGATTTGCTTTGCTCAAACTCAGAAATGCATGAACCAGCCACTGAGTAATTACAGTTCTTCTTCTGATAGTGAAGCTATACCTATATATATCATTTGTGAATCCCCTTACACGTATATGTCCCAAGGCAATTTACAGACATAGCCTTAGAAACAACAAAAAATATTTTTAAAAGAGCACAGTAACAACTGGATATACATTTTAAAACAGCAAGAATGAACACCTAAACAGAGACCTTTTCATCTAACTCATAAAGGGTGAGTGGATCTGCTTCTATCTACGACTGTTTAATTATCTGTTCTAGGATGTTTCCTTGTATCGACGTCAAGCTGACCAGTCAGTAGTTGCCTGCATTTTCTTTCCCCTTATTTCTGAAGATGGAAAAAGAACTTGCTTGCCTCCAGTCCACAGGGTCCTCACCTGTTCTCCAAGAATGAACAAAGATTATAGACAGAGGCTCTGAGATTGCATCTGCAAGTTCCTTTACTACACTTGGATGCAAAGCTTCAAATAGCCTCTGCCATCGTATGTAACATATGCCGCTGCTCATAAAGCAGCTGATTAATAGATTTAATTATCCTCCTCTAGCTTTGCCCCGAAGGATAGGATGCTAACACTGATATCATCAACAGAGAAGGAAAACGTTCGAGAAACTGGAAGACGTGTCAGCACAGCACTAGTTATAAGGGCTATAGCAAGGGTGGGGAACATCTGCCCCCTTCCTGATGTTGTGGGACTCCATCTGTCCCAGGGAGCTTAGTCAATGGTCAGGCATGGTGGAAGCTGTAGTCTAACAAACATCTGGCAGGTAAGAGATACTGCATCCCTGGTCTATGGGCGCCTGGAATGGCACAAGATGGGCCTTGTAGGCCAATATACACTGATATGGTGGCCTACATCCATCCTGTCTCTCTTTCCCCCTATATATGTGTGTGTGGTAGAGACTGCAGTCTTGATTTCACATCCTTCAGGACCTAGAACTATTCTAAGGAAATGAAGGTTGTGACTGTCGCGGCTGCTTAGGATGGAGCTGAGCACCACCATCCATTTTCATGCTGCTGACCAACAACAGGGTGGTGCTGATGTGGGACACTTAGGGAACTTAGCCCAGGGCCCCCATCAGACCTGCTCCTGGCCAGAGTCCACGGCTCTTCCCTTGAGATGCTCACGAGCATTCAGAATTGCACACACAAATATGAACTCTGCACAATCCCAGAAGCACCATTTATGTGTTATTTATTTCAATGGGAGTTGGGCTAAGATTGAGCACTCACACCGTGGGTCTGGTGGTCCAGAAATTGCTGGTGTGGAAATCATGGATAGCATCCAGCTCACTACATAATTTTGTCTAGGTTCCATGAGCCTTTCTGTTTCTGCCCAGTCTGCTGATTCCAAGATTTGTTCCCCTCTTCCCCTCTTCCCCTCTGCCTCGAATGGATGCAGGTGGTGCTGTGGTGTAAACCACTGAGCCTTGAGCTTGCCAATCAGAAGGTCGGAGGTTTGAATCCCCATGACAGGGTGAGCTCCCATTGTTCAGTCCCAGCTCCTGCCAACCTAGCAGTTCGAAAGCATGTCAAAGGGCAAGTAGATAAATAGGTACCACTCTGGCGGGAAGGTAAACGGTGTTTCCGTGCGCTGCTCTGGTTTCACCAGAAGTGGCTTAGTCATGCTGCCCACATGAACCATAAAAACTGTCTGTGGACAAATGTCGGCTCCCTTGGCTAGTAAAGCGAGATGAGCACGGCAACCCCAGAGTTGTTTGTGATTGGACTTAACTGTCAGGGGTCCTTTACCTTTACCCCCCAACCCCTGCTTCAATGGTAGGAAATTGAGTTCATCATCCTTGAATTCTGAACATGAAATATTATCTAATTTTGGATATTAAATAACAAATGTTATCCAATAGCACCAGATACCAAACTATAATACCCTAATTAGACATTCAGCATTTTCAGAGAGGAATTTCAAAACGTATTTAGGATGTGTACAGGTTTCAGTTCCACAATCAACAATTAATTGCTATTATTTTGTGACACGGGAACATCTTTCTGTACAAATTATGTACAGCAGCAATGTAGTCAGCATTCACTTTCTCTGTGAAGCGTTCTTTAATTGTTGCAGGTTTTCATTCCCTGCATCTCCAGGTCATCATGGAAAGCTATAGAAATGTACTAGAGAAATAATTAGTGCTGTTTTTTGCTTTCAACAGTTTCTGGGAATACTCTATAAATAGTGTTCAATCAACACCATCTCATCGCTCCAAGTTGGCTCCAAGTTGGCTTCACACGTTGTCACGACGTCTACCATGTAAAAAGTGTTTATGATAGCACAGGTGAAATAGTTCCACACAATAGCTGCTGGTTCCCCCCCCCCCTCCAATTTGAACACAGTATGTACAGCCCAGCTCACACCCAGGAAAGTTGGAACACTTAGATACACAGCTCAGTCCTACACACATTAGCTTGAAAGCAGTGATGCTAGAACTCCTTTCCACTCGAGCTGTCTCTGGGCCACTAATTATGAGCTTCCTACACAAATAATAAAACACACACACGACAAGAATTCCAAAATGGCTCATTAACTTTTGACTCCCACATACTCTCACTTGGGAACTGTCAGGAGAAGGAGTGTCAAATATCAACATATTACCTAAACTCCTCTTCATTGTGCATCACAAGTCTGGTACCTCGGTTCCTAATTGGCTGCTGAGCTGTGGAGGAGAAAGAAGAAACTCCATCAGCATTAGCCATGTTGGTTTTTCTTGCTAGACAGTGGGCTGCTGCTGAGACAGAGCAAGCGCCTTCTGCAACAGCAAATATCCTGCAGTCCCTTCAGGCCATGTGTAAGTGGAGCCTACTATGTAGGCACAGGAACAGAGACAGTGGGTGGCAGGTCTGTATCTTTCAGGAGGGAGTAAAAAAAATATTGCATCTTGGAAATGATGGGGAAAGGCACAGAAAAGTGTGGGATGAGCAAATGACTACTGGGAAGATGTGCAAATACTCCACGAGGAAATCAGGAGCAATGCCTCATACTAATACAACCACCCTGCAAACCATTAAGAATTAATGTTCAATAAAGGCAGTACATAATCTAAGCACTATGTAAGCTTCACAGCAAGCAAATCAGTATGAATGCTGAATAACTAGGCCAACTGGAGGAGTCCCAATATTTCAGTAAGAAACATCAGTGGTGTAGCGTGGGTTGTTAGCACCTGGGGCAAGGCAAGTAATTTGCGCCCCCTAACCCGTGGATTTTAGCACTCGTGTCTCTTCCGCCCCCCCCAGATGTTGCGCCTGGTGCGGCAGGCCCCCCCTGCACCCCCCACGCTACGCTGAGAAACATCAAGATTGAATAAGAAAGCGTGGTCTGAGGAATGCCAGCCATGCAGACACAGAAGAGAACTTCAGTTGGAGGGGGGGAATGTGTCTGAAAAATTACAAATGGAGTAAGAATTTCAGGACAAGAGTGCCAAGTATCATAAGCAGTGAAAATATGTATTACAAGGCTATAATTTGTTACCTTTGTCAGCAATGATCCTTATAAGTAAAATAAGTAAAGGGACCCCTGACCATTAGGTCCAGTCGTGACCGACTCTGGGGTTGCGGCGCTCATCTCGCTTTATTGGCCAAGGGAGCCGGCATACAGCTTCTGGGTCATGTGGCCAGCATGACTAAGCAGCTTCTGGCGAACCAGAGCAGTGCATGGAAACGCCGTTTACTTTCCCACCGGAGCAGTACCTATTTATCTACTTGCACTTGGACGTGCTTTCAAACTGCTAGGTTGGCAGGAGCAAGGACCAAGCAATGGGAGCTCACCCCGTCATGGGGATTCGAACTGCCGACCTTCTGATCGGCAAGTCCTAGGCTCTGTGGTTTAACCCACAGCACCACCCGCATCCCCCTTGTAAGTAAGCCCCACAGTAAAATCAGAACATCTCTGAAACTGTAGGCAATGTTATAGTTTGTGATTTTATGTTGGAGTAATCATAAATGTACTTTATCCTAGGCAATTATTCTTCTTTTTTAATGATACAACACGTTTGGGGGTTGGACCAAAACCCCAAACTCCACAAATTTAAATGCAAAGTCCAATGGGTGATAAATTTATTCCGCTCCCAAAATATTCTGTATTGGATTAAAAATATATAGACAACAGTTTTCCAAATGATGATTAACCACTGTCATCACTGTATGTAGTCTTTGGGAAGTTTCACCAGATGTCGAGGAAGATTTTAGTATACACCTACACCCAATCAGAAATCTGAGGGAAGCAGAGAAAAACTTTTCCTTACTACTAGGAAAATTGCTACTGGGCTGTCAAACACCATTGTCTCAGACAACGGGGCCCAATTCACACCTGTGGAATTGAGCATGTTCCTGGATAATGGACTAATTAAACATGTCATCCAGCAATGAATGGTTAGGCGGAGAGGATGGTGAGGATGACAGAGGATGCATTGACATGGATTGTTGAGAATGACTGGACCAAATGGCCACATGACGCGTCAACATGTGGACCAGATGAGAGGGCAAACTCCAGTTCCACTACTTCTCTCTTAGTGCAATGGGGATACTCAAGAGGAAAGAAACAATGAACCAATGGCTGTTCCAGAAGTCAGATAAGATCTTTTGTGTCTGGAGCCTGATAAGGACCAGCATGGTCCAGAACCAAATGAAGAAGAAGAAGAAGAGTTTGGATTTGATATCCCGCTTTATCACTACCCGAAGGAGTCTCAAATTGGCTAACATTCTCCTTTCCCTTCCTCCCCCACAACAAACACTCTGTGAGGTGAGTAGAGCTGAGAGACTTCAGAGAAGTGTGACTAGCCCAAGGTCACCCAGCAGCTGCATGTGGAGGAGCGGAGATGTGAACCCAGTTCCCCAGATTACGAATCTACCCCTCTTAACCACTACACCACACTGGCTGGGTGGCCCACTATCAGCGCCAATGCATTTCAGCCATCTATAAAGAAGGGTCCTTATCTGCTCCATCATTTCTCTAAGCCCGCTTGTCACATATCCCCTGGAAGGAACGTGCAGTACCTGACCGGAAAGAGCCAAGGCCAAGCTTCCTCAACCGCAGCCCTCCAGATGTTCTGAGACTACAATTCCCATCATCCCTGACCACTGGTCCTGCTAGTTAGGTATCATGGGAGTTGTAGGCCAAAAACATCTGGAGGGCTGAGGTTGAGGAAGCCTGACCAAGGCTCTCCACTCCCATGAGATGGCTGAGCTGCCCTTGCAGCCCTGTTCCCTCACTGTCAGGAATGAGCCAGCTCCAAGAGAAGGCAGACAGGAACAGAGAGAGTTTTATGATAGTCAGGCAGGGAGGAGGAGGAGGAGGAGGAGTTTGGATTTGATATCCCGCCTTTCACTCCCCTTCAGGAGTCTCAAAGCGGCTAACATTCTCCTTCCCCTTCCTCCCCCACAACAAGCACTCTGTGAGGTGAGTGGGGCTGAGAGACTTCAGAGAAGTGTGACTAGCCCAAGGTCACCCAGCAGCTGCATGTGGAGGAGCGGAGACGCGAACCTGGTTCCCCAGATTACGAGACTACCGCTCTTAACCACTACACCACACTGGCTCTCCAGGGAGGAGTTGGCAGCTGCAGAATTTGGCTTTTCCTGACCTTGATGGGGAAGCTAATAAGGCAGTAGCTGAGAGCAGACTAGAAAGCAGTCAAAGCTCCCTGGAAGCACAACCAGGTGCGAAAGAACTCAGAGATAGCCTCTCAGAAAAGGAAGAGGTGGGGGGCTAATCCACCAAGTCTGAGGAGTTGGTGAATGGGAGGGTTGCAAGACAGGAAGCAAAACAAGAGACGCAAGGTTCGCAAGTTCAATTGCTTCTGGCCATGCCTGAAGACATCTTCAGAAGAGTCATATTGAGTGATGATGCCAGAGGCTTTGTTAGAGCTGTCCGGAGCTATCTGTTTGTTTTTGTAATAAATCCTCCTTTTTAATTAGCTACGCTTACTGTGTTATCAAGCTGGGAACCTGGACTCCTGACACTCACCACTAGTGTTCCAGACTGGAAGCTGACCAGCCTCGCTGATTTATGTGAGTAAATTTGAACAATGAGTGTAGTGAATAGACTAATTTTAATTCAGTAACTCATAATAATAATAATAAAATTTATTTATAACCCGCCCTCCCGGGCCAGAGCTGGGCTCAGGGCGGCTAACACCAATAAAATCAGAGTAAAAACATAAGGGGGGGGGACACAATTTAAAATACAGGCTAAAATGCAATTTAAAATGCAGCCTCATTTTAAAAGCAGCCGATAAATCCAGACCATAAGGGGAGGGAAACATAAGGGTCAGACTGAGTCCAAACCAAAGGCCAGGCGGAACAGCACTGTCTAGCAGGCCCTCCGGAAAGATGTCAAGTCCCGCAGGGCCCCAGTCTCTTGTGACAGAGAGTTCCATCAAGTCGGGGCCAGTGCTGAAAAGGCCCTGGCCCTAGTTGAGACCAATCTAACCACCTTGTGACTTGGGACCTCCAAAATGTTGTCATTTGTGGACATTAAGGTCCTCCGCGGGGCATACCAGGAGGGGCAGTCCCATAGGTACATGGATCCTAGGCTGCATAGGGCTCTGAAGGTCAAAACCAGCACCTTAAACCTGATCCTGTACTCCCTGTACTCATGAGAGAATCTTGAAAAGTAATTGTTTTCGTGCATTCCAGGCTCCCTCCCTGTGAGCTACAAGAGCAGTTGGGAGGGTTGTGGCAGCAACTATGGGAGAGTAAGAGCCACTGACAGCACTGCATGGTTGTTCTGTTGCAGTTGAGCAATGAAGAGTGTGTGAGAAGCTTCTCTTGGGCTTTCCCCGTCGTCACACCATCAACACTAGAGCTCACCCCTGGTATCTTCAGGACTATGAGAGTTGCAGCAGAGAGGTATAGTTTATTGACTGCCCTGGCTTGCCATACCAGGAACTGCTGAGTTAGTTGTCAGATTGTGAGCAGCTTCAGTTTGCACTTAAGCAGCAACCTGCTGAATGGTTTGTTCCATCCACAAATTGTTTTCTATTAAAGGGGTTGTTGTTTTACATCCTCCGGGTGACCTCCTTGTCGTGATACATTTCACATGCATACACAAAGCAATGACACGATGCTCTGTTCCTACCTTGTACTGGAACTTTCTGAAACCCAAACAGGAAAGTGCGTTTGTGGTTTGGGCATTATGTCGTTTATAGCTAAAAAATGAAATTACATCTAATGGCTCTCTTCCAGGTGTGTGCTAGAGAAAGACAGAGAGGGAGAGTGCATGTGTGGGATTGGTTTTAAAATTACCAAATTGGTTGAAAGCTTCAAAGCATTCATTGTAGGCCCGTAATTATTTAAATGTCAGTCATGCAAAAGCAACAGAGAATATTCTAATTTTAGAATCCTTTGTCACGTGGGAGATCAGCTCAAATAGAGCAAGAGAACCATGAACAAGACTTGGAATTCTAAAAACTGACCTGCGATTGCCTCCCAGCTATATATAACTAGAGATATTTGTCCCATAGCAATGGATGATTGTGAGTTGCCAGAAAGAATTTCCTTCTGCTTCCTGATGATTGATTCCATCTTCCTCTTTTCAGTCTCAGGGAACTGAGCCAAGTTTTTTTTTTTTAAATTAATGATCATATATATATATATGTACATCCTTGGATTTATGAAAATTAGCATCAAGGCTTTAGTGCCTCCAACAGCTTCAGTAAATTTATGTGTCATCAAAACTAGGTATAGGGGGAAATCGTTTTTCAAATTGATGTTGATTTCAATATGCCTTATCTATAATGTGTGAATTGAGAATAGCATCTATAGTGGGACTGGGGGATCTGTGGCCTTCTAGATGTCGATGGATTACAATTTGCACACCTCCTGGCCATTTGCCATGTTGGCTGGGATTGACAAGAGATCAGGTTTTGGGGAGATCAAGAACACCTGGAAGATCACCGATTCCTCATCCTTGACCTATACAGTGGTACCTCAGGTTACATACGCTTCAGGTTACAGACTCCGCTAACACAGAAATAGTGCTTCAGGTTAAGAACTTTGCTTCAGGATGAGAACAGAAATCATGCTCTGGCGGTGCAGCGGCAGCAGGAGGCCCCATTAACTAAAGTGGTGCTTCAGGTTAAGAACAGTTTCAGGTTAAGTACGTACCTCTGGAACGAATTAAGTACTTAACCTGAGGTACCACTGTATGACGATCTTTCTTCCTTCCTACAAAATTAACTGGATTCTGGAATATCTTTGTGAGATAAAAAGGGAACAAACAAAAACTTTCTAAGCAAAGGTGGAGCACAACTGAAGCAACACATATTTTTGTATTAAATATGAAATTGTCACAATAGATAACTGCAGTGCAGGGAAAAAATATGAACAAAACACTATCTCACACTGCCAGTTAATTGATTGGCAAAATGATCTTTTTAAAAAAATGGAATAAAGTACAGAAGTACTCTGAACCAGTGCAATGTTGAAGGCTTGCTAAAGATTAGTGAAGACATTTCCTACAGAAATAGTTTCTAGAGCATGTAGAAATGCGGAGGACATCCCTGTAAGCAAATTTTAAGCCCCTGAATTTGATGTCAAATCTACTTTTGTTTTTCAGTAAGCAATATAATACTAAGAAATGCTTGTGCTCTGCTGAGCCCTTTAAATCCTATGTAGGGAACCTAACATTTAAGAGGAAAATATTTACTGAACCATCCGTGTGGAAATAAAAGATGCAAGGAATAAGTGTTCACAATAATGACAATAGTTGTCTTTCCTATAATGACATTGGTTGTTGTTTTTATTTATTTTTCTTTTACAGCAAGTACTGTAAACCTGTAACACTTCAGTGACTTGGAGTAATAATAATAATTTAATAATAATAATTTTATTATTTATACCCCGCCCATCTGGCTGGGTTTCCCCAGCCACTCTGGGTGGCTTCCAGCAATATATATACTGTATTTTTTGCTCTATAAGACTCACTTTTTCCCTCCTAAAAAGTAAGGGGAAATGTGTGTGTGTCTTATGGAGCGAATGCAGGCTGCGCAGCTATCCCAGAAGCCAGAACAGCAAGAGGGATCGCTGCTTTTGCTGCACAACGATCCCTCTTGCTGTTCTGGCTTCTGGGATTCAGAATATTTTTTTTCTTGTTTTCCTCCTACAAAAACTAGGTGCGTCTTATAGTCTGGTGCGTCTTATAGAGCGAAAAATACGATATATAAATGTATCTCAAACATTAACAACTTTCCAATACAGGGCTGCCTTCAGGTGTCTTCTAAAAGTTGTGTCATTCTTTATCTCCTTAGCATCGGATAAGAGGGCGTTCCACATCTGATAAGAGGGTGCCACTGCCGAGAAGGCCCGCTGCCTGGTTCACTGTAACTTCACTTCTTGCAGTGAGGGAACCGCCAGAAGGCCCTCGGAGCTGGACCTCAGTGTCCGGGCTGGACAATGGGGGTGGAGACACTCCTTCAGGTACACTGCGCCAAGACCATTTGAGTATGCTGTTCAAGGGAGGGCTTTTATTTTGAGTGCTAATAGCATGTGTAAAGGTGCTCTTGTCTAATGGTAGATCCTAATGAATGGATAGGCAAACTCTTTGTGACCCCATGGACCAGAGCACGCCAGGCACTCCTGCCTTCCACTGCCTCCCTCAGTTTGGTCAGACTCATGCTGGTAGCTTCGAGAACACTGCCCAACCATCTCGTCCTCTGTCGTCCCCTTCTCCTTGTGCCCTCCATCAGGGTCTTTTCCAGGGAGTCTTCTCTTCTCATGAGGTGGCCAAAGTATTGGAGCCTCAGCTTCAGGATCTGTCCTTCCAGTGACTTGACTTTAGACTAAGCAAACTTTCAGATTGTCTGCTACATCCCTGGTATATTCCTTGTTTGTTCACATTTCAGCCACTGCCCACAGCAAGATGTGAGCTGGGTTTTTCCTGCCATATGCTTTAAACTCCTCATCTTCCTCATTGCAGCAAGACATTTCAGCATGCATCACTTGTCTTATTGATTCTTCAGCACCTAAGCATATGTGGAGTGAAGGGCCATATGGAGCCACCGATAAACACAAATGTCATTTGTTTTCTTTGGGGAGTGTGTGTCATATAGGAATTGCAGCGCTGACATTTACAAGGGGAAAGTCTTTTTTTGGGAGTATGCATGTTTTCCCTGCAGTGACATCAGGGAACTGGCATTTATTAGGGAGATTTCTATTTTGTGACTTGCCAATCTAGAATAGGATCATTCGCCTGTTTGGAGAGTTGTGAAGCAAAAAACAGAAACAGGCTGTAGGCATTAGCAAACAAAAATAAGAACATTATGCCCCAAGCAATACCTGTCTGTATTGCAGCAAAAGCAACAGAGTGACACCTTAAAGACTAATTGATTTCTTGTGGCATAAGCTTTCTGGTCAGCTTTGGCAGACGCACAAAGGAGAGGCATCCTGAGTTGGCAGATTATATGGAGAAGGGGACAGAGAAGACAAAGAGCGATATAGAGGAAGGGAAAGTAAACCATCAGGCCAAATGGCTAAGAAACGGAAGAGATACAAGGGCTGTTCACACACAACCTCACATGTTCACCAGGTGTCAGGGATTGGGTAGAGGGGGGATGGTGGAGATCGCTGTGGTGATCAGACAGGGTCTCCGGACATTTCACTGTCTATTGATCCCTGTGCCATGACTTTATTTCTCGCTGCCATCACCCAGGCCCTACCTGGTACAATACTGAGTCCAGTCAGGGTTAAATTGGAACATAAACTTCTGTTTATTTATTGCAGTTTGGTTTCATAAACGGTATCGGTCAATTACAATCATGGGGTGCCTATCCAGACCTATAACTTCTGCTACCTGCTCTCACCTCTCAGATATTTACTTGTCTTCCTAGCTCCTAACTGTTCCTGACTCAGCTTATTTCGCTACCCTAACTGAACCTACCCACAGACTCTATCCCAATTCACTTCCACTCCAACCAACCACCCAACTCCCAACGAACTCCTCCCTTCGCGCCCCCCCCCGGGCTAGTTTTATAGTCCCTCTGACTCCACCCCCCTGGGTCCTGATTGGGTAACCTGTTTAACTATTTCACCTCCAGCACTGTCATATGTTAACGTCACAACCGCCTCCCCAGCCTGACCCTTCCAGAGAAGAAGGAGACAGTTTAGAATTACAACAGGGATTTGAGGGAGGTCACAGTTCAGAGGCAGATGAGGGGGAAAGCTGGGAAATAATGGGAGAGGAGGAAGAGGAGGAAATGGAGGAGGAGGAAATGGAGGAGGAGGAGGAGGAGGAGGAGGAGGAGGAGGAAGAAGAAGAAGAAGGAGGAGGAAGAGGAGGAGGAGGAGGAGGAGGACAGCAACAGCTGACGGACTCAGTGTCTTTAGAGAGCATTCCAGACCCTCCACCTCCCACAACACAGTGGACCTTGAAACTAGGAAAGCAAAGAGCTCAAAGGCAGAGGGCGCATCCCAGCACCCGTAGTGATGACTCATAAGGAAGTGGGAGGGGTTGGAGATTCACTCGGAGCAACGCCATTATTCCGAGAGGCCACATTCCCAAGCCTCTCTCTCTGTGAATATTGAATAAAAGCAGATGGTAAGGACTTTCCCTTATCTGGTCCATTCCTGGCAACCTGCTGTGGGGGTTGGTTCCTCTGCTGCCTGACACCGGGGGGAACAGGGTTATGCTCCCATCTTCTGTTGCCCACTCCCTTCAGTATTTACACATCTGAACATGAATCGGCTCCCTTCAGACTGCTGCCAAATGCATGGTCCCTGAGGGAATTTTGCCATCAGGTTCATCCGAATGGAGGCAAGCCCACATGATCCCACTGTTGGAAAATGCCCTGGGGGTGCCCCTGCAGCCCCCGAACTCTGAGCATCCTCCGGTATGCACAGCTCTGGAAAAGGCATTTCCCTTCTTCTCCAGTGCGCTTCAGTGACATATATCAAATGATATATGCACACTAATCTTCTAGCATAACACAGCAAGAAGCGTGAGACATCGGAGAGCTAATCTACGTATTTATTTACACACTATGTACAGACAAAGGAATCATGGCATCATCTTTCTCCAGCTCCGAGAGGAAAAAACAGGAACAAGTAAAAGCAAAAGTACAGTACAATAGTACATACAGCGGAAGAGATAAGACTGTCTTCCATTCCCACACTCTTCCCAGACATGCATGTGATTTACACCAATCTCATCTGCAGCAACGGAGGTGTGAAATACTAACACACACCACTGTTCCTAGGGAACAACCCAAAGGTCTATAACACAGTTCTGCACCCATCACAAAGATATAGCATCAAATAAGCCACTGAATGTGCCAGCTGTATTAACCAGGGATAACCTTAGCGTTCCCATTTTCGTTATCACCTGTAGTGCGAGAGGGACCCATTGTTCCAAAGAACCGCGCGTTGTAGTATCTTTTTGTTCCACAACTAAATGCTGGTGTTTACCTTTGAAATTGCATTGCCAACCAAATTCCTGCAACAGATTAAATGGAGTCCATTCGTGTGCAAAGGTGGGGAGTAGGGAGTCACCTAAATAAAATATGGATGATGAACAACAGTTTTGAGTGCAATCCTGCTCCAGCCCGCATGTTGATGGCTGGAGGTTTGAGGCAGAGTGTGGGAAGAGATAGCAGAGGCAATCGATTAAGTTCTCTTAGGTGCTATGCAGGCCTCTGTGATAAAGATAAGGCTGATTTGCCCACCAGACGGACAGATTTCCCCATCCTCACACAACAGGAACCGCAGTCCATATTTCAACTCTTGCTGCTCCATCTTATCTAGCCTGCATCCTGTGGCTTACCCAATGGCCATTTCCACCCAAACTGATTTTCCAAGTTAGCTAACTATGCTTTTAGACATTCTCTCTCTCTCCCATCTTGCTCCTTTTCAACCATCTACACCTCACCTGCCTCAACTTTGCTCCAACCTGACAAAACGTCTCCCCAATATCTCCATGTTGGGGACATTGTTTTAAAGTTATGCATACTTCCATTGCCTCGCTTTTGAGTTTCCTCCACTTGAAATTTTAAATAATTCAAAACAGCGAAGAGCTGCTCCCGCCTCCAGTTGCAGATGAATATTTGAGTCTAAAATGAGAACAGACGTGGGTGGAAGGGGGTGGTATACTTTAGCTGCTTGCCTCAGCCTGGAAGCTGGATTGTTTTGCATATACAAAGCAACTTTCTTTCCCCCCCTTCCTTTCCTCCGGCTCCTAGTGGATTATAACTTTTAAAAATGCAGTTTCAGAAATAGTCGGATTCTGGCCTCATATCTTTGCTTTAGGGGAACAATCCCTAGCGACACCACTGCGCAGTATAACTCTCCTTAGTTCATTATCATTGCATTAAAAAAGCTCTTTTAAAAGCGGTGCTTTGCTTAATGTGATACACCCCACAGGATGCTAATTAATTTTGACTAAAATTCCTGACTTGTTAATACAAAATGCCATTACATCTGTTGCACTCTTCAGATTTCATTTTCTCGTGGTGATTGCGCCGAGGAAAATAGCAAACATGACACTTGACAGGGCCAGCAAGAAGAGAGGGCAGATCAGTACGGCCTCTTTGCCACGCAGACAATTCGTAGTCCTGTTTCCACGTCAAACATGGTCAATCTCCCTGAGCCCCAAAAGAGCGGCTGCCAATCAAAATAGAGTAGACAGCACGGGTCTACAGGGATGAATGATGCAACTCAGAATGCAGTAGTTCCTTATAGTTTCAAGTCCACTTTCAGATCGCATGCTGGACAAGTACAGATTCTAATTATAATTTAAAACCATTTTGTTTGTCATTTATTATCAGGATGCTGTCATTGGCTCCCGGCTGGTTGCCCAGGAAAGTATAAAGACAAGGGAAAGTTTATTATCACCTTTTTTTTTTTAATTTCAATGTTTACACAGAGAGGCTATAGAACCCAGCCTCTTGGATAATGGTGTTGTCCTGAGTGAATCTCCAACCGTCATTTCTGCCACTTCCTCATTCATCACTTCTACAGCTGCTGCAACATGCCCTCCATCGCTCTTTGCTCTCCTACTTTTAAGGCTCGCCGGGTTCTGGGAGATGGAGGGTCTGGGATGTTTTCTAAAGACACTGTGTCAGTCAGCTGCCACTCTGGTTCTGCCTCCTCCTCTCCCATTATTTCCCAACTTTCCCCCTCATCTGCCTCTGAGCTGTGACGTTCCTCAAACCCCTGTTGTAAATCTATACTGTCTTCCTCTTCCTCCTCCCTGGAAGGGTCAGGATGGGGAGGTGGACTCCACCATTTATATACCAGTCCCTGACATTTATATACCACCTTTGATTGCAGCACTACCAATCAGTTCACAGCATCAGAAAACAGTTCAACAACAGGGAAGCTACATTTTAAAGGATTCTCCCTAATCCTAAAATAAAAGGTTTTAATTGAGGGTATATATATTCCACATAGCACACCAGGACTCCATGATGCTAGCTGTTGCTTTTTTAAATTACCTCTCTTTTGGTCCAGTAAGAAATAATAGTCAAATGGTAGCCAAAATGTAAATAATGGATATGCCAATAGTCAATATTTCACACCTCTTCTTTTTGAAAAAGCAGTTCCTGTCCAGTTCGTTAATTACTTTTGTATAACTTTTGTTGTTAAAGCCAGTCTCATGGGAACTGCAGCCCATTTGCCAATCATTGCATTATGCTTGAGTGGCTCCATTTACCGCAACAGGATTACGCAGGAGAAATACTTGCCCCCCTCTTCCGGCTCCTGTTACCTCACAAGCAACTGGAGCAATCCAAACTGGATTTAACTTTATTGGACAGACAAAATAAAAGATGTGCATATAATCAGAACACAATTCTAAACCTAAGGCCATGAAAACTAACGCATGCAAGAGCATCATAAATATTAAACACTGGATTGTAAGGCATCCACAGAGTCGCTAGAATTATTTAGAAACAATGCTTTTCTTTAAAAGGGAGGGACAGAATAGTTTGATTCAGCTGATCCTCCAAACCGGGGGTCAGCAAACTTTTTCAGCAGGGGGCCAGTCCACTGTCTCTCAGACCTTGTGGGGGGGAACGGTGGCGTAGCGTGGGGGGTGCAGGGGGGCCCGGCCGCACCGGGCACAACATCTGGGGGTTAGGGTTAGGGGGCGCAAATCCACGGGTTAGGGGGCGCAAATTATTTGCCTTGCCCCGGGTGCTGACAACCCATGCTACGCCACTGGGGGGAAGACTATGTTTTTTTGGGGGGGAGGAATAATGAATTCCTAAGCCCCACAAATAACCCAGAGATGCATTTTAAATAAAAGCACACATTCTACTCATGTTAAAAACACCAGGCAGACCCCACAAATAACCCAGAGGTGCATTTTAAATAAAAGGACACATTCTACTCATGTAAAAGCTGATTCTCAGATCGTCCGTGGGCCAGATTTAGAAGGCGATTAGGCTGGATCCGGCCCCCGGACCTTAGTTTGCCTACTCATGCTCCAAACTGTGGCCGAAGAATCAGGAATGAGCCACAGGGTTGTGTGTCCCATCCTGTCTTCCCCTCTCAATGGTGCCATCAAGGAGGACTTGGGGGCAAAAATCCAGTATTTGGGGGGGTCCCCACTTCCTTAGGAATTCTCCCTCAACATTTTAATATTTCTGCAAACCTGGGGGAGTCCCCCAAGTCTGTTGCAGAATTTCTCTTGCCTGTGCACGGGTACCACTTTGGCCACACAAAAGTCACAGCTTAAACATCAGATACTGATGAAATTGAAGTCCTATCCAGTTCAGAGGCACTTATTCCCAGGAGTTAGGATTGCAGCCTAATTTGATTTTGAATTGATTTTAAAATGAATTGATTTTAGAATGCTGTGTTACTTTTATTGTTGTTAGCTGCTCTGAGCCCCGCTTAGGCTGGGGAGGGCGGGATATAAATAAAATTGTTGTTAGACTATATGGAGATGGCGGAAATGACTGGCAGAATCCGAGACCAGGGAGAAGAGTCGGTGGAAGAAGACTGGAGGAAATTTAAAATTTATTTGCAGAAACACTGTAAAATTTTTGAATGCTGATGACATTGAAATGAATTGAAGGGGCTCTAGCAACAAGGCAAAAAGTATGAGGGGATTAATAGATAAACTAATAGGATATGAATTTGCTGAACCAAATTTAAAAAGGGATACAAAAATGGGAGACGTGAGGAAGTCAGGAAAATAAGTTAACTAAAGTGGAGAGATTAAGAAAGAGGGAAATTTTGTTTTTCTTTTATATGTGTTTTTTCTTTTTTGTGTTTAATGTTTGTATTTTTGTATTTTGTATTTTTGTATTCTTGTATTTTGTATCTGTTTTGCCTTTGTTTTTTGTTTTTTCTAAACTTTTCTATCGATAAAACCTAATAAAATATTATAAAGAATATATATATAAATAAAATTGTTGTTGTTGTTGTTGAAGTACTGGACCAGTGCAAGACATTCACCAGAAGAACGCAGTCCCATTTGGTCGGTGCAAACCTGCCCTATCACCATTTATACAACAAGGGGATCTTGAGCATAACTTGATGAAAAGTCTCTCCTGCTCTGCACTGAGGTTCTACATGGGCTTCAGTGATCCATGAGCGGAAAGAGCTTGAGGCAAATTCCTGAACACGTTTGTAGGAAGATCTTGGCCCTTAATGAACTGAGATGAGCTTAAGCACTAACCGTTGAATCAGCAGAAAAGGTCCAGTCAGCTTGTCCCAGGGAATATCAAAATAAAGTACAGAGAGTACAAAGACTTGGTTAAAAGGCATGCCAACTGAGTGACGCACAGAGCCATATGATTTTATTTTATTTATTTACTATTGATTGGTGATCTGAGTGCTCAGCAAACTGAGCAGAACCCCTGCCCTTACACTAAGCAGAAGATCTTTTGCTGCAACCCCTTCTTGAGAGATGCAAAGCAATTCTCCAATTCACTGTCGCTGACCAGGCTACTTGGATAACTTTTCTTGGACTTTGCAGCCTTGTACTCGATAATTAAGACTGCAGCCAAGGCCTATTTATGAAGCGTGTTCATTGGATAGAGTTCTGGTCCCTTCAGGCATCTGAATCTGGCTGACAACAGAAAAATAATTATTTCTTTCATACATTTTATATGTTTTTCTTTCAGCATTTTATAAATAGCAGTTCTTTCATTAATAAGCATTGATGTTTCTGGTGGAATAATTAGGGCATTTCCTTGAAATGTGCTCTAAAGATCAAGGCAGGGAGCGACTTAAGAATAATTCTCCTCATTTCATGTCCAGCCTTAACGTTTTGATTGGGCTTTTGGGAACAGGGACTATACAGTAGAGCATTTAGGGTGGCGGGGGAGGGGAGGCAAACATTATTTTATATCAGGGATGGGGAACCTGTTGTTGGACTTTAGCTCCCATCATTCAGAGGCAGACCATACTCTCTCCATTCTTCTGGAATAGATGAAGGGCTGATGTGAGGTTCTGGAGCATTTAGGGCACTGCTGAAAACCGATCACCCTCTCTAAAGCAATGTGGTAAGGCTCCTCTTCAGGGACGCGGATGGTGCTGTGGGTTAAACCACAGAGCCTAGGACTTGCCAATCAGAATCCCCACGACGAGGTTTGAATCCCCGTGATGAGGTGAGCTCCCGTTGCTCGGTCCCTGCCCCTGCCAACCTAGCAGTTCGAAAGCACGTCAAAGTGCAAGTAGATAAATAGGTACCACTCTGGCAGGAAGGTAAACGGCGTTTCCATGCGCTGCACTGGTTCGCCAGAAGCAGCTTAGTCATGCTGGCCACATGACCCGGAAGCTGTACGCTGGCTCCCTCGACCAATAAAGCGAGATGAGCGCCGCAACCCCAGAGTCGGTGATGACTGGACCTAATGGTCAGGGGTCCCTTTACCTTTACCTTTTAAGGCTCCTCTTGCAGGCATAGGAGCCAACTCCTATAGGTTTTGGGGGCTTCGGTCTCCACAATACCTGGGATAACCTCAGACATCTGATTGATTGATTGATTGATTGATTGGATTTATATACATTGGTACCTCGGATTACAGACTCTTCAGGTTACAGACGCTTCAGGTTACAGACTCCGTTAACCCAGAAATAGTACTTTGGGTTAAGAACTTTACCTCAGGGTGAGAACAGAAATCGTGCAGTGGCAGCAGGAGGCCCCATTAGCTAAAGTGGTACCTCAGGTTAAGAACAGTTTCAGGTTAAGAACGGACCTCCAGAACAAATTAAGTTCTTAACCCGAGGTACCACTGTAAAAGCACACATTCCACTCATGTCAAAACACTAATGGGCTCCACAAATCACCTAGAGATGCATTTTAAATAAAAGGACACATTCTATGCATATCAAAACATGCTGATTCCTGGACCCTCCGCGGGCCGGATTGAGAAGGCGATTGGGCCGCATCCGGCCCCTGGGCCTTAGGTTGCCTATGTTAGGATTTTAATCCACCCAAGCTACTCAGCAAGTAGCACTATGGCTGTTTATATCATGTGAGTGTCTGAGAGCATGAGACAGGAAGCCCCAGGACTGTTGGAGAATTCACTTTCATTTTTGTATGTGATGCTTTTCTGTACTGCTGCTGAGAGTGCACAGCCACGCTGATGGATTCTTTGTATATAGACTGTAAATAAAGTAGTTTAGAGCTACTGATTGTCTCTTTCTTCTGCAATGAGATGCCAGAAGATGAACGTGCTCCTTTCAGGAGGGAGAAGTCGCTTATCACCGGTCTCTCTGGACTGAGGAAGATTTACAGCCAGAGAGTGACCATCGGAGAGACGCCCCGGTGTCTTGGGAAGGTGGTGGCATTCCCGGGCATTTTTCCAACAGCCTACCCCTGGTTTGGTCCAAACCCTTGCAAGGCAGGAATCTTTCGCCCCGGGATTAAGAGTCTCGTGTTCTACCGACAGAACTATCCCAGAAAAGGCAACTGTTGGACAATTCCATTACACCTTAAGGAGCATACATGGGATTGTTACGTGTAACATGTCTGTTTACATTCCAGCACAGCTTGCTGGGAACTTCCGTTGTGTGTATAGCTTTTGCTTTTCTCTGTCTCTCTGAGGAGAAGAAAGGGAGACGACATGTTTTCTTTGTCCTGATTTATGCTTAATAAATCTTTATCTGTTAGTATGTTTCCACAAGCCTCACGCCTGTTCTGTTTGCGCAGTATGCTCTGCTAATATAGCGTGCTCAGGCTTTTGAAGTCTGAGTCGCTGATTTACGTTGCACTAGAGATAGGGGGTTCGTCGCAGCTGGAAGGGCATGATCCAGCTGGGGGCTAGCCAGCTGGCATCTCGACCCCCGAAGGATGCCGACAGCAACAACGTTTCAGGGTGTAGTTGCAACTCAAACCTTTATGCTGTGTAGCAGCACCAGCTTTAGAAACAATGGCTCACAAGGTGCTACCAATACAAAATGTCCAAGCAGTTTGGGTGTTGAATATCTATTACCTCCGAAGTTATTCGAGCAGTTACAGGATGCTATGTGACTAGAATTCAGCTTGCAAAAATGGAACAATTGCCTGGGGTTGTGAATCATACTCTGGGAGAATGGAAATTCTTGCAGAGCTGCTACTGAGGCAGTTTGCCCAGCTTACTAAAGAAATTGCATTGAGGAGGGGCTCCTGCAACAGCACCCCATTTGTGCAGGGGTTCCAGCAGCACCATCTGGTCAAAATTCCCTTTAAAGATATGGTCCTGTTGTTAAGACAGATACAATTCAAGGTGCTGGTTATCACTTTTCCAGTGCAATTCTATGCGTCTCTATTTCAAAGTAACTGTTATTGGATTTAGTGGGACTTACTCGCAGGTTATGTGTGTAGGAGTGCATACCTAAGGAGTAATCCTATACAAATCTACTGAGAAGTAAGTCCTATGAAATCCAATGGAGCAGCGCTGGTTCCTTGAAACCCCAAACCAGAACATCGTTAGTTCCGCCCCCTAATTTTTCACTGCAATTCCTAGTTCTTCAGCTTGTTTTAAATGAGCCAGCTCATTACTATGAAGAAACACAAAGGCTTTTAAAGACCCGGCAGGATTTAGTTAATTATTTAGTTAGCATCCCATGGAGTAAACATATTAGCCGGCATATATTCTCCATTGAAACCTGCAATTCCCACCCCCCTTTTTTTTCTTTGATCACTGTAATTTCCACAGGGCCTACTGTGATCAGTCTTGTCACTTTTCCCGACTTTACAGACACCAAGATATGGAATGGATATGTGTTATGGCTACTTATTAGTTGAGGATAAAGAATAAGCCACATTCTGTGAAACAGGTTTTAAGAGATATTCTCATTTGGTCATTCGTCTCTTGGCTTCCAGTCCAACATCCTTGGCACATATTTGGATATGAGGCCACTGGCTTTGGAGTACTCTGGATTTAATCGGCTTTGTGCTTTGCTTTAATAAATGCTGTGGACAGCATTCATTCCAGAAAAGTGTGCAAAAACTCTGAGACAGGAGACAATTCCCCCAAACAAGGAAGTGGCTTTTTGGGCAGGATTCCTGCCTCGTGGATGACTCAGTTCAGAACCTTTGCTCCTGAATTTGAGACCCTTCCCAACACCGAATAGGGAATTTCTCCTGTCTCCGATTAGCTAGTTTGCTATTTGCAGCATTTGCCTGCTGTCATCGAACATAAATGTCTCTAGGCAGCTTAGACTACATAAGTACAAAACAATTTAAATCGGAAAACAAATCCCGATTAGTGCCTTAAGGAGAATGGGGAGGTATTTTCCTTGTTTCTTGGCTCACATCAGCTTGTTATGTAAGCCCTCTTCAGGTTTCCTTGTTCTGTGTCAAAAGAAATGTGCAGCAGGGAGGGCATGGAGACAAGCGTACCTCCTCCACCAGTGAAGGTGAGGTGAAGGAGGGTGAACTTCTGAAGCAGGGATCCTCCTGTACTCATCATCATCATCATCATCATCATTCATTAGTTATACCCCGCCCACCTTGACAGGTCTCCCCAACCACTCTGGGCAGCTCCCAACAGAATATTAAAAACACAATAAAATATCAAACATTAAAAATTCCCGATACAGGGTTGCCTTCAGATGTCTTCTAAAAGTCAGATAGTTGTTTATTTCCCTGACATCTGATGGGAGGGCGATCCACAGGGCAGGCGCCACTGCAGAGAAGGCCGTCTGCTTGGTTCCCTGTAACCTCACAGTGAGGGAACCGCCAGAAGGCCCTTGGAGCTGGACCTCGGTGTCCAGGCTGAACAATGGGGGTGGAGACACTCCTTCAGGTCTACTGGGCCGAGGCCATTTAGGGCTTTAAAGGTCAGTAGCAATCCTTTCAATTGTGCTCAGAAACTTACCGGGAGCCAATGTAGATCTTTCAGGACTGGTGTCATATGGTCTTGGTGGCCACTCCCAGTCCCCAGTCTAGTTGCCGCATTCTGGATTAGTTGTAGTTTCTGGGTCACCTTCAAAGGTAGCCCCACATAGGGTGTGTTGCAGTAGTCCAAGCAGGAGATAACTAGACCATCTGGCAAGACAGTGTGCAGGCAGGTAGGGTCTCAGCCTGCATAGCAGATGGAGCTGGTAGACAGCTACCGTGGACACAGAATTGGCCTGTGCCTCCATGGAGAGCTATGAGTCCAAAATTACTCCCAGGCTGCGCACCTGGTCCTTCAGGGGCACAGTTACCCCATTCAGGACTAGGGCGTCCCCCACACCTGCCCTCATGTGCCTGGAGGGGACCAGAATGGTGTCAGAGTGGGCTCATTCCATAGAGCCCATAAACCCTGAAGAGGGCTTTAGTCTACCTGTATCGTAAAGGTAAAGGGACCCCTGACCATTACGTTCAGTCATGGCCGACTCTGGGGTTGCGGCGCTCATCTCGCTTTATTGGCTGAGGGAGCCGGCGTACAGCTTCCAGGTCATGTGGCCAGCATGACTAAGCTGCTTCTGGCAAACCAGAACGGCGCACGGAAACACCGTTTACCTTCCCGCCAGAGCGGTACCTATTTATCTACTTGCACTTTGATGTGCTTTCGAACTGCTAGGTTGGCAGGAGTAGGGACCGAGCAACAGGAGCTCACCCCGTTGCTGGGATTCGAACCGCTGACCTTCTAATCGGCAAGTCCTAGGCTCTGTGGTTTAACCCAGAGTGCCACCCGCGTCCCTTCACCTGTACTGTGGCTATGGGCAAAAATAAAATGGAGAAATAAGCCAATGGAGAAATATACCTGCAAAGGGATGGATTAGCCAGTAGCACTATAGGGGGGCAAACCTGCATAACTCTCACTTCCCGAAACAATGCAGAAACTGAAACTCAGCCAGTGATATCAAACTGCTTCGCTGGGATTAATCATCATCTTTTGGTTCCTCTGTCCCTGTTGTGGCAGGAACAACATGAGCTGCAGTTCAAGATAATCTTGTATATACAGCACAGCCTTGACAGCCTGTCCCGTTTCAAGAAGAAATGCAGCAACCATCAATTTGTCCGCTTGTAAACCTGAGTGCCTGCACTTTAAAAATAGCTTTTGATGGCACATTTTGGTATTTCAATCCTGCGGAGGCTTTTTGCTGACATAGCACTGTGAGGAAGAGAGTGGGCTTTACACAGGAAACAAGGCTCCTAGGTCCATTTTATGCTTGTCTTCAGCACTACGCACAGGGAACTAAACTGGTCTAATGGATGGAGTTTTTTGGTGCTGAAGCAAGGAGGTCTGGGTAGGAATCTGTGCTCAGCTACGAAGCCTTGGGTAGGTTATTGTCTCTCAGCCTTACCTACCTCTCAGGGTTTTGTAAGGATAAATTATATAGCCCGGTGTTATCCTCCTGAGTGCATTCAGAAAGGCTAAACTGCAACTATGATTAATAGAGAACTGTGTCCTGTAGAAGGCACCTCCATTCTATATGCATTGGTATAGATTGGGGGGGGGGAGACCCCCTGAACTCTAGAAATTAATAAATGGTAGGGTTTTGATTAATTGGGATATGGATGACAGCAGTGGCGTAGCGTGGGGGGTGCAGGGGGGGCGGCCGCACCGGGCACAACATCTGGGGGTTAGGGTTAGGGGGCGCAAATCCACAGGTTAGGGGGCGCAAATCCACGGGTTAGGGGGCGCAAATTACTTGCATTGCCCCGGGTGCTGACAACCCACGCTACGCCACTGGATGACAGTCCAAGCTGCAGAGCTGTGATAGCAGATTTCTGGACTGCGGCGCTATTGTTCTAGAAAAAGAGGTTCCAGAACTCACCACGAACAGCTCTCTCATTCTCTTAGAATGCCAATAGCACCCACCTAAGAGATGCTGGAATTGAGTTTCCCTGAATTCCTGCTGGGGGAAAAGCCTTGGCTTATGTAAAGCAGCCTGGATGGCCTAGCAAAGAGTAGATCTGTTAACATGACAAAAGGGGTTGTTGGGCCATCTGAGAGGAACCCTTTGGCTTAGGGAGACAGATGTTGCCAAAGGGATGGGGTGTGTGTTTGAGGTGACAGGAAAAGAGAGTTTTTGAGCAAGATGTTATGGGGAGGGGGGTAGGACTGGGATCCATCTTGGGCAGGCTGGCTGAAGGCTGGCAGGGAGAGATGCCTTGGGCTCCCGGACTGCATTGCTGAGGGGGACAAGCCCCTCTTGGAATGACCATGCTCTAAGATCTGGACTCCCTCCATGCAGACAAAAGGTGTAAATAGGTGAATGAAACATATTTCTTAAAGCTACAACAGTCTCTGCCATGTCTCAATTCTCCAAAGAAACACAGACCCTGGGTGAGTGCCTGGAACCCCATGAGCTCTTTTTTAATTTTTTTTTATTGGTTTTTCACAATTTATGTAAACACAAACAATACACAATACAAACATACATACAAACACATAAACAAACATGTATAATTTCAAATCCTTTTTTCTTAAACCTTACTTCACCGACTTCCCCATGCCTCCCCTTTCTGCATCCCAATTTCCAAATTAGTTTCAGCAAATCCTCCCCCTTAAATTTATCTTATTTTCCCTTGTTCTTTTCTTTTACTTAACCTTTTACAGCTGTAATCTCCTTTTTTCTATACCCTCAACATTTTAGCACTCATTGACTTTGCAATAAATTTTGAATTTCTTCCAATCTTCTTCCACCGTCTCTCTCCCTTGGTCTCGGATACTGCCAGTCATTTCAGCCAGTCCCATATAGTCTATCACCTTCGTCTGCCATTCTTCCAGAGTGGGTAGATCCTGGAACCCCATGAGTTCTTGCCACCGCTCGGCAGGGAGAGGGAGAGGCACCAAGTTTTGTAACAGTGTGTTTAGAAACTTAAAGTTGAGGATTTCCCTTTTTTTAAGTCAAAAGGACACCTCCATTTTGAAGAGACTTACTAGAAGTCTGTGTGTGCATGGGAGAGTGAGTGAGTGAGTGAGTTTATTTCATTTATATCCCTCCTCAGTGGTTGGAGTGCTGGACTGGGACAGGATTTGGTGGGCCTAGACGTGTTGCCAAACTGCAACTCTCATCATCCCTTACCATGAGCTATGCTGAGTGGAGACAATGGGAATGATAGTTCAGCAACATAGAGCAGGCTACAAGTGTCAGGGACTGGGCAGAGGAGGAATGGTAGAAGCCGCCTCCCCAGCCTGACCCTTCCAGGGAGGGGGAAGACAGTATAGATTTAATAATAATAATAATAATAATAATAATAATAATAATAATAATAATAAATTAGACCCTACCCTTCCCGGTTCAAAAACCGGGCTCAGGGTGGCTAACAACAGATTTAAAACAATTATAAAAGCAGCATAAAATACAGTATAAAAACATGAATAACAATAAAAATCAAAAATCCATTTAGGGTAACTAAGCATTAGATAATCCCCAGGGCTAGCTGGCTGAATTGGTCCTACTTGGGCCAGCGAGGAGGCCAGGGGAGAATTAGCTGTGGGGTCCCAGAGCGGGGGATCTTCATAAAAGGGGAGGGGGAGGAAAGAGAAGGGAAATAAAATACCAGGCTGAATTCAAATTAAAGGCTAGGCGGAATAGCTCTGTCTTACAGGTCCAACAGAAGGAGGTTAAATCCTGTAGGGCCCTAGTCTCATGGGACAGAGCATTCCACCAGGTCGGAGCCATCACTGAAAAGGCCCTGCCCTGGTGGAGGATAGTCTGACTTCCTTAGGGCCCGGGACCTCTAAACTATGGTTATTTACAACAGGGGTTTGCAGGAAGTCACAGCTCAGAGGCAGATGAGGGGGAAAGTTGGGAAATAATGGGAGAGAAGGAAGAAGAAGCAACAGACGGGCAACAGCTGACGGACTCAGTGTCTTTAGAAAACATTCCTTACCCCCCTTCCCAGAACCTGGCGAGCCTTGAAAGTAGGAGAGCAAAGAGCTCAAAGACAGAGGGCACGAAGCAGCACCCGTAGAAGTGATGAATTCAGAAGTGGGAGAAATGGGGGGGGGGGAGATTCACTTGGGACAATGCTATTATCCAAGAGGCTGGGTTCTATAGCCTCTCCCTGTAATTACTGAATAAAAAATGATGGTAAGAAACCTTCCTGTTATGTACTGAGTTGAATAGGATCCAAAAAGCAGCAGTCTGATTGGTCCTAGAACAATAGGATTCAGAATGCAGCAGTCTGATTGGTCCTAGAACAATGCAGCAGTATGATTGGTCCACAGAAGCCACCCAATCCAGCTCCAGGTGGAAGTGAATCCGCAACCTGATTGGCCTACAGGAGAATCCCAGAATTAGCCAATCACATGTGACCCATTGTGTAAATAATGTATATAAAGCAGATATTTTGGGGGAACTTTCATTCCTCACTACTATGAGCTGAATAAAGAGCATGAAATCCACTCTCGACTCCGAGTATATTTCACTTCCCTTGTCTTTATACTTTCCTGGGCGACAAGCTGGGAGTCACTGACAGCATCCTGACAACAGGTTAGCTACTGCTGGTGTAGAGGTGCAAGAGGGGAAATCAAAATGGTAGTGAGGGTACTGAGCTCAAAAGGTATATCTATTGAGAAGGTGAACAATGAGCAGCCGGCAAGAACAGTCTGCTCATTGCTTTAGAAAGCAGCTAATTGTGCTTCCGTTGCACAA
Source organism: Podarcis vaucheri (assembly GCF_965113315.1). Classification (NCBI taxonomy): domain Eukaryota; kingdom Metazoa; phylum Chordata; class Lepidosauria; order Squamata; family Lacertidae; genus Podarcis; species Podarcis vaucheri. Next base: position 972,476 of record NW_028118808.1, on the reverse strand, counting down.
GCCTGCAAATGCTTTAATGGAGAGCCGTAGCACAGTCCTTTGTTACCAGGCTGTTACATAATCCCCACTCTGAGAAATTTGAAGCCTCTGCTTGCAGATAAAATGAAGGCGCATGCCAGTTTTGAAAGAGGAATGACAGCCATAAAAGCCGCTGCTTTTAAAGAGCAGCTAGGAATTGCTAAGCTTAATGATAGCTGGATTCCTTCTTCTTTTCTTCTTCCTCTTTATTCCACCATGGCCCATAATGGAAAGATCAGTACATTTCTGCTATATGGGCTATGATAGCTCTCTCTGGAGTAAGCCTCAAGTGAATTCAATGAACTTACTTTAGAGTAAGAATGCATATGAACGAGGCTCTTAATGCTGCTGCCTAACACTCATTGAGGTCATTATCGCAGCTTTTTAAAACCCTCTGACTCATATCTGTTCTGTGGCAGAAAAAGGATCCAAATACTTGATAGGAATACAGACATTATTAGTACAAAATTGTGTGTGTGTGTGTGTGTGTGTGTGTGTGTGTGTGCACGTGCACAATACATACAGTGCTATTAGGAAAGGAGGAAAAAATTGTTTTTTTATAATAATTTTTTTTATTGCTTTTTTTTCCCCAAGGTCAGAATACATCGCCAATAACACAACAAAAGCGATTTTACAGAAAAAAGAAGAGATTAAATAAAAGAAGATTCACTTTTCCAGATCTTTTTTCGTAATCAACTGGACTTCCCCACATCTTCCATCCCCTGCTTTCTTTACAATAAAAATAAACAGCAAATTGATACCTTATTTCATGTGTTTTTGTACTTTCATTTAGTTATATAATCTATAATTTAAGCTTTTCAGAGTCATAACTTAATTTCCATCATTTTCACGTCTCAATACTGAAGCATGTTTTTCCCAAAACTTAGCAAATTCTCAACATTCATATAACTTATAATATTTTTGTAAATAGTCCTTAAATTTTTTCCAGTCCTCTTCCGCTGCCTCTTCTCCCAGGTCTCGGATTCTGCCGGTCATTTCGGCTAATTCCATGTAGTCCATCAGTTGCGAATGCCACTCTTCCAGCGTGGGTAACTCCTGTGCCTTCCAGTATTTAGCTATAAGGATTCTTGCTGCTGTAGTTGCGTATAAAAAGAAAGTTCTATCTTTTTTTGACACTCTCTGGCCCACAATGCCCAGGAGGAAGGCCTCTGGTTTCTTATGAAAGGTATACTTAAATACCTTTTTCAACTCATTGTAAATCATTTCCCAAAAAGCCTTCACCCTCGGGCATGTCCACCAGAGGTGAAAGAATGTTCTTTCAGCCTCCTTACATTTCCAACATTTATTGTCAGACAGATGATATATCTTTGCAAGTTTGACTGGGGTCATGTACCACCTGTATATCATTTTCATAATGTTTTCTTTTAAAGCACTACATGCCGTGAATTTCATACCGGTGGTCCATAACCTTTCCCAGTCTTCAAACATAATGTTGTACCCAATGTCTTGTGCCCATTTTATCGTAGCTGATTTAACTGTCTCATCTTGAGTGTTCCATTTAAGCAACAAGTTGTACATTCTTGAAAGCACTTTCGTCTTAGGTTCAAGTAGTTCTGTCTCTAATTTTGATTTTTCCACCTGGAAACCAATTTTTTTATCCTTTTTAAAGATCTCTAAAATTTGGGCATAGTGAAACCAGTCTCGCACCTTTCCTTTCAATTTTTCAAAACTCTGCAACCTCCAGGTATCACCAACTCTTTCTATTATCTCACAGTATTTTACCCAGCCACTCTCCATGTTACGTAGTTTTATGGCCTTAGCCTCCGTCGGTGATAACCACCTCGGGGTCTTACTTTTGAGTAAGTCCTTATATTTAGTCCAGACAATGAATAGAGCTTTCCTGACAATATGGTTTTTAAACAATTTATGAAACTTTATCTTGTCGTACCATAGATATGCATGCCACCCAAAAGCATTGTTAAACCCTTCCAGATCTAGGACATCAGTGTTTTCTAACAAAAACCAGTCCTTCATCCAGCAGAAGGATGCAGCTTCATAATACAATCTTAAGTCCGGCAGGGCAAATCCCCCTCTTTCCTTTGCATCTGTTAGTATCTTAAATTTTATTCGGGGCTTTTTGCCCTGCCAGACAAACTTCGTGATGTCCCTCTGCCACTTTCCAAAACATTCCACTCTGTCCACGATCTGAAGGGTTTGAAACAGAAACAACATTCTTGGCAATACATTCATCTTAACTGCTGCAATTCTTCCCAACAAGGAAAGTTTCAATCTTGACCAAATTTCTAAGTCCTTTTTAATTTCAGACCAACATTTTTCATAATTATCTTTGAACAAATTCAGATTTTTCCCAGTCAAATTGACCCCCAGGTATTTCACTTTTGTAACCACATTTAATTCTGTTTCCTTCTGAAACCCATCTATTTCTGAAGGTGTCAAGTTTTTTGCCAAAACCTTAGTTTTTTGTTTGTTCAGCTTGAATCCCGCCACCCGGCCAAACTCAGAGATTAGTTCTAAAGCTCTTTTTGTACTAGTTTCTGGCTCCTGTAATGTCAAAACTAAATCGTCTGCAAAAGCCTTCAGTTTATATTGTTTTTCTCCGACCTGTATTCCTTCTACCCGCTGGTCCTTCCTAATCAAGTTCAGCAACACCTCCAGGACAGAAATAAATAGCAGGGGTGATAGGGGGCACCCCTGTCGTGTCCCTTTTTCAATTTTAAACTCCTCTGTCACAACATTGTTTACTATCAATTTGGCTTTTTGTTCTGAATAAATTGCTTCGATACCATTTTGGAACGCCCTTCCCACTCCCATCCCTTCCAAATTTTTCTTCATAAATTTCCAGGATATATTATCAAAGGCCTTCTCAGCGTCTATGAAAATCAAAGCTGCTTTCGTGTTCAAATTTGTCTGTAATAACTCCAAAACATCGACAATATTCCTAGTGTTGTCAAACAAATGCCTACCAGGGAGAAAGCCTGCTTGGTCTTTATGAATTACTTCGTTTAAAACTTTTTTCAGTCTGTTTGCCAAAATATCAGCAAAAATTTTGTAATCCACGTTTAGGAGTGAGATGGGACGGTAATTCTTAAGTTGAGTCTTTTCAGATTCCAATTTTGGTATCAAAGTGATGAATGCCTCTTTCCACGATTCTGGTGCCCCCTTCCCTTCCATAATTTGGTTACATACCTCCATTAGTGGCTGGGCCAAATATTCTTTCAATGTCTTATAATATTTGGAGGTAAGTCCGTCTGGGCCTGGGGATTTGCCTAGTTGCATGTTCTGAATGGCACTTTCAATTTCCTGTTGTGTTATTTTGTAGTTCAGGGCTGTTTGTTTATCTTGTGTTAGCTTTTGCAGGCCATGGCTTTTTAGAAATTTGTTTATCTCAGTCTCTACTTGGGGTCCTTGAGTAAACAATTTTTTGAAATATCTCTGGAAACACTTTCTAATTTCTTCTGGTTTCTGAATACATTCTCCTTCAACCTCCAGATTGGTAACAAAGTTCAATTTTTGTCTCTTTTTCAGCTGCCATGCCAGCAGCTTCCCACATTTATTTGCCGATTCGAATGATCTTTGTTTCATCTGTTTGATTTTCCATTCAATTTCTTGATTTATCAATTTCGCATATTGTGCTTGATGGAATTTTATTTCTCTTAAAACTTCTTTTGATTTTGGGTTTAGTCTCAGCTTTTTCTCTCCATCTCTTATCTTTTCCACAATCTTGTCCTTTTTACCATTCCAGAGTTTTTTCTTAATAGTGTTCTGTTGTATCAGGAACCCTCTCATGACAGCTTTGCTCGCGTCCCAGATTATTCTCTTTTCCACCGAAGTATTCAAATTTATTTCAAAGTAGTCTTTCAACGTTTTTTGGGCCTTCTTCACAATCTCCTGATCTCTAAACAGGTAGTCATTCATTCTCCATCTGAAGGATCCAGCTGGTGTAAGTCTCAAGTCTATTTTCAAGGCGTTATGGTCGGAGCAGGTTTTAGTGCAGATCTCTATTTTTTTTGTCTTAGGTGCCAGTCCTCTAGATATCCAGATTTGGTCGATTCTTGTCCATGATAGGTGGGCCTCAGAAAAGAATGTTCCCTCTTTACCTAGAGGGTTCTTTGTCCTCCAAATATCAATCAAGTCCATATTGTCTGTAAGTTCAAAGAAAGTCTTTGGAAGTCTGCCATCTTTGGTCAAATTCTGATTTTGTGACTTATCCATGTAAGTGGAGACAACCCCATTAATATCTCCCATCAGAATGATGTTAGTATAATCAATATGGTCCAGCATTGTCTCATGCAGCTTCTTATAAAATTCCGATTTCCCATCGTTTGGTGCATAAATTCCTACTATCAAAAAATTTTCTCCTTGTGATTGTATTTCAATCGCCAAAATCCTTCCTTGTTCATCTTTAAACACCAATTTTGGTGCTAGGCTCTCCTTTGCATAAATCACTACTCCTCTTTTTTTAACCTTGTCTGATGAAATAAATTCTTGGCCTAGTCTCTTGTTAATTAATACTCTCCTGTGGAGCCTAGTCACGTGTGTTTCTTGAAGGCAAATGACATCTAATTGTTCTTTTCTCAATATGTGGAAAATCTTTTTCCTTTTTTCGGGAGAATTTGCGCCGTGAATGTTCCAACTAAGAAGCTGCAGAGACATCCTGGATCAATTTATTAGCCAGTGGGGGTGTCTCCTTTGTCGTCTTTGTCTGGAGGTGGAACCGGGTTAAAACCAAACGAAGGAGGTGGCCAGGCTCCTGCTACTCCTTTCCGAAGGTCCTCCCCGTGATCGTTTAGGAACTTTTCTTGCTCCTCTGCTGTTCTGATTCTTACCTTCTTCCCTTTCCAAGTAAAAGATAGTCCTTGAGGAAATTCCCACCTGTAGGGAATTGTGTTGTTTCTCAATAAGCTTGCCAGGTCTTTGTATGTAACTCTTAAATCCAGTAGCTGTTTTGGTATGTCTCTGAAGATTTCTGCTGTCTTTCCCTGGATCACCAATGAGTTTTTAAAATGCAGGCCGAGTATATTATCTTTTTCTTGCTTAGATCTCAGGATGATCAAGCAGTCTCTTGGTTTGTCCTTCTTGGCCACTCTTCCCAATCTAAAGGCGGTGACAATTTTAAAATCCTTCTCTTCTGCCAGACCCCAGAACTTGGATATTTCTGTTGTCAAAAAGCCGATCAAGTCCTCTTTTTCTAATTCTGGGATATTTCAAAGCCTGAGATTGCTTTACCTGTTTTTCAGCTCCGCCATGGACAGGTACGCTTGCTGTTCAGTGACCTGTCTGCTCAGTGGTCTTACTTCCCCTCTTAATTCCTCTATCCTCTTTTTATTTTGGTCTGCTTTTGTATTTGCTTCCTCGGTTAGTTTTCGATTTTCTGTTGCAATCTTTTCAATGTTGCCTACTGCCTGTGTATTTTGAGCGACTTGATCTGTCAGTTTATTAATTGTAGCTGTCACCTGGTCAAATTTAGCCGCTTGTTCCTCAAATTTAGCTGCTTGTTCATCAGCTTTCTTATTTAATGCTGCCAGCTGGTCCAATATTTCTTTAGAAATAGGGTCTAGCCCTCCTGCAGCCATATCCCCAAAAGCTGGCTGTTTGGGTTGTCCTTCTTGCAGACCTGTCACAATAGGAACAGATGATCTACGTGGCTGCACAGGCAAAGTTGACTGCAAAAGTTCAGTTTGTTTTGCTTTCTTAGCAGCCCTTGTTTTTGCTGCACCACTCATTCCACAGCTGTCCATGTGTCAAGGTCAAATTGTAAATCCCATGGGAAAAGCAATCCAAAAAAGTAAACATCCAGACATAAAAATTCCTAAACAACCAGCAGTTCTCAGAGACTAATAATTCCACAATCCAGCAGGGGGAGCTCCCCAGAAATTAGGGAGAAGGATAGAAAATTTCCACCATTAAGTTCCCACAGAAAAAGTTAGGTAAAGTCCAGAACAAGGGGGGAGCCCTCTAAATTCAGTTTTAACTGCAGAGAGTAAAAGTTCTTTACAAAGGTGCATGCAACAGTTCCTTTTTTATAACTTACAAAGTAGCCCAATGTGACTTTAAATTTTTATATACAGTTACCGCAGTCTGATGTTACTTTGTATCCAGACAGCCCGAGAGCAGGGTATCGTGACTTTGTAATCCACAAAAGGTAGAAAGAGGAATCACAGTCTCTGTCCGCTTATAATACAGTTCTAACTTTTCCTTAGCTTTTAAACGATCAAATCCGAATTTGCAGGGTATATTCCAACTTCTTTTAAACTCCTTTCAGCGCTTCCGCTTTAGTAAGTCTTTGCTCAATACTTTAAACAGAGCCGGAAGACTGACTTCCTTTTTAGCGTCTCCCGCTTTCAGCCGAAATTCACAAATTTAGGTTCAAATAAGGTCTCGGATTTCTTACTCACGAGTGTGTTGTTTCAAGTCAAATTTTCAAAGAAGAAAGGTCAGCGCTCATCAGCAGCAGCCGCGCGGCTTCACTTCCGCGGAAAGAGCGATGGATTCACAGCACCGCTACCCCCTCCACGTTCCGGAGCCCCTTACGGGGTCCCTTCTGCGCTTCCGAGGTAGCTCCTGGTGCCCGCCGAACCCCACGGCCACGGGCTCACTCTACCCGTGGTTTTTCTGGGTGGGTCGTCGCTGTGCCGCAGCGCACGACCCTTTTCCGCGGAGCCCCTCTTCAGCAGCTGAAGAGGACCGCCATTGCCGTTTCGCGCCGCCTCCGGAAGTCCGGAAAGGAGGAAAAATTTGATCCAGTTTGCATTTAAAGGAGAACCTATCATATTTGCACTTTCCAAGACCGTATTAGAATCGAAACATAGCCATCCTTCAGAATTTACCCTTCTTTGAATTTTGTCATATGGCTTTCCAGCAAGTCATGTACAAAATGCATCTATTGCAGTAAAGTGAGCCTAAAATGCTTATATCTGTAGAAATAACATTGTGTGTTTGTTCCCCATTTTTATAATATTTTTTATTAAGTTTTCTGTTTTACATTTTCAAATAAACATTTTACAAACATTAAAATATCCAGTGACTTCCCGTCTTCTCTTTCCGTGGTTCATTTTACATATCATACATCCTTGCGTATTTTACTATAACCATTCAAATCAATTTTCTGCATTTACATCCACCAAAAATTATTTACTCTGTTGAATTCATCTTAACGCTGCCAGCATTTTTAGCTGTATACAGCTATTTCCCATATACTCAATAAATGTTTTCCAATCTTTTTAAAATACCGTATTTTTCGCTCTATAACACGCACCAGACCATAACACGCACGTAGTTTTTAGAGGAGGAAAACAAGAAAAAAATATTCTAAACAAAACAGTGGATGTATGATTTTTGTGGTTCATGCTGTGGCCACAGACATGTGATCTGACGGTGAGTTTGGGGTAGCCCAATGCAAAAATCCTGATGATCCATGTGGATCCATGCTAAAGTCGCCCTAAAGTCGCAGGGGTGCTGGGGGAGTGAACAGGAAGCAGGAGGAGGAGAACAATCCCTCTCTCACACAGAGACAAACAGAGTATCAATCCTAAAGTCGCAGGAGAGCGCAGGGGCACTGGGAGTGGGAAGCAAGAGAAGGAGAACGATCCCCCCCTCTCTCTCACACACACACACAGTATCAATCCTAAAGTCGCAGGAGAGCGCAGGGGAGCTGGGAGAGTGAACAGGAAGGAGGAGGAGGAGAACGATAGCTCAAGCACACACACACACACAGCCCCTACAGTGGCTGATCCAAAATCGGACAGCAAAAAACCGCAGGCAGGGACATCGAGCATGGGGTTGTTTTAAAGCAACCAAGCCCGATCCCAGCCCGATCTGCTTCTCTCCCTCCTCCCCGGCTTGGCTGGCTGAGAAGCTTGGCTGCTACTTAGCAGCTCACTGGAGAAGACAGAGGGACATCGAGCACGGGGTTGTTTTAAAGAAACCATCCCCGATCCAACCCCGATCTGCTTCTCTCCCTCCTCCCCGGCTCAGCTCGCTGACAGGAGCCGCTTACACCCGCTTTGCAGTTTCAAAGAGAGCCACGGACTGCTCACAACTGCAGCGGATTCCCCTGCCATCTGCAGGCATTCGCTCCATAACACGCACAGACGTTTCCCCTTACTTTCCAGGAGGAAAAAACTGCGTGTTATAGAGCGAAAAATACGGTATATGCTCTTCTTGCTCTCCTATTCTATACAGTGGTACCTCAGGTTGCGAACGGGAGCCGTTCCGGAGCCCCATTCACAACCTGAAGGGAACGCAATCCACATCTGCGGATCGCGATTCGCTGCTTCTGCACATGTGCGTGATGTCATTTTGCGCATCTGTGCATGTGCAAGCAGCAAAACCCAGAAGTAACACTTTCCAGTACTTCCGGGTCATCACGGGACGCAACCTGAAGCGAAGGTAACAAGAGGTATGATTGTATGTTAAATCTGCAAGTTGTGCATATTCCATCAACTTAATTTGCCAATCCTCTTTGGTTGGAACCCCGCTCACTTTCCATTTTGTGGCTAACAAAACACGGGCTACAGTCCATACCTAAAAAACCTTTTCTGACACCTGGGAATTTCAGACTGAGCTATCCCCAACAAAAAGGACTCTTTAAAAAAAAATTCAATTCATTATAAATCATTTCCCAATACCCTTTTACCTTTTTACATTTCTACCACATGCTTGTTTGTTTCCTATACAGTGGTACCTCGGGTTAAGTACTTAATTCGTTCTGGAGGTCCGTTCTTAACCTGAAACTGTTCTTAACCTGAAGCACCACTTTAGCTAATGGGGCCTCCTGCTGCTGCCATGCCGCCAGAGCACAATTTCTGTTCTCATCCTGAAGCAAAGTTCTGAACCTGAAGCACTATTTCTGGGTTAGCGGAGTCTGTAACCTGAAGCGTATGTAACCTGAAGCATATGTAACCCGAGATACCACTGTACCGCCCTTCATCAGAGGTTCACAGGGCAGTTTACAACATAAAAACACAAAAATACATGCCATAGTAACAAATAAAAACAATAACCCATACACACAGTTTAAAAGGCCATAGACAGTTTAATTAGACAAAGGCCTGGGAGAAGTGTCCCATCCCATCCCCCGGCACGTAAAGATATGCAATGAAGGTGCCAGGCGAGTCTCCCTGGGGAGAACATTCGACAAATGGGAAGCCACTGCAGAAAAGACCTGTTCTCATGTTGCCACACTCCAAACTTCTCAAGGAGGAAGCACATGAAGAAGGACCTCAGATGATAATCATAGGGTCTGGGTCAGTTCATATGAGGAAAGGCAGTCCTTGAGGTATTGCGGTTCTGAGACAAGGCTTTATAACATTAAACAATGCATTACAAACTGGAAAACTGCTTTGAAAAACTGTGTATATTAGGAGAAAATGCCTACCGTATTTTTCGCTCTGTAAGACGCACCAGACCATAAGGCATACCTAGTTTTTGGAGGAGGAAAACAAGAAAAGGAATATTCTGAATCCCAGAAGCCAGAACAGCAAGAGGGATCTGGCTTCTGGGATAGCCTCTTGCTGTTCTGGCTTCTCAGATAGCCACTTGAAGCCTCTTCAGGACAGCGGGATGAAGGCTCCCCCGAGAGCCGCGCTCCCTTTAAAGGGAGCGCTGAGCAGAGCCTCCCGCCTGCATTCGCTCCATAAGACTCACACACATTTCCCCTTACTTTTTAGGAGGAAAAAAGTGCGTCTTATAGAGCGAAAAATACAGTATCTTCCAAACCTATCTATTTTGCTCTTTTCTCAGCAGGGTTTGTGTCCAGCAGGTGTATCAGTGGTGGGTGAGCAGAGCTCCCCAAACATGTGAGGGTGCTCATTGGGACACCCCCCATTGTTGCCGTGCAACAATACTACAAAACCTGGAAAAGAAATTGGACCTGAAAATCCACATTGCACTCAACAGGGTGCATTTAATATTAGCTTTGTAAATGAGGAGATGGAAGGATGCTGAAACCCAGGGAGTTCTTTTCCCCCTTCTTCTAGCCAAAAGGAAGCCAGAGTATACAAATGCCATCTAACAGCAAAGAAGGAGCCTAGAGAGATAACATATTGTAACACTGCAGGGGGCTTTGGTAATTTTCCTAGAACTGGGGAGGAATATTCGTTCACTCTTAATTATCTGTCTCTTTCAACAGCCACCCTAGAGTTTGGTATGAAAAGTAGTTCATAAAGCATGAGGTGTGAAAACTATTTTGTTAAGAATAGGGTGCCTAATTTGTGCACTTTGAAAGGTACATCTTGATTTCATCTCTTTTTTTAAACTTACTTTTTGGTTAGTTACACACTTAAGCAAGTCTGTTTTTTTTAAAAAAATATTTTTATTTGATTTTATAAATGAAAAATTAATTACGATGCCAAATACATATCCATAAAATGAGATTTCTCTGAATCTCACCACCTCATCCCTACGGGTCCTATTGTCAACATTTCCAACTGCATATTATTTCAAAGCAAGTCCCCTTTTGTCCAAGTGGTTTTCCATTGTTTTATACTGGTTTACAACCAGTATTTTTACATCGCAGGACTCAGTAAGCTGAAACTGCATTATCCGAAACCTTTAATGTAATTATTTTAGGGTAATTATAGACGCAATATGCATAATGTCATATGCAGTTAAATATACAGAATTTGCAACATGGTATAGGCAGTTCCTAGTTTCAAACTAACCACATGTATTATTTCAGTGATGCACTAAAAGGTCTTTGTATTATTATTATTATTATTATTATTATTATTATTATTATTATTACCTTTTAAGTGATCTTATTTCAATGATCACAGGTTGTACTGAGCACCAAAAAATAGCAGATTTTGCTCTAGAACTGCTATCTATATTTATAAGTCTTGGCTCTCATTATTATCAGGTTTTCTTATATGGCCTGAGATCTCTCGAGTGTATTTACACAGGAGTAAAACACTCATCCCAAAACCCTTTAGCAGTTTAATTTGTTAATGTGTTGTTAAAGCAGAGCCTGGGAACCTGTACCCCCAAGCCACCCCAAGGTGTTGTTGGTCTACAACTCTCATTGTTCTGCCTGGACACTGAGGTCCAGTGCTGGGCCTTCTTGCGGTTTCCTCAATGCGAGAAGCCAAGTTACAGGGAACCAGGCAGAGGGCCTTCTCGGTAGTGGCACCCTCCCTGTGGAACGCCCTCCCACCAGATGTCAAAGAGAAAAAGAACTACCAGACTTTTAGAAGATATTTGAAGGCAGCCCTGTTTAGGGAAGCTTTTAATGTTTAATAGATTATTGTATTTTAATATTCTGTTGGAAGCCGCCCAGAGTGGCTGGGGAAACCCAGCCAGATGGGCGGGGTATAAATAAATAAATCATCATCATCATCATCATCATCAGAGAGCCAGTGTGGTGTAGTGGTTAAGAGTGGTAGTCTCATAATCTGGGGAACCGGGTTCGCGTCTCTGCTCCTCCACCTGCAGCTGCTGGGTGACCTTGGGCTAGTCATACATCTCTGAAGTCTCTCAGCCCCACTCATCTCACAGAGTGTTTGTTGTGGGGGAGGAAGGGAAAGGAGAATGTTAGCCGCTTTGAGACTCCTTCGGGTAGTGATAGCTTCGGGTAGGAAAGCTTTTCTTTTCTCCCTCATGTGAGTTCCCCAGCAAACACTTTTGTCTCTGTTTGATTGTTCTCGCTGCTAGGAAAGCAATAAGAAATGAGTTTCATGCATTTCCCATTACATCTGAACCAAAGTCTAATTTTGAGAAACTTTGGCATGGCTTCAACACAACTGCTCAGCCCTGCTAAAACCGTGAGGATTATCAACCAGTCTGAAAACCTTTCTAAGACTTCCCTTTAGCTCAACTCATTTGTTAGAATAAATGGTTCTCCAAGCAAGTTGTTCCATTTATATGATGCTACTGAGCCATGACTAACTCTAATTTCAGAATAATGTTTGGAAAGAATAAATCATATTGCTGTCTCATATTTGTTTCTTCTCCTTAATCTTCTATTGAAAATTGTATCTAGTGTATCTTAGTCTTTACTGATTTGAATTAATCTTTAGCAGGAATCGCAGTCTATGAAGTTCTTCATTTCAATGTTTCTGAGATCTAACAGTAAATCTTCCTCTTTCCCCATCCATCTGAATGACAGGTCACTGCATATTATGAGATCTTATATAAAAGTAATATTTACATATATGCTGTGGATAGCAATGGGTATCAGGACCTATTGATGCCATTTTTAATTCCAACTGGCCTTCCCAGAAGGATAATTTTGGACTGGTCACTGTTAATTACAGAATAATATCATGTTATTTTAATAGGTTGCTATCTGATTATTAATATATCATATTTCTATTTTGAACATCATTCTGGTTCATCTACATCAATATTTTGAAAAGTTGTTTGCACTTGGATACCGCTTAAGATGTCATCGCCAAATTTTGCATGAAGGTTCCTGAGATCAAGGAGTTGGTATTTGTCTGTTGGATAACCATTAGATAGCAGACTGAACCTTTCAAAACTGTACTGATTTTAATCAAATTTTGCTCTAGCAGGGCGCCACCAGTGAAAAGGCCCTCTTCCCTTACAGCTACCCACTTCCCTTTGTTAGATGACAAAACCTGAAGGAAATCTCAAGGGACCCCGACAATTAGGTCCAGTCGTGACCGACTCTGGGATTGCGGTGTTCATCTTGCTTTATTGGCCAAGGGAGCCGGCGTGCAGCTTCCAGGTCATGTGGCCAGCATGACTAAGCTGCTTCTGGCGAACCAGAGCAGCGCACGGAAACACCGTTTACCTTCCCGCTATTTATCTACTTGCACTTTGACGTACTTTCGAACTGCTAGGTTGGCAGGAGCAGGGACCGAGCAACGGAAGCTCACCCTGTCGCGGGGATTCGAACTGCCGATCTTCTGATCGGCAAGTCCTAGGCTCTGTGGTTTAACCCACAGTGCCACCCACGCTTGTCTTGAGTCTTGAGTCTTGAGAATTCACATACACAAATCTGCCAGTTCAGGTTGTGGACTGGAATAAAGGTAAAGGGACTCCAGTCGCGGACGACTCTGGGGTTTCATGCTCATCTCGCTATATAGGCCAAGGGAGCCGGCGTTTGTCTGCAGACAGCTTCCGGGTCATGTGGGCAGCATGACCAGAGAACCAGAGCAGTGCACAGAAACGCTGTTTACCTTCCTGCCGGAGCGGTACCTATTTATCTACTTGCACTTTGACATGCCTTCGAACTGCTAGGTTGGCAGGAGCTGGGACTGAACAACGGAAGCTCACCCGTTCATGAGGATTTGAACCACCAACCTTCTGATCAGCAAGCCCTAGGCGCAGTGGTTTAGACTGGAATACCGCAAGTCAATTTGCTTGCACCAAGGCCTACCAGCCTACCACTTGAAAGACTTGTCCACAGCTTCAGCAAAAGAAGACTAAAAACCTTCTGACTGTAAGGACATCCTTTTCTATACCCCTTTTAATTTGTGCACTCCTGAAAGGGATTTAAATAGTATGCCTTCTTTTAAATCCCATTCAGGATATGCTTAGCTGTGTTAATGCTGCTAGTGAAATCAGGAGAAGATAAAAATGCATAGCTTGTCGTGACTGGCAGTGGCGTAGCGTGGGTTCTCAGCACCCGGGGCAAGGCAAGTAATTTGCGCCCCCTAACCCGTGGATTTTAGCACTCGAGTCTCTTCCGCGCGCCCCCCCAGATGTTGCGCCAGGTCAGCATGCCCCCCTGCACCCCCCACGCTATGCCACTGCTCCCACCACAAGTCTTCAGGACAGCCATCCGAAGGCTGGCGCAGGGAGAAGGTCTCTCCGCCCCACCGCCAGCCTTCGGAGGAGGTCCGAGGACAGTGGGGTTCCTGCTTCCTCGAGGAGGGTCGGCCAAACGTGCCCCCCCCAAATGTTGCGCCCGGTGCGGCCGGCACTCCTGGCACCCCCCACGCTACGCCACTGGTGACTGGCCTGTGATGTGGGACTTTTTCCCCATTTTTTTAAAAAAAATACCTCTGTTTTTCAATTATTTAGTTCTGTCCTATTTTTGAATTCACAGGTTAGCCCACTCCAATGGCATTTGCAAACTGCTGCATATTTTTGAGAGCACAGAAGGCTTTCCTCCCCTTTACTGATTCATTTTCCATTCTAAATAATGCTCCGTGTCCACATCTTGGCAGATGCATGGGACTACGGCAGTCATTTGGCACCATGTTTTGCTATTGATTGCCACACACATCTCCTTCTTAACCTGTGTCTACCTCGGACTTGGCTCCTTCTGCTTTGATCACTTATTTGCTTACCTGGCAACATTGCAGCCAATACTCATTAGACCATTCATTCCTGCAGTTGTTTGCTTAGTGACAACCTACTGTTGTATTGCTCCTTTTCTGTCTTCCCATAAAAGTTTCTGTAGGCAGATTCAGTCATGATGATTAAGCATTTTCTGTTTGGGATGCCTTTGCCAGGGAGCTGTTCAAAGCCTGCTCTAAAGCCTTATTTCACCAGACATTGTGTTACTTTAAAAACAACAGTGAACTCTTGAATAGGGCTGGATAAATCTTTCTCTCAATTTCTCTCTTTCCCAATCGTAAATTCAATTTGCTGCATGTTTTTTTAGAAAGTCTGCATGGAATTTGTTAGCATTTAGTGTGCGTTTCTCCTGATATACATATTTTGCATGCAATTTTGTGTAAGTTGGTATAGACATTTCCTAATACAATGTATTTTTTGTGTATTTTTGTCCCCAATACATGCATCTTTATGCATATTATCCCATAGTATGTTTTTGTACAGTTGTTTTTGTTGTTGTTGTTAGAGATCTGCAGCTCAAAATTTAGCAAAGTGCAGATTTTGAAGGACAGTTGTCTTTCGTTTTTATTTCATGATGCAATATCTATTGCAGGCGTCCCGGATGAATTGTGAAAGCATATTGGGAAATAAGATATTGAAGTGGAACTTTCAAGTTAACTGCAATTTAGTAACTAGATATGCAGTCCTTTTGGGGGTTTAATATTTCAGTAATGAATGAAATTTACCTTCAGTATTTTTTTATCACTATTTGTTTTGATATTTAGAATCATTTTTTAATTGTTTCTTTATATGCAAATGTTTTAACCATTTTTAGATATGTCACTGTTCTGTTGCATTGCAAATTGCTTTGGAATGCCTAATGGAAAGTGAGCCGTAGGTGAAATAAAAGGAAGAAGCAAAGATAGGAGAAAATACTTCTCCATGCAGTGCACAGTTAAACTATGGAACTCAGCCCCACCAGAGAAGGTAATGGCTTTAAAAGAGAACTGGAGAAATTCATGGAGGATTTTTGAAGGCTACTTGCCATGATGGCTCGGCTCTGATTCCACACTGGAGGCAAAAATGCTGCTGAATACCAGTTGTGGAAACCACAGGAGGGGAGAGCACTCTTGTGATCGAATCCTGTTGGCGGGTTTCCCACAGCCATCTGGTTGGTCACTGTGAGAACAGCATGCTCTAGGCCAGGCATAGGCAAAGTCGGCCCTCCAGATGTTTTGGGACTACAACTCCCATCCTCCCTGAACGCTGGTCCTGAGTATTATGTACTGAAGTTCTCACCCTGGGGCAGCAGGGCGATACTGTAGATAGTTTTCACTCAGGTCCACATATGCAAATAAGGGATTGAAAGTGACGTTCAGTGATTGGATAGTTACAGAAAATGGTTACTGTTGCATTCTAGTGGAGCACTATATACGCAGGCTGGCTGAACCCTTCAGTTCTGTTCTGTTCTGGCCTGTGAATAAACAAGAGCTGTTTGAAGAATCTCTGTGTCATCTGATATGTTCACCCACAACTTAACACCGAATTTGCCTATGCCTGATCTAGGCTGTACCACTCTCCCAGCTGGATGGGGTGGTATGAAGTAGGGTCAGGAGAAGGCTCCGGAGAGCCACAGGGGGACTCCAGCAGAGACAACTGAGTAGTAGTCTGGGAGCCACAAATTTGCCATCCCTCCCCCTGCACTGCCTGATGCCATTGCTGCTGTTTGATAAGGCCAGCTCTGTTGAGGGAACAGTCCCCCCTTCCCCTTCCCCACTTGCACCTCTGCACACGTGTAGCTCTTGCGCGGCTGGTGCCTTTCAGGATTCTAAGGTAAAAAAAGATAAAGGACTCCTGGACAGTTAAGTCCAGTCAAAGGCGACTATGGGGTTGTGGCACTCATGTTGCTTCAGGCTGTGGGAGCCAGTGTTTGTCCACAGACAGATTTCCGGGTCATGTGACCAGCATGACTAAACCACTTCTGGCGCAACGGGACACTGTGACGGAAGCCAGAGCGCACAGAAACGCCGTTTACCTTCCCTCTGCACCAGTACCTATTTATCTACTTGCACTGGCATGCTTTTGAACTGCTAGGTTAGCAGGAGCTAGGACAGAGCAGTGGGAGCTCACCCTGTTGTGGGGACTCGAACCGCTGACCTTCCGATCGGCAAGCCCAAGAGGTTCAGTGGTTTAGACCACAGCTCCACCCGTGTCCTGAATAAACAAGCACACAATCACTGATAGGTCCACCCACCATTTTGAGGCTCAAAGCAATGAAGATGATGCCTCTCCAGCTGTTGCCATTGGCTGTGGGTTTCTTGTGATGTCACAAAAGCACTTGGACACAGAGTGGATATAAAGGCAGGCCAAGGGGAAAGCCCTATTCTGTTTCCAGCAGGACACACCTGGCAATGGATGTGACTTTCAGCACTGCCCAGGTTTCTGCCACTTGCAGGACGCACACTGGAGAATGGAAGGAGGCAATCCTCTGGCAGTGGGATGCTAGAGAGCAATAATAAGGCAAGTTTGCTTGCTTGAAGGCTGCTGGTATCTGTGATTAGAAGCTGGCAGACATCTCATGATGGGCCTAAGAGTAGCTTCTGGCACAACAGAACACTGTGATGGAAACCAGAGCACACAGAAAGGCTGTTTACCTTCCCGCCACAGCGGTACCTATTAATCTACTTGCACTGGTGTGCTTTCAAACTGCTAGGTTGGCAGGAGCTGGACGGAGCAACGGGAGCTCACCCCATCGCGGGGATTTGAACCGCCAAGCTTCTGGCAATTTTGTTGGAAGATCAGCATCTCCACATCTAAGTTCTTTAATGACTCTTGGGCAGACACCATATGAACTCAATGATTGGTTCTTTTTTAAATTTGTCAGCAAGGCCTAGAACTTTGCTGTTGTCAACAGTATTCGCCTCAGTTCCTGAGAAAGTTACAGGCACAGGGATCTGTCCTACATCTTCCAAAACGAAGATCCAAAGAATTCACTCAGTGTCTCTGTTGTCTCCTTTTCCTCCTTTAACACACGTTTGACTCCCTTGCCACCCCTGTAACTCAAGGGTGGGGATCTGTGTTGTGCCATTAACCTAGTGACTCTCCTCATATGGGAAACACCTCCATTTTCTGAAATAAACCTTCTTACCACTAACAGTTTTCCTGATTCTGCTTGTTTAACTACACTGGAATCTCTCTTGGCTTTCTGGACCAGACAACGTTTCAGACAGAGGACTCCTTCAAGAAAGAAGATGGCTTTCTTCTGTACAATAGACACAGGGGCAGCCGATAGAGTACAGCTTCTTATTCTTAACACAATTTCTAGCATTGTATTGGGGGGGCTGTTTTCTAACCCGAATTTATTTAGACATAAGTTTTGTTTATGTGAGTTTTGTGGAGGTTGGGACTGGAATCTTCACATGGAAACAATGGTTGTGATTGTGTCAGAGGTGGCACACTGTGCTGTTATGCCTGAGTTCATCGCACACTAAGATCGCCTTCCAAGCCTTTGTCTTAACTTGTTTCGTTGAAAGAGGGAGCAAGAAATAAGATGCTCATAGTTATTCCATATGAAATTGTTACACACACACACACACACCAGGTGCATGCCCATTCATAGTTCCATTTCGAACAAAATAAGAAAGGAGCCATTTCTTAACTCAGACAGAGAAGATTTCTGCAAATGTGTGAAGAAGGTTTTCAAGAAGGCAGATGGGGGCATTAAAGCAGAACTTATTCCAGACGGCAGGCAAAACAAAAACAAACTTAGGAAAACAGGGGCCTGCCACTCATCATTATTTCATTCATGCTAGGAGATCCAGCTTCTCCAAAACTGGTCTGCCAGGAGCAAATGCAAGCTTGCACCCATTTAAATGATTGAACATATAAATTTGTTCAAGTTTCGTTTGCTGTTTTAAATATGAAGGGCTTATTTTTATGATTTGTTTGGTGTTGTTTTCAGAGGTTACCAAAAGTAGATCAGGGCAAAGAGACTTCAGGCTTATAAGATCTGCTTTGTTTTGTTTTTTTTCTAGATTGCTGAGACCCTCCAACTGAAGCCAGGTACAGAACAGGGGCTGGGGTGGGGGAAAGTGAGATGCAAAATGGAGGCTCATGGGAAACAGCCAGTTACCTGCCACAGCGAAATGAACTTCATATACAAGTATAAATCCCGATAGAAATTATTGTATTTTTCGCTCCATTGGACGCACCGGAACATAGGAGGGGGAGAACAAGGGGGAAAAATTTTTTCGTGTTCTCCCCCTCTAAAACAAGGTGCATTCAAGGTACATTCACCAGAGCTTGTGTGGCTGGCGGTGGGGGGAAGCGCTGCTTCCCCCCCCCACCAGCCTCAAAGATCCCTGAAGCCTTTGGAGCGCAGCGCCCCGCTGCCCTGCAGAGGTTTGCGTGCAGCCGTCCCCAAGCTAGAGCAGCGAGACGGAGCCCTTCCTCTCGCTGTTCTGGCTTGGGAACAGCCTTGCTAGCTTCTGCAGGACAGCGGGGTGAAGGCACCCCGCTGCCCTGCAGAGGTTTGCGCGTAGCCGTCCCCAAGCTAGAGCAGCAAGACGGAGCACTCCGCAGTGCTCCGTCTTCCTGTTCTGGCTTTGGGCTTAGCGGCGCAGCCTGCATTCGCTCTATAGGACGCACACACATTTCCCCTTAATTTTTGGAGGGGGAAATGTGCGTCCTATAGTACGAAAAATACGGTACTACAGGCCATGGCTTTTAATGGCATAATTTGAGTGTAGGAGGAATAAGCCCTTTACCATCTGTTTGTTTTTTTTGAATGTGAGTCATATAGATTGAACCTATCTATCACACTGGAGCTCTTTGAGGCAGAAACCCAGAACTGGGAACTCCAGATTCAGTAACCTCCAAACTTGCATTTTCTACAAAACCATCACGTTCCACACCAGGAACGCTTTGCATTCCCATGCCATCTCATCACTCTACCTGTAAGGTGATACAATACAGTGGTACCTTGGTTTGCATACGACTTGATTTGCATATGTTTTGGATTACAAGCACATTAAACCCGGAAGTACATGTCCTGGTTTGCAAACATTTCTTTTTATTGCAACCCATTATTATTATTATTTTGGATTACGAACAAATTTTTTTAGAGGCCCCATTAGCGAAAGCGCGCCTTGGGTTACAACCTGTTTTGATTTACAAATGGACCTCCAGAACGGATTATGGTTGTAAACCAAGGTACCACTGTCCAAGAAAATGAATACCAAGTGAGGGGCATGGTGGCTGCTCCTTTAAGCAAGGAGTGAACCTTGAAGGGGTGCTATGACCCTGCAAAAATAATTTCCATTCCTAAGCATGTTGGAGCCACTTGGATCTCTCTGTGGTGTCCTACCTTTCTTCTTGAGCTTCTTCTCCAGGATGTGGAAAGATGTGTCTTACAGTATTGACCTTTGAGAATTATATAAAGGTAAAGGGACCCCTGACCATTAGGTCCAGTCGTGACCGACTCTGGGGTTGCGGCGCTCATCTCGCTTTATTGGCCGAGGGAGCCGGCGTACAGGATGACTAAGCTGCTTCTGGCGAACCAGAGCAGTGCACGGAAACACCGTTTACCTTCCCACTGGAGCAGTACCTGTTTATCTACTTGCACTTCGACATGCTTTCGAACTGCTAGGTTGGCAGGAGCAGGGACTGAGCAATGGGAGCTCACCCCGTCATGGGGATTCGAACAGGCAACCTTCTGATCGGCAAACCCTAGGCTCTGTGGTTTAACCCACAGCACCTTGGTTTTAACTGCCCTGCACCTACCCCATTGCATCAACCACAACAGAGAGATACTTGGAAATTCAATATCCTTACTCCAAACCAACCCACCCAAGGAGAGGTAAGAGCTTAAGTCTGGAGAAAGGGCAAAAGCCACATTAAATGTCTGCAAGAAACAGTCAAGATTATTGATCCAAACAGAGGAGATACTCAAACAAAAGGCTGTTTATGTGGGCAGTCTAGTACCCAGCAATCTATGACACACTTAACAATAAAGAAAATGGATTAACCTGAATACACTTCTCTGCGTGCTCCGTAGCACTTGGCTTTGTGCAGCTGGTCTGCTGAAAGCTTTATTGTGCTATGTGCAGAATCTCACTTAACAATCCCGGTCCGAGAAGAACTTAAAGGGAACATGGCTCCTGGTTCATGCTATGATTTAGCAATATCAGCTGGGTGAAATTTATATACCAAACCAGGAAATTAGGAACATCAGTGGCCCCCACCAGTTTTATTTCTGGGAACAGAAACCGAAGGTTTTTGATAATATGGTTGTTGATCTGTGTGCATTTTTCTCCTTGGTGAACACATTCACAAAGCATTGGCAATTGATCATCAAAGTATGATTGCCCCTCATTGCCATTGCTTGTTGCATTTTTGCAACTATAGGTGCAATTACCCCTATAATTACATGCATTATAAATAAATGTATACTGAGCAGAAATCAACAGCACAACCCTATGTATGTTATGTCTATTCAGAGGTAGGTTCAGTAGGACTTACTACCAGGTAAGTATTGTTGTTGTTGTTGTTGTTGTTTAGTCGTTTAGTCGTGTCCGACTCTTCGTGACCCCATGGACCAGAGCACGCCAGGCACTTCTGTCCTCCACTGCCTCCCGCAGTTTGATCAAACTCATGCTAGTAGCTTCAAGAACACCATCCAACCATCTCATTCTCTGTCGTCCCCTTCTCCTTGTGCCCTCCATCTTTCCCAACATCAGGGTCTTTTCCAGGGAGTCCTCTCTTCTCATGAGGTGGCCAAAGTATTGGAGCCTCAGCTTCACGATCTGTCCTTCCAGTGAGCACTCAGGGCTGATTTCCTTCAGAATGGAGAGGTTTGATCTTCTTGCAGTCCATGGGACTCTCAAGAGTCTCCTCCAGCACCATAATTCAAAAGCATCAATTCTTCGGCGATCAGCCTTCTTTATGGTCCAGCTCTCACTTCCATACATCACTACTGGGAAAACCATGGCTTAGGGTAAAGAAACCCTGAAAAGAAGTTTTTACAATAAGCACTTATTATTCTTTTAATACTAATAATTAACACTCTCAAAGTTCATGCGCAAACTTAGCATAATGGATGGAACCGAAGTTTTGTAACAGAACTCACCACTCTTTTCAATTAGCTGATTATTCCATCCACTCTCTGTTGCAAGACTGTTAATCATACTGGATGGCAGGACCTTGTGTAAATTGAAGCATAATATTGGCACAGTCATCTCATTCTTTATTGCAGGTAAAGCTACCTCAAATGCTTATTACACAGAAAAGTAATAAATTGCCTCCCCCCCCCCTTATGCGGCTAAAGCTGCTGATGAGATATTTGTAATCCAGAAATTGCTAGTTCATAAGACATGCTCAGCCTAGGTGAAAATTCATCATTTCTAATCTTGCAGTATTTCCGAACAACTCAGTTTCTGCAACCTCTGGGAAGTGTCATCCTGATTTTGAAAACACCTCAGAAAGAATGGGCTCCTGTTTTTCGTTTTTCTTTTTAGGGATTGTCAGAAGAAACAAGAGCAGTGGCGTAGCGTGGGTTGTCAGCACCCGGGGCAAGGCAAGTAATTTGCGCCCCCTAACCCATGGATTTTGCGCCCCCTAACCCATGGATCTGCGCCCCTAACCCTAACCCCCAGATGTTGCGCCCGGTGCGGCCGGCCCCCCCTGCACCCCCCATGCTACGCCACTGAACAAGAGCACATTCCACAAGCCCTTCTAAAAAGAACCAGCTTCCCTGTGCTAAAGGTAAAGAGACCCCTGACCATTAGCTCCAGTCGTGGCCGACTCTGGGGTTGCAGCGCTCATCTCGCTTTACTGGCCGAGGGAGCCGGCGTACAGCTTCCGGGTCATGTGGCCAGCATGACTAAGCCGCTTCTGGCTTACCTTACCATTTACCTTCCTGCCACAGCGGTACCTATTTATCTACTTGCCAACTGGCATGCTTTTGAACTGCTAGGTTGGCAGGAGCTGGGACAGAGCAATGCGAGCTCACTCCATTGCAGGGATTCGAACCACCAACCTTCTGATCGGCAAGCCCAAGAAACTCAGCGGTTTAGACCGCAGTGCCACCCACGTCTCTGAGCACTAGAAAGTGGCTAATGTAACACAAGGCTGCTGCAGGCCCTGACTCCACATCACAACATAGTCCTGTCCCAAACAGAAGGAAACCATTCAAGATTGCACCACCATATTGCAGGCCTATAATGGATTGGGCTCTTCATGTTGTTCAGAGAAGTCTCTCAGTTGCCTACAAAACCTCAGGCTTACCAAGTTAGTATTTTAATCTCTTCCATAGAGGATCTTGCTAATGAAATCATGATGTCACTATCATTCTCTAAAGAACACCAAACCATAGCTGTCAACCGTCCCTTATTTGGCGGGAAACTCCCTTATCTCAGCGCCGTGTCCCGCTGCTGTCCCTTATTGATGATGTCCCTTAAATTTCCCGGGTTTTAAAGGAAGCAGCTCCTCTCCCTCCCTGCCTGCCGGCCAGGGAGGAGGGAAGCTTCAATTGTGTTGCTTGGCTGTGTTGCTCACCCAATAAGGAGTCTAAGAACGACTGGGGGGGTGGAGCATGCATGCCTTGTGCTAATCAAATCAGCCACGTTGCCTGAGGACTCGCCTTTGCTCAGCGCTTCCCAGTGGAGAGGTGATGGTGGTTTTCCTTGCTGCATCCCCTTTGCCGGGTTGCTGCGCTGTGGGAACCACCGCTTGAGGCTTCGTTTGGCTGCTGGCTGGGCTTTCTGCCTTTAGCTCAGAGGGGCTCAGAAGTTGAACATACCTGTGCTGGGGAAATCCCTTATTTTGGCTGCTGATCCCTTATTTTTGAGGCTGCTGGTCCCTTATTTTCATATCTGTAAGTTGACAGCTATGCACCGAACTCTGTATGGTGAAGCGTTGGAGGCCTTCCTGATGGTTTCCCTGGGAAGAAAAATGTGATTTATGAGGAAGCCACGTTGAACCTCGGCAATCAAGAACACTCGGGACCAATAGACAGCTTTATGACATCATTGCACACATCAGCAGAATTCCAGTGATTTCAGTATTCTTAGAGAAGACCTTGTCAAATATTGTTTTGTAGCAGGTCTTCCCATCTGAGCGGAAGATTGGCTGGTGTCCCATACCAAGCAAGGCTGTGTCCATGTTCCCAGGATGCTGAATGTATGAAACACATTTTATTACACTGTAGTCTGTATAAACAGGTTAGGCAGCATTTAATCAATCCAATATTAACAGAATAACCTGGAATTGCCGATTCTTTTGATGTCAAGGTTCTTCTTGAGGATAAGATTGAGGATGAGATTGATATTGTTACACTGGCCGTAGCAAAATTCCTCTCAGAGGCAGTAAAAATCAGAAATCAGTATGTACAGGCCAAAGCTCCTCTGTAGGAAGGCCGATCTTACACCTTATTTTTTTTAAAAAAAATTATTATTTACGCTTTTCAGATTTCCACATTTCACTAATTTTACAATCATTTTAACATTTCAAAACTTGACTTCCTTCCCCCTCTTTCTGTGGTTCCTTAAATTTACTTTTAACACCTTCTGCATATCCAAATTAACTTAATTTGCTCATTTATTCATCTACTTTAAATATATACTCTTATAAAACCGCAAGTTATTACAGTAAACCTGCCAATATTCTTATCTGTTTACAATTTATCTTTAAATATTCAATAAACCATTTCCATTCTTTTATAAAAAGTTTGCTGTCTTGTTTTCTTATTCTTCCAGTAAGTTTCGCCATTTCTTAATATTCCATAAGTTTTTGTATCCATTCTTCTTTCACTGGGACTTCTTCTTCTTTCCATTTTTGGGCAAGAAACATTCTTGCCACTGTAGTAGCATACACAAATAAGTTTCTATACAGGTTAGGTAGTTCTGTCCCTATAATTCCCAAAAGAAAAGCTTCTGGGTTTGTTTTTTTACAAAGGTTATTTTAAACATCCTTTTCCATTCATTATATATCATTTCCCAGTAATCTATAACCTTACTACAAGACTACCACATATGATAAAAAAGAACCTTTGTATTTCCATTTTCAACACTTATTTGATTTTGATTTATACATTTTTGCCAATTTACTCAGTATTAGATACCATCGATATATCATTTTCATATAATTTTCTTCTTTTTTTATAAGATATTTATTAAGATTTTTTCACACATTACAATAAAAATGGAAAAAGAAAAAGAAAAATGCAAAATAAAAACAGTTAAAAACACATTAATTTTCCGTTTCTTATTTTCCTTAAGCTTATTTCCCCAGACCTCCTCATACCTCCCTTTTTTGTATTCCACTTAAATTTATTAGTTCAGCAAATCCTTACCATTAAGCTTTTACCCATTTATAGACCTTTGTTTCATATTCTCTTAAAGCATTACAGCTAGAAACCACTTAATTTCTATCCAAGATCATTCTAACATTCATTAATTTTACAATATTTCTGTAAGTAATCTTTAAATTTCTTCCAATCTTCTTCCACCGACTCTTCATTTTCATATAATTTTCTCTTAGCGATCCTACACCTGAATAACTGTTGATGCATACTATTGCTGTACTGTGTATTTTGGGTCTATGGACCGCAGCAAAGCTGTTTGTGTGTGAAAAACTGTCACAACAAATACAACCAGATCCTACTTTAGGTTTTCAAAGAGACATTGCCAGGCTGAGATGGTCAAGCTGCAATAACTCATTAGAATGCAATTGGATGCCGATTGCAAATAAATATTTGGCGAGCTTGGCAGTTTCCGTGTTTTTAGCTTTGTTTACTTAGTACAAGTAAGATGAAACATGTTAAAGTTAACCACTCTTATAATTTTATGACATTGGCAAAAAAAATAAAAAAATCTCTGGCAGCAATGAAAGACAATTGCAGTCTACCGCTGTGCTATTCCATCCCACACTTAAATAATATGTTTTAGGATAAATGTTTGGTGTAGGTAGAGATGCTCCCTTAAACACGGTGCTTCTGAGATTAAGCTGCTAACAGCACTTGTTGTTCAGTTGTAAAACACCACCTGTTACATTCTGGCACAGGCTACTTTGCAGCTTTAAATGTCTATGATTGAGCTAAATCATGGAAGAAACTATTTATATATCAAATGATCGAATACTGTATTACATGCCTCCTGATCAAGCACACATTGGTCTTACTGTATGGACAAGAAACTTAGGAAGTGGGCAGGTCATCCCCTCATATCTGGTGGTCTGGGCTGCATTCACAATTAACTCACACAATGCATGCTTTTCTTTCAGAGAGAGGCTGCTGAGCTCCACAATTAGGTTTCAGTAGCACATCAAAAAAATGAAGGTCATGGCCACTGGTCCCATCACCTCCTGGCAAATAGAAGGTTAAGAAATGGAGGCAGTGAGAGATTTTACTTTCTTGGGCTCCATGATCACTGCAGATGGTGACAGCAGCCACGAAATTAAAAGACGCCTGCTTCTTGGGAGAAAAGCAATGACAAACCTAGACAGCATCTTAAAAAGCAGAGACATCACCTTGCCAACAAAGGTCTGTATAGTTAAAGCTATGGTTTTCCCAGTAGTGATGTATGGAAGTGAGAGCTGGACCATAAAGAAGGCTGATCGCCGAAGAATTGATGCTTTTGAATTCTGGTGCTGGAGGAGACTCTTGAGAGTCCCATGGACTGCAAGAAGATCAAACCTATCCATTCTGAAGGAAATCAGCCCTGAGTGCTCACTGGAAGGACAGATCGTGAAACTGAGGCTCCAATACTTTGGCCACCTCATGAGAAGAGAAGACTCCCTGAAAAAGACCCTGATGTTGGGGAAGATGGAGGGCACAAGGAGAAGGGGACGACAGAGGATGAGATGGCTGGACAGTGTTCTCGAAACTACCAGCATGAGTTTGACTAAACTGCGGGAGGCAGTGGAAGACAGAAGTGCCTGGCGTCCTCTGGTCCATGGGGTCACGAAGAGTTGGTCACGACTAAATGACTAAACAACAACAACAACAAAGCACAGGGCAGGTAAATATTAGGTAAAGGTAAAGGATCCCTGGATGGTTAAGTCCAGTCAAAGGCAGCTATCGGGTTGCAGCGCTCATTTCACTTTCAGGCCGAGGGAGCTGGCGTTTGTCCACGGACAGCTTTCCAGGTCATATGGCCAGCAGGACTAAACCACTTCTGGCGCAGCGGAACACTGACGGAAACCAGAGCGCACGGAAATACCATTTACCTTCCCTCCACAGCGGTACCTATTTATCTACTTGCACTGGCGTGCTTTCAAACTGCTGGGTTGGCAGGAGCTGGGACAGAGCGACGGGAGCTCACCCCGTTGTGCGTATTTGAGCCACCAACCTTCTAATCAGCAAGGCCAAGAGGCTGCTCAGTGGTTTTGACCACTGCGCCACCCACATCCCCAGCATCCCCAGATAAATATTATCCCTACCTGGAATTGTAGAGTTGGAAGGGATCCTGAGAATTGTCTAGTCCAGCCCCCTCCAATGAAGGCATCTCAGCTAAAGCATCCATGACATCCAACCTCTGCTTAGAAACCTCCCATGAAGAAGAGTCCACAACCTCCAAGGGAGTCTGTTCCAGGTCAAACAGCTCTTATAGGACAATCCCATGCATCATTCTCTGTCCTTCAGAATGCTGTAGTAGACTGCAGTCCATTGCCTTGAAGAGTCTCGTTTATCTTAATCAAATGGTTACGTTCTACAGCGGAGATGGGAAACCTCTGACCCTCCAGATGTTGCTGGAATCTAACTCCCATCCTCTTCGGCCAGGTTGGCCCATGGTCAGTGATAATGGGAGTTGTAGTCCAACCGCATCTACAGGGCCACAGTCTCAAAGGTAATCTTTTACATATGTTGAGAAAATAGCTCCTCTGAACTGGGTTGTTGAAATGTCAGTATTCAGCACGTCAGTAAAACAGTGGGTAGTGATACAATGACTACTGAAATCGGCACAAGATAATATCAGCATGGCAACTATCTGTAGGCAACAATAAACATCCACAAAAATGGCAAAAGTAGTTTCTTTCCAAAATCTTAAACAATAGCAAACACAGTAAACAAAGAGTTCATTTGTGATATACCAGTGGTTCAGTGCTTGGACATCATTCTGGTAATACAATGTTTCGCTGCTAAATACCTTAGTCATCGAGCTATCAGAATCTACTGGAACAGAGTTGCACCCGATTAACAAGTAGAATAAGGAAAATTAAAACTAAAAATACTTTGAGAATGCATAATTGAAGCATACCTTTGTCGCATATGATATACAAGAGAAGACAGTATGTAAATGGCTTAAAGCATGTGGCAACTGGAAGCTTACACTCTTGTACATTCGAGTGCCAAGAAGTGAGGTTACAGGGAACCAAGCAGAGGGCCTTCTCAGTAGTGGTGCCCACCCTGTGGAACGCCCTCCCATCAGATGTCAAGGAAATAAACAACTATCTGACTGTTAGAAGGCATCTGAAGGCAAACCCGTTTAGGAAATTTTTTAATGTTTGATGTTTTATTCTGCTTTAATGTTCTGTTGGGAGCCGCCCAGAGTGGCTGGAGAAACTCAGTCAGATGGGTGGCATACAAATAATTTATTATTTATTATTATTATTATTATTCAAGAAAAAGAGGTGCTGGAACTCACCATGAATACTTCCTTTGTTCTCTTATAATGGCAATGGCACCCACCTGAAAAGTGCCAGAAGTGAGTTCTAGTGCTTTCCAGCTGAAACAAAAGCCAGCCTTGTACCTTCTAGTCTGCAAGAAGCAAAATGGCTGGTTTATGCTGAGGTGAGGAACAAATGGAAGGACAGGTATGGCAATACGGATTACCCATCAAAACACCATGGGTTGGCATTTTGATGACGATGTCATGCCGATAGTGCAGAAATTCACATGCATGAACAGCACCAATTCTGCAATGAGGAAACCTTCCGCTATCTGTTTTGCAAGTTAACCATAGCAGCATTTGTTTCTCTTTGCTATCATGTCAAAGTTGAGTGTGGCAAATCATCAGAATTACTAATTGATCAAGCTCGTTTGAGTGATTAAGCTACAGCACAACCCATTTATAAGAGATGCTTCGTTCATAGACCTCTTGCCAGACAGGATGTTGTTGCCCCTGTACTGCCACTGCCATGTCAGACTGTGCCTAGGTTGCTAAAAATAAGTGTCTGTCAGCTTCTGATTTGTACTTTTAAAGGCACAAAATACACATTATTAGGAGACATACAAAAATACAAAAGGAGACTTAAATTCAGTTTTATTTTTCCTCACTTCCTTGTATCTCCTAGCACATGTACAGTTGCTGCCACACGCTCTGTGGAATGATTCTTTCAACAACATTTGATCAGGGAGACACAGATTGGCAGTGCCCATCCACCAACCCTTAATATGTAACTTTGACCTTAGCAGATGGCTAACCTCTCCACTCCCAAGCCATTTTTTCAGCGTAGTAATGGGTACAAAGACACATATATTAGAATATGGTGAGCATTAAAAATAATATATTCATGAAAATAACATACAAGCATGATGTATATGAGGGGAAATTGCTTTGGGGGAAAATGTGTGTGAGACAAAATTGCATACAAAGTTAGGAGAAATTTACACTAAGATTGTGACGAATTTTCGTGAGCGCTTATTTTTTATTTTTTTTTAAAGCAAGGTGATGTGGAAATGAGAAGTGGAAAGAAACTGAAATGGACAGATCTTCACATCCGTAGCCAGGGGTGAGTCAGGCCAAGAAAATCTGTTTTGGTATGGATTGCCCCTAGCGATAGGGCAATGATCTAGTCTAATGCTTTTCCCAGCCATTCTTTATTCAGAAGGAAAGCCAAGCTATTCACTTCCCTAGTGGTTTTCTGCCAGTATGGAGAGACCTTTTTTAGGAAGGTCATTGGTTTTTAGTGGCTTCATTAAAAAAACAAAACAACCCCACTGATCTTATTGATTTATCTATTTCTCCTTTGTTGCTTGTTTCTTCTTTTAATAATGCTGCTTCCAGTGTTTTTTCATTGTATTCAGTCTAGTGGAGGCCTCCACTGATGAAAGAAAAGGGAGGCAATTTTTGCTAATCCACACACAAACATCCCTGCACCCCTGAAAATCGGCGGCAAATGCTTGAGGAACTCTCTGGAGCAGCTTGGAAGATGGTGTGCCTCTTCTTCCATTAATGGCAGCTCCTCTTGAATAAAATATTGTTCCACAGAATGTCAATAATGGATGTGACACATTAAGCTAAAATAATTCAGTGCTCAGATATAAATAAAACTTAAAACAGCAGAAGCAACTTTACTGAGAATTCAAAACACAGGTAGATGAAATATTTTTGGGTTGGCATTTTCAACTCATCAAGCCAGGGGCCTGGTGAGCAGCCATAGGAAGAGTATGCCTTATAGAGGCACTATGGCGTGCCAAGGCCCCGTGACCCCATTGCTCCCTATGTAGCAAATAACCGTGCAAGATAGCAGCATATAGATTTGGGTTCAAATAGGCCACAACTTGATTTGCGTGGACAGGCGGAGTCCCCCAAACCCCGTGTGGCCCCCGTGAGGAATAACGACTCAAGACAACGTGCTATGGGATTAAAATTGGCCACAGCTTTATTATGTTTCAGATGTGGGGAGACCTTGGCTCAGGCATTGGGCGTTTATCCCTCCCAGTCCCCTGCCGGGTATCTGGGGAGCATCAGGGTTATCTAGAGGCTGGAGGGAGATGGGCTGGCTCTGGAGAACATATGTTCAAGCAGAGAGAACCCGCCCCCGTTACACCGCCGTCACAGGAGAGAGCAATGACAATCTCTAGGAGTATGGCCAAAGCCTCCCCTCAAAACAACCCCTTTAACAGGGAGCCCTGGTATCACCGCTGCAAAGAGAAGGGGGCGTGGGTCACCGCTGCACACCCTCCCCCATTTAGGGAAGATAAAGGATTCCGCCCAAGGCCTGATACTGCCAAAGTTGTGACGTTTAGCTATGGGAAAGGCAAACCTGCCAATGCAGGAGAATTCCTTTCCGGTCCTTTGACAGCGACCTTAACGTAGCAGCGCCCGCATACCTGTGAAGAAAGTTAACCTGCAAAAGAAGTCTTAACTGAGGGTGGGTAGGGTGGGAGAAGCTCTGGATTCCCAGGTAAGATCCTCTCCCTATTGTGTGGGTAGGGTTGTCCCTCCCCCTACCTGGCCTGATCACCTTGGCAACGCCTCTCCAGGCGGGATTGAGCAACTGACTGAGATAGGCGGAGACCTCCAGGTATCCCACCTGGGGAAGGCAAAGCCAAGCCTGTGCTAATGGTGCCGCATAGGGTCCAGGGGTCTGCACGCGACCAGGCAAAGGTGTCCCCCCATTTAATGTGGGGAGCGGTCATTGTTACAGATGTGAAAGGTTGGGCATAGGCATTGAGTGAAGCCCTTTATTCGGCCCATCTGCTGGGAGTGTATCTAAGGGTAAAGCACATTTTGTGGGGAGCCCTATGGCCTACATCAAATAAGGGTAACCCCAAGGGGTCCACTTTGATGAGTACTATGGCCCTAGCCC
Source organism: Podarcis vaucheri (assembly GCF_965113315.1). Taxonomy (NCBI): domain Eukaryota; kingdom Metazoa; phylum Chordata; class Lepidosauria; order Squamata; family Lacertidae; genus Podarcis; species Podarcis vaucheri. The sequence goes on along the minus strand of NW_028118808.1, from coordinate 941,702 downwards.
TCGCCGAATGTCGAATGGAAAGAACTCACAGCTGGCAGAAATGACTGGCAGAATCTGAGACCAGGGAGAAGAGTCGGTGAAAGAAGACTGGAAGAAATTCAAAGACTACTTACAGAAACATTGTAAAATTAATGAATGTTAGAAGGATGTTGGATAGAAACTAAGCGGTTTCCAGCTGTAATGCTTTAAGAGATATGGGAAAAAAAGGTTACACAAATGGGTGAAAGTTTAATGGTAAGGATTTGCTGAACTAACAAATCGAACTGGAATAGAAAGAAGGGAGGTATGAGGAGGTCCGAGGAAATAAGTGTATGGAAGTTATGTTATTGAAAATTAATGTGTGTTTTTAATTGTTTTTTATTTTGTATGTTTATTTTTTTTTCTTGTTATATCTTAAAAACTTTTAATAAATATCTTTATTTTAAAAAAGGAAAGAACTCACAGATCCCTTTAACAGGATACCGTTAACCAAGGAGGGGCAGGCAGAGGCTACAACCTTCCCTCCAGCCAAGACTTAGGCTTACCGAATGCCTAACCCCCAATCAAAACAGTCAAGGCTCACCGCCAACCCCTTCACACCTGCAACCATCCCTTTATACCGTCAACTAGATTGTCTAGCCAAATCTCGTTGCCTAACTCAGGTAGGACACCCCATTGTTATGATATAAGGTCTCCTGGTTAAACAGGGAGCGGGTGGAGCTGTGGTCTAAACCACGAAACCTCTAGGGCTTGCTGATTAGAAGGTCGGCAGTTCGAGTCCACACAATGGGGTGAGCTCCCGTAGCTCTGTCCCAGCTCCTGCCAACCTATCAGTTCGGAAGCATGCCAGTGCAAGTAGATAAATAGGTATCACTGTGGTGGGAAGGTAAACGGCATTTCCGTGCGCTCTAGTTTCCATCACGGTGTCCTGTTATGCCAGAAGCGGTTTAGTCCTGCTGGCCACATGACCTGGAAGGCTGTCTGTGGACAAACACTGGCTCCCTTTGCCTGAAAGCAGAGATGAGCGCCACACCCCATAGTCGCCTTTGACTGGACTTAACCATCCAGGGTCCTTTACCTCTTTCTTTTCACCTGGTCAAATGTAATGCCGGGGTGCTAAATCAACCTGCCATTCATGCACTGCTTTCTTTCTGGCCCGATTAATGCCTGCTGGGTATGGACTCTTATGCCATTTCTGCCTCTCAAGCAAATCGGACCAAACAATGGTCACGTCCAGGAATATTGCGAGGATCGAGGACATGGGCAGTGGCCAGGCCGTAACACCGCCAGCCTGGTGAAGGTTAGAGGACCTGTCAAGGAAGTCCTTATCCCAGCCATCAACTCTGCCACTTCAGATATTAGGATACCTGGGGATTGGCCTCTGTTGATGCTCTCAACAAAGGGGCAGTACTGGTAGGAGCTGCTGGTTATTTTGATCCCCATGTCCCCAACTACTCCAACTGTTCAAACAATTCAAAAGACAAAGGCTAATATTTGTAACTTAAAACGTTTATTTTGTATACCTTATATACAGAATATCACGGGAAACATAGAAACTTGTAGGCACAAATTACATGTTAACTGTGGCTGAATAAAATATTAGATATAATGAAACTGCAACAATAAATACATCTGAATGATAACTATATAGCTTAGCTTATGCACTTATATAAAATCCATGCTTTGTGAATAGCATACATGTCCATATTATGTTTTCATGATGCTGAAATTCCTTGAAAGTTTTAAACATGTCATTGTGTGTGTGTGTGTGTGTGTGTGTGTTTGTGTGTGTGTGTACATTTTCAAATATATCATGTCTATTAGCATCACACTTGGAAATAAACCACAAACTGGAATAAAGCTGTACAACTAATTTCCCCCACTAAGAGTTTCTTCCATCTATCAAGAAAAAAGCCCACCCCACCTTATACCAGTTATAGCAAAACAAATATTTTGATAAACTCACATGTATGTAAAATCTATTATAAATTACAAGAACAACGGAAAGGTACAATATAAAATATATCCACCTTAGAATTACTGGTCCAGGAATAAATATTGCTTCTATACTAGCCCTGCACAGATAAATGCAAGGCGATAAAACATAGTCATGGCTTATTATATTGTTCGGAGTGTGGGGTCAACAAGGAACAAAAAGATATTATTCGTACATGTAACAGTGAATTGTTTGCCAGAGCCTTATGTGTCTGAAATAGCTTTTTACTAGGCAAGTTAGATGTCTAAATTTGATTCTTTAGGTTTCATGGGTGCAAATGGATTAGGACTGCAATCACTGGCTGCATGTTATACAGTGGTTTCGCTCCTTTCTCCTGGGCCGTGTTCAGAAAGTGGTGGTGGGGGATGAGTGTTCAGACCCTTGGGCCCTCACTTGTGGGGTGCCTCAGGGTTCCGTCCTCTCCCCCATGCTTTTTAACATCTATATGAAGCCGCTGGGAGAGATCATCAGGGGGTTTGGACTGGGTGTCCATCAATATGCAGATGATACCCAGCTCTACCTTTCTTTCAAATCAGAACCAGTGAGGGCGGTGAAGGTCCTGTGTGAGTGCCTGGAGGCGGTTGGAGGATGGATGGCGGCTAATGGATTGAAGTTGAATCCTGACAAGACAGAAGTACTGTTTTTGGGGGACAGGGGGCGGGCTGGTGTGGAGGACTCCCTGGTCCTGAATGGGGTAACTGTGCCCCTGAAGGACCAGGTGCGTAGCCTGGGAGTCATTTTGGACTCACAGCTGTCCATGGAGGCACAGGTCAATTCTGTATCCAGGGCAGCTGTCTACCAACTCCACCTGGTACGCAGGCTGAGACCCTACTTGCCCGCTGACTGTCTGGCCAGAGTGGTGCATGCTCTAGTTATCTCCCGCTTGGACTACTGCAATGCGCTCTACGTGGGGCTACCTTTGAAGGTGACTCGGAAACTACAACTAATCCAGAATGCGGCAGCTAGACTGGTGACTGGGGGCGGCCGCCGAGACCACATAACACCGGTCTTGAAAGACCTACATTGGCTCCCAGTACGTTTCCGAGCACAATTCAAAGTGTTGGTGTTGACCTTTAAAGCCCTAAACGGCTTCGGCCCAGTATACCTGAAGGAGCGTCTCCACCCCCATCGTTCTGCCCGGACACTGAGGTCCAGCGCCGAGGGCCTTCTGGCGGTTCCCTCATTGCGAGAAGCGAAGCTACAGGGAACCAGGCAGAGGGCCTTTTCGGTGGTGGCGCCCGCCCTGTGGAATGCCCTCCCATCGGATGTCAAGGTGATGGAAAACTACCTGACATTCAGAAAACATCTTAAGGCGGCCCTATTCAGGGAAGCTTTTAATGTATGATATTTTAGTGTTTTTTGGTTTCTGTGGAAGCCGCCCAGAGTGGCTGGGGAGACCCAGCCAGATGGGCGGGGTATAAATAATAAATTATTATTATTATTATTATTATTAGGCAAACCTTCCTTCACATTATATAATATAAGCTGCAATGAAGTTAAGAAGGCTTTGTAACAGCTTTCTCTTTGGGGATTCTGTGCATTTGCAAAAGGTATATATTACTGGCTGTTCTGGGACAACGGTATCCTGCAGGCTTGCTCTTTGTTATATACTCTCCAACCTTTTGATACTGCAAACACGGGCATGTTTCTAATGCCCTGGTTCTCCTGCCAAGGATCACTGTCCAAACCCCTATCTTCAGTTCCTGTCCAAAACTACCTGCCTCCAGTCAATTTAAAAGCAGGAAAGTGTATGTTCATTTGGTTCAAGATATAGGAGAAAAACACAATTGCCCTACAATAAATTATCAGAAGTTCAAAAGATACTTCTGTTGCTGCAGTAGATGAAATGGCAGGCTGTACACTGTGTGCTCCCTTAGTATTCAGGTGCATTCATTGCCATTAGATGTTGTGCATATATTCCCACTTTCTTGGGGGGTTTTTTCTTAGTTGGTTGGACTGTTGTTTCATTTGCATTGTTTTGTTACTGCATACCCTCCAACATTTATCGGATGATAAAATAGGGACGTCCTATTCAATTAATAATAATAATCATAATAATAATATGCACAACAGTCTCTATATGAAACCCAACCAGCTAAGAACAAAACTCCCAAGAAAATGCAAATAATAATAATAGCAATAATAATAATAATTTATACCCCAGCCATCTGTCTGGTTTGCCCCGGCCATGCTGGGCACTTCCAACATATATAAAAAACATAATAAAACCTTTAAAAACTTCCCTACACATGGCTGCCTTCAGATGTCTTCCGAAGGTTGTGTAGTTACTTATCTCCTTGGCTCGGGGTTCACATAACTCCATACCCTCCAACATTTCTCCAACAAAAATAAGGATGTCCTACCATACCCTCTGGGGACGCGGGTGGCGCTGTGGGCTAAAGCCTCAGCGCCTAGGGCTTGCCGATCGAAAGGTCGGCGGTTCGAATCCCCGCGGCGGGGTGCGCTCCCGCTGCTCGGTCCTAGCAGTTCGAAAGCACCCCCGGGGGCAAGTAGATAAATAGGTACCGCTTACCAGCGGGAAGGTAAACGGCGTTCCGTGTGCGGCTCTGGCTCGCCAGAGCAGCGTTGTCACGCTGGCCACGTGACCCGGAAGTGTCTGCGGACAGCGCTGGCCCCCGGCCAATAGATGTGAGATGGGCGCACAAACCCCAGAGTCTGTCAAGACTGGCCCGTTCGGGCAGGGGTACCTTTACCTTTACCTTACCATACCCTCTAGTATTTCTCCCGTGAAAATAAGGATGTCCTAAGGAAAAGCAGAACATTCTGGGGTCAAGTCAGAAACTGGGACTGTCCCTGGAAAACAGGGACACTTGGAGGGTCTGTTGGTACCTCCAGCTTTCTTAGGCAATTTAAATGGGTAGAATAAATAAAGAAATAGCAAAGAAATAAAACAGAAACCCTGGGAAAGGAGGTGAAACCTAGAAGAGGACCAGGAGAGCAATTCACGCTAAAGGCAGCCTCTAAATTCCAAAGAGGGGCATTGATTTACCGTGGGAGACTTTGGAGCCCATGCTGTTTCCAAAGATGGAATACTTTATCCAACTAGCTAGCTGCCTCTCTGTGGAGATTTTCAGGATTTTCTATTGCTTGGGATGGAGAAAGTAAATGCCAGCAAGGAAAGGCCTCAAATGGGTTGGAGCTGGACTATTTGGCTTCCATGGACCTCAGTTAAGAAACATATCAGCTCTGAGTGGATGGCCACAGCCAGCCACAAGTCAATCCCCCTGGAGTTTTGATGCTTTTCATAAGTTAGTCCTGAGATTCCTATTCAAGATGCCCATTCACTTCAAAGGCTGTATATAGCCTGTTATTTTTTAACATCCAGCTACATGATGTCTCACATAATACGTCTTTCTTTTGGTTTGTCACTTTTCTTAATCAAATCCCAAATGGAAAAGATAAAAACCTTTGCCAAAGTGCTGGCTTGCAGGCAGAACAGACCAATTATGTGGTTACGTATTGAATTATTGCCTGGCTCAGTGCTGTTGGATTTTCCGACAGCTAGAAAGAAGACTCACTCAGCAGAAAATGAGACAAACGTCTTGCACGCAATTAGAAATGGTTTTGAAATGCCTGCTTCTAGGAGCAGTCCCAATCCTGTGAAATCAAGAGGCGGGGGGAAAGGGGAAAGGGGAAAGAAACTTGCTTTTGGGTACATTCTTTGGGTGAAGACACCCAAATGGATCCAGTGGTTTGCTTCCTCTGGAGAAGGAAACTTGTTGGATTCAACCCATCTATTCTACATGTGAAGGAAGCCATTTCAGTAGACTGAAAAGTGAAAACAAATGCTTCAGATCCCACTGAATGGGTGTCAAAACCATTTGCATAACTCTTCAGAACTTAAAATTAATCTCCATAGACATTTAATCTAGAGCAAATACATGATGTACTTTGTGTTTATGTGAACATCAGCAAAGAGGCTGCGCGCCTACATGCGTATACTCTCGACGGATGTTCAGATTAAGACTGAGCTGACATTACTCCCAGATTCCTGAAAATATTCCTGCCACTAAAACAGGGGCTGATTTTCTGCCACTGTCCAGGGGGGAAGTGGGGGGGGGGAGGATTTCCTCCAAAGCTTTTAAGAGATAGCTGTCCCTTACCTTCCTGGCAAGATATTGTGGAGAAATGCCCTGGGAGCGACAGGTTGTGACATGTCCTTGTTCCCAAGGCAGTATGGGAAACTGCAGAGAGAAACGGCACTTCTGTGAGTGGCACAGGGTTGGAGTCTTTTTTGGTTTGAAATTGATTCCATTGCCACCCAACAAATGATCAAAAAGACATTTCTAAATTTTGGGGCGCAGCTCTAGTTCAAATGGATGTGTGGCAGTCAGGGGTGGGGCCTGCTGATGTAATGCCACACCCCCTAAATGCTCATTTGTTCCATAAAGGTCAAATGTCCATAAAGGGATTCTGTATTCACCCTTGGTGCATCAGGCCTTGTTAAGTCTCTCCTACCTATTTTTCCTTGGACCATGGAAGGTAAACGGGCATAAACTGTGGTCTCCTATTGCAGGCATCTGCTTGTCTGCAATTCTCTTTGTATTCCAGCAACGGGGTGCAAGGATTAAAGGGTTCACAGCATTAAAGTATTTGTGAACAATGCGTATTCCAATGCGAAGGATGCCTTTAAGTAGCTTTTGGGTGGCATTTGAAATGTAACGTGCGTGCTATTTTTATAGACACTTAATTGCATTTTCCAGCTTTTGATACACACACTTGCCAAAATGTTAATATGTTCTGCTTCAAAGTAGCTCATTCTCTTCACGATGCAGCTTTTAGTTTAAAAAACGACAGCAGCAACATCTTGCTTTGACACATGTACAGTGGTACCTCTGGTTACGAACTTAATTCGTTCCGGAGGTCTGTTCTTAACCTGAAACAGTTCTTAACCTGAGGTACCACTTTAGCTAATGGGGCCTCCTGCTGCCGCCAGCATGCGATTTCTGTTCTCATTCTGAGGTAAAGTTCTTAACCTGAGGTACTACTTCCAGATTAGCGGAGTCTGTAACCCGAAGTGTTTGTAACCCGAGGTACCACTGTACTGTAATGAAAATGTCATTTGGCACAGAGGTTTTGCCCTGCCCATTCAAGAGTCGCAAACCATACTAAGTCCATCATTTGCCCATCCTGAACCCGCACCTGTCAGCATATGAGATGCAGGTAACCCTCTGCTACTCCCTGATGCCACAACTGACATGTGGGAAGGCTGGATTTGGAAACCTGTGTCTTATCATATATCCCCACCCCTCAGGGACTGTCCCCAGCCCTCCAGCTTAAAGGAGCAGGGATGAGTACTGAGATCATTTTTTTCTGTCCTTACAGAAAACACCTAGCCAATCTGATGTTTGGTGAGAATAAAAAATGGGGGGGATGTTTACAGGTGCATGCGACTAATTCAGCTGGTACCTATATCAACTATGAATCCTTTGGAGAGTCAAATGTAATGGGTCTACTTCAGTATTATAAGATAAAAATAAAGAAATATCCTGGCAAGTTGAGTGTTGTAGATTTCACCCCTGGGTCAAAAACATTTCCTCTCCCCTCGCATCCTCATACCAGATAATTGTCATGCTACACAGAACAGCTAATCGGCAATGTTAGATCTATTCGCAAAGGGGAGGTGGTCAGATTATGCATCCCATGGGAGAGAATAATATTTGGTGCTGCCTGATGTGACTGAGGCCTTGATATTTAATCAGGGCATTATGAAAAGTACAAAGGTGAGGGGGGGAAACATCTTAGTTCAGTGTTCATCAGTATCATAAAGGATGTGAAGAAGAATAGAGTGTAAGAATTCAGTGTAAGAATAAACTTGCAATCCAGGAAAGCTATGTTAACTTAACCCTAAATTTAGTTCTACTTCCAAATATATTTTTTGTAGATAAATACATCTTTCATTAATTCTACATATAGCATTAGCATAAAATTTTAAACTAACAACTCCTCATCTTTACATAGTGGCAACGATACCGGCGGGAGTACTTAGTTGTAGATATTTCATTTTCTATTCTCTCGAAAAGAGATATCGCTCTTCTTCTGGTAACTGCTTTGCTGCCGCTGCTGTTAAATGTCTAATTTATAAAAGGGTTGAGAGGTTGGTAGCGCTTTCACTCCACACAACTGTTTACTTCTGGTGTATTTTCAAAACAGCTATTAATAAAACAGTCTCACATGTTTGTTTGTTTTCCATTGTGTACAGGTCTGAAACATGGTACAGTCAGAAGAAGGAGTCTAGATGGCAGCTCCGGGATAATGCTGTTTTCACATAATGACACATTTGCCTTTCAGCTTCTCTTTCCTTTTCTGTTGCTTGCTTTTTTTGCCGTCAATCTGTAAGCTCACAGTCCTGCGTTTCTCCAAGTTCAGCAGCTCCTGGAACAACTCCTTCACGTTGTGGTTCATCTTGGCAGAGGTCTCCATGAAGGCACACTTCCACTTTTTGGCCAGGGCTTCTCCATCGTTGGTCTGTACCTCTCGGTTGTGGTCCTCGTCGTTCTTGTTCCCCACCAGCATGATTGGGATGCTGTCTATATCCCCTTTGATTTGGCAGATCTGTTCGTAGATAGGCTTGAGTTCCTCCAAGGACTGCCGGCTGGTGACGGAGTAGACCAAAATGAAAGCATGTCCTTTGGAAATAGACAAACGCTGCATGGCAGGAAACTGATGGCTCCCTGTTGTGTCAGTGATCTGCAAAGTGCATATGCTCTTATCGCAGCTGATCACCTGCCTGTAGGTGTCTTCAATTGTAGGGATGTAACTGTCTCTGAAGGTGCCTTTAACAAATCTCAGGACCAAGGAACTCTTGCCAACTCCTCCTGCTCCAAACACCACCACCCTGTAATCATTGCTTTGTTCAGGCATGGTTTTTCAAGCTTTGCGCTGCTCAACGAGGAAAAGAAACCTGCATGTGGGAAGAAATAGGAATCATCTATTAACATTTTGTGGTGGGGATAGTTCAAAATAAATCCAGAACGCTAGAAATGGAAAACATGAGCTATGTTATTGCACAGTGTGCATGATGAGGCTCTTTCTTCTCAATTTTAGATGTCCATCTTTCAGTACAAAGCACAGCCATAAATTTATATAACTTAATGTCTTTCTATGATTTTGAGACTCATGCAAAGAGGAAGTGTAAATTCCCACAGAGAGAAGCAGAGACATTCCAAACATTGAAGGATAACACTCGCTCTACCTTTTCAAACGGAAATGGGGAAACTCTGCCCCAAATTTGGACTGCCAAGCAGTTTCCCCCAAACCACACCCACCTGCCTCATGTCTGGCATCATTTGTGACATCAGGTGTGGGGTAGATAGAGACATGGCACTAAGCTCCCCATTGCCTCCCCGTGTTGGTAGCAGGCAGCAGCACTCAGTGCTGAGCAACGCCACCCCACCAACTTCTATCTGTTTACACCAACCACACATCTTTGTGTTTGCTGAAATGCTGAAGCGCAGGGGTGGCTCATAAATAAGGGTGAGACTTCAAATTACCATATTTTGAGCTCTGTAAGACTCACTTTTTCCCACCTAAAAAGTAAGGGGAAATGTGTGTGCGTCTTATGGAGCGAATGCAGGCTGCGCAGGTATCCCAGAAGCCAGAACAGCAAGAGGGATTGCTGCTTTCACTACAAAATGATCCCTCTTGCTGCTCTGGCTTCTGAGATTCAGAATATTTTTTTTTCTTGTTTTCCTCCTCCAAAAACTAGGTGCGTCTTGTGGTCTGGTGCGTCTTATAGAGTGAAAAATACGGTACATATACAGTGGTACCTCGGGTTAAGTACTTAATTTGTTCCGGAGGTCCATTCTTAACCTGAAACTGTTCTTAATCTGGAGCACCACTTTAGCTAATGGGGCCTCCCACTGCTGCCGCACCACCGCCACACGATTTCTGTTCTCATCCTGAAGCAAAGTTCTTAACCCGAGGTACTATTTCTGGGTTAGCGGAGTCTGCAACCTGAAGTGTCTGTAACCTGAAGCGTCTGTAACCTGAAGTACCACTGTAGAAGGTTCTCCAAGAGAAGCCAGCCAGCTCCTGCTAAGATGACAGTCAACACTAGACCACTTTTCTATGTGTAAGGGAGAATTCAATGCCATGATTCCCATTGAAATGACTGTCCCTATCGTACCCCTGTGTGGTATTCTTGGGGGGGGGGTTCTCCCAACACACACACCCGAGCCACTTTTGGGGAAGGAATCATGGAGACAAGGGGAGCAGAGAGCCCTGTTGTATTTGCACAGGGTTTCTGCTGATGGAAGTCATTTGTGTCCATTCCTAGGCCTGTAAATATGGGTTTTAGAGTGCTGAAGTGAATTGGGTGCCTTCTCCTGCTAATCCTCTGCCCCCACCCTCTCAAAAAAGCACTGCAAAAAAGCCTCTGTGCATCCACAACCAAGAAGCACATTTGATAGGGTTGCATTTACAGTTGTATCAATATTATTTTGTAGTGTTAAGCCAATGCACAAGAACACAAGTATGCCTCAGTAAATCATCACCATGCAAAATGAGATACGGCCCAGGACCCACGTACCTACGGAACCGCCCTTCCTGGTATGCCCCATGGAGGACCTTAAGGTCCACAAATGACAACACTTTGGAGATCCCAAGTCGCAAGGCAGTTAGATTGGTCTCAACTAGGGCCAGGGCCTTTTCAGTACTGGCCCCGACTTGGTGGAACGCTCTGTCAATGTTTCCCTTTTTTTAAGGGAAATTCCCTTAAATAGGATTCCTCGCAAGAAAAGGGAAAAGTTGACAGCTATGATGGAAGCAATTGGTTTTATTTTTTTAAGCTAATTGTATGGGCAGATAAGATAAATTGGAAGATAAATTATATTTCAAGGAGTTAGTGATCTATCATGGTTATCCTTCCTGCCTCTGTTGCTCCCTGTCTCTTGTTAAATTCTTTGATGGTATGAAAAACAGCCTTTATGTTCTCTCCTGGTATGCCCCGCGGAGGACCTTAAGGTCCACAAATGACAACACTTTGGAGATCCCAAGTCGCAAGGCAGTTAGATTGGTCTCAACTAGGGCCAGGGCCTTTTCAGTACTGGCCCCGACTTGGTGGAATGCTCTTTCACAAGAGACCAGGGCCCTGCGGGACTTGACATCTTTCCGCAGGGCCTGCAAGACAGAGCTGTTCTGCCTGGCCTTTGGTTTGGACTCAGTCTGACCCTTATGTTTCCCTCCCCTTATGGTTTTGATCTATGGGCTACTATTAAAATGAGGCTACATTTTAAATTGTATTTTAACCCATATTTTAAATTGGGTTTCTTTCTTTCTTTTCTCTCCCCCCCCCAATTATGTTTTTATTGTAATTTTACTGGTGTTAGCCACCCTGAGCCCAGCTTTGGCCGGGGAGGGCGGGGTATAAATAAAAATTTATTATTATTATCATTATTATATATGGGCACGCCTTTTGTGTGTGTGCAACATTTTATCCACACACACTTGCATATGAGTACGGAAAGAGTGGGGCAGAGAACATGCAAATAAAATGAAGGAGCAGGAAGTGTTTGCAGGTTGCACATGCTCCAACCCTGTACAGTGGTACCTTGAGTTACATACGCTTCAGGTTACATACGCTTCAGGTTACATACGCTTCAGGTTACATACACTTCAGGTTACATACACTTCAGGTTACAGACTCCGCTAACCCAGAAATAGTAGCCCAGGTTAAGAACTTTGCTTCAGCTGGACTCCTTGGCAGGTTTTGAATAAACATTCACAAACTTTTTATTGATAATAATCAGCTAAATAGTTTGAGGATCTATACAACTTTGTAACATGCAGAAAACAGCATTCTTAGAGAAACCAAAGAATGGAACTGAGGGAAGTTGGGGTAGGGGGTGGGTTTTGTGTGGGAAGAAGAGAGGGAGGAAAAATGGGGGGGGACAAGGATGATATGTTTTTGGATAATATGTCTTGTTATAATTTTGAATTAAAAAAAATTAAAAAAAGAACTTTGCTTCAGGATTAGAACAGAAATCGTGCGGCAGCAGCGGAGGCCCCATTAGCTAAAGTGGTACCTCAGGTTAAGAACAGACTTCTGGAACGAATTAAGTACTTAACCCGAGGTACCACTGTAATTAATTTTAGAAAGTAAAATCAGAGGGAAGCCATGGAGGAACTAAGAAACGAAAGTTGAAAAACTCTTTCACCCCAATTTCCAAATTAAGATATTTCCCTCTGTCTCTAGCCTAATGCAGAAAAGCTGGAAGCGTTCTGGGCCTGATCAAAAGGTATCGTAAATGCCAGGATTCTGCCTCGTTGAGCCATTCGAATGGGACTATATCTCAGCACAATATGGAGAAACAGGGATGGCATTACAGCTTCTCATATCCAAGCGAAGTGTGAACTCCCCAGAGTATAATGTTAAAGACAAGTGGGCTGAGAAAATGCTAAGAGAAAGGATAAGAAAAGGCTCTAGAAGGCAAAGAGAAAGTAGGCGTCTAGTTCGTGTCACAATCCAGCCTACAGGAAGAAACAAGAGCGGAGGCAGTTAGAAGGAATCCCCCCCCCCCCAGAGGATAACACTGACTAAATCTATGAGACAGCTGCTAACTAGGGCTATGGCTTAGGCAGAGCAGTAAAGAACAGCCATGGCGACGAATAATGTCGCAATCGTGATTACAGCTAAAAGGACAAGGCAGATGGGGCAATGTATCTTCAGAGCTTGCCAAAGCTGGGTACGAATAGCACAGAGCCAAGGGGATGACGGTGTTGTGGTGAAGTAATTTTTTAAAAATGGAAATGAGCATGCAGACCAGGTCTGTTGTCCAGGTCGGTCATGTAACTAAAGATTCTCTGCATAGCTCTCAGCTTTTCCCTTTTCTTGGGAGGAATCCTATTCGGGATAAGGGAATTTCCTTTTAAAAAAGGGAAACATTGACAGCTATGGTTCTCTGTGTTGAGCATTTTTGCTGGTCGATCTGCCCTTGCCCTAAAAAAAAGGGGGGGTGCAATTATGCAATGATGTCTTCCAAGTCAACAGGATACTTACTATTGCTATTAATAAATTAATTAAATGTAATGTAATTAAATTTATATGCCACCCTTCATCCAAAGATCTCATGATGAAAATGTAAGGTAAAAACACAAATAAATAGAACAAAAACAAAACAAAACGATAACCCCCCTTCCCACAGACACATTCAAAAGGCTGTAGAATATTAATCAGCCAAAGGCCTGGTTGAAGAGGAATGTTTTTACCTGACCCCTGAAAATATATAATAAAGGCACCAGGTGAACCTCCCTGACAAAGCCATTCCATTTGGAATTTGAAACCCCTCCTTCACCCCCGGTTTACTCTCATGTAAGAGTTTTGCTTTGATCCTTGGCTTTTTATTCTTCCAAATAAACTTAAGAGCAGCATGCTGCCATTTATTTAATTGTTGACCATTTATTTTAATTGGCAAACGTTGGAACAGAAAATTGATTCTGGTAGCCATCTTAATCACTGATGTTTTTGCCTGGAAAGAAAAGTTAAATAAGGGAAGTGAGGCTGCAAGATTTGTCAATTAATTGATTACATGAATTCATTAAAAATGAATTTAACTATATATATATTTAAATTTAACTATTTATACAAACCACAGGTAGCAAGTGCCATTTTTGGAGAGACATTGTACCTTCTCTCTAACACCCCATTTATAGTGCTACTGGTGAACTACATACATCAGTGTTTCCCAACCCTGGGTCTCCAACTGTTTTCGGACCACAATTCCCGTCATCCCTGACCACTGGTCTTGCTAGCTAGGGATGATGGGAGTTGTAATCCAAAAACAGATGAAGACCCAACGTTGGGAAACAGTGACATACTGTACATGCATCATCTAAAAACAGAGGATGGAGTTCACCTAGTGAAGTCTGTCAGCAGAAGCGCCCTGCACAAAGACAGAGGGTCACAATGTGGTTCCCCCCGATGCTCCCCCAAGATTGGCTCTGGAGTAAGGTTGCCATTTTTCACACAATGAAAGTCTGAACAGAAAGGTTGTTAAGCTTTTTCTGGCAAAGTTGTTGAGGAAAATCACCAAAAACGATACTGCCAACATGGGTTGCCATACATCTAAATTTTCCCAGACTCCCCCTCCCCGTTATTTCCAACTGGACACTGCTTCTAACTGCAGTATTCCAGATATGTCTGGGAAATTCTGGATGTATGACAACCCTACTTTGGAAGTCAATATAACTCCCTGAAACAGATTGTCTGGAAAGCAGAGCATACATCTATCTGTGGAGATGAAACATTTGTAATAGCGAAGTTGAATTGCACTCATAGTATACTCTTTTTTTGCATCCAAATGGATGCAAATACAAGCTATGCATGTCTCTCAATGAATATCCTAGTTGCTGGTAAGCGTGTGCATTCATAAGGTTTTGCATTTGTTCCATGAAAGAGTCGCTTTTAGTTTAATCTAATATATACTCTTGACTTGACGTGTAATGTGGATTAAGACTCATGGTGTATATATAGCCTCTGCTACTTAGGAACTCTTTTCACATTAACTAGCTCTGATAGGGAAAGTCCTAATTTATTGGCTAGGTTTCTCTTTTTTAAAAAAAATCACTATAATATAAAATTATCGTAAGTGAGCATAAGTAATGATTAAAGAATCTCTCTAACGAAATGTTTAATTACAGCCCCTGAGCAGGCTGATTTAAAAGAAATCATTGCATTCCTCTCACTGACTTATACTCTTTTTTTCATGCAAGAGGTAACTGCAGAGCATCAGATTTTGGGAGAAGGTTCAACCTATGAAAACACTTGGGATACTCTGCAGGATCAGTTTATCCCTTCTTTTATGGCTAGTAGAGATAACAAGGCAATATCCAATTCAGTCATACTAAGAGCAGGGTCGTTACTGACGTCAATACTTTTCCATGGATCTGAGTATGGCTATCACCCATTGTTTATTTATATGGTGTCTGGCCTGTTTTTCACACTTTTATACACTGCCATGGAATCTTCTGATTACACTTATTAGGAAGAAGAAAAAGGCCGATTGACTGCAAAAATAGTGCGGGAAGAAATGCAAGGACCAGGGAACTAGGACTAAAAAGTTATGTCTTTTATTTTGGACTCCCCCAAAAGCCCCAAATGTTCTCTGTAGGGCAGGGGTTTAGAAGCTTTCCCAGTCCAAGACCCACATTCCCTTGCAGGGGGATGCGGGGGGTTGTGCAGGGCCAGAGGCAAAGGTTGCCCAAGCAATGGATGCAACCCTTACCTTTGTATAGTAGTAAAAAAAGTAAAGGACCCCTGGATAATTACGTCCGGTCAAAGGCGACTATGGGGTTGCGACGCTCATCTCGCTTTCAGGCCGAGGGAGCCAGCGTTTGTCCACAGACAGCTTTCCAGGTCATATGGCCAGCAGGACTAAACCGCTCCTGGCACAAAGGGACACCGTGATAGAAACCAGAGCGCACAGAAACGCCGTTTACCTTCCCGCCACAGTGGTACCTATTTATCTACTTGCACTGGTGTGCTTCTGAACTGCTAGGTTGCCAGGAGCTGGGACAGAGCAACGGGAGCTCACCCCATTGCAGGGATTTGAACCACCAACCTTCTAATCGGCAAGCCCAAGTGGCTCAGTGGTTTAGACCACAGCACCACCCACATCCCTAGATAAATATTATCCTTACCCCACAGCAGTACCTATTTATCTACTTGCATTGCTGTGCTTTCGAACTGCTAGGTTGGCAGGAGCTGGGACAGAGCAACAGGAGCTCACCCGTTGCGGGGATTCGAACTGCCAACCTTCTTATCAGCAAGCCCAAGAGGCTCAGTGGTTTAGACCATAGTGCCACCTGCTCCGCTACTGTACAGTAGGCTACATTCTAGCCATACAAAAGGCAGAGGTTTTTACGCCCCCCCCCCACAGGGACACATTTGTCTATCTGGGAAAATAAGACCCATTATCAAGGATGCATTCCGGCCAGGCAAAAACACAGGGATGACAGGAAGTACAGCCATTAAGGGCTGTGGCCTGGGGACATGTAGACTGGAGCCAGGCTGCTTTCAGTCTCCAAATCTGAAGTTCCCCATCCCCACTTGAGAGAATTTGCACACTGTCCTAGGTTTTCAGAAGCCAAGAATAAAGGACATGTATCGAGAGTACAGTCACATCAAATAGTTGCCCACCCCAAGGATAAAATATAGAGGGTGGGGTTGGAAAATAATGAGCAAAGCATAGTTTTTTTTCTAAGTAAGTGTATATATTCTGTAAGTGTGGGATATTCTGCCTTGCGGGCCTTTTCATCTGGAGGATGGGCTCTGAGTGTTCATGCAGAATTTCAATCGGGACGATTAATAATTCACAAAGAATTTTGTGAAGCATTTTAAGTACAGGACTGCAGACCAAGCCAAGTCGCACCAAATTTAGCTGTAAAGCACAAGATGACTGATGTAATGAAAAGTCTCCATTTGAGGGGGTTTTCCCTGAGCAAACAAAAATTGGTACTCCCTTTCTGTCCTCAATAAGATCCTAAAACTAGTTTCTTCAGAGAGGCTTTTTTTTTTGCTAGTTGTCTGCTGGTAGATATGATTTCGTAAGCAATTTAATGAACATCAGCGTTTACCAATCTCCAAGTTTTCTAAGTACCCTGAACTGATGGACAATTGACACTAGAGAATTCGAGTGATTATAATACGGCAGAAGTGATGATCTCATGCCTTGTAGCACGGAAAATAGAAACATCTGTTGCATCACATACTCAGATAAGGGTTCTTAAAACAACAGGATTCTTCTGCTTCCACAATCACTGAAGTGGTGCTAAATAGTAAGTTTATTTGATATTTCTATGGACAGCTCCTAATGGATTTTGCACACTGTTGCTTAAGAGAACACACATTCCCTCTTCTTAGTGAATCAGTGGTGCCATTATTGTAGTGGCACGATAATCAGGCCAGTCTTTGCTTTTGAATTTTAGGAGCCTTGCTAAGTAATCTCAATAAGTTGATGGAAACTCATTACAGACTACCCTCAAGTGCCATAAAGAAGAAGGTCATCGTTAATAGTTTGCTTTCCTAAAGGTGTGTCTAAACAGTAGCTTCCTGCATTTAGGGGTGGGCACCATTAAGCTTCTGTTCAAAATTAGAATTGTCTGGAAATGCACTTAAGAGTCCCTGCAGAAATGCTGCACGTTAAGAGATGTTAGTGTTTCATGTATCATTTTAAAATAAAGAACCAAACCCATGAGACCTCATTCAGAAACCCTGAGACACCAGAGTGCAAGACAGATGCAGGCAATTGTGCCCAAAGTGGTATGATAATAATGATGATGATGGTGATAATAATAATAATAATAATAATAATAATAATAATAATAATATATTTATTCCCCGCCCCATCTGGCTGGAATACCCCAGCTACTCTGGGTGGCTTACAGCACATAAAAAATTGTAAACATTAGACATTAAAAATTCCCGATACAGTGGTACCTCGGGTTAAGAACTTAATTCGTTCTGGAGGTCTGTTCTTAACCTGAAACTGTTCTTAACTTGAAGCACCGCTTTAGCTAATGGGGCCTCCTGCTGCTGCTGTGCTGCCGGAGCACGATTTCTATTCTTATCCTGAAGGAAAGTTCTTAACCCGAGGTAATATTTCTGGGTTAGCGGAGTCTGTAACCTGAAGCGTATGTAACCCGAGGTTCCACTGTACAGGGTTGCCTTCAGATGTCTTCTAAAAGTCAGATAGTTGTTTATTTCCCTGACATCTGATGGGAGGGCGTTCCACAGGGCAGGCGCCACTGCAGAGAAGGCCCTCTGCCTGGTTCCCTGTAACCTTACTTTTCGCAGGGAGGGAACCGCCAAAAGGCCCTCAGAGCTGGACCTCAGTGTCCAGACAGAACAATGTGGTGGAGATGCTCCTCCAGGTATACTGGGCCAAGGCCGTTTAGGGATTTAAACTTCAGCACCAACACTTTGACTTGTGCTCAGAAACATACTGGGAGCCAATGTAGGTCTTTCAGGACAGGTGTTATATGGGCAGGTAGGGTCTCAGCCTGTGTACCAGATGGATCTGATAAACAGCTGCCCTGGACACAGAATTGACCTGCGCCTCCATGGACAGCTGTGAGTCCAAATTGACTCCCAGGCTGTGCACCTGGTCCTTCAGGGGCACAGTTATCCCATTCAGGACCAGGGAGTCCTCCACACCTGCCCGCCCCCTGTCTCCCAAAAACCATCCTTCTGTCTCGTCAGGATTCAACCTCAACCACAATCTTCAGATGCTATGATGATCACTCACGGCTGGTTATGAGATCAGGACATAAATGTATTTTCATTAAAAGTCAAGGTTTCATAAGAGAAAGTATTATAAAGTAAAATTATACAGTAGTGCCACCTTGCTAGGGCTGCTAATTTTTTTAATAGTCCTCCCATACCAGTTCAGAACCAATTCCTGCCTTTATTTTCTTCTCCCTTGCAGTGGGGCCTAAATCAGATTGTTTTAGCTTACTGCATGTTCCGGCACTCAGTGGTTGCCTGTTCTGACTGTCTGTTCTGCTTCTGAACAGTTCGTAGTGTCCTTGAAGAATAGGTCAAGGACATTTAAACAGGAGGGATAGAGATTTAAGATTACAAGGAACATTGAAGTATAAGGGGATGGTTTGACAGTGCAACTAAGCACTTAGAGACCTTGTGGGATCTCCTGCCACAGGGGCAAGCTAGATGTGATGTTAAGCACATGAATATAGTTCTGTGGTTTTTGTTTTGCACACCCAGGTGCAAAGAAGCACAGACAACTGGCAGAAATGACTGGCAGAATCCGAGACCTGGGAGAAGAGGCAGTGGAAGAGGACTGGAAAAAGTTTAAGGACTATTTACAGAAACATTGTAAATTGTATGAGTGTTAACAAGGATGCAGGTCTGAAAACAACACGGCACCAGCAATTTAGTTGAAAGAAATATGAGAATATGTGATGTTTAAGAAAAAGATGGATTTTGGAGTATTATTATGTAAATTAAGTATCTAAGCATTTGATAAAAATATTTAAAGTCGGAGACATAATATTTGAAAATTACAAGATAGGAGCTGAAACAAGGTGATAATTTGCTGTTTATAATTTTATAAATTGGGAACGCAGGAATGGGAGATGTGAGGAAGTCCAAAAGGTTAAGAAAATATGGTTGTTGAATATTGGATCTTGTTGTATGTTTTCTATTATATGTTAATTTTTTATTTTATTTTTTGATCACAGGGCTTCATTTCTGATTAAGCAAAGCAGCTGGCATGTTTTCAATGAGCAGTCATTAATACTGCTATTTTGAAGGCCTAAGTAGCAAGAGAACAATCAGTTCTGGTGTTCCATATTTCCAGCTGAGCTAAGTTTAATCACAGAGGATGAAGTATTCATACCAGTAGCTGACAACATCCTACCAAACCATCTTCTAAAAACGGTATGCATTCTGTGCGGGCATACAGGGAAAATGCATTTGATGCTTAAAATGTATCAAGTAAATTTCGGAATAATTTAGATGTTGCATTTGCAATAAAATCTAGTCGAGTTACAAACTAGATGCCCTTTTCTCTTCCTGAAACAAGATGAAAATTCTGTTGCAAGGAAGCCACTTCCAGAGAAAAATCCTTGCTGCACTTGTCAATCATTTTAATACTGTGGTCAACAGATCAAAACCAAAATACTACAAATTCAGTACCAGTTGTTATGCAGTACATTTTGGGAACTGGCCAAGTCTATGGAGCTCCTCTTGAACCATGTGAGAGTTTCAGATGCATCCATTAAATGTGGGTGGGGCATCTGCAGATATTACATGGTTTATATTAATTTTCTCTAGTCTCCTCACACACTTCAAGACTAGACAGCCCTTCACAAAGTTGGTCTATCATTCCAATTTGTCACACCATGATCAACCAAGATATTAAGATTCTCCTCAGAGACAATTCTCTGGATACCTCCACTGTTATGTACTGAGTTGAATAGGATCCAAAATGCAGCAATCTGATTGATCCTAGAACAATAGGATTCAGAATGCAGCAGTCTGATTGGTCCTAGAACAATAGGATCCAGAATGCAGCAGTCTGATTGGTCCACAGGAGCCACCCAATCCAGTTCCAGATGGAAGTGAATCTGCAACCTGATTGGCCTACAGGAGAATCCTGGAATTCGCTAATCGCGTGGGGAACATTGTGTAAATAATGTATATAAAGCAGACATTCTGGGGGAACTTCCATTCCTCCTCACCACTACAAGCTGAAGAAAGAGCATGAAATCCACTCTCGGCTCTGAGTATATTTCATCCACCAACAGAAAAGAAACAGGTGATTATGTCAGACAGTGTCAGAGACCGTGCTGAGGAGGGGTGCACTAAGGAGGAATGGTGGGAGCCACCCCCCAACACCTACCCCGATCCTGATCCTGATCCTGATCCTGAATCTTCCCAGGAGCAGGAGGACGGTATAGATTTGGAACAATGGTTTACAGAGGGGCATAGTTCAGAAGGCAGAAGCTGGGAAATACTGGATGGGGAAAATCTAGGAGAAGATGCACTGGGAGAGAGAGAGTTAACAGATTCACAGTCTCTGGACAGCATTCACCCCCTTCTCCACGGAGAGCTCAGAAAGTGTTAGAACAGAAAGCGCAGAGGGTACAAGCTCAGATTACAAAACGTAGGAGTGATGTAGATTAATAGGGATGGAGTGGGGGGGGAGTAAGCCTTAATTGGGAGCAGCACCATTTCTAGTAGACGTGTTCTTTTTTCTCTCTCCCTATGATTATGAAAGAATCTAACTGGTAAGACGTTCCTTTCATTTGATCTCTTCTTATTTACTGCTACCAGGAAGAAAGCCAGTTCCCTGAAGCCTGACAGACAGGGCCTTTGTGGTGGTGGCAACCAGCCTTAGAATTCTCGCTTTGACTGGTACAGAGTATTACAGTCTTTATTTTCAGTGCCAGACTGAACTAGGACAGTCAGATGCAAAAAGCATTCAGGGCTCTTGCACCTTTAATATATATGAAGAATTTGTGTCAACATACAGCACACTACAGGAATCTAGTCTAGATGTAACCAAGGCATGTGTTGACTGTAGCCAAGTCTGTTCTCTCTAGAAATGGACCCATTCGCCACACCGGCCTAAGCTGAGCAAAAGTTCTCGTAATCTCAGCCACCACTTGTCTCGACCATCTAGGAACAGTGCCAGTTCAGTACACTCCCAAAATGTAAACTTCATATTTCAAGAAGAGTGGAATCTTTTCCAGAACAAGCGGATATTCTATCACTGGACCAGCTGTCTTCATAATCAAGGACACTTAGGTTTCTGCATGTTCACCCCCCATTCAGCCCATCAATGATTTCAGAGAATGGTTGAGAAATTCCACAGCCTCTATGGGCTGAGAAGAAAGGGAGATTATGGATCTACATGTCACCTGCATGTTGCTGACAATCAACTCCAAACCTCCAGGCAATCCCATCCCCTTAGTGGTTCATTTAGATGCTGCTTTATCATTGTCCTAAATACTGAGTGGTTTATAAATACTCATCAATCAATTAAACTAGTAGAGAGGACAAGAAGGAATTTTGCAGGATCTCAAGCAGATGTTCCCCCAGGACCACCTTCAGGAATCTCCTCTCCGCAAACGGCAAGATCTATTGTGTGCCAAGGCCCCATGACCCGCAGTTCCCAAATGGATAATAAACACACGGACACGAGTATTTTGGTTTATGGGTTCACATAGGCCATCATCATCACCATCATTTATTATTTTTACCCCGCTCATCTGACTGGGTTTTTGAATTATGTGCTGGAGGAGACTCTTGAGAGTCCCATGGACTGCAAAAAGATCAAACCTAGCCATTCTTAAGGAAATCAGCCCTGAATGCTCACTGGACGGACAGATCCTGAAGCTGAGGCTCCAATATTTTGGCCACCTCATGAGAAGAGAAGACTCCCTGGAAAAGACCCTGATGTTGGGAAAGATGGAGGGCACAAGGAGAAGGGGACGACAGAGGACGAGATGGTTGGACAGTGTTCTCGAAGCTATCAACATGAGTTTGACCAAACTGCAGGAAGCAGTGGAAGACAGGAGTGCCTGGCGTGCTCTGGTCCATGGGGTCATGAAGAGTCAGACACGACTAAACGACTAAACAACAACAAAATACTGAGTGGTTTATAAATACTCATCAATCAATCAAATTAGTAGAGAGCACAAGAAGGAATTTTGCAGGATCTTAAGCAGGTGTTCCCCCAGGACCACCTTCAGGAATCTCCTCTCCGCAAATGGCAAGATCTATTGTGTGCCAAGGCCCCATGACCCGCAGTTCCCAAATGGATAATAAACACATGGACACGAGTATTTTGGTTTATGGGTTCAAATAGGCCATCATCATTTATTATGTATTTATTATGGGTCTCCCCAGCCACTCTGGGTGGCTCCCATCATAATATTAAAAACATGATAAAACATTGAACATTAAGAACTTCCCTAAACAGGGCTGCCTTCAGATGTGTTCTAAAAGTCAGGTATTTATAAAAGTCAATTTATAAAAAATTATTTTACAAATTGCAATTATAATATAGTCACCCTAATGTTCAAAATTAATCTTGGGAGTCTTTTGTCCTTTTTATGATAACTTGTGAAAGTTAATGTCCTGGCTAGTGCCTGTTAATAGCAATGGCGTTGCCCGAAGAATTCAGAACAGGGCTGATGCTATGAGGTTTAATCCCTGAAATTATCATCATTTTCCAGTGACAAGATTTAAGTTCAATTCAAAAGGGGGAAAGTAAAGAAACAATTGTGCGATTCGGCGAGTCTCATTACTGCCTAGCATTGATTTTCAGTCAGAGCCGCTGAGCATTAGTGGAAAGAACCTTATGCAACCTGGAAATTGATGTGCTTTCACCCATGCTGCTGCTTTATGGAACATCCATCTTAAAAAGAGGAAAGGATGCTAGCACTGTAGTATTCACTAGTCATTCTGACACAAAATCTCTCTCCCGGCTGCTTTAATGCAACGTCGATTGGATTACCGGGGTTTCCAGAATGTGCTGACAGCATCTCAGTTAAGGAATGTAGAAGATGGAATCTGGCTTCCTTTCCCCCCACATTTCACTAACTCTTTATATTCCTTGGCTCCTGGCTGATGCGTATCAGCAAGTAAATGAAAAACAGTATCCTCGTTTAAATTATGACATTCTTGTTTCCAGGTTAAATTTATTATTATATGTTGGAGGGCTCAATTTAGATGAAACGTTCACTGTTTCTAGCCATCAGAATAAAATAATTCCAGTCAGCCTTGCACCAGAGGAAACTATACTGTGGTGCTAGAAAGTATCTAATTGTTTTTCCAAATTATTTTAAATTGCCTTGGTGACTCAGTTGACTGCCATAGATTTTATAATGGGCATCTTTAGCTGAAATGTGTATTTTGGAAGCTAGGGAAATTGTTTGGGCATCCAAGTAAACACTATAAGTGTGACTGCAACTCATTTCACCACTGGAACAAGACCACAGCATCTTGCACTGCCTATCAAACTGCCCCACATATTTTTCATGCCATCAAGAAATTCTTCATTGAATTCAATGGCCATAGTGGGTTTGCATTTTGAACCGTTGTCCAAGCACTACCCGTGCAATAAAGAATTGTACAGGAAATATACATGGTTTTGTTTTCTTTTGCAACACACAAGGGGAAAAAATAAGAGTGTTCTCTGAGGCATGGTTTAAAAGAAAACAAATAGAATTCCAGAAATGGAAATTACATGTCATAAATGATATTTCTGCAACACACCTGCCTGAACCAGGAGGGAAAAAAATGCTTTAGGGAATAGAATAAAATAAATGGACTTCCAGTGGAAAGCAGGTTCCATACCTTATGACCTACCAGTGCTGGAGAGGGGGGTGCCATAGGAAGCTAGGAAACTGTTTAAGAGCAGGTCATATTGTTTGCCCATTTATGCAGTGGACTCCAGAGTCTTCAACTGTCAGGGACTGAGCAGAGGAGGAGGAGTGGCGGAGACCGCCTCCCCATCCTGACCCTTCCAGGGAGGAGGAAGAGGAAGACAATACAGTGGTACTTCAGGTTACACACGCTTCAGGTTACAGACTCTGCTAACCCAGAAATAGTGCTTCAGGTTAAGAACTTTGCTTCAGAATGAGAACCAAAATCGTGCTCCGGCGGTGCGGTGGCAGCGGGAGGGAACGAATTAAGTACTTAACCCGAGGTACCACTGTATAGATTTACAACAGAGATTTGAGGGAGGTCACAGATCAGAGGCAGATGGGGCGAAAAGTTGGGAAATAATGGGAGAAGAGGAGGCAGAACCAGAGCAGCAGCTGGCTGACATGTTGTCACTAGAAAGCATTCTAGACCCGACATCTCCCAGAACCTGGCGAGTCTTAAAAGTAGGAGAGCAAAGAGCTTATAGACTGAGGGCTCATAGCAGCACCCGTAGAGGAGATGATGACGACGAATGAGGAAATGAGAGAGACAGGGGGTGGAGATTAACTCGGGACAATGCCATTATCCAAAAGGCTGGGTTCTATAGCCTTTCTCTGTAAAGTTTGAAATAAAAATGGACGGTAAGAAACTTTCCCTTGTCTTTATACTTTCCTGGGCACCAGCCGGGAACTGCTGACAGTATCCTAACATCAACAGAGGACTTTCACATCCCCTATTACCTGATAATTTAAACTGGGGGTTCCAGGGAAAGAGCCTGGGGTGTTCCCCATGCAGATCAGGTGCTTTAAGGTAAAGGTAAAGGGACCCCTGACCATTAGGTCCAGTCGTGGCCGACTCTGGGGTTGCGGCGCTCATCTCACTTTACTGGCTGAGGGAGCCGGCGTACAGCTTCCGGGTCAGGTGGCCAGCATGACTAAGTCGCTTCTGGCGAACCAGAGCAGCACACGGAAATGCTGTTTACCTTCCCGCCAGAGTGGTACCTATTTATCTACTTGCACTTTGACATGCTTTTGAACTGCTAGGATGGCAGGAGCAGGGACCGAGCAACGGGAGCTCACCCCATCACGGGGATTTGAACCGCCGACTTTCTGATTGGCAAGTCCTAGGCCCTGTGGTTTAACCCACAGCACTTTACCCCTGAGCTAAATACCTTCTGTCAATAAATGCAGTTGTGAAACCTTTAACACCTTATCGGTCTCTACAGCCACAGCAGGCGCTGTAACTCTCCAATGGCTTGACTTCACCCACAAAGGCACACTCCTCCATTGTCTCCTGAGGCAGATGTCAACAACAAAATATGACGTATCTGAGCACGTGATGCACAGAAAGAACTCAAATGTTGCTAAGGCCAAACATGCGCCAAGATCTTTCATCCTCACGTGTACAGAATCACAAAGTTGGATGGATCTCCCATGGCTTCTCCAGCCTAGTACCCTGCAAGAAGATCCTTCCACAAACCAGAAGAGAGAGTTCTCCCATTTTTAAATACATCTCAACGCCAAATGCTAGATATACACAACACAGGAAAGGCACTAATGTCATATTCTGAGCACAGCTGGCCTGACCCACCTTACTTACATTGCTTTTGTGAAAGTTTCCATGAAAGAAGATGTCACAACCACCCCAAGTCTATTCCATTGCTGGAATGCTCTTGTATTTCGGACGTTTTTCTAACTAATCTGCCAGAGATTGAGTGAACCAATTTTCCCTGTTCTTTTTTCTGACTTCATTTGAAAACTAAATATTGACTCCACCTTCAATTAAGAAGTAGCAACGGCTGTCATGGGAATTAGAGGAGTTCTGCAGACTAAATCTGCGGTGCCAGGTGATGAAATCCAACTGATTAAATGTCCACAGATAATTGTGTTTCAGTTCGGTTGGGCTGGATTTTAAAAAAATAATAATCTGGGAAAGATTTCTTTTCTTAAATGAGCATAAGAACCTAAGAGGATTCCCACTAGATCAGCCCATCTAATTCCTGTTTCCCAATGGTCAAGGAGATTCCCACAGGAAGCCAACTAAGCAGGACATGGGGGAAATAGCTGGGATTCCGTAGCTGGAATTTAGACTAGTATCCATTTAGAGACATTAAGACTCGCCTTAACTTCTATTAAATTGACTAACCCCTTTTTAAAGCTGTCCAAGTCAGTGGGAAGTAATTTCATAGGTTAACGATCCACTGTGGAAATAAATACTTCCTTTTATCGGTCATTAAGCTTCCAGAAGTTATCTTCATTGAATGACCGTAGGTTTCTGGTATTATGAAAGGGGGTGGGGAGTATTTCTGGCCACTTTCTGTACACCATCCGTGGCTCAGTTTGTAGAGCATGCAGCTCTTGATCTCCAGATCATGGGTTTGAGCCCGACGTTGGGTAAAACAATCCCTGCATTGCAGGGGGTTGGATTGGATGACCCTCTGGGTCCCTTCCAAGGCTCCAAATCTATGGAATCTATGAACCATGCACCATTCTGCCATTTCTCCCTTACTTGCCTTACAGCTGCAGTTTCTTGAACCACAACAAGCGCAGCTTTCCGGGCAAATCTATTTAATAATTACTCACAACTTGCGTGGGGCTAAATGTTACAAGAAAAGGTGCCAGTATGTGCTAAATTCAGCTGGATAATGGTGAAGCACTTTCTAGATCTGCAATACTTCCAGTGGGAACATTTTTTTCCATGTGTTTTATAGGGCTATAACATGGCTCCTGTACAACACCAGGAATCCATACTCCACGCACATAACTAAATTCTGGCTGCAATTCCGTGCAAACTTGGGAGTAAGTCTCTTTGAATTCAGAGGAGTCTGCATTGCAGGGGGTTAGACTAGATGACCCATAGGGTTCCTTCAAACCCTACAAGTCCATGATTCTATTCTTTAAAAATATAAAATAAAATAGAGCAAGCTTAATTCCAAAAAAATCAACCTTGCAAATTATATGGTTATATGGGAAACAAGCATAAATGCGCATTTGCATAAGCATGTTCATTCCTATCAAAAACAACTACATAGGCATGTACAAAGAAAACACTTTGTGAATCTTAACTCCTTAACGTATTTTGCTTTAAGATAATGAAGGAAGTCTAGATAAAATAACTAATTTTCTTAAACAGTTCTTTGTTTTGATTTCTTTAGGGGCTAACGATTGATCAAGCTGTTCAAAGCAGGAGAAGCAACCCATCTCTGTTCAAAACATGTCAGGGACTATTTGTTTAAAACTTACCAACCTGCACTGCCTTACTCTTTGGCTTGGAAAATATTCAGATCCATTTGCCAGGGCGCTATCTCTCTTTTTTCAGAAACAGGAAAGCTCCACGAGAATCTAACCCTGAAATGTATCACCTGCACATTTTGAAAGATGCGGAGCTATGAAGTTCTCCCTCACTAGTATTCCTCCCTTTTGCATTCCAAAATGTTTCCATCCACTAAGTTTCCCCTCTGGTTTTGTTTTTTAAAAGAACATAATCATCTTGTATTACTTACACCCCTTTTCCAGCAGGCAGATGGGTCAAAACATTCCTCACATTTCATTCGGGTGAAAATTGTAGTCTACAGCCAGTCTTGTAATGTGCATCCTGATCATTATGCAACATTCTAGAGGGAGTTTATTAAAAAATAAAAAATGAGGAGACTTACCTGAGAAGAAGAAGTCTGATAAATATGCTTCAGTTTTTGCCTGTCATAGTAGCTGAGGTAGAGCCGTTCTGCCAAGGCTGGGAGGTGGCTGTTTTTTAGTTCTCCCAATCTGTATCCCTCCTCCTTCCCTCTTCCGCTTTATGTCCAATGGGTGGCTGCTCTTTGGTGCTCCTGGCGTTTCTTGTGCTTTAGTCACTGAGATGCCAGCTCCCTCTCTTCCTCTCCGGGTCTCTGGGCCGTGGTTAATGCTTGTGTCCCTCCGGTTACTCCCTCTCCTCTCTGTGACAGAGCAGCTCTGGCTCCGGCTGCTGCATCAGCTGCTATTAGTACCTAAATGGCGCCTGCAAATCTCATCTAAGCTTTTAACTGCCACCTACTGAATAAATGTGGAATTCACATCTTTGGGATGGGCTGGGTTTGGTCTTATTAAAAAAAAAGAAATTCAACACTCGGGCAAAGGCGGTCATCTCTGTCGTGCAGTTGGGCTCGCATCCTTCAAAACTGCATTTTATATGTCTTGTTTTCTTCGCCTCTCCAAATGCAACAGCAGCAGCCCTGCTCCTTGAGCCTGACAGAGCTCACACAGGCAATTTCATGGCTGAAGTGTAGAGTTGTGCACAGAATGGTCTCGCAAAATTCTCCGCTTCACCTGCGAGCGCACAGATTGGTGGGAACTAAAACTCACAGAGTTTTGCCATGGAGAGAAGTGTTTCCCCCCCAAAGTTTTAGTTCCAGTGGAGCAGCTTTCTTGTTTCAGAAAGGTTTTGGAATGCGTTGTTTGTTAGTTATTGCTGCCACTGCAAGTGGCACCAGTAGGAGCTGTAGCAGAAAACTGGCCGCCATTTTGCATCCTCCATGCTGCCCTTGATCATATACAGTGGTACCTCTGGTTACGTACTTAATTTATTCCGGAGGTCCGTTCTTAACCTGAAACTGTTCTTAACCTGTTTTATTAGTTTTCATCAAACAAACATACTAATAAAAAAATAAGTTGAAAAAAAGAGAAAGAAACTGTTCTTAACCTGAAGTACCACTTTAGCTAATGGGGCCTCCTGCTGCCGCCACATCGCCAGAGCACAATTTCTGTTCTCATCCTGAAGCAAAGCTCTTAACCCAAGGTAATATTTCTGGGTTAGCAGAGCCTGTAACCTGAAGCGTATGTAACCTGAAGCGTATGTAACCCGAGGTACTGTAGCACCCTGCTTGTGGTTAACGCTTAGCTGGAATGAAATATTCAACGCAGCAACAGAGAAATTAAAATAATAATTTATTTGTCAGACAAATAAATAAGAGGCACAGTGGTATATGGTTACCAAGCTCTGGCCTGCCTCCTGCCATTATGGCCAGCACTTATATTCCCTTAATCCAGCCCCCTTTGCTCCTCCTGTGGCTGCCTCTGTTCAATCAGCCTGGTTGGATTTCCTATTGGCTGATTGCTATAATTAATTCTAAGAGATACACCCATATCCTTCTGTCCTTATATGGAACACAAAGAGCTATATATTGTTTCATCTATAAATGACAAATAAGTAGTAATATATCTTACATGTGTCTCAACAAGGAATCTTAATTACCAGCTCACCTCTTGCCTTCCTTGCCCTCCAAAACAGATGGTTAATAATTTTCATCTTAAACATATGTCAAGGATCTTGAGTTTCACATCAACATTGAAAGATCTCCTTCATTTGAAGGTTTCTAAACAAATATCTGACAACTAATATATCAGGGCTGCTTGAATGGCGTCTCTTATCTGACAAGGGGGGCTAGACTGGTGACTGACTTAATTACCACTCTTACAACTATATGAAATCTAGCATTTCTTAAATCTTTTGCATAATTACATTTAAGACAATATATTTAATACATAACATAGGTAGCCTTTTAAAAGGATAAACTTCCTCAAAGTAAAAAGGAAGAAACAGTTTACAGCCTCATTTCCATGTGCTCTTGGCCTTTTGTCCTGTGGCTCAAGTTTAACGGTTTTATTATGTTTGGTCTCTGCCCTTTTTATCTTCTGTAACATGTAGGGTCAGTGTCCTCACTCTCAGTCTGTAATTCCAGCTTTTACGACTTTGAGAATTGTTTTCTGCTATAAATCAAAGGGGGGGCCCCTTTGTCTAGAAGGAAAACACTGTCAGTGTTTTCTTAAGCAGTTGGTCTGCCTGGCATGAAACTTTTGAAAATCTAAGCCCATTTAATTTAGGAACCTGATCAAGATATAAGCCAATATATGCCTTGATTAAAAATGCAGTCTATATTCAGATGCCACAGTACCACTGTACAGTTCCAGGCCACTGTGGGAAAGAAAACAATACGCCCCCCCATGTACACACATAGCAATGGAAAAAATTTGGAGAAAATGCTGCAAGTAGTCTTTTCCCAGTGTGTGCAGGAAGAGAGAGAGTGAATATCTCAACATTTTAATCAGAAAAAAATATAACTTTTGGCTCAATTCCTCTAGAGATTACATAGAATGTGATTGTGGTCGATACCGTGTTGAAGGAATGCTGCTGTCAACTCCCTACCTTTCAGACCTTTTAAATTTAATAAATAAATACATTTAGTGGATCAGAAGAAAGATTATTATTATTATTATTACTATTAATTGAATTTATATACTGCCCTATACCCAGGGCAGTTCACAAAATAAAATCAAGATATAAAACCACAAAATACATAATAAAAATTAAAACGACAACCCAATAACACCCCCCCCCCAAAGAAACCCACACATTTTAAAAGGGCATAGGCTGTAAATCAAATCAACCAAAGGCCTGCTTAAAAAGGAACGTTTTTGCCTGGCTCCTAAAGGTGTATGTTTTTTTAAAAAAAATTGTTCCTGAATTACTGTGCAGTGAAGTGTGGGCAAGAAATGTTTTAAATAAATAAATAAAAAGTAATTCTCTGTTATCAAGGTCTTAAAAAAGAGAGACAGAGTCTGCTAGAGCTGCAGCCTGTGTTGAAAGGATACACTCTGACCTGGAAATCCACCTCCCTAACCACAGGTGTATGGAGCCTGACTCCACTTGCGTGAGGAAAAACACTCTGTATATGCTTAAGGATAGCCTGTTTTGTTATTACATTTCATCCCAAAGACACACGCTGCCATTGTTATAGTGAAGGGTTAGAACTAAGGGTTGTGTTCAGGTGTGTAGATGTTGCCTTATTTCTGGTTACCTTTCTAGGTAATGCCCCCATCTGAGAAACCTGGGACACACACACAAACACACATACACAAACAAGCAAACACCTCTCTCTGAGCAAGTGCCTTCCCACTCACACACAAAATGCTACCAAACAAGTACAGTGGTACCTTGGGTTAAGTACTTAATTCATTCTGGAGGTCTGTTCTTAACCTGAAACTGTTCTTAACTTGAGGTACCACTTTAGCTAATGGGGCCTCCTGCTGCCGCCACGCAGAGCACGATTTCTGTTCTCATCCTGAAGCAAAGTTTTTAACCTGAGGTACTATTTCTGGTTTGGCGGAGTCTGTAACCTGAAGCGTATGTAACCTGAAGCGTATGTAACCCGAGGTACCACTGTATACTTATTACCCAAGTACAAATTACGTATTTGGAAACAAACAACAACTGGCTGCCACCTTCCCAAAACTCACTTAGTTGCTTCGTCAGACATAAGCAATGGTACCCCTCAACTCTGAGGAAGTTCTGCCCCAAAAGTTTTCGATTCATCATTGATAACAGATGACTTTGAGATCTACTCCTCGTTCTCCTGGGCACAGTTGCTGCCAAATGTCCTGCCCGCCTCATTTCTGGGCTGGCCTCCAAGCTGTGAGTGTTGCTTTTGGCAGGATGCAGTTGGACCAGCACATGAGATTTGCTCCTCAGCAACCTTCAGATATGGAGAGGAGTGATGGTCCCGCGAGGAAGCTATCTCAGCAAAGGTGCTGTGGAAGACAGAGCCAGGTGTAGTCGATTCAAATCAGAGTGGTGATTTCAGCTCAGGAACTTGGCTCAAACTGTGATTCAGCCAAGATGCCATCAGATTGTTAAATCCCTGTTCTGTAGTCGGCTCAGGCAAACGACTGGCAAAGACGTCTCCTTCTCTCTCTTTCTTCACAGCGCCATGTCATTCCTTTTAACAGCTCTGGTCTCATGCTGCTGCCACCCTAGAGAACTCTGTAAAATAATCTCTCCCCTTTCATTCAGATTCTCTTCAGAATGGCGATGTTGCCAAAATTAACGATGACCCGGTTTAGCATCTGAGTTTGCATTGTTCAAAGCGCTCGGCTGCGCTATGGATAGGAATAGGCCGGCATTCAAATGTGAACATATCAAAGTCACACTTTTCAAAATGATACACAAACATCCTTTGAAACGGGCGTTTCTCTCCATTTTGCAACACTGAGTGCAAATAATAATAATAATAAACCTCGTGAAAGTTCATCGGCGTTTTTGAGTAAATTTCTCTAAATACATTTTTATCTGCACTTTTGCATGTAAAATATCAAATGCACTTTACACTAATATATTTATTTATTTAATATTTGTTTAATCATATAATTATATGTCGGTTGTCTTTGTCCATGGAGTTTTCCATTCTGGAGGAAATCAGTCCTGAGTGCTCACTGGAAGGACAGATCCTGAAGCTGAGGCTCCAAGACTTTGGCCGCCTCATGAGAAGAGAAGACTCCCTGGAAAAGACCCTGATGTTGGAAAAGATAAAGGGCACAAGCAGAAGGGGATGACAGAGGAAGAGATGGTTGGACAGTGTTCTTGAAGCTACCAGCATGAGTTTGACCAAACTGCGGGAGGCAGTGGAAGACAGGAGTGCCTGGCGTGCTCTGGTCCATGGGGTCACGAAGAGTCAGACATGACTAAACGACTAAACAACTAAACAACAACAAATATAATTATATAATTATATAAATTATATTATATTATATTATATTATATTATATTATATTATATTATATTATATTATATTATATTATATTATATTATATTATATTATATTATATTATATTATATTATATTATATTATATTATATTATATTATATTATATTTTTAAAAAATGTAAAGGTAAAGGACCCCTGGACGGTTAAGTCCAATCAAAGGCGACTTTGGGGTTGTAGCACTCATCTTGCTTTCAGGCTGAGGGAGCCGGCGTTTTCCCACAGACAGATTTCCAGGTCATGTGGCCAGCATGACTAAACCCCACTGAGTGCAACGGGACACCGTGATGGAAACCAGAGCGCACGAAAATGCCAGTTACCTTCCCACTGCAGCGGTACCTATTTACTTGCATTTGTGTGCTTTCGAACTGCTAGGTTGGCAGGAGCTGGGACAGAGTAATGGGAGCTCACCCCGTTGCAGGGATTCAAACCGCCAACCTTCCGAACGGCAAGCCGAAGAGGCTCAGTGGTTTAGACCACAGCGCCACCCACGTTCCTATATAAATTTATATGCTGCTCTTCATCCAAGGATTACAGCAGTGCCGGATTTAGGGCGTTGTGGGCAGTTCTCCTGCACAGGGTGCAAAGCTGAGGGAATAACAACAACCTATTCTATTTCTATTTCTATTTCTATGGGTACCGACTGAGAAGATCCATTTAAAAAGCAACTGTAACAAAAGGAATTATTGAGAAAATAAAAACTATTGGGGGGGGGCTAAATTTTGTCCTCGCTCAGGGCACCAAAGTTCGCCCCTGATTGCCGGGCCATTTACAGCATAAAAGCACAAAAATGAATAATGTAACAACAGCAAACAAAAAAAAACCCGCCCACCCCTCTTTAAAACACCATAAATACTTTAATCTGCCAACAGCCTGGCACTTAAAGCAGTACCATGTGGTCATTGGACCAGGGGGACTGGGCTAGTCCCTTAAATGTTCCTCTGGCATCTCCTTCTCAAACCCCAAGAAGCTTCTGCCCGACTTAGGAAGAGGAATGATGCTCTGATGGCTCCAGTAGCCTTCCTGCCACCTTCCCCAAACCCGCCTAGCTTTAGAAAGGAGGAAGAAGGGTTCCACCATTCTGACAGAGACCTGGTGCCTCCTTCCCCAAGCCCAGGAAGCTTCTGCCCAGTTTAGGGAAGAAGACATGGTGCTCACAAGCACGACATATCTCTCTCTCTCTCTCTCTCTCTCTCTCTCTCTCTCACACACACACACACACACACACACACCCTGCCGCCATGGCCCTTGCAAACTGGTGCCTCTGGCCCTAACTGTTTCTGTTATGTACTGAAGTTCTCACCCAGGGCCAGCAGGGGGATACTGTAGATAGTTTTTACTCAGGTCCACATATGCAAATAAGGGATTGAAAGTGACGTTCAGTGATTGGATAGTTATAGAAAGTTGTTACAGTTGCGTTGTAGTGGAGCTCTATATAAGCAGGCTGGCTGAACCCTTCAGTTCAGTTCTGTTCTGGCCTCTGAATAAACAAGAGCTGTCTGAAGAATCACTGTGACGTCAGATATGTTCACCCACAACTTAACAATTTCCCTATGAAAAAAGTTCACCACACAGCACTGACTTAAACATATGTAAGGAAGGCACCAAGTGAGCCTCTCTGAGGACAGCAGATTTTTCTTTTACCATCATTCATTGTTTTGGTGGTCTTGTATTAAGGTTAAAGCTTACTGGGAAATGATATACAATGAATTGAAAAAGATGTTCAAAATAACCTTTGTAAAAAAAACAACAACCTAGAAGCTTTTCTTTTGGAAATTATAGGGACAGAACTACCTAAACTGTATAGAAACTTATTTAAGTATGCTACTACAGCAGCAAGAATGCTACTTGCCCCAAAGTGGAAAGAAGCAGAAGTCCAAGCAAAGGAAGAATGGATACAAAAACTTACAGAATATGCAGAAATGGCGAAACTTACTGGAAGAATAAGAAATCAAGATAACAAACTTTTTATAAAAGAATGGAAGTGGTTTATTGAATATTTACAGATAAATTGCAAACAGATAAAAACATTAGCAGGACTATTGTAATAACCTGCAGTTTCATAATAGTATATATTTAAAGTAGACAATTAAATGAGCAAATTAAATGAATTTTGATATGCAGAAGATATTTAAAAATAAATTTAAGGAACCGCAGAAAGAGGGGGAAAGAAGTCAGATTTTGAAATGTAACATTGATTGTAAAACTAATGAAAAGTATAAACTTGAAAAGTATAAATAAATACTTTTTAAAAATACTCATCATTCATGGTTTGATTCTTCCCCAGTCTAAGAAGCCCTTTTCTTCATTCTATGGTTGGTGACACAAGACAACTGTCCAAAAACCTTCAAAGCCCTTGCGTCCTTCTCAAGCACTGACAATAAACATCTTCTTCTTGTCAAGAGGCTCATGAAGTACCCTGGGGTGGAGAAAGCCTCATGCCAACAATCATGTGCTGTGTCTGGGGGACACAAAGGTAAAAAAAGGTAAAAGACCCCTGGATGGTTAAGTCCAGTCAAAGGTGGTTATGGGGTTGTGTCTCGCTTTTCAGGCCGAGGAAGCCAGCGTTTGTCCACAGACAGCTTTCTGGGTCATGTGGCCAGCATGGCTAAACCGCTTCTAGCGCAGCAGGACACCATGATGGAAACCAGAGCACACGGAAAAGTTGTTCCCCTTCCTGCCACAGCAGAAGCTATTTATCTACTTGCACTGGTGTGCTTTCGAACTGCTAGGTTGGCAGGAGCTGGGACAGAGCAATGGAAGCTCACCCTGTCACAGGGATTCAAACTACTGACTTTCTGATTGACAAGTCCAAGAGGCTCAGTGGTTTAGACCACAGTGTCACCCGTGTCCTGAATAAACAAGCAAACAGTCACTGAAAGGTCCGCCCACCATTGTGAGGCTCAAAGCAATGAAGGTGATGCCTCCCCAGCTGTTACCACTGGCTGTGGGTTTCTTGTGATGTCACAAAACCACTTGGCAACTGAGTGGATATAAAGGCAGGCCAAGGGGAAAGCCCTTGTCTATTTCCAGCAGGACACACCTGGCAATGGATGTGACATTCATCCCTGCCCAGGTTTCTTCCACTTGGAGGAGGCAAACTGGTGAATGGAAGGAGGCGATACAGTATTCTACCATGAGCCCCATTGCCAGATCTATCACACCCACACAAGGCAGCATTGGGAGAAGTGAGAATTTCAAAGGGTGGCTGTGTTGTGGTTTAGATCTTGCCTTGGATGGTGGGAATTAGGCAAGTTTGCTTTTAAATAAGAACTAAATTGAATTTGTCTCCCCAGCCCTTGATGTAGGTTAACTGCTCCATCTGCTGTTTATAAGCATTCGGGGGGGGGGGTCCTGCCTTGCCAGAGAGGCCATTTTTTAGGGTTACAGAAGTCAGGAAACTGGGTTTTAATGCTTCTTTAGAAATGATTTTGGTTTATCATGACAGCATGGCTCTTGCAATGAACATCTGTCATCTTCAAGCTAAAACTCTGTGTTTTTAAAAAGCCACGCTTCACGGCTTTGGGTGGTGCTGACCTAGTTTTGTGGCACACTCCTAAAAGGCAGCAAACTCTATTTGAGTGCAATCTTTATATATATATATATATATATATATATATATATATATATCAACATGTCTTTGTTTCGCAAGAGGGCTTGGAAGTGAGGGTGATGGTGTGCCATCTGGCAAAAGCCCAGCACATAAAGCAACGCTCTGTGTTGTCAGCATCTTGCCGAAAGTAACAGACATTTTTTCCTTTCTCTTTTCAGGTCAGTCTCCCCAGTAAATTCTCTCCCTTTCTCCTGCTGCTTCCAGTTGCCTTGTTAAAAATGCCTTAGAGTGTGTTGTTTGTGCAGTTCTTTAGAATTCAGCTCCCTCAGGAAAGGGGTAGCTGTGGCCTACTAGATATTATTACACATCAATTCTCCTCGGGCTCAGCCATCATGGCCGTTTGTTAGGGATGAAGAGAGATGGAGCCCAGTAATATCCAAAGGGCCACAACTCTCCCCCTTCCCAATTGCTCTGTAAATCCCTTTAGGGGTAAATGGACACATCTTTCCTTTAGCACACAACTCTGTCAATGTCTGTGTGTGAACACGAGAGGAAAAAGCAACACTCAGCCTGGAATTTAATTTCCTGCCATTCCTGAGGTGTGCTTTGAACTGCTGGTAGCGTATTTCAGGACATTTGTCCCTAGCATATTGTTTTAAAGGGAACTAACATTCTCTGTTTTAAATTAGTGGAAGTTGGTTGCTTTTGGAGTAAATAAACACAGGCAAGAATGGGGAGGGGAGGCTGAGGCAGCAGAATGAAACCGGTCTGAGGAAAGCTCTTCCCTATCACACAGTAATGCTGAAGCAAGAGACCCAGCTGCTTCTTCACTCTCTGTGAGGAAGGTAGTGCTGTTGGAGGCTGGGGAGACACGTTGGCATAGCTGTCAACTGTCCCTTATTTGACGGGAAAGTCCCTTATCCCAGCGCTGTGTCCCGCTGCTGTCCCTTATTGATGATGTCCCTTAAATTTCCCGGGTTTCAAAGGAAGCAGCTCCTCTCCCTCCCTGCCTGCCGGCCAGGGAGGAGGGAGGCTCCAACTGTGTTGCTTGGCTGCGTTGCTCACCCAAGAAGGAGTCTAAGAACGACTGGGGGATGGAGCTTGCATGCCTTGTGCCGATCAAATCGGCCGTGTTGCCTGGGGACTCGCCTTTGCTCAGCGCTTCCCAGCGGAGAGGTGATGGTGGTTTTCCTTGCTGCATCCCCTTTGCTGGGTTGCTGCGCTGTGGGAACCACCGCTCGAGGCTTCGTTTGGCTGCTGGCTAGGCTTTCTGCCTTTGGCTTGGAGGGGCTCAGAAGTTGAACATACCTGTGCTGGGAAAATCCCTTATTTTGGCTGCTGATCCCTTATTTTCGAGGCTGCTGGTCCCTTATTTTCAAATCCGTAAGTTGACAGCTATGCACCTTGGCCAAACAGGATTCAGAGGAGGAGGTGGGTACAATATTTTATCCCAGGCCCAAGCAATGCCTCTGCCCATGGGAAGAAGAAATCTGTCCCAGCAGAGCACTTACCCGCTGGCTAGACCTTCTCACAAGACTAATTCTCATAAGTAAGGCATATGCCCCGTCTTGACTATAAAGTTTGCCGGGTGGGTGGGAGAACTCGTTGGGACAACTTCACTGCTCCTGTACAGTTTTCAACTTCACACCCTCAAATTCAACTTGGAAATTCTTTTTTTAAATAATAATGGTTTTTATTAATTTTCAATTACAGCAATCCAATAATAGCCTTATTATAACACTGCCAAATTATAATACAATTAATAATACCAATCATTAAGATGCCAAATTATACAACTTAGGTGGCCAACCCCCCCCCCGTGTGCTAGAATTAACGGTTTGATGTTTTACTTTATTTTTGCCTTCCAAAATCATATAAATTTCAATTACACTCCAGTCAAAATACCAATCCCTTATATTGCAACTGCAGTTTTATTGACTTCTACTTGTATTAACACATTCAATGATTTATACACCAACAGGTGAAGCATTCAAATTTTCTCCTTCCTTTGTGTGGAAATTATTCTGTCCGTAATGTTTCTTCCTGTCCTTGTAGTATATAATGTCTATCTTTTGCCAGTTGTTGCTGTTTTCCAACATGACTTGGGCGGACCTAGTGTCCCACTGTTGTTTCAGAAGTTCTGCATTGCTGCGTCCCTGCTTCATTGTTTTGCAGCTTTAGCAGCAGCTGCAAAAGTCACACTGTCTCAATAAAAATCCTGTTTTCGCCATCTTTCTCTCAGCCTGGGAATTCTGGCCTTGCACCTAACTCGATTGACTCCTTCATCCTGTTTGTAGAAGCTGTGGGACTGACCTGGCTTTTGCCCGCTGCTACACCTAAATTGTATTCACCTCTAATGAAGGTTCTTCTCTTTTTCCTGAGTAAGACCCTTTGCTGGGGTGGGAGCCAGGAAAGTACCTTCCACTGTATAACTGCTGATGGCTCTAGTCTGCCTGTAAAATCCTAAAGGGGATGTGTGTTGCCCCTGCATTTTCCCCATGCTCTCACAGCAAGGAGGTCACTCTAGTATAGCAGAACCTGCTGTCTGCCATCATTGCACAGCACCCGGAAGTCCTGCCTAGAAAGGAATCTGGCCCTCCATCTGAAAGTCCCCACCCTCATCTGGACACACACTAAGCATCATTGCCTAAGTGTCAAGAGTTGGGTACAGACCTGGGATGATAGACTTTGAAGGAGCAGACGATATATGTTGGAAGTGTAAAGAGGAAGAGGGCACTTTTTTCACATGTGGTGGTCCTGTAAAGTTGCAAAAGCCTTCTGGGAAATGATTTATAATGAATTGAAAAAAATGTTTAAAATAACTTTTGTTAGAAAACCAGAAGCTTTCCTTTTAGGTATACTTGGAGGTGCCAAAAGATAAGAAAGAAACTATTTATGTATGCTACCATGGCTGCCTGAATGATATATGCACAAAATTTGAAAGAGGAAGTAACCTCAAAAAGTGACGATTGGCAACTAAAATTGATGGAATACGCAGAGATGGTGAAACTTACTGGAAGATTAAGAGATCAGGTTGATAAACTCTTTGTAGCAGAATGGGAGGAATTTATTGAATATATGAAAACAAACTGTAAACTATTAAAAGCATTAGCAGGGTTGATATAAACAGTATCAGTATAACGAGCAGTATGGATTCTAAGGGAATTTAAAAGGTGAAATGGGTAAAAATGATAAATTAAGGCATGAAGTAAGAATTTGAAAGAAAGATAAGAAACCGCAGAAGAGGAGGGAGGGAAGTCACAGAAAATATTTCTGGATTTGTGTCCGATTTATATTTATTGTTGAATATTCTAAAATTGAAAAACGGGGGGCAATATATTAAGATTTCTCTCTAGGCAACTTTCAGGGGGTCACATGCCCCTGGTGGGCAGTGCCAGAAGCAGCTGTGGGGCAAAGCAACAAATGCTGATGTTAGGTAGGTTAGTTTTTAAAGACATCACACAGTTTTGTGACTTTTTCTAGCTCGGGGCCTTTGTGTGTTTAATAGATCCAGACAGACGTTAAATGAACTTAAGTCCCATTGAAATCATTGGGACAAGTTAGTAATTACTCGGCTAATGTGGACTAGATCCCACCACAGTGTGCCCTGAGTTCCCAGCAGGCAAATATTTGACACACGGGCTGCCATCACAGTCATCTTCTGTTGCAAAATTAACACAAATTTGAAATGCAATTACGGTACATAACTAAGGGACACCACAATTAAGGGATCTGAAAGTAGAAAGTGGCTGCATACAGACACCACATTTAAAGCACATTTAAAGTGCAACCCCCCTTCAACCAAAAACAACAATCCTGGTAACAGTAGTTTACCCTTCACAGAACTGCAATTCTCAGCACCTGTAATGATCTCCAGTTTCTAGGATTCTTTGTGTTGTTTGTGCTTTGCCTGTGCTACTAGAAGAGGTGGAAAAGGCCTCTTATCCGATGCACTGTGAGAATGGCATCAGACTTTGCGGCCCTGTCTTCAAAATAATCCCTTGGTGTATTCATTGCATGGAAGTGTGAAGCCAGCTGATTAACAAATGTGGACAAACTGGTTATAACTAGTGCTGTTGTGGCAAAAATTTCTCCCCCTTTCCTCCCATCCATTCTCCACCAGTTAATTAGTACAGAAAGGGTGTTCAAAAATTATCGAAGGGGAAAGTACATCTCAAGTGTTTGCTTTCCACTCACCTTCTTTTGGAGGTGGCCAAGGGTTGTTTGTGAGTGTCATTTCTTTCATTCTATAAACAATCTCACCAGTGGCCTGCATTCTTGCTGGGCACCCACACTTCAGGGGAAGATAACTTGAGGTATCATGGGGACGTGTGTTGTTTTTTTTTCAAATCAGGAAGTGTGGACAGATCAGGAAGTATGAACCAGATTGGAAGGAGGGAGAGATAAAAATTGGTGCATACCAGAGAACATCCTCTAAATACCTAGGTCACTGTGTTCTGCAGGGAAATTTCTTCTTAAAAGTTCCCACAAATATCAAATGCCCACTTCACAGTAACTTGGTGTTCTGTACCATAGACCCAACAGTGGGGTAGTGGGAGTGGTTAGGATGCGGGTGGCACTGTGGTCTAAACCACTGAGCCTCTTGGGCTTGCCAATCAGAAGGTCAATGGTTCAAATCCCTGCGACAGGGTGAGCTCCCATTGCTCTGTCCCAGCTCCTGCCAACCTAGCAGTTCGAAAGCACACCAGTGTAAGTAGATAAGTAGGTACCGCTGAGGCAGGAAGCTAAACGGCATCTCCATGTACTCTGGTTTCTGTCACGGTGTTCCATTGTGCCAGAAGCAGTTTAGTTATGTTGGCCACAACTCGGAAAGCTGTCTGCTGACAAACGCCGGCTCCCTTGGTCTGAAAGTGAGATGAGCTCTGCAACCCCATAGTCACCTTTGACTGGACTTAACCGTCCACAGGTGCTTTACCTTTTTTACCTAACCAAAGAAGGATCACTCCACCAAAGAAGGATGCCAAAGAGGGCATAGAAATCAGTTCTAGTGCTCTATTAAGAAAAGTCCAGCGTGCCAGGTCTCCTAGCCTTATCTTACAAAGACGCAGGACGGACACTGCAGCCACCAGATGGCTTGTCCCTATTCTTTATACACAAAGCATCATGCTGCCCAGGAGTTCCCATCGTTCAACCTGCCTTGATGAGGGCATAGGTGCAAAATACCCAAATCTTACTGATAGTTCCCTTTTCTGGGCTCAGAGCCCAGCACCCCAAATCCAAAGATAAGGATAACCTCAAAGCAAGCCAATTGGTTTCTATCAGAGCAAGTGAATATAACCATATATGAGCTTATTGCTGCAACAACTACAAATTAATTGTATCTTGACTGCGGAGATGGCATCAGGAAAGCTTCCAGTTCGAAAGTACACTTGGAGCACTGTTTTCGAGTCTCCTGGTTTTGTAGAGAAGCACTCCTGCTGAGATATAACCAGGACATACTGTTCATAAACTACTGAAGTCATTTTGGTTTTGACAATTTTTCCCAACGGGATGAAAAGGCCTTTAGTGTTCATTCTGCATGTTTAAACCTATCTTCGGTAGTTTTGTATTGTTCTAAAAACTATTTTAGCTGCTTTCGTGGTATGTCTGTAAATCACTTTGCAACATATGTAAAATATGGTTCCTAAATTAAATGAGCTCACTGGAAGGACAAATCGTGAAGCTGAGGCTCCAAGACTTTGGCCACCTCATGAGAAGAGAAGACTCCCTGGAAAAGACCCTGATGTTGGGAAAGATGGAGGGCACAAGGAGAAGGGAACAACAGAGGATGAGATGGTTGGACAGTGTTCTTGAAGCTACCAGCATGAGTTTGACCAAACTGCGGGAGGCAGTGGAAGACAGGAGTGCCTGGCGTGCTCTGGTCCATGGGGTCACAAAGAGTTAGACGTGACTAAACGACTAAACAACAACAACAAATTAAATGATGGTGACGATGTTAGACATTGTTTCCAATGTATTCTGGTCTGTTCCCCCTTTCCCTCTGCCACCATCACCAAGCCCTCAGGCCATCTGTAGCAGCTGCTGCTACCCAGGGAGCTACCGCTGCCATTTTGTGGAAGCCCTTCACACAAACCCCCCAAAATCCTGTGTCTGGCATTGTGCACGAAGATTGTGCTGCGTATTACACTCTTGACTACCTCCTTCTCCTTTAAAGTGACTGGACAGACCTTTAAAGGAGGCAATCTGCAATGTTATCTTCTCTACTCTTTGCAAAGAGAAAGTGATGAGCCCCAGGCAGATATTTCTGCAGACTACTGTGGAGTTAGAGATGGCAATCACCAGCACTAGAGGCATTGTGATATTTCCTCCCCAACTGCCAAAGTATTTGCTATGGGAGGGTGGGACTGTGCTGCAAATTACAGTTGCCATTTTTAAGAAGATTAACATTGTCAATAATGGTCTCATGTTCTCTCCCCCAACCCAAAGGCTGCTGAAATTGAGGGGGGCAGGGAGACTTTTCACTAGAGTGTTATTTGTTAATTTGCAAGACAAACTCAGCCTAAAATGCCTAGAGTGCTTGCAGATAGCTAATGCATTCTCTTCTGCCATTTAAACCTTCTTTGCAAAGACAGAGATGAAGTGCTAATGAGCTTTTTAAAAATCTTCATGGGAAAGGGGGGGGAGTGTTAAATCCTTGGTTATTCATTGCACTTCTTAAAATATTTCCAGGGTGTGAAGAACGTATAACTGTAAAAATGCTAATAAAAGATATGAAGAGAGGGAGGAAAATGCTGGCATAGTGGACTGCAACTGGGTATAGGTGCCCAATTAACAATCAACTCTTGTTTCTTTAGTTCCTTTCCGTTTATGGAAGGCTTCACAATCCTTATTTGCTGATCCTCATGACAACTCTTTTGTCATGAGGATCTGGAAGTTTACATAAAGTTTTAAATTCTTCATAACAAAAGCAAAAGAGTCAAGTGTTTGAATTATGCAAAGTTATGGTGAAACACATAACGAATTTAAACTGTGTGGTGGAAATGCACCTATACTTTCTGCATGACTAGCACAGTATGTCTAGTATCTTTCTGCAAAACTGTTCTTGGTGATGAATCATCTGGTTAACACAGACTCTCTCCATCCAGCATTTCAGAGGCTTGTTGTGCTCCAGTTGTGCAACCTGCATAATGAGTTTGCAGAAATTTTAATACATAGTATTTGCACTAGTCTGTTATCGTATTGTTTTCATTGGCAGTTTCTCAAGGTTCCAAAGGCAGGGGCAGGGAAAGGTTGCTGTGAACTTGGAAAAAGAGACAAGACATGTACTTTTGTAAACCAAGAAAATCTTTAATAAAAATAAATTTAGAAAAAGAAAAAGAAAAGAGTGTGAAGATTTGGAGACTTCCCCACTCGGGGTGTGTGTGTGTGTGTGTGTGTGTCTGTGTGTGTTCCGAATCCCAACTTGAATATGACAAATGACTTGTACTAACAATGTCTTCACAAGAGAAACAGGAATGTCTGTCGTGTAAAATGTTATCAATTAGCCTCACACCACTTTTGAAAAATGTGCCTTTTCAATGGACAATTTGCAAATATTTATGCACAAGAAACTGCCTGAATTCTACCTAAATAGTCCATACGAATATGAAGTTTAAAAATATTATTTGAATTGTTAAATGTAACCTGGATATGTATCCAACAAGTGGTAGAATATGGGTAGAGAATTATGGGTAGAACGGCAACAGGTGTTTCTGGTCAAAGAAAGTTTCTAGTTTCTCAGCATGCATGGATGAAACTTCCTTTTTAAAACCACCTTTGCCACTATTTATAGCTACTTGTGTTGATGTTGGACTTTGGGTTTATATCACCTGTAGATTTTTAAAATGGGCTCAATATTGAAAACCACCAAGAAGCTTTGATAATCCACTATTTTACCATGCAATAAAGTTCAATTATTATAATACAGTGCGTTCAAGATGATGATCATTGAGGTTATATAATCACACAAGCAATATTTTTCTGAGAACTGATTATTTAGTCATTGATGAGCCATTTGAACCATTTGAGCCAGAGGGTTTTTTTGTTTGTTTTGCTGTTTAAACTTAAGCAAGTTCCCTTTTTGCCAATCACTCTTCATTACGGTTGCAGGGAGGGACATGGGTGGCGCTGTGGTCTAAAACACTGAGCCTCTTGGGCTTGCCGATCGGAGGGTTGGTGATTCGAATCCCCGCAACAGAGTGAGCTCCCATTGCTCTGTCCCAGCTCCTGCCAACCTAGCAGTTCAAAAGTATACCAGTGCAAGTAGATAAATAGATACTGCTGCGGCGGGAAGGTCAGCGGCGTTTCCATGTGCTTTGGTTTCCATCATGGTGTTCTGTTGTGCCAGAAGCTACTGTTAGGTCCATCATGAGACGTCCGTCAGCTTCCAACCACAGATACCAGCAGCCTTCAAGCAAGCAAACTTGCCTTATTATCGCTCCCTAGCATCCACTGCCAGAGGATTGCCTCATTCCATTCACCAGTTTGCCTCCTCCAAGTGGAAGAAACCTGGGCAGTGCTGAATGTCACATCTATTGCCAGGTGTGTTCTGCTGGAAATAGAAAAGGGTTTTCCCCTTGGCCTGCCTTTATATCCACTCAGTTGCCAAGTGCTTTTGTGACATCACAAGAAACCCACAGCCAATGGCAACAGCTGGGGAGGCATCATCTTCATTGCTTTGAGCCTCACAGTGGCAGGTGGACCTATCAGTGATTGTG
The DNA here is from genome assembly GCF_965113315.1 of Podarcis vaucheri. Taxonomy (NCBI): domain Eukaryota; kingdom Metazoa; phylum Chordata; class Lepidosauria; order Squamata; family Lacertidae; genus Podarcis; species Podarcis vaucheri. The sequence continues at coordinate 896,973 of NW_028118808.1, read as the reverse complement.
TGCTTGTTTATTTGGGACATGGATGGAGCTGTGGTGTAAACCACTGAGCCTCTTGGACTTGCCAATCAGAAGGTCGACGGCTCAAATCCCCGTGACGGGGTGAGCTCCCAATGCTCTGTCCGAGCTCTTGGCAACCTAGCAGTTCAAAAGCATGCCAGTGCAAGTAGATAAATAGGCACCACTGTTGCGGGAAGGTAAACGGCATTTCCGTGCACTCTGGTTTCCATCACAGTGTCCCGTTGCACCAGAAGCTGTCTGTGGACAAACATTGGCTCCCCCCGCCTGAAAGCGAGATGAGCGCTGCAACCCTTTGACTGGACTTAACCATCCAGGGGTCCTTTACCTTTTGCAGTTTCAGGGGCAAGATATTGCTTTGGTTTATTTCTACTTCATATTTCCCCCCTGACAGGGACTTAATGCAGCTTACAAATAAAATCAGAACAGTTAAAAATGTAGGGTGGAAATATTTTTTTTAAAAAATTATACATTAGTGGAATTAAAAATATATGTTGATAGATAGATTCTATTAAAAACATACTGTCACACTTATTGTCAAGTAAGTGTGTATAAGATTGCAGCCATAGTGACATCACTCTTTAATAGTCTGGGTGATCCATTACAGTCCAGCACAAAGCCAGGATTCCTTCACAGATACCTTTTGCTCCCCGTCAGGAGTTGGATCTAATTTTGCTGTGCAGTTAATTCAGTGCTTCAGTTCAAGCATGTGGTCAGTGCGCTAATGGCTAACTAGTGCAGTTCAGCATTTTGTAAATTTATGCCTTAGGATTCTACGTGACTAGGCCCTTGCATCATTGTGAAACTGCAGCAAAAATAAGGTGTGAGTTGATATCATATTATGCTGGCTTTGCAGTTACTAAACCTGAATAAAGTTAGATTCCACAGCCCTCTTTGTGTTTTCTAAGGGAAATGTGTGGGCATACCTTTTCAAGCTGGGCACCTTGCCAGAGGTGTGAGACACTGGCGAAAAACTCTCAACCTGGAGCCCTTGTGCCTATGAGCAGAGAAAGAGCTCAGTACACCCCTCCAAAGGAACTATGAAGAGGAGCCATCTTAAATATGCCATGTGGAGAAATGACATCATGGGCAATCTGGTTCTTTTTAAGAAAATTGTTGCCCTGCCCCTCTGAAAACAGTTTAGAATATATCAACATTTTTGAGGGCAAGAAAGAAGTTGGGAATCAAAACAATGGAAAAACTTGCAGCCTCGGATTGTGCTGCTGCACAGGGTGAAAAAAGCCCCTTTCAGAGAAGGTATTTGGGTGGTGCTGTGGTCTAAACCACTGATCCTCTTGGGCTTGCAAATTGGAAGGTCGGCAGTTCGAATCCCCACGACGGATTGAGCTCCTTTTTTTACCTATGTCAACTGGCACCAGGCTGCAGTTCAGCCGCTATTTCTGCTATTTTTGAACCGTTACAAATATGCATTGAAATGTATTAAATTATCATATAATTATAGAATTGTGGAGTTGGAAGGGACCTTGAGTGTCATCTAGTCCAATTCCCTGCAATGCAGGGATCTCTTCAAGCATCCATGACAGATGGCTATCCGACGTCTGCTTAAAAACCTCCAAGGAAGGAGTCTACAACCTCACAAGGGAGACTGTTCCACTGTCAAACATCTCTTACCATCAGAACGTTTTTCCTGATGCTTAGTCGGAATCTCTTTCCTTGTAACTTGAAGCTATTGGTTCAAGTCCTACCCTCCAGAGCAGGCGAAAACAAGCTTTTCCCCTCTTCCATGTGACAGCCCTTGAGATATCTGAAGACAGCTATCTCCTCTCAGTCTCCTCACAAGTCCTGGTTTCCAGACCCTTGATCATCTTGGTTGCCCTCCTCTGCACATGTTCTGGCTCGTCAACATACTCCTTAAATTGTGGCGCCCCAAACTGGGCACAGCAAACAACTGTTTGCTGAATTGGTTTGCTGTTGCATCATTCACGTGCCATCGTGTTCTTTATTGCTGATTTTTATTGCTGTTGTGATTAAGGTAAAGGTAAAGGGACCCTTGACCATTAGGTCCAGTCGTGGCCGACTCTGGGGTTGCGGCGCTCATCTCACTTTATTGGCCGAGGGAGCTGGCGTACAGCTCCCTGGTCATGTTGCCAGCATGACTAAGCTGCTTCTGGAGAACCAGAGTAGCACACGGAAACGCCGTTTACCTTCCCGCTGGAGCGGTACCTATTTATCTACTTGCACTTTGATGTGCTTTTGAACTGCTAGGTTGGCAGGAGCAGGGACCGAGCAATGGGAGCTCACCCTGTCATGGGGATTTGAACCGCCGACCTTCTGATCGGCAAGTCCTAGGCTCTGTGGTTTAACCCACAGCGCCACCTGCGTCCTGCTGTTGTGATTACTGTGCTGTAAAAGTGGAATGCAAATGCTAAATCAAATCAAGGGTGTGGCAGTCGTGGGCTGATGTTGACACAGCACCCCAGCCACCATTCTGTTCTCGTTCCTGTCCGCTCCGTCCCCAACCTTCCCATATTGAGTGGGAAAGACTGAAGAGGGCTTCCCAGAGCATATGGTTGAATGCTCTTATAAACCTCACTGCAGTTGGGCACCCAGTATCATGAGACTTCTCAGCGTGCTGGGGGCTGGGCCTCAGGGCTGGAGTGCCTGTTTTGCATTCAAAACTCCCCACGTTCAATTCCTGGCATTTCCAAGTAGGACCAGGAAAGATGGCTGCCTGAAACCCTGGAGAACCACTGCCAGGAAATGTATATATTACTGAGACAGAGGGACTAGTGATCAATATAGGGCAGCTTCCTAGCTGGAAACTAGAACACAGTTTGAGTTGCTGACACCTTTGTCCCTGAGACCACCATTCTTAAGCAGAGTTTTATACCCTAAAGTGCACACATTATTTCTGCATTTATTGACTGCAGTACTCTAATAATTTCTAGGTTAACCTGAAAATGACCGTTGATGGGAAATTCATAATTTTGAGGTGGTTTGTCTATGGTTTCATTTGAAATGTTATCTGCCAAGGTACAGCTCTTGGCGGCCTCAGTCCATGCCTCTTGCATCTTCTGGGTTTGCATACGGTCCTTGGTTGCCTTAGCAACCATTAGCTCCATGATTGACAGGCCAGCATTTCCAAGCACTCTTTATCTTCCTAATTTATTCCTTTGTATTCCATTCAATCACATTTGCAGTGATAACATTTGAAGAAATGTTTTCTTTTCTGTCATTAGCTGCGTTCAATATGTTTTGCGCACAGCGTTAACAGTTTAGCATGAGATTTCTCCATCCAGTAACCCTGATGAAATCCGGTAACGAGAATGAATGCTGGTATTTGCTACTTGAATCAATTGTGTTGGCAGAGACAGAGAGGCTGAACTTTCATTAACTGCTGCCACTTCCTCATCCTGTGAGTAACATGATATCACAAAGTGTAGCAAATGTTCTTCCTCTCCTCAATTTGCTGAAGTTTCACAGATAAAACTGACAGGCACAATCCATTTTGGTACGGCTGCTAAATGTTTCCTTTCATGAAATGTTCTCCTTATAAATGCAGATGCCACTAAGAACTCTGTTGATGTGTAAAACATTTTTTGAAAAGCAGGCAAGAGTTTTATTGAGTTGAATGTAATGACTAGGAAGCATTCTGTTAAGAATTTTCTGGCTTGCCCGGAAATATTTCACAGGGGGGAGAAAGGAAGTAATGCACAATATCTATGATATCAAAGCTGACAAGAAAAAAAAATCTGCTTCTGTACCAGTTCTTCCCCCATCCCTACTTTTATTTCCCTTCTCATAAATTCTTATCTCATGCTTTTTGCCACCTCTTGTAGCAGATGTGTCTAGCACAGAGAGGATCAGCATGGTGCCCTCACATCATGCGGGTGGCACTGTGGTCTAAACCACTGAGCCTCTTGGGCTTGCTGATCAGAAGGTCGACAGTTCAAATCCCTGTGACGGGGTGAGCTCCCGTTGCTCTGTCCCAGCTCCTGCCAACCTAGCAGTTCGAAAGCACACCAGTGCAAGTAGATAAATAGGTACCACTGCGGTGGGAAGGTAAATAGTGTTTCTGTGCGCTCTGGTTTCCATCACAGTGTTCTGTTGCACCAGAAGTGGAATAGTCATGCTGGCCACATGACCTGGAAAGCTGTTTGTGGACCAACGCCAGCTCCCTCGGACTAAAAGCAAGATGAGTGCTGCAACCCCATAGTCAGCTTTGACTGAACCGTCCAGGGGTCCTTTATCTTTTTTACCTTTCTACCTCCCAATGTAGTGTGGTCTACAGCTAGGGGTAGTAAAACCTATCAATTTCAGTTTCTCTTCATTTCTCACTGTTCTAATCTTAAATTCAGTTCTCCACATTTTCATATTGGTTTGTGAATCATATAAATTCATGAAAATCATCAGCATTTCACTGAGAATTTTTTCTCCTATACTTACATTTATATGCAACTTTCTCTAATGTACAAATGTTGCAAAGCTATTTCTCCTAAAATGACGCATTTGTCACTAACATATGCATTTTCATTTTTCACTTCTATGTTGCTTTATATTTTTAAAGAAAATACCTCAAAATGATTTACAACACATTAAAACATCAAATAAAACAATCCAAAAAAAGCATTACTGAAGAAAGTCAAATATGGAGTATACACTCAAAGCAACATCATTAGCAGGAAACTCAAATATTATTTTAAATATTTCAAAATAAAACATTAGAAAGTAGATAAACTACAGAACACACATAGCACAGCTAAGAAAAACCTTGAAGATTTCAAAAGAAGACATTACTAAATGAAGTCAAATATAAAATGCACATTTGAAACAGAATAATAAGCAGGACACAGGTGGCGCTGTGGGTTAAACCACAGAGCCTAGGACTTGCCGATCAGAAGGTCGGCGGTTTGAATCCCCGCGACGGGGAGAGGTCCTGTTGCTCTGTCCCTGCTCCTGTCAACCTAGCAGTTCGAAAGCATGTCAAAGTGCAAGTAGATACACAGGTACCGCTCCGGCAGGAAGGTAAACGGCATTTCCGTGCGCTGCTCTGGTTCGCCAGAAGAGGCTTAGTCATGCTGGCCACATGACCCGGAAGCTGTACGCCGGCTCCCTCGGCCAATAAAGCGAGATGAGTGCCGCAACCCCAGAGTCGGCCACGACTAGACCTAATGGTCAGGGGTCCCTTTACCTTTAATGAAACATTATCAGAAGCATAGAACTTTGCTGCTGCTGCTGCTGCCGCCGCCACTGCTGCCCCCACCAATCCTGTCAGTGGTGCTTCAGTGACCTGGGCCTGCATTTCAATGGTCTCTGTACCCTAGCAAATACATTATTGCACACAGTTTATACATATACCGGAGAACTGCATTGCAACATTCAGACAGTGCAAATTTCAAAGGTTGGCTGTGTTTCAGTTGGTTCCAGCTTGTTACCAACATACTTGGCAAGTAGCTTCTCTTACAGGCTATGGGCCTAGACCAGCCTAAAATCACCCAGCTTTTCTTCTTGCCTCCTGGGAAATGACCAGTGTGGATTTCTGGTAGCTTCCCCAGCTAACTCCAGATTGAGGATATGGCTTGGCTATCACTTAAAGATCTTTTGCTGGCCTGCACTGCATCAGGATGTTAGCAAGGGAGAAGCCAGAGTCACAAACGTCAACCTTGGTGGCTCATTTAGAAGAGTGGGGAAGGAAAGCAGAATACAGAATGGACTGCTAAGGTTTTGGGGGGAAATTAACATTTTATGCATCTTCTGCCATTTAACCCTAACCCCTGCACTCTCGATGACACCAACATAAATAGGAAGTGAAAGAAGCACGCTGAGAAGAAGAAAAGAGGCTGTGGATAAAATGGCAAAACAGGAAGGTCTCTGGGAGGGCAAAGAGCACAGCAAGCTCTGTACAGTTGTATCTCCCACAATGGCCCAATTAAAAAGAGGTTTGTCTGGCAATGGTATTTCCCTCATAGATCGTCTTCTATATGATTGATAATTCAAGCCTTAATGATGCTTTCCCAACCAGTTTTATCTAGGATAGATGTTATCAGCCCTGAGTGCTCACTGGAAGGACAAATCGTGAAGCTGAGGCTCCAAGACTTTGGCCACTTCATGAGAAGAGAAGACTCCCTGGAAAAGACCCTGATGTTGGGAAAGACACAAGGAAAAGGGGACGACAGAGGATGAGATGGTTGGACAGTGTTCTTGAAGCTACCAGCATGAGTTTGACCAAACTGCGGGAGGCAGTGGAAGACAGGAGTGCCTGGCGTGCTCTGGTCCAGGGGGTCACAAAGAGTCGGACACGACTAAATGACTAAACAACAACAACAAGATGCTAGACTGTCATACATCTTTTTTTCTTTTCTTTTTACAAATTTATTTGGTTTTTCAGATTAAAATTTTACAGTCACATGTGCAACATACAGCATAAAAACAAGATGCCAAGGAATCTCCTGGACTTCCACCCTCCCCTTTGTGGGTCCTATTATCAATCATTTCCTCCCGCATCTTTTATGATACTCCAAATCCTGGTTAAGGTTAAGGGGTGATATGACAGCCATGTTCAAATATATAAAAGGATGTCACATAGAGGAGGAAGAAAGGTTGTTTTCTGCTGCTCCAGAGAAGCGGACACGGAGCAATGGATCCAAACTACAAGAAAGAAGATTCCACCTAAACATTAGGAAGAACTTCCTGACAGTAAGAGCTGTTCGACAGTAGAATTTGCTGCCAAGGAGTGTGGTGGAGTCTCCTTCTTTGGAGGTCTTTAAGCAGAGGCTTGACAACCATATGTCAGGAGTGCTCTGATGGTGTTTCCTGCTTGGCAGGGGGTTGGACTCGATGGCCCTTGTGGTCTCTTCCAACTCTATGATTCTATGATTCTATGAAATCCTTTACCTCTTCCATTGCGTCCAGAATTCAGCATTAAACTACAAGTGATATTCCGATCCTACTAATGATTTTTACAATGGTCTTTAAGATAAGTTATAAAATTTCCCCATTCCTTATTAAAATGTTGGTCTTCCTGATTTCTGACTCTTCCAGTCATTTTAGCCATTTTAGCATAGTCCATTAACTTCAACTGCCATTCTTCTCTGGTAGGGACTTTATCTTCTTTCCATCTCTGGGCCAGTAACAACCGTGCAGCCGTGGTCACATACATAGTCTTTTCTGCTCCTTTGGGATTTGGCACCTAGAATTCCTAAAAGGAAGGCTTCAGACTTTTTAACAAAGGTTGTTTTAAACTTTTTTTTCCAGCTCATTATATTAGACTGGTATACATCTAGGTCTGTAACTAAGCTCGATTTCCACTGGCTCCTTCTTAAAAGTTTGGTATGTTACTGGCTACTTTCTAGCGAGAAGGCTGATTGCAGGGAACAAGGGGGGAATTGCAGGGTCTCTGCGTGTGGCAGTCCTCTGGTGGCAGGGTGGGGGAGAAAGGAGAAATTGGGGAAGGAGCAGGCGGAACTGGGTGGAGGAATGAGGGGGGAAATGGGAGGGTCGGAAGAATTTAAGCATGTGACGGAGACCATTCTAGGGCTCTGGCGAGACAGCGGAAGAAAGCTGGAGAGCAGGAGAATTTGTGGTTTGGGGAAATAGCTGGAGGGAGCATAGGGAGGAATAAGGCAGATATGGGAGGGAGAGGACAATGTAAGTTTGGGAGGAGGGTGAAGATCCACCACAAAGAGAGCACGCACTCTAATGGGTTAATGTATCCAGGATCAGAAGGCTCTGTGGTCTTCCTGGATTGGAAGTTTACATTCATTTACTTTTCTGTTTGCTTCTGTTATAGACCACTTCACCTATCAGGAATGGCAACGTAGTAATCATGGCAACTCATCCATCAAACGCAGAGGGTTGCTCTGGGGCTCTTGTTTCATGTCTGAATGACAGACACCCAAAGGAACATGGAAACTTTTCCCCAGGCTCAACCTGAATCGGAAGCATGCTTGTGAATTTCAGCTTCAAAATGTTTCCCGAAATCCAATTAGGTAAAATGAGATGTTTTGATGCCAAGGGCCTGTCCTCTCAAGTCTAGAAGAGTCCAATGCCTTGTACATCTCTTTCTAACGACATCAATGTCCCCAGCATAATGAGACTTTAAAATTAAATATAAGGAAAATTGGGAATCTATTATAAATGGAGTAAAAATAGAAACCCATTCAACTAGGATAAATAGGCATACCCTCTTCATCTTCTTTTAAATCAACTCATCCATACCGGTGGTAGCTCAGCCAGATCATCTGTCATGGCCAGTTTTGTTGCACAAGGACAGAACTGCACAAAAATGAAATACCTTATTATGGCTTTAACAACTAATTGGCTCTCCATTTTCCCAATACAGGGAAGGCAGAAAGCCAAAAGGCTGTTTTCAGCTTTTAAATAAGCGTTTTAATGATTGTTCGCCCTTGGTGAAATTATCTTTGCAGACTGAATCTGATGGGCAGGAGGTCATCCTTGAACTGAATGACAAAGTGCTGAAAGCCGAAATTGGGGCATGAAAAATTAGCACTTCTATAAAGAGCCACTTTGAGAAATGCACGCACAGACAAAATAGGACTCTAAGCTGCCGAGGTGTCACATGCAGCCATATTTATAACCATTCAAGAGCAGCTTTCGCAGACCACTTTTGGTTCTATTTTTACAGAAAGGTCAATTGTCACCTGTTTAGAAGCATGAGGAAAAGCTGGCCAATTTTGCCTTGATGTTTAAAGTACCTTCTTGGGAACTGTGAAAAAGAACTGCCTGCAGTTCCTATGCAATTGAACAGTCCCATCCCCTAGCCTGATTGACAGATGGGAGAGCTAAAAGGAGCAGTCCTCTAAATGGAAACAGTGCGATAGGTAACTTCTAAATGCCAGAGAGATTGAGTCAATGCTTTTTGTTGGTGTGAGCAGTCTGCGTGCCTTAATACGTGCATTAAATTTGCAGCCAGATCCGTCCCCCACTTTTACTGAGCGCATCAATGGGATGGTCATCTGCAAGGCAGGCTGTTTGAAAGGTTACTGAGAAAAAAGCCCCGGCTGTCACTCATGGAAGGGTAAAAGTGATGTAATAAGACAAGGAATTGAACTGAAGGATTTTCTGCTCCCTTTAATGCCTATCACTTCTAAAAACCAGACACCAGAGAGAATGCCAGTGACTTCTCATTAGCAGGCAGGCTCTTGAGAGGTGAAATGTCATATTCTGTGAGCCAGAAGTCACAGAACATTTTTTAAAATGTGAGAGCCAGTGTGGTGTAGTGGTTAAGAGCAGTGGACTCGTAATCTGGTGAACTGGGTTCGCGTCTCCGCTCCTCCACATGCAGCTGCTGGGTGACCTTGGGCCAGTCACACTTCTTTGAAGTCTCTCAGCCCCACTCACCTCACAGAGTGTTTGTTGTGGGGGAGGAAGGGAAAGGAGAATGTTAGCCGCTTTGAGACTCCTTAAAGGGAGTGAAAGGAAGGATATCAAATCCAAACTCCTCCTCCTCCTCCTCCTCCTCTTCTTCTTCTTCTTCTTCAAAATAAAAATTAAAGAAATTTTAAAACACTTTCTAATGTTAAACTGAGACCACTGTTACAAACTTGAGGTTCATTCTCGTTCTGCGGTATCTGGATGCTACAGGGAAATGATTTAGAGCTTTTTGATATGTAAGACTTAAATTCAGCTTTAAGCTCAGCAGTTACATTAATGTCTCATTGTTGCATTCCAGAAGTGACTACAGGGGAGAGGCACTGGTCATGTGAATGAGCTTTCACGGGTTTCACATTCACATTGCAAATTGATCTGGTACAGCAAGATAACTACTTCAAACTTTATTTGTGACAATACCCCAATTCTATAGTTTCGAAGAAGAAGAGTTTGGATTTGATATCCCACTTTATCAGTACCGAAAGGAGTCTCAAAGCGGCTAACATTCTCCTTTTCCCTTCCTCCCCCACAACAAACACTCTGTGAGGTGAGTGAGGCTGAGAGACTTCAGAGAAGTGTGACTAGTCCAAGGTCACCCAGCATCTGCATGTGGAGGAGTGGGGACGCGAACCCAGTTCACCAGATTACGAGTCCACCACTCTTAACCACTACACCACACTGGTTCCTTAGTGAGCAGTTCAATTCACATTTACCTGAAAGTGAGCCCCAATGAACATACAGGGGCTTAATGAATAAATGCATAGCATGGTAACACACATTTCATGGGGGGGATGCTTTCAATGGTGTTCCTTAACTTCATCTCATTATCCTGGCCTCTGTTGTAATATTATTTAAGTGTAGCTCACTTTCTTAGAAAATCCCAACTTTTGGGGTTCAAAAGGGAACATTCTAAGAGGCAGCTAGGTTGTGCCTTTGATACAGGCTTAGATGAATATTTCATCCTCAAGTCTATTCCTGGATCTATCTAAAACATCTGAAAATGATTGTGTCTATTGCAGCTTTGAAGCAGAGATGCTGAGCAATGCAGAGATGAACTTCATTTGTTGGGCATGTTGTTCACTGACTTTTTACCCCTGTGATAGATAGATAGATAGATAGATGATAGATAGATAGATAGATAGATAGATAGATAGACTGGTCTTTTGGAGGGGGACCACTACCCCAACCCTAGAAATTAATAAATGGACAGATTTTGATTATTTAGGATATACAAGCTGCAGAGGAGTTCCTGGAGTAGCCTCCGCAAAAACGAACAGGCCAAGCTAGGGCCATTAAGAAATACAGGGCTATTGAGAGCCATTGGCAATGAAAAAGAACTGTCCTCTCCCCTTGCCCGGAAGTATGAACAGAGACTGGGGGTTTGAGAGGTTGCCAGGGCAACAGGGCATGATGTCACAGAGAGAGTTTGGGGCTGGCTGGCTGAAGGCAGGCAGAAAGAGATGCTTTGACTCCAGTGCTGCACTGCTGTGAGGTACAAGCCCCTCTTCAGATGGCTGTGCTGTCGAATCTGGATTCCCTCCATCTAAATGCAGGTGTAAATATGTGAATAAAACTTATTTCTTAAAGCTACGACAGCGTCCACTGCGTCTTCAATTCTCCAAAGCAGCCCAGACCCTGGCTGAGGGCCAAGACCCTGTGCGTGGCCTGGCAGCGATTGGGGTGGCCAGTAGCAATATTTTAGGACCCACCCTCTTTTCCTGTTTTTTAAGTTATAATTTTATTTTGCAAATTACGGTACAATAAACGACTATCTGATATAGCCTCTCCAAAACCCAGTGTGGGTAATGGGAGTTCATGTTAGGGATGGAAACCACGCAGTGTTAAACTGATGTGATGTTGTTGGGTTGTTGTTTTTTAGCATTATGCAATCTGCTCCAGGATGTTATGGGGAAGTGTCAGATAACATCATCACCATAGCTAAAATAAGGCAGACTCATTAATATCCTACACAAAGGGACGGGATTAAGTTTATGTGTCGGTGACCATGGGAAGGGTTGCGTGGGCTTAGATTAGATCAGTGCCTGCTGTGCTAACTGAGGCTGCCAGATCTTTATCATATGTCTTGCAAAAAGCTATCCAGTTATTACATTCTTAAGTAACTGTAACAAAAGCAGGATGCTAAAGTCCAGATCTCCCAGGCTGGGGGTGGCCAAATGCTGGAACTTGTTTTTAAGCAGGCTCAGGATTCAGATCATGCCATATCAAGTTTGAACCAGCTCTCTCTGTCTGGATCTTATCCAAAGTCCCCCATGGCAGCCCACTGGTTAATAATTCTAAAGCTTTGAGTGTGACTATATGCCACTCACTGAAGTTGTATTTGTTAATGTAAGATTGCCTTCTTCTATGAGGAAATGTATAAGACTACTCTGGTTTTTCAGCTTTGCAGGCTGCTATTACAAAATAGTGTTTAATATGTACTGCAGAGAATGACTGAGAAGGCAGATCTGCTCTTCTTGAAACCACCCGTGAAATACAGTTGTAGCCATGCCACTAATCTGAGTTCCTGCAATGCACTGTGCCATCTGCTGGAAAAAGGAAACAATCCAACACAGAAACTTCACTACCCTCTCTACAGGATCCAGAGAATACATTAAAACGCCAATGTCCAGCAATTATAACAGTTAACAGTACATTTCCCACCTGGGAAATACTGAATACTTGCCTTGTGCAGAACCCACACTGAAATATGTATCTATCACATATCTGTGCATTTATTCAGATGATTTTGATACCACCCTTTACTCAAGCCGCAGGGTGGTTTACAGCAAGGAAATAGATTTTTTTAAAAAATAAATACCGGTAAATCATGCAATCCCTTTGAAACACATAGGAAATCACTTAAAGATCAATTACAAACAGCAGCTGCAATCAACTGTCTCTACTCCAAAAAGCTGCAGAAAAAGATGTTCCCTAATGAAGAGACAACTATAGAGAGAGGGGATTCGTCAGGGAAGGCGTGCCATACATGAGGAGACATCTCTGAAAAGGCTCTTGCCTGCCCCCCTCTCCGTCACATACCTTCTAAATGCCCAGAAAACAACTGCTACCCCATGCAGCTGCTTCAATATGCTTTTAACATGTTTTAATATGTTCATGGCCTGCTGCCCTTACCAGCATTCTTGCCACAGTATTTTGCAGTAGTGGCAGAGGAGTCAAATATACGGTTGCAAATAAAACACTTTAAGTGTGTCGTAAAAGTGCATTATACACATGTGACACTAGATGGTGATGGTGAGCTATGGCAAATTCAATATGATTTTTTTTTCCAAAACTTTTTTTAAGAAAGCATTTTCACAACTTTTTTTTATATGTGTGTATATTCCACCAGGACTGGCAGAGCTCCAAGGAGTTTGTGGTAGGGGGGGGGCATATATACTATACAGAATGTGCATAGATACACCATTAAAATACCCTGTTAGCCAAATTATACACACATATGTATGCTAAAATACAAACTAAAACACATGAGTTTCTACAGTACTTTTTTCTGAAGGGAGGCAGGGGTACGCATACCTCTAAACATTTTGTGAATTTTTGTCCATTTACTGTATTTATTTTTCCCAATTTGAAGTATAAAATGGTGATTTTCTTGAGTAAAAATGAGAGTACCCCTAAACATTATTATTATTATTTTTAAAAAAGCACTGAGTTTCTATATTTCATTGACAATTGGATCTTTACAGTCCACCATGTTATCCTTCTCAGTTTTGAGGCAGCAACCGCAAGTCTTCTTAAGTGATTAAATGTTGTTTTTTTACCTTCTACAAGACTGTTTGTGTGATTATTGTTTTAAGGGGGAGAAAAGAGGGAAATACCAAGAGAATCCAGTCTGCCTTAAAGCATCCTGGATTATTTAAACTAAAAGGCTAAAACCAGCCTATCTAAGCTTACCTTTTAAGTTGCAAAGGGGTGGTACTCTGCTGAACTCACAAACGTGGAGGAGGAAGGAAGGATAATATCTAACAAATATATCCTCTCCTAGCATCTATTCACATCCCAACACTGTGCCCCTTAGGAGCTCCTGTAAGTACATGCTTTGTCAATACAGAATTAAAATACTGTTTGTTTGACCTCCTTCTGCGGGGTGTGCTCAGGACAACTAGTTGCACTTCCCAGAAAGTCTTCAAGGTAAGATAAAGGAAAAGGACCCCTGAACAGTTCAGTCAAAAGCGGCTATGGGGTTGCGGCACACATCTCGCTTTCAGGCTGAGGTAGCCGGCGTTTGTCCACAGACAGCTTTCTGAGTCATGTGGCCAGCACGACTAAACCGCTTCTGGTGCAACGGAACACTGTGATGGAAGCCAGAGCACATGGAAATGCCGTTTACCTTCCCGCAACAGTGGTACCTATTTATCTACTTGCACTGGCATGCTTTCAAACTGCTAGGTTGGCAGGAGCTGGGACAGAGCAATGGGACCTTCCAATCGGCAAGCCCAAGAGGCTCCATGGTTTAGACCACAGTGCCGCCCGCATCCCTTCAAGGACATCCACCATGTAGAGCACATTACAGCAATCCAGATTGGAGGCTACTAGAGCATGACTAAATCTGGCCAGGCTATCCCTACCACAATATGGCTGTAGTTGGCACACCAGCCAAAGCTGGACACAGGTGCTCATGTCCACAGAGGTCAACCTTGAGTGACAAGGCTGATTCCAGAAGCACCCCACAAACTACACACTTGTTCCATTGAGGAAAATGCAACCCCATTGATTCTGCCAAGCCCCATACATGGAAATAACCCAGTCAGAGCACATCCAGCCTTTCTGGACTTCCAGTACTTCCTGGAAACAATGGAACAGAGAAATAGAGCAGAGTGTCATCTGCATACTGGTGTTGTTGTTGTTTAGTCGTTTAGTCATGTCCGACTCTTCGTGACCCCATGCACCAGAGCACGCCAGGCACTCCTGTCTTCCACTGCCTCCCACAGTTTGGTCAAACTCATGCTGGTAGCTTCAGGAACACTCTCCAACCATCTCGTCCTCTGCTGTCCCCTTCTCCTTGTGCCCTCCTCACTAAAAATCCACTCTTGGCAGCTTCATGGAGATGTTAAATAACATGGGCAGGCACACATTTTTGGTGAAACCATACTTGGAGAGAGGAGTGGAACCGCAGAAAAGCCAAATCCCAACACCTTCAGACAGCCCAAGAGGGTAACATGGTCAGTATTATCAAAAACCGTGGAACACTCCCTTTCCCAACAAATGTGACTGACCAAACACTGTATTTCAGTCTCAAAATGTGGCCTGAAGGCAGATTGAAATGGGTCTATATGATCAGTTTTCATCCAGGCACACCCGACACTGTCTCCACCTTTTCAAGTTGCATTTATATGCATTTGTGTACCCTTTTCTTGGCTGGGAACTTCATTACAATATCAGGAGAACTTCAGATTGGATAATTTTGAGCAGTGGTAGTTGCAGTAGAGAATCAAGAAGCCTTAAGAATGCGATGTGCACAAGTTTATGAAAGCACCAAGCTGAAAGCACCCAGCAGAAACAGTGTGGTTGGTCAAGGGAGCCGTGGACTATAAAGCACAACATTTTTATCCAGTGGTTTCCAGTTTTCACATTGGCTAGAAATATAGTGTGATGTGCAGAAATACTAGTGCATTTGTACAGCAAAGCCGCCATCAAACGTCAAACCTGATGCTACTTACAGTTTGCTAATTAAGAAGCCCAATTCAGAGCAATGCATGCAGGGGAAAAAGGAAGTTATGCAGCACTTTTACTTACTGTAAATGAGGGTGGTGTCAATACAGTGCTCAGAAACCTGGCATGAATTACAAGTTGCCAGTGAAGAAGGAAGAGCTTTCCTTCTGAGCAATGCAAAAATATTTATTTTTGCATAAGCTAAGCAAAAATATGAGATGCCATCTTACTAGCTTTATCTCCGAAGATGGCAATGTCACACAAATCCTTTGGCTTATTATCAGCTCCCTCCTCTCTTGAAAAAATGTAGCCTTTATTTATTATTTGATCTCTATGCTTAGCTGCAGCAGTAGACCACCAGCTCCATCCTTATTCAAGAAATGTAAGAACTGCCGCAGGGACTTACACCCATGGCCAAGCTAACGGCATTCTGTTTCCTGACAATGGCAGCTACTACTGAGCATCTAGTAACACTGGATCTCCCAATTAGTTTGAAGAGCTTCCTTGGGAGCACTTCAGAGTTTACTTTCAGCGCTATATATTATTTTATTTTATTTTATTTTTTATTTTATAGTGGCCTGCATCCAAGAGCTTCACTGCAGTGGACATGATCTCATATTGTCTTCACAACAAACCTGTGGCCAGCAAAGGACTCTTCCCTTCACAAGCAGATGCAAACCACCGTCTGTCTCAGTTGCTGGAAAAAGACAGGCTGGATCTAAGAAACCTGAGCATACAGTCTTTTATTCATATTTATTTATTTGCAACTTTCATTAAAAAAAATTGGCAAGGCATAGTACAACATGTAAGGATACAATCAACAAAAGATCCATAAAAACATTAATAAAACCTCCACACATACATAATAAATGCTGACTGGTTAAAAGAAAACAAAATCATGTTGTAAAGGTCTACCTAAACAAAATGTTTTTAAAAGATGTCTGAAAGAAAGAAGGGGTGGTTTCTGGTAGAGAGTTGCACAGAGCAGGGCCTGCTAGACTAAAAGCTTGCTTCCTATTGAAGGACAAGCTAGCCTTAAGGGGTGTGGAGGACCACCAGAAGTACCCCTTCAGAAGATCTCAGTGACCAAGGTGGAGCATAAGGAACCAGGTGGCCCCTAGTGTTGAACCTCAATTGCTTATGGCTTATGAATTACTGCAAATACTTTGAACCTGACCCAATAGCAAATCAGCAACCAGTGCAGCTCTCAGCATTGGAGCATCATGTCGCTGGGAATCTGCTCCTGTGAACAGTCTGGCCTCTGTATTCTGCACTAATTTCAGCATCCAGATCAGATGCAATCTCATTAAGGTAATGAAGACTTGAGGTTAGCAATGCATGGACCACTGTGGTCAGGCTGTCACGGTCCAGGAGTGGAGTACTAGCTGGAGCTGCTGAAAAGCACTCCTGGCCACAAAAATCCCTTGTGCCTTCAGTGAAGGAGAAATGCAAGATAATGTTGCTATTTCATGTTGCATGCATCTTATTCTCACAGTCCTGATTTTCAACTTCTCCTTTACCTCCAGTTTCACAAATCCCTTTTCATCTAGCCTGCCCAGTCCAGAGAAGTGGTATTTAACGTGCTCTCCGCTTGGTTTGTCTGAAAGCCTCAGGATATCTGCATGACTGAATATAATACAGAGCGACGTACCGCCAATTTACGATGCAGCTTTAAACTGCACAAACCCATTTGTGCCCCACAGTTATGAACCCTCAGAATCTGAACTGACCAGTTAACTTAGTACACATCCCCAATAGCCTCCCTCATCTCAAGGGAAAAGGCCTGCTGGCAGATCCATCTTTGAATGATGAGTGAGATGATAAAAATACAGGCATCCTGCTGGTGGAATGAATGAGTATTCAGAAAGCTGCATTGGTGAAGGGTAGTAGAGGGAGAATTTGGACGTGGCACAAAATGTCCACGGTTTTATTATTTATTTGCTCTCGAAGTAAACTCAGAGCAGAAAAGCTATCCAAACCCTATAAAAGATGACATGCAGAAATTTGAAGGAAACCAGTAAGACAGCAAAATATATAGCAGAAGAACAGAAGAGACGCAATGGCAGGAGAGGGTCAAGAAAAAATAATGACCATCAAACTTTAGTTGGCGAGGGCATCTGGTGTGGAATTTGGGAAAATACTAAAGAAGGCAATACTCTGGCAACTCAAGTGCTAAACCAATTAGGTAAAAAACTAGCAAACTGTATTGAGCATAGAAATGAACAGGCAACCAGCACACTCTGTTAACATAACACAGAAGTCATGCTCCTCTTGCTACTAAAATTTGGTAGGGGACTTTTGAATATAAACATAGCAAGACTGCAGGTCGGAACACAAAATAATCTGGACTAGGATTTCCCAAGGATTTTTTAAAAAAAAATAAAACGGCCACTGTTTATATAAATACCACTCTCAGAACTTTCTGTGTTTCATCTCTTTGTGTCCTCCTAGTCTATTGATTGAATTTTTATTTTTTGAATTTATATACCACCCCATACCCACAGGTCTCAGGGTGGTTCGCAGAATAAATAATTCCCCCATGATGTGTCTATATTTCCATTGCGCAGAATAACACTTCACATATCTGATAGAGTGGCCTGTACTCCATGAAAGTTTGTGCCATAATACATTTGTCGGCTTCCAAGATCTCACCAGAGATTCTTTGTTGTTTTTATCTAACACTAATAGACGTTTATCAGAATATTGCAAACTGTGTCAGGGATAGTTGCCAGAATGTCCATAACCTGTGCATTTCAACATTTTAATTTTCATTTCTACTGTGCATGCAATTTTAGCCATCACTTAATTAGGGGAAAAAATAGCACAACAGCATATTTGTCTGTAACCACTTAGGCTCAGGGTAGGGAGGAAAGCAAGCCCACAGCAGGGGATATTATTCACATGTGGTTAAGCTAGATGGACACTCTGTAGACTTGCAGTTTCCGTTCTCATCGCCAGCCCTTTTAAGCATTATAATGTCTGATAACAATACAGGTGTTCTCGATGTTTTCTCTAGCATGCACATTACTGCTCTCGTTTTCTCTATATTTGAGAAATGAAGAAAACTCATATATGTTCTAACCATACCATGCATATGCAGAATCTTGAATCTGATGCACAGTCCCCTGAAGATCTCAAGGAACTGTGGAGTTCATTTGGACAAAGGCATTTCCGAAGTTAGGCTGTGCTCAACCCATTTAGGAATGTATACTGATCATGACTAGCAACTTGAAATATGTCCCAAAATAATAAACCAGTTCAGTATCAGATATAGGCATTAGCATTATGTGCTTCACCTTCCTGTTCTAACTATGAAGCAGCAAACTGTATTCTGCACCAGAGGAACTTTAGAGCAATGTGCACAGACAATCCCATGCAAAGAGCATTTCAGCTGAAAGATATATATTTGAAATTATGCCCACAGCATCCTGAGAAAACACTAGTAGGAGCTGAATGTTGTAATATTCAGCCTTCATTTTCTCCAACCAAGCACCCTGTGCCATCCCCACAGTCCCCTATTGATCTCCATTTAACCATGTCCCCAAATCTCTCAAGTATTTTAATAATCCCAGATGTGGTATTGTTGAAAATCTAAAATTATCCTGCCCATTTCAAACTGAACAGGTGCTTTTTTGGATATTTTTTTAAGTACTACAGTTATAAACAAAATAAGACACCTGTCATTTAGACATCAAGAGTTTCCACCCTGCTATTACTACCAATGCTGATCATATTTTTAGGGAAATTCCCTGTTCTGCTTTACTAGAATATTTTGCCCTGCCCCGTTTTAGATTTGAAGGACACAGGTGAGCTGCAGAACGCTTCATATAATTCAAAGCAGCCATGGGTGGCAGGATACACTGAGAGAAACTAATAAATAATGAATTTATGATTCTGCAAGTCTTTCCTACTTTTCAGCAATGGCATTTTGCCATATTTTATGGTAGAATTACATTCTGTGGTCGGGGCTGTTCTTAACCTGCCCCAAAACAAATTACCTCAAGCAATATCATTCTGCATGCAAAATAGATGTTATCTGCACAAAATTTGTAAAAATGTGTATTTTGTTATTTGCACACATGTTTTACAATGCTTGCTTATTTTCTGAGATGGCAACACCAAGGCTTGACCGATCTTACCACTGCCTAGCCCCCTCTGTATGGGCAGTTTGTCTTGGAAAGAATTTCTTAATTTTTTAAAAAGTCTGACCCAATGCATCCCTTTCAGCTCCGATTCTATATAATTATACCAAAGGAGCTCCTGTTTATAAAGGCTGTGTTTCTTGACTTGAGTTAAGACTGCATGACTTGAGGGAACACAAACATTTCAATAAGAGGATGGTATGATGGCAGATGGCAGTAAATTTAACACTGTGTGCACACTGAAGGGCATTACCCAAATTACTCATGCTAAGCAAGGTGAGGTCTCAGAATTAGCTCAGAAGTACAGAAGGGAAACATCTGTTTGTGGGCTGTCAATGAAATCTCTGCATAGCAGAGAAATAGGCAAACATACCTTTCAGGGTCTTTGAAGAAGTAGAGAGGGAATGCATTTCAGAAATACATTTCTGTAGCAATTAAATGATCTAGCCTCAATGTCAAAACCGTCTTAATAGCTGGAGACAATTGTTTCCGGACATAATGAGCATTTCATTAATTTAGGGGTTGTTCACACAATAGTTTAATGTAAATGTGAACAGCAGGTTTGTGCAAAACCTCCATGATTTATTTATTTTTAAATGACCAGGGATCAACAGCTCCAGTATGCATGCATATGACAGATCATCGCCCCCGCCGCACAACCCTGCTCTTGCACAATTCCTGGGGATGTGAAAGTGTGTATACATTGGTAAAGAAATACCTGGATGCATGCCTGTTGTTTTTTAATGCTAATGGAGGGTAGATATGTAATTGAAGGGAGGGGACATACATATGCCACTTAGATACATCCCATCAAGAACCACCCACTAGTGTATTGAGGAGATTTCACCCCTCCCATACCCAAGAATCTCCTGATGATCTCCTGATGGTCTCTGCTGACTCTCCAGAGAGAAGGAGGCGTGTCCTGCCTATCTACTTATTCTGCCCAGCAACATATCTGTGTGTGTGAGAGAGAGTCAGTCAGTCAGTGTACCGGAGAGAGTGAGAGTTGGAGATCCTAGAGATAAGGTTGCTGCTAAGAGCAGCTGCAGACTCTCAGTGTAGCATTGATTTATGCTTAGAATATTCAGCTCTGTATATAGCTTTGTATCATAGTTGTAGTTATAGAATAAAAGGAAGATATTCTACAGAGCTGCTCTCCGAGTGGTTTATACTCTGCAAGACTCTGCAAAACTCTGCTGCGCAACGACTGTATTATTGAGACAGTGAATCCAGTGCTCTCAGCTCTAAGCTGTGAGTCCACAGCACTGTGACCTGTTCCTGCGAGAAGGAGGTCTCTGGCGGTGCTACCCAGCTCGCCTAGCCCAGTCGGGGTTGAGGTGCATGAGTCCAGTTGGCGCACTGGCTCTAGGGCGATGCTGACATGTATATGGGAAATATTCGCTTACAATTCAGATACAGAACATTTAAAACACTCATCTGTGGACATACCTGCACCTGCGTGCACATGGAAAAAACAGATCTGAGCTACTCTTTGTGTAAGATAATACCCCCATAGGGATACAGCCTCAGTCTCTTCATCCAAAACAGTTCATTTCCAGCACTGTAGATTTGCCCTGCTTGTGGCACTCTTAACTTTTCAAATTACTAATTATTTCACAATATCCAAGGGAGAAAGAAAGCAGCTCAACCTGCTGGATGGGAATTCTGCCTATTGGGAAATTTGGAAAAGGCAGGTCCTTAGTTCTTGCACAACCTAATCCACCTTTTCCCTCACTCACACCTTTGCAAAGAAGGAGCGGCTGGGAATGCCCTGGCATTGTGGGAAATCACTGCAGCTGGGGTAGCAAATCTACTAAAACTTAATTTCCAAGAGTAGCTGAAGCGTGGAGCAATGTTCTTTGCTGTTGTGGCTGAGGTTAGCTAGAAAGCACATACAGTATATATGTAAGGACAATTGCCAAATTAACAATACAGTCCGTCCGTCCCGTCCCCGTCCCCCATTACTTCCTTGAAAATCTGAAAGGCTGTGCTATCCTCAATTATCTATCATGCAGGCAAAGGAAACTGCCGCATAGATAGCAAAATGGATGAGGCCACTCATGAATATATGCTTTGGCAGGCACATTTTAACTATAAACAATCTAATATACTCATCCAAAGGTGTGTGTGTGTGTGTGTGTGTTCTCCTAATTTCCAGATCAGGGATGTACGACTCTAACTCCCATCATCCGTGACGGGCTGGGACTGATGGCAAGTGCTGAGTCCAACAACATGAGGAGTGTGAGGTGGTCTCACAGTGTGATAGGTCAACTCAGTATTGTCAGGAGCAAATGCATATGTAAAGGTAAAGGGACCCCTGACCATTAGGTCCAGTCGCGGGCGACTCTGAGGTTTCGGCGCTCATCTCGCTTTATTGGTTGAGAGAGAAGCGTACAGTTTCTGGATCATGTGGCCAGCATGACTAAGCCTCTTCTGGCGAACCAGAGCAGCACATGGAAACATCATTTACCTTCCCGCGCGGAGCGGTACCTATTTATTTACTTGCACTTCAATGTGCTTTCAAACTGCTAGGTTGGCAGGAGCAGGGACTGAGCAACGGGAGCTCACGCCGTCGCACGGATTCGAACCGCCGACCTTCTGATCGGCAAGCCCTAGGCTCAGTGGTTTAGACCACAGGATCACCCGCATCCCAGTATTGTCGGGAACAACTGCATATGTATATACTTCCAACTCATCTGCCTACTTCCTCCATTCAGATATGGGTATCCAAGGAGGTAAGACCCAAGGATGTTCACATGTTACAGGCATGGAAATCCACAGTGATGTCACTCGGTCACATGCAAGAGTGCTGCTTTTGGCCCACCAAAGGGCTTAGGAATACTCAGTCTAACTGACAGACATCCCTTTTGAAGAAAGAACACATTTTTTTTTTTTAATTCTAAAACTCTCCTGGTATGCTCCAGGGCATATACTAGTGACTATCACCAGAAGGAGAATGTTCTACAGGCTGCATATGAACAAAATGAATTCAAGGAACTGCAGAAAGAGGGGGAAGGGAGTCAGTTTAAATATTAAAATGATTGTAAGATTAGATGTTTTGTTATATTGCTTTTACTATTCCCGTTCCCTTGGCCAGGCGAAGTGTTGATTTTACCTACTTGCTCCAGCCATCCTGCAGTGCCATCATTTTTTATAAAAGACTTCCAACATTTACTAGAAGACACAACACCAGATAAATGCAGTGCCTCGCTGTCATGTTGAGATCTGCCCAGCCTTGGGGAGGCCCATATATTTTTCTGGAGCGATCCATGAAAATGGCAGGGCAATCCACCCTGTTTCCTTACAGAATTATTTTGTGTAGCAGGAAGTAGGGGGAAAGGCTTTGGGGGATCGCCTGTTATTTTAACGAAGAAAAATAAAATTGTAAAATTAGTGAAATGTATGAATTTGAAAAGCATAAATATTTTAAAAATATGTATCTACTTTTAGTTAAGTATTTTTATTTATTCACTTGATTTGGGGGGGGGGAGGTGCAGCTGCACGCCTCAACCCACTCCATGACTTCAACGTTAAGAAGCACCAGATTTCAGGAGAAATCATAGAGTTAGGAAGGGGACCCCAGGGGTCATCTAGCCCAACCCCCGCTGCCAGGCAGGAGCCAATCGCTGCGGCGTGCGCAGAAAAAGCAGAACCTGCGCTTTTACTTGGCATGGGAATAAAAGCGAGGGCAGGGAAGGGGAGATTCCTGCCGAGCCCAGAGGCGCCGGGGAAGCGGCAACCGGGTCGGGCCCCACCTTCCCCAGCGCCTCCGTCCCACTCGGGGTACCGAAAGCCCCAAACACCGCGTCCGTCCCCCGTCCCCCCGTTAAACCGCCCTTAAGCAAATGAAGGCAGCTGGCCTTGGCGCCGACGAGGAAGTGCCGCTCTGCCGAAACCCAGCCGCTGAGGAAACTCGAAAATGAGGAAGCGGGCGCTCCAGTCATCCTGAAGGGACCCGGGGCTCCTTCGGCGGGGCCCGGCAGGCGTGGCCCGCGAGAGACCGCCGAGCCCAGGCCGGCCCTTCTTCGCCGCGGACACTCGGGCTGCTGCTTCGCCGGAAGGGCGCGACAAGCGAGGAAGAAGGCTCGGCGGCTTGCGGGTCGAGCCTCGCCCAGGCAGGTGGCCGGCGGCCGGTCTCCAAGCCCGCGGTCTCTTCTGTCCTCTCACCCCCTACCCACCCCCCCCGGCCTGGGAAGGCCGCGTCTCCTGAGGAGAGACAGAGACGTCACGTCAGTTTTCCCGCCCATTCCCCTCAGGTAAGAGACGCTTCTTCTCCCTCAGGGACGGGGGGGGGGGGATGGGAACGAAGGGAGCCACGGCTTGGGGCCTGAGGGCAGTGCTGGGTTTACGTATAAGCTCAACTAGCTACAGCTGAGGCCCCAATACAATTTAAAACCCTGGATGTACATTTCCAAAATATAAGATAATAAATGAATAAAATAAAACCTACACACAGCAACAGTGTTTTGTGTTGTGTAGGCTCCTGTGATGTAAGTAATGGGCCCTGCCTCCTAGCCTAGAACATCAATGGTTTGCTCATTTCTAGATATAGTGGTACCTCGGGTTAAGTACTTAATTCGTTCTTAACCTGAAACTGTTCTTAACCTGAAGCACCACTTTAGCTAATGGGGCCTGCTCCTGCTGCTGCACCGCCGCTGCACAATTTCTGTTCTCATCCTGAAGCAAAGTTCTTAACCCGAGGTACTATTTCTGGGTTAGCGGAGTCTGTAACCTGAAGCGTATGTAACCTGAAGCGTCTGTAACCCGAGGTACCACTGTATAGGGTGCCTACATTCTGCGTGTCCAAATGGCTTTAGATACCTACGAGGTCCATAAATCACATATATTCAACACACAAAAAAGCAACAATTTGTTGTTGACAAAGGACAGCTGGACATATAAAGAGCCCCATGACCTTCAGTAGCTTAGGACCTCCTCAAACCTAAATCCGGCCCTGCCTGAGGGGGTCGCTTGGCTGAAGAAATTCACGCGGGAAAGAGCTGGGGTGGGGAAGGGGGGCAAGAGTGAAGTGGTACATCTCTCCCCCCCCACCACCGCCATAAGTAAAAGTAATAATAATAATTATTTATTTATACCCTGCCCATCTGGCTGGGTTTCCCCAGGTACTCTGGGTGGCACCCAACAGAATATTAAAAACATAATAAAACATCAAACATTTTAAAATTCCCTAAACAGGGCTGCCTTCAGATGTCTTCTAAAAGTCAGATAGTTGTTTATTTCCTTGACATCTGATGGAAGGGCGTTCCACAGGATGGGCGCCACCACTGAGAAGGCCCTCTGCCTGGTTCCCTGTAACCTCACTCCTCACAGGGAGGGAACTGCCAGAAGGCCTTTGGTGCTGGATCTCAGCATCCGGGCTGAATGATGGGGGTGGAGACGCTCCTTCAGGTATACTGGGCCGAGGCCATTTACGGCTTGAAAGGTCAGCACCAACACTTTGAATTGTGCTTGGAAGCGTACTGGTAAAAAGTTAAAGGGCCCCTGGACGCAAGAGTCCATACCCAGCAAGCATTAATCAGGCCAGAAAGAAAGCCACAAGCGGCAGTGCATGAATGGCAGGGTGATTTGGCACCCCGGCATTACATTGGACCTGGGTGAAAAAAGGTAAAGGACCCCTGAACAGTAAAGTACAGTAAGAGGTGACTATGGGGTTGCAGGGGTCATCTCGCTTCAGCGGCATTTGTCCACAGACAGCTTTCCAGGTCATGTGGGCAGCATGACTAAACCACTTCTGGTACAACGGGACACTGTGACAGAAACCAGAGCACACAGAAACACGTTTTACCTTCCCACCACAGCAGTACCTGTTTATCTACCTGCACTGGTGTGCTAGGTTGGCAGGAGCTCAGACAGAGCAACGGGAACTCACCCCATTGCGCGGATTCGAACCGCCAACCTTCTGATCGGTAGCCCCTATCTGGACAGGGATAGCCTAACTACTGTTGACTATGCTCTGGTAACCTCAAGCTCAGATTATTGCAAAGGGCTGCCTCTGAAGACAGTTCAGAAACTTCAGCTAGTGCAGAATTCAGCTGCCAGGTTGCTCACTGAAGCAAGACGGTTTGATCATATTACACTAATCCTGGTACGACTGCGCTGGCTACCAATTAGTTTCCGGGCCCGATTCAAAGTGCTGGTTTTAACCTATAAAGCCTTAAACTGCTCAGGACCGCAATACCTCAAAAACCGCCTCTTTCCTTATGAACCTACCTGGACCCTGAGATCATATTCTGAGGCCCTTCTTCGTATGCCTCCTCTAGAGGTCCGGAGGGTGGCAACATGAAAAAGGGACTTCTCTACAGTGGTTCCCCGTCTGTTGAATGCTCTCCCCAGGGAAGTTCACCTGGCGTGTTCATTATACACCTTTAGGCGCCAGGCAAAAACATCTGAAGAAGTGTGCATGTACACGAAAGCTTATACTAAGAACAAACTTAGTTGGTTCTTGGCTACTGGACAATTTATTAATTATTTTGACTGCGTCAGACCAACACGGCTACCTACCCAAACCTTTTTAACCAGGCCTTTAGTTGATCCGATTTACATCCTATGTCCTTTTAAAATGTTCTTTTTGGGGGGGAGTGTTATTGGGTTGTTATTTTGATTATATGTATTGTGGTTTTATATTTTTATTTTGTTCTGTGAACTGCCCTGAGACCTCCAGGTATAGGACGGTATGTAAATTCAATAAATAATAAATAAAAGCAATAAGGACACATGCTACAAAAAACAAAGCAAAAAAACCCCCTCTTGCAGCCATTCCTTTTTCTCTGTGCAAGTCTGTGGTCATTCCTTTTTTGGTTGTTCCTCCTTGTAGTTCCCTATAGCAAAATCTGAGCAAAAAAACAAACAAAACTAAATGCTTGGAAGGATTTCATAATTTCTTCACTTGGTTTCGGTCTCAACAATATTGCCGTTTATTCATTTTGAAAGAAGCATGAATATTTTTATTTTAATAACAGTATGGTAAAGTTTGGGGGGAAAGGGAAGGGGAGCTGGACATGGGGGTGGGAACCGAAGCCTGTCTTTTGTAACACTCTTGTGCAGGCTTTAATTTGGTTGAGTCTGTTGAATGCAAAACAGAATTCAGGTTTCACTACTGGGCAAAGGAACATCATGTTTGTTTCTACATTGTAGAAGTTTGCTTGAAGTGAAACATCAAATGCATCATTTTTAGAAGGTGCATTAGGGTTCGCCACACTTCATTATGAAACTTTCAACTTCTGCTACATGCAGTCAGTGTGATAAACGGGGAAATATTTTCAGGGCTGACTCCCCCTCCCCCTTTGTGCTTCTTGTGTGAAGAGAAGAAATAAACAATCTAATTCAGCCATGCCCTTATTTCTGCTTGTTTTTATTTATTGGGTATATTGGTCACTTTTTAAAAAACAATATGTTAACTCAAAGTGACCTACAATTATTTAGTCTAATGCAACTAAAATATAGCATCATGGAACTTCATTGGTCCAATTGGTTCAAATCAGTGCTGCAAAATTGTTAACTGGGAGCGGGCAATTTCAACATACCACAACAGTGTTTTAACAGCCAAACAGGCTCCCAGTCTTTCTGGACCCAATTCATTGTCTTGGTTTTAACATTTATAGCGCTTAACAGGCTGGGACCAGGATAGCTGAAAGATCATCTATTCCCATATATACTTATACAGACCTTAAGATCCTCTTCAGAGGACCCATGAAGTGAAACAGGTGGTACCAGGGAGAATGTGCTCCCTCAGGAGGGCCACAGTACAGTGGTACCTTGGGTTAAGAACTTAATTCATTCTGGAGGTCCGTTCTTAACCTGAAACTGTTCTTAACCTGAGGTACCACTTTAGCTAATGGGGCCTCCTGCTGCCACCGCACCACCACTGCACAATTTCTGTGCTCATCCTGAAGCAAATTTCTTAACCCAAGGTACTATTTCTGGGTTAGCAGAGTCTGTAACCTGAAGCGTCTGTAATGCGAGGTACCACTGTATTTTCTTCAAGGCCATTTGGGCACCAGGTTTAGTCTTCCAGTCCTTTTTTTTAACAAACTACCAGTATGTTTAGTGTTCTGAACTACTGGCTTTGTTTTTCTCTTTGCTAGCAGCTTTTATTCTGGAAGTATTTTTCCATGTATAAGATGCCCCCATGTATAAGACGACCCCTATTTTTTTAGCCCAAAATTAAGAAAATGAAACCTTAAAATAGAAGTGAAAATCTGGATGATTGGTGGTGGCAAGTTGTTGATCTTTTGGGGGGCAATTGCCCTCAAAGTTTCCAGCATGAGGTGCATGCAGTGCACCGTTGTGCAGAAGCAAAGGCAGTGACGGGGGCTCCACATGCTCCCCCTTGGTGGTAGCTGCTGCTGTGGGGAAGCAGGCTCCCAAGCAAGATGCCAAGCAAGGAAGAGCCGGGGGAAGGCAGCGGCCACTCTGCGTCAGGCCATGCCGTCGAGCAAACTGAGCTGAGGAAGGTGATGAGCGGGCTGGGGGCAGGGTGGGAGTTTGAGAGGGGAAGAGGGAAAAAAGGAAAGAAGGGCAAGGAGAGGTAGCTGAAGCAGCTCTCAGTGGCGGCAGCAGCGGCTGCTCTCGATCCGGTGGTTGAGCCAGTGGGGGCTTCAGGAGGCGAGCCAGTTGGCAGCATGCAGCCCGGGGGGGGGAGGGAAAGGTGGGATGGTAGAAGGAGGGACCGCCTCAGTCCACCCAAGCCAAAATCCCAGACATATGCTTAAATATTTTTTAAAATTCCCCCAGATGCCCATGTTCCGTGTACAAGACGACCCCCATTTTTTTAGAGCAAAAAACCTCGTCTTATACACGGAAAAATACAGTGATATTACTGGGCTGCTTTTTATAAATACAATAATAAAATATATAAGTAAACCTTAGGACTTGATGGTTGCAATGTGCTCTATACAGGGTTACCCTTGCACCCAGTACAAAAGCTACAACTGGTGCAAAATGCAGTGGCTAGCTTGCTGGTGGAGACAGACCATGGCCAGCACACAGCTCCAGTGCTTAAAAGCTTGCACTAGCTGCTCATGCATTACTGGTAGCCAGATTCAAAGTTCTCGTGTTAATATACAAGGCCCTCCACAATAAGGGTCCAGTAGATCTTAAGAACTGCCTGATCTTTTATATCCTGGCCCAATTACCAAGATCTATGCAAGAATCTCTGTTGGTGGTTTCCAATGATTTAGAGGCACAGCTCATAACTACTAGATGTGCATTCAGTGTGCTGTGTCCAAGCCTGTGGCACACCCTCCCAGCTGAAATTAGACAGGCACACTCCTTTCTAGCTTCAGGTGCATGATGAAGTCTATCTTCTTCCAGCAGACCAGGTTTTATGATAAAGTTTTAATGTTTATTATCCTGTATTTGTCATGCATTTGTTTTCTGTAGATTGTTTTTATGTACACTGCCATGAAATGAAAACAATTAAGTGATATATAAATGTCTTCAACAAACGAATAAAAGATAGAATGTAGCTAGACATCCCAGGTGGGATTGTAAATCCCAGTTTTCACCAAGAGAGACACCTAGCAATTAAGTCTTGCCTGTACAGTACAGTGCATATGTGCATTATCCTGTTTATGATTTCCAGTCCGAAAAGATAGAAATCAGTGTGCAGAAATCTTGTTTCTGCTTGTAGATCTTTCTTGTTGAATGATGGTGAATATGTTTAAACAGTATCATTTTATTCCTTGTCAAAATAAAAACTGAGCTCAAGAATTAGAACACTTCTGATGGGAGGAGCAAGTATTCTGCATTTAACAACGGAGGTTATTTGCCCCTCCCAAGTCAGTCTTAGCTTGGCCAGAACCTGGACAAGTTACTTACCAGGAAACCCGAGTGAACTCTTCTGAGCTTTCCAGCAGGAGTTTGAGATACAAGTATAATAAACAGGTAAATAACATCATTGGAGATTAGATAGATAGTCACTTCAACAGGAGGTGCCTAGTTCTGTTCTAATGGGCTTTCTTGTATTTATTGTAATCTGCTTTTCAAAACCGAAAGGGCCAGTTACAGGATTCACTTCTCCATCTGTAAAAGTTGCAATATAAAGAGTGGCCGTAATGCACGTAACAAGTTACAAGAACAGCAGGAACGGCAGAAAGAAAGGAGGAGGGAAACCTTTAATACTGATTGTTAAAGAAAAAAGACTGGCAAAAAATTAATAAGCTTTCACTTGTGTTTTTTGCAAAACAGAATGACTTTTGTTCCATTGTGATAGAAGTATTGTAAAATTTATCCAGCGCCACGTTAGAAAAAAAATAATGAGACAGCTATTTAGTTTAAGCTGGCATGAATCCCAGAGATAAAGGGAACAATGTTGAAAGGAAGGGATAGAATTAACATTGTACTAGAAAGATACTTATTATAAAATTACACAATTTAAAACAGTAAGTACATAAACATTTTAAACACTGCATTTACAAACCTTAATAAAGGCATTTAGCATACTTTCTAGTAGGATTGCTAACTATATACAGTGGTACCTCGGGTTATATTACCTTTGGGTAAGGTAATTTCGAGGTACGAACGCAGCAACCCTGGAAATGTATACTTCCAGGTTTTGCTGCACATGCATGCGCTGAAGCACTCTATCATGCCACACGCATGCAGAATCGGCGCCTCCGGATATGGACTTTTCGGGGTAAGTATGGACCCCCGGGACGAATTAAGTTCGCATCCACTGTACTATAGGGCTCTACAGAAAATACTCCCCTAAACAAAATTTCCTAGAGGTCGAGACACAAGCATGAGTGAAATATAGCACAGCAAGTTTCAGATATGTTACATTATAGATCCACAGTGAACAAATCTGATAGTTATGTGGCTGGTACTCAACCAGAGATGTCTCATTTAATAATTGATTTGGGTTAGGGAGATACAGCACCTTTCTACATAATATTCCACATGGTTGTCTACTAGCATTGACAAGAAAGGTACAGTTTGAAAGCAGAAAGACAGGGGAACAGAACAGCTGGCACAAATCCAGCAAAAATTATTAGCAGGTAAACCCTATTGAAATATATGGAGCTTAAGTAAAGTTCACCTCCACTGCTGTCAATATGACTCCATTCAATTCCATTGCTATAAATATGGTTTACCTTTGGTTTGTAGAACCTACAGCTTTCCATCTAGGAGAAAACCCTTTCCTCCATGGATCTGAGGACCAGACCACACACCTGACATAAGAGATCTGTGACCAGATCTCTTGATATTGTGAGTTTTAAACTTTAAAACAGGAGATTCTGAATTTGACTGAAGGCATGTTTAACCCATCCTCACTGGTAGTATTAGCCCTTCCCCCAGATACAGATACACAAAGATCTGGATGATCAACAGTAACCATGGAAGATGAAACTAGGAAACCCCACTCAGGCCTCTACAGTGAGCAATAGCTTTGAAATGTCCAATCTAGACTTTTTGTTTGAAATTGATTCAACATTGCAATTGAGTAAACATTGGAACCCCTGGAGTCGCTTGCTGTTCAGAGATTGGGGTTGCACGGAATAGTATTAACAGTTCTGCTCAACTTTTGCCAGATTTTCCTATCATTGCCCCACATCCTATTGCATTCCTAGTGTATGGACCCTGTCAAAACACTGTAAAGAATAAGTTCAATGAACTGTGCTAGCAGCTGAAGAGATTATATGGCAGCAGAGGAAATCTGAGAATTAAAGCCACTTCACTGAGTGGACATTTATTTACAATTCCCTGGGCAGCTTACAGTAAAAAAGAATTTAAATACAACAGATCTTGAAGTGAGTGCCAGTGATAGGAACCCCTTTCAGATAGTAGTCAAGGATGTGGAAGTGGGATCGCGTATGTTTGACCATACATTCATTGCACAGGATTAAAAAGAGCACCTGTGCATGCAAAACATGCTTGTGCTGTGCACACAGGTTTCCCGACTGCACAGAAAGAGCCTGCTGCTTTTACAGTCGTACACATGGGGCTGTTTCAAATCTTATACTGAACACGTGAAGGCCGAGCACACACAGTCTTACTTTGAGCCTCATGCATTCATCCAAGTTCCGAACAAGGCCAAAGTTTGGCTGTGCAATGCTCAGAGTAGTACTTAGGGGTTGGTAAGGTTGGTCTTTGCCAAGGGTGCAGGCCAGGAGGAAGGTGCAAAAATTGTGCCTCTCTTGGAACTTCAGCTGAGGAATCTGGATGCCGGTATGGGCTGTCTCAGCAGCTGCAGAATCCCCTTACCTGTCCCTGTGAGGGCTTCTCCCCACCCTCTGATCCCCCTTGCTTGCCCTAAGAGCAGCCTTTCAACTGATGTTGTAACTGAGAAACATCAGGCGAGGCTCTTAATTTACGATAGCCAAGTCGCTTTTTCCTGGTTTCTTTCCCGGCTTGACCAGTTTCCAGCACGTGGGCCACTGCAAGTTTACCCCAGAGAGCAAGGGCCATTGACTTAAGCAGGGCTTACTTCTGAGTAAAGGATGCACTGGGGTGCAACCTCCAAGTTATTGCCTTTCTGCTGGCTTCTTGACCGAAGTAATGAAAAGGCAAGTGAGGTATTGTCAGAAGTTCCTGCCTCTGACTTGCCAGATTTAGGCTGCAGTCCTGTGTACCTACTTTCATAGGAATAAGCCCCACTGAACTTGGTTGGGTTTACTTTTGAGTAGAATGCTCTTAAATGCCCAGTTCAAAAGTCATTTGTGATGACTGAATTACATCATGTACATACATCTCCTTGTCAAGGGTGGAAGGGAGCCTAGGTACACCTCTGCCAATGCTGCATATCAGGGTGGATAAAAATCATATATATATCAGATATTTTATTTTATTTAAATCAGATTTTTAAAATAAAATGCTTTTGGAGGAAAAATCTTTCTAAAGATAGTTTTTTTATTTAAGTTACATTATAGTCCAAAGGCTATTCATCAGGAAATAAGGATTTGTTTTTCATGTGTGGTAAAACTTAGCCTAAGTTTGTTTAACCACAGCAGTGTTTGCCTTTCCACCTGCCTTGTCCTGCTCTACAGTTTTCACAAGGAAGTTGCTGCAAGAAAAACTCCGAAGGGGCTTTCTGGACATTAAGGTCAAGATATAAATGTTATGGCAGGTGCTAGGCACTAATGCCACCAACTTTGTGGCTACTTTGGGATGTGAAGGTATTGTATACTGTTAATTGGAACTGTTGGTAAGCTTTGTAGGGATATAGGGAGCTGCCTTACACTGAGTCATACCATCAGTCCATCTGGCTGATTATTGTCGGAGTAGACAAGCAGAAACTCTTCAGGATTTCAGGCAGGGGGCTTTCAGAATCCCACCTGGAGAGCTGGGGATTGAACCTGGGACATTCTATATGAAGTGTTCAGTTTTTGATATATTTCAAATTAGCAGTTAATTCTTAGTGTTTATGTTGTAGATCTAATTTTTATTATGAGTTTTGGTGATTGTATTAGACTTGTGTGAAGCACTTTGAGCAAAAATGTGTATGGTCATGGGGACACATTTTCAGAGAAGCACAGGAAGCGTTTCTCAAAAACTGACAAAAAGAGTGTGATTCTTGTAAGACCAGAGTATAATTAGCATAGGCAGACTAAAGCCAATAAAGGCTTGAATATAACTTTTTGTTTGCATTGAGCATAGTCAGCTTCAAGTGTTGTATCAAGCTGTTGCTATTGTTACTGTTACTGTTATATTTATTAGTCTCTTCCCCTCAGAAAAATGAATCTCAGAGTGACTTACAAAAATGAGTGCACTGCAGTTTTAAGAATATAGACAAAGCAGAACCGGGGTAGAGGAGGGCAAGAAATGAGTGATATGTAAAACAAATCCTAGGAGGAAAGAGTGAAGAAGTTGGGTATGTTTAGCCCAGAGGAGACTAAGCAGGTGAAGTATGAGCAAGAGAGAACGTTTTCAAATAGTTTTGGCTCTTAGTGACACAAAAGAAGACAAAGGGCATGACTAGATTGAATGGGCTTAAGTTACGAGAGGGTTAGAGTTGTGCCTGAATGTTAGGAGAGGC
Organism: Podarcis vaucheri; assembly: GCF_965113315.1. Lineage (NCBI taxonomy): Eukaryota > Metazoa > Chordata > Lepidosauria > Squamata > Lacertidae > Podarcis > Podarcis vaucheri. The sequence goes on along the minus strand of NW_028118808.1, from coordinate 863,799 downwards.
ATCTTCACAGAAATAATAGCTCAGTAATGAAATCAATTAGCTGGAGGAATGATGGGCTCTCCCGTGCTGGAGGTCTTAAAGCTGAGACTAGACTTAGACATCTTTTGGGGATGTCTTAAGCTCTAGATTCTCTACGCTGAGCAGAGGATTGGAATAGGTGACCAGAAGGCCTTCTCCAACTCTTCTACAGCACAGCCTTCCCAAGTTTGATGTCCTCCAGTTGTTTTGGACCACAGGCCTCACTGGCCCTCACCACTGGTCATTCTGCCTGTGATTAACGGGAGGTAAAGTGAAAAAAGGGGAAGACAAAAACAGGTTTCAGTTCTGCCTGTTTTAAAGGCATATTTTCTCACAATCTGTACTTTGCTCTGATATGTACTGGATTGGCGTAATTCCTGCCTATGAGCTGCAGCTCAAACATTTGGTAAAAAGTTCAGTGGCTTCTAGATCTATCATTAACTTTTATGTAAATTTATCAACCTGTAATCTGGACAGGGTGAGAAGCGTCCTTGCATAGCTACCTCTAAGAGGATAATTTCTGAGTGTTGCTAGTGAGTTACTTTCACTTGACACAGCATGCGTATGTCCTTCCTTTGTAGTGACCTCTTCCAGCCCAACATCACTGAAGTAATGTTACACATCTATGATGCAACCTGAATGGAGTACAGTGTACGGTTCTGGCCACCTCACTCAGAAAGGACATCGTAGAGCTGGGAAAGGTTCAGAAAAGGGCAGGCAACCAAAAAGATCACAGGGGTAGAGCAATTCCGTTATGAGGACAGGCTACAACAATTGGGGCTTTTTGTTTAGAGAAACGGCAAGTAAGAGCAAACGTGATAGAGATGTGTAGAATTAAGCATGGTATGGAGAAATTGGATAGAGAAAAGTTTTTACCTTTTGAAAAATTACTTTAACTTCAAGACATTCAGTAAGGCTGAATGTTGGAATATTCAGAATAGGCAGTAGTAGGTAGTTAAACCATGGAATTCACTCCCACGAGGTAGTGATGGTCATCCACTTGGATGGATTTTAAAAGATTAGACAAATTCAATGGATACGAGCCAGTCCCTTTCTTCTACCTCCACTGCTGGAGACGGTATGTTTCTGAATTCCAGTCGCTGGGAATAGCAACTGGGGAAGAATACTGTTCTCAGCTCCTGCTGATGGGCATTTTGCTGGCCAATGTGAGAACAGGGTTGCATGCAAACCATACATTTGAGCCACATAACTTCTCCCAAGACTCCTGGGATCTGGCGTTACCTCCTTTCAGAGCTACTATTACTAGCACTACAATTTCCAGGATTCTTGTGGGGGAGAAGAGTCCTGGGTTTAAATGTGCTTTAAATGCCCCCCCCCCCCGGGAAGTTCACCAGGTACTTTCATTATACACCTTTAGGCGCCAGGCAAAAACGTTTTTTTTTAACCAGGCATTTGTTTGATTTGATTGAACTCCTATGCCCTTTTTAAATGTGTTTTTTTTTGGGGGGGGGCGTTATTGCGTTGTTCTTTTTATTTTGATTATATATTTTGTGGTTTTATATTTTGATTTTGTTCTGTGAACTGCCCTGAGACCTCCGGATATACAGTGGTATATAAATGCAGTAAATAATAATAATAATAATAATAATAATAATAATAATAATAATAATAATAGTTTGTATGCAGCCCAGGATGCTGGTCTAGATGGGCTATTGGCCTGATCCAGCATGCCCTTCTTATGTTCTCGTTTATTGCTTTACTTCTTTATAAACATAAAAATAAAGCGAATGCTACCAAACTGACTTTTCGGGTACATTACTGCTATGGGTCACTGCAAATTACGGATGTGCAATTAGTGGCACGTGACATGCATACGTATACTGAAAAAAGACTTCTGTTTTCTTGCTATTCCTCTTTCATTGTAGCTCTGCGTCTGTCCCCTTAGCTTCTGTGCCCCCCAAAAGACTATAGGATGCCAGGCAAGAGGGTGATCCCTCTATTTTCTTTACTAGACTAAGCAGGCATAATGACTCTTCAGCCATGCATTCCTGTACAGAGGTTGGGGTGTAAGCAGCAATACAGCATAAAATGATATGCATGGCGGGTGACAGAATCAAGTTCTGGGATGTGCTGCCCCTGCTTGAAGTTTTTCAGAGCGCTGGCTCATGCAATTTGGGCCTTTGTTTATCTATAGTGGGGCTCTGGCATTTCCCCATCTTAGCATCTCAGACTAACACATTGCCAATCTTGCCCTAGTTTTGTATTTTTTACAAGTTGTAAAACAATGGGATATTTCTGGGATATTTAATTTTATTGTGCAAGTCCTTCATATATATTTCCCCATTGCTTCTCTTGTGGAGATGAGAGAACCTAAATTTGGAAGATAATTTGACTTTTCCTAATTAACAACGCTTGTTGTTAAGTATCAACTTGAGTGTTATTCAGTTCATGTTTTGTGTGAAAGATTAGCTTGATTCCTATCTAAGCTGTCTTAGAAAACTGCATTCCTCCTCTTGTCTAAAAGTTAAAATCCATCTGGAAAAGTGCTATGTTGGCATACTAAATGTTTTTCCCCTCATTTATGCTGAACATAAACATTCGGGGCATTGGATTGACAGTTATTTTTAGGGCAACTTATTGCTATTTAACTTTTTTATTACACAGCTGAGCTTTTCATTTTTGCATATCATTACTGTAGTAGCTCTGACTCTAGTGCCTTTTTTATGTACATGTACCACTAGAGATACCAGCTTTACATTTTCACACACTTGCAGATGTATAACTATTCAGCTTTCTTCCCTTGCATCATGCTAAATCATGGGTTGGGGTTGGGGGGTTTTCTTCTTTTGTACAGTTCAGTTAAGTGAGTGGCTGGTAAACTGAAATGTCACTTGAAAATGAGAGAAGCCTTAGTTTGTGAGCAGCGTGTAGAAAGCAGAGTCTCCACACACATAAACAGAGCCCAGGAACCCATAAAACAGTACTGTCAGCATCCAAACTTGCATCCATTTCCAACAAGGTAGCAGCACCCATAGAGCTTTTTGACACCCATCCTTGTTACCACTCCATGGTGTGCCAACAGCAAGTCTCATAATTCCTCCCAGCAGATCCTTTTGTTGTCTGGACCTAAGTAATATGGAAAATGTGCCCCCCCCCAAATGCCATCATTTTATACAACTTGGGATTCAAAGAGATACCGTTGAAATTCTCGGGGACTCTAACATTCCTGGAGAAACATTTAACTTTTTCTATTGAATTAAAAAGAAGATTGTCATTTAGCCAGGGGTCCTGTATTTCAAGGGCTTCCTGGGATGGTACCCTCTTTCCATACACCCAATACTGGGCATATGGGATGAGGCAGGCAAAGACAAATTTACCTTCCTGCTTTTTTTGCCTAATTAAGCCAGAGGAAAGCCAAAAGCTGAGCTCCCACTGCCAGCTCATGCCTGCACTGCAGAACGAAGCTTCAAATGCCGCTTGTTGGGAAAGAATGAAATCAGCTTCCTTTCCAGGAACCTTCTACAGGAAAAGAAATGGCTCCCATTTCTTTTTCTGCATAATACACATGGGAAGGAAACAGCATCATATCTCAGAGGTATTTGAGATTTCAGCTCACAGAACATCAGCAAGGTAGCAGTGGCAACGCACCTGCCCGGTGAGGAGAAAGGAAAGAAAGAAAGAAAGAAAGAAAGAAAGAAAGAAAGAAATCACTTGCCAGCCACCTAATCTTTAAAGCCCTAAATGGCCTTGAGAGAGTATACCTGAAGGAGCATCTCCACCCCTGTTGTTCAGCACGGACACTGAGGTCCAGCTCCAAGGGCCTTCTGGTGGTTCCCTCACTGTGAGAAGTGAAGCTACAGGGAACCAGGCAGAGGGCCTTCTTGGTAGTGGTGCCCTCCCTGAGGAGCGCCCTCCCTTCAGATATCAAGGAGATACAGAACTACATAACTTTTAGAAGACATCTGAAGGCAGCCTTGTATTGGGAATTTTTAAATGTTTGACACTTTATTATCAGACCCTTTTTTGATCTGTCAGTCATTGAAACAGTTCTGATTTTGGAAACAGGGAGGGTCCGTTGTACCTTTCATTCTCTGTTTCACTAGAGACTGGAAGCTAGGCACTTGTTTTATATGTCTCATTCTCAGTTACTTCCCTTATATATATTTAAGTTAGTATATCTTGGTTTTTGCTGAGGGAAAGGTGTTTCATTGATCAATAGTTCTGTGCTTGTCTCTGTTATCTTCCACTCATTTTCTTGCACACTGATTAAAAAGTGTCTTTTGGTTAAAGTAGGCAACTTTTGAATGTCCACTAGCCACAGAAGGAAACAGAAAGGCAGGTTAGACGCTTTCGGCTAGAGAGATACAAATACTTAAATGCTGAGGAGCTGAGCATTTGTGGCTTCCTGTGTAACATGAAAATAATTTTTAAAAGCATAATCGAAGTGCATTGCAGTCTAGAAAAAAAACTAGAGTAGTGGGTGGAGAATAACACAAGCAACAAAGCTTATAAGATGGTTTTTTTGGTCTAACCATAGACCAGGGCTGCAGTATGATAAGCAAACATGGACTTTCCTGTAATTCAGCAGCAGTTAGAAAGATTTAAAAGGCAGTTGCACTTGTGGTAGCAAACCTAGCATGTATGTTTGAGCTGTAAGTATATAGTGGTATAGGCAAAAAGTCTCATTTCTGTTGAAATGGGCAGAGCAATGGGTAAGCGTGTGAGCCAGGAAATCCCTGATTCAAATCTCCTCAACTATGAACATGGCCTTAGAAGAACCACAAGCGCTCATCTCAGCCATACCATCTGCAATATGATAATATCTTTAGTTCACTGGAATACTTCTTCATATGCCACCCATATAATCCAAGCATCACTTCCACCTGTGTTGAATTAGCCAAATTAACTTGTGTGTTTTCAGGATTAAATCTCACCTACAACCAAGGGTATCTCAAGAGAAGAAAACAATAAAGGTAATTTGAAGGTTGTACAGTGGTACCTCGGGTTAAGAACTTAATTCGGTCTGGAGGTCCGTTCTTAATGTGAAACTGTTCTTAACCTGAAGCACCACTTTAGCTAATGGGGCCTCCTGATACCGCCACACCGCCGGAGCACGATTTCTGTTCTCATCCTGAAGCAAAGTTCTTAACATGAGGTACTATTTCTGGGTTAGCAGAGTCTGTAACCTGAAGCATCTGTGACCCGAGGTACCACTGTATTTCCCCCCATTCTCTCCCACCTATTAATAGGGAAATGATTCTGGTCTAGTTCAGTTCATGGCAGTAGGGGCAAACAGATTTGTAGGACAATAGTCAGAACCATGGCTCTTCATCTTCATGGACACAATTCACAGAATGAAGGGTAAAAGAATCACCAAAATATAGATTCTCTGTAGTTTAGCATTGCATCCTTTTGGCTACATATGGGGCTCTCGTTGTGTTGTGTGCATCCCAAAGGTGGCCCTCAAGGTGATATACTTTAATATGAGGTCACATTTCTTCAGACAATTTCTTCTTTTCTTTCCTTAGAGGTACAAAATAATCACTATAAGGAACTAAGAAGTGAAAGGAAAAAATGGCAAGTGCTAATCCTGTTAGTCACCTCGGCTTTTTCTTTGGCAACATCACACGTGAAGAAGCTGAAGACTACCTGATGCAAGGCGGGCTGAGCAATGGACTGTATCTCCTGAGACAGAGCCGCAACTATCTGGGTAGCTTTGCTTTGTCCATGGTTCATGGTGGTAAAGTTTATCATTACACAATTGAGAGGGAAATGAGTGGTTCTTACGCCATTACAGGAGGAAAGTCCCACAGGAGTCCTATAGAACTCATTAACTACCACTCGGATGAAGTTGATGGTCTTGTTTGCCTGCTCAAGAAACCGTGTCATCGACCACCAGGAGTGGAACCAAAAACAAGCCAGTTTGAGGACTTGAAGGAAAATCTAATTAGGGATTATGTGAAACGAACGTGGAATTTGCATGTAAGTTTAGTTCTCCTGTGTTTTTCTGTTTTGCATTTGACACCTGGTGAGTATGGAGATGTGTGAAGGAGAATAAGAAAAGAAGCGAAACCTCACACTTTTGCAATGGCACCCAAGCACTGTGAGCATAAATGACAAAATACCATTCTTGCCAGCACTATTCAGGCGGGGGTTGGGGTTGGGGTGGAGACTACTTGTAAGTTTTCCAGTTTCAAAATCCATGTAGCGATCAAATTTACTGTCACAAAAGCACAGGGTAGATTTTAGGGTGCTGTGTTTTCTTGCATGGGCCAGTCTTTTATGAAATCTGTTGGATTATTTGGCATTTTATTTTTGCCTTCTAAAATGTGCCTTTTGAAGTATTGTAGCCTATTCTACTACTAATTGTACAGTTTTTAAATAAACAGATATACCAGGGGGTTAGCAAACTTTTTCAGCAGGGGGCCGGTCGACTGTCCCTCAGACCTTGCCGGGGGGGGGGGTAGGGAGACTATATTTTGGAGAAAGAAAATGAATGAATTCCTATGCCCCACAGATGCATAGATGCAGATGCATAGAAGCAAATGACCCAGAGATGCATTTTTTTTAAAAAAGCACACATTCTACTCATGTGAAACACGCTGATTCCTGGACCGTCCGCGGGCCAGATTTAGAAGGTGATTGGGCTGGATCCGGCCCCTGGGCCTTAGTTTGCCTACCCATGAGATATACAGTGGTGCCTCGCAAGACGAAATTAATCCGTTCCACGAATCTCTTCGTCTTGCGGTTTTTTCATCTTGCGAAGCACGGCTATTAGTGGCTTAGTGGCTATTAGCGGCTTAGCGGCTATTAGCGGCTTAGCAGCTATTAACGGCTTAGTGGCTTTAAGAAAAAGGAAACAAACTCGCAAGAACTCGCAAGACGTTTCGTCTTGCGAAGCAAGCCCATAGGGAAATTCGTCTTGCAGAACAACTCAAAAAACGGAAAACTCTTTCGTCTTGTGAGGCATTCGTCTTACGAGGCATTCGTCTTGCGAGGTACCACTGTACAGAAAAAAGTGCTTTGCTTAATATAGCTTACAATGTTGTTGGGCTAAACATGCCTACCTGCCAAACACACACACACACACACACACACTGGCAAAATACTCTGGATATGCCCAGCACCTAGCTCAACTTCTGGAACTGCTTATTTTGTATTCTTACAACTTTCCCCCATTTTCCCCTACTGTGCAGGGCCATGCCCTTGAGCAAGCGATTATTAGTCAGAAACCACAGTTAGAGAAATTGATTGCTACAACAGCACATTTGAGAATGCCTTGGTTCCATGGGATAATAACTCGGGAGGAATCAGAACAGCGTGTTCTTCTGGGCACAAGGACCAATGGGAAATTTTTGTAAGTAAACATGTTTTTCTTGCAATTTCTAGAGGCTTAATGCCGACAACCTGAACTGCAGTAGGAAGACTAAGTAGTAGAGTCATTATTTCTAACAATACAAAAGTTTGCCAAGTATGTTTATCTTTACTCATCTATATTTCCATCTGGCCTTACCTTCCTGGAAGCAGCATTTATGGCTTATTTGCCGAGACATCGTAAGTTATTTATGAAATATTGAATTGACTCCCCTTTTTCCTTGTTATGGATATGGGATAGTGTTTTTCAAGACAGCATTGTTAAGCTAACAGTGGATTATACTTTAACTGTTATTAACCAACTTTATAACTATTTTTCTATGAGAGGCAATGGTGATGTGGTGTTCTTCAGCATACTGGAAACATTAATTCTTTCAAGCACTTTCCACTGTTTTATTATCTCAAGTACTAATCCCTGTCGGTTGTTGAGTATATTAAAACCCAATGATCTTGGTGTAAGATTGTTGATTTGACTGTGTGCAAACCCAAATTTTATAAAGACAGAGATAACTTACCTAAGTCTACTCAAAAAACAGAATTTACTGCTCTGGAAAATACTGTTTGGTCGCTACCACACTGTTGCTCATTGCATTAAAGGCCGTGAATTTCTTTGCGGTGGAACAAATTAAGTGAATCCCCGTCCCATATTTCATTCACATTTTATATTTTGGGGTTTCTCTCCTCTTTTATCTGACTATGTCCTGTAATAACAACATTTGTAACGCATGGTTGCCTTTATTTCTGTTAACAGCTACGTAACCTATTTATAGATAGGCCAAGAAGTGCACAGTGTTCTAGTAATTCAGGAACTGGAAAATCCAACTCACCCATGTAGCTTGGACTAGGCAAAATCACATTAGTTGTTCTGCCTCTCTCCCCAGTACCACCCCAGGCTGTGGCATAAAAGAAGTATGATAAGCCAATAGATTTGCTCTTCCTACCACATTACATCTGTCCTTCACTTTGGAAGCCAGTTGTTTTTAAAATGAAGGACTGCTGTAGTAGACAAAAATGGAAATCCTGAATTTTAAGGGTGTGATGTTTTCCGTAAAAAATAAAATCAAGCCACACTTGGAGGGACCTTTGTGTAACTTGCAGGGAACTGAGAACTTGTAGATGTTAGTGCCTGTTAATAATAATAATAATAATAATAATAATAATAATAATAATAATAATAAATTTATTATTTATACCCCGCCACTCTGGGTGGCTCCCAACCGAATATTAAAAACACAATAAAACATCAAACATTTAAAACTTCCCAAGGAATATTAAGGAGCTAGGAAGGTATTTGTTTTATGACAGAGTAATATTCTGAAATAATTATTATTTTATAATAATTGGGATTATTATGAGAATTAAGGAACCCAATAATCCTTACTAAATAGACTAGGTAACTGCACCAGTCAATTCACACGGCTGTTTTTCTGGATACTGCTCAGTCTGTCGAATCTCAGTTGGGAAAACAGCTGTACTTTGGCTACTAGTTTGGGGTCTGGGGGTGGGTGGATAGTATGCCACTATTGTCTCCAGCAGCTATTAGACAAGTTGTGGGTGACCAAAGTAACTCTGAAGACCATAGAAAACATGATGAGAGCTTTACACAGCTAATAACAGTGGAGAAGAATCAGCCTCATATTTGTTTACGTAAGAATGACTCTCTGCAGTTTGAAAATTGTTCCTTTGCATATTTATTTATTTTCTTTGCAGAATCAGGGAAAAGGAGAATCAGGGATCCTATGCTCTCTGTCTGCTCAATGAAGGAAAGGTGGTACATTATCGTATAGAGAAGGACAAGAGGGGGAAACTCTCAATCCCAGAGGGAAAGAAATTTGATACACTCTGCCAGGTTTGTCAAGTGTCACTCGCTGAGCTCTCTGTTATGTCTGCATATTGACAGCATAGACAACAGGAGTTTTGCTTTGCTGTGGGTCTATAGATTAAATGTGTTATGCAAAATCACATATTTTCCTGTTTTCCATTGTGGGCAAAAGTATGGGAGGATAATGCTTACTTTAGTTCATATGAGCTGTTTAGATCTTCCTTAGAAAAAATTAGGTTAATTTGGGCTACGGTTGTTGTTGAGCAAATTGCAGGAAATCCCAAATCATTTAATTGATTCATGAAAATAGCAGAGTTATAGAAAGACAGTGAAATTCCATTTTTGTTATGCCCTCTCTGAAACACTATGTGCCATAAGGGAATATAAATTTAGGATTGCATTATGAGACATCTGTTGTTGCCTTTATTCCCCCCCCCCCTGTTTTGAATCAGTACAAATAACAAAAGACTCTCAAATTGGCAGAAATGTGCTCTTTTTGAATGCAGTTTTGTTACAAGTATGAATTCAAGATTTTCAGGATGTTATACATGTACTTGGTATTAGTTCAGTGTACATTGGGCTTGGATCCATGATGCTTGAGTCAGTGTGTAGGGTCTGCCATTATTTTCAGGTGAGTTTTCTACAAAGGAGTAGCAACAGCAAATGCATGAGTGATTTGTACACTCAGTTTTCATAATTCTAGTGTATCATGGGAAAGGCAAAATGGTGTCTGTTTCCCTACGGCAGTGATGGCCAAACTTGACCCTCCAGCTGTTTTGGGACTACAGTTCCCATCATCCCTGACCACTGGTCCTGTTAGCTGGGGATGATGGGAGTTGTAGTCCCAAAACATCTGGAGGGCCAACTTTGGCCATCACTGCCCTAAGGGAATGTGTGAACTTTGAACCTTTTTTTGAGCATACACATCTTTCTGCTGGGGAGGTGTGCAAGTTCTTTCTTACATGTTAATATACAAGCACCAAAAGAGAATGTACATTAGTTGAACATTTTCCATTAACACTTCTTTTTAATTGAGGAAACCACCCTCGGTGTTGGCTCCCAATTATTATGAATAATAGTAGTATTCATTAATGAAATGTTCAGTGTTGCACTTTGCAAAGAATAGTGGTCCTACCAACTGTGGTCAAAAGCGGGGGAAATTGTCAAGTCTTTTGCTCTGTAAACCTGGTTCTTTAATTCTAATATGGTTGGAGAAGATGGATAAAGTGTTGTGAAATAGTGAGAGAAATGAGCTCTGCACATGACCAGAGGAACATTCATAAGTTATAGGGCTGAGGGTATTTGAAGACATGGTTGAGACCTAATGAGTCCTAGCACATATGAGATACTGCATATTACTCTATTGTTCTCTGTTATTGGGCTGTCTGTATGAAAGAGAGGGAGAGGGAGGGGTTTGAATTTCTGAAGTGGCACAGGCATGATAAGGACTGAATTTTGAATTCAAAGTACATACCACTTGCTTTTGCATCACTGTAAGCAAGACGTAACATATGTGTTTGGAAGTTAAATGTGACATTTCTTGAGTGGAGCCACTCAATACCTCACATGTAGGATATATCTGTGTTTGCAGAGCAGGGCCAGGCTTCAGTCTCACCCTTCTCATCTGATCTTACTCTGTAACAGCCATTCCAGTGCACAAGACACTACTCATACAGGGACTACATGAAGTCGGGATACCCAGTTGCACAGGGGCCCCAAACATGGAAAGCCCTGCAAGTGAATAGTGGTCATGCATTTGAATTTTTCAGCAGGCAATGCACACAAGATAGATTTGTTGCAGGAAAAACACCTGGGGGCTTGGCTAAAATTGCTGCCACACACCATCATCAAAACAGGTATGGTCTACATGCAGGCAACGTGTGAACAGGGCTACTGTGGACATTGTCATGTTTGAAATATGGCATGGGATCCTTAGCTAATGAGTGCTAATCGGTGACCCAACTGTGTCCTTCCTGCAAAATGAACTTTTTTCCAGGGGGCACAGCTAGAATCTCTTCACAAAGGTCTCCATTCACATAAATTCTTCTGTGGCTCATGGTAAAATCTCCTGGCCACCCCTACGCTACAGTATTTTGCTGACCACAAAATTGACCTAAGGGGAGCAGGTGCCTACGATAACTTAATGACTAATGACTAATGGCTAATGAGAAAGTGGAGCTGCCTGGGGATAAAATTACTGGCTTCAGAAGTGGGGAAACAAAATGAAATGTTTGAACCTGAGGATCAGGGAACCCATAGAGGGCAGCAGGACAGGTGGCTGGATTTTATATATTAACTAGAAATGATTAGCTAAATGTCTGGCCCTAAGCCACTGTAGCAGTTCAGTAGCTTGTTATTTCTCCTTGCTTCTAGTCTATTCTTTCTTATTTGTTTTCTTCTCATGATAGCTAGTGGAACATTATTCCTACAAAGCAGATGGACTTCTAAGAATCATCACAGATCCAGTTCCAAATCCTAACTTGCAAAATGGTGAGTGACTGGGTTTATTTTTAAAATGTAGAATTTTAGTCCCCATGGTGGTGTACATGAAAATCATCCGTAAAATACATAACTGAATCCAAGAAATTTTCTAAAAACACTTGGTAAATCAAAAAATGTTTTCAGCAGGTTGATAGGATATTGGAATTGTGGGTACCTGTATGATTCCAGTAGGAACAGTGTCCCAAATTACTGGTGCCGCTACACAAAAAGTCTTAGTAAATGCGGAAGCTGAAAGAATATAAAAACTGTGGGACTGTCAGGAGGACTTCTCCATATGATTGCAGTTTTTGATCTGTGTATACTCATTCATTTAGCCTTTATTGGCATATGATTGATCTGTGTATAAGGGACAAGGAGGTCAGGCCATTGGTCAGTCTAGCTCATTGTTGTCCGCAGTGGCTCTCCTGAGTTTCAAACAGATTTGCAGCCATAGGTTGCCCAATCTTACATTACCTGTAGCAGTGCAAATGTGTAAAGCAGCAACACCCTGTGTTAAGGAAGTGGGCCAGGGCTTTCTCGGAATCTCTTCCAAATTCCCTTTTAGTGCTGTGCCTTGCATCAGGGACACCCTTTCAAGTCTTGGAGCTTAATAACAGCAGAGCATAGCATGGATAGTTGCTGGCATCCATCGGTCTCCATGAGTGAAGTCAAACTGCTGTGTTTGTAGCACGGAAGGGACCTCCTGGTGGCACAAGCCTGGGCAGTGTGTCTGGAGGTCCTGGGCTTCCCAGATGACAAGACCGCCCTCTCAGCCTTGCTGATTTAGTCCAAAGGAAAGCAGAGCAATACGATTGATACCAGCTTGGCTGCAGAAGTTGCCAAAAGAAGGCATACAAGGTGCCATCCAATTGCCTTAGGGACTCCACTCTGAATTTGTGTATGATTTACTCCTTAGCCTTTTCTTCGAGTAAGACTATATTTATCAGGTTGCTGCAACCTCAGAGTCACTTGGGGCTCACCCAAAATTCCTTTTGTGTCATGCTGGTCTGGTCTGTGCTTTAAAGCTCCATGTCCCAGCACTTTCCCAAGGGAAGACCTGTATTTTGCCATCTTCTCTGGGAAAGGGCCATAGCCCAGTAGTAGAGCATGCAGAAGGTTACTAGTTCAGTCCCTGGCATGTTCAATCCAGGGAGAGACCCTTCTCTGAAACACTGGGGAGCCACAGCTAATCAATGTAAGATGGCCCTGAGCTGGGTGCAGCTGTGCTCTGAGTCTGTATAAGGCTGATTCCTGTGTTCATTTCTTGTTAGTTCAGTAATTTCATTTCTTATGCCACAGCTACACTGATGTTTGCATATTTATTCCCTTGAGAGTGTTCTTCTCCTGTCTCTCCCCCCCCCCCGAAATGTATTTTGATAAAAGCAGCAATAGTAATTAGTGTACCTCATTATTTTAGGCGTATTCACCCCACCGGATCACAGGCCTAATTTCAGCAAGGTAAGAAAATGGTGCTGATGAAAAGCATTTATGGTGGTTTTTAATAATAAAATAAAGTTCAAGGATGGTTAATTTTCACTTTTTGAGTTTCTTAATATATGAACATTTGCTATAATTTTCAGATATTAGCATTTCTGTTTTACATGCAATAGCATTAGACGTTATGTGGATTAATTTTTTTGCTCCAGCTTTTAATTCTTCATAAGAAGTATTTTGGGGTGAAAATATCATGTATTCCAGTCTGCAGTGGGTGGACTCCAGTTGGTGTTGTTCCACAGTAGAAAGTATGGGAATTACTCCAAACGTCCAGAGCAGGTTAGGGAAGAACCACCAAGATAAATCTTCTTTCCTGTGCTGTTGACCGAGCTATATCTTGCATCCGTGGAGTGGCACCAATTGGCTTCTACTGTTGTTTCACTTTGTACAGTGTATGATGTATTCTCTGCCACAACAGTCCAAATTTGGATATGAGAAAATACAATTATAAAATCACAATAATTTAAATTAAGATGTTCTGCGTGTATTTGCTTGCTCTGCAATCATTGTTCTTCCAAAAATTTGGTTACACAAGGGATTTGAATGTGTTGACAAGGACTAGAGTAGATAGTGAGAGAAAGCAAGATAGGAGAACTGGGTGGAGGAAAAATAACGGGAACGTTTGGTATAGAAGCAAGGACATTACAGAGGGCCATTAAAGCCATTTGAAGAGTGAATGACAGGAACCAGAACACAAGAAATGAAAACTCATGGTCTCAAGCACTGAGCCCTTTTGAAAATTCTTGCTCTGTCTTGTATGATAAAGCTTTTCTTGTCAACGTTCGTCTCAGGGCTGAAGGAGGCAAAGCATTGACTTCAGACTGAATGGAGATGCATTTTAAAAGTTTGTTCACTTATTCAAATTGCCACACCCCTTCTCTCTCCTTTACACCCAAACCATGGGTGGTTGCTTGAAACACAGCTGTGCTTCTAGCATCTTTTACAATACAAACCCTCACTTGTTGCAGTTTAGCATGATACGGTGATAACTCCTGGATGCATGCAGGAGGACAAATACATTGTACAAACAGATTGCAAAGTGGAGCAGTCTCTTTTGAGTTGGGTTTGAAGCAACCACTGACATGCTTACATGGATGAACTGGGCTGAAGAGTTTGAAAAATAATAATAAAAAGAAATATTTGGTTTACAGTCTGACAGCGCATATTATAAAGGATGTGTACAGGGCAAAAGTGAAGGTCCTTGTATGTGAATCCTGGCTAAAAATGCAAAAGTTTGCAACCAAGTCCTATTCTCAGTAGAAAGTTTGGAAACCACTATTGTAGATGACTAAAGAAAATAAATGTGTGTGTGAAATATTTCTTACTTTTTCTGATACACTTATTTATGCTTTTGATATCCTTTACGGTTTCTAGACTTGGTCAACAGGTGGAATTTTCACCAGAATCAAGTCATACACTTTCCCAAAGCCGGGAAGCAAAAAGGTGCATAAACATGGTGTTTTGTAAATTTGCAAATGTGTGGAAGGACTTACTCTCATGAAGCTCACTTACAGCTCTTTTCAATGATTTGGCTCCATGCCTTGCTGCTAACGCTCTGCGCACATTTGGCAACTTTCTTCAGCTTCTACTTCTGGCCTAATATAATTAACCCATGGCTCAAATTTAGCTATGTAAAAGAAGTGATTGCATTTTATTTGTTGCCAACATGCTGTGCCATAATATTCATAACTGTAATAATAATGAGATCAGTTTGGTAGAATGGAGTTGAAAATAAGCTAGTATCACATGTGTGCGCGCATCTTTGAAAACAGCCTTTATGTTTCAGTGAAACAATATTTATAGTTTTGTTTTAAATCTTAGTTTTTGATCTTCGTTTTTGTGTGAGTTATCTCTCTCTGAAACATGGGAAATGTGGAAAACAACTGTCCCTGCTTCTTTAGAGAAGATATTCCACCCCTCTGTTCTTCTACCTCCACCCCAGGTTTGGGGGCTAGTGCCACTATTGTACCAGCTAATAACATGAAAGCTAGCACTGAGCATATGTATTCTCCTGCCCCCACCCCACCCTACCCAATTCCAAGACGTATGCATTTTAGACACAATGATTGCTGGAAAAAGCAAAAGCCAATCACAGTGGCTGCAAGCTGAAATTAATCCTTACTTCTCCTGGAAAAAGGTTTATTTGAGGACAAATGGATGCATGGTGCCCATTTGTATATTACATTACAAATAAAATATTAATAAAAATACTTCCTAATTTGTGGAGCAGATTGGCACATGCCTGCTTCTTTCCCATAACGTTGGGTCAGATCAATTCTCTGTGTGAATTTTCACGTCTGTCTCCTTCATGCTAGTCCTAATGAATTCTGATATGAACAAACATTGTATTTAAAAGTAAATCTCCAAACATTTAAACTGGTTTAGCCCTACTTAGTTGGCAAAAAGACGTGGCTTAGGATAAAATTTTAAAATATTGAGAGGACAGGAAGCACAGGTAGTCCACAGTTCCTGTCTTGGTGTTTTTCTTTTTTGTTGAAAGTCAAGAGTTTGCATCTTCCCTAGCAAGTGCAAGTACCAAAGTATGAAACATATGTGTCAGTTGGGAACCTCATACAGTGGTGCCTCGCAAGACGAAAAGAATCCGTTCTGTGATTCTCTTCGTCTAGCGGTTTTTTTGTCTTGCAAAGCAAGCCCATTGACGGATTAGTGGATTAGCGCTATTAGCGGCTTTTAGCGGCTTATCTGCTGATCGGATCAGCTGATAAGTGGCTTAGTGGTTTAGAAAAAGGGGGGGAGGGGAAAAAACCAGCAGGAACTCGCAAGACATTGTCGTCTTGCAAAGCAAGCCCATAGGAAATTCCTTTTGCGAAGCACCTCCAAAACGGAAAACTCTTTTGTCTAGCGAGTTTTCCGTCTTGCGAGGCATTCGTCTTGCGGGGCACCACTGTATCTATGTTTTGCTCACTACTTATCCCCTTTAAATATATTGCTCTAGTGTCTCAGAAACAATTTCCCACTTCCATATATTAACAGGATACACAATAAATAATATACGCTTGCACTCTTTATAGTTATTCCAGAAGATGTGCACTTGTACTATAGTGTTTAGAGACTTACTTCTGAGTAAAAATGTTTAGGATACAATTGCTTGCTTTGCGGAGAGAATAGAGTTGATTTGTCTGATGACATGACCTCCCTTTAAATCAGTCTTATCTTAAACACTACATTTTTTCTTCACCCAGGCATCTTTAATAGTGTTACTGATTGGTAGAGATGTAGGAATCTAAACAAGAGCAAGGCTGATAGACAACACCAAAATTATTTTCCGGATCTCTGTTTCTTTGCAAGTTACACTGAGCGACACAAGCCCTGGACTCAATGCCATCAAAATTTACAGAGTAAATATTTAAAAGATCAGCTCAACAACCTAAACAGCAGAAAGGCCCAGGGTGTACATGTTGCTTTTAAACATAGATGTGGCGCTGGGTCCCACAATGCATTTTTTCCCCATACACCAGCCTTTGGCAACCTGGTGACTTCCAGATGTTTTGGACTACAGTTCTCATCAGCCCCAGCCAGGACAGCCATGCTGGCTGGGCTGATGACAGTTGTGGACCAAAACATCTGGAGAGGGCACCAGGTTGGCAAAGTGTGCTTGCTGTACACAATCTACCCACAGGTATTCCTGGCTCAATAATGCATTGACCTTTAATGGGAGAAAACTAGGTAAACACAGAGACAGGTGGCAGAACTTTTCCAGACACCAGAACTCTGGGGATTTCACCTGTTTGACCTGAGTGCCCTCCAACTGTCAGCACTAGTTGCAGACAGAATAAAATGTTAAGGTGTGTTTCAGTCATTTAGTATTGCCCTTTTGTTGACTTACGCTGAAAAGGGCCAGCGACATAGATGAGTGAGTTCTCAGCACAATAGCAAACATCTGGAGAGGGTGGAAATGGTTTGTGGGATGAACCTATGTCTGCCACTTTCATTTCAAATGTTGGTAAATGTGTCAACCTGGGCTCACTCTCAAGCTTACCGATTCAGAGTTTGCGGGAGACCTGTTTATATGCTGCCTATGCCATCAAAGGGAATCCATGAAAAGCATAGTACTGATTGGAAGAATAAGACTGAGCAGCTCCAGATTAAGCAGATGTAGGTTTTTTGAAAAAGACCAACTTTATTTGCTATTGAGTTCTCATTTGAACACAAAGCCATTAGTTCAGGCATAGGCAAACTCGGCCCTCCAAATGTTTTGGGACTACAACTCCCATCATCCCTAGCTAACAGGACCAGTGGTCAGGGGTGATGGGGGTTGTAGTCCCAAAACATCTGGAGGGCCGAGTTTGCCTATGCCTGCATTACAGTGGTGCCTCGCAAGACGAAAAGAATCCGTTCCGCGATTCTCGTCGTCTAGCGGTTTTTTCGTCTTGCGAAGCAAGCCCATTGATTAGCGCTACAGCGGTCTAGCGGCTTTCCGTGATCAGCTGTTAAGCGGGTTTTTCAGCGGAACAGCTGATAGGCGGCTTAGGAAAAGGGGGGGAGCGGGAAAAAACCCGCGGGGACGCGCAAGATTTTTTCATCTTGCGAAGCAACCCCATAGGGAAATTCGTTTTGCGAAGCGCCTCCAAAACAGAAAACCCTTTCGTCTAGCGGGTTTTCCGTCTTGCGAGGCGTTCGTCTTGCGGGGCACCACTGTAGTTAATTCCCTCACCAGGAAGTTCTCCGAAATACTTGCCAGAATCCTTTTCTGCTTTAGCAGCATGTCTCTTACCTTGCTGACACAGATATGCAAGAAACAATCTGAAGATTTAGGTAAGCTTCGCTCGCTTTCTTTACTCATGCTTTCATTGCCTACATCTTTCATTGCTTAATTTTTCTTATCATGCTCTCTTTAAGACCCCAAATATGTACTAATGGAAAAATCTGTTTGTGTGCCACAGCCACCTTTACCTGTCCGGAATGATGATTCTGGATTACCTTTTAGAACATCAACAACATCATTACCATCTGCCGCTTTCTCAGATAACCCTTATGGGCCACCACGTGTAAAGCAAGGTAGGCAATTGAAATCAGTTCTCTTTTGATAATAGTTGTTCCCCAAGTTTCCTTCTTATTTTGCACTGGACAGACTTTTCTGTGGAATATTTGAGGCACTAAACATGGAGAGTGATAGAACCCTGAGTAATTGTGACCATTCATAATGCAGAAACCTTTTTCTGAAAGAAAGAAAAAATCCTGGAAACGCTTTTCCTATTTAGAACAAGTACCGTATTTTTCCGTCTATAAGACGCCCCCATGTATAAGATGTCCCCTATTTTGGGGGATTCAGATTTAACCCAGCGGAAAAACCTAGTCTTATACACAGAAAAATACGGTATATTTGTCACCAAACTACATCTTTGCAGCTATCTGTACTTACTTACTGACTTAGAAAATTCATAAACGACTTGATCAAAAGGATCTCCAAGCAGTTTACAAATTGAAATTGTAAGATTTGTAAGGTGATTCTAAGTACCGCTACTTTCAGATGCTGATATTGCTGGAGAGAAATAACAGCAACTAGAAATTCATGCAATTGACCCGGTAATTCAGAGAGAAACTGAGAAATGTCCTGTTTCAATTTGGTACAGCCCTTGTCACTGGTGAGGGCAGGTACCCATGGAAAGGCATTTCTTTTCTCTTCTAAACTGTAAATAAATTCCAGTTTAGCAATGTTTAGCAAGGGTGTGAGAGAGAGTATGCTACTTGAAAAGGTACACAGCATTTTGAGTGAAACCCAGCTCCTCTCAGAACCCCTTCTGTTGAGAAAAGTACAAAACCCCATGATGCCAGTGTGAATTTTTAGGAAAGCCATTATTTAGATGAAAGCCAAACAGGTGCCTGTTAAGCAGCACAGCAAGGGGAGATTGGAGAGAAAAGCTGACAAATGGGAACTGAAGGTGGGATAAGGTAGGAGTTAGTCGGCAATGGAAGTGCAGCTAAATTGAGTCTGGGAGGAGGACTTGACATAAAAGTCATTGCTGCAGAACTGGATATCAATGAGGGAAGTCCGGAAATGAAAGAGGCTTGCCAAATAGTGGTAGGGATTGTTGCTAGCATATTGCACCACATAGGAGGTGAAATGGATGAGAAAGCAGGCAGAGTACTAACATTTGACCGGCAGGGAGCACAGAAACATTTGTGTGCCAGAAAAAGCTAAACCTGTTCTGCTGTTCAACACCCAGGTGATCAGAGGTTGCCCATGGACACAGAGGTCTACGAGAGTCCATATGCAGACCCAGAAGAGATAAAAACTAAAAATGTTACCCTGGACCGAAATCTACTGGTCCTGGAAGACCATGAACTCGGTTCTGGTAATTTTGGCACTGTGAAAAAAGGCACCTATGAAATGAAAAAGTAAGTTTTGAAATGCTGTCATCTTACCATCCTTCCCTCTTGACTTATTTTATTTTATTTGTCCTATTCCTTTGATGATACCGCTGTTCTTAAGCCCTGGACCAGACTTCCTTTGCCTCAATCAATAGAAACCCATGAGAGAGAAGGACCTACCCTGCCTTCTTATATCAGTAGAGGGACGCAGGTGGCGCTGTGGTCTAAACCACTGAGCCTCTTGGGCTTGCCGATCAGAAGGTTGGCAGTTCGAAGCCCCGTGATGGGGTGAGCTCCTGTTGCTCTGTCCCAGCTCCTGCCAACCTAGCAGTTCAAAATCACGCCAGTACAAGTAGATAAATAGGTACCGCTGTGGTGGGAAGGTAAATGGTGTTATGTGCATTCTGGTTTCCATCACGGTGTCCCATTGAGCCAGAATTGGTTTCGTCATGGTGGCCACATGACCCGGAAAGCTGTCTGTGGACAAATGCCAGCTCCCTCGGCCTGAAAGCAAGATGAGCGCTGCAACCCCATAGTCACCATTTGACTGGACTTAACCATCCAGGGTTCCTTTACCTTTACCTTTACCTGTATCAGTAGTTCAGGTGTCCAGGATGGAGTGGGGTATGGCAGCCAGCTCAGGGGGGAGCTCCAGGTTAGCATCCCGAAGGTGTGTGTACTGACACCACCATCTCAGAGCTCCCTTGAACTCACCTACACCCCGTGGCAGCAAGCAGAAGCACTTCCAGTGCCAAGAGGGTGGCACTGCCATGCCTCCATCATGTGCACAGCCTACCCCAACTGTTGTCCTCTGGATATTTTAGACAACACCTCCCATAAGCCTTGCCTGCTGCAGATCACCAGGTTAGAGAAGATGATTTGGCACCAGAGTATGTTCCATAAAATAACTATGATTTATTTTTCTACAATCCACAATGTTTTATTTTGGGGTGGCCTTTTTAACGTTAAGGGTATATTAAAGTCCTTTTCACTCAGTAATTTTAAAAAGCGAAAGCTTTTAATGTGTGATCCCATGAATTGTTTTCCCTAAAGAAAATCAGTAGTTAGTTTGCATAGATTCTCTGCCTCAGTGACAAAAGAAGGCACGTATTTGTATACATTTTGTATCATGTACAAATTTTATCCTTTGTTGGGGGTAAGGTGGATGGATGAACCAGGCCAAATTAATAAAATGTCTGACCTGCATCTTATGTGAACTAGAGGAGCTTTCCCCATAATTGTATTACCATACTAAAAAAAAGACTTCAGTTGCTGAATTTCTGCCTGCTTTTAAAGGCACAAGAACCTTGCTGTCTCCTAACTCCATTGGGATGTGTTCTCAAAAGATTCATTTGTCGAAACAGACTAACAAACAATGTTCCGTCGTGTGTGTGTTGCTCATTGCCCTATTCATGTCATGTTTATTTCCTTTTAAATACGCTTCTTGAATACAATACAGTATGTTTTCATAACTTTGGGTCTTTGACCTGTTTTGATACATGAGCACCAAACAGCAAAGCTTTCCTTTTCTTCTTTGACAACAAGAACTTGTGCCTTTGACCAGAATATATCAATTTAAGTGCTTATACCACCAACAACGATCCACCCCCAAGAATGCTCCCTTTTCCCCATCAGTGGGAAGGAAATCAATTAACCTTCATCCATATTTGTGCCCGTATATTTTGCTTCATAGCTTTTGCTTTTAGAAGGACTTATAGTGCATGAATTATGCAATGTTGCCTGTTCCTGCACGCAGCCGCATTTGGAAGCAGAAACTGGATAGATTGAGCACATGGCAAACAGACAAGAATACTTTGAGCACTTCATATAATGTTGGCTTCCTGGTGGTTTCTTTTCAGGGGAAAGAAGACAGTGGCTGTGAAAATTCTCAAGAACGAAAGCAACGACCCCTCCTTAAAAGATGAACTGCTGAGAGAAGCAAATGTTATGCAACAACTGGATAACCCGTATATTGTCCGAATGATAGGCATATGTGAGGCCGAGTCCTGGATGCTGGTAATGGAAATGGCTGAACTTGGCCCCTTGAATAAATATCTGATAAAACACAGGTAAATTGGCCGTCTGTATTATTTATTGAATTATTGTGTGTTAATAGGCAAAACTGATGGACTAATCACTAGCTGAGTAGTTCTCCAAAGCTTTGTTTTTTTCCAAGAGCACATTTACTACTGGTTTGTAAAAAAATAAGTTCTACTTTCCCGCCACATTTGTGAAATTCAGCCAAAAGGTGAAGATGTCCTCTAAAAGAGTTGAGTGCATCGTTACTGTTTGTTCTCCAGTATGGGTCCCTTTGAGGTGGGATCCCTTCATTCTTGGAAAGTGTAAGCACATAATGTATTTAGCATAAGTATTTAGTTAGTTAGATAACATAAGTATTTAGTTAGTTATGAGATATTTGTTCCCCCTCCACATTTCCCTCACATGAAAGCAAAGGGTCTGATTCTGACTGGAAGCAGAAGGACACATGCCGTCAAAATATTTTCTGGATAGTTTGCTAACCCTTGGAAACAGATTTTTAGCTCATGGGGGGACAACTAGTTAATTACCAGCAAAATAAGTGGAATGGAATAATGAGGAATGAAAATTTACTACAAATTGCTAAAGTAGTAAACTAGTTCTGGTTTTTCAGAGATGTCGCAGAAAAGAATATCATTGAGCTGGTTCATCAAGTTTCCATGGGGATGAAATATTTGGAAGAGAACAACTTTGTGCACAGAGATTTAGCTGCGAGAAACGTACTGCTGGTCACACAACATTATGCCAAAATCAGTGACTTTGGACTTTCCAAAGCCCTTGGTTCTAATGATTATTACAAGGTACTATTTCACCCTGTAACTTGTCTCGACTGAGATTTCTTCTCATGATGTCACTGTAGCTTCCTGTGATGTGCATGCACCGTCATGGTAGTTTAAAATTTGTTAGCTGTCCTTCAACACAAAACATGATCAGGGCAGCAGGCATGCCTCTGCAAGGAATCTTTTCTTTGCTACATACACTCTTGAAACTACTTTTATTTACAACATGCAAGCCATCACTGCTGGGAGCTGAGCAAGGCAGGGGCCTGGGGGCTGCAGGTACAGCTATGTTATACAGTGGTGCCTCGCAAGACGAAATCAATTCGTTCCGCAAGTTTTTTCATCTAGCGAATTTTTCGTCTTGCGAAGCACGGTGTCGGAAAAGTTTTGGAAAAGCTTCAAAAATCACCAAAAACCTCAAAAAAGGCTACCACACCGCGTTCTATGAGTTGCTCCTCAAAGTCAAGTCGCAACTGTATTAACGGTGTTAAGAAAAAGGAAACAAACTTGCAAGACGTTTTCGTCTTGTGAAGCAAGCCCATAGGGAAATTCGTCTTGCGAAGCAGCTCAAAAACCGCAAAACCCTTTCGTCTAGTGAGTTTTTCGTCTTGCGAGGCATTCGTCTTGCGGGGCACCACTGTATGTGCTCAGTAGATTCTAGCAGGTTGCCCACACATCAGTGTACACATACACACACACTGGTGACATCATCGGCTCACAACATGATGCAGTACTGGGAAAACTAGATCCACCAGTGACTAACCTTCCCCCTCTGATGGTGTCAAAAGAGGGTGGACTTTAGAAACTCTGCAAAATCATAATTCCTTCCTCTTGTTGCTGTATGCTGTGTTATATTGTATTTTAGTGTTTTGTTGGAAGCAGCCCAGAGTGGCTGGGGAAATCCAGCCAGATGGGCGGGGTATAAATAATAAATTATTATTATTATTAATTTTATTGGTCTAATATTCTCTTTTATGTGTGGCACCACTGTAGGCAGAACATTATGGGAAATGGCCAGTCAAGTGGTATGCTCCAGAATGCATGAACTTCTTCAAATTTTCGAGCAAGAGCGATGTTTGGAGTTTTGGTGTTTTAATGTGGGAGGCTTTTTCCTATGGGCAAAAGCCATACAAGGTACATTTTATATGTTGCTTTCCTTCATTAAACGTCCATATTTTAATACAGATTCAGGTCTTCCTGTGCTTGTGCTTATGTAGCCAAAACCATACCACTGGAACGCAAGATGTTACCACTATCAGACTCAGAGTCATGCTGATGCATGCTCAAGTATTAAAAAATTGTGGGGGGGAACGGGGGCGGGATACCCCAAACAGGCCTATAATAACTCAGTGACATGGACTAGTGATAGATTGAGAGGAGAAATAAAGGGATAAGTGAGGGGAAGGGTGAATGGCGTGGCTGGAACAGGAGGACAGAGAAATATATGTAGCTATATCTGAATGTAAAAAGAACTATCTCGTCTGGATCAGTCTCTTCCTGGTTCCCACTAACAATCTATTTTTAAATGTCCCCAGGGATAGAAGAGAAAGCTGCTCTAGACTTGAGCGCAGAATTTAGTATAGCTGGGATTCAGCACAAATATGCCTACCCAACTGAAAACCCAAAATGCAGATTCAGGATGCTCAGTGGGCACAGAGTGCTGATGGACTTGTGGCGGGTAGGAAACAGATCTTGGTTGTGTGGGCACGAGCAGAATAAAGATGCTGGAACCAGGAAGAGGAGCACTCTACACTCCATGTTGTTGCAGAGCGTCACTTGTCCCTAAATAATTGAGTTTGACAAAAATAAGTAAATCCTTTCTCATTCTGTTGCAGGGTATGAAAGGTGGGGAGGTTGCTCAGATGATTGAAAGAGGAGAGCGAATGGAATGTCCAGAAAACTGCCCACCTGAGGTCTATGAGTTAATGAAATTATGCTGGACATATGAGTGAGCATCATCATATTTGTGTTTCTTCTGATAAAATACTGGATTTCTTGTGCTTTTCACACCCCACTCTGTCTTCACTTTTTCTGCATTTTAAACCATGAAATAAAAAGATGCAAACTGCTCTTGAAGGAACATTTCAAGCCAAAGGAATAAAATGTGAATTAACAATCATTGTCGCCCTACTTACCGCCCTCTTGATGAAAATGAGAAGTAATGCCCTGCAAGCCAAATTGCAATATAGCTTTTAGATGAGATAACTTTCTTATAACCACGGTGCACAGCTACATAGCAACAGATTGTTTCTGGTACAGCATTTTCCAGACACGGACTGGCAAAAGCTTGTTGAGCAGAACACTGGGCTACAAGAGCTGTGCAACATGAAAAAATTGATTAAAAATATACATAGGGGTGTATTTTTTTAAAAAAAAACAACCCTCAAAAGTACAGTGATGTTCTCAGCACATCTCACAAACAGAAAAGCCTTCAGTGATGAGGGTGCCCTAAATTATTGCAGTAGAGTACTTAGATGATGATCACTTAGCAAATGTTCTCTGTCACATGGGAACCCAGAACAAACTAACCCCAGGGGATGGTGTTCTAGGGGCCCCTTTAAGTACTTTTCTGCGCTCTCTGAGATAAGTTGTATAAGACAAAGGAGCATTATTGGCTGCTGATCCAGTTGTGCTTGTGGTCTTCAAGGAAGGGTCAAGAAATAGCTTATTCTTCCCAGCCTCGTTCTCCTTGAGAGCGCCTACCCCCTTTGTGGAGGGGATAGACTCTGTATTCACACTGCAACCAGGAATTGCAGTTTTACTTCAACTACCTACATTTCTTCTCATAGCCGTTATTCCCTTGCTTCATCTGGTATAAAGCAGCTTGCTGTTTATTGCTATTGGAACTAGGGGCTAAATGTCTGTATTGCCCTTACAAACTTCCACCTAGTGTCTCTCAGGACCTTCTTGACACTGCTGGGGAGCAACATTTTCTGGCATTACCTGCACATGTGGTCAAAACCCATCTCCACTTATGATGGCTGGAAATTGCCCATCTGGGACTTAAATGAGGAGAGAGCAAAGGATGTGTGTGCCTATAACAAAAATGAAATGTCTTTCTTTTACAGCGTCGATGATCGGCCAGGATTTTCTGCAGTGGAGTTCAGGCTGCGCAATTTCTACTATGACATGGCACAATAAGGGCACTGTGTACTGAATGGCTGTAAATGGAGACACCATGCAGGAGGCAAATATGAAGAAAGAAGATGCTCTCCAGTGAAAAGAGTTCTGCTGTACAAATGCCTTTGCAGCTTTTCAGAGCATTTCTGCAGGAATTGTTTTCCAAGTGGGGTTGCATTTGTTCTTTGGATATTAATTATGCTTTTAACCTATTGATGCTGTTGGACTGGTAAGAATGCTGGAGAACCGAGCAGACTGTCCCCACACACTTTTCCTGCTCTCAGTAGAATACCCGTAATGCTATTAAGAGGTATTCAGTGCCTTATTTGATACTGCCACTTTCATAACCTTTCCTTGGGATAGTCAACACAGGGATTGATTTTGGACCAGAACCGAGTCCTGAGCCTGCTTCAAGTAGCCGATTTCAGCCTTAAAACTGTGTTTGCCAATGCAAAATGCAGAAGTGTGTTGTTCATGTGCTAAACAAGAGCCTTGCTTTGGCCTCTGCTAGTACTTCTTCCTCACTGTTAAGTCCTATTGAACACGGAAATCTAATTATTCTGTAGGCTATGTTCCACAACAGCAGCCTAATCACACCCTCTTTCTTGATCTATATAACTTAAGGCTGCAATACCTAAGGAAATACTTAAGCAGTGATTCTTGTTAATTGACTTCTGAGTATACATTTTAAAAAATGAACTATAATTTTCACAGTAACAAAATACAGTGGTACCTCAGGTTAAAAACTTAATTCGTTCTGGAGGTCTGTTCTTAACCTGAAACTGTTCTTAACCTGAAGCACCACTTTAGCTAATGGGGCCTCCTGCGCCGCTACTGCACGATTTCTGTTCTCATCCTGAAGCAAAGTTCTTAACCCGAGGTACTGTTTCTGGGTTAGCGGAGTCTGTAACCTGAACAGGGGCGCCGACTTATAAAAAATATTGGGGGGGCCCATACCGGGGTCCTGCCGCTGGTTCGCTCGGGTAGCCGGGAGAACGCAGTTCGAGGTGGCGGTGTTGGGGAGAGACCCTCGCTCAGGGCGCCACTAGACTTGGCGGCCGGCGGCCTATCTGGGGGGTTTTGGAGCGTATTTCGGCTGAGCGATTGGGGAGGAGGGGGCTTGTTGCCGGATTCTTCAGCTGAGCCGGAGATCCGCTGCTGGGAGTTGTGAGCACGGCCTGCTGAAGGGAGATCCAGCCGATTGCGCGACGGGGACGGCCGGGGCTCTCCGGCTAGGGCGCGCGGCTGGCTGGCTGGCGAGGGAGCAGGTGGGGAGGAGGCGGGGGTCCTCACTCTCTTAGGAAACGCACCCACGCGCCCGATTGCCACGAAGTCCGAAGGGTGCGTGTGTGGAATTAAAAAGCAAAAACGAGATACGGGCAGGGCAGGCAAAGAGTTTTCTGCAAGAGGATGGAGGGCAGGTTGAAGAGAAAATCACTCAGGATGAGACAGTCAAATCAGCCATGATAAAATGGGCTCAGGATATTGGGTATAACATCATGTTTGAGGACTGGGAAAGGTTATGGACCACCGGAATGAAATTCACGGCATGTAATGCCTTGAAGGAAAATATTATGAAAATGATTTATAGGTGGTACATGACCCCAGTCAAGCTTGCAAAAATATATCACCTGTCTGATAATAAATGTTGGAAATGTAAGGAGGCTGAAGGGACATTCTTTCACCTCTGGTGGACTTTTCCAAAAGTGAAGGCCTTCTGGGAAATGATCTATAATGAGTTAAAAAAGGTATTTAAGTATACCTTTCCCAAGAAACCTGAGGCCTTCCTCTTGGGCATTGTTGGCCAGAAAGTGTTAAAGAAGGATAGAACTTTCTTTATGTATGCAACTACAGCAGCAAGAATACTTATCGCAAAATATTGGAAGACACAAGATTTGCCCACACTGGAAGAGTGGCAGACGCAATTGATGGACTACATGGAACTGGCTGAAATGACTGGCAGAATCCGAGATTTGGGAGAAGAAACAACGGAAGAGGACTGGAAAAAATTTAAGGACTATTTACAAAAACAATATAAGTTGTATGAATGTTAAAAATTTACACGATTCGGAAACTATACTTCAGCAATTAGATTTGGGAAACAGGAAATTATATTTTAAGTAAGAAAAGGTCAAAATCTAAGGTAATACTATGTTTAATTTAAGATATAAGTAACTGATGAAAAGTATGTTAAATTTAGAGGTATAGTATTTGAAAAGTACAAAATAAGGTACGAAACAAGGTAATAATTTGCTGATATCTTTATTATAAAGAATGCAGGGTAAGGGAGATGCGAGGAAGTCCAGTTAGTTATATAAAAAATGTGTTGAATGGTTGGTTTTCTTTTCTTCTTTTTCTTTTTTTCTTTTTCTTGTTCTTTTACTTTTTTCTTCAGTGTATGTTTCTAACTTTGTATTTGAAAACTTAATAAAATATTTATAAAAAAAGAAGAAGAGAAAATCCTTTCGCTTTTCTGGGGCGCAGGGAAGTCTCGGAGCCGGAGGTTGGGGAAGGGACCCCCTTTGCTCTGCCCTCTTCTCCCGTCTTAGATTCGCATGGGGGTCCCCGCCCGAGCTTGCCTGGCCACCGGGCCACACAAGGGCCACGCTCTACGCGGCACACCTTGCTAGCCGCGCAGCTGTCCTCCGCGGCTGCGGAGCGGCCCTGCGCCGGTGCCCAGCCCCTCTGGGCGCCCGCTGCGCTGCCAATGACAAGCGGGCGACGTCGCGGGCGGGGAAGGCGTCACTTTCTTTCCCGATCCTTCATCCTCCCAGTCTTCCAGCCCTTTTTTGGGTTGGAAGCTCGTCTCGTTCGCCCTTCTCCTTTCTTCACCCTGCGCGCAATTTTCCTCCCTCGTCTCCCTCCCCATTTCTCCTTCCTTCCTTCCTGACTGACTGACGGGCTCGGGTTCGGGCTTCGGCTCAGGCTCGGGCTTCGGCTCGGGCTCAGGCTCAGGCTCGGGCTCGGGCAGCCACAGCGTCGGCGGTGTTGGCGATCGGCGGCGCGGGGGATGGCCCTCCCGGGGGAGCCGGCGCTGCTCAATGGGGTTGCCAAGGAGACAGGCCGGCCGCCCCCCTCCCCCGGCGCCCCCCGCCGCGCCGGTGCCCGTTATCGAGCTGGTGTGCGCCGGGCGCCCTATAAAAGCCGCGGACGCGCCCACCGCCGCCCGAGATTATTGGGGGGGCTGAGCCCCCCCAAACGAATTTTTGAGGGGGCTCGGGCCCCCTCAAGCCCCATGGAGTCGGCGCCTATGAACCTGAAGCATATGTAACCTGAAGCATATGTAACCTGAGGTACCACTGTAAATAAAATACACGAACTAGCCACCAACAGTGCAACTAATCTTAACTGGTATCTGCAGGCTGTAGCCACCAATCCAGTGTGACTGTCCCATCTTGTAGGCTGCTGAAAAGTACTTCCATGGGAAGACACAGGAGTTGATGGGCATCACCTTTTGAAAGACTTCTGCTGCCCCTCAGAATCTCCAGGTGAGCACTGCGCATCTCAGGATTTGCTTGCATGGAGAAGCTTAGATGTGACTTGAACCAAGGAATGCAGCAAGAGCCTTCAGCTTTAGCACCCACTATGCAGGAATCCTTTCATTGGTCCCCATGCATAGTTTGTCGCATTTTAAATAAGCCCTCATAGCCTGCATTATTGCTACAAGAAGCTGGCTGGCGGAAGGCGCACCCCTGAATTTCCATCCCCTACCACCCTGAAGGGCCCCTAGATTTACTGTCTTGAGCATACGCACTGCTCCTAAACAGTCCTGGATCCATTCCACAGCCTTCCACTGAGCTTTCTGAAGTGGTTTTGTTGCCTTAATTGTGTCCCTGAAGACCAGCAACCAAAATGATCATGGGACTGCAGGAACTCCCCTATGAGCAACGGTACAACCGTTGAGTCTTTTCAGCACCTCAAATGCAACAAATAGAAAGGATCATGACATTTAAAAAATGGAATATCTCTTTGTAATCAAGCAATGCTGCAGAATGTAAACTAATGCCAAACAATCAGATTCAGAAATCTTAGCACTAGGTCCTATGAATGCAAAATGACTTTTTTAAAACAGTTTTTTTAAAAAATGAACTTCTATTTTCATTGCCTATTTATGTACAGAAAATGCTTCTCTTATATTATTTCATATGGTCTACATTTTGATTTTGAAAAACAAACATCTGTTTATTCCATTTTTCCTGGCTGTTTGTTTTCCTTGGTCTGGTTTCTCAGTGCCTTTGTTCAGGGCTAGTTTATATCACGAGAAATTCCACGGATGGTGGTGGGAGTTGTATTAGGACTGTGGTGATAGCCCTTCCTTGTATGAATTTTGTGGTTCATACAAGCCCTGCCTGTGGCTCATAGAAATCTGTGAGTGATGTAGATTGGGGAGTGCGGGCAAGGTAACTGGAAGTCCAGTCATCAGGAAATGTCACTTTCATTTGCCCAGGGACATCTATATCAGGAACAGGCAAACTCGGCCCTCCAGATGTTTTGGGACTACGACTCCTATCATCCCTAGCTAACAGGACCAGTGGTCAGGGATGGTGGGAATTGTAGTCCCAAAACATCTGGAGGGCCGAGTTTGCCTATGCCTGATTTATATCTATTGTGGTTCTGTGGGAATGCTGATACACTCAGGCTGTCGTATTAGGTGCAAAATTCAGCTGCTTATACATTTCAGTTTATGTTTTAGTGTTTCTAAGCTTTTGTAGCTGCAAAGATGTGCTTGAGAGGGTGCAGGCAATGCTTGCTGTAAACTCAGAAGCTGAAGATAGGACTGGGAACCTTGATAGATGCCTGAAACGAAGGGCTCATTCACACTTCCATTTGCCCCGCTGCTTTCAGATTTCCCGTGGATTGCCGTTTGTTCCGATTTAGCACTAAAGAGCAGGTTTTCCAGGGAAAGCGGAAGGACAAGGGCAAAACAGCTCAGACCTGTGCCTTATAGGCACAGTACAAGCCTAAGTGACACCATTGGTCCATTTAGCGGGGTGCTGACGGCAGTTTCAAACTGGCGGTGAATCCATCTAGAGATGTGGTTGTATTGTTCCTATAAGGTGTGCAATGTCCTTACATTTTGCATGCCATTAGTCCTTTTAAGTTACTTATAGTGTTTGAGACGCTAGGAGACACACCTCTCAGAAAGCTAGACAAAAAATTTGCCCTCTCTCCCACTGGTGGTTTTTGAATCTGTGTACACACAATGTTACCTGGGATGCAGAGCTATCCTGTAGTTTTCTGGAAATGTTGTGGTTTGATGTGGTTTCCCAAATCCAGCACTGACTGTAGCAGGAAACTAACCAGACAGTTTGCATCCCTGCCTGCTCTCTGTCCATTGGTGTGGACAGACTGCTAGCGAGGTGGAAACACATCAAAGCATACTGATGTGGAAAGATAGGTGCAAATAGACCTTGAAACACGGGGGGGGGGGGGACAACTTCGCTGCATTTTAAACCAGCAGTGTGTACAGAGTCTTAAAGAAAAGCAAAACAGCAGGAGGAAACTCCATCCAAAGGCCAGTGCCATCTAGTGAGCAGATGATAAAATGGCAGTGTCTTCACAACGGTTTACTCTGAAAGTGAGCATGATAACTACGTGTTTCTTCGGGGGGGGGGGCTTTGTAAATAGTGCAACTTAAAATAGATTAGATCAGGTGAAAGGAAGAGAATAAAAAGGATCCTAACGGGAAAGCACATGAGATCTGTGCCCTGGCATTGTTTGTTTATTGATTGGAATACAGTGGTACCTCTGGTTATGAACTTAATTCGTTCTGGAGGTCCGTTCTTAACCTGAGGTACCACTTTAGTTAACGGGGCCTCCCGCTGCCGCGCGATTTCTGTTTTCATCCTGAGGTAAAGTTCTTAACCCGAGGTACTACTTCCGGGTTAGCGGAGTCTGTAACCCAAAGTCTTTGTAAACCGAGGTGTTTATAACCCGAGGTACCGCTGTATTTATAGATTGCACTTTCATTAAAACAACAGTAAGATGGTATACGTCATACAAAATTAGAATAAGGTCAATACCAATGCCCATTATCTTGAGCCTCCAAGGATACATAATTATACCAGCAAAAAATCTAGTTGTTATTAAACACCTCCAAATCTTTCCCAATCTAGAAGAGCACGTGAAGAAGGTGAGAAATAGTTTGCAGCCCCTTCCTGCTCTATATGCAGGAGCTTGGACTACCTCAAAACTCCAGGACTGGCATGAATTTGCTATCGTGAGCATCTTGTGGGAACCGAACCAACCCTTAATTTGACCATTATTCAATATTGACTTGTTCTCTGACTGTCTGTCTGCCTCTCCAGGAAAAGGTTCCCCTTAAACCTAAAATTCAGTAGAAGAAATAGCAAGCCCATTTTCTAGTCTGATTCTTCCAAATCAGAACAGGTTGAATCCTGACAAGACAGAGGTACTGTTTTGGGGGGACAGGAGGTGGGCAGATGTGCAGAACTCCCTGGTCCTGAATGGGGTAACCGCCTCTGAAGGACCAGGTGTGCAGCCTGGGAGTCATTTTGGACTCGCAACTGTCCATGAAGGGGCAGGTCAATTCTGTGTCCAGAGCAGCTGTTTACCAGCTCCATCTGGTACGCAGACTGAGACCCTACCTGCACACGGACTGCCTCACCAGAGTGGTGCATGCTCTGGTTATCTCTCGCTTGGACTACTGCAATGCGCTCTGTGTGGGGCTACCTTTGAAGGTGACCCGGAAACTACAACTAATAGAGAATGTGGCAGCTAGACTGGTGACTGGGGGCGGCCGCCGAGACCACATAACACCGATCTTGAAAGACCTACATTGGCTCCCAGTACATTTCTGAGCACAATTCAAAGTGTTGGTGCTGACCTTTAAAGCCCTAAATGGCCTCGGTCCAGTATACCTGAAGGAGCGTCTCCACCCCCATCATTCTGCCCGGACGCTGAGGTCCAACGCTGAGGGTCTTCTGGTGGTTCCCTCACTGCGAGAAGCAAAGCTACAGGGAACCAGGCAGAGGGCCTTCTCGATAGTGGTGCCTGTGGAACACCCTCCCACTAGATGTCAAAGAGAAAAACAACTACCAGACTTTTAGAAGACATCTGAATTAGTGATGCTAAATTCTCAAGAATAACCTTTTGGACATCTGAAGGCAGCCTTGTTTAGGAAAGCTTTTAATGTTTGATGCATTACTGTATTTTAATATTTTGTTGGAAGCCGCTCAGAGTGGCTGGGGAAGCCCAGCCAGATGGGCGGGGTATAAATAATAAATTATTATTATTATTAGTCCCAAATTCAAATCTATGCCTGTTAATAACCAGCATTTAATGCTGCCATGGATGGGGCACCTTCTCTGCTGGATTTTTCCACGTGTTTTGTTTAATCTTTTGGTGTGTTTCTGTATTTCAGTTTCTTACTGGCTTATCATTAATAATAATTTTATTAATACACATTAAGAACTGCCAAGTACCTGATTACTGCATTGCCAGAATCCACACACTTCCTCTTAACTCCGGGTTTCGAAAAGATCACAAACAGGGAGCTGTATGGTGTGAAAACACTGGTAAGTGAGGATTGTAGCAACAGCAAGGAAGTTGTGTAATGAAGAGTTTGATGAAACTTTTCATCTCTCACACACACGCATTGCCCTGACAATCTAAGCAATGCCTAGATCTTTCCCCCACCGCCCCCTTTCCTCCCGTTAAGAAGAAAGTCTTCTTTATTAGCATCAACCTATTTGTTTGTTTATTTATTTATTTATTTCTCATTGCCCTCCCATCATCTCATCCCTTCATCTAACAAAAATGGAACAATAAAAGCAAAAGTGGAACCCCCCTATGCAAAATGTCTCCACCGTGCCAAGTAACCTGTAAGAAATATATTTGACCAACAGATGGCAGCCTTTGAATGTATATTGTTTCTACTCTGCTTTTAATTCCAACTTTTGCTTTTAAAAAAAAAAAAAGAACCACCATCACTCCCTTTGGTTAGTGGTCTACAAACTTTCAGCAAACCATGAATGCTTTATAAAAGCAATGAAGGCTCAAATAAACAAAACAAGAATATGTAACTTTATGTCTATGAAACAGTATTGAAGGGCTTCCCCGATTCCCAGAGCCATATATAAATATAAATAATATAAATATAAATAATATAAATATAGTGGTACCTTGGTTCTCAAACTTAATCCATTCTGGAAGTCCGTGGTTCCAAAACCAAGGTGTGCTTTCCCATAGAAAGTAATAGAAAATGGATTAATCCGTTCCAGACTTTTAAAAACAACCCCTAAAACATCATTTTAACATGATTTTTTCTATCTAACGAGACCACTGATACATAAAATGAAAGCAATAACCAATGTACTTTACTATAAAATAAATAAGACAGTATTATCGATGATAAAAATTAAAATTATTATTTTTTCCCTACCTGTACTGATGATAGTCACTGTTTGGATAGTTTTTTTAATCCATTTCTACAGTCACACATCAATCAATCAGCAGCTGAACTGGGTTCCAAACTCACAAAAACAAATTAACTGGAAAAGCCTCAAAAACAGAAAGGCAAAATAATTAGCAAAAACAAATACAGTGGCACCTTGGTTCTGGAACATAATCCATTCCGGAAGTCCGTTTGACTCTGAAATGTTCCAAAACCAAGGCACGGCTTCTGATTGGTGCAGGCGCCCCGGAAACAATAGCTGACAACCGCATCAGACGTTCGGCTTCTGAAAAAAATTCAAAAAAAGGTTTTCAGTGTTTGGGAATAAAGGAGTACCAGGGCATTTGAGAACCAAAATACCATTGTATAAATAAATGTACACACACACCAGTTTAATGCATGCTTACTTGTAAAAAAACCCAAAAAAACTCTTTGAAATCAGTGAGGCTAATTCCCAAGTAAGTATGCACAGGCTTACACAGTCACCAATGGAGTAAACCCCACTAGGCATAATGGGGCTTTAATGGCAGTTTATTCTGTTTTTCTGACACTTCCTTAACTCTTGCAGCGGTTCTCAATCTGTAGGTCCCCAGATGTTTTTGGACTACAACTCCCATCATCCCTGAGCTCTGGCCTTGCTAGCTAGGGGTGTTGGGAGCTGTAGTTCAACAACATCTGGGGACCCAAAGGTTGAGAGGCAAACTAAGGCCTGGGGGCCGGATCCGGCCCAATCGCCTTCTCAATCCAGCCCGCAGATGCTCCGGGAATCTGTGTGTTTTTACACGACTAGAATGTGTCCTTTTATTTAAAATGCATCTCTGGTTTATTTGTGGGGCATAGGAATTCATTCATTTACACACACACACCCAAAAAATATAGTCCGCCCCCCCCCCACAAGGTCTGAGGGACAGCGGACCAGCCCCTGCTGAAAAAGTTTGCTGACCCCTGGTTTAAGGGGTACTCCAGGCAAGGAGGCAGGGAATAAAAGGAGCAGTAATCAAATAATTGTCCCATGTGAGGCATGCTTCAGATGAAACATGCTTTGGCTCCAGCTGCACAACCGCAAGCTAATATTAAGTGCCATTGTGCTCAACATGGCACACTTTTATTTGGGTGTCAATTTTAGCCAACATATACTACCAATTAGGCTGGCATGTACTCTGACAAGGATGCAGTCACGTGCAGTGAAATTTTTCATAGGGGAACAGTTAGAGCCAGAGGCCCTAGCTTGCGAGGGGTGGGGGTTGATGTCATGAGTGTGACGTCGCGCATGTGTGAATCGTGCCTGCCTCCCTAAGCCGGGCAGAAACTTCCCAGGATTTGCGAAGAGGTGCCAGGGCTCAGACAGGTTGCTGGAGCCCTCCTGACTCCTTCCTCCTTCCAAAAACAGGATGGGCTTTGGGAAGATGGCAGGACAGACCCATCAGAGCCTTGCACCTCCCTCCCTAAGCCGGGCAAAAGCTATCCATGCTTTAGGGAGGCAGAACATTTAGGTAAAGGTAAAAGGTAAAAGACCCCTGGACGGTTAAGTCCAGTCAAAAGCGACTGTGGGGTTGCGGTGCTCATCTCACTTTCAGGCTGAGGGAACCGGCGTTTGTCCGCAGACAGCTTATCAGGTCATGTGGCCAGCAGGACTAAACTGCTTCTGTCACAACAGAACACTATGACGGAAACCAGAGTGCACAGAAACACTGTTTACCTTCCTGCCACAGTGGTACCTATTTATCTACTTGCACTGGCGTACTTTCGAAATGCTAGGTAGGCAGGAGCTGGGACAGAGCAACAGGAGCTCACCCCGTTGTAGGGATTCGAACCACCAACCTTCTGATCGGCAAGCCCAAGAGGCTCAGTGGTTTAGACCACAGCGCCACCCACATCCCCTTAGTCCAATGGCTGCATGCCACTGGGTGCATGAGGTATGTTTGTTGTAAGCAGGCAATCCAAGGCAGCCTGTCTTCCAGCAATTATTTCTATGTGCACATCTATAATGGAAGTTAGCAGAAGCAAAATGTTTGCAAATTTTGTTTGTCCTATTATTCAGTAGTGCACATCTTCTTTCAGAGTGATGTGTAACTGGGCTGGCCTAACACCTGCATAAAAACCATTTTAAGCTCTTGGATCAAGACAAGAACTTTTAAAAAGAATGGGGGGGAATTGTTATTTATTTAGGAGACCACTGTAAGCAGATGAAAACATTAGCAGGATTTTAATCACACCTGTAACAAAGACTATGGAAAATTCACATGGATTAAAAATGTGGATAATGGAATTATATGCAGTTGAAAACACTGACAATAGGACCTATGGAGGGGATGGGGGGAAGTCCTGAGATTCAGAGAAATCTCTTTCTATGATATGCAATTGATAAATTTATATCTGTAAAATCAAATAAAAATTATTTCATAAAAAAGCCAGTTTAATCTAAAGGCCAGTTCTACAGTATATGAGCACATTAGAAAAAGCCACATTATTATTATTATTATTAATAGTGTTATTATTATTATCATCATCATCCTTGAAAAGAATTGTGCCAAACAGCTATTTCCAAGAAAGCTGATTGGTGGATTTCCAGTTTCCCATAAAAGGGCTGTGCACTCATAATCCCTGCCGCTGGCTTGGCCTGTATGATCTTGCCAGTAGCAGCTATTTGTGCATGCAATTTCCTTATGCAGTTGGAAGACTTCTGCAAAGCTGCTTCCATGCATATGAGGCTTCCTGGCTGGATCAAGACAAACACAGATGCATTGGCTACAAATGAAGCGATGTTCTATATGCACAAATAAAAACAAAGCATTTTTTTTCATCTTGTAGGGATAATTTTGCCCGCAAGCTCTCAGCTTAGCATCG
Organism: Podarcis vaucheri; assembly: GCF_965113315.1. NCBI lineage: Eukaryota > Metazoa > Chordata > Lepidosauria > Squamata > Lacertidae > Podarcis > Podarcis vaucheri. Next base: position 827,117 of record NW_028118808.1, on the reverse strand, counting down.
TAAGAACATCAAGGCACACGCATAGCGGTGTGTTCTCAGACCCTGGATTAATTCCAACCATTTAAATGCCGGTTTGTGAGTCATTTTTGCTCTTGTCCCTGCTGTGAGTATGGAGGGGGAGAGACTAGGAAAAGGCGGCTTATTGCTAGAAGCAGAGTCCATGGCCACTAGCAGCTATGAAATATTATGCTTGCTTGGCACTGAGTGCGTAAACAACACATGGATTTGACGTGGAAAGCAGAGTTCTCAGAAAACGCTCTCTTGATTGTCTCATCTAGCGTGATGGCTATTTTGGACAATATCCTATTATTTTCTAATTTACATGCGCTTTGCTTGAAGTATTGTGCAGGCAGCACATCATGTACTGAAGCGAGCAGCTCTAAGACTGCCTGCTCTGCGTTCCCTACTCAAGGAGCTCAGCCATAAAGCGCAAGGCAGATCTCTCGTCTTCTTTTTTATTGCCCCATCTGTTCCTCTTTTCTTTCTCTCTTCCTTGCTGCTGTTGTGCAGCACAGTGCCGGATTTACGTATAAGCTAAACAAGCCATAGCTTAGGAGGCCCCCAAAAATGTAAAGGGGAAAAAACTGGATGTACATTTCCAAAATATAAAATAAAAAACAAATAAAATAAAAACTACATACAGCAACAGTGTTTTGTATTGTGTAGGCTCCTGTGATGTAAGTACAGTGGTGCCCCGCAAGACGAATGCCTCGCAAGACGGAAAACCCGCTAGACGAAAGGGTTTTCCGTTTTTGAGCTGCTTCGCAAGACGATTTTCCCTATGGGCTTGCTTTGCAAGACGAAAACGTCTTGCAAGTGTTCCGATTTTTTTCGCTTCCCCCCTTTTTCTAAGCCGCTAAACCGCTAATAGCCTTTTAGCCGCTAATCCGCTAAGCCTTTAATAGCTGCTAATAGCCTTTTAGCCGCTAATCCGCTAAGCCTTTAATAGCCTCTAAGCCTTTAATAGCACTAATCCGCTAAGCTGCTAATAGGGTTGCTTCGCAAGACGAAAAAACCGATAGACGAAGAGGCTCGCGGAACGGATTAATTTCGTCTTGCGAGGTACCACTGTAATGTACCCTGCCTGCTAGCCTGCTCCCTAAAATATCACTGGTTTGCTCATTTCTATATATAGGGTGCCTACATTCTGCATGGACTGGCTGCATGGCAACTTCTGCAAATGGCTTTTAGATGCCCATTAGGTCCATAAATTACCATATAACATATATTCAACACAAAGAAACAGCAACAATTTGTTCTTGACAAAGGACAGCTGGACGTATAAAGGGCCCCATTACCTTCAGTAGCTTAGGGCCTCATCAGACCTAAATCCGTCCCTGGTGCAGTGACGTTTAAACACAGTCTGATGCAGACAATCCTCTGCAAACTCACCAGCGACAAAAGCTGGTACATTTGCAGCCTGCAAAGTGGCTGAAGAAGCAATGAAAGGTGGAGGGAGGGAGGGACAAGTGGAAGAAAGAGCAGCTGTGCACACGCCAACAATTTCAGTCCAAACGCAATAATTGTTTGCATTTCTTGCATGCCCAGCTCCAACTTTGGAGAACCCTGGGCCATCTGCCATGCGCAATCTAGTTGAGATTCCTGCAGCAGCAACAACAACAATTTATTATTTGTACCCCGCCCATCTGGCTGGGTTTCCCCAGCCACTCTGGGCGGCTTCCAACAAAGACCAAAAATACACTAAGATGTCACACATTAAAAACCTCCCTGAACAGGACTGCCTTCAGATGTCTTCTGAATGTCAGGTAGTTGTTTATCTCTTTGACATCTGATGGGAGGGTGTTCCACAGGGAGGGCACTACTACTGAGAAGGCCCTCTGCCTGGTTCCCTGTAGCTTTGCTTCTCGCAATGAGGGAAGCACCCGAATGCCCTCCGCGCTGGACCTCAGTGTCCGGGCAGAACGATGAGGGTAGAGACACTCCTTCAGGTATACTGGGCCGAGGCTGTTTAGGGCTTTAAAGGTCAGTGGACTAGATGGCCTTTGTGGACACCTTCCAACTTTACAATTCTGTGATTCCATGATGGAGTGAAGCTATATGAGTTGACTCAGCTGACCACACTACCCTTGTATCAGCATGATACTAGATATATTAATATGTCTTGGAATCTGTGTGTTGGTATTACTAAGCTCAATCATCATCATCATCAACATCATATTATAATATTTTTTTATTTATACCCCGCCCATCTGGCTGGGTTTCCCTAGCTACTCTGGGCGGCTCCCAACAGAATATTAAAAACATGATAAACCATCAAACATGAAAAACTTCCCTAAACAGAGCGGCCTTCAGATTACTGATGTGAGGTGAGAATATTCTCTGCTAGAAAATTCTCTGGAGAATATTCTCCACAAACTGTAAATTTTAATGTAAGAACCAGTTTTACAACCCACATTTAAAAAATCTAGTAAATAATAAGTCAAACAGTGATATTGCCAGTGTAAGTACAGTGGTGCCTCGCAAGACGGAAATAATCCATTCCGCGAGTCTCTTCGTCTTGTGGTTTTTTCATCTTGCGAAGCAAGCCCATTAGCGGCTTAGCGGATTAGCGCTATTAGCGGCTTAGCGGGCTTAGTGGATCAGCTGATAAGCGGCTTAGCGGCTTAGCGGATCAGCTGATAAGCGGCTTAGAGGCTTGGGGAAAAGGGGGGGAGGAAAAACCCCCCCGCAGGAACTCGCAAGACATTTTCATCTTGCGAAGCAAGCCCATAGGAAATTCGTTTTGCGAAGCACCTCCAAAACGGAAAACCCTTTCGTCTAGCGTGTTTTCCGTCTTGTGAGGCATTCGTCTTGCGGGGCACCACTGTAATGAATAAAGATCTTTTTTTGATCCAGTTACATTACTGGGCATTGTGTCATTCACCATTGGCAGTTCTGAAATGTGAGCTACAGAAAACATTTATTTATTTTTTTAGTTTTAAAAATGCTATTCATTTAATTTGATGAACATTTGAATTCGTATGTATTTCAACTATATGTAATAGCCTTTTTTTCTATTTTGGTGTGACCTTATTCTTAGCAATTCTATACCCTTGGCCATTCAGTGTGATTTTTTTTTACAGAAAGTAGCTTTAATGCTTTATACACTTAAAGTACCTAGGCCTATACAGTTATGTGTAACAGCATGTGAGGTGGCCTTGATTTAAACAGTTGACGTTTCTATTTTTTTATTTAGTGTATCACCTCTTCAGATGTCTTCCAAAAGTCAGGTAGTTGGCTTTTCCCCATGACATCTGGTGGAAGAGCGGTCCACAGGGCCGGTGCCACTCCTGAGAAGGCCCTCTGCCTGGTTCCCTGTAGCCTCACTTCTCGCAGGGAAGGAACCGCTAGAAGGACCTTGGTGCTGGACCTCAGTGCTAAACAATAAGGGTGGAGATGCTCCTTCAGATCTACTGGGCTGAGGCCGTTTAGGGCTCTAAAGGTCAGCACCAACACTTTGAATTATGCTCAGAAATGTACTGGGAGTCAACATAGATCTTTCAGGACCGGTGTTATATGGTCTTGGCGGCCACTCCCAGTCACCAGTCTAGCTGCCACATTCTGGACCATCAATTTACTGTGAAACTGAAGTCAGTGTTTACACACTAACATTAAGAACATTTGCTGGGGGTGGACCATGCTAATCTCAATCATCATCATCATTATCAAACCTTTATTGGCCTCACATTCAGGCCCGTGCGATCTCATTGCCATTTCAACAGTACAGTCATTTGCCAAAGGGAAGAAGAGGCGAGCAATCTATTTCATTTCTATGGGTCTCCAGCAAGGGCAGGATCCTGTAGCGTACTTCGGCGACAAAAAATCAAATAGAGGAATTTAGCTACTGTCTTGGTGAGCTCCTGGTCTCTCCCGTGTAATAAGAAGTGCATAACCTCCGTCTCTGGTTTCCATGTTGGAATACATAGATGGTCTAGAAATTGTTGGCAGAGATCATCATACATTTTACATTTAAGGACCATGTGAGCTAGAGTTTCCACCAGGTGGGCATCACATGGGCAGATCCTATCTCCTTCTGCCATACCCACAAACCTACCCCAAAGGAGGTTAGAAGGGTTAGAATTGAACCTAGCCAGCGAAAAAGCCCTTCTTTATTGAAGGTTAAACAAAAATAGTAAAGAATTAAGGTTAAATTCCTTCGCCCAAGAGAGTCAAAAATAAAGAGGGGGACATGTTTTTTCCGCAGCTGAGAACTAATCTCAATAGTGCTGAATTCCCACTTAGGACTTCAACCCTATGTGGAGTTCCGCCATCTCTTTGAACAATAAAAGGGAAGATGATTTCAGGGAGGGGACATTTTGAACTTCATACGGAGAGAGTTGCATAACCTACGATCCATCGCAGAGACAGAGCTTTCTGGGAAGATAGACTAGTCCAACAATGGTGACTCAGGGTGAATGTGGCTGAGCACATTGAGACGGCTTTAGGGCCTATTCTGTGGTGGGGAGAACAGCAGAGGAATCTGACCTCTCTAATACTATTACATCTGCTTAGTGTTGTTCAGTGGAGCTCTTCCAGGTATTCAAAGACCTTCAACGATCTGGCCAAGGCAATGGAGTGATAGAACCATTAGTGCCCTGTTGTGACCACTGTTTGCATATCAAATTGCTCACATCAGCTCCCAGATAGACATTGGAAACAAGATGGAGAACGTTTATGGTGCAATCTGGAAACAGTCCAGCCTAAACACCTGGAGAGCAATAGGGAGTCAGCCATCGTCAACATGGAGCCATGCAGACTAATGGTCCTATGTCCCTATCTTGTTCCTGTTGTCTGATTCCAAGGATGCAGTAGAAATTATAGTAGCAAATCAATAAATTAATAAATAAGGAACCCATGTTACCTGTAATTCTGTAAGAAATGAACTGTAATAAGGGCAGTCAACCCCAAGCAAGACTGCCCTTATTACCCTTCAAACATACTATTAGATGAGACTTCAGTAGCGCACTGCCCATCTCTAATAGGTCTCCAAACGTGATCTGCAATTCCCTTATATAAAATTTCCATGCTGCCTTGGAAGTAGGATTAAGAACAGGTACAGGTGCCCTGGGACATGGGTGGCGCTGTAGGTTAAACCACAAAGCCTAGGACTTGCCGATCAGAAGGTCGGCAGTTCGAATCCCCACGACGGGGTGAGCTCCCATTGCTCGGTCCCTGCTCCTGCCAACCTAGCAGTTCGAAAGCACATCAAATTGCCAGTAGATAAATAGGTACCGCTCCGGCAGGAAGGTAAACGGTGTTTCCGTGCACTGCTCTGGTTCGCCAGAAGCGGCTTAGTCATGCTGGCCACATGACCCGGAAGCTGTACGCCGGCTCCTTCGGCAAATAAAGCGAGATGAGCACCGCAACCCCAGAGTCGGTCACGACTGGACCTAATGGTCAGGGGTCCCTTTACCTTTACTACAGGTGCCCTAGAAATGGGACTCAGGTGTGCTCATCCTTTAGAATTCTTTGGGGTACTTTGTTCTTTGTTTAAAGGCACTATCCCAAAAAACCCAGAGTCCTTTCTGTTCAGGATAATTCAGACTGAAATTCCCAGGAGTCAGAAAAGGTTATTTATGTATGCAACAACTGTGGCCCGTGTTTTGTTAGCCCCAAAATGAAAAATGAGCGAGGTCCCAACCAAAGAAGAAGGGCAACTTAAGTTGACAGAATATGCACGATTTGCAGACTTCACATACAGAATAAGAGAACAAGAAGAACATACGTTTAAAGAAGATTGGAAAATGTTTATTGAATATATGGGAAATCATTGTGTACAGCTGAAAAGGCTGGCAGCATTAAGATAAATTTAACAGTGTCAACAAGTTCTGATGGATGCAATAATGGAATACTGAATGGTATAGTTTTTATAAAATATGCAGGGATTTATTATATGTAAAATGAACCATGGAAAGAGAAGGGAAGTTGTAAATATCTGAAGGATGTAAAATGAGTATTTTAAATTTTAAAACAATTTTTTTAATAAAAATTATATTTAAAAAATTAAATTAAATTAAAACATAATTCTTTGGGGAAGAGCTCTAGCTCATTGGTAGAACATTCACTTTCCATAGAAAAGGTCCCACATTCTATCCTTGACAACCCCATGTAGGGCTGGCAAGATCCCCACCTTAAATGCTAGAAAGCAACAGGCATTTGGTGTAGATAACACAACAGTCTGACTCCGTTTAAGGCAGCTTTCTAGGTTCCTATGAATCAGAAACTTTAAGCAAAAGCCAGCATGTTCCACCAGCAGAACAACACACCATCTGTGTATTGTGCAGCACTTTCGTCTTCAAAGAACAAATTGTAAAGCCCTCCAGCAAACTCTTTTATCAAAGGAGCTTCACACAGAAACACAACAGGCTAGCAATAGACTTGCTCATGCTGCTCTCATGCTGACAATCTCACCGTGTTCCGTTTATATCCAACAACACTGAAACAAAGTCATTTCCACATATGTTGGAAGTGGGAATGGGGAGGGCTTTTAGAATGGAAGCTAGCGTGTAAAGCCAACAGATGTCATTTGTTTAGCTTGCTACATTACACACGGGTAGCGCTGTGATCTAAACCACTGAGCCTCTTGGGCTTGCCAATCAGAAAATCGGAGGTTTGAATCTCCACAATGGGGTGAGCTCCCATTGCTCTGGCCCAGCTCCTGCCAACCTAGCAGTTCAAAAGCACAGCAGTGCAAGTAGATAAACAGGTACCACTGCAGTGGGAAGGTAAACGGCGTTTCTGTGCACTCTGGTTTCCGTCACGGTGTCCTGTTGCGCCAGAAGCGGTTTAGTCCTGCTGCCACATGACCCGGAAAGCTGTCTGCAGACAAACACCAGCTCCCTTGGCCTGAAAGCGAGATGAGCGCTGCAACCCCATAGTCGCCTTTGATTGGACTTAACCGTCCAGGGGTCCTTCACCTTTACATTTTTAAATTATTATTACATTAGGTACTTCAACTGATGAGGTTTGCCAGGCAGCGATAACATTCCACATCACCATATCTGTACAATGGCATTCAACTCCCTTGCAACAAGCGGAGCAACATGTTCTGCAAAGCCCCTTTCTGCCATGCACCTTCTCTTGGGTTGTGCGGCACACCGTGGGCCAGACTTAACTGAATGGCACTGCAATGGGCTGCACAAATGGTCCATGCTGGTCCTTTTCTATGATTCTGTGAAAAACCTAGGAATTCCACTCAAATGCAGTTGCGTGCCAAGGCAACTGAGCCACAAAGTTCCCTGGAGAACAATAAAGCACATGAAGTATTTTGGTTTATGGGTTCAAAAAGACCACAACTTTATTGGTTACAGATGAGAGCAGTATGGCTTAGGCACTGGGGTGAATCCAGGCTATACCTTGACTCCTGCCTGTCTGCAAAGGAGTCCACTTAAGGGTAAACCCCTGATAGGGGGTGCCCTATGACTTACATCAAATAAGGACAAACCAAGGGGTCCCTTTAGGGGCTGTGACATGGCCCTAGCCTATACCCAGGCTTCAGACAGGAGTCACACACTGGATCCCTTTAACAGGATACCCTTACTGAGGAGGGGCAGGCGAAGGCTACAACCTCCCTGAAAAACCTAGGAGTCCCGCTCAACTGCAGTTGCTGGCAAGCCAAACTTAATATCAGGAAGATAAAGGTGGAACACGGGTGGCGCAGTGGTCTAAACCACTGAGCCTCTTGGGCTTGCCGATCAGAAGGTCTGTGGTTCAAATCCCCGCGACGGGGTGAGCTCCCGTTGCTCTGTCCCACCTCCTGCCAACCTAGCAGATCAAAAGCACACCAGAGCAAGTAGATAAGCAGTTGCTTTTGTGACATCACAAGAAACCCACAGCCAATGGCAACAGCTGAGGAGGCATCATTTTCATTGCTTTGAGCCTCACAATGGTGGGGGGACCTATCAGTGATTGTGTGGTCTACACCACTGAGCCTCTTGGGCTTGCTGATCAGAAGGTCAGCAGTTCGGTTCCCCGTGCGGAGGTGAGCTCCCGTTGCTCTGTCCTAGCTCCTGCCAACCTAGCAGTGTGAAAGCACACCAGAGCAAGTAGATAAATAGGTACTGCTGCAGTGGGAAGGTAAGTGGCGTTTCCGTACGCTCTGGTTTCCGTCATGGTATCCCAATGTGCCAGAAGCAGTTTAGTCATGCTGGCTACATGACCCAGAAAGCTGTCTGTGGACAAACGCTAGCTCCCTCGGCCTGAAAGCGAGATGAGCACCACAACTCCATAGTCACCTTTGACTGCACTTAACTGTCCAGGGGTCCTTAAACTTTACCTTTTACCTAATATCAGGAATGAGGAAACCTACTGGGGAAAACAACATAGAATTTAGACTGTGCCTGTCCAGGTGCTAGTCACGGTTACTATCTGTTGCCTCCAGCTTCAGATGCGTGAAGCCTCTCAATACCAGCTACAGGAGAAGACAATCAGGTGAGGGCTGCTGTGGTCATGCCATGCTTGTGAGCTTTCCAGAAGAATCTGACTGACCACTGTGAATACAGAATTCTGCCCTGACTGGGCCTTTGATTCGGTTCAGAAGTGTTTGTCTTATGTTATTAGGTGCCAAAGGCATGAATGATGAATTGGCTGTGTTTTCAGCAATTACTTTCAGCCAGTTGACCCAGTGGAGGAAAACAATATTCATATACCTTATATGCAAGTACAACGTAGGATATTTTTGCTTATTAGCCTACCGTTCTTCCCAAAGTCTTCATGATGCTTTTGAATGATTCCCCCAGGTGATTTCCCACCGAGGCAGCTTACAAGGTCAACCCTGCTTTGAGAGCCATGTGTAAGATGGGAGAGAAACTCAGTTCAGCTCCCCATTAAAACGGAGCCTACATTTTCCTAAACAATATGTGAATCGGAACACAGACATCTGACAAAGTTCACCCTTCTCTGAATTTTTTCAGTACAGTTCTGCAGCCAAGTAAGGTGTGCAAACATGCATCTATCAGGGGAAGTAATATACAAAAATGTGTTATATTATGGAAAAATGCTTTGCCAAAAAAACGTATATTACATCAAATTGCATACAAACGTGTGTATACGGTCATACCTTGGAAGTGGAACGGAACCCATTCCACTTCCAAAACTTTTGAAAACCAAATCACGGCTTCTGATTGGTTGCAGGAAGCCCCATCAGATGTTCAGGTTCCAAAAAAAGTTGGCAAACCAGAACAATCACTTCTGGGTTTGCGGTGTTCGGGAGCCAAAACGCCCAAGTTCCAGGGCGTTTGGGATCCAAGGTACAACTGTATTAGGAAGAATTCACCTCTAAATGCTGATGAATTTTCAAGCAGACTTTTTTTTAATAATAATAATAATAATTCTCTAACCGATGTGTGAGTGTAGAGAACTGAACTGACTGGTAAAATGAGAAACTAAGTGAAACTATAATGGAAGCATTCGCCCATCCCAAGTTGTGTGTTTTATCTTCATTCCAGTCATTAGGCCTCGAGAGCGATTACAAGCAATTGTTAAGAGGACTTTACATGCTCAAATGCATTTGGAATTAATAGTAGCATCCAAATCTTAACGACGAATCGTAAGAAAAACACATCCTCTTTTTATCATTATATTTTTCGACAAAGACTTTTTGCTGTACCACAAATAGAGAAGATTTAGCGGACGAAAGTCACAAATCATTTGGGAAGCTTCCGTAAAATAAAATAAAAAAGCTAAGTCAAAAGTGGTTCCATTGACAAGTGAGAGAGAGAAGGACAGGGAGCGAAAATAGTATTTTACGCAACTGTTTTTTGTGGTGGAATACCAGAGGCTCGCTTCTGGGACATCTGCCGGATGCAAGGCACCATTTGTGGGGGGTTGTCACAATTCATTTGCCCTCACAAAGCAGATGACTAAAGCCACAGCCTAGGACCGCATTTCAGGTATGGTTAGATGGAGGGGGAAACACCCAAACCCAGCTCCTACAGAGCTGATATCAATCAAGTTGTCTGTTTCCATCTGACACGGATTTTGTGAAAAGCCGAGAATGCAAAAACAAAGATGTATGTGTATTTTTATATATGCCATTCTTGTGAGAAATGGAGGGATGGTCTTATCCTTGTGGTACACATGACCAGAACCACAGCATCTGCAACTCCTAATTATAGGAGAAATTTGATTTTGTAAGCAGGTGTGTGTGTGTATATGTGTTTATTATATAGATATGTACAGAGATAAATACACGAAAACACATGAATTATGTGAAACCGCAGTGGTTTAACAGTCAAAATTCCATCCCTGGAAACACCTTTCTTGGCTCCTTAGAGCAGTCATTTTGTTTTTGTTTCTGCTTCACAGTTGCTTTATTTTCAGTGCAAAACTTGGAAGCAAATCCCACTGAACAGCAGCCTCCATATGTTGTCTTCTCCAATCAGCCATCTACAAAAGTGATGGAGAAACTGTGTTCCCCCGCCCAATTATTGTTGGACTCCAAATCCCATCAGTCCTAGCCAGCATGGCTATTATGCTCAGGGATTATGGGAGTTCCCTGATCTACAAGTATTTTACTTCTCTAGCTGCCCCTCAGCTCCAGTATAAATTTGTCTAGTTCGAAGAAGAAAATGATCTGCGTTGTCTGTGATATTTCAAGGGAGGCTGTTGAATGTTTTGGCTGCTTGATCAAACCACAGAAATTCCTAGCAAAGTGTGTTTTCACTTAAGGATGATATCAGCAATTCAGCTGAGGACACTTCAATGTACATAAGAGGACGATGTTTGAAGTGCAAATGCTTTGATTTGACACAACCGGGAAACATTTATGAGACAATATTGAGTGAAATCCTAGTTAGGCTTTGGTTGTTCAGTTGCTTCAGGGATGATAGAATAATTACATTATATCTTACTTGAAGATGTATGGTATACAGCTGAGATGATGCAGCATATTAGATTTTAGCAGGGTGGGATTGCAAAGGTCTGAAAATAGAGGGACCGGATATTGTTTATAACTCTAATGCTGCAGAAGAAGAAGATGAGGAGGAGTTTGGATTTGATATCCCGCTTTATCACTACCCAAAGGAGTCTCAAAGCAGCTAGCATTCTCCTTTCCCTTCCTCCCACAACAAACACTCTGTGAGATGAGTGGGGCTGAGAGACTTCAGAGATGTATGACTAGCCCAAGGTCACCCAGCAGCTGCATGTGGAGGAGCGGAGACGCGAACCCGGTTCACCAGATTATGAGTCTACCACTCTTAACCACTACACCACACTGGCTCACACTGGGGAACCTATGGCCCTCCAGATGTTGATGAACTCCCACCATCCCTAGCTAGTCTGGAATATCACTTGAGTAATGTTTGGGGAGTTGGTGTCAAATGTGAAAGAGAGGTCCTACAAAATAAATTTATGAGACAGATTTGGGGGCTTCCCTGTGGGACACCAGCAGCCCGCCTCAAAGCTGAGTTGGGCCTTCCCTCTCTAGCAGCCAGAATTGATCTAACCTATCCGAGATACTGGCACAGGCTAAATGCCTTCGGGGATCATACTCTTAACTAAGCCCTGCTGGTTAGAGCAACTAAAGACAAGGGGGCTGGGCATGAAAGTGCCAAGATAACTTTAGGGCTTACAGTGGTGCCCCACAAAACGAATGCCTCGCAAGATGGAAAACCCGGTAGACGAAAGGGTTTTCCGTTTTGGAAGTGCTTCGCAAAACGAATTTCCTATGGGCTTGCTTCGCAAGACGAAAATGTCTTGCGAGTTCCTGCAGGGGTTTTTTCCTTCCCCCCCCTTTTCCCAAGCCGCTAAGCCGCTTATCAGCTGATCCTAAGCCGCTTAACAGCTGATCCGCTAAGCCGCTTATCAGCTGATCCGCTAAGCCGCTTATCAGCTGATCCGCTAAACCGCTTATCAGCTGATCCGCTAAGCCCGCTAAGCCGCTAATAGCGTTAAGCCGCTAAGCCGCTAATGAGCTTGCTTCGCAAGACGAAAAAACCGCAAGACGAAGAGACTCGCGGAACGGATTCTTTTCATCTTGCGAGGCACCACTGTATAATCTCCAAATGGAGAACTACTTAGCCCTTAGCCCACATGACCTTAGAAATTGGATTTTTTGATCAGGATGCCAACCAAGACAGAGCATCCATCACTGCTGCCCATTGCTCTACTTGGTACCCCCAAATTAAGACCTGTCACTCAAGGCCCCATTGCCTTGAGACTCTGACCTTCCCACAGCTGTGCAGCGCCTTTGTAGAACTAAGATTCCAACAGATACCCTCAGCATAATTAGAGGGGAATTCCCAACATGGATCGCAAATGTATACATATGGATGCAATCAAGTAGAGGACTTCACACACTATCTGCTGATTTGCAGATACAACACCCAAAGGAAAATTTATTTTGCCAATTTTTAATTGACTTGCAGGTTGATCCGCAAAGGAAGTGACAGTTGTTTACGCTTCCAGGCTGGTTAAATGTAACATTGTATTCTAATCTCCTTTGGTTCTATTATAGTCTGGGTTGTAGAATCACTTATCACCTCCATCTGAAGTAGGCTCTTAAATCTTTCACTTCCCACTATTTACTTAGCCAGTTCTAATCAAAACAAGGATATCTGCATTCACACATTGCTGCTGGGTCAGTTTGCAACTGAAAGTAACCTGGGGTTGAATCAGCTTTATTTCACAGTTGGGATTATCGAAATCGTTCCCAGATACAATCAGTCTTGCCATCGACACTCAGTGAAATTAATTAAGCTCCCCATTTGTTTAATGTGCTTTCTAATTAACCTAGTCTGGAGAACAGCAAAACAACGTCCAGATTCTGTGAGCCCTTTTAAAGTTTGGCACCAGGGAAAAGACATTAGAGTCTCCATGTAATTAGCTCCCACCCCCACCCCCATCCGCTCTCCTAATGGCTAAATTAGAGGTCTTCCGCATAGCAATAGCTGCACCGTGTTTAATATTACAATAAAATCATGCATAGGAAGGAATGCCATCAAGTGCAACACCCAGAAACATTATTTCTTTAATTAGGATCGTAATTGTGATATATTTACTACTTTATAGTGCATTTGGGGCAACAGCTTCCCTGCCTGCAGGCTTCTCCTCCCAATTCGACAGAGCAGCGAGTTTCAACACAGTCATGTGTCCCACTTTACAGAGGTCTGTCCTCTACTTGGAAGGGTGCCAAACGCCAGTCCTGTTATTTAAAGGCCTCTTTCTTCAAAGGGCTCTCTTAGCGGTGGAACGGTGGTGAATTATGAAGTGTAGGAGCTGATTGTGACACAGCTGCTAAAGCCACACTCACAAGGGCTGCAGAGTGTGGCAAAGAGCTGCAGTTGTTGTTATTATTATTATTATTATTATTATAGATGACTGGGTTGCCCCATCCACTCTGGGGTACATAACGTACTTGTCAGGGATGGGCTGGATGAGGAAGAGTGGTGGGCCTAGAGCCCCCCAGGGATGACACAGAAGATGACTTAGACCCCAGATCGTGGTGGTGGGATACTGGGGAGCAGTCTGGGGAAGGGACGAGCTGGGAGGTGCTTTAAACAGGAGGTTTGAGCAATCAAGGGGGTTCAGAAGAAGGAAGGCCTTTCAGGACAGGGCTGGAGGCTGAGAGTCTCAGTGTCAGCGCAGAGTCAGACAGGGAGGAGTCAGAGATTGCCCCTGCTACCCAGTAGCAGGGCAGTCCCAGTCTTTCTAGAGACGGACTCTGACACCTTGCTCCAGGAGAGTCCTTCACGTTGCTAAGCTACGGACCGGACAGAAAGAGCCCATCTCCTCGCCACTTGGGATGAATCCCGAGGGGAAAGCTAGAGGGCAAAAGTTTGAGAGATTTATTGCAAGTGAAGTCTGCTAATACAGTGGTACCTCAGGTTAAGAACTTAATTCATTCTGGAGGTCCGTTCTTAACCTGAAACTGTTCTTAACCTGAGGTACCACTTTAGCTAATGGGGCCTCCCGCTGCTGCTGCCGCACTGCCACCACGCAATTTCTGTTCTCATCCTGAAGTAAAGTTCTTAACCTGAGGTACTATTTCTGGGTTAGCGGAGTCTGTAACCTGAAGCATCTGTAGCCTGAAGAGTCTGTAACCCGAGGTACCACTGTAAATCTTGTGCCCACACGCTTCCTCTGGCGTGAGCTTTGCAGAGTACGCAATGTTATTGGAAGCCAGTTGAAGTCTGAACGCTGTCCTTCTGGACAATGAAGGAAAAGATGTCTTGAAAGCTACAACTAGTGTTTATTGTAGTAAACAGTAATAAAGACATAGATTAGTAAATACAAGTACAGAGTCTTAACAGCATGTACACTCTCTCAGCAAACTGCCATTAAACAATCCCTCGTACTCGCTAACCACCACTGACAGGCCAGACTCTCTCAGAAGAACACAGGCATATATATATAGCTGCTCTATTACAGTATAACACTGATTGGCTAAGCAGCATTTTTTTATATGTGTCTAGATTCCACCAGGCTTACATTTCGCTAAGTTCCTGTTTGTGCAAGTGTTAGAAACTAAGTAGGTTGGCACTCTGTGCCTGTTTACTCAGAAGTAAGCCTCTTTGAGCTCAGTGGGACATACTCCCAGGTAGGCATATAGAGGATTGCAGCAGGTGTCTACAAGATGCTTCATATAGCTGTGTTTTAAACTGAACTTTAAATTGATTTAGGTCTTAATTCAACTCTGATTGTAAATTTTGACCCAGGCCTCTTTTGCATAGCTTGCTTCTCTGGGACACGGAGACCAATTTATCTTTCTCTAGCTTCCAATAAAGCTCCTCCACTACTTTAGTTCTTTATACTGTTCCTGACCGAAAAAGAAAAAGAAAACCCTGCGTTTCAAGCACTGTACACAAATTAAATATTCATATCCCTTAAAAGCAATTAAATTTACTGTCAAGTAATTTGCAACTCTAAACAGCAAATGTACAAAAATAATTAGCCTGGTTGAAAATCAGTTAGTTTTCTGATAAGCTCATAAGCCCTTTTAATTAAAATCACAATATTCTTTTAATTGCCAAAGGGAATATTTTGTTTATAACAGAGGAACATTCCTAAGTTTTAATTTAAGTTTCACACTGATATTCCTGTAATTGAGTATCACCCTCTGGGGCCACGAATACCCATCTAGCAAAATAATGTGCTTCCCATCAGTGCTATAGAACGGCATGCATGAAAATGGACCGTTCTGAAAAAAGAAGAAAATAAAAGTTATTATAATAGATTGGGTCATTGCTCGTGAGGATTTACATGGAGTGCTGTTCATATTCGTTTGAGTATCACCCTCTGGGGCCACGAATACCCATCTAGCAAAATAATGTGCTTCCCATCAGCGCTATAGAACGGCATGCATGAAAATGGACCGTTCTGAAAAAAGAAGAAAATAAAAGTTATTATAATAGATTGGGTCATTGCTCGTGAGGATTTACATGGAGTGCTGTTCATATTCGTTTAAGAGGTTTTCTTATTTAGTCAAAAGGTTGCTTTGTTACAGTTCAATAATCTGCTTTGAGTACAGTGGTACCTTGGTACTTGAACGGCTTGGCTTCCGAACAAATCGGCTCCCAAACGCCGCAAACCCAGAAGTGAATGTGAACGCTTGTGAACGTTTTTCGGAAGCCAAATGTCCAACGAACAGACTCCCCAAACGGATTAAGATTGAGAACCAAGATACCGCTATACTTTTAAACAGTAGTTTGGATAGGCTATGCTCAGTCAGAACCTACAACTAAAATCCTAACGGTCTATTCATAAATAATCACATCAAAGGCACCAGTTACAAACCAACATTCCATGGAACATTTTTGCAGGTTTCATGCCCTGATGTGGATTTTAGGATTTTTCCTTATGGACCAATGTTACAGCTACCTTGACTTTAAGTACAGTGGTACCTCAGGTTAAGAACTTAATTCGTTCCGGAGGTCAGTTCTTAACCGGAAACTGTTCTTAACCTTAAGCACCACTTTAGCTAATGGGGCCTCCTGCTGCCACCGCGCCGCCGCTGCGCGATTTCTGTTCTCATCCTGAAGCAAAGTTCTTAACCCGAGGTACTACTTCCGGGTTAGGGGAGTCTGTAACCTGAAGCGTCTGTAACCTGAAGTGTCTGTAACCCGAGGTACCACTGTACAAGAGGTAATGCAAACTAAACAGCCAACATTCAGATTTCGGGATAGTCCGTTATTGTGTTGCAATCTTTTCTTAGCAAGAAAAAAGCAAAAAGCAAAAAAAAGCTCACACTATTCTAGGCTGCATCAACAGAAGTCTAGTGTCCAGATCAAGGGAAGTAATAGTACCACTCTATTCTACCTTAGTCAGACCACACTTGGAATACTGTGTCCAGTTCTGGGCACCAAAATTTAAGAAGGATGTTGACAAGCTGGAACGTGTGCAGAGGAGGGTGACCAAGATGATCAAGGGTCTGGAAACCAAGCCTTATGAGAAACGGTTGAAGGAGCTGGGTATGTTGAGCTTGGAAAAGAGGAGATATGATAGCTATCTTCAAATATCTTAAGGGTTGCCACGTGGAAGAGGGAACATGCTTATTTTCTCCTGCTCTGGAAGGTAGGACTCAAATCAATGGCTTCAAGTTACAAGAAAGGAGTTTCCAAGGAAATGTCAGGAAGAACTTTCTGACAGTAAGAGCTGTTTGACAGTGGAACAGTCTCCTTCAGGAGGTTGTGGATGCTCCTTCCTTGGAGGTTTTTAAGCAGAGGTTGGATGGCCATCTGTCCTGGATGCTTTAGCTGAGATTCCTGCACTTCAGGGGGCTGGACTAGATGACCCCTGGGCTCCTCCCAGCTCTAAGATTCTATGATTCTTCTCTCTTCTTTCTCTTTTTCCTTTTTTTGCCTTGTTTTTGAGAGAACTGAATCATTTTGGTTAGGTAATATGTTTAGTTTCAGCTCATTCACACTACACCACCCTTCCTGTGGTCTCACCCAACAATGACCCCCCACTCCACACACACCTCTCCTGACAGAAACCTTTCCTTATATACTGACAGCCACGTGTTTAGAGAATAGGTAAAGGTAAAGGTACCCCTGCCCGAACGGGCCAGTCTTGACAGACTCTGGGGTTTGTGCGCCCATCTCACTCAAGAGGCCGGGGGCCAGCGCTGTCCGGAGACACTTCCGGGTCACGTGGCCAGTGTGACAAAGCTGTTCTGGCGAGCCAGCACAGCACACGGAACGCCGTTTACCTTCCCGCTAGTAAGCGGTCCCTATTTATCTACTTGCCCCCGGGGGTGCTTTCGAACTGCTAGGTTGGCAGGCGCTGGGACCGAGCGACAGGAGCGCACCCCGCTGCGGGGATTCGAACCGCCGACCTTTCAATCGGCAAGTCCTAGGCACTGAGGCTTTTACCCACAGCGCCACCCGCGTCCCTCGTTTAGAGAATACAGGTCCCAAAACTAGACCTTTCCATTTATTCCCTGTTGCTGGCATTTTACCAGGAGTAAAGGAACGATGTGCTTCTTTCTATATGCAGTATGTGAAATAGTTAATAGACTTTAAAAGCATTACCGGTACGTTTGCATTTTTAGATTTGTGAGAGAGGTGTCGTTCGCAACTTTGGCAACAGCATAAATGGGCAAGCTTTGCTGGAAAATGCAGAAGTTTGAAGGCCACATTTTCCCCAATAATGTTTGAAAAAATGTTTTCAAGAAGCTTGTTAGGATGTTGAACAGTCTCGGGAGCCTAGTGATGATTTATTTACATCTCTATTCTGTTTTGTCAACATGGACATGGTCATGAAGCTCTGTGGTTACTGCTATGTTTGGTTTGGTTTTATTGAGTCATCTAATATAAAGTACACCATGTTTGTTCCAGGATTAAAAACCTTATCTGCAGTCTCTATTTTTGAGAACTGTTTTGCAGTTTTCCTGCTATACATATTCCAATTTGTCTCTCCTCAAGCTATTAAACCCTCAAAGGACAGAGCCAGAGAATTTAAAGGTCCAGTTCCTAATTTTAAAAAGCACTGGGCATTCAACTATTGATAGAGGACAGGGAAGACTTTTGGATCTGGATAGATGTGATCACATTTTCAAGAATACATGTTTCAGTCAGAAAAAGGCTGGGATAGGTGTAAGCCCATCAGTCCGGTCAGAGATGGCCCAAGACATTTTCCTACCTGAGATGAGGGTGAAGGGGGTGTTTTTTTTCCCCATTCCACATACGGAAGCTGGAAGTTTCAATGCTGCCAGTGGAGTAGGAATCCATATCCTCCAACATTTCTCTGATGAAAATAGGGGTGTCCCATAATGATAATTTTACTACAGTGGTACCTTGGGTTACAGACGCTTCAGGTTACAGACTCCACTAATCAAGAAGTAGTACCTCGGGTTAAGAACTTTGCTTCAGGATGAGAACAGAAATCATGCGCCGGCAGTGCGGCAGCAGTAGGAAGCCCCATTAGCTAAAGTGGTAACTCAGGTTAAGAACGGACCTCCAGAACAAATTAAGTTCTTAACCTGAGGTGCCACTGTATTTATACCTCTTATTGGTGTGCCCCAGCCATTCTGGGCAGCTTCCAACATATATAAAAACATAATAAAACATTTATTTATTTTTTTAAAAAACCACCCCTAGACAGGATTGCCTTCAGATGGCTCAGAGGTCGGATAACTCCATACCCTCCAACATTTCTCCAATGACAATGGGGCTGTCCAAAGTAAAAGTGGGACATTCTGGGATCAAATCACGAACAACCCTGGAAAATAGGAACACTTAGAAGGCCTAGCATTCTAGCTTGGAGGGTACAGGGAGGGCTAAGTAGCCACACACAATTAGCAAATGGATTTTTTTACTGAAGAAAGCATGGAAAGGAGTACAGTGGAACCTCGGTTTTCGAACGTAATCCATTCCAGAAGACGGTTTGAATTCCGAAACGTTCGAAAACCGAAAGCTCAAGACGGAAGCCTCAAAACACAAAAATTAATACGAAAAACTCAATATGGAAGCTGCCTCGGAAGTTTGACTTCTGAGGCGTGTTCGAAAACGGAAGCATTTACTTCCGGGATTACGGCGTTCAAGTGCCAAATCGTTTGGAACTGTATCAAGCTTGCGCTACATTCCATTATAATTCCAGAAATGGCTTTTGCATCGCATGAAAGCTCAAATCTCATGCAGAACTTAACAGGGGAAAGTCATGAAAACAGAAAAAAACGGCTGTTTGAAAGCAACTTTGGTCAGTTTGCGAAGCACCACAGAAACTGGCAAAACAGGGACTAGAGTAAAGTAACTGTGTATAACACAAGCAAAAAAATAAAAAATAAAAAGCTGTACTTTTAACCCTGTGGAAAAAGAGATCTATCATCTACAGCCTGGAATTATTCTTGCTCTCTTACTTTTCTTAGCTCCTCAAGAGAAACAAAATGGCTGGTCAGCCGCTGCTGGAAACATTTCTTATACAAACAGAAATGCGAAAATAGATACATGAAATGGAAGACTAAGCTTCATAAGCCAGCCGTCTTAACTGCATGTTCCTTCTGGGATAATCTGTTTAATATTTCTGATAAGGTAATCCTTTCTTCTCCCTTCCACTTGAAATATGTCCAACTTCATATATCATTAGACATTGCTGAGGCCTCGTCTCTCTAAAGGACACTTGGTGGCACTAATTCAACGTCCTGTTGGCTCCAGCCATGACAGCTTTACCTCAATCTATGAATGAATTCTTGATCGCTTCAAAGGTGTAAATAATTCTTAAAATTAAATTTGTTGTGTTTGTCTTACTACTAAGTGCAGTAGTAGCCTTGGTTCTCAAATGGCGAAAACCTGGAAGTAAGTGTTCCAGTTTTTGAACGGTTTTTGGGAGCTGAACGTCTAGTGAGGTTGTCGACTTGGTGGTTTCTCGGGCACCTGCGCCTTGATTTTCAAACATTTTGGAAGTCAAACGGACTTCCGGAACAGATCAAGTTTGGCGCTTTTGTTTTTGCTATTTATTTTGTGTTTTGGTTTTTGAGGTTTTTTCGGTTAATTTGTTTTTGTGACTGTGTGGAACCCAGTTCAGCTACTGATTGATTGATTGATTGATTGATTGATTGATTGACTGTGTGACTGCAGAAATGGATAAAAGCCGCCCCCCGCCCCTATCCAAACAATGACTTCCAAACAATGAAGCTTTTAATGTTTGACGAACTATTGTATTTTAATATTTTGTTGGAAGCCGCCCAGAGGGGCTGGGGAAACCTAGCCAGATGGGTGGGGTATAAATATTAAATTATTATTATTATTATCATCATCATCAGTGAAAGTAAGAAAAAAAATTACATTAAATTTTTATCATCTACAATACTGTCTTATTTATTTTATAGTACAGTACATTGATTATTGCTTTCATTTTATGGACCAATGGTCTCGTTAGATAGAAAAATTCATGTTAAATTCCTGTTTTAGGGGTTGTTTTTAAAAGTCTGGAACAGATCCATTTTGCATTACTTTCTATGGGAAAGCACGTCTTGGTTTTGGAACGCTTTGGAACAGACTTCCAGAACGGATTAAGTTTGAGAACCAAGGTGCCACGTATTTAGTCTGAAATGAAAGGAAGCTCTGCAAAGTCATAGCACACGGGTTTCATGCAAATTTAAATCTTGGGTCAGCATCCACAGCTGGATTCAGCATCTAGTGGATATTTATTACTGTTTTCACTTCTGGCTTGCGCCTGCACTTAGAAAAACCCAGAAGTCCATTGTGGATGTTCAAATAGCAATCTCCCCCAGGCACACCTAAGAGAGGACTAAACAACAATATTTATTCAACCAATGAGAAAACTGGTAGCATAGGCAAAATGACAAAAGTATCTCCAAAATCAAAACATTCCATCTCCTCTCAAGGTCTAGATGTACTGGTGAAAGATTCTGCCAGAGTACCGCTGCGCACCTGGTCCTTCAGGGGCACAGTTACCCCATTCAGGACCAGGGAGTCCTCCACATCTGCCCACCCCATCTCCCCAAAACAGTACTTCTGTCTTGTCAGGATTCAACCTCGATCTGTTAGCTGCCGTCCATCCTCCAACCACCTTCAGACACTCACACAGGACCTTCACTGCCCTCACTGGTTCTGATTTAAAAGAGAGGTAGAGCTGGGTATCACCCGCATACTGATGAACACCCAGCCCAAACCCCCTGACGATCTCTCTCAGTGGCTTCATGTAGATGTTGAAAAGTATTGAAAGTGAGATTTAAAAGGTGGAATTTTTTTTCTTTTTTGTGTGTCTTTTTCTTTTTATGTTCTCTATCTTCTTTTCTCCTGGTAGATAGGTAGCCATGTTGGTCTGCCATAGTCAAAAAAAAATAAAAATCCTTCCAGTAGCACCTTAAAGACCAACTAAGTTAGTTCTTGGTATGAGCTTTCGTGTGCATGCTTTTGTGGTGTATCTGAAGAAGTGTGCATGCACACGAAAGCTCATACCAAGAACTAACTTAGTTGGTCTTTAAGGTGCTACTGGAAGGATTTTTTTTTATTCTTTTCTCCTGTTTCTGTTGTGTTTTGTACCTTTTGAAAATTTAATAAATATTGTGTTTTGTACCTTTTGAAAATTTAATAAATATTACTTTTTTCAAAAAAAGAAAAGCATGGGGGAAAGGACAGAACACTGAGGCACCCCACAAGTGAGAGCCCAGGGGTCCGAACACTCATCCCCCAACACCACTTTCCAGACATGGCCCAGGAGGAAGGAGCGGAACCACTGCATAACTGTGCCCCCCTTTTTGCATGGTAAAATGACAAATTTTATGGCCCATTTTAGAGCTGTGCGATTTCCCCATTATTGGCCAAAATCGGTTTTGAAATCACACAGCGATAACGATTTTGACCCAGCAATAGGCAGCAATATTTCACTCCTCGCATGAGGGAGAGCAGGGCAGCTGATTTCAAGGCACCGCCAATATCACACGGTGATCTCAGCTGATATCGCTGCTGATATGAGCTGCCTTCCGTCACGCTGAGGGGAAACAGGGCATCCGATTGTGAGGCGCTGTCTTCCCCTTACGCTAATGGAGAACAGGGCAGCTGATCACCCTCTCTTCAAGACACCATGGCACTACCTTCTTCTGGCACTGAGGCAGAGAAGATTTTCTCAGCAGGAAAGCAGCAGCAGCAGCCACAGTAGATCTTTGGTGGCTGCCCCGCTGACAGTGGCTTGATGCAAACACACCCCAATCCCCTTCAATTTCAGGCATTGTGATATCTCGGAATATCGTGATGTTTAGCTGCTGATATATCACAATGTTGGAAACCAGAAATCACTCACCCCTGGACTGTTGTTTAGTATACCCAAAATCCTTTGCTTATTAGGGGCTACCCCACATTCTGTTCAAAAAATTGCTTTGTAGGGATAACTACCGCAGAGTTGTCAACATTTTCAAAAGTAGGAGGTCCGTGGCTTGGCTTTTGAAAATAGGGGGTCCTCAGTAATCAGCTAATTGGGAGCCCCTGCGCTAGATGGCCCTCCATGTCCCTTCCAACTCTGCAGTTCTATGATTCTGTGATTTTATGCTCCAGCAGGTGGCAGCAGATAACTTGGGTGTGTTATGAATGCCTCAGGCATCCCATGGCAGCAGCAAATTTGTATTCCAATCAGCAGATGGCATATGTCAGGGGTCAGCAAACTTTTTCAGAGGGGGCCGGTCCACTGTCCCTCAGACCTTGTGGGGGGCTGGACTATATTGGGGGGGGGGTGAAAGAATTCCTATGCCCCACAAATAACCCAGAGATGCATTTTAAATAAAAGGACACATTCTACTCATGTAAAAAGATGCCGATTCCTAGACTGTCCGCAGGCCGGATTTAGAAGGCGACTGAGGCGGATCTGACCCCCGGGCCTTCGTTTGCCTACCCATGGCATACGTTCTGTGGTCTCTGAAGCATCAGCCAATCGGAAATGCAAGCAAGATCCTGTCTGTCCATGTGGCCCATGAACCATCCATCCTAATAGTGATTTTGGCCTGGAGGAAGGAACCTGCTTATTCACAATTTCACCCTGCGGTCTTCACTACGAAAGTGGGCAAATCTCTGCTGCAAGCACTCAGAAGAGCAACAGTTCAGCTCAGATCCACAAGAGAAGAGAGTGGTTTCTGGTCTTAATCTGTTTTGCCTCAACGGAGCTGCGTGTCTGTGTTCCCAGTGCCACTACTGCCCAGGAGGAAACAGGCTCCTACTGTGTTGTTTTTTTTTACTTTCTAAGGGTGGCTGGGGAGGACGACTGACCCAGTACCTGCTTGTTGGTTCACGTCTTGTTGTTGGGACCCATCTGCCTCGAGAGACAATGGAGTGCGCCTCTGGAGGTGAAGTCAAATTGCTGCATTAGCAGCAACGAAACGACCTCCCTAGGGTACAAACCTGGGCAGAGTGTATGGAGGTTCTGGGCTGCCAAGATGATAAGACCCCCCCCCCCCTCTCGGCTACACTGATGTAGTCCAAAGAAAAGCAGAGCAATACGTTTGGCACCAGCTTGGCTGCAGGAGTTGCTGGAAGGAGGCATAGAAGACACCATGCAACTGCCTTAAGGACTCCCACTTAGGGTTACCACCTTTGTTCTGGCCAAATACAGGGCAGGGCAGTTGGGGGGTGATTATTATTATTTCATCTGATGCTGAAGTGACTTCAAAGCAATCCATTATGATGTATTGCAGCCTAACGGGCTGCCTCCTTTTATAATCTCTCTCTCTCTCTCTCTCTCTCTCTCTCTCTCTCTCTCTCTCTCACACACACACACACACACACACACACTTGTAGATCTGCCTCTGTTTGTCTGCCCGGAGCTTAAATACATGATCTTTCACACACCCTTTCAAACACATGTGTTTGCAAGGGTCCCTAACTTGGCAGAAAGAGAGAGAGACCTGAAATACAGGACGTAGCATTTTACATTGAAATACGGAAAAATCCTATATTATACAGGACAGGTGGCAACCCTAACTCCAGACTGATTTACTCCTTAGCCTTTTCTTCTCCTGAAGACATCTGTTATAAGAATTCTAAGGTCCCACATATAAAATAAACATTCATAAATGTACAAGGCAAACACATACATAAGTATATAAACCATGTCTCTGAAATAGTACAAGAGAGCAATCCTGAAGCCATTTGGACTCTCCCAAATTGGCCTCAAATATTTCTCTGCAAGGAGGAAGGAAATGGGAAAGTCTCTCCATTGTCTTTTGCTTACCTGTCTTAAGGGCATATTTGTGTATGAATAGGGTGAGCCTGTAACCTGGATTCAGGAACCAAACATATTTACCATCACAAAAGAGTGGCCAGGCTGCCCAGCTAAAGCACTCAGTGACCATTATCAAGTATCCTGGCAAACAGGATTTCTGCTGTAGACCGCTTCCTGTGATGTATTTCTGCTGTAGGCTGCCCCCTTCTGTGATGTATGTATGAAGTTTTGGGGGATGGTCTTAGGCTAGAGGGATGCAGGTGGCGCTGTGGTCTAAACCACTGAGCCTCTTGGGCTTGCCGATCAGAAGGTTGGCGGTTCGAATCCCCACAACAGGGTGAGCTCCTGTTGCTCGGTCCCTGCTCCTGCCAACCTAGTAGTTTGAAAGCATGTCAAAGTGCAAGTAGATAAATAGGTACCACTCCGGTGGGTAGGTAAACAGCGTTTTCGTGCACTGCTCTGGTTTCGCCAGAAGCGGCTTTGTCATGCTGGCCACATGACCCGGAAAAACTGTCTGTGGACAAATGCTGTCTCCTTGGGCCAGAAAAGCGAAATGAGCACCGCAACCCCAGAGTTGTTCGTGACAGGACTTAACTGTCAGGGGTCCTTTACCTTTTTTACCTTAGGCTACAGGGTGGGCAATTTCAAAAGTCTATATAAGGGCTTGCGCACCATTGTTCTGGGTTCCTTCTCCCTCCTGCATGTAGTGAGTGATGCCCCTGCTGCAACAGTTTAATAAAGATCAGGCTTACTAGCTGCTTTGCTTCTCAATATTCTCTGGTTGGCCTCTGTTATTTTCTCCTACCAGTAGGGAACCCACTTAAGGACTCTATACTGGCTTTTGGATATCCCATAAGGGAAAAGGAGGAAGTTTTTTCTAGAACACATCCCACAAGGCAGCAGAGGTTTAGTATCAGAGTTCTCCATCTCCTAGATGGGCTACCTTCCCAGGTTGACAAGCCCCATCTGCCTCCCATTTCTCTCTATAGTACAAGCAGAGACCACCAGCTTGACTTCTGACAATTCAGCACTATGTTGCAGCTTTGTTCAACGTGCAGCTATTGCCTCCTCATGGAGCTGTATCTTGAGTTTCTTTCAACAAGAGGGCACTACCAGCCTCCAGCACCTGCCACCTTCTGTTTTTCTCTACAGCTTTACGGTTGCACGTCACGAAAGCAAGTTCCCATTCTGCACAAATTCAGAAATCCATCAGCACTGTCAATTCTTCATTGAACGTAAAGGCCTCAGAACAGTTTTGGACCATTTCATTTCGCATCGCATCGGGGCTTCTTCTGTGCAATTCATTTCTCAGTTGTAGGGCTACGCATTGCTCGTGGTTTCTGTCTTGTCAAGGAACGAAACATGAGAATAAAGGTGGCTGAGATGAAATAGCATGACACTGGGTGGTGTGGAAAGTTTGGAGGATCACAAGAATTCAAATGCTGTGCAAATGCATGATGCTTGTTAATCATAAGAGCAACTCAAAAAGTAGGTCAGCTCATTTATAGCCTGCTGGCCATACTTGTTTATGATGAATCACTTTTGCAACTGGATCAACATCAGCCAAGGTGACTTTTACTCACGTTCTACTATGCCAAAGTAATCAAATTAATCAACCCACATAAAGTACATGGAATTTAGGCTAATACAAGCCCTTAAAATGTCCAGATAAGTATTCACACGAAGTTGTCATATGTTGAAACATGTTCAGATGTAGCCAATGCTATTAGATGCTTGGAACATTACATAGTAGACAGTGGGTATTTATCCTTTGTATGAAGTTCTATTTACTTATCGTTACTGCATTCAGACTGTGAAATTGTGGCTGCTGTTTGTTATTAGTAGTAGTAGTATTTATATACTATTTTTTCCTGTCCTTAATTTCTTATTTAGCTAGCTAAATATGCATATATATATATATATATATGCTTTCGTAGATTTTCACGGGTACAGGAATGCAGGTTTTGGTGTCTTCGGGTGTCTTCCCGTGTAAGAGTCGGGGTGTCTGTGCGACGTTTCGACGAGGTCTCACTCGTCATCTTCAGGCTGGTGCTTTCGGCTTCTTGTTACTGGAACAGAGCAGAATCTGGTGTTTGAGTTCCTATAAATACTGTTGAGGGGTGTGGTGTATAGCCTCCAACGTTCTGGGCAGAGAGGAAGTTCCTAGATTAGTGTGCCTTTTCTTCTTTTGTTCCTTAATTACTTGAGGGATATCTTGGGTGATTTCATGAGTGATATTCTGAATACCACTGGGTGGGTCATTAAGTGTAGATTAGTTGCTAAAGCTTTCGTGTCTTGACCTCTTGAGCTTGTGAAGAGTTTTTCTGAGAAGATGGCTGTGCTGCATTTAGTTGTGCTCTGGCTTGGCTTCGTGTATAGGGGCGAGCTGTGGTTTTGTGCCTTAGCAACTAATCTACACTTAATTCCTTATAAATAGGCTTTTTCTAATCAGATAACATGTGTACTCCTCAAACTGCACTCTAAAGGGTTCACAAAGGCAAAATCCACACACAAAAGATCAGACTAAAACCTCTGCCTTGCAACAAATGACTTTTGGGCTTTCTCCTTTTCTGGAGGCTGAGCTAACTCATCCTTTCCATTATCCTCTGCTCCAGTTGCACATAAAAGAATTCAAATTGCATCATTTGAATGCCAGCAAACCACACAGAGGTCACAACGGAAGAGTTAAGGAGGCCTCAAACAGCAGCAAACTGTCCGTTAGATGGCACCATTGAGGCAAATTAGAGCAAGATGCCTTTTGCAGAACCTCAGACATGAGAGAGGACAACTGAAAAAACGCTCCTAAAGTTATTATGCAAACATATTTGCCCGGGCATTTTCCACGCTTGTGGCCAGATAGATGTGTAGCGTGATAATGTGGTGGATATATATTTCTAAACTTCCAAAGAGTCTGAAAGGGCTCAGTGACCTGGATCGGGGAAGAGCCATGGTTTGTATTAGAGGAAGACATTGGAAAAATAGGTCAGGCTGCTCCCAGGACCAGAAAAGAAAGTCAGCTGTTTCAGCCATAGTACATTTAGGCTTAGATAACTTCTGAGCAAATGAGACCCACTGGGCCATTATTAGCAGGGCACAGAACAAGCCAGTGCCTGTTGCCGACATACCCTCCAACATTTCTCCAATGAAAATAGGGGCATCCTATTCCAAAATAATTATTCCTATTATGTAACCACTGAGCCTCTTGGGCTTGCCGATCAGAAGGTCGGCGGTTAGATTCCCCGTGACAGAGTGAGCTCCCATTGCTCTGCCCCAGCTCCTGCCCACCTA
Organism: Podarcis vaucheri; assembly: GCF_965113315.1. Classification (NCBI taxonomy): domain Eukaryota; kingdom Metazoa; phylum Chordata; class Lepidosauria; order Squamata; family Lacertidae; genus Podarcis; species Podarcis vaucheri. The sequence continues at coordinate 799,721 of NW_028118808.1, read as the reverse complement.
GCAGTTCGAAAGCACGCCAATGCAAGTACAGTGGTACCTCAGGTTACATACGCTTCAGGTTACATACACTTCAGGTTACAGACTCCGCTAACCCAGAAATAGTGCTTCAGGTTAAGAACTTTGCTTCAGGATAAGAACAGAAATCGTGCTCCGGCGGCGCAGCGGCAGCAGGAGGCCCCATTAGCTCAAGTGGTGCTTCAGGTTAAGAACAGTTTCAGGTTAAGAACGGACCTCTGGAACGAATTAAGTACTTAACCCAAGGTACCACTGTAGATAAATAGGTACCGCTGTGGGAAGAAGATAAACGGCATTTCCATGCGCTCTGGCTTCCGTCACAGTGTCCCATTGCGCCAGAAGCGGTTCAGTCATGCTGGCCACATGTGGACAAATGCCAGCTCTCTCGGCCTGAAAGCCAGATGAGTGCCACAACCCCATAGTCGCCTTTGACTGGACTTAACTGTCCAGGGGTCCTTTACCTTTTTACCTTAATTTCATTATTTATACCCTGCTCATCTGACTGTTGCCCCAGTCAGGCCGCACAGCTTCGAACACATATAAAAACATCATAAAACATTAAACTTTTTTTAAAAAAACTTCCCTATTCGGGGCTCCCTCCAGATGTCTTCTAAAGGTTGTAAGGTTTCTTATCTCCTCGGCTCGGGGGTCACATAGCAGGGACTTTAGTAGGATGGCTGCCAAATGCCAGTCAGAGCTGAGGTGGCCTTGGCTCCCATAGAATGGGCACCAGCATTATGAGATAAGCCTGCCAACTTGGACTGTGATTGGTGGCTCTGGCAGCAGGACTCACAGCATCACCCAAGGGTGTTTAGTGGTGGCAGCCATGGCACTGGGGAGGGCCCAGTCAATGGGTTTGGTGCTGGCAACACCATGGTGGAGATAACAGGTGCTCAGGCAGGGTAAGTGTTCCCACTAGTGGACACGATTGCTGTTTCTGGTGCTAGGAGGCTCACTAGGGGCTTCATGCCAAGGGTCTACTCAAGCCTGGCAGCAGTGCCAACTGTGGGCTTACCTTGTCTTGCTTGCTTTTGGATACCCTCCAATATTTCTCCAATGAAAATAGGGACCTCCTTAGGAGAAGTACAGAGGACAGATCCTGAAGCTGAGGCTCCAATACTTTGGCCACCTCATGAGAAGAGAAGACTCCCTGGAAAAGACCCTGATGTTGGGCAAGATGGAGGGCACAAGGAGAAGGGGACGACAGAGGACGAGATGGTTGGACAGTGTTCTCGAAGCTACCAGCATGAGTTTGACCAAACTGCGGGAGGCAGTGCCTGGCATGCTCTGGTCTATGGGGTCACAAAGAATCGGACACAACTAAACGACTAAACAACAACAAGGAGAAGTGTGACATTCCGGGATCAAATCAGAAACCAGGATGTTTTCTCTAAATCAGGCACATCCCTGGGAAATAGGGACACTTGGAGGGTCTGCTTTTGCCATCTGAAATCATTTGCCCTGCTGGAGCTCTAAGCAAAACCCAGCGTTGCTTTCGCTCCATGTTTGGGTATTGGGTTCTTATGAAAGCACAGGGATGCTAAATTTTCTTTCCTAAACAGGAGCTCCTTCAGGGGCTTCGGGGCCTTTAAGAGGTTGTTTTGTGGTGCCTCACAAGGTAAGAGCAGTTGGCTGTCGTTCAGGAAAGTGTGGAGGCCCGCTGCCCAGATTGTTTAGGGACAGCCATTCTTTGAAGGAGGACTCAGAAGGCCTCGTGGCCTCCGCAAATGCTATGATTCAACACTGGAGCAAGTCCCCAAGCTTACAAAGTTCAAATTCTCTTTATACGCCGAAGTATATATGAGACACTCTTCTCCATTAATGGTAATTTTCTTCTATCAAAGCACTTTCATTTTAGCAGAACTGAAATGCCAAGGAATTAACACCTCCCACACATAACAAAAGGGTCGCGCATTCGCTAGCAACTGAGATAACTTAGCAAGAGAAAAACATAGAATTGTAGCGTTGGAAGGGACTTCCTTCCTTATTATGTCTATATACCGTCCCTCTGACAATCCTGTCAAAATTAGTTTACAATTTAAAAGGCTAACTTAAGATCACAATAAAATTGGGCTGCTGGAAAGTCACAGAGGGAAGGGAGTTCATGCTCAAGTCTCAGTGCAACTTGAGGAGAGAAGACACTGATTCCTTTCTAGACATGTGGCAGGAGAGACGTTTCAGCTAAATTTGGGGTGGGGGCAACTTATTGGCTTTGTAGGTGCCTTCGCACCAGCCCAGCCTTGCCTCAGCCCTGCTGTCCCAGGATGTGCCAATGATGCTACTGCTGGGAATCAGCTCCATGATGGTGCCTCTCTCCTCTGTCCATTCCTACTTCTTCTTCTTTGGCAATCACTTGTAGCCAAGTGAGATTGTCTTCCATAAACATGGTTTCAACAGTGAGTCCATAGACTGTGGAGGCCAATTCTGGTTCCACATGTCCTTCCACAGTGGGGACATAGGTTTCTGGGCAGGAGTTGATCATTGTGAGGGTTTGCCAATCGTGCCTTCCTCTTAGCACATTTCTTCCTTTCGTCCTGAGTTTGAGTGTCTTCAAAACCCATGACACCTTTGGTCAAGGCTGTTCTCCAGTTAGAGTGCTCGCAGGCCACTATTTCCCAGTTGTCAATGTTTATACTACATTTTTTGAGATTTTCCTTGAGAGAGTCTTGGAATCTTTTTTGTTGACCACCAGTATTACGCTTTCCATTTTTAAGTTTGGAATAGAGTAGTTGCTTTGGAAGACAATCATCAGGTATCCGCACAACATGACCAGTCCAACGAAGTTGATGTTGAATAATCATTGCTTCCTACATACAATCCCTTTACAGCACATTCAAAGCACTTTATTTCCCTCAAAGAATTCTGGACACTGTAGCTCAGCCCTCACAGTGGCAGAAAAGAGCTGCTGCCATTGGCACTGATTTTGGGCATGATCTCACCCCAAATCAGCACAATATTGCAAAATTGGATCGAACACCTATAGAAACTCACAAGCTATGATCAACTTGCATTTAAATGCAGACTTACCATGGACGAATTCAGTGATATTTGGAATCCATTCTTAAAAACTTTATTTTTTTAAAAAAGATATTTGGAATCCATTCTTACAAATACTGTAATAGGTTAAAATCTGGTGAAGGACAATAACAATCTTGTAAAATATACAGTTTTGAGTGCCCCCCCTTAATTTCCCCTTCTACACGTTTCTCTTTCTTTTTCTCTTTCTTTTATTTATGTCCCACCATGTTTAGTGCACATATAATTATGTACTTTTTAATTTTCAATAAATATGTCTGGTAAATATATATATTGCAAAAAAAAATTGCTAATGAAAGGGCTAATTACTGGTCCTGTGATAAAAGGCCTTCTGTTTCCACCGCCAAAGCTTTCAGAGGAGCGTTTGTAACAGTTTGGACCCATTTTGGAGTGAATTGGAGAACATAAGATTTTTGGTGAAATTGTGACTGCGCGGCTTAGAGATTTTTTCAAAATGTTTTTCCGCAAGTTAAGATGCAGATTTTTCCCAAAAAATGTTTCCCTTGGCCAGGGATAATTTTCAACTTTTTGAGTGAATTGGAGAACGTCAGATTTTTGTTGAAATTGTGACCCTGCAGGTTAGGGATTTTTTTCTCAGAAATGTTTTTCCGCGGGTTGGTGCACCGAGAGCTGATTTGTTTGTTTTATGAGAAAAAGCCTTCTGTTTCCACTGCCATACTTTTCACGTGATAATTTGCAACAGTTTGGCGTCATTTTGATTGAATTGGATAACGTAAGTTTTATGCTGATATTGCTGTACTCAATTATGCCTTGGGCGGAGCTAATATCCCATTGTTGTTTCAGAAGATCTCCATCCCTCTCTCTCATGCTTCGTTATTTTGGAACTTTAGCAGCAGCTGTAAAAATAGCAGTATCCCAATAAATATACTGTTTTCGTCATTTCAGATTTTACAGGGGTGGCTGCTGACAACTAAGCATTCTGGCCTTAGCAGTTCATGATCCTGGGATTGCATCATTATTCTGATTGCAGTGTAATTTCCGCAGAAACTGCTGCTTGCCTTCTATCACTGTGCCATTGAGAGCGTGCTCACTTATGGCTTATGTTTGTGGTACGGTAGCTGTACTACCCAGGACAGGATGGGGTTGTGCAGGGTTGTTAAGGCAGCAGAGAGCATTGTCGGCGGCCCACTCTCCACCTTAGAGCAGATTTATGCCACAAGGTGCCATAGGAAGGCACTGGACATAGTAAAAGATCCATCGCATCCTGGTCACTGTCTCTTCGAGCTCTTGCCGTCGGGACAGAGATACAGGACGATGAAGACAAGAACGAGCCATCTTAAGAACAGCTTCTTCTCGAGAGCGATCTCTGCCCTGAATGGGAAGCCCAGACTTTGAAAGTCATCTAATCTCCCTTGCTGTATTATACTGTATTGTTTAATTAGTGTTTTTATGGAGCAGTCAAGTAATTTCGTTGTCCCCGAAGGGGGGCAATGACAATAAATATATTATTATTATTATTATTATTATTATTATTATTATTATTATTATTATTAATTTCCAGTATGTTTGTCAGTATCTTCTCTCTGTCCAGTGGTGGTTGATGTTCATTGGCTGGAATGGTTGGAAGGCTGAAAGAGCAGCATTCGCTTAAACCTGAACCAAGGGCAGGCAGATTCAGAAGCAAGAAAGGAGTCCGGTGGAAGCAGGCTCAAGTTGTTTGGGCTATGCACTATTCCTGCACTTAAGACGACTGAGACATGCCTGGGCTTCCACTCTTGTTCCTGATCCCTGAACAGCCTCAGCACAGTAGACCTGAAGGAGCATCTCCACCCCCATCGTTAAGCCCAGACACTGAGGTCCAGCTCCGAGGGCCTTCTGGCAGTTCCCTCACTGCGAGAAGTGAGGTTACAGGGAACCGGGCAGAGGGCCTTCTCAGTAGTGGTGCCTGCCCTGTGGAACGCCCTCCCATCAGATGTCAAGGAAATAAACAACTATCTGACTTTTAGAAGACATCTGAAGGCAGCCCTGTTTAGGGAAGTTTTTAATGTTTGATGTTTTGTATTTTTTTAAGTATTCTGTTCGGAGCCGCCCAGAGTGGCTGGGACAATATGAGAAGAGACACACAACCAGCATTCAGCAGTTCTCTGAATTTTGCAAGGGTTGTTGTTGTTGTTGTTGTTGTTGTTGTTGTTGTTGTTGTTGTTGTTTTTAATGCATATACCAGGGTAAAATGTGCATCATAATGCACTTAGAAGTGAAAACAACATACCCAAAAATGTGTTAATAATAGTGGAAATTGTGTTAGAGCACAGGTCTTAATTTGTCTTGGATCTTGAGACATGGGTACAATCCTAAGAATGAGATTTTTCTTTTCCAAAAGTAGAAAGAGGAGAAAAAAATTCTGCTGCCAAAATTTCCTAGCTTAAGATACTCACCCTTCAACCAAGGACCCTGCAAAATTTCTCTTCAGGGCAAAAGCTTCCTTAGCAACTATTTGCTCTCCAAATGAAAGCACCTTAGGCATTTTCTCTCCCCCAGCACACTGAACTGATAAACTCTAGGACAAAGGTACTCTTACAAAATATGGCTCACAGTGACTTTTGCATTCTTGTTGACCTCAGTCAATATGTAGGTGGTTTGGAACTTGCCCGTGGGCTCACCAGATGAGTAAACCTTATATTGCCTGCGGTTGCTTAGCAATGAACATATTGGCGATGCAAAGCAAGTGTACAAAATGTCAGAACTACAGAGAGATTAAGATTATTGGTCAGGCTCTTATATCAAAATACTGTGCTTTGATCTTGGCTTAATGGCAGACATAGAAATGCTCTGTTCAACATATGTATGGTGCCGTGGAAATTAGTGCAAGTCTGTCACTATTAAATTGTTTAAAAGAAGAGTATTGCCAATATCGCTTCATACTGTTATGAGTTGTGCCCCAGTTTGCCAAGTTGTGAGAATGTAATTGCTTCAAGTAGCTAATGGCTGCCCAGGCTGAGTTCAAGGGACTGACCCTTTTATTAGGAATTTCCTCCTTGCCCCTTTCTTTTAAGACAGCTTCCGCTCTTAATTACTTTCTTTCTATCAGCTTGTGTTGCCTCGGCATTCTTGAACAGGGTCTTAATTGTAATTACTTAGGTTTCCTCATCGCTTTAATTACTGGTTTCCTCGTCGCAGCCAGAGCAAGTGCCCGTTAATTCTTCCCCTCCTCCTCCTCGGATTGCAATTGTGAACCATGCAATCATTGCAATTGTGAACCATGCAACCATTTCAAGCTTTGCACCAGCCCAACCAGTGGCTCAGTTGGTAGAGCAAACACATGTGAGTTCGAGCCCCATGTTGAACAAAAGATTCCTGAATTGCAGGGTGTTGGACAAGATGACCCTTGTGATCCCTTCTAAACCTACTATTTTATGATTCATCTATACAGTGGTACCTTGGTTCTTGAACTTAATCCATTCCAGGAGTCCGTTTGACTCCCGAAACTGTTCGAAAACCAAGGTGTGGCTTCTGATTGGCTGTAGGAGCTTCCTGCACTCAAGCGGAAGCCGCATTGGACATTCAGCTTCCGAAAAACTTTTGCAAACTGGAACACCTGCTTCCGGGTTTGTGGCGTTCGGAGGCTGATTTGTTCTGGAGCCAAGCTGTTCAAGTACAAAGACACTACTGTCCACACTTAGCTGGGTGTAAGCCCAAGGCTGTGTACATTGACAGCATAATGTTGTTGTTGTTGTTTAGTCGTTTAGTCGTGTCCGACTCTTCGTGACCCCATGGACCAGAGCACGCCAGGCACTTCTGTCCTCCACTGCCTCCCGCAGTTTGATCAAACTCATGCTGGTAGCTTCAAGAACACCATCCAACCATCTCATTCTCTGTCGTCCCCTTCTCCTTGTGCCCTCCATCTTTCCCAACATCAGGGTCTTTTCCAGGGAGTCTTCTCTTCTCATGAGGTGGCCAAAGTATTGGAGCCTCAGCTTCACGATCTGTCCTTCCAGTGAGCGCTCAGGGCTGATTTCCTTCAGAATGGAGAGGTTTGATCTTCTTGCAGTCCATGGGACTCTCAAGAGTCTCCTCCAGCACCATAATTCAAAAGCATCAATTCTTCGGTGATCAGCCTTCTTTATGGTCCAGCTATCACTTCCATACATCACTACTGGGAAAACCATGGCTTTTACTATACGGACCTTTGTTGGCAAGGTGATGTCTCTGCTTTTTAAGATGTTGTCTAGGTTTGCCATCGCCTTTCTCCCAAGGAGCAGGCGTCTTTTAATTTCGTGTCTGCTGTCACCATCTGCACTGATCATGGAGCCCAAGAAGGTAAAATCTCTCACTGCCTCCATTTCTTCCCCTTCTATTTGCCAGGAGGTGATGGGCCCAGTGGCCATGATCTTCGTTTTTTTGATGTTGAGCTTCAGACCATATTTTGCGCTCTCCTCTTTCACCCTCATTAAAAGGTTCTTTAATTCCTCTTCACTTTCTGCCATCAAGGTTGTGTCATCTGCATATCTGAGGTTGTTGATATTTTTTCCGGCAATCTTAATTCCGGCTTGGGATTCACACAGCCCAGCCTTTCGCATGATGAATTCTGCATATAAGTTAAATAAGCAGGGAGACAATATACAGCCTTGCCGTACTCCTTTCCCAATTTGGAACCAATCAGTTGTTCCATATCCAGTTCTAACTGTAGCTTCTTGTCCCACATAGATATTTCTCAGGAGACAGATGAGGTGATCAGGCACTCCCATTTCTTTAAGAACTTGTCATAGTTTGCTGTGGTCAACACAGTCAAAGGCTTTTGCATAGTCAATGAAGCAGAAGTAGATGTCTTTCTGGAACTCTCTAGCTTTCTCCATAATCCAGCGCATGTTTGCAATTTGGTCTCTGGTTCCTCTGCCTCTTCTAAATCCAGCTTGCACTTCTGGGAGTTCTCGGTCCACATACTGCTTGAGCCTTCCTTGTAGAATTTTATGCATAACCTTGCTAGCGTGTGAAATGAGTGCAATTGTGCGGTTGTTGGAGCATTCTTTGGCACTGCCTTTCTTTGGGATTGGGATGTAGACTGATCTTCTCCAATCCTCTGGCCACTGCTGAGTTTTCCAAACTTGCTGGCATATTGAGTGTAGCACCTTAACAGCATCATCTTTTAAAATTTTAAACAGTTCAGCTGGAATACCATCACTTCCACTGGCCTTGTTATTTGCAGTGCTTTCTAAGGCCCATTTGACTTCACTCTCCAGGATGTCTGGCTCAAGGTCAGCAACCACACTACCTGGGGTGTACGAGACATCCATATCTTTCTGGTATAATTCCTCCGTGTATTCTTGCCACCTCTTCTTGATGTCTTCTGCTTCAGTTAGGTCTTTACCACTTTTGTCCTTTATTATGGTAATCTTTGTACGAAATGTTCCTTTCATATTTCCGATTTTCTTGAACAGATCTCTGGTTCTTCCCATTCTGTTGCTTTCCTCTATTTCTTTGCATTGCTCGTTTAAGAAGGCCTTCTTGTCTCTCCTTGCTATTCTTTGGAAATCTGCATTCAATTTCTTGTATCTTTCATTATCTCCCTCGCATTTTGCTTGCCTTCTCTCCCCCGCTATTTGTAAGGCCTCGTTGGACAGCCACTTTGCTTTCTTGCATTTCTTTTTCATTGGGATGGTTTTAGTTGCTGCCTCCTGTATAATGTTGTGAGCCTCCACCCATAGTTCTTCAGGCACTCTGTCCAGCAAATCTAAATCCTTAAACCTGTTCCTCACTTCCACTGTGTATTCATAAGGGATTTGGTTTAGATTGTATCTTACCTGTCCAGTGGTTTTTCCTACTTTCTTCAGTTTAAGCTTGAATTTTGCTATAAGAAGCTGATGATCTGAGCCACAGTCAGCTCCAGGTCTTGTTTTTGCTGACTGTATAGAGCTTCTCCATCTTTGGCTGCAGAGAATATAATCAATCTGATTTCAATGTTGCCCATCTGGGGATGTCCATGTGTAGAGTCGTCTCTTGTGTTGTTGGAAAAGCATGTTTGTGATGACCAGCTTGTTCTCTTGGCAGAACTCTATTAGCCTTTGCCCTGCTTCGTTTTGATCTCCAAGGCCAAACTTGCCAGTTGTTCCTTTTATCTCTTGATTCCCTACTTTAGCATTCCAATCCCCTATAATGAGCAGAACATCCTTCTTTGGTGTCAGCATGTGACAGCATAATCCCTACTCCCAAAGAATCATGGGAGCTGTAGTTTATCCCTCACATAGTTATAATTTCCAGCACCCTTAACAAACAACAATTCCCAGGTTTCTTTGAGGAGGAGAGGTGTGTGATTTAAATAAATGATGTGCTCACAGTCCCAGTTGTTAAGTTGTGAGCGAACATATCAGACGACACAGTGATTCTTCAAACAGCTCTTGTTTATTCACAGGCCAGAACTGAACTGAACTGAACTGAAGGGCTCAGTCAGCCTCCTTATATGGAGCTCCAGTACCTTGTTACTGTAACAACTTTCTAGAACTATCCAATCACTGAACGTCACTTTCGATCCTTCATTTGCATACAAACTATCCAATCACTGAACGTCACTTTCAATCCTTCATTTGCATAACTATCTACAGTATCCCCCTGCTAGCCCAGGGTGAGAACTTCAGTACATAACACCAGTGAACTCACTTTGGGCTTACTTTTGACTAGAGATGCATAGATTTGCACTTTAAATTCTGCTTCCATCTGATTGCAGCAAACAACTTCCCAGGAGCACACAGAGTCTGCCTTAATACACACCCAACTTTATCCATGGGCCCTTTCTGCCAAATCAGGGTGCTTTGTGTGAAATCTCCTGATAACAACAACAAAAAATCCAGCTGCTCAGAGGAATGGTCAGAAACCACTGAGAAACCCAGTGTGAGGTGTATGAGGTGGCTGTAGAATAATAATATGTTTAAAAAAGATAAGTATTCCATCCAGGACATTTTCCTCACTCAGACTTCATGGCTCTTGCCAAATGCTGGTGTTGTACTGTTACCCAGGTCTTTAAATAGCTAGCTGGAGATCAAAGGGTGTGAAAAGATTTGACGGGGAAAATGTGTTTATAATTAATGATGGAGATATTGGAGGAAGCCCAACAATGAAAGCAATTCTTGTTTTCTAACCTAGGGAACAAGCCTTATATAAACACTCACGGAGAAAGGAGATTACCATAGTAATGAAGCAGAGCAACGAAGTGAAACAAGATACACATACTGTACTTGAAAAGGTCTCAGACTTGTAGCTATTCCCAGCCATGAGATGAGCCAGCCTGCACACTTAGATTTTGGATGTGACACTGATGCATATCTGCAAAAGTATGGTGGGTGTGGAGAGACCAAACAGGAAAAGAGCACGATTCGGTTGTTACAGTGTGAATATAGTCCTTCCTTTCCTGAGTGCTTTGCTCTTTTCCCATCATTATTCCCGAAGGAGATCTTGCCTGTGAAACCAGCAAGTGAAGGAAGCATACACACCCGAGTTGGCTTCTTAGACGCCCGTGTTAGAAGTCCTGGTGTGCACATCTCGTACTTTTAAAAGCATAGCAATCGCTTCTTGCCTTCATCTCTTCAACTTAATGCTCTTCTCGGATATGGAGCAGGCCTTTGGGAGGTTGGGAAGGGAGAAGGAACAGGGGGCACGTCTGCCCACACGGCTTCCTCTCAGGTGCCTTCAAAGAAACAACATTGCTCACCTCATGTCTCTGAGTGGTGGGGAACTCTAGGCAAGCAACACTTACCCAAGTTTGGTTTCCTGTGGAAGGAGGTCCATTAATGCATCTTGTAATATTTGAGTTCATTTAATGTTTTACATGTGGCTTCACTTGCATCGTGCTGATCTACGACCGTAATAAATGTCCGACGGGATATTTGACTGCAAATATACAGGCAGAGCATAGGAAGAGGCGTGGCTTCAACATTCCAGCAGACGGCTTTAGGGCTGCCATATTTCAAGAAGTAAAAATCCAGACACAGTTGCTGAGCTTTTTTTGAGCGATCCTCCAAAGTTGTTGTGCTTTTTGGGGGGCGACCAGCAAGTGGGCCAAAGATTAAGCAACCTCTCCACAGCACGTCTGCTTCTGGCCTAGAATAGAGAAATACCCAGACATTTACTATTAAATTTAAAAAATTGCCCAGGTATGCAAAGATGGCAGCGAGAATGGTACTAGCCCAGAGATGGAAGGATGGAGAAGTACTAATAAAAGAAGAATGGAAGGCAGCAGGGGATTAAAAGGAGGCTGGAGAGGAGTAGGCGGTGGCAGGTGTGGAGGACTTGGCAGCAAGCAGTGGCAGCAGGTAGAGGTGGCGGCAGTAGTGGCAGGCAGGTGCAGAGCATTAAGAGCATTGGCTGGCGAATATCTTATAAGAAGCATGAGTTCCAAAACCTTCCCTCTTCACCTAGCATAGAAAAAGACCAAAAATTTGGAAAGTTAAAAAAATGTTTACTTACAAGCTCTCCAAATTCATGTGCTTTTCCATGCAGCATCCAGAAAAAGTTGCACAGGCAGTAAAGCTTTGTTTAGTTCCAAAGTGGTGAAAGTTCCTAAATTATTGGTGTATAAACTCAAGAGTGGCTTGCGAGGGCCATGTGGTCTGAAGGGGGATAACCTGCTCAGATCTCCTCACACGCTGAGCTTCACAGGGTGGGAGGAGCCAAAGGTTTGATTGCCTAGTCCTCCTCAAGGAGAGCTAAGGCAGGACAGCTTACTCTACGGTCTTAACCCCTTCATACTTTAATTAGACTTAAGCATGTTGGTTATATGAGGCTGATTATCCCACACATTTATCATGCAATGTATATTATCTAACATTGAGCTATGGTCTATCACAATGAATACATTCTATTGAAGTCAGTGGTACTTGCCATTAATGTGTCATTTCAGACACGGTTGATCTTTTGAAACTAAAGAACTGTAGGGGCTTACTCATTCAGTTACACCTTTTGGATTCATCTGAATTTATTCTAGCCATGCTATGAGCAAAATAGGGCTGGCTGTTTCTCTTCAGTGACACAGTTTCTGTTGCCAGAATGTGTAGCTCCAGCCAGTGTCAACCTTGTAAGTTGGCAGAAGAAGGAGCAAACCTTTTCTTCCATTTATTTATATTGACGCTGGAAATGTTTCTTTTGACTTCCCTCAGCTGCAACAGTCATTTGTCTGCTGCAGCATATTTCTGCTCAGTAGATATATTTATGGCAAGGTCTTTAAATAGATGGTGTACCAGGGCTGAAAACTTAACAAAACAAAAGAATGTGCCAAGGATATCAGTGCCCGTATTTCATGCTCCATTACTAAACCATGAATTCTACAAAAAAAAATTGTCATTGCAAGCAGACAAACTGCAAATAAGCTGTGAGCGAGAAAAGAGGGCATTATGCTTTGTGGCTGGGCTGCAAATCTTTTGCAGATTGAGATACCTTGAACTGAACACAGTGTGCAAATATAAACATATTAGGGGCTGCACCCCTGCTCACCTGGTTTACTAGCCCCACTGTCATTCACCCCAGTTTAACCCCAAAGAACTTCCCCTTCCCAACCCATGCCATCTCTAATATCACTTTTCACCTTCCTAACACCATTTCCAAAGTCGCTTCCCACAAAACTGGGGCGATATTGTTTTGTGACATTCTATTGGCATAGCCTGGTGTCTTTGTCCATGGAGTTTTCTTGGCAGGGATACTGGAGTGGCTTGCCGGTTCCTCCTCCTGGTGGCACCTCCCGGCAAATAGAAGGGGAAGAAATGGAGGCAGTGAGAGATTTTACTTTCTTGGGCTCCATGATCACTGCAGATGGTGACAGCAGCCACGAAATTAAAAGACGTCTGCTTCTTGGGAGAAAAGCAATGACAAACCTAGACAGCATCTTAAAAAGTAGAGACATCACTTTGCCAACAAAGGTCCGTATAGTAAAAGCTATGGTTTTCCCAGTAGTGATGTATGGAAGTGAGACCTGGACCATCAAGAAGGCTGATTGCTGAAGAATTGATGTTTTCGAATTATGGTGCTGGAGGAGACTCTTGAGAGTCCCATGGACTGCAAGAAGATCAAACCTCTCCATTCTGAAGGAAATCAGCTCTGAGTGCTCACTGGAAGGACAGATCCTGAAGCTGAGGCTCCAAGACTTTGGCCACCTCATGAGAAGAGAAGACTCCTTGGAAAAGACCCTGATGTTGGGAAAGATGGAGGGCACAAGGAGAAGGGGACGACAGAGGATCAGATGGCTGAATAGTGTTCTCGAAGCTACCAGCATGAGTTTGACCAAACTGCGGGAGGCAGTGGAAGATAGAAGTGCCTGGCGTGCTCTGGTCCATGGGGTCACGAAGAGTCGGACACGACTAAACGACTAAACAACAACAATTGACATAGCTGCCTCTACCAGGGGTGCCAACTACAGGGGGCAAAAAGGAATTCGGCATCCTTGGTGGGCCGGGGGTTGAGCGCTGCCAATATTGGAGGGGACGGACATTCCCCACTGGGGTGAAGATCACCCTCCGCCCATCTCGCACCCACCTTGCGGCATTATGTGACAAGTCATGCGGCCAGACCCCTTTAATGGGGGGGGCAAGTTGGTGCCCCTGGTCTCTACACTTCATCCTAACCATATCTGTGTTGGTATCCCAGTACAAGACAGGCTGTGACCAGTTTACAACCAGTCAACCCCCTTGATTGCTCATGTTTTTTGACCATTTTTTAACATGTCTCATCTCTCAAGCCGATAGGCTCTTAGATATGTCACACGGGTTCCTAAATGTCCATATGGAGTCCAGGCCTCTACGGACATTGTTCTGATTTTGAGAAAATCTATCCCTTAGAATTATTTGAACTTTCTCTATATCAATATGATGCATTTTGTCTATTTGGTTAGCATTTTTCAAAAGCCATATTCAGTTAACCATAAACGCCCATGGCTATAAATGCACTTTGCAGATTAATCCACAGGGAGGGCTTGGAAGCTTCTAAATTAACCCACAGACCTGGATAGCAAGTCTCTGGGTTAAGCATAAGTGGAAGAATGATAGCTGCTGCATTGAGGTTAATGAGATGCATCTAGGTTACCAAATCACTCTTGCCAGCTTATTGTATAAATCTGTCAACTGAACTAGTTAGTCATGTTGCCTAGCAGCATTTTCCAGTGGGCCAGGAGCGAGGTATGCATCCCTCATTCCTTTCTCCAGGTTCAAATGTGCCTATCCAGTAAGTGCCAGCTGGGCAAACAACTGCTAAAATGTGCAATTTATAAGCTGGTTCACACCTTCCGGTTATTTTAGGAATTAAAATGAAATTGCCCTAGGCAGTGCAAAGCAAAGTGGGCGGTGGCCAAGGCAGAGGGGAGTTAGGAAGTCTGAGTTTGGGTTCTCTCTTTGCCCTAGGCTGCCCTAAGCTGCCGAGACCATATAACACCCGTCTTGAAAGACCCACATTGGCTCCCAGTATGTTTCCGAGTGCAATTCAAAGTGTCGGTGCTGACCTTTAAAGCAGGGGTCAGCAAACCTTTTCAGCAGGGGGCCGTCCACTGTCCCTCAGACTTTGTGGGGGGCCGGACTATATTTTTTGGGGGGAAATGAATGAATTCCTGTGCCCTACAAATAACCCAGAGATGCATTTTAAATAAAAGCACACATTCTATTCATGTAAAAACACACTGATTCCTAGACCATCTGCGGGCTGAATTTAGAAGGTGATTGGGCCAGATTCAGCCCCCGGGCCTTAGTTTTCCTACCCCTGCTTTAAAGCCCTAAACAGCCTCGGCTCAGTATACCTGAAGGAGCGTCTCCACCCCCATCATTCAGCCTGGACACTGAGGTCCAGCTCCCAAGGCTTTCTGCTGGTTCCCTCACTGTGAGAAGTGAGGTTGCAGGGAACCAGGCAGAGGGCCTTCTTGGTAGTGGCGCCCACCCTATGGAACACCCTCCCATCAAATGTCAAGGAAATAAGAAACGATCTGACGTTTAGAAGACATCTGAAGGCAGCCCTGTTTAGGGAAGTTTTTTATGACTGAGGTTTTAATGTATTTTTAATCTTTTGTTGGAAGCCACCCAGAGTGGCTGGGGAAATCCAGCCAGATGGGCAGGGTATAAATAAATTATTATTATTATTATTATTATTATTATTATTATTATTATTATTATTAAGATTATGGCTATATACATATAAAGTAAAGAGCGTATTTGGCAGGTATGTATTGTACGGAAGAAACTAGCAGAAAATGGCGGCTTTTTGAATTCAAAGTGCTATATTAAGTGTTACTAGCGGTAACACGGGCAGCAGGTCAGGTGAATCAACAGGCAATTTCACAGTTAGCTGAACTAGACTTGTCGTGCAAAGCTGCCGTTCCAAACTTGTGAAAACTTGTGCATTCAAAGTAAGGCTTTGTGCTGCCGCTAGCATCCCATAGATTTGCTCTGACAGCCATTGGCACATATAATGAGGTGTTTGCATTCATTTTGAAACAAATAAAAAATGGAACTGAACAGGGCTCCTGTGGCTGCATTTTCATTTGTTCTTCAATGAATTCATTGAGTATCAAATAGGTGCATAATTTCTAGTCATCTCTTATTTACGGCATATTTATCCCAAGCAGCAACAATAACAGAGCTGCTTTATTCCCCTCAAATGCTCCAAACATTGCATAATTTTGGGACATAGAACTAGAGAATCATATAGTTTGACTCAAGGGTTATCTAGACCAGTGCCAGATTTACGTATAGCTAAACAAGCTATGGCTCAGGGCCCCACTCTTTTGGGGCCCCCAAAAAAAATTTAAAGGAAAAAAACACACCTGGATGTACATTTCCAAAATATAAGATAAAAAACAAATAAAACAAAACCTACATACAGCAACAGTGTTTTGTGTTGTGTAGGCTCCTATTTGTTATGTGCAAATGGCTTTAGATATCTATTAGGTCCATAAATTACCGTATAGCATATATTCAACACGAAAAACAGCGACAATTTGTTGTTGACAAAGGACAGCTGGACATATAAAGGGCCCCATTACCTTCAGTAGCTTAGGGCCTCATCAAACCTAAATCTGGCCCTGATCTAGACCAACCCCTTGCAATGCAGGAATCTCACCTAAAGAATCCATGACAGATGGCCATCCAGTGTCTTTTCGTGTGAGAGAGCCAAGGAAGAGAATTTGTTGTTGTTTAGTTGTGTCCGACTCTTTGTGACCCCATGGACCAAAGCACGCCAAATACTCCTGTCTTCCACTGCCTCCCACAGTTCGGTCAAACTCATGCTGGTAGCTTCGAGAACACTGTCCAACCATCTCGTCCTCTGTCGTCCCCTTCTCCTTGTGCCCTCCATCTTGCCCAACATCAGGGTCTTTTCCAGGGAGTCTTCTCTTCTCATGAGGTGGCCAAAGTAAGTCCAATCAAAGATCACTATGGGGTTGCGGTGCTCATCTCGCTTTCAGACTGAGAGAGCTGGCATTTGTCCACAGACAGCTTTCCGGCCAGCATGTGGCCAGCATGACTAAACCGCTTCTGGCACAATGGGACACCGTGACAGAACCGAAAGGACACAGAAACGCCGTTTACCTTCCCACCACAGTGGTACATATTTATCTACTTGCACTGGCATGCTTTCAAACTGCTAGGTTGGCAGAAGTTGGGACAGAGCGATGGGAGCTAACCCGGTCACGGGGATTCGAACCACCAACCTTCTTATTAGGAAGCCCAAAAGCCTCGGTGGTTTAGACCACAGCGCCACCCACTTCCTGAATAAAGAAGCACACAACCACTGATAGGTCCACCTGCCATTGTGAGGCTCAAAGCAATGAAGGTGATGGCTCCTCAGCTGTTGCCATTGGCTGTGAGTTTCTTGTGATGTCACAAAAGCACTTGGCAACTGAGTGGATATAAAGGCAGGCCAAGGGGGAAAACCTTCTTTGTTTCCAGCAGGACACACCTGGCAACGGATATGACATTCAGCACTGCCCAGGTTTCTTCCACTTGCAGGAGGCAAAGTGATGAGTGGAAGGAGGCAATCCTCTGGCAGTGGGATGCTAGGGAGTGTGCTTTTGAATTGTTAGGTTGGCAGGAGCTGGGACAGAGCAACAGGAGCTCACCCCGTCATGGGGATTCGAACTGCCAACCTTCGGCAAGCCCAAGAGGCTCAGTGGTTTAGAACAGGACACCTCCCGCATCCTTAACATTTCTCATGGGAGTGCTGAAATGCAGATCAGGTAAAAGTTTTGGGTTGGACTGCATGAGCTTCAGTTCCCTCATAGTTCTATACAGTGGTACCTTGGGTTAAGTACTTAATTTATTCTGGAGGTCTGTTCTTAACCTGAAACTGTTCTTAACCTCAAGCACCACTTTAGCTAATGAGGCCTCCTGCTGCTGCCGCGCCGCCAGAGCACAATTTCTGCTCTCATCCTGAAGCAAAGTTCTTAAACTGAAGCACTATTTCTGGGTTAGCGGAGTCTGTAACCTGAAGCGTATGTAACTTGAAGCATATGTAACCCGAGGTACCACTGTATTTGCATGCCTTAACTAAGAAACGTAAATGAGTAATAGCTCACTTGCTCACTTGCTCAAGGTAACGCGGTGAGTCATGGACCTTTTCAGTGTCAACAATGGCCCTAAATGGCCCCGGTCCCTGAGAGATCCTGGGAGAAGACAGAGCTGCCTCCTTGGTCTGAGGGAAAGCGATGAATCAGGCTGAACCCAGCCTTGCCCCCCCCCTTTACATAATGTTATTCATAATGTTAAGGGGGAAAATAGGGCACCAAACTCCTCCTCTGGCCTGATGACTAACAAATAAGGCCAGGGAGGGCATGTAAGTCGGTGCGAAGTATCGGCTACATGCCCAGCCAGTCAGTCGCATGTGTGCCCCAGATGGATTTATAGAGGAGCCAGAAAAAGAACAGAAAAAGAAGTTAGAGAATCTACATGAAAAGGGGAGGGGGGACAGCAAGGGAGACAAAAGACCCTTCACAATGCAGATTACTGGAAAAAAGCAAAAACAAAGCCTTTCTCTCTCCCTTTGATAAGGCATTGGCTAATCTGTACATAAATAGAAATAACAGCCCTATGAAATGACAATGATTTGGTTGGAAAACATTCATTACAGGCATCCTGCAATTATCATTACAGCTTGGCGGCAGCTAAATCCTAAAATGCTCAGGTCTTTGCCATGTGAAAAGCAAAGCGTTCTTTGGGAGGGGAGAGGAAACCAACCAAGAACACTATATTTAAAATCTGTGCTTGGCGACATGAATGGCTCTGTGTGCACATGTGTGCGTGCGTAAGGGCTGTATTATTGTACACGTGAGTAGCTCGAAACATGTCCTGCTCTTTCTCCCCTACCCACCCACCCACTTTGTTTGGATTATGCAGGCTGGCTGGGCAGCCATCCAAAAGATTCACATTAAATTCTAGCTATATTCAGCACAAAAAGTCATCTAGCATCAGAGGATCAAAGTTACATCAACCAACAAGCACTAAGGAATTGATAAGCTGCTAAAATTAGGTCATCTCCTAGCAGCTGCTTTTGATAGATGAAGTGGAATTTAGCCTCAGGTTTTCTATTTAAAGATCTGTTACAGCATCTTTTCCTGCAGCTACAAGGAGAAACACAGCAACGTATAATGCTTCTGATTAGAGGTTTAATCATTACTTGTTTGCTGTTCTGATTGTTTCAGCCCTGCCACAGATTCCTAGCACGTCACATTTGCAGCTATTTTAGCTACTTTGAACTCACACTGACATGTTCAGAAGGATTTTTAAATTACTGAGATCTAAGTCCATCAAACACTGTTTTTTCTCCCCTTCTTTGCTGGAGAGACGCTTTCGCAGAGTTTGTGTTTCCAAGAAAAGGCGTCTTACGTCCAGCGGTGACCTTAACAGTTGCCATAGCTTAAATTTTCCTTAATAGTGTTTCCCTTTTAAGAAAAGAATAATCTAATGCTCCAGCACAGAGAATGTCTGAATGTTTTTTCTTGCAGACCTACTGGGTGAAATAGCTCTTACTCTGTCATCTCTACAGAAAGAGTAAGCTATTCAAGTGTTTTTCTAAAAGCAGATTATTAACTTGGAGATAACAGTGTTTGACCACAGTGGATTCGGTGTTCAGATTGCTGCCTCAGGGGCATGGGGCAGAAGGGATGCTGAGGCTGTAATCCAAGACACAATCACCAGGGAGTAAGTGCTGTCAAACCCATTGAGGCTTACTTCTGAGAACTGCACTGGGAGTTTTCAGTAAAGTGGGGAAATATTTGCCTGTTGTTGTTGTTGTTTAGTCGTTTAGTCATGTCTGACTCTTCATGACCCCATGGACCAGAGCACGCCAGGCACTCTTGTCTTCCACTGCCTCCCGCAGTTTGGTCAAACTCATGCTGGTAGCTTCGAGAACACTGTCCAACCATCTCGTCCTCTGCCGTCCCCTTCTCCTTGTGCCCTCCATCTTTCCCAATATCAGGGTCTTTTCCAGGGAGTCTTCTCTTCTCATGAGGTGGCCAGAGTATTGGAGCCTCAGCTTCAGGATCTGTCCTTCCAGTGAGCACTCAGGGCTGATTTCCTTCAGAATGGAGAGGTTTGATCTTCTTGCAGTCCATGGGACTCTCAAGAGTCTCCTCCAGCACCATAATTCAAAAGCATCAATTCTTCAGCGATCAGCCTTCTTTATGGTCCAGCTTTCACTTCCATACATCACTACTGGGAAAACCATAGCTTTTACTATACAGACCTTTGTTGGCAAGGTGATGTCTCTACTTTTTAAGATGCCGTCTAGGTTTGTCAAAATATTTGCCTACTTGGCCACAAATCCTATTGATTCCAGTGGAACTCAGTTTGGTGAACCTGATGCTTAGGATTCCATCTGAGGCAACAAAGCATCGCTACTTTTTATACTCCTCTAGCGATGTAGGTGGCGCTGTAGTCTAAACCACTGAGCCTTTTGGGCTTGCCGATTGGAAGGTCGGCGGTTCGAATTCCCACGATGGTGTGAGCTCCCATTGCTCTGTCCCAGCTCCTGCCAACCTAGCAGTTCGAAAGCACGGCAGAGCGAGTAGATAAATAGGTACCGCTGTGGCAGGAAGGTAAATGGCATCTCTGTGCACTCTGGTTTCTGTCACAGTGTCCCGTTGTGCCAGAAGCAGTTTAGTCACGCTGGCCACATGACCTGATAAGCTGTCTGTGGACAAATGCCAGCTCCCTCGGCCTGAAAGCGAGTTGAGCGCTGCAACCCTATAGTCACCTTTGACTGGACTTAACCATCTTGGGGTTCTTTACCTTTACCTTTTACCTTACACTCCTCTCAGTTTGTTGTGTTGCGTTGCTGTTCAGTAAGCACAAATCTGAGGCGCATACGTCCACATTGGCAGAGAAGTGGGAATGAATGCATCACCAAACAAGCAAATGAGGACAAAAGAAGGTATCGTTTTTGCATAAATTTTGCATATGGCATGAATTTTGCATAAACTTTGCATATGAACAGATGCAAATGCAGAAGTAATTACTATAAATTAAATCAAAGCACCATACACCTAAACCATCAAGGGGGAGACTGTAACTAGGTGGTCTGTGTGCCTGCTGATTCTGCTGCCCGGGTGCTGTTTTGGAGGCAATTTCAAGACCTTCCCTGCTCTCTCTCTCTTTCGTATTTTCAAATCAGACTATTCAAATCTAGTCCAACAAATCTAGTCCTGCAATGCAGGAATCTCAGCTAAAGCATCCATGACAGATGACCATCTAACCTCTGCTTTAAAATCTCCAAGGAAGGAGAGTCAATAACCTAATATGTTCAAGAACCTAATATAATTGTCCGTAACCTAATACATTCTGTGTCAAAGCAACGATTCTTCAACATCAACTTCGTTGGACTGGTCATGTTGTGTGGATGTCTGATTATGGTCTTCCAAAGCAACTATTCTATTCTGAACTAAAAAATGGAAAACGCAGTGCTGGTGGTCAACAAAAGAGGTTAAAAGACTCTCTCAAGGCAAATCTAAAAAAAATATAGTATAAACATTGACAACTGGGAAACACTGGACTGTGAGCGCTCCAATTGGAGAACAGCCTTTACCAAAGGTGTCATGGACGCTCGGACTCAGGACGAGAAGTATGCTAAGAGGAAGGTACGCTTGGCAAATCCACACCGTGATCAACTCCCACCCGGAAACCTATGTCCCCACTGTGGAAGGAGGTGTGGATCCAGAATTGGCCTCCAAAGTCACTTGCGGACTCACTGTTAAGACCATGTTCATGGAAGACAATCTTACTCAGCTACGAGCGATCACCAAAAAAGAAAGATATTCTATGTAAACTCTTCCCAGATATCATTGTATTTATCCAAAGAAAGTCTGCATCTATAAGCTGTCCGTTCATATGTTGCCAACATTGTCATGCTGTCAAGGCATTGATTAAGGTGAATCGTATCTCCCTTCTCCCTGGCCGGCACTTACCATCTGGCTTGGGGCGGGGCCTGGGGCCTCACAAGGACTGCTCTGCTGCCCAGGAAGACTCCCCTGCGTGAGTGCCTGAGGGCCCTGCTCCTTCTTGCCACTTACCACCTGGCCTAGGGAGGGCCTGACAGGCCTCACAAGGACTGCTCCTGCCACTTACTATCTGGCCCAGGGTGGGGCCTCACAAGGATGGTTGCTGCCATTGATGCTGCTACTGCCCAGGAGGACCCGGAGGAGTGCAGAGCCCTTTTTAACATGTTTTGTTTTGTTTTTGTTTTTTAATATTTCCTTTCCTTTTCGATTCTATATATGGGGTGGGATGGATGTTTGGGTGGGCTGGGGAATTTGTTAGATTTTGATGAATTTGTAATTTTAGCAGTTTTTGTTTGTATTGTTGTATTGTTTTCTGGGTTGTTTTTGTTTTTTGTTTTTACTGTTTTAAGGTTTTATTGTTCTAGGCTGCGAAAGAATAATATTAATTGCCATCAATGGAGGCCACTATGAGGCCTGGGATTGCTACCGTGGAGGGGCGAGGGAGGTATGGCGGTGGGGGCAGATGTTACAGGCGAAGGGGATCGAGATATGGATACGCTCGTACCCTTTCCAATCTGCGCCCCATCCCGAGGGACGAGGGTAGGGTGAGCAAGGATTACTCACCTCCGTCACTGGTGCTGTGCAATGCCAGGTCTATAGGCAATAAAACCGCCACCCTGCGAGATTTCTTTATCTCGCAGGGGGTCGACCTGGCTTGTGTGACGGAGACCTGGGTGCGCGAAGGGGCAACAGTTACCTTACGAGAGATGGCGCCCCCGGGTTTCTCTGTCCTCCACCAGTCGCGGACTGTGGGCCGGGGGGGAGGGGTGGCATTATTAATCCGGGAAGATTGTCCTTTCAGGGCTCTACCATCGCCATCGATCCCCGGCATTGAATGTGTTGGCCTAGTGTGGGGCTCCGAGGAGAGCTTGGCTGTCTGGCTGGTGTACCGGCCACCTAGCGCACCAGCAGCCACCCTGTCAGGCCTGCTGGAGGCGGTGGCCGGCTGGGCCTTGGAGTTCCCTAACCTATTGGTATTGGGGGACTTCAACATCCATGCCGATGCCACTCCCTCCTCACAGGCTCTGGACCTGGTGTCTTCCATGGCGACACTAGGGCTCTCCCAGTTTGTTTCGGGCCCCACACATCAAGCAGGCCACACGCTGGATTTGATCTTTGGCGTCGGTATAGATGTGATCATGTCTCCTCCGACGAAGGTGCCATGGTCTGATCACTACGCTCTGAAAGCCAGGATTGACTTTCCACCCCCACCCTGCTTAGGTGGCGAGCCAATTTGGGCTCGCCCGCAGAGGCTGATGGACCCCGAGAGATTCCGCCAAGCCTTGCGGGACCTTGCTCCCCCTGGCGACTCATTGACTGAGCTTGTTGAGGGCTGGAATGCCCAGCTCCAGGCAGCCATCGATGAGATCGCACCTAAGCGCCCTCTGCGACCCCGCAGAAACCGGGCTCCCTGGTTTACCGAGGAGCTTCGGAAAATGAAGCGGGACCTCAGACGGCTAGAGCGAGTATGGCGGGGTGCCCGTGACGGAGCCTCAAGAACATCTTATAGGGCTTTTATGAAAACCTACGAGATGGCGGTGAAGGCTGCTAAGAAGTCATACTTCTCGGCCTCCATTGCATCCGCTAGCTCTCGCCCAGCGCAATTATTTAGCATAATCAGGTCTTTAACGTCCCTTGAGGGACAGCCAAATTTAAATAACAAATTGACACACGGCTGTGAGGCATTTGCGAGCTTTTTTGCGGAGAAGGTCTTGTTGCTCCGCCATGACCTCCCTGCCAATTTGGATACAATAAAGGAACTGGAGGCCCCTCGACTGTCCTCGGGTCCAGTATTGGACCACTTCGACCAGATATCCCCAGCCGATGTGGACAGACTCCTCCGAGCTGGAAAGCCCACCACTTGTCCTCTCGACCCGTGCCCGTCTTGGCTGATTAGAGCGTGTCCAGACGAGGTGCGGGCCCTCCTGGGGAATATCATCAATTTGTCCCTTGGCACGGGGACATTCCCAGGGGAACTGAAGGAGGCAGTGGTGCGCCCGCTCTTAAAGAAAACATCATTAGATCCTTTAGATCTATCCAATTACCGCCCGGTTTCGAATCTTCCGTTCCTGGGTAAGGTGATTGAGAGAGCGGTTGCTGAACAGCTTGGTGGGTTTCTGGATGAAACATTGGCTCTGGATCCATTCCAGTCTGGCTTCCGCGCTGGTCATGGGACCGAGACGGCTCTGGTCGCCCTAACAGATGACCTTCGTAGACAGCTGGATCGAGGCGGGTCAGGGCTGCTGATTCTTTTAGATCTATCAGCAGCTTTCGACATGGTCGATCACGAACTTTTGGACCACCGCCTTACCGACGTGGGGATCCAGGGCACAGTCCTTCAATGGCTGCGCTCGTTTCTCTCTGGTCGGGGACAGAGGGTGGCGCTTGGGGGGGAATTGTCATCGCGCCACTCCTTGGTGTGTGGAGTACCTCAGGGCGCGATACTCTCCCCGATGCTTTTCAACATCTTTATGCGCCCCCTCGCCCAGCTTGTTCGGAGTTTTGGGCTGGGTTGTCATCAGTATGCCGATGACACCCAACTCTATCTGTTGATGGATGGCCATCCTGACTCGGCCCCAGACACACTGACCAGATGTCTGGAGGCTGTGGCTGGATGGTTACGTGGGAGCCGGTTGAAGCTAAATCCTTCGAAGACAGAGGTCCTGTGGCTGGGACGGGGCGATATGGGATTGGGGGGGCAACTCCCATCTCTTGCGGGGGCGCAATTAGTGCCAGCACCGTCCGTTAAGAGTTTGGGTGTAATCTTCGACACCTCCCTTTCCATGGAGGCGCAGATTGCAGCTATAACAAAGGCGGCATTTTTCCATCTCCGCCAAGCTAAGCAGTTGGCTCCTTACCTCTCTCGCCCTGACCTAGCCACTGTGATCCACGCGACGGTCACCTCCAGACTGGATTATTGTAACTCGCTCTACGTGGGGCTGCCCTTGAGACTGACCCAGAAACTCCAGCGGGTGCAGAATGCTGCAGCGAGACTCCTTACGAGGTCTTCGCTGCGAGATCACATTCACCCGGTGCTATACCAGCTGCACTGGCTCCCGGTGGAGTACAGGATCAGGTTTAAGGTGCTGGTTTTAACCTTTAAAGCCCTATATGGCCTAGGACCCTCGTACCTACGGGACCGCCTCTCCTGGTATGCCCCACAGAGAAACCTACGGTCTTCAAATAAAAACATCTTGAAGGTCCCAGGCCACAGAGAAGTTAGGCTGGCCTCAACTAGAGCCAGGGCTTTTTCGGCTGTGGCTCCGATCTGGTGGAACACTCTGTCACAAGAGACCAGGGCCCTGCGGGACTTGACATCCTTCCGCAGGGCCTGCAAGACAGAGCTGTTCCACCAGGCCTTTGGCCAGGGCACAGCCTGACTCCCTCCCTCGGCAATCTTCGCAGAGCTCTGGCCCAGTGGTTGCTAGTGGCTTGAATTAATTAATTTTTATAATGAATGATTTTAGAATGTTGTTTATGTTGTACCTTTGTACTGTTTTATTGTTGTTAGCCGCCCTGAGCCCGGCTTCGGCTGGGGAGGGCGGGATATAAATAAAATTTATTATTATTATTATTATTTTCGTCCAGTTCATCATTATAAGTCTCTTGTCCACCATTAGGGCTTCATGGGTCAACATGAGACTCCTGGTCACCTCAGGAGGGAGGGAAGAGCACTGTTGGAGGTACGTTTTGTGAAGTGAGATGCAGCGGCTGTTCCATGCTGATTGCTATATTTAACATTATACAATGTATGTATTTGTTCATTCAAAGTAGGGGTGTGGAACCTCTGGACTTCTTTGTCTGGCCACTGGAGCTTCACAGCCTCTCTCCTCAGGCCACCCCTCTGACCAGTCCTGCTTCAGACCTTCTGGGAGTGTGTTTGCCTGGCTGAAATATGTCCTTAAAACTCTGATCATGCCTCCTCCTTGCCTTGATGAAGGCTAGATGGGGGCTGTGGACTGTGAGAAACTAGCTGGCTTCTCAGCATAGCTTCCAGTATACCTGAAGGAGCATCTTCACCCCCATCATTTAGCCTGGACACTGAGGTCCAGCTCCGAGAGCCTTCTGGCGGTTCCCTCACTGCGGGAAGTGAGGTTACAGGGAACCAGACAGAGGGCCTTCTCGGTGGTGGCGCCCTCCCTGTGGAACGCCCTCCCACTAGATGTCAAGGAAATAAACAACTATCTGACTTTTAGAAGACATCTGAAGGCAGCCCTGTTTAGGGAAGTTTTTAATGTTTGATGTTTTATTGTGTTTTTAATATTCTGTTGGGAGCCACCCAGAGTGGTGGGGTATAAATATTATTATTATTATTATTATTATTATTATTATTATTATTATTCCTACTTCTCCTCTCTCACTCTGCCGCAGCCTTATGGAATATCGGTGGCTGATGGAAGGAGGAGCCTGATGGGAAAAAATGGTCAACAGAGTCAATGGGGTGGTCCAAAGAAAGCACATCTTCAGATAGATAACTGGAGATTCTCACCCACCATTTCAGATGGGATGAGGATCAGCAGAAGAGCTCAATTTCTGGTGTCACTGACTTTTGTGACCTTCAGATGAGCTGAATGAGCTCACTGATCCTGCAAATCCTAAATGTAATTTTTGTGTTTCCATAAGGTGCAGAAACACACATGTAGATTGGTTTGTTTGTTTGTTTGTTTGCTTGCTTGCTTGCTTGCTTGCTTGCTTGCTTGCTTGCTTTAGAAATAGCTCCTTCTTCTTGCTCCTGTTATTTACCTAATATGGGCTTCTCTTGCCCATTTAAAAAGTGTAACCGTTTTCCTCCAACCAAGGTTGGAAGGCATGGTGATGTGGAATGCCTGAGTGAGGCAGCATGCTAAATCTTCACTTACGAGTTCTGTGTTTCCTTGTTACATAAACCCCACTTTGTTCCTCCCACCATCATCTTTGCAAGGTTAATAGAGACTTGTGTCATGCAAACTTGCATGAGCCAAGAACCATAATTCAGGGATGGTTTAATGTGGGCGTAAACGAGACAGGGAAGCATTAATTAAAAGGGATGAATAGCAAATGTATGATTTAATTGGATCGGTTCTCAGTACACAGTTGGATTAGCCTTTATGCTAAGTTCTCGGCAGTCTTGTTTCTTGATCTCCTGCCTCTTTCATAAAATTACTCAAGTCTGTTAACAAGAATCAACATTACAATTGAACAGATTTTGCCATGGAACACTATTTTTAAAGACCCAATCCCAAAGATATGCTGAAGGAGGGCAAATGGCTTTCTAGTTTGCAGGATCAACTTTGCTCTTTACCAGAACCTTAAAGTCCACCAACAGGACCCAGGTGCGAAACAGGGGCTGCAGGGAGCAACATGGGGCTTCCAGATGACCTATATATTGAGCATTCATTCTTGATTTTTTTGCAGGGAAGTTAGGAGGTGTTGGATCAAAGCAAGCATTATGCTACACTTCCCAGTGCATTAGGATTGCCATATTTCAAACAGTGAAAATCCGGACACACACAAAATGTTGTTGAGCTTTTTTAGGGAGAAATGGCAAAATTGGCACAGGCTGCCATATGTATAGATTTTCCAGGACATTTTCACCAATTTACACCCAGACACTGCTGCCGATGACTTTCCCGCCACAGCAGAACCTATTAATCTACTTGCACTGGCATGCTTTCAAACTGCTAGGTCGGCAGGAGCTGGGACAGAACAACAGGCGCTCACTCCATCACAGGTATTCGAACCGCCAACCTCCCAATTGGCAAGCCCAAGAGGCTCAGTGGTTTAGACCACAGCGCCACCCGCATCCATGCGCGGTACCAGCCCCACAATGGCATGCTGATCGTTACATTAGGAAAGTGGAAGTAAGAATAGTTTCTTGAAGACGGGGCAAGCAGTGTCCCTGCTCACAAACCAAATGCAGTTTTGTGTGATTACTTGTATATTTACTTGCTCGTGTGTGCATGCATGTGTCCTTCAGAGTGCCCAGCAGATATCTGCGGGGCTCCCTAATACATTAAATTCATACTGGGATCCTGAACTGAAACCCGGCTTGTTTTCAAGTATTCACTGCTAATAACATCACAAAGAATATACATGTTTATTTCCAGACTTCAAATTCTCACTTGCTGCATTTGCTCAGTTGGTGTCAAACTACACACACACACACACACACACACACGAAAGTAAGTTTTCTCTTGGCACATCTTGCATAATTCTGATTCCTTGCTGAGACGACAGACTTAACATTCCAGCAATCAGTGCTGCCCGGATCAATAGCTCCAGAACAGCGGATGCAAAACCGTGGCCTTTCCCTATCAACATCCATGGAAATAAAAGGAGAGAGAAAATCTTTCCTATCC
Source organism: Podarcis vaucheri (assembly GCF_965113315.1). Classification (NCBI taxonomy): domain Eukaryota; kingdom Metazoa; phylum Chordata; class Lepidosauria; order Squamata; family Lacertidae; genus Podarcis; species Podarcis vaucheri. The sequence goes on along the minus strand of NW_028118808.1, from coordinate 771,866 downwards.
CCACTTCCTTGGCCACATAGAGATCCGATTCCATCACTCCCAAATGTATAAGAATCCCCTTTCATATGCAAATAGCCCGTTTGCTTTATAGTTGCAGCCAAACAGTTGTGCGGCATTTGTCATAAAAGAGATATTTTAATCACAGGAGACTGCCTTTCCATTGTATCGAACAGGTGCCTTCTAATAGCGTCTGCATTGTGACACCCAAGTCCTGATAATGTGAGCACCCTGCAGGAGGAAAACGTTGCACAGAAACGGAGGCGTTCGTTGTGCGGTTGGGGTTCGTGGTTTCCTATGATATGTATAGCATCACTGCCAGGACCAAACAGAGGAGAAGCTGGAGTTCATTATAGCAAGCCTGACTGATGTGGTAGCTTTTGGCTCTGGGGGTTTTTTTAGGAGAAGATGGGAACACATGGAGGGCTTTTCTGTGTGGCAGAAATGCAGCTTTGGGTGGTTCCATCGATGACTTGGCACCATTCCGGTTCTGTTTCGAGGCAGCCTGAACAGTAAACCGGCTTGACCCCAACACATGCTGTTTGGGGACACTGGGGCTAAACATTACGAAACAGCCTATGCAGTCCGGTGCCACGAAGCAGAGTGGGGAACCCTCGGTCTGCAGGCCAGATGTAGTCCCTGAAATCCTCCCATCCAACATCCCCCTGGAGAATGAAGACAGATTGGTTTAGAAATTCTCGGCATGTTGTACGCTGAAAGAAAATTACTATATTTTTTGCTCTATAAGACTCACTTTTTCCCTCCTAAAAAGTAAGGGGAAATGTGTGTGCGTCTTATGGAGCAAATGCAGGCTGCGCAGCTATCCCAGAAGCCAGAACAGCAAGAGGGATCACTGTGCAGTAATCCCTCTTGTTGTTCTGGCTTCTGAGATTCAGAATATTTTTTTTCTTGTTTTCCTCCTCCAAAAACTAGGTATGTCTTATGGTCTGGTGCGTCTTATAGAGTGAAAAATACGGTATATGAAAATGTTGTATCTGTGGTATTTGACTCCTAATAAGTTAGTGCAAATGTATAATACAACTACAAATACCTGCTGGAAATGCAAAGTAAAAGAAGGTACCTTTTTATCATATGTGGTGGTCGTGGCTCTTTCTCGCCGCCATCTTGGCTTGATGCTGCTGAGGCCTGCTGGGAACAGGACTTCAAGACAACACCATGACTGGCACGGTGTGGTCCAAGGCCACTTGCTGGCTACAAGCGAGGTCTTTGAAACCAGAGAGAGAACAGCTCTTCTGAAAATTGAGGGAGTTTATTCCCGTAATGAGACAGAATTTTATTTGGGCAAGAAATGCACCTATGTGTGCAAAGCAAAAAACAACACTGCGACTCCTGGTGGCAAACCCAACAGGACCAGAGTGATCTGGGAAATGTGACCCGTGCCCATGTGTAATGGCTATGAGTTACTCGTGCGTAAACTGGTGTCTCTCTAGGCTAATTTGCCTTGTTAAACCTTTCTGACTGCACAGCCCTTGCTCATTGTGGCTGCTTCAGTCACTGGCAGAATCTGTCAGTGGGCGTTTCTTGAACCTCTTCCAACATAAAAGTTGTTTGACACCCAGTCTCCTCCTCCTCTCACTGCGCGGGAGTCTTCTGCGCAGGGAGGGCGTGGGCAGCGGAGGACCTGGGCTCTCCTCACTGATGTCCAGTGAAGAGTCCTGGAGCCCTCCCTCCAATTCCCCCATCTGCCCCCCTTTCTCCCTGGTGTTGCGCTGATTAGCTTCCCCCTCTACTGAGTTGTTTCTCCCCCTATTGCTGGGTCCTTCGCCAGCAGAATCTGTGAGCCTCCCCTTCGCCTCTCGCTCTGATGTCAGTTCCCTGACACCATGGAAACAGCAGCATGGTGCAGGCAAAGTTCCACTCCAACCTACCTGCCAAAGCCATTGGACACAGGATCTGAGTGATGCTGTGTCCATCTAGAGTCTAAATTTAGAGTGAAAATAAAATTAAGATTGTATTCAAAATAAATAAATAAATAATGTGGTGGTCGTGCAAGGTAATAAAAGCATTCTGGGAAATGATATATAATGAACTGGGGGGAAAAATGTTTAAAATAACCTTTGTAAAAAAACCACCCAGAAGCCTTTCTGTAAGGAATTGTAGCTACCGATATCCCAAAGGATGCTGCACGGATGCTATTAGTCCAGAGATGGAAAGAAGATAAAGTCCCAACCAGAGAGGAATGGCAAACCAAGCTGCTCGATTATGCCAAAATGGTAAAACTGGCCGGAAAGCTCAGGAACCAAAAAGACCAAAACATCAAGAAAGAATGGGAAACATTTATAATTTATTTAAGGGAGACCACTGTAAGCAGATAAAAACATTAGCAGGATCCTAATAACACTTGTAATGTAACAACTACTATGGACAATATGGAGAGATATAAAATATGGATGATGAAATAATATGGAGCTGAAAATGTTGACAATAGGACCCAGGGAATGTATGATGGGAAGTCTGGCGATTCCGAGAAATCTTTAAATATGGATATGTATTGGGTATTGTTGTATCTTTACACTTGTAAAAGCAAATTATTATTATTATTATTATTATTATTATTAAAAAGACAGATTGGTTTATTTTCTATTTACACACCAGAGGCACTGAGTTGGTCCCAGCATTTGGGGGAGCGGGGCTGTCGTGCTTAGACCAACAAGGCCCGACAAATGGATGAGAGGACTCAACTTTTAGAGCAAAAGAGGTACATGGCTTCCCTCCCAGTTTCTGTCCACTCTCCCCCCTCCCCCCGGTGGATTCTGGTACTTGAAGTATCTGGCACTGGGATATTGTGCCTTTTTTGCTCTAAAAACAGACACCAATCCCTGTAGTCTACATAATCAGAGTGCATGCCTCTGTCACTATCCTGTGTCATTTATTCCATAGGGACTGGCTGACTTGTTAAACCTATTTAATGGAAGTCGTTTCTTGTATACAGTTCACAATCCTGTTATTACAAGCATTCCTTTTCTATGGCTTGTCCCACACACCGACACAGGCAAAATTGATCTGTAGCCGTTTGTTGAGTATTTGCAGTGATGCACCACAATGCTCCAGCTAGCTAATTCTGCAGGCAGTACTTCTGGGATTGCAAAACTGGAACAAGAATGGCCAAGCTGTATTGAGTCAGATTCTCAAACCTTTATTGGCGTACGGACCGTACTGAGTCTTTCTTACCACATTCTTTCCTCCATTGCAACGGCCTCTCGTGTTCCTGCCATCATTCCTGCAAAGTACAGGGAAAGAATTCACACTTGCTTCTGGCACTGCACATGATGTCCCAAGACACTCAATAGGGTGTACCTTCACAGCAAACAGATATGGGAAAGTACCACTTTTCCAAACTTCCCCGCCTGGCTCTACTGGTGAAATGAATACTTAGCTCAGTCGTGACACAATGTCCCTAGTTCTTGTGTTTAAAAGATCTGGGGTTACTGGGTTTCCTCTGGCAAGAGAAAGGATTTGAGTTGAGTGAAGTTCACATAACTAGATGCTGCCTTGTTGCACTGGTATACAGACAGCACTTAAGAATCGGTGTAGGAGCAACTTGTTACATTTAACAAGCGTGCATTCTGAATACCTGAGTTTGCAAATAAATGAGCAAGCAAATTGGTTCTCCTTCTACGCCTTGTGCTGTTATACTAATGCGCAGCATAGATTTGCACAAGAATGGGGCTTCAATAAGGCAGGAATGCCTAACTGCACAAGCCCAGTACATCCTCTACGGAAAGCAAACAAATAAAATCTTTAATGGTGATGTGAATAAGAACAACAACAAAAAACAATCCCGTGACAGACATTGTGGCAAGAAAGAGTCCATATCACAGGGATTATTTATAATCCAACATTATGCTACATCAGCTCTCTTTTTGCTTTCTATAGCTAAGGGATCCTGAACCTGCCATAAATATGTAAGGACCTTTTTGTGTCATTTTATCTGTAGGACACATGTATAAGCACAACCATAAATGCATTCATTTCCTTCTACTGCACAAACTCAGAAATTGGTTGGCAACACCCAACCAGTACATGTGGCTTTTGGAATCACTGTAAGAATTTTAAAAAACAATAATAATGTCGTCGTTTCTAGTCCTGAAGCTTTTGCAAGTTTGGAAAATGTGAGGGTATGTATTTCAAAAGGTTCACAACAACAAAACTAGAGAATATTTAATTGTGCCTGGGAACCCAGGTTTCTGAAGCTTATTCCAATTATTTTAGCAGGCACTGTTCTTAAGGCTACTAAGCTTAACAGTTTTGTATTCCAGAACAAACGTGTTGCCCTGTTCATGCAAATGGTCTTAATTTCATGAAGCCAAACAGGCAAATGACACACATTATAAATGTGTAAACAAACCTGGCAATACATTTTTACAAAGCGTTAAAACACAAATGTGGAACATCATTAGCTAGAGGTTTCCAGAGGCAGGGAGCGAAGTAGCCCAGAGATCCTTCATTCTATTGACATTTGAGAACTGTGACCTAAGTACTGGAGACCTGCCTGGGGTCTCCTAAATATGTGGCAGTGAGGGCAGACCGACCCCTGTGAACCCCTCTTGCCTCTTTGGTCCACCATGTCCTGATCTCACCTCCTGAAATTGAGAGTAAATTTATTAGGATGATGAAAACACTGGCAACGGTTGTGGGCATCGTTAACATTGGGTCTTCGCTTCAAGAAATGACCTTATTGGTAGGGTATTAATTTGTTAGGTTGAGAGGGTTCGCTTGGAGTATACTTTAGGACACGGTCACTCTATCCCTTGCAAATAAGCCTTAAAATAAACAGAAACAGAGGCAGAGTTCCAAAATTATTCTAAAAAGCTGTTTCATAACTACTGTGCTTACCAAGCCAGATATTAAATAGTCCACAATGTTTTCTAAGGACATTTGAGAGGCTCTCCCCATCCCACCCTCTGCAGTGATCACAACTTACATAACAAGACTGTTCACCATACTGGAAGAACTGAGCCCCCAAAGCAAACCAGGTACATTTACAGACCACATAAGAGGATTTTTATTTTTATTTTTTGCTATGTATTCTTTCTTATGCTGGGTGAATCTTGGAATTTATTGTTTGCATCTGTGGGTTAGCACTTCATCCAAGGCTAAATATACTCAGCATTTTAAAATCCACAACAGATTCTGGTTTCAAAACAAAGAATTGAAATTTTGTCATTCTGGGGAAACAATTGAGAATATTTATTCAACCAACTGACAATAAAAACCAGAAGGAGAAAGGGAACTGTATGCAGCAACCTAATCCTTTGGACACTGAATGTCTTGACCCAGGCTATGTTGGGTTTTTGAGTCTAAACCAAAAACAGTGCCAGCAAAATCATGCGAACTATAAAATATATCTTTACCAAAATGAAAGATGAGGTTATCTGGAGGCTAGACATAATAATAATAATAATAATAATAATAGTAATAGTAATAATAATAATAATAATAATTTATTATGTATACCCCACCCACTCTGGGTGGCTTCCCAAAAAATATTAAAATACTGTAATACATCAAACATTAAAAGCTTTCCTAAACTAGACCAGCCTGATCCCAGACTTGATGCTATATGGACTCAGAATGGGTGAAATAATCTCTGTTTCATTGCACACATGACCAAAAAGCTTTTGATGCTGACTAGTCTGAACTCATGGGTAACTCGGAAGGTACAGCTGCTCAGGGAACAAGACAATGTACAGCCCACCTCCTATGAGGGAAGGGAAATTCATCTGTTTGGCTAGGATTTAAACTTCACCCAGATGATGGCTACATACCTTTCGACATTTCTCCAATGAAAATAGGGACGTCCTATGGGCATTTGTCCCGGGATGTAGGGAAACTTGGGGGGGGGGAGAAGAAGGAAGAAGAAGAAGGAGAAGAAGAATTGGATTTGATATCCCGCTTTATCACTACTCAAAGGAGTCTCAAAGCAGCTAGCAATCTCCTTTCCCTTCCTCGCCCACAACAAACACTCTGTGAGGTGAGTGAGGCTGAGAGACTTCAAAGAAGTTTGACTGGCCCAAGGTCACCCAGCAGCTGCATGTGGAGGAGCAGGGAAGCGAACCCGGTTCACCAGATTATGAGTCCACCGTTCTTAACCACTACACCACGCTGGCTCTCAGGGGACAGCAAGCCGGCAGCGAGGATGCTGAAGGAAGAATACATAGTAGGTAACATGCTAAGAAAGAGGACCAAACAATGGAGAGATGAAGAAAGAGACTTCAAGAAACAAAAATAGATGGTGAAACCAAAGAAACTTCACAATGCTTAAGATGAAGAAGGGCTCTATGCTATTGGGAGCAAGAGAGGAACACTAGGAAGCCTGGCTCTGGACAGAGTCTCACCCTTTTGACCCAGATCACAGCTTGAGGATGTCGCTAAGTCCAGCACTGGGCATTCAGGTGGTTTGACAGTTTGCAGTGACTTTCATGAATTTTGGCTGCTCTACAGTACAGTGGTGCCTCGCAAGACGAAATTAATCCGTTCCGCGAGTCTCTTCGTCTAGCGGTTTTTTCGTCTTGCGAAGCAACCCTATTAGCGGCTTAGCGGATTAGCGCTATTAGCGGTTTAGCGGCTATTAAAGGCTTAGCGGATTAGCAGCTAAAAGGCTATTAGCGGCTTAGCAGCTTAGAAAAAGGGGGGAAAGCGGGAAAAAATCGGAACACTTGCAAGACGTTTTCGTCTTGCAAAGCAAGCCCATAGGGAAAATTGTCTTGCGAAGCAGCTCAAAAACGGAAAACCCTTTCGTCTAGCGGGTTTTCCGTCTTGCGAGGCATTCATCTTGCGGGGCACCACTGTACATGGGATTGACCCAGAAGAGCATTTGTGAACCATACCCTTAACTGGTCCAAAATGTGGTGGACAGATTGACTGTGGTTGACCACTGAGAAAATGTCATACCAGAATGGAAAGTGCTTCACCGGCTGCCAATTTCTTTCCAGGTTCAATTCCAGATGCCAGGTTTTGCCTTCAGATTTGTAGATGGCCTGGCCCAGGTATTGAAATGAGTGTCTACTTCCACCTGAGCCTATCAATCGAGATCTTTTGAGAGCCCCACCTTCTACCTTGTGAGTGGTGGCTGAAGAAAAGGCCTTTTGTGGTAGTATCCAAGCTTATGATCCAGTGTGGACTATGAGATCATCATCTTAGGCATTTCGCTGAGGACAGTCCAGAGGGTGGTGATGAGAGAACAGGCATTTTCCGCAGTTGCTCCCCAGAGAGACCCATCAGGCATAATTTTGTCATTATTTTGGTGCCAGGCAAAGGAGATTTTTGCTTTCCCCAACATTTTGGCTGCATCAGTGATTGAATATATATATATATATATATATGACGATGTCTTTAATATTGTTATGTCTTTTTATTACTGCCTTTTATCCTCGTTGCAAACTGCACCAGGACTTTTTGTTGCGGGAAGCAATTCGTAAGTTGAATAAACCTTGGTATTCAAAATGCCCACCCAGCAAAGCACTCACAGGTTGCAAGAACCAACCTTCCACGTTCTGTTAGGCCAGCATAGAAGGCAGAAGTGACCCAGGCAACCCTGTCAATACTGTAAGGCATGATAGACTCACTGGTCCAAGTTTCCAGTGGGTAAGGTAATATTACTCTGGAATGCTCTGCAATGAGTCTTTAACGAGACGACGTGCTGTCAATATGCAAGATGACACTTGGTGAATGAAAGGCATCCAGAAAGAGCACTCTGCAGTGAAGCTATTTCTTTGAAACCTATGCCATTCCCCTAGGCTACCTTTGACATATTATTTTGGGTGGAAGTGGTAAAGAGACCCAACAAAATGATTTTGGTAATGCTTTTCTATCAATTGAGCCATGTTCCTCCAGCCTCAATCAATCCCTCCTTCAGTGCTTGCAAACCAGCTCTTTGTTAACTCACATTATTGTGCAGTCCTCCCCAAGAGAGCTTTCTGATTACAAATGGATTTCTTTTTTTACCCTTGGGCATCGTGTCAACTCCTTATTTAACTTATATTGTCTCCCTGCTTATTTAACTTATATGCAGAATTCATCATGCGAAAGGCTGGGCTGGATGAATCCCAAGCCGGAATTAAGATTGCCGGAAGAAACATCAACAACCTCAGATATGCAGATGGCACAACCTTGATGGCAGAAAGTGAAGAGGAATTAAAGAACCTTTTAATGAGGGTGAAAGAGGAGAGCGCAAAATATGGTCTGAAGCTCAACATCAAAAAAACGAAGATCATGGCCACTGGGCCCATCACCTCCTGGCAAATAGATGGGGAAGAAATGGAGGCAGTGAGAGATTTTACTTTCTTGGGCTCCATGATCAGTGCAGATGGTGACAGCAGTCACGAAATTAAAAGACGCCTGCTCCTTGGGAGAAAGGCGATGGCAAACCTAGACAACATCTTAAAAAGCAGAGACATCACCTTGCCAACAAAGGTCCGTATAGTAAAAGCCATGGTTTTCCCAGTAGTGATGTATGGAAGTGAGAGCTGGACCATAAAGAAGGCTGATCGCCGAAGAATTGATGCTTTTGAATTATGGTGCTGGAGGAGACTCTTGAGAGTCCCATGGACTGCAAGAAGATCAAACCTCTCCATTCTGAAGGAAATCAGCCCTGAGCGCTCACTGGAAGGACAGATCGTGAAGCTGAGGCTCCAATACTTTGGCCACCTCATGAGAAGAGAAGACTCCCTGGAAAAGACCCTGATGTTGGGAAAGATGGAGGGCACAAGGAGAAGGGGACGACAGAGAATGAGATGGTTGGATGGTGTTCTTGAAGCTACTAGCATGAGTTTGATCAAACTGCGGGAGGCAGTGGAGGACAGAAGTGCCTGGCGTGCTCTGGTCCATGGGGTCAAGAAAAGTCAGACACGACTAAACGACTAAACAACAACAACAACAACAACAAATCGTGTCAACTGACCAGCATGAATCCAGAATTTTGGAAAGAGTCATTAAGCAAAGCGGCAACCAAGCAGCTGGAACAGCTTCCCATCATGAGGAGCAGTAATATAGCATGCGGGAGGGGGCAAAAGGGGCAGTTTCCCCAGGTGCAAATTTGTGGAGGTGCAAAATTTCAACATCCGGTGCTGCCTCAATACTGCTGTGTGCTTCCGACACTGGGCTCTATTAAAAATGGCTTCTCCATGCAAACCAGGAAGTGACATCTGCAGACAACAGAATGACTCTTCTTTTCTTATCTCTGCAGTTTCGATCTCTTGGGTGACATGGATGTCATTAGGCAGTTGAATGCGCATGCGTACTCCATCCATTTCCTTCTCACCATGCGGCCCCGGGTACTGGCAACCCACGCTACACCACTGATGAGGAGGACATTCTGCTAGAAGCAAAGGTGGTACTCAAAACCACCTTGAGGACCTGGTCTAAAATGCTGCACCTTCAAGGTGAGTGTAGGCAGGGCTTTTTCAGGTGGAACTCACCAGAACTGAGTTCCGGCACCTCTTTGGTGCATTCCAGCACCTCTGTAGTATTGCGGCACAGCAGCACGGCGATAGGTGTGGTGCAGCAGAGGGAGCCATCGTAAGGTGCCAAAACCGTTGGTAGGGTGAGTGGGTAAAGAAGAGAAGATTACTTAGGTGCAATCTCCCCCCCCCAAAAAAAATAGCTCAACAACCTTGACTGCGTGCTCAACAAAGTTTGGTTGGTTGGTCCCCCTAATAAAAAGCCAACAAGTTCTGGAACCTCTTCTTCAAAATAAATAAATACCGTATTTTTCACTCTATAGGATGCACTTTTCCCCCTCCAAAAATTAAGGGGAAATGTGTGTGCATCCTATGGAGCGAATTCAGGCTTCTTGGCTTCAGCAATAGCAACATGAAGCCTCCAAATCGCAGAGGGAGTGCTCCCTCTGCGCTCTGGAGGCTTTGCGTTGCTTTCGCTGAAGCCTGGAGTGCGAGAGGGGTTGTGCACAATGACCCCTCTCGCTCTCCAAGCTTCAGGGATAGCCGCCTGAAGCCTTCGGAGTGCAGCACGAGTTCCCACTGCGCTCTGCAGGCTTCAGGTTTCTTTCACTGAAGCTGGGAGAGCAAGTCTCTCCCGGCTTCAGCAGAGAGGGAGAGCTGCACAGCGCCCCTTCAGCCAAGCGGGAGGAGAAATGGAAGGAGCTCCGTTTCTCCTGCCGCTTCGCTGAAGGGGCGCTGAGCAGAGAGGGGGAGATTTTTTTTCCCTTGTTCTCCCCCTCTAAAACAAGGTGCGTCCTATGGTCGGTTGCGTCCTATAGAGCGAAAAATACAGTAAATGCCCTGACAAATAAACAGAAGTGTCAACTGAAAGCTAGAGGGATAGGAAGGAATGGGAATGAATTTCAAAGAAAGAGACCCAGTGGACAAGTGGGAGGTTGAGGGACACCTTATTATCCTGGAATTGTATGCAATTGTATGGGAAAGAGAATGACAGCCAGCAACTCTAAGCTTGCACACAGCTTGGGGTACCTGGGGACAGCCAGAACAGCCCAAACTGGCATTCTGGACAGGCTTCCAAATAACCCATGCTGCTTCCTTCTGATTTGCTCACTATATTCTTTCCCTTTGGCTGATGGGCGCATGATTGCAGCCTCGAGGAGGAACGGCTGCAACCTGAGACTCTTTGGCAGCGAGCGACACTGGGTAACTCGGGTTCATCTGCCTGACATCTTTTCCACAGCCAGGCTGCCACCTCTAAAAAAGATTTAAGGAACAGTGGTCAGAGATATCACAGGATCAAATGCGCAACTGTGGTCATGATGCCCATATGATTACTGCAGATGGAAGCTGGTGAAACTTCAGAGACATTATGGCAGGGCTCCAATTTATCAAGCATACATGGTTGGCAAGCAGTCGCCGGCCAGTCTTTGCCAGAGGGACCAATATTGGGAATTGGAGGCACTTCATTTTAACATTTCAAAATTTACTCCATTCCCCCTCTTTCTGCGATTCCTTAAATTTGCTTTTAATATCTTCCGCATATCCAAACTAACTTAATTTACTCATTTATTCATCTTCTTTAAATATACACGCTTATGAAACTGCAGGTTATCACAATATTCCTGCCAATGTTTTTATCTGTTTATAATTTATATGTAAATATTCAATAAACCATTTTCATCCTTTTATTGGTGTACTTTCAACATGGTAGACACCACTTACAAAGCAGAGTGCTTCTCTCCCCACATTTTCTGTAAAAAGAGCATCAATTTTGGCCTACCCCTTCCATAAGCAACCTGCAGGGCACTGGGTGAACAATAAGAACAATTTTATTATGTATACCCCACCCATCTGATTGGGTTGCCCCAGCCACTCTGGGTGGCTTCCAGCATACACAAAAACATAATAAAATATTAAACATTAAAAACCTTCTTATACCTTCAGATGTCTTCTCCTTCAGATCTCCTTGACATCTGATGGGAGGGTGTTCCACAGGGTGGGTGCCACTACCAAGAAGGCCCTCTGCCTGGTTCCCTGTAACTTCACTTCTTGCAATGAGGGAACCGGCAGAAGGCCCTAGGAGCTGGATCTCAGTGTCCAGGCTGAACGATGGGGGTGGAAACGCTCCTTCAGATATACTGGACCGAGGCTGCTTAGGGCTTTAAAGATCAGCACCAACACTTTGAATTGTGCTCGGAAACGTACTGGGAGCCAATGTAGGTCTTTCAGGACCAGTGTTATATGGTCTCAGCGGCCGCTCCCAGTCACCAGTCTAGTTGCCGCATTCTGGATTAGTTGTAGTTTCCAGGTCACCTACAAAGGTAGCCCCACGTAGAGCGCATTGCAGTAGTCCAAGCGAGAAATAACCAGAGCATGCACCACTCTGGCGAGGCAGTCCGCGGGCAGATATGGTCTCAGCCTGCGTACCAGATGGAGCTGGTAAACAGCTGCCCTGGACACAGAATTGACCTGTGTCTCCATGGACAGCTGTGAGTCCAAAATGACTCCCAGGCTGCACACCTGGTCCTTCAGGGGCACAGTTACCCCATTCAGGACCTGGGAGTCCTCCACTCCTGCCCATCTCCTGTCCTCCAAAAACAGTACTTCTGTCTAGTAGGAAGGAAAGTCTGTTGGGACAGACTAAAGGGTATGTGCGGAAAAGCCATACACATAGAGGCATAAAGTGATGATGATGATGGTGATGATGATGATGATGATGATGATGATAATTTCATCCAAAATCAAGACACATCCTAGTTTCACTGTTAAAAATCTCACTGTGTTCATTTAATACAGAGGCAACAGCACTAATTTACAGCATAATCCAAACCCGAGATCCAGCAGGATGAGAGAGTTTGGATTTGGCCAACGTTGGGCTTTCCTATCTACATTGGCCTGAAGTCCCTCACTGCAGCTCATCTGGGGCAGCTGAAACCTGTGCAACTTGCACCAGTATAAGTCCCCCAAAGGGACATTGTGGCAGAGAGCTGCCCTCTTCTACAACAAACCCTCTTCTGGTCAGTCATGTGACCTAGGGCCCAACCCTCAAAACCCGGGCCCACACTCACCTGCCACTTCTACTGGCAGTAGCCTCTCCCAGGGAGAGTTAGGAATGTTGAAGTTAGGAAGATACTGAAAAGCATCCATTAGAAGTGAGATGTGATCCAAAACAGTGCTAAAATGACAGTTGCTAATCTCCCTATTGCAATAAATGATGGCTATGGCAAAGATCTATTTGAAGTTCTGGACATCAGACTCTCTTACCAACTGGACTGCCTTCTCCCTTAGAGTAGAGGTAGGGAAAGGGAAAGGGAAAGGACCCCGTGGACAGTTAAGTCCAGTCAAAGGCGACTACAGTGGTACCTCGGGTTACATACGCTTCAGGTTACATATGCTTCAGGTTACACACTCCACTAACCCAGAAATAGTGCTTCAGGTTAAGAACTTTGCTTCAGGATAAGAACAGAAATCGGGCTCCGGCAGCGCAGCGGCAGATGGAGGCCCCATTAGCTAAAGTGGTCTTCAGGTTAAGAACAGTTTCAGGTTAAGAACGGACCTTTGGAACAAATTAAGTACTTAACCTGAGGTACCATTGTATGGTAGAAGACACTCCTAGCCGCTGAGGTAGATGCACACAGGAGCACCCCAAGACTACTAACTTGCTGTTTCAGGGGAAGCACGACCCTATCCAAAGCAAATACAGTGGTACCTCGGGTTACATATGCTTCAGGTTACATACGCTTCAGGTTACACACTCCGCTAACCCAGAAATAGTGCTTCAGGTTCAGAACTTTGTTTCAGGATGAGAACAGAAATCGTGCTCCGGGGGCGCGATGGCAGCAGGAGGCCCCATTAGCTAAAGTGGTGCTTCAGGTTAAGAACAGTTTCAGGTTGAGAACAGACCTCCGGAATGAATTAAGTACTTAACCCAAGGTACCACTGTAATCGACCCATTATCTGGACCCTTGGCCTTCCCACTGGCCCATTGAATGCCCCATTCCAGGGCTTTCCAATGGTTCCCACTGGCAGGGTCCCAGACAACATCACTCCTGTCTGCCTGTTCAGTGAGTGGACGGGAGAGCTTTGCGCCGGTGGGTTGGCACTGATATTACTCTGCTGGCAATGGGGTGAGCTGGCGGAGGTTGCCAAGGCAGCCCCTCTGCCCAATGCCACTCTCCACCCAAAGGGGATTTGCATTGCACAGTTAACTCTCACTTCGTCTCTCTCAATCTTTGGAGGATTTAATTCTGCCAGGAAAGCCAGCTGGTCCCTTCTCCTGTCATTAAATTCTCCTAAATCGATTGAATTAAAGATGGCCGAAGCCCTGCAAAGAATCAGCTCAGCTTTTCCTCTTCCCCATTCGGCTGCTCGCTCCATTCAGCAACCGATCTGCCAATCACCCAAGTCGCTCTGTTTCCTCTCTCACACACCCCGGCTCTTGCTTTCCCAGCCATATAGGACATGTAAGCCTGCTTCAGTCTCATTCAACTTGACACCTGTTTCATTTTAAAAGAGGCTCCTATAAATAGAAGAGGGAATGCAAATCTCGGTGGCTTTGCACTGTATTCTGGAAAAAGCAACTTGCAACCCCGTGGGAGGGGGGAGGGAAGCGAGAAGGAGGGGGGAAAGAGACACTATCTTGCCTCAAAACATGGCAGCTCTATTTAAGGGCCGTTGTTTTTAATTTAAATGCTCATTTCTTTTTCTATTTTCAGATCCTCCCTGGGATTTTAGGAATGTTGAGACGTGCTGCTTATAAAGCCCTAAGTACAAGATGGTCACGGACGGCTGGAAGGAGGCATGTTCTAATGGAAACAAATCACTTGTCAGCGAGCAGCCTTCAAACTTTGAACAAAAGCTCAAAGGGCTCAGGAAAAGAGATATGTTGGTTGGCTTCTAAGGCCCGGGTGCACGTTCACAGCCCCCCTTCACCAAAAGCTCTGTGGTTATTTAATGCAAGGTTAATTTACGTCCATAATTTGGAAGAGGTGCTGCGACGTCAGCATTCCCTGTTAAAAGGAAATCCGTGGGATTTCCATCCTTCCAAGCTCAACTTGACTTTGCAAAACAAGATCGTGGCTCAACTGGAGTCTGTGCTTTCTAGGGAGTCTCTCAGAAATACATTTGAAACCTCCCCAAAATGAGTCCCTTCCTCTTGTTTCAAACATGCCAGCTGCTTTCCATTACAAAATCTTTCTTTTCAGCTGTAGGGTCTTGTTTAGTATATACCGTAATTCTCTATGGTAGAACTGGGATGGGTTCCTCTTGTCGATGAGGTGATATCTCTAGTCAAAGTGGCACTGCGGGTGGCACTGTGGTCTAAGCCACTGAGCCTCTTGGGCTTGCTGATCAGAAGGTCAGCGGTTCAAATCCCTGTGATGGGGTGAGCTCCTGTTGCTCGGTCCCAGCTCCTGCCAACCTAGCAGTTCAAAAGCATGCCAGTGGGTATGAGCCCCACATTTGGCAAAAAGATTCCTGCATTGTAAGGGGGTTGGGCTAGATGTCCCACATGGTCCCTCCCAAACTTGATTCCCCGATTCTCTGATTCCATGAAACCAATACCCCCCCCCTCCCAAGGGCTCCATCTATTTATGAATATCTACCTTTCACACATCACATTTGTGCACATGCAAACACCATTCTGCCTCAACCACATTTGAACCCCCCCCCCATTTACTCACACAAACATATACCAGCCAATATCCAAAAACATGACACCCATTCATGTTCGTGCCCTGACCTCAGTCCACAAAGATCCACTGGCTTCTGTTGACTGTCTTTCAAAGGTGAACTTCCATCAGCCGACATCCACAAACATCAGTCTGCTTTAGCCACTGGCTTCCATCCACCAACATCTGCCAGGTTCTCTTAGGTCCATCATCAGACATCCACCAGCTTCCAACCACAGCTACCAGCAGACTTCAAGCAGCCAAACTTGCATTATTAACGCTCCCTAACATCCCACTGCCAGAGGTTTGCCTCCTTCTATTCACCACTTTGCCTCCTCCAAGTGGAAGAAACCTGGGCAGTGCTGAATGTCACATCCATTTCCAGCTGTGTCCTGTTGGAAACAGAAAAGGGCTTTCCCCCTTGCCTGCCTTTATATCCACTCAGTTGCCAAGGGCTTTTGTAACATCACAAGAAACCCACAGCCAATGGCAACAGCTGGGGAGGCATCATCTTCAATGCTTTGAGCCTCACAATGGTGAGTGGACCTATCAGTGATTGTGTGCTTGTTTATTCAGGAAGTGGGTGGCCCTGTGGTCTAAACCACTGAGACTTTTGGGCTTCCCAATAAGAAGACTGGTGGTTCAAATCCCCGTGACAGGGTTAGCTCCCATTGCTCTGTCCCAGCTCCTGCCAACCTTGCAGTTCAAAAGCACGCCAGTGCAAGTAGATTAATAGGTACCACTGTGGCAGGAAGGTAAACGGCATTTCCATGTGCTCTGGCTTCCATCACGGTGTCCCATTGTGCCAGAAGCAGTTTAGTCCTGCGGGCCACATGACCCGGAAAGCTGTCTGTGGACAAACAACAGCTCCCTCGGCTTAAAAGCAAGATGAGCACCACAACCTCATAGTTGCCTTTGACTGGACTTAACCGTCCAGGGGTCCTTTATCTTACCTTTTACCTTCTACCAGCTTAGGTTGTTGGGACAGCTATGGCAGTTTGTGGTCACTGTAATCCATGCACTGATAATGGCCAGGTTGGATTACTGCAGTATACTCCATGCAGAGCTGCCCTTGAGGTTGTCCCAAAAGCTGTAGCAAGTTCAAGATGGCAAGGTTTGACTGATCTCTAGGGAAGGATATTGCCACCATGCTATGTCACTGCTGAAGGAACTGAACTAGCTGACAGTCCAACGTGCTGGGTTTTGTGTTTATTATAAATTTTATTTTTGCATTTTCTATTTTACGTAAACGCACAAATTAAATACATAGACATATAATCCCCTTTGACTTCCCTCCCGTGCCCATTGTGGATCTTAATTGAATGATTTCCCCCTCTGCATCTCTTTCATATTCTTGTCAATCCTTTGTCAATCCATAGTTCAAATCTTTACTACAAGTTTTTGGTCAATCCTACCAATGTAGGTAATTGTTTACAATAGCTTTTCAAATAAATTACAGTGGTACCTCAGGTTAAGTACTTAATTCATTCTGGAGGTCCGTACTTAACCTGAAACTGTTCTTAACCTGAAGCACCACTTTAGCTAATGGGACCTCCTGCAGCTGCCGCGCCACCGGAGCACGATTTCTGTTCTCATCCTGAAGCAAAGTTCTTAACCTGAAGCACTATTTCTGGATTAGCGGAGTCTGTAACCTGAAGCGTATGTAACCTGAAGTGTATGTAACCCGAGCTACCACTGTATAAAGTTCCCCCATTCTTTATTAAAGACCTCCTCTTCCTGGTTTCTAATTCTTCCTGCAAGCTTTGCCATCTCGGCATAGCTCATCTGTTTTGTCTGCCACTCTTCTTTGGTTGGAGTTGTACCCACCATTTCTGGGCTAACAGAGTCAACATAGACGTGGTTGTGTACATAAATAGTTTCGTCTGCTCCTTCAGGAACTCTGGTCCTATAATACCTAAAACAACAACAACAACAACAACAATCTTTAGTACGGTCCAGAGACCCAACAAATCGTTACAAAGCAATACACAATTTACACAGCCTACCTCCAGGTTAAACAAGCATTTTGTTCAGAATATAGGGATCAATGGTTCTTACAACCACCAATAAAAACTTTGCCACTGCTAATTTTCTAGCATTTGTCCGGTCTTCCAATAGGAACCTGACATAGTGAGCCTCTGATTTTCCCCGGAAAGGTACCAGCAAGGATAGTATCAGTTCAGCCCTGGCTTGCTCATATTTTGCACAATGCAACAAATTATGTTTTATGGAATCGATGTCTTGAGCACACGAGCAATCCCCCCAAATACATTCTGGACCTGACCAACCACTGCCTAACCAACACGTACTTCATCCACAATGGACAAAGATACAAACAGATAGAAGGAGCACCTATGGGATCACCCCTCTCACCGGTCATCGCAAATTTGTACATGGAACACTTTGAAACCAATGCTTTAGACAAGTCAGAACACAAACCCAAACTTTGGCTCAGATATGTTGACGACACCTTTGTAATTTGGCCACACGGGAAAGAAAAACTAGATAGCTTCCTCACACATCTCAACAGCCTACACCCCAAAATACAATTCACTATGGAAATAGAAGACAACAACCAACTCCCCTTTCTTGACGTCCTAATCTACAAAAAACCTGATGGCTCCCTAGGACACACTATCTACCGAAAAAAAACACACACCAACCGCTACTTACATGCACAATCACACCACCACCCTGCACAAATAAACTCCGTAGCCAAGACTCTCATCTCCAGAACCAAACGCCTGGCTGACAAAGACCACTTGACAACTGAGTTACAGAATCTCTCAAATGTGTTAATCGCCAATGGATACCAGTCTGCCCAGCCACGTACATTGGACAAACAAACAGACGAATAAATGCACGTATCGCAGAACACAAGAATGCCGTCAAAAAAGAAGAAAAAACTTCCTCTCTTTTCCAACACATGAAAGAAACAGGACACGAAATTAATTTTGCAGATTCCAAATTGCTCTTTAACATGGAACATCACCACAAGAGAATAATCATGGAAGCCATCGAGATAGAGAAACACCCTCACAACATGAACAAGCGTGACGACACGTCCCGCCTACCAGACATCTGGAAATTAGCCCTCCCCACAAAAACCGACACCAGAACCAGAGGCACACAGAACGCCGTCACCAATCAACCACACCAGACCCAAACCCAGACCCTCTCCACAGACATATTACAGACTCCATCCAGTAGCCAAACTATAGTGGCACCTCCGGATGCTGCACCCCCCTGCAATCCCTACACAGATCTGGCTGGCACAAGGCACAAAACCACAGCTCGCCCCTATACACGAAGCCAAGCCAGAGCACAACTAAATGCAGCACAGCCGACTTCCGGGGTTGGCGCGATCTGGGAATGGCGGATTCCCTCCGAGCTCCGGAGGGAATCGGCTCAGCGGGGGACGGGTCTTTGCCGTGCCGGCGACACGGGGACCCTTAAAACCGCAGGCACGAAAGCCTGCGGACTGAAGACTCGGTGGGTGCCTTAAGCGCCCCCCCTGATTCGCAAAGAGCCTTTTTAAAGGCTGCGGAGGGGATACGGGGGGTGGCGTGGCACCGAGAGTCCATCGCTACCTCTGCTGAGCGAAGCCGCGAGCCATGACCGGAGAGCGCTGACTTCCTTCCTTGAAATTCGGCTGAGAAAAAGAACCCGTGAGTTAATTGAATTTGGATTCTAAGAATTTTACCTATTGAATTTGAGATGATCGGGGGATGTGTTAAAAGGAAGTCCGCACCCCCCCCTTGCAGACGATCCAGAGCAACGATAAAAGAACTAAGCTGGAGTGCCTACCCTGTAAAGGGTGAGTTTAAAAAGACAGTAACTTCCAAGATTTCGAAAAGGAATCTCTTTTTGAGCAGGAGAGAGGAGTGTTGGAAGGGGTATATTTCTGTTGTAAGCAACCCCCCCTCCCGGGCTCGGGAGTGTCCTACTTTGGAGCTGGTATAAGAAGAGCAGAGTTTGACAGCTGTCAAAGCTGTCAAATGGACTGTTAATAGTAGAAAAATTGCTACTTAAGACCCCTCTGGATTAAAAGGAGTTATAATTGAACTAAAATTGTTGGAAACAAAGAATCAATAATAAGACAGAGGACTGTTGGAGAAAAGAACACTAAGTAACCAGATTCCCTCTAGGGGGAAATCTGTGGAATTACAATGGCTGTGGATGGAAAGATACTGGGAGAAATCGAAAGGATGTTTTATTTGGTTGGAATCTTACAGGAACAGACTACGGCTATGAGTGAACAATTGATGACCTTGAATCCTGAAACAAGTAGTTCTGTTCAATGTAATGAGAACCTGGCTGAGAAAGAATCCACAGCTGAGCCGGAAATGATAACCAAAGAAGAGGAGAAGACAAAACAAGAAAGAGAAGAATTGAAATGGGAAAATATTGTCCAGAAGCTGACATCTGTGGAATATAAACAAGGAGACTATTGGACTGAACCTACTACAAATCTACGAAAGATCCAGAAGATGAAAGTGGAGGCCCTGGGAATTTATGAAATTAAGGAATTTAAAATAAAGAAATATAATTGGGGCCTCCACATAGACTCTGACTTTGATTATGTTCAAAATTCATGCCTTGTGGAAATTCCTCAGCAGTTGCTTGCAAATATGGGAAGAGATTTTGGACTGATTGTGAAAGAACTCTTTCGAGACGTGAAGACCGACATAAAGGATTGCCAACTAGGCCGGCGGAGAGGGACTGAAAGAGATTTGAGAGCCTCGGACGTAAGGAATCCGGGCTAATAATTGCTATTTTGGACATGTTTTCGGAAGGGACACAAACCGGGGAAGGGAGGGAGGGAAGAATCTAGTTTTAACAACACTTAAGACTATGGGATTTAGCTAACAAGATTATTAATTAAGACAAAATGGGAAATCGTTGGAAGGGAATTGAGGTCCAACTTAGAATAAATTTAATTTTGCTTTTTTCTTATATATATATATATAAAGGACTAATATTAAGATGGATAAGGAAATACCAATTTGCTGATACAAATTTGGGAATAGGGATGTAAGGGAGGGGGTGGGGGGGAAGTCAATGACCAGGGTTAGAAAATAAGTTTTTTTTTTGGAAACTATATATGTTTGTTGTTTTACTTTTCTGTTTGTTTGTTTTTATGTTTTTTGTGTTTTTGTTTTTGTCTTTGTCTATATAAAATGTGAAAACCCAATAAAAATTTTATGAAAAAAATAAATAAATGCAGCACAGCCATCTTCTCAGAAAAACTCTTCACAAGCTCAAGAGGTCAAGACACGAAAGCTTTAGCAACTAATCTACACTTAATGACCCACCCAGTGGTATTCAGAATATCACTCATGAAATCACCCAAGATATCCCTCAAGTAATTAAGGAACAAAAGAAGAAAAGGCACACTAATCTAGGAACTTCCTCTCTGCCCAGAACGTTGGAGGCTATACACCACACCCCTCAACAGTATTTATAGGAACTCAAACACCAGACTCTGCTCTGTTCCAGTAACAAGAAGCCGAAAGCACCAGCCTGAAGATGACGAGTGAGACCTCGTCGAAACGTCGCACAGACACCCCGACTCTTACACGGGAAGACACCCGAAGACACCAAAACCTGCATTCCTGTACCCGTGAAAATCTACGAAAGCAATATATATATATATATATATATATATATATATATATATATATATATATACACACACACACACACACACACACACACACACATATATATATATATATACATACACATCACTACTGGTGGTCTTTATTTGATTTGGTTTAATTTTACACAATAACCTACCTGAACACCTGTTGACTATTTAGAAATCTTTTAAATAGTATTTTATATCATAATGTGTGCCAAAAGGTGGTAATAATAATAATAATAATAATAATAATAATAATAAGAAGAAGAAGAAGAAGAAGAAGAAGTTGAAGTTTATTAATATATTTATACCCCGCCCATCCGACTCGATTTCCCCAGCCACTCAGGGTGCCTCCCAACAGATTATAAACAGAATAAAACATCATATTTTACCAGTCCAGTAAATGCAATTATTAATCATGGTGATAACAACAGGAGCAATTCAAGGTAGCCTGTGGCTGTTGGGTTAGAAATGATAGATCCTGAATCCCAGTCTTTAACATATTACAAAGAGCCGAACACAATATAAAATGCAAATAATAAAATGCAAATCACAGGACTCTCCCACCCTCAGTGCATGCAGTCACTCTGTACCATACATAAGCGAACAGTTGGCAATTTTTGCTTGGCTTAGCCAAGGCTATTAGCTGTACAATTATACTGAACAAACACTTGGCTTCCAGTAAATGACCAATCAATAAATATAAAACCAGATCACATGAGACTCCCACTGTCTCCTTCTCTGCCTGCACTGCCTTTGTAGGATTAATTTGAATTAACAACAATGCAAACTCTTCATTATATGTCTCTTTCTCGAGAGGCGTTTGGCAACATGAGCCTTCAACCACTTATGTTTGACTAACGTGTATCATATTTGCATAATATAAAGAGACAATTGAGCTCCATGATTGACTGCCTGGAGAAATGCACTGTTAATTTCCACTAAAATTAGCACTGTTCCTTTAATTATCCTAGCTTAATTGCTACTACGTCTGGCTTTTGAAGAAAAATATTTCAAACATTTTATATGCGAGTGTTTTCTTGTTTGTGACATTCTCAAGAGGGCTTGAAATGGCTTTTCTTTTTGGTTCCCATGAACTAAAGCCATAAATGGAGAATGTTATGCAAATATGAGTATTGACTTTCTAACATGATCAAGAAGCCTAATAGCTTTCGGTATACTGTATAATCAGGTTGCTCCAGTATTAAATATAGTATGCATATTTATGGAGAGTTAAGATCCACTGTGTTACATGAGGCTCTGTCCAGTTAAATTTTGTGAAAGAAGAACAGTCTAACTTTATATTTCTCAATTCAAAGTATCCCTATGTATGGAAGGAAGGCTGTAGCATCCTTGTATTCTGACAGCTGTGCTGTCAGCAATAATGTTCATTTCCATGGCCAGTTATTTATTTCATTATTCTTATTTATTAAATTTCTAGTAAGGCTGTATACATATTAACATTCATTCTAGAATCAATGCACACAAAGTGTCTATTTTTTCTCCGTAGCTCACAAACAATCTAGATCTATTGCCTTTTTTTTTTTTTTTTGCCCCTGAAAAATGCTTATTGAGAAACTGGTTTCATTTCGAAAATTAAACTGATTGCAGATTGGTTCTGCAGCGGGTCTGTTTGAAGACAAGATGCAGGCCAGGTATAGGCAAACACTGGCCCTCCAGAAGTTTGGGACAACAATTCCCATCATCCCTAGCTAACAGGACCAGTGGTCAGGGATGATGGGAGTTGTAGTCCCAAAACATCTGGAGGGCCATAGTTTGCCTATGCCTGATGTAGGCAGTTCTGGCAACGGGGAGAGTTCGTGTTTGTGTTTCTACCTGAAGGAGCGTCTCCACCCCCATCGTTCAGCCCAGACACTGTGGTCCAGCGCCAAGGGCCTTCTGGCGGTTCCCTCACTGCAAGAAGCGAGGTTACAGGGAACCAGGCAGAGGGCCTTCTTGGTAGTGGCGCCTGCCCTGTGGAACGCCCTCCCACCAGATGTCAAGGAAAGGGAAGCTTTTAATGTTTGATGTTTTAACATGTTTTTAATATTCTGTTGGGAGCTGCCCAGAGTGGCTGGGGAAACCCAACCAGATGGGTGGGGTATAAATCAACTATGATGATGATGATGATGCCGAGTGACATAGTGGGTAGGCATATACCAAGACTACAAACATCTCTTCCTTTTTCATTCATCTGAGGCATGAGGAAAAGGCATGGATAACACAATTGGGGGTGGGGTGGAAGTGCATATCACATAACCCCACCCAGCCCCACTCAGCAGGAGCTGGAATCAATCTGGATTGAAAGCGACAAGTTGAAGACCAGCAGGCACAATTCTGGGTCAAGAAAAATGACACATTTGTGCCACAAATGTGTCATTCTGTATGCAGCCTAACTCTTTCTTGATAGTGTTTAAACGCTGCAGCCAATGTTTGCTATCCAGCTCTTGTCACACCCATTTATCTGTGATTGGCTGTCCCAGAATGGGCAGAATCCTGCTTCTGCACGCAGATCTCATTCCACTTCCGCTGCAGTATTTCTCCTTTCCTTCTTCCTCTTCAAACCCCGCCTCCCACCCTGATCCCCAGAATGTCAGGAGACCATCCTCTCAACACCATGGGTTGTTGTTGAAGATTTCAAGAGAAGGACGATTTGCCAAAAATTGGGTGGGACACATTCAGGTTATCCTTTCCTGTTCAGCAGTGTTTCTTGGAGCAAGGAGGAATTCTTGCACTCATATAACAATCCATTTAGCGCATGGGTAGGCAGACTAAGGCCCGGGGGCCGGATCCGGCCCAATCGCCTTATCAATCCGGCCCACGGACGGTCCAGGAATCAGCATGTGTTTACACGAGGAGAATGTGTACCTTTATTTAAAATGCATCTCTGGGTTATTTGTGGGGCCTGTCTGGTGTTTTTACATGAGTAGAATGTGTGCTTTTATGTAAAATGCATCTCTGGGTTATTTGTGGGGCATAGGAATTTGTGCATTTACCCCCTGATAGCGTTATGTTGAATGCAACCCTTTATGTGACGTTAAACTGGACCAAACAATATTCATTCATTCATTCATTCATTCATTCATTCATATACCACCGTATACCCAGAGGTCTCAGGGCGGTTCACAGAACAAAATCAACATAAAAACCACAATATATATAATCAAAATAAAAACAACAACCTAATAACCCACCCACCCCGAAAAAGAGCTACATTTTAAATGGGCATAGGATGTCAATCACATCAACCAAAGGCCTGGTTAAGAAGGAACGTTTTTGCCTGGTGCCTAAAGGTATATAATGAAGGTGCCAGGCAGACTTCCCTGGGGAGAGCATTCCACAGGCAGGGAGCCACTGCAGAGAAGGCCCCGTTCTCAATTTGCCACCCTCTGGACCTCTGAAGGAGGAGGCACACGAAGAAGGGTGTCAGAAGATGATCTCAGGGTCTGGGTAGGTTCATATGGAAAGAGGCAGTCCTTGAGATAAAGCGGTCCTGAGTCGTTTAAGGTTTTATAGGTCACAACCAGCACTCTGAATTGGGCCCGGAAACTAATTGGTAACCAGTGCAGTCGGACCAGGATCCGTGTAATATGCTCAAACTGTCTTGCTCTGGTGAGCAACCTGACTGCTGAATTCTGCACTAGCTGAAGTTTCTGAACTTCAAAGTCTCTCAAACTTCAAACTCTCTCAAACAGAGTCCTCCTTTAAGCACTGTACTCTGTAACACATGACCACCTTAGGTGTAAAGCAGTTTCGTGCAGCTATGATGACAGTGCATGGCTCTCCAGATACTTTGACTCATTGGTGTGCACCAACCCCATCTAACAGTTACATGTGGTTCATGACCCAAGCATTCCTTGCATGTGAGCAGCTAAACGAGTTTACATTCGGGTTCAAGTGGGCTTGGAAGCCTGCGGGTAGCTCAAGACTGCTTCTGCCTCTGTGCTTAGAAAAAGGTGTGGTTCTTCGGCACGGGTTCCATTGAGTAATACCTAACGAATGAAACGCAGAAACCAACATTCCAGCTGTAGCTTATCTGCCCCCTTATCTGAGCTCTATTAAAACCTGGACCAAACTAGACAGGATTCCACGAAACGATGCAAATAGAGATGACCTCCTGTTCACCAAGTGTCGTCAAGAATGTCTTGATAAAAGTCTGTAATTTTATCAGGGCGAGTTGCCTGAAGCCCCAAGCAAAAAATGTCCCTGTCTCCTTGCCATACTCAAGGAGTATTTGCAACTTATTGACCTGCTAGCATCTAAAAGGGAGATGGAGGAGTGGAAGTGGATATTTTGCCATTGATTGCAGGCATAAGAATTCCCTAATCCCAGATTTGTGTGGGCTGGTTGTGGTTCCTTGCAAAAGGCACTTGGATTCAAAGCTTGACTCAGCCACAGACTAAATGGGTGGCCTCTGGTTTGTGGGTGAGGTTTCTGGGTCTGTGAAGTAGATATAAAAGTGATTATCTCACAGGTGGTATTTAATTCCAAATAGGCTTGCTAAGATATACAAGACAGAATCAGAAGTGCTAGAAGTGTAAAGAGGTGGAGGGAACGTTTTTTCATATGTTGTGGACTTGTAAAAGGGTAAAGGAGTATTGGGAAATGATTTATAACAAATTGAAAAAAATGTTTAAAATTACTTTTCCCCCCAAATCAGAGTCCTTTCCGTTGGGGAAAATTCAGACTTAAATTCCCAGGTGTCAGAAAAGGTTATTTACCATATGTATGCAACAACTGCGGCCTGTGTTTTGTTAGCCCAAAAATGGAAAATGAGCGAGGTCCCAACCAAAGAAGATTGGCAACTTAAGTTGACAGAATATGCACAACTTGCAGACTTAACATATAGAATAAGAGAACAAGAAGAACATATGTTTAAAGAAGTCTGGAAAACGTTTATTGAATATATGGAAAATAATTGTGTACAGCTGAAACCGCTGGTAGCACTAAGATAAAATCAACAGAGTAAATAATTTTTGGTGGCTGTAAAAGTAGAAAACTGATTTTGAATGGTTATAGTAAAATATGCAGGGATGTATGATATGTAAAATGAATCAAGGAAAGAGAAGAAGGAAAGTCATCAATATTTTAAGCATGTAAAATGTTTATTTGAAATTGTAAAACAGAAAATTAAAAAATAAATAAATAAGTGATTATCTCGCATAGCTTCTAGTGAGGAGGAACATGTAACCACCATATGTTGCTAACCCTAGGCCTTCAGAACAGGATGGACTATAAATATACAGACATGGTGCCCCTCGAGTCACAATAATCCAAATAACCACATTGCCACCTGGTACCTGGTACCTGGACTACAGTTGCCCTCAATCTCATACGGCGTTGGTGTGCTAGTGGGGGTTGATTGAAGTTGTATACCAAAGCAACTAGAAGGCACCAGGATGATCAACACTGCTCTGTGTTCCAGAATCTTCTTTTAGTATGTTTTCAGAAGAGTTCTTAATTCTAACATGGCCCATTTAGGCCCAATAGTGCCCTTGAGGACTTCTTTAAGTGCCTGCAAACTCTCTGTCCCCACCACAATATTGATAACGCGTTTCATCATGAGGTGGTGTCAGTTTGCATTTCATAGTACAGAAAGTACTGATCTGATCTTTCCTATTCTAATAAATTCAAGAAGGTTCTGGAAGCTTCTCTGTGTGAAAGAAGCAAGCAGAAGGTTCATGATGTTTGGGTTATTCCTTCAGAGAAGCTGAGTGCAGCTGGCTTAAACTGGTTCTGCTTTCTCTTTCAGTCAAAGTCATGCTGACTATAATAAATAAGGCCAGAAGCAGCCTCGGTTTCACTTTCTCTTTCTATCTCTTTTCCTTCTGGTGTTCTGTACATAGTATGCTTAGTGTTGAGGTTTAGACTTATTATAAGTTATTGTAAGTTTAAGTTAAGCCTGCTGCAACTGGATTTCTTATGGACAGGGCCAATCCTGAATGAATTGGATTTGCGACCATTATGCTCATTTGCCTTCAGTTGCAGTAAAGCTCTGCTGGATGCAGTGGTGTAGCTTGGGGGGGTGCCAGGGGGGCCGGCCACACCGGGCGCAACATGGGCGGGGGGGGGCGCTCGCACTAGCAGCTCTCTGCCCCTACTAAAATCCACGGGTTAGGGAGCCCGCGCTCGCTCGGCTTGGCGAGGAGGTCGCGGAAGGGGGAGAGCGAAGCCTTCTGCCGCGGGCAAAAAAAGGAGAGGAAGCCGGGCGGGCGGGCGGGCTGGCTGGCGGGGGTCTGGCTGCGCCTGCTGCTGCCGTTGCCGCTGCTGCTGGGCTTTGACAGCTTGGCGAAGCGGAGGGAGAGGAGCTTTATGGTAATTGCGGCTCTCTCTCCACTGGCCGCCTGGGTAGTGAGCCGAGCCGAGCAGGGAGCCTGGCGAGGGGGCGGGAAGAGACTTTTCCACCTCGCCTGGTCAAAAAGGAGAGCGGAGTCTCCTCAGGGCGCCCTCAGGCAGGGCAGGGCAAGGCAAGCAGAGCGAGGAGGAGAGAGAGGGGAAGGGGGGGAAGCAGCCAGGAAACGCTGCGGTGTGGAGGAGGAATCAATTAAGGAGAGAAAGCGAAAAGCCTTGGAGAAAGGGGGGAAAGGAAAGAAAAGAGGCAGCTCCAGGAGAGCGCGGGGGAAAGAGAAGCCTCGCTGCTGCTGCTTGGGAGAGTAAATTACTGTACTTGCCTTGCCCCGGGTTAGGGGGCGCAAATTAATTGCCTTGCCCCGGGTTAGGGGGCGCAAATTACTTGCCTTGCCCCGGGTGCTGATAACCCACGCTACGCCGCTGGATGGATGAAATATAATTGCTTCTGGTCTATTTTTGGGGAATTCTGCAACGTGTTTAAGTTGGAATCTGTTCTGGATCCATATTGAGTAGAATTTCAATGACAACTTTCCCCCAGGGCCTGTTCAAGACATTTTGCTGCCTAAAGTAATGGACAGGATTGTGCCCATCTCCCAAGGCACATCTAGAAGCCAACTGGATTAGCAGTTGAATCTGACAGGCAAAAGGGCAGTATCTTCTACTGTACAGTGGTACCTCGGGTTAAGAACTTAATTCGTTCTGGGAGTCCATTCTTTTTTTATAATAATTTTTATTAATTTAACATATAAATTAAAATGCATACCACAAAACTTCACCACTTATACAATCTTTTTTTCTTTATCTTTTTTGGACTTCCATCAGCACCTCTGATGATCCACCGTTTTAACCACTTCTTATGCATTTCTTAAATTCATATTGCCTTTAATTATCTTAACTAACCATCCTCCCCTTTGTCCATTTTTGCAATAGTTCCAATAGTTCACCTCACAAAACTTCTTGCAAACCTACAAACGTAGTCTGATAATCACTAATACTTTTCAAATAGTCTATAAATTTACGCCAGTCTTCTGTGAATTTCTGGTCCCGCAGATTTCGGATCCTTCCTGTTAGTTTATCTAGTCCTGCATAGTCCATTAATTTCATCCTCTGGAGGTCCGTTCTTAACCTGAAACTGTTTTTAATCTGAGGTACCACTTTAGCTAATGGGGTCTCCTGCTGCCGCCATACGATTTCTGTTCTCATCCTGAAGCAAAGTTCTTAACCCAAGGTACTATTTCTGGATTAGTGGAGTCTTTAACCTGCCGTGTCTGTAACTTGAAGCGTCTGTAACCCGAGGTACCACTGTACTTGAGGGCCGCAGACTAGTGGTGAGGTTGGACAGGGTAGGGTTCATGGCACTTCACATCTCCAGCCACTGCTGGCACTTCAGCATCTGCTGCCTGAGGCAACTGCCTCATTTTGCCTTATTGTAGGGCCGGCCCTGTCTCCCCAGCCCCCTTGAAAGTATATAGAGTTGGCAGAAGAAGTGGGAAGAGCTTTCCTTTTTATACACTCTCCGACTTAGTTTGGAAGCCGAGCAGAAAGTGGAACAATCTAGTAGGCAGGACCAAAAGAGGAGCAATCTGAGAAACTGGGGAAGGAAAATCAGAGTGATCAGAGGTGTGGCAGAGAGCAGAAAGTGCTTCACACACACACACATGCAGGCTGGATCCAGTAAAAGACATCCACTTGCAACTGCAAACATAAACCACGGATCACATTTATCTGCCTTGACTCAAGCACACAAAGCACAGTTCTGGTGCATCCCATGGCACAAAAGATGAGTATTTATGGACCTCCACGAAACCCTTCTGGATTTCTGCGAAACCACCATCCAATCATACGCAACCATTAGCCTATTTTAAAAACTTGAGGATTTATGCCTTGCATTGATGTGTCTGTGGCATTGCTAACAAGCATCAGATTTGGGGGATCATTCAAATCAGAGGTGGACTTAGAAGAATGTGATTGGTTCGCCCGTATTGGGTGCTGAGCCAAACGGGTGCTGCGAAAGATGCCACAACAATGATGGAGAATGGAAGGCGAGAGGTAGGGTGGGTGGGCCAAATTTGGGTGTTGCACAGGGCACCCCTGAAATTTGAAAGCCCCAAGTCTGCCACTATGTACGTTCAAACAAATGTGTTTCATTTTGTTGGATCTCACTTTTACCCAAACTCGTGGAAAAGTAAAGAACGTGTGTGTCACTTTGCCTGTTGGTCAGGGCAGCAGCGGAGGCATGGATGCAACCAGGGGTTGCCGGGGTGACCATGACACACTCTCAAAATCCCAAATGTGTTGACAGGCCCCAAATGGGTAGCAATTAGCACTGTAATGCCTGCAACTGCAAATGAAGAAACACAGAAGGAAAAGACCATTATTTCTGTGGGTACTTGTAGCTGCAATTGGCGCTGTATATGCCAAAAGTAGGGATATCTGGAACTCTTGGTTCTGCTGCTTAACTTTAACACTCCTAACGGCAAGAAATCTCTGAAACAACAAGCCAAAACAACTCAGCAAAATACAGCTCAGCTAAGAAAAAGACATAGAAATTCAAAACACATCTCTCGTGTTTGCTTATATACAAAAAAAAGTATGCTTCTTATTATCATCTGTAAAAAGAAAAAAGAAAAAAACACATCTGAAACATTAACTTTTTTCTTCTTTTCAATTGGAGAAGAGTTATGTAAGTGAAAGAATTAAAAAATGAGGTGGTAATAATGAGTCACTGCCCTTTTTCGCAAACTGTGTTGCATAACCCTCCCAGCAATAAAGAAGCAAAAAAACACACCACACAACAACCCTAAAGCAGCCAGACCTTTAAAGCGAGTTGAAAGTTCTCTGTTACGAAACCTAAAGCTGTTTAATAAAAGCAGAACTCTCGCGCTTCCTTGAAAATTCACCACACCTACATCTGACGAAAGATTTGCCAACTGTCCAAAAATAGAAACTTGGAACACAATTGTCAGGGGTTCAGGAGCAGAGGCGAGGGCAAGGGAGGAAACAGAGAGCGAGGGGGAGGAGGCAGAAGAAAGGATGAGTGATGACGACGACCCGAGATCTCCGAGTCTTTCCAGTGAATCAGAAGATTCACAAAAAGGAGCACCAGTGGCCAGGGCAAGGGGGGAAACTAGGGGGACACCCCAGGAAGATAGAGCCAGAGGGGACTCAGAGGGGAGCAGTTGGAAATCGGGGCCAGCGTCACCGCCAGAGAGTAGGAAAGAGGAAGAGCGCCAGGGATCAAGTGCTGGCAGCTCGCAACAGGAGGGAGGGCACGAGTCAGGAGTGGCCACACCTTCATCGGGGAGCGAAGTAACGGTTAGACGGAAAGTGGAAGGTTGGGCGCGCGCGCCAAGTTCAAATGCACAGGAAGGTGGCGCAGTAGGCAGCCCGGAAAGGGAGCCAGGTCCTAAAGCCCGGCGCAAGGAGACAGGAGAGTCCGGGGGGTCAGCGTCAGAAGAATCCCGGAAGGAAGAGACCCAGGGGGGGCAGAGGGACCCAGAGGAGAACTGTCAGGCGGAAAAGGTGGAGCAGGGCTAGGATATTAAGTTGGTGCGCAAGGGGCGGAGACTCAGACGGAGCTTCGCCGATCTAAGCATAAGACGTAGGGTTGCACGCAGCAGCTCGAGAATGGAGACTGTAACTCAATAAAGACTTTTATTTAACGATCGCTGGCTAGCGTGATCCTCTGTGAGCTAGGATCTGGAAGTAACCCTGACAGTAAGCTCCGTCTCATCAAATTGTGGGCATCCACGGCCTCGCGGAGAGGAGAGAAAGCGGGTGCCTACAAGAGAGCTCACGAACGGCAGACAATATGACGGCCGAACAGCAAATAACGGAACTTAGAGAAGCAGTTTCACGACTGAATGCCGAGGCGCTGGCGTCCAGGAAGAGAGAGGAGGAAGCAGCTGCCACCTACAGAGATCTCCAGGTCAGGTTGGACGTGCTTACGAAGCAAGGGCAACAGACACCCAAACCAGAGGGGATTGGGTTGGGGAGACGCACAGGCGGTCTGGTCTCTCACTTCGATGGGAATTTGCAACAGTACCCCAACTTTAGAGCAGACGTAATGTGTGCACTGCAACTGCTGCACAAAGATTTTAGAGATGAACAAGAGAAAGTGGGGTTCGTCATGTCCCATTTGCATGGAGACGCTAAAGCATGGCTGCGCAATTTGTGGAGAGATAAGGATCCTGCGCTCCAAAATGCGGACGCCTTTATTAAAGCGATGGATGGGTGTTTTTTATCAAGCATTGACGTGGATCTTGCCCGAAAGGAGGTGCATGGACTAAGGCAAGGGAGGGCCAGCGTAAGGCAGTATCATGCCCGCTTTTTCGCTTTGGTCAGTGCCCTGGAATGGGACAGAGATTCGGCTCCTGTCAGAGACCTTTTTTGGGAGGGCTTGCACAACTCGGTTAAAGATGAGATTGCGAGGGGGGAGAGACCCCGGACCACGCAGGAGATCGTTCAAAGGGCGCTGGCGGTGGGGGTGCGGCTGGAAGAACGTCCGTGGAGCAGGGACGAAGGGCGCAGCGGGCGCGAACCAACCAGGGGCTCCTCCTTCCTTCCCAGAGAAGCAGCGCGTGCGCAATCCACGCCTCCAACAGGGGGAGGGGTGGAACCGATGGAGGTTGGGAGTGCAAGGGCTCAGTCAGCAGCCAGAGCCCTAGCACCGGCAGCAGTGAAAGCGAAGCCTCCTAGAGGGAACAGGAAGTGTTATATCTGCGAGGATCCAGGGCATATGGCGAAAGAGTGTCCCCGGAGGCTCCACAAGCACACTGCAGCCTCAGCAATGGTGACTGCAGCAACGCAGCACGGAGAACCACAGCAGGGAAACGACGATGTCTGGCTGGAGGAAGAGGCACTGGGGCCCAGCCAGACGTGTCAGTGAAGCAGTCCCCAGAGATTTTACCGCCCATGGACCCCCTCCCGCCCAAGCCAGTAGTGAGGCTCACCGCATCGCTCCAGCTACCCAATGGAATCACCATGGACGTGCCAATCACCGTCGACTCGGGAAGCAATGCAGACTTCATAGGGCAGGACTTTGTCGACCGGCACGCTATACAGTTGCTGCCTGCCACGCTGCCCCTGCAGGTTGTCACGGTGGATGGCAGGGAGCTGCTAGGGGGGCAGGTGGTGAAGCAGACGCCACCTATGGTGCTGCGGCTTGGAAATCACAGGGAAATCATCAGCTTCAACGTCACTCAACTCTCGGACACGCCTATTGTATTGGGCATGAGTTGGCTGGACAAGCACAGCCCGACGCTGGCTTGGTACCAGCGGCAGCTGACCTTCGGCTCTTCCTTTTGTGCTGAACACTGCATCATGCCCCAGCAGGAAGGGGAGCAAGAGGAGTCACAGCTGCTGCTAGGCACGCTGCAAGCGATTCCCCACAAGTACGCAGAATTTTTGGAGGTTTTCTGCGAGAAGGAGGCAGACAAGCTACCCCCCCACAGACCATATGACTGCAAAATTGACCTGCTGCCGGGGGCGGCGCTGCCCAAAGGGAAGCTGTATTCCATGTCTGAAGACGAACTGCAGGAACTCAAAGAGTTCATAGATCATAATTTGAAGCGCGGTTTCATCCGAGAGTCCCAGGCAGCGGGGGGCAGTCCTGTATTCTTTGTGAAGAAGCGAGACACGCCCCAAAAAAGACTCGTAGTGGACTACCGCATTTTGAACAGTGTCACCAAGCCATCGGACTTCCCCATGCCCCGAATCGACGACCTCCTCGCAAAAGTACGCAAGGGCAGCGTGTTCACCAAGTTGGACCTGCGAGGGGCGTACAACCTCATTCGCATGCGGGAAGGAGATGAGTGGAAGACAGCCATGTTCACGCCCCTGGGCACCTACGAATATAGAGTTATGCCTTTTGGATTGCAAAATGGCTCCCACGTTTTTCAAGCTTTCATGCATCACGTGTTGGCGGGACTCCTCTACAAGACGTGCGTCTGTTTCTTGGATGACATCCTGATCTTTTCGGAATCGCAGCAGGAGCATGACAGACACGTCAGGGAAGTGCTGAGCAGGCTACAGCAACATAGGCTTTACGCCAAGCTGGAGAAGTGCCAGTTCGACGTGACGGAGGTGGATTTCCTGGGCTACAAGTTGTCTGACAAGGGGCTCGCCATGGACAGCGCCAAGGTTCGAGCGGTGTTGGATTGGAAAAGCCCACGCAACCGGAAGGAGGTCCAACGGTTTGTCGGCTTCGCGAACTTCTATCGCAAGTTCATCAAAGGCTTCGCTATGCAGACAGCGGCCATCACGGACACGCTCAGTTCCAAGAAAAAGAAGTTCATCTGGACAGCGCAAGCGGAGCAGTCCTTTCAGGCACTCAAGCGTCTTTTCGCGTCGGAGGAACAGCTGCTTCATGTCGACCCCAGCAGGCCGATGAGAGTTGAAACAGACGCCTCGGACAGGGCCGTCGGAGCAGTCCTGCTGCAGAAGGACCCGCAGGGGGTTTGGAGGCCCGGAGCTCCAGGAAGCTCAGCAAGTCCGAACAGAACTACACCATCTGGGACAGGGAGTTGCTGGCTATTCATGCAGCGTTCAAAGCATGGCGGCACTTCCTGATTGGAGCCAAGCACACGGTGCAGGTCTGCACGGACCACAAGAATCTGGAGCACTGGCACACGGCACAGTTCCTGAACCAGAGGCAGATACGTTGGGCTGAGTTCTTTGCGAACTTCGACTTCCGAATAGAGTATGTCCCGGGGGACACCAACATCATGGCGGACGCGCTCTCCCGTAAGCCACAGTATCTGGAGGACGCCACGCCAGCGGCCGCCATGCACATCTTCGCACCAACAGTGTGGGCGTGCGCTGCGGCGACAGTGGACCTGGAGGCGGTGCGACGAGCGTTGCAGAATGACTCCTTCGCGCAAGCAAAGATGGCAGAGATGCAAAGGGGCACGGCAGCGACCGACGGGTTCCAGCTGAGAGATGGATTGCTCATCCGTAAAGGGGCCATCTACGTGCCGGGAGACCAACTTCGCGCCAAGGTACTGCATCAGCTGCACGACGCGCCCACTGCCGGGCACTTTGGCAAGGAGAAGACGGTGGAATTAGTCGCCAGGGATTTTTGGTGGCCCGGAATGAGAGGGGAGGTCGCGGACTACGTGGCGAGGTGCGACACCTGCCAGAGGGCCAAACCAGTGCACAGACCGCCGGCCGGACTGTTGGAACCGCTGCAAACTCCGGTCGAACCATGGGAGAGAGTCGCCCTGGACTTCGTCACGGATCTGCCCAGCTCGAGGGGCAAGACGGCCGTGCTGGTGGTGGTGGACTTGTTCTCCAAGATGGCACATTTCATCCCGTGTGCGAAGGTGGCCACGGCGGAACAAACCGCCAAACTGTTCATAGACCACGTGTTCAAGGTTCACGGTCTGCCACGGTCTATTCTGTCCGATCGCGGGCGGCAGTTCATCTCGAATTTTTGGCAGAAGCTGATGGGCTTCCTGAACGTCAAGATCAACCTGGCGTCGGCGAGACACCCGCAGACCAACGGGCAAGCGGAGCGGGTCAATGCCATCATGCAGCAGTACCTGAGATGCTATGCGAATCAACAGCCTGCGACGTGGGTGGATTACCTGCCGCTCGCCGAGTTCGCCTACAACAACACGAAGCACGTGTCCACGGGGGTCACGCCGTTCTTCGCCAACAACGGGAGGCACCCCAGAACCTTCCCGGGACTGGAAAGACTGGTGGAGGGGGAGCCGCAGACAGCAGATGCGTTCGCGTCGGAGTTGCAGGAGGTCCACGATCAGCTGCGGCGGCACCTGGAGCTGGCCAAACACGCATACAAGGTGCAGGCAGACAAACACAGAAGGGTTGGCGAAGAGATCCATGTGGGAGACTGGGTCTGGTTAGCAGCCCACGCAGTGCCGGCCAGGTCGTTGGCCAAGAAGAAACTAGGGCATAAGCAACTGGGGCCCTACCAAGTCGAAGAGCAGGTCAACCCGGTGGCTTTCAGGCTGGCGCTTCCGGAGGGTTCCAGAATGCATCCGGTGTTCCACAGATCGGTGCTCACTCCCTACAAGGCACCGCACAGGTTTCAGGAACCCGGAACGGCGCCGAGTCCGCTCTGAGAGGGAACCAGGCAACCGGGAGTGGCACAGGAGGTGCGCCTCAACGAAGTCACGGAGATTTTGGACTCCAGATGGGGGGAAGAGGGGGTAGAATACCTTCTCGCTAAGGAGGGCACCCCGGCCAGTGCCAACAGCTGGGTGCCGGGCTACGCTTTAGATGAACCTCTGCTCAAGGAAGAGTTTCATGCCCTCTTCCCCCATAGGCCAATGCCAGCGGACTTTTTCGACGACTGGCTTTTCACGCCCACGCTTTCAGCCAGCACGTTCCGGGGGTTCGACTCGGATGAGGAACCGACACGAGACGCCCGTTCCCCGGAGGGGTCACCCTCGGGATCTGCTTCAGAACCCTCGTATTGGTGGGATGATCGACCAGAGGAGCAGTGGCGCAGAAAGTGGCTGGAGGGTCCAGGACGAGCAACGCCTCCAGAAGGAAGCGAGGGAGAGACGGACATGGACGTTTTCGGGGACGACCAGGGTTTCGAGCACGGCGGCACAGAGATGGAAGCAGAGGTGACCGTCGTCGACGAGAGCAGGGAGGAAGAACCGGAAGACTTCAGATGGAGGCCCGCCACGGGAAGCGAACTGTACCCGACATTCGTCCCCTTGACACGGCAGCACCCAGCTCCCGCACCGGAAGGAGGGGAGGGGGGAAGAGGGGGCTTCGAGGGGGGGATGGATGTCAGGGGTTCAGGAGCAGAGGCGAGGGCAAGGGAGGAAACAGAGAGCGAGGGGGAGGAGGCAGAAGAAAGAATGAATGATGACGACGACCCGAGATCTCCGAGTCTTTCCAGTGAATCAGAAGATTCACAAAAAGGAGCACCAGTGGCCAGGGCAAGGGGGGAAACTAGGGGGACACCCCAGGAAGATAGAGCCAGAGGGGACTCAGAGGGGAGCAGTTGGAAATCGGGGCCAGCGTCACCGCCAGAGAGTAGGAAAGAGGAAGAGCGCCAGGGATCAAGTGCTGGCAGCTCGCAACAGGAGGGAGGGCATGAGTCAGGAGTGGCCACACCTTCATCGGGGAGCGAAGTAACGGTTAGACGGAAAGTGGAAGGTTGGGCGCGCGCGCCAAGTTCAAATGCACAGGAAGGTGGCGCAGTAGGCAGCCCGGAAAGGAAGCCAGGTCCTAAAGCCCGGCGCAAGGAGACAGGAGAGTCCGGGGGGTCAGCGTCAGAAGAATCCCGGAAGGAAGAGACCCAGGGGGGCAGAGGGACCCAGAGGAGAACTGTCAGGCGGAAAAGGTGGAGCAGGGCTAGGATATTAAGTTGGTGCGCAAGGGGCAGAGACTCAGACGGAGCTTCGCCGATCTAAGCATAAGACGTAGGGTTGCACGCAGCAGCTCGAGAATGGAGACTGTAACTCAATAAAGACTTTTATTTAACGATCGCTGGCTAGCGTGATCCTCTGTGAGCTAGGATCTGGAAGTAACCCTGACAACAATCAACATAGATATTGTGTCATCTGACAACTTCAAACAAAGCTCTAACACAACAAACCGTGGAATTTGATTTATTTATTTATTTTTTTAAAGGAGGTAGGGGAGAGGGGTAACTGTGCAAGGCCAGAGTTCATGCTTGCAAAGCGCTAAGAAAAGGTATCTGAATGGGAGCCAGTTTGAATCGGAGTCCTATTGAAGTCAAGAAGATTGGCTTGGCTGTGGCCCAGATATTCCTGTGCAAATGGCTTGCAGATCGGGATTTTACAGAGTGATAACATTTCTATTGTACAATAAAGACTTTGTCAGCTCTTGCTATTTTTGTGCTTGTGGCTGACCGTAATGAGAACAATCCTGAGCGTCGTTTCTATTCACCGTGTAAAACCCCATCTAAACCGAGCTATCAACAAGCTGATGTAACATAGTTTATATAATAAGGCTGAAGTGCTTCGCTGCCTGATTATTGTTACAATTAACCACATGCCTTTTACGTACATTACGAAAGCTCTCGCCTGTCCCAGTTAATGAAACAAAGTCTGGCAAACTTGCAGCAAGTTGCCTAAAGGGCTGAGAGACAACTAAGGTTATGATTGATGCCATTTTTGAAACGGCAGCAGCTATCAGCCTGCATGACCTAATTCACGGAGCAAACATTAACCAAATTCATGACAGATGAGAACCAAAGTTGTCTCTTCGTGTTTCAACACAGAGTACGAGAGGTGGCAAAGAGCCCCCCTCTTCTTATGGCCCAGATCTGCCTCACCTTACATCACTTAGCGGGTGTCTAAACCACGAGCCTCTTGGGCTTGCCAGTCAGAAGGTCAGCAGTTCGAATCTGTGCAATGGGGAGAGCTCCCGTTGCTCTGTCCCAGCTTCTGCCTACCTAGCGGTTTGAAAGCACGCCAGTGCAAGTAGATAAATAGGTAACGTCGCGGTGGGAAGGTAAACACTGTTTCCGTGCGCTCTGGTTTCCGTCACGGTGTTCCATTGTGTCAGAAGCGGTTTAGTCATGCTGGCCACATGAACTGGAAAGCTGTTTTTGTACACTGTCTCCCTTAGTCTGAAAAGCGAGATGAGCACTGCAACCCCATAGGCACCTCTGACTGGACTTAACCATCCAGGGGTCCTTTTTTACATCACTCAGTCCATTGTTTTACTAGAAATAGGACTACATACCCTCCAACACTTCTCCGATGAAAATTTGTTGTTGTTGTTGTTTAGCCATTTAGTTGTGACTGACTCTTCATGACCCCATGGACAAGAGCACGCCAGGCACTCCTGTCTTCCACTGCCTCCCACAGTTTGGTAGCTTCGAGAACACTGTCCAACCACCTCATCCTCTGTCGTCCCCTTCTCCTTGTGCCCTCAAACTTTCCCAGCATCAGGGTCTTTTCCAGGGAGTCTTCTCTTCTCACGAGGTGGCCAGAGTATTGGAGTCTCAGCTTCAGGATCTGTCCTTCCAGTGAGCACTCAGGGCTGATTTCCTTAAGAATGGGTAGGTTTGGTCTTCTTGCAGTCCATGGGACTCTCAAGAGTCTCCTCCAGCACCATAATTCAAAAGCATCAATTCTTTGGTGATTCCGATGAAAATAGGGATGTCCTATTCCATTGTGATAATAATTTTATTATTTATACCCTGCCCATCTGGCTGGGTTACCCCAGCCACTCTGGGAAGCTTCCAACATACCATATTTTTTGCTCTATAAGGCGCACCTAGTTTTTAGAGGGGGAATTCAAGGGAAAAAATATATTTAAAGGGAGTGTTGAGAAGAGCCTGTATGTATCCCAGGCTCAGCTCAGTGCTCCCTTTCACGAGCTGCGTGGAATGTGTGTGTGGCTTTTCCCCGAGGAGGGAGGAGGGACTTACGCGGCCAGTCAGTCCCTTCTCCCTCCTGGGGAAAAGCCCGCAAGAGCCACACAGAGCTTGGGGGCTTTTCCCACCTGCCTCCCATCTGCATTCGCTCCATAAGACGCACACACATTTCCCCTTGCTTTTTAGGAGGGAAAAATTGCATCTTATGGAGTGAAAAATATGGTGTGTGTGTATATATATATATACACACACACACACACACACACAGTGGTGCCCCACAAGACGAATGCCTCGCAAGACAGAAAACTCGCTAGACGAAAGAGTTTTCTGTTTTGGAGGTGCTTTGCAAAACGAATCTCCTATGGGCTTGCTTCGCAAGACGGAAATGTCTTGCGAGTTCCTGCATTTTTTTCCCTCCCCCCCTTTTTCTAAGCTGCTAAGCCGCTTATCAGCTGATCCGATAAGCCGATAAGCCGCTAAAAGCTGCTAAAAGCTGCTAATAGCGCTAATCCGCTAATCCGTCAATGGGCTTGCTTCGCAAGACGAAAAAACCGCTAGACGAAGAGAATCACAGAACGGATTCATTTCGTCTTGCGAGGCACCACTGTGCGTGTGTGTGTGTGTATACACACACACACTATACACACACACACACACAAACACAACAGAACATTAAACATTAAAAAAAACCTATATGTCCCTATACTGGCCTGCCTTAAGATGTCTTCTAAAGGTTGTATAGTTACTCATTTCCTTGGCTCTAGGGTCACTGTAACGCCAACATTTCTCCAATGAAAGTAGGGATGTCCTAAGAAAAAGCAGGACATTCCAGGATCAAATCAGAAACTGGGACAACTTCTGTAGATCTGGGACTGTCCCTGGAAAATAGGGACAGTTGGAGGGTGTGGGCACCATGTTGTGAAAATCAAGACCCATCTAGTCAGCACTGTGTTCTCACAGTGGCCAACCGGACACTGGAGTTGCTGGGGGGGGGCGGGGAGAGAGAGAGAGAGAGAGAGAGAGAGAGAGAGAGAGAGAGAGACTGTAAACCTTCTTGGAATAGCTTTCTCAAAGACCCAGCACCTGATTTCAGGTGTGCCTGCCTTCTTGTTGTCCTCTTCACGTGCTCTTTATTCATTCCACCACTTTTGGTGACACAGAGTTCATGCAAAAATATTGTCCCTCCACTCTGACCCATTTCCACGTCCACATGTGGAAGTTAAACACATACACTTCTGCATCTCCCAATGGGGAAAGTAAGA
The DNA here is from genome assembly GCF_965113315.1 of Podarcis vaucheri. Classification (NCBI taxonomy): domain Eukaryota; kingdom Metazoa; phylum Chordata; class Lepidosauria; order Squamata; family Lacertidae; genus Podarcis; species Podarcis vaucheri. The sequence goes on along the minus strand of NW_028118808.1, from coordinate 732,192 downwards.
GGAGCTCATGAAGGTGATGGCTTGGGGAGAATCCAGAGGGTTGGACAGAGCAGTCTGTCTAAGGTTGTCTCTCCCCTCCCCCCCCCCAGTGCTTGAAGGGACTGGTTTGGAAAACTTGCACCATGTATACTGGTTTGCCCAGACCATATATTTTTGAATCATGCTTTTTACTCACAAGAAGGCTGCTTTCTTTCAAATGCTGAGATTCAGCATTTGAAATAAAGCAGCCTTCTTCTGAGTAAAAAACACGGTTCAAAAATATATGGTCTCTGCAAACCAGCCTAGCAAGAGAAGTTTTGAAAAGTTGGTTGGCCAACATACATTAATTGGCCACTGACCGGCACTCCCTCTTCTCACACGTGCTTCCATCTGTGTTCAAATGATACAAACATGTTGTCTGCATAAAATAATACCCCAATCAATTTAAATTGAGCTTGCATGTATGTAGTTGCGCTAAATGACCCTTTGGGTCTCTTCCAACTTAACAGTTCTGCAACTCAATGAGGTGCTAGTAGCCATCTTCAAATATCTTAAGAGCCATCACATGGGAGATGGAGCACACTTGTTTATTCCTCCTCTGGGAACCAATGGATTCAAGTTACAAGAAAGGAAATTCCAAAGAAACTTCAGGAATAACATTCTGACAGGAAAAGCTGTTTGACAATGGAACAGACTCCCTCAGGAGGTAGTGGATTCTCCTTCCTTGGAGGTTTTGAAGCAAAGGTTGGATGGCCATCTGTCATGGATGCTTTAGCTGAGATTCCTGCATTTCAGGGGGCTGGACTAGATGATCATTGGGGTCCCTTCCAACTCTATGATTCTATACCTTGATAAAGGTCCAATGGGTGCCAGCACAAAATGGCTGCCATTGGCAGCAAAAACAACAACAACAGGGTGCCCGGAATGCCTACCAGAAAGTACTGTCACAAAAAAATTACATAAATAAAAACCTGCTCACATGTAAGGGCAGTCAATACATTTGTGTACTGTACTCTGGACTCCTGTGTGCTCCTTGACTGAATGAAACATTGGAATATTCAGTAAGAGGATGCCAAAATTCATGCTGACGTTTCTCTTCTCATAGAAGACAAATGAATTAGTTGCAGATATTCTAGATCACAGTGTGTGTGTTTTCAGTTGCAGAGGCTGTGCTCATGCAAAAGGCTGCTCTCTTATCAAGAGTATCTGAAGAAATGCAGAAAACAAATAAAGCACAAATATAATAAATTATCAGTTCCAGTTTCACAGACGTTTCTTTTTATCTCCACATGCAATGTGTAAAGCTTGATTATTTTTGCTTTGGGGTTGTTGTTTTTACACTAGAATAACTCTTCAATAGACTTCTTCTCCTGTAATTCAGAGGGTGTCTGTTTTGTCCTCTCTAATTCATAGATGTGAATCCTGATTCTGCGCCTTTTTGCCTGTTATTTATTCAACTGACAACCACACGGAAGACCACCGAGATTATATTTAGAATGAATAAAAGCCTAGACACCCAGGCCACAAGCCACAATCCATAAAACATGTTTTTAGCAAAGGAGTGTTCACTGCTTTGCGGTCAATCGCCATTTTTTAAATTGAAATAGAAATGTTGGTTTACAAGCCACAAGGTTAAAGTTATAGATTACAAGCCCAAAATCTGGCTCCCTGTCAACAGCACAAAAAGAATTAGATTAACCTTCACTTTCAAAGTGCTTGTTGCCAATCGAATATCAAATCTCTGCTTTGTGCCTAACCAGGAAGCTGTGCACTTCACTTAAGGCAGCGGTGGGGAATCTCCCCTCCCCCCCACTGCATGACAACTGCTTTGCTTCTTGGGCAATCTTCTGTGTCAGGGGTGGGCAGGAAAAAGTGGATACACCCAAGGTTGTGAGACGCTTGCCTTTGTACAGTAGGCTACATTCCAGCCCTCACTCGCTGGATCATCACCTTGTCGTGGTGACTGGGCTTGCACGTTCCTATGACCCTTGTGAGCGAAGCCATCGGGGGGTGAGAAATGTCCCTATTTTCATCTAAGGGATGTTGGAGGGCATGGATACCTTCCCCTGTAATGTGCTTTTTGAGACTGAGTATAAACACAGTTTAACGCTGTGGGTTAAACCACAGAGCCTAGGACTTGCAAATCAGAAGGTCGGCAGTTCGAATCCCCGCGACGGGGTGAGCTCCCGTTGCTCGGTCCCTGCTCCTGCCAACCTAGCAGTTCAAAAGCACATCAAAGTGCAAGTAGATAAATAGGTACCACTCCGGCAGGAAGGTAAACAGCGTTTCCACGTGCTGCTCTGGTTCGACAGAAGCAGCTTAGTCATGCTGGCCACATGACCCGGAAGCTGTACGCCGGCTCCCTCGGCCAATAAAGCGAGACGAGCACTGCAACCCCAGAGCCGGGCATGACTGGACCTAATGGTTAGGGGTCCCTTTACCTTTACCTCTTTATAAACACAGACTTCATGGCTTAACATGGTTGTGCTTTTCTTGCTTTTTGCTTCACCTCCTGCATTGTGTAACATCTTGCTTGCTGAAGAGTTCCTTTTTGTATTTTGTAACATTTTGGTTGGTCATAATAAAGGCAATGCCCAGCTGTGGATTTTGGAGTTTGGTCTCCAGCTTTCTTTCTTTCTCTTTCTTTCTTTCTTTCTTTCCACAGGTAAGTACATTACATAAGAAAGCTTCCCTCCCTCCCTCCCTCTCCATGGTCAATCTGGCAGGACACCTACAGGCGAAAACCATACTCCTTTGTCATAGCATCGGACATAAAATATGACCATAAGGTGCAAAATGTATCTATTGTGTGTTCATTTCTTCTTGCCCAAAGTTCACAAGTCAACTTCTCCATTAGAGCCAAAGTTCAAGTTTTAAGCTCTCCAGTGCTTGGCAATGGTTAATTTAGCCACTGCAATAGGATGTACAATCAAATCTTTGGAAGGCAGTTGGAAACACAATAAAAAATAGAGAGGAGTGCAACGTTAGGATCAGGTGTGAGGTCATGTTTGGTTACGTGCGAAATTTCCTGGAAGAGAGCTGTTGTTTTTCTTATACCTTTGATATCTGGCTTGGTGGCCTCTGAAGAGCTGCCTTTAGCATTGCGGCACTGCGAATAATGTCAGAAGCTGAATGAAATTTCTGCCAGATGAACTGGAAGTTTGAACTTTTTTCTTTTACAGCTTAGTGACGCAGCATAATCTCTGCATGGAAAAGGTTCCAGATTCAGTCTTTGAACTTCTAGGTAAAGGAATGTGGCACCAAGACTAGGAAAGACCTCTGTATCTGCCAAGTGCCCTGGAAAAAATGGAACATCCCATTTTTCAACACAAAGATCACAGCAGCCATTTTGGATGCTGTGCTCTTGCGTAGCACTTTCAACCTGAAAAAGGACGTTTTCGGGATGAGAGTGAGGCACAGGTTATGTGACTCACCTGGGAGTGCATCCCAGAAGACACATGTCCCAGTTTGGGATTTAAAAAAAGTTGAACAATATGGACCATAAGTCAGGTTGGCCATTACAAGTGAGTTTATAGCACTAGGCTAGACAGGGCAGAGACCTCATCCTTTGTAAGCCGTCTCCTTGCACCATCAGTGGTAAGAGTTTAACCATGAGCATTAAAAATAAAACACTTAAAAGATGGGCTGAGCTATTTAGGTTAAAGTAATCATCGAGTACTAAAACTGGCAACTAACTATAAATTTCTGTTAATCCCTTTAGGCTAAAAAGTGTCACACACTGAAACAAAGCCGAAACAGATTCAAGAGTAGTATCAATTTTCAGAAAGTTTGTGTGACTCCCCCCCCCCCTGCAGTTCACTCTGGTCTAGAAAAGTTTTCATTTTCTTCTGAGGCATCGGGAATTGCTACAAGAAGGGCCACGCTGTTAACTTGAGGGAAAGGCCCAGTTTAATGTCTTTTGTTCAAAATTGCTAATGTGTTTTTCTTGTGCTCCAGGTCTGTGGTACAGTGGTACCTCAGGTTAAGTACTTCATTCGTTCCGGAGGTCTGTTCTTCAACCTGAAACTGTACTTAACCTGAAACACCACTTTAGCTAATGGGGCCTCCTGCTGCTGCCGCGCCGCCGGAGCACGATTTCTGTTCTCATCCTGAAGCAAAGTTCTTAACCCAAGGTACTATTTCTGGGTTTGTGGAGTCTGTAACCTGAAGCATATGTAACCTGAAGCGAAGCGTCTGTAACCCGAGGTACCACTGTACTTGGGGATCAGGGATATGTATATTTTCTTCTGGGGGCAGATTTATGGCATCCTGAGAAATCAGATACAGCACAGTTGTACCCTCAAAATTAAGAGGGTATATTATTTATCACATCCTCTGTGATTATAGCCTAAATGGGTTGAGCGATGGTCCAAGTTGGTAGATGATATTTCACCTTTAAGAACCTGAACTAGCTGATAAGACATATCTATGATACTAGTACATCATTCTGTAAGGTACAGAACGCTCCCCAATGAGAATGTTAGCTCCCCACTTATACTACGACATTCCATGGCAACTCATGTATCATTCAATTTGTCTCCCAAACCTCTGAGGGTCTTCTGGCAGTTTCCTCACTGTGAGAAGTGAAGTTACAGGGAAGCAGGCAGAGGGCCTTCTTGGCAGTGGCACCTTCCCTGTGGAACATCATTCCATCAAATGTTGAAATAGAGAACTACACAACTTTTAGAAGACATCTGAATTTTTAAATGTTTGACACTTTATTATATTTTTATATGTGCTAGAAGCCGCCCAGAGTGGCTGGGGCAACCCAGTTAGAGGGGTGGGGTATAAATAATAAAATTGTTGTTGTTCTTCCACAATATAGTTGATTATTAGCCCTGCTGCTTAGATGGAAGGAATCCACTCTATAAATAAATCTTTAGGTGGAAGATTTCAGAGGAACATAACCTGTTTTTCCTGACACAATCTGACATGCCGTACTGGTACTTTATGGTGTTCTTCATACAGAAACAAAGAGCACTTTCAGGGCAAGTGAGTTCTGCAACATCACTTTTCCTTATTATGAAATACTCGGTAAGGATTGCTTTTGCAACACAACTGGGTTGTGCAATGCAGTGTGCCTGGTGGTTCCCATAGCACATAAGACGAGCCTGGCATCTTAGAATGGGTTATCAGGGAGTTGTCTGAGCATGCAAGAACAATAAAAGAAAAACATGGAAAATAATGCAGAGAAATACGTATGGTACAAGAAAGGCACGATATATCCCTCAAAGCAAAATGAGTGTGCATGGCTTCTATGCAGGAGATGGCCTGGGGCAGATTGGAGGGGAAACTGGCCCCCTCTGATCAGCCCACTGGGCTGTGTAATGTGAGCCCTACCTCCAGAGCTTTGTCTTTTTCGGGGGGGGGGTCATTTTTATTTGGTTTTACAAAGACTTTTTACAAAGTTCTACACACACACACACACACACACACCAAACATATCCATAAAAAGAGATTCCTCTAGCTAAGAATTGGAAATCACAAGAAGTCCCAACAGTGGAGGAATGGCAGATGAAGATGATGGACTTTTCAGAGCTAGCTGACCTGACTGGAAGAGTCCGTGATCAGAAGGAGGAGGAGTACCAGGAGGAATGGATGAAATTTAAAGACTATTTAGTTAAATATGTTAAGATAACTTAATTGGAAAATCTTGCAAATATCAGATAGGCTTAGGATTTAAATATGCGATGTTAGAGAATAATATGTTTAAAGTCAAAATGAAAACAAAGAAAGATGTTAAGTGATTAAGTTAATTTTATGAGAAAATTGGTTTTGGAAAACTGTTACAATGATATACACTGAAATTCAGCCAGGGGGATTTGAGGAAGGCAGTTAACAATGTTACTAAGATTGGATCAAGTTCAGTTAAGATGTATGTTTGTTTGTTTGTTTAATCTTTTTGGAAAACCAATAAAAAAAATTCGAGGGGGGGAAAGAGAGAGAGATTCCTCTGAATCTGAGGACTTCCTCCCACCCCCTCCATGGAGTCCCATTTTAAGCATTTATTACTGAATAGTCTTCCATACTCCAATTTTTACATCAAACCATATTGTCCATGGTAACTGTTACATACAAGCGTGATCAAAATCCTGCTAATGTTTCCATCTGCTTACAGTAGTCTCCTAAATAATTTATATCTTTTCCCCATTCGTTTATAAAGTTATCGTCCTCTTGATTTATGAGTTTTCCAGTCAGTTTTGCCATATGGGCATAGACCATCAGCTTAGTTTGCCATTCCTCTCTGGGAGGGACTTTTTCTTCGCATCTGAGTAGCTGTTGTCACATACATAAAAAGTCTCTTCTGCTCCTTTGGAACCCATGATTCCTAATAGAAAAGCTTCTGCTTTTGCTTTTTTTGGGGGGGGGACAAAGGTTATTTTAAGCATTTTTTTTTATTTCATTACATATCATCTCCCAGAAAGCTTTTGTTACCTTAGAAGTCCACCACGTATTATAATAGTTACCTTCTTTTTCTTTACACTTCCAGCAAATATTTGTACTTGTCCTATTCATTTTTGCCAACTTAGTAGGGGTCAAATACCACCGGTACATCATTTTCATAGTCCCCCCCCCCAATGCACAATATGCCGTAAATTTCAAGTCTGTTTTCCATAGCCTTCCCCAATCTACCATCTGGATATTATGTCCCAAATCCTCTGCCCAGTGTATCATTACCGACTTGATTTGTTCATCTAGAGCAGCGGTTCTCAACCTGTGGGTCCCCAGATGTTGTTGGACTACAACTCCCATCATCCCTGAGCTCTGGCCTTGCTAGCTAGGGGTGATGGGAGTTGTAGTTCAACAACATCTGGGGACCCACAGGTTGAGAAAGGCTGATCTAGAGCTTTGTCTGTCAATTTGGCTTCCCATTCAGGATCACATGGCTAGTTCTGCCATTAAGATTTCCAGTAGACCAAGACTGGTTGCTGGGACCCAATGGCGAAGGGCAACATATATTGCATTGTCCACTATGTGCCTGTCTTTCTTCCATATTATATATAACAGATGGGACAGACAGAAAAATGCTTGGGTCCTTGTCTTTTTTGCTGTCAACTTTGGAAACTGTGTGCTTAAGAAAGATGCCAACATTCCCAACCAAATAACGTATACGGCTCAGTTCCCTTTCTCTGCTCCTCGCTACAGGCACAAGTAACGAGTGGAATAAATCTGCAAAACAGCAGGACTTTAGCACTGTGAAGTACTTTGTCATACTATTGTCCCCATACTTATTAGGAGCAATGAAGTGCCATTACAAAGACAGCAGTTCTGCAATTCGTACATGACCTGTTTGGATTTCAGTAAGGCATCAGTATAAACAAGCCATAAGCCAGGCTGCCAACTGCAAAGGCCTTTAATTCTCCGAGAGATCTTGAATATCCCAATATTTATTTGCTGCTTTAGAAGGCAAGAATTCCAAACGGCGAGCAAGACTAGACACTTTGGGTTAAGGTCCAACTATAACACATCTCTGTGTTTTCATTATAAGCTGTGCACCAAATAAGGGCTCTTTTCTCTGACAGCAAAGCGGGAGCATGAGGATACAACCTGCTCAGTGTGAAAGCCAAGATTGCTGGTTCCTGGGATTACAGCAAATCATTCTCTCTCTCTCTCCCTCCTGTGTTTGTGTGTGTCTTCTAGCATTTGAACTTGCAGTGATGAAAATTAACCTTTCTAATTTTCTGCATGATAAATTAGTGGCACATCAATTCCAGGCTAAGTACTGTGCAGATGCAATGGATGAAATGCTCATTAAACAGATATTACTAATGACTGTAAGGCACCAGTGCAGATGCCCTAGGACATGAAGGGCAGACATTTAAAACACTTGATGTGCAATTTTCTTCACTAATCTCCCCTAACTACTGGCTGAATAGTTGTGGGAGGATGTTTAGAACCAGGGTAGGGGGGGCTCACTGACTGCAGGAACCGATGATCCCCTATTTTGATGGGAGACTTTGAGGAGTTGGTACAATCAGACATTCAGTATAGAGCAGCATGCATTAAATCCACCCTCGTGTTTCTATTGCAGCCCCTCTGCACCATTCCTAGCCTAGGTCTAGCTGGAATTTGCCACATCTTTGATCCATGTAACCCAATATTCTGTACACTGACTGGCAGCAGCTGTCCAGTTCTTCTGGCAGAAGTCTCTTCCATCTTTACCCAGAAATACCAAGAATTGAAGTTGGGACTTTCTGCATGTGAAGCAGATGCTCTGCCACTCAGCTACTGCTTCACCCAATGGCAGTTCGACTGTACAATAATGAAGTATTAAATTGTGTTCTTATCTATGCATGTAATAAAAACGTAAGAATGTCGTCACGCTGCAGTTAGTTTGACCATAGACAGGTGGCACTGTGAGCTACAGCATGATGATGTGGTGGAAGGATAGCCCAGGCTTTGTTGGTTCCTCCATTTGCCTGCCCCTGTGCCCGGGATCCAGATAATTAGGTCAGATGGAAATACTAGCCAATTTTCTCCTCGTTGGTCAGCTTTCTTTGTCACCAGTTATGATGAAGCATTGACCTGGAAGCATGAGCAGCACGGGAAGAAGTGATGGCCAACCAGCTGACCTGATAATCTGCCACCAGTACCACTTAAGGAGGCAAGTCAGCCCACATAAAATGGCAAAGGGGGCAAATCCTTTAAGAGAGAGGTCGGCAACCTAAGGCCCATGGGCCAGAAGCAACCCATGAGCTGCCCCCAAACTGAACCACACTGCGCACTGTGCTAAACCGGTGCAGCGCAGCAACTCTCTTCCGCAGCTCCAGAAATCACTTCTGCACATGCCCAGATGCCAGAAATCGCATCTGCGCATGTCCGTGGCACCGAAAATTGCTTCTGTGCAGGCACGATTTTGGGTGTCTGGAATTTTCAGCGTCGTGCTGCATCAGTCTGGCTCATGGAGGATCTCCACGGGAGTGATCCAGCCCATGCTCGGTAAGCCTTGCCGACCCCTGCCTTAATAGAACACATCCATTTAGGTACCTAATAGATAATCCGCTGAATTTGTCATCAAACACTCTGAGAAATGTTCAATGCTTTTACCAAAACAGGCTGTAAAGGATTTTCAAAGGTCTACAATTTACTTTGCTTCGGCTTTCATAGTCGCATGCCTGAAAATCTGTAGCATCCATCTTCAAGATGTCGGTTTCAGGCCATTCAGACTTTGAAGTCTAATTCCTGTCGCTACTCCTCGACATTAACCAGAGTGCTGACCTCATCAAGATGACAGAGAGCCTTTACAAGACAGATGGCAATTTGTTGACGCTTAACACTTAAAAATGGACTCCATTACAAAGGCACTTTATTTAAAGAAACTATCTAAAGAAAGAAAACACAAGTACTCATAGAAAACATAAATTGCTGACAGATTTGTTTTCAACTCAAGAAAGAAATGTGCTGACAGTGGGGTTTTGCAGAGTACAGTAACTTCCAACTTTTTAAAATTCTTTTAAATAATGAGACAAAAATAGTAACGAGGGGGTGTTTCGGGTTTTGTTTTCTAATTACCATCTGCTTCTACTCATAAAATCATGCTCAGAAGAATGGACTCCATACATTGAAGAGCAATAAAAGACTGATAAGTATCATTCCTCACCAGTAAGTCGCAACGTTGTCAACTTCTATAGGTCATCCGAAAATATCAACTGCAAGGTCATTAAGATCTGAAATCCTGTTGAGTTTTGGAGTAAAGACTGAGAGGACTGACGTTTAATGACAATGGGACTGCTGCCTACAAGGAGACGTCCTTAATATCATTAAGGTCTACATTTTCCTCCATCTCTTATCGTATGAATGCTTTAGAAGCCCTAAATGGTGTTGCTTCCTGACAGGTTAGGAACTTACTATCATTAAGGACTGAGTCTGCACCCACATACTAATTCTTAAACCCACATTTCTTCGGAAGTCCAAAAGGGAGCTCCTACTGTCGCAGCCATCAACACTGCCTTTACTACCGAAATTTACTAATGAAAGCGGCATACAGGCAAAAAAGCCTTTGGGTCAAATCTACCGGAAATGTTTCTTGTTTGATCGCTACGGAAATGGATGGACGCTTACACACAAACTTGTAGAAGACAGCATCCACCAACTGTACCCATTTCACGGGATAACTGGAAAACTAAAACTTGGCTTTCTTTTGCTTTCTGATTTATGCTCTCTTTGTAAATGTTTCCAATCAACTGTCCACATAATTCAGATTTGCGTTTGTGCTACACAGCAAACTCCAAAACATCTCAAAGCCCCTTTTGAGGAGGCAGCGATTCTGATGCTCGCTGCACAAACAAAAATGGAGAGCCAGTGTGTTGCACTGGTTTAGTGTGCTGGGCAAGGAAGACCCAGATTTGAATACCAACTTAACCATGAAGTTCTTGGCAGTGACCTTTTGTCAGTCACTGTCTCTCAACCCAACCTACATCCGAGGGTTGTTTTCAGGGTAAAATGAGGAGCGGGCAGGGAACAGTGTTCACCGCCTTGAGCTCCTCAGATGAAAGGTGGGATGTAACTAAACCATCAGTAGTCCATTTATCTCTTGATGGCTCTCAACTGAAAGTGGAATAATCTCTGAAGAAACGCATTGCACTTGACTTGAGAGAATAAAATGGGAGAGCCTATAAGCTGTGTGAAAGAACACTGAAAGGAACTTGGAGAACAGACATGACATGAAAGTTCCGAAAGCCTATGGAAAAATCTCAAATGCAAAATCCACTTCTTCTTTTTAACAATTATCATACAACAGGGGTGTTATTTCAATATGGATTCAATGGACAGAAAGAGAATTGTTGGATTATTGCAACAACACTGTGAACGTAAGAGACCTGCTGCATCGGGCTAAATATCCATTATATTAGAAGCACCCTCTTCTAATAACAGCTAGCCAGAAGCCCAGTAGTGATGTATGGAAGTGAGAGCTGGACCATCAAGAAGGCTGATCGCTGAAGAATTGATGCTTTTGAATTATGGTGCTGGAGGACTCTTAGAGTCCCATGGACTGCAAGATCAAACCTATCCATTCTTAAGGAAATCAGCCCTGAGTGCTCACTGGAAGGACAGATCCTGAAGCTGAGACTCCAATACTTTGGCCACCTCATGAGAAAAGAAGACTCCCTGGAAAAGACCCTGATGCTGGGAAAGATGGAGGGGACAAGGAGAAGGGGACGACAGAGGACGAGATGGTTGGATAGTGTTCTCAAAGCTACCAGCATTAGTTTGACCAAACTGCGGGAGGCAGTGGAAGACAGAAGTGCCTGGCATGCTCTGGTCCATGGGGTCACGAAGAGTCGGACACGACTAAACGACTAAACAACAACAACAGAAGCCCATAAGCGGTACCTGAGTGCAACACTACTCTCTTTGCTTGTGATTCCCAACAGCCGGTAATTCAGTGTTGAGATTATGTAAAAGTTAAAAGTCTCCAGAGTCACATCCTGCGAGCCGACAACCGCAAAACCACAAAGGAATGAGCACACAAACTGCTCTTTCTCTCCTCTCCTTTTGTCCTGAAGACAAAATGTAATGAACCGGTTGCTAAAGAAACCTGATCAAATTGTGACACGCTGTTTTGAAACCCTGAGCGGAGTTCATCTGAAACCTCAACATAGCCAGTGGCCTCTTATCTGCATACTATTCCAGGAAGAAAGGCATGACATTTCGTCATCGCAGCTGAAAGCCTAGCTGGCTCCGCACGTAGATTCAAGGCAAATAAGGAGCACTGATACGATTGCGGTAAGAGAATCTCCTTCCTTTCCACTCACTGCCGTTACTACACTGGAATGGAGGAAAAGACATTGCTCAAGTTCCCGAGAACACACTCCAAGTCAATGTTTAGCTTTTTATTTGCTTTTGGCTGAGCTGATCCTGCGGAATGGAACACATGAGGTAATATGGTAACATTCCTAAACCGCCTCTCCCAGCAGAATATGGAGGTCAGATCCTGCAGCTCTTACTCAAGTCGTTTACCTTTTCACAAACGGTGGACAACCCACATGACTATGTATTACTCATTCTAGTGAGAGTTGCTGCAGCAGACCATTTTCCAGACCAGACAAACACAGGGCTGGAAAGTGTATAGAACAACCTCTTTTAGGTTAAAAGCAATACTGTATTCTGAAGAGATGTGAAGGAAGGATGCCCATCGAATTGGGTGATCAGCTGAGAAGCATGTAGCTTCCTCCTCTGCTAATAGATTGTGCTAACCAACACAATCTACAGTATTTTCCCAAGATTCAACCACTGTTATCTTCTATTTCCACGTTGCTGTTATATGAAATTTGAAGCTACTTGCTCTGCAGTATAAATAAAAAACATTTTACATGAGACTTCAGTAGTGGTGCCAGCGGTATTTCTACTTCAGAGAATCAAAGAGTTGGAAGAGACCCCAAGGCTCATTTAGTCCAACCGACTCTCAACACACGGTCCCCCATTCAAGTTGAAACCATACCAGAACCTGCTTAGCTTTGCAAATGCGCTGGCAATTTTATTGCTGCACCATTCAGGAACTGTACTCATATCGGAACCTGCTGATAGTACAGTGGTACCTCGGGTTACATACGCTTCAGGTTACAGAACAGCTAACCCAGAAATAGTACCTCAGGTTAAGAACTTTGCTTCAGGATGAGAACAGAAATCGTGCTCCGGTGGCACGGCGGCAGAAGGAGGCCCCATTAGCTAAAGTGGTGCTTCAGGTTATGAACAGTTTCAGATTAAGAATGGACCTCCGGAACGAATTAAGTACATAATTAGAGGTACCACTGTATCGAAGCTTTTCTGATGGTATAGAAACTTTTCCGAAATCTGATTTTACACCATGGCATGTAAAGGGGGGGGGGGTTGTTCATTCCAACACAATTCTTTAGCAAATGTCAGCTGGTTCCTGGCAAAAGTTCAGCAAACTTACCATTTCCAATCAGGAATTATTTATTTAATGAATTAATCTTGCTCAGTTTATGAATGAGAACAACCAAATTGCTCTTTTTAAAAATCAGATACTTTTGAGCATGCAGGGTCTGTTCTTCAGGGTATTCAAAAGTTTTTGCTTTTCTTTCACATTATCAAGGGCCAGATCTAGTAACAAACACACAGCCTTTGACCACTTTTGACCAATGCTTGTACGTACTTGTCCCAATCTAAAAAGTGATTATTGACACTGAATATATATGAGCCACTTTTACTTCTAAGTTTGGCAGTAGAACAATAAAAATCTGACTTGTTGGAGAAAATTGATAACATTTGCAGAACCAATGAAATGCTGTTTTCAACATTATTATTTTTTTAAAGCATGTGTGTCACTTTGACCCCTAAAAAATAAATCATCTTTGCTCTTTCCTGAAATGGGTTACCCTATTTTCACCTCTAAAGCTGAAAACAGTTTTTAATCACGTACACTACCAAGTGAAAAGTGTTTGGCTATTCCTGAAACATGAGTCTGAAGTTGTCTGAGCCTTCCATATTTATGTGAGTTATGTCACAAAGTTAATCATTTCCAGGATACAAACATTCAAGCTAATGAAAAACTTCTTGTGCAAGCAGTTGTTAATCAGGAGCATAATATTGCATAATGCTTTCTAAAACGTGTTATGTGATCAGAGTACATGGCTGCATAATATATATATAAAAGTCTGTTGACCTTTCCCAAGACAGAACTGGAAACATGTGATGCGCTGCTCTTGCCAACTGTTGCTTATTGACAGTAATTAAGCTTGATGATATGAAGGAGAAACTTGTCTTCTTTTCAAGTCTTACAAAGGAGCTTTGAAGTTTTTACTTTCTGCCATAGTAAACATAAAACCGTGGCCAAGTTGGCTTGGGTGTATTACTGTTGTCCATTAGGAATGTCTCCCATTAAAGCTGGAATCAAATATGCAGTTCAAGTGGTTCCTGGCATTTGTGTGTGAGAAAACACATGCATTTTTACAAGAGCGCTCGATGAGCCAAACGAGTATAAAGGTCAGAGGAACAAATGCCGCCGAAGGAATGCATGGGACATCAAATCTCAGCACATAACAATGGCATCTGAAGGTCTTGAGCAATAACGTGAGCGAGAAGCTCTTACTTAATCTCCTACCAGTATTACCGAAAAGAACATTTGCGAAACCTTTCAGACAAGCATGCTATAATTATAAGAAATAGAAAGGCTCCCCCCCCCCTTGCAGAAGACAATTCTGCACAAACACCTGAGGAGGCATGGCCCAATTAGAAAGCAAATAAAGCAATGTTTTTTTTTCCAAAACGTCAGTGAACAATCTCAAAACCAACACAGCAGTAGTTCGGCAGTTCTCAAACTCCCCCCCTTCTCCTCCCCACCAACACAGACCACTTGAAAATCGCTAAGGGTCTTCGCAGACCACTTAATGATTTTTCTGGCTGTTTTAACAACTGGAATGCACTGTTCTAGATGTCGTAAGATTTTAATTGTATTTTAATTGGTTATTTTATGTCTTATACATTGTATCTGACTGTGTCATAGTTTGAATTCCATAGAATTTGAGTTGTAATACAACAAGACACAAAAGGAATAAAAAATGCAATTTTAAATCAATGTGAATACTCTTTAACTACAAATTCACAGACATGCCGTGGAATACCTGCACAAAGCTAAGAAATATGCAGAAATCTGAATCATTAATTGACATACCTTTACGGCCTGTGACTATTGCCACAAGACTGTACCAGTTTGTTTTTATGAAGAGTTGAAATCAGGGGCACGGTTACCTAAACGCGTCCCATTGGAATGGATAGACACACACACTTATGATTAGACTGCAAACTGTATATACCAAGTATACATACACATATACCAGAATGCTAAGGCAGACTCAGCCCAATGAGCCTCCAAGCCAATATTAGTAAGTTAAAGTGTTTGGTCACAGAAAAGAGCATAGATATACTGGGTGTAATGGAAACTTGGTGGAATGGAGACAACCAGTGGGACATTGTTCTCTCTGGACACAAACTCTAAAGGGGGGGACAGGGAAGGGCATATTAAGAGGTGGTGTTACTCTGTACATCAAAGAGAACATATAACTGAGGAGGTGATACTGGGCATGAGTAATTTACTACGGAGGAACTACTGTGGTCTCCTTGACCAAAAGGCTCAAGGTGATCTTGGAATGAGGAATCAATTAAATTGCAGCATCTCACAGCAATTCTGCAAAATATATACCAGGTACAATATTGGCCCGGATATAAGCCACACCCACAAATTAGCTGCACCTTCAAAAGTCAAGGGGGGAACAGAAAAAAGGACAATACCTGAATATAAGCCACTCCCTTAAAATTGGGTTACAGGCTGCGGTTGGTAGAACTGTAAATCCAAGCCAATTTAAGCCTTTGATCTTGCAAGCCCACAAAAGTTACCGTACAACCGCCAAAACTGCAAATCACTATTTAATTGCTCCAATTCCGCAGGCACTCACACCCATAAATGGCAAATGAACAGTCTCGCACTCGCAAATCAGCAAGAAAACATTTTTTGTTCCGTTTTACCGTATGTCTGTTTCAGCAGGGATATCGTAAAAGCCACTTTTTGTAAGGTCGTGAATTTAAGCCACACTTTTAACTTTTCACGGTTGGAATTTGGAAACAAAAGTGCGGCCCCCCCCATCTTCTTTTTGTCCTGTCTGGTGTGTTTGTGTGTCTGTTATCAAGTGTGAGTTTGTGATGTGTTGAGGTGAAGTATTATACACAGTCAAACCTCAGTTGTCGAACGTAATCCATTCTGGAAGACTTGTTTGGCTTCCGAAACGTTTGACAACCGAGGCGCAGCTTCTGATTGGTGGCAAGAGCTTCTTGCACTCAAGCGGAAGCCGTGTCGGACATTCGGGTTCCAAAAAGACATTAGAAAACCGGAGCATTTACTTCTGGGTTTTCGGCGTTCGGGAGCAGAAATGTACGATAACGGAGGTGTTTGGGACCCAAAGTTTGACTGTAATAATCTGAGAACATGTGAATATGTGCATTAAAGGGAATGGTTACAGGACTGTGACTTCATGTTGTAACTTGAAGAAACTTATAAACAGCAAAAAAGAAGAGTTAGTGGTTAACAACCCATGTGCAGCTTCTACTTGAGACTCTTTATTTCAATAGAGGATTTTAGAATGCACTATAAAATTATGTATTACAGGAATATTCACTTTGGACATGCCTGCTTTAAGGAGATGGCTTCAACTCAAAGAATCAGCTATAGGAGCACAAGTAACTTCTGCTTCTGCAAAGGAATTGCCACTCTCCCCCACCCCTTTTAACCTCCACCTCTGAAACTGTCTCAAGATCAGTGTCTGCAAATGTGCGAGAAGAGAATCAGTACCAAGTGCATTCTATTCATAGAACAGAATCACTGGATCTGAAGTACCATTTACAAACATGATTTTCATGCCAATAGGCTAATCACACCTATTACTCACGGTGAATGAGATACCAACATAAAGGGAGATATACACAAGTTACTACTGTCTGATGTGCACAGCCAAAAGATGAGAAGACAAAAATAAAATTTAATAAATACAATGACCTGGAAACACTGAAATCCAGTAGGTGAATAAGAAAGCAGGTAACGTGTTCTTATGATGAGAAGCACCTCCTCCAATTTTAGAGTTTTATGAAAAAGGTTGCTAGAAATGCTACGAATAAAACAATATGAATGTGATTTCATAGAATTTCATTCCCTTTAATATAATATGTGTCAGGGGTTCAGGAGCAGAGGCACAGCTCTGACAATATGAATTTTCTGTGTGGTTTTTCCTCTGAAATTAGTTTCAGTAAGTACTACAATCTTTTTATACTCAGCAATAATCAGAATTAACAAAGGCAAGAAGCAAATACAAAGAAAGGACAGGAGGTAGTTAAGTACCGGAAAAAGGTAATTTCCCCTGAGAAAAATAAATGTAATGGACAAATAATTTCCTTATATTAAAATCAATAATAATTAAAAACACAAGTGTTCTGACAATGCCCAAAAGTTTCACTTTATCTAGTCAATATTTTGACATCCTACCAGTAATCTTGATGAAATAAGCAGAGACATTCCACACAGAATTTATATTATTTCTGCATCAATTAGACAGGCTCAGTCCCACTTAAGTGAATGGACCTAAGTGTGCATAACTGAGTGCAGGATCATATTAAATTACAACTTGCACATTAAGAATAGCATTTCAAAATTTTTAGAGACAAAACAAAATAAGGAGCTTTGTTTAACTGTCAGGAACTGCTCCAGTTTTTACTTTAAAAACTATAACACATGAAATGATCTTCCTAGCAGATTCATCAGCCAGCAAAATGATAAACCCACTGTACCATATATAATCAATGTTCATATAGCTATATAGTTGAAGGTTAATTTTAATGAGCTCTTGCATTTCATATTGATCAGCTTTTACCACCATACAGCTAAAATGTAACCACATGCATGCTGTGTTACTTTAACAGCAGACAATGCCACATGATAAGTTTCTTTGAAATACTTGAAATAAGTCATATTAATAAATTAAATCTTATCCTAGAACGTAAGAATTACACAACAGGGGCAGTAGTAGTCTCACTCCAAAGGCTTAGCATTCAACTTTGGGTATTGACCAAACAGTTTTAAACCAACGCTTGGAGGCAGTGGTTTAACTGATCTGGTTAAAAAGGATAAAACTGAATCCAGAGCAAGGTCTCTTAAACTAGTGTTCCAAATAAGATTAGCAGCATAAAGTGCCCATGGGTTCTATTTCCCTCCTTGGGAAGCAGGTGTTACTCAGGAGCAGCTTTTATCGCCTTTATCTGCCTACGAAGGCTACACCCCTTCCTGTAGAGAGGGATTTTGACGCACCAATCTGTGCTTTCATAACCTTTATAGCAGTCTACTGTAATGCACTTTATGCGTGGCTTGGATTGTCTTGTACGTTCATCTAGCACAAAACGCCACTAATGGCTCCTGTTGGATACAGGGTGGCAGGAACACAATTCATCCTATTCTACAGCAATTGCACTGGCTGTTAGCTTCCTGGCTCAATTCAAGCAGTGAGTTATTCCCCTTGAAATCTTCAATGCCCTGGGATGCATATTCTTTGAATACAAATTCTCCCCATGTTAACCCAGTTCCTATATACGATCTCTAAGTCAGACCCTGCTCTAAATACGCACACACACACCCCATGCTCCCAAGATTAGGGAACAACTCATCTGAAGTGATATAGTTCTTACAGCTTTTCAGAGAGGACACAAAATTGACCTGTTCCAAAGAGATGTTGAGCAGGCATTTCTAGTTCTGTGCCTGCTGCTATTGAGTAACTTTTAAAAAGGATGTCATTAGCTGAGACTTTTTATTAGCAGCAGCAGCAGAAACATTGTTTACGAAGTGAGATACAAACAGTCCACGATGAACCTGAAGTTCTAAATATATTTGAACTTAGGCATCTTCCTATTTAGGGTGCTAGGTGTTACATTATTATGAGACGGTCTTTAGCAGGTTTCTAATATATATTTGTAGATAAATGTTTCACCACCAGTTACTTTCAGATGCGGAGCCACTTTGGAAATAGCAGAGATCAAATATGGCAGCCCTTTCGTATTTGGACTTTTCCATGTCATGTGTGAGAATGCATATAGCGATGTTTCTGTGGGTTTTGATGACAAGCAATACATTTGTAAACATTAAATAGGGTTTAATGATATACATTTTCAAAGGAAACGTTTCGAATGAATATGCCATTCCTGTCCGATTCTCATATTTACCAAATAGTACGGGTCCTGATTATCTCAGGAAATGGGCCAACCTTCCCACCAGTTATCGGACATGAAGAAGTTTAAAGATTAATGATTTGCAATGGGTCTATTCTGAGTAGGACTTAGTTGAACAGAAGCCCAAATGTAGAAATGATTTCTACAATGCTGCAAAAGAACTGCTTTTCACAATTTTCATTTCCCCCTTAGCTTATTTCATGTAGAACATCAATTGAAATGTGCTTCCACGTGACACTTAGCTATGGCCTTAAGCAAACCTTCTGGTGACAACTTTAGAGTAGACATGTTTACTATCAAGCTATAATGGTGGTTATGATTTTTGTGTTTGTATAAGACAGTCCTTACAAATATTTTAACATTATTCTATGAGGCTCTTTATTCTACATTGACAATACTCATGCATGCGCACTACTAGCCAAAAAGTAGCTCCAAGGTCCATTTGGCATCAGGTGTTAAAATACCACAATTCATGACCTATGTCGTGTTGCACTCAAATAGCTCTGAGAGGAAATCTAAGTTCAGTCTATTTTATTATTAAAATTGGATTAAAGCTGAACTTTAGCACAATCGCATTAATATAGCAAATCACCCTTTTACAACTATGCAACACCACAAAAAAGTTTCCAAATGGATTTCATATACCAACAGACTATATGAACAGCTGATCACCCAGTTGCTTTGCCTCATCAATTCAGCTAACTCTAATTTATACATTCAAGTAGACAACAAGCATGGTATTTTTAGTCTAAAGAAAGTTTCATTTAGAAACTTTATGCAGTCCATTTCACATGTTTGGGTGTGCAGAATTTTATTTTTTTGTTTCAACGACAGAAGACTTGTACATCTGGTGTTCTCTTTAGCTTTGTCTGCATTAGGCATTCAATATATTTATCTGATAAGGAATGCAATTCAAATATATGGAATAAAGTGCTGTATAACTCAATGACCTCGAAAATACACACAGAAGTTTTGAGAAATTGTTAAGGGTAAATATGCATCTGAATACATTATAGATCAAAGTATGGGTGGTTAACATTTACTTTCCTGGTTGCGATATTCCAGGTTCTGAGGCAAAAAAAAACAACACAGCTGAAAAGTCTTTCCTGTAGTATGTGCTGTTGTTGTTGTTTTTTCTATTCTCCCTTGTAGCGAGGGGGTCTTTTTTCTTTAAAAGCAAGAAGACCTTCAATTCTGTCTTTTGTTGGAATAGTCTGGAATGAACAAAAATCATTCTCAGTGCCCACATTTAAAGTTAAGTCTCATTTTCACGCACCTTCACCCTCTAGAGCTGTCAAGTTCAATTCATAATATGCATTCAGAAAGCTAAGGAAACCTGCAGCTGTTATAAATCAATCACAATTCTCTGTAGTCACTCTTTTGCTGATTTAAACCACTAGCACATTGAGAGCAGTTCCCAATATGCTCTTTCTACACTAAGATTATCTTGATGAAGGAACATGCAAACACTTATTTTGCCATAAGCGTGAAGGCTGAAAAATAGCTTCCTAAATCTGGTACCTGCTGCAAAGTTAAGAACTTTCATGACTGTGAAATTTTCCAGACTTGACACAGAATGAGTTTACCTAAAAGAAGCTGATTTTGGCTCAACCCTGTACAAGCAAAAGTTAGCCTCATTACTGAGCTCAGTTTAGGGGTAAATCTGCATGCATGGTAAAGGTGACAATGCCAGACTGCTATGGAATGAAAGAAGAACTCTGGCCAAGAAACTCCAGCTCATGACTGAAGTAAGCCTGAATGTATATTCTAGGGGTGCGCTCTGGCCAAAAAATTCAGATCTGTACCTGTCACTTTAGAATGCAGCCTAAGTCACTCTGTGCTCAGTCTATATTCCCAGTCGCTCTGTGCTCTGTCTGATTCAAGTCATATTTTACATATGAAGCACCTTCTTCATTGAGATAAAAGTTCTGTTTCCCACCATGGAGAGCAAAAAACAACTATGACATTTCCCCCTTCTGACAGATGTGGGTGGAACTTGCAGGCACTCCAGAATAGATTAAACCTGCCAAATGCATCAAATTTCATGGTGTGAGAGTAGGGCTCTTGTGCCTTTGACCAGAAAGAAATTCAACTATTTTAATCTTATTCTAATACAGAATGTTTCACCTACATACACCCTGTCAGACAGCTTGTTACTTGTCTGTGACTCTTGATTTATTTTTGGCCTCCACCCCACCTGCAAGAAAGAATAAAAACTGTCCATGCAAATTTGGTGGATGCAGCAGAGGTCCAGTCTAATTTCTAGGCCCAGAAAATCCTGGTGACCATGCTAGTTGGGGAAGTAGGGTGTCCAGCAACACTTGAGGTGCACCATGTTTCCCAACCCACTTTAGTAACTTATGGGAATATTTACCATTCATTTTAACAGGGAGACACTAAGTGTGTGATGCATCCATTCAGCATAATGCATAAACAATGTATCTATTATTCTCACAAAAATATTGAATGCTTGACAGGTATTTCCAGATCTGAATTAACAAACATTAGCACTATCAATGGTAAAAGTAAACTTTATATTAGGCCTATGATAATGAAAATGCAAGTCAATGACTACTTACATTTAGAAATGGAGAAATACTTACAATCTTTGACACAGGTGGATTTTTTTCCCCATTTTGGGGTTTTGTTTTTTTGCACAAATTTGAGGTACATACCTGAGCATAACAAGCTTCCTCAATTGCTAAGCCGGTTAGCAGGTCCACCTATGAAACCGATACATCAAATGTAGTAAAAAGATTTTTACACCATAATCACTGCTGGTGACATTTAAAAAACAAATTCTCAGAAAAAAGTAACAAAAGTAACTATCTTGAGAAACATTTCTACAGTATCTTAGGTCCAAATTTCATGTTTACATACGAGTTTGCACATACCAGGCTTTGGCATATTTGATCATCATTGCAGGGTGATATTTTCCTTCAGCATTTTACAATGTTGAAATTGCACAAGTGGGTATGGAAAATTGGCTAATTTGAGTGGAAGCTAAACATTTGATCCTGTGTTCTGGTTATTTTTATGATCCTACATTATGTCTACTACATCCAATTTGGAGGTAAAATTGGTAAATTCAGTATTATTCTACAAAAACAGAAACTGTATTAGAAAAGCCCAGTGCCTGTCCAAGTCATGGCAAGAGCGCATGGAATCTCAGGCACCCAGACAGGGTCTGTCCCCCTTTGGAGAATGGAAGACACAACAGAGACAGTTGCGCTTTAAGAAATACGGCTTTATCCACATATTTACACTTTCAGTCTGCATGGAGGGGGTCCAGATCTTACATGGCCCAAAACATTGCAGGCAGTCCTTCCTTCTCCCTCGCCAAGATGGATCTCCCCCTTCTTCCCTTCTTCTTCCCAATAGCCCCTTGCCCTCTGCCAGAGCAGTTAGCCTGATAACCTTTCAAATCTCCAGTCTCTGGTCACACCTTGTCTTGTAAATGACTCACAATGGTTCTCTTAATAGCCCTAATATGACTAGGCTACCCAGGAATTCCTTTGCAGCTTATATTTTCTCTTCATATTACAAATAGTTCCAAATCCTAGCATTTATTAATTTTAGAGTTTAGGGGGACACCCCCCATTCTATAAATAAGGTTACCAGGCGTCCCCGTTTCCCAGGGACAGTCCCCAGATTTACAGCTTTTTTAGCATTCACATGTACGTAACAATAAATGTCTCCGTATTCATTGAAAGAAATCTGGTAACCTTAAAGGTAAAGGGACCCCTGACCATTAGGTCCAGTCATGGCTGACTCTGGGGTTGCGGTGCTCATCTTGCTTTATTGGCCGAGGGAGCCAGCGTACAACTTCCGGGTCATGTGGCCAGCATGACTAAGCTGCTTCTGGCGAACCAGAGCAGCGCATGGAAACGCCGTTTACCTTCCCGCCGGAGCAGTACCTATTTATCGACTTGCACTTTGACGTGCTTTCAAACTGCTAGGCTGGCAGGAGCAGGGACCGAGTAACGGGAGCTCACCCTGTTGCGGGGATTTGAACCGCCGACCTTCTGATCAGCAAGTCCTAGGCTCTGTGGTTTAACCCACAGTGACACCCGCGTCTCTCTGGTAACCTTACTATAACAATATAATGAAAACCTGAGCCCAGCAGTCCAGTGTTTATGAACAGGTACCGCACAAAGGTAAGTGAAAGACAGTGAAATGTAATGCAGCAAGAAGCAGTCTCCATTTAGACCCAGGGATATTTAAAAAGCAGTTTAGGAAATCAATTTGTGGGTTTTGGTTTCAAGAAAATCTTACAAATAACTGTGCTGAGCACATAAAAGTGTGTTTATGCACCGCAACATGATATCCCAAAAGACTTTGGAATAGAGTTCTTTTCATAGGTACCTTTATTTTAGATTTATTAAAAACTACTTTCTGTGAAAGGTAAGATAATGCTGCTACTTGGTGTTAATTCTTTTAATTTTTTATAATAGTTTTTATTAAATTGCCAATTTTACATTTCCAAATAAACATTTTACAAACTTTTAAAAAGCCAATGACTTCCCTTCTTCTCTTTCCTTGGTTCGTTTTACATATCATACATCCCTGCATATTTTACTACAACCATTCAAAATCAGTTTTCCACTTTTACAGCCATCAAAAATTATTTACTCTGTTGAATTTATCTTAGTGCTGCCAGCGTTTTCAGCTGTATAGTTATTTTCCATGTATTCAGTAAACGTTTCCCAGTCTTCTTTAAATGTATCTTCTTCTTGCTCTCTTATTCTATATGTTAAGTCTGCAAGTTGTGCATATTCTGTCAACTTAAGTTGCCTATCCTCTTATTTGGGACCTCGCTCACTTTCCATTTGGGGGCTAACAAAACATGAGCCACAGTTGTTGCATACATAAATAACCTTTTCTGACACCCAGGAACTTCAGTCTGGGTTATCCCCAACAAAAAGGACTCTGGTTAAAACTGAAGGCTGAAGATAGCTGCATGTCAAAATTTGCCGCCAATCCCCAGGGTATGTGTGTGCAGGTCAGAATTAAAGTTGCTGCGAAGGTGGGCAGCGAGGAAGTGCCAAAACCTTCCATTCCAATGGACGTCAGAGACAATAAGCAACGCCCGCCAAAGAAAAATGATGGGAGAAGCAGTTTCAAAGGAAATGTTTGGCATACTTCCCTACCACTAATGCACTTGAAACAATTTCCCCACATCTGCTTTAACCAACATAAGATTGGGCTTCTGTCACATCTACTTTACCCAGTAATATAACTATAAGATTCCAGAGTTTGCTTTTTTCCTCTTTCATTCTGTGTCATGTCTATATTGCAAGCATGAGATCAGAGATCATCTTGCTTTTTATTTATCTGGAAGCTGTTCTGGAAGCCTTTTTTTTTGCTGAAGAGCTGGGTAAAATAAATGTTTTAAATAACTAAACTGAGATAGCAGGCACGAACATGTTCTCTTACCTCCATTCCTTGATTGATGGCCAGTTTTGCAACTCTCATTGCTACTGGTCCCTAAAATTAAAAATATATTCAATTTAAGTTTTCCACATACAAAGGAGGATTTGTAATAAAAGAAAAATAGCTTAATGGCTCACTTTAGCATTCTCAGAATCTGATAGTAGTATTGATTACTGTGAGAAGAGCCAGATTTTCACTACTCTGCTAGACGTTTGGGAAAACCCCACAGAACAGAAGCACATTTTGGGGTAAGTGTTTGGGACCTCATAATTTTGGCATCCTGAGCTCAACAGTTCTACGTACTGGTTGTGTCTGCTGTTCAAGGAAGTGCTTTTTTATATCTCATGCCATAGCACTGTACAGTGGTGCCCCGCAAGACGAATGCCTCGCAAGACGGAAAACTCGCTAGACGAAAGAGTTTTCCGTTTTGGAGGTGCTTCGCAAAACGAATCTCCTATGGGCTTGCTTCGCAAGACGAAAATGTCTTGCGAGTTCCTGCGGGGTTCCCCCCCCTTTTTCTAAGCCGCTTATCAGCTGATCCGATAAGCTGATAAGCCGATAAAAGCCGCTAATAGCGCTAATCCGCTAATCCATCAATGGGCTTGCTTCGCAAGACGAAAAAACCGCTAGACAAAGAGAATCACAGAACGGATTCTTTTCGTCTTGCGAGACACCACTGTATGAGGAAAATGAAACTAAATCCAAATATGATTTTCTACCTGAAGGGTAGTTTACACAAGCTCTTGAAAACATAAGAGCTGTAAGAACTGCTATCAAACATACCAATTTAACATTGCACAAACTCTTCCAATAGTGTTTCCACAACCATTATAACATATATAGCTTAACACTCCTTCAGTAGTATTTGAAAACTTGTCTAGAGGTTGGCAATGGGATGGGACTGCACTCTCTTTGAAAAATCAAGTTCAGTGGTACTTTGGTTCTCGAATTTAATCCGTTCCGGGAGTCCATTCGACTCCCTAAACGGTTCAAAAACCAAGGCGTGGCTTCTGATTGGCTGCAGGAGCTTCCTGCACCCAATCGGAAGCTTCAGAAGTCGCATCGGATGTTCGGCTTCTGAAAAACGTTCGCAAACCGGAACACTCACTTCTGGATTTGTGGTGTTCAGGAGCCAATTTGTTCGAGAGCCAAGCCATTTGACTACCAAGGTACCACCATACTCAGCTTCAGAGTTCTTCTGGACTCAGCACCATTGGTGGATGCTGGTGACTGCAAATGCCTTTTACTAGCTTGGGATATGACTCTAACTAGAAAAGGGGGAGGACTTTGCCTCAAATACTCATGCCCAGCTTACCTCCAAACATGACTACTGTATTGTGCTTTATGTGGGTGGGGCTACCTTTAAATACACTTCCTTTGGTATAGAATGCAGCCAGCTGAAGGCTTTTCAAGGCAAAGTGTTTGGTTCATTGGTTACCTGTTCACTTTTGAGTCCAATTTTATGTATTGGCATTGTTGGTCAAATACCTGACTGGCACCTGATAACTTACCTGTCACCATTGCAAATTAGATCAGCAGGCACAAGAGACAGGACCTTTTGTATGGTGGCCCAGTATCTGTGTAATTCCTCCCAGAAGCTTTATGTTTGGCTCCTTCCCTATTTAAATGGACTCTGAAGGCTTTTCAATTTTGACATGTGTTTAGATAGGGCAGGAAGGTAAGTTGCTGCTGTTAAAGTGTTTAATTGGTTTAATCTGGACTGTTAAACTGGACTAGTGTGTATTTTATGCTGCTAGTTAAGCTCAAACACATACTGTTTTGCATTTGAATTGCTTTTATCATACAGCTTGTGAGTTCTGAGGCTATTTACTCTGAAAAGTGGCATAAATATCCTGAAATTTAAAAAAAGAAAGTGCAAGTTTATTTAGTTTTAAAACTAAACATTCTACCAGCTCATAAATTACAAGTGTATTAATCATTTCTGTTATCTTGTAACTATCTTTCTTATTCTGGTTACATTTAGTGCATAACATTCTATGAATCTCAAACGTCATTCTCACATAATTTCCCCCAATGTGTTCTTTCCATACATGATCTGAGCTACTCTTTGATCAAGTGGGCTTGTTCCATGCCGTAACCTCCTATTTTCAGTTACTTTCAGCGTTCATAATACCTTAGCATGGTGCACTGCATGCCTTTTTAGATTGCACAAGTTTGCCGCGATAGCAAAGTTTCATTAAACACTATCAGACAGGAAGGAGCATAAAGCAAGCCACAGATTTGGAAAGCACTTCCTACAACCAGCATTTGCTGGACTCAAGTGTAACTGCTTGTCTCAGTGGGACAAAAGCTGTTAGATGTACTCATTACAGATCCAGGTTATTCTACAAAGGCTTTTGAGTACACTGGTTGATTGATACAGTTGGACAAACACAGCAAACAATGGCTTGGTTTGCACATCATGGTAAGCCAAACTATGGTCTATCACAACACACAAACTTACAGGCTCCCAGGGAGAAGCTTGCAGCCACTTTGCTCGTCCAATTTTTACTTCCATGACATGCTGAGTGGTTTGGTTTAGCATGCTGTTTTAACCTCAGCTTGTGGTTAAGCTCTCTCCTCGATAACCACAAGCTATAGATCAAAACAGGTTATGACCGTATTGGACAAACAGAAGAAACTGGAAAATGTCGGTATACTATCAAATGAACCCTTTACTTTGCTTTCAGCATTGGCAAAGCATTACTAAGGTGACGTAAAGAGCAACTACCATTATTTGAATTGTGAATGGGATGTATCTGGTGGAAAACAACTGGTAGATATAGCAAAATTGATAACGCAGAGGAATCCTTAAATGTGCTCTCTGGAGTCATGTGAATTATAGTAGAATTTTCAACCACAATGCCATTCTGTACAGCAAGACCAGAAAGTAACGAAATAGACAATTCATTATAAATATGTATAAAATACATTTTTTAAAGAATATGTAAAGCTACATACCTAAACACATTTACATGCATGCAAATCCCATCAGTTAATGGAATTTGCTTGTGTTTAGAATTTGAGCCTCCAATTACAAAGTGCCTGTTCAATACTTTTTGTTCATGCAGAGAATCTGTAGATTTTAGTTTGGAAAACTGAATAGGAAATTCTAGAGACAAAGAAATAACAAAAAATTGCCATAGTGAGAATTCTACTGACAGCCTCATAGAAACAAACACGGCTAGCCATGGATAACATGCATGGAAGGTTTAAACATAACAGTAATATTTAAAATTTAGCCTTAAACTTTGTAAGAGTTACAACAAACAAAAATAAATATGGATTTAAAACACAGGTATAATAATGGCAGAAGGAGGAAATGCTTAAGAAAGTTCTGAAGTAGTACAGTGGTGCCCCGCAAGACAAATGCCTTGCAAGACGGAAAACTCGCTAGACGAAAGAGTTTTCCGTTTTGGAGGTGCTTCGCAAAACGAATCTCCTATGGGCTTCCTTCGCAAGACGAAAATGTCTTGCGAGTTCCTGCGGGTTTTTTCCCTCCCCCCCCTTTTTCTAAGCCGCTAAGCCGCTTATCAGCTGATCCGATAAGCCGCTAAAAGCCGCTAATAGCGCTAATCCGCTAATCCGTCAATGGGCTTGCTTTGCAAGACGAAAAAACCGCTAGACGAAGAGAATCACAGAACGGATTCTTTTCGTCTTGCGAGGCACCACTGTACCATGAGGAACTGATAAATCTGGGCTTCTATTTGTTTAATAATCATGGTATTTAATTATAGTTTGTAGCAATCACGTTTTTAGCTTTCCCCCAGTTCTTTTCTCTACTCCACTTCAATGAAAAGTAATTGCTCATTTAAACAACTCTCTCAATTTGGATTGTACCTGAGGTAAAAATTCTTTTGCCAGAGCTAACGCCTTTCTATAAGCAGCATCTCCTGCGTCATTCTGTTCCACGGCGTGACCGACTAATCCTATTGATTTTGCTTCTTCACCATCAACTACACGTGCAGAAAAGATAAGTTCTTTTGCCAAAGATACTCCAATTGTGCGTGGTAGCCTTTGCGTCCCTCCTATGGTTTAGGAAAAACAAGAGAGGAAATGCAAACGTTGATTCTGCAGTAATTTAGCTTAACCAAGTATTGCCACTAACAAACATTTATACCCCACATCGGCCACTATAAGGGTTATCAGAATGGCGTACAATAATTAAAAGGAACCCAGCTACACATTACACTTAACTGGCCAAACTTCATCTGTCCACTTAAACCAGCCAACAGGTACCTGCTCTCAGGTTTCCAAAAATACTTAAAATATACAAAAATCTGTGAAACAGGCGCAGCTTGCAGTCTAGACTATTGTTACCTATACAGGAACAAGAAGCTGAAAATCATGTTGTTCTGTCAAAATGGTAAATGAGCCTTTATATTACTGGAAACAAAATATATTTGCAATGGAAGGAGGCCTCCCTAGAACGGTATGCATAATAATTCTTGAAATTTCCAAGGGGATGAATTTTAAGTACAGAAATCATTGGTGATGTTGCAGGTCATTTGAACCTGGTTCAAGAGCAAACTTCACAGGTTCAGAAGACCTGCCTCATGGCCTGAGTACACACAGGATATGCTTGATCTCTTCAAGGATTCTGTCTATGCTCTCAGTCTGAACAAACGAAGAAGTATCCAACAAAATGGGCAAGATGCCCCTATGACACCAACCAGAAGCAAATCAGCATTCGAAGAGAAGCTCAAGCCAATGGAATCTTTAGCCACAAAATCTCCTAGCCTCATTCTTGAATCTCCCTATATGTGTGGAATGGCAATGCCCAGCTCTTCTATCAGGTCACAACTACCCAGCAACCAACATCCTAGCACAGATTTTTTTTTTTTTTAAGAAAGCAAACAAAATACAAAGACATTGATGTGGTACCAGAATAAATACCTATGGATTAATCCACCTATTCACTTTTAATACATTAAGCAGCTCTCTCATCAATAATTAAGAGAAACACAGAAGCTGGTATTTGGCCCAACAGATACAGGTGCAAATTCTAGTTATTATTAAGCAACAGGCCCGTAAGCCTTCTAAAGAGTCATATCAGCTTCAATCAAGCACAATCTGATAGTGTATCTGCTGCATGATCTGCAGTGATAATGTACAAAAAGTGTGTACTTCCTGCCAACCGCAATCAGAAAAAGGAAGTTACACCCAGTATATAAAGTAACTACTTAGAATAGACAATCCATCAAGATATTGCAGATGAGTACTGTCAATTTTTTAATAGTGCGACATTACTGAATGGAATAGGAAGGCTATATTTCTTTAAAACAATGCTACTTTATTTTTAAACCTAAAAGTGCAAGTTTCCAATTGTGGCAAACATTTCTATTGCCCCAGCATGACAATTACGTTTCCACTAATTCTTAATCCACTAAATAGTCAATTAGGATAAGTCAGTATGGAAATAAAAGAAGCAGTGGACATTCAAATCCTCTGCACCATTGCCATTTAGAGGCTGGGGGATTATTACTGTTTAGTTCCATCTCAAGAAACAATGGAGGTGGAGAATAATCTTTTAACTGTAACTGACTCAGCAATTAGTCAAATATTTACTCCAACATCCCTCAACATTCTCACCATTTTAAACGTCTTTCCTTCCTCCCAGAACAGCGCAGGTTGGGGAAACAGGACCCAAAAAACCCCATAATATTCACTTGTGGCTTGGAAACTGGTACCAAGCAGGCTGCAAACTCCTCTCTTCTTTTCATTCCTTTTTTTCCTGCAGAGCAGAAAGCACTTTTGCAGACAAGGACAGTCCCACATTCTTCCAGTTCCTGTAGCACCTCCATGGCAGTTCTCAGGTGGGAGTTCTGATGGACGCACTCCCAGCCCAGATTGTGGCAAATCCTTTAGTAAGGTTTGCAATCTTGCAGTAACTGTAGAGTTCGTACTGACACTGGAAAGTCCTAGAGTAGGCAGATTACAGATTTTTAGGACAGGGTGGCTAACCTGTGTCCCTCCAGCTGTTGCTGAACCACAATCCTATCACGCCTGAGTAATGGCCATGCTGGCTGGGGCGACAAGTGTTGTAATTCAGCAACAAATGGAAAGCCACTGGTTAACCACTCCCCAGCCACTCTGGTCTAAGGGAAGCCTTACGCTTTTGTGTATGTAGGAAGATACTGGCATCTGGGCACTCAACTCTTTCACAAGTCTGGGCTCCACCATGCTAATTTTCACCAAATACGTATATGAACAGTTTTTAAGCACCTCAAATTATTCTCCATGAAAGTAAACCTAAATCTAACCCTGACCGGAAGTTAAGGCACATTAAGGAGAAAAGCACAGTAGGGCTGACAACTAAAGACAGCTATTCAAAAATAAATCAAAAGTTAAAGCAGTACAGTGGTACCTCGGGTTACATATGCTTCAGGTTACAGACTCCACCAACCCAGAAATAGGGCTTCAGGTTAAGAACTTGGCTTCAGAATGAGAACAGAAATCGTGCTCCGGCGGCGCGGCAGAAGCAGGAGACCCCATTAGCTAAAGTGGTGCTTTAGGTTAAGAACAGTTTCAGGTTAAGTACGGACCTCTGGAACGAATTAAGTACTTAACCTGAGGTACCATTGTACAAGTTATAATTCAAGTAAAGAGTACAACTAAGAAATTCATAGCTATGGAATAAACAACATATTGTATTTCTTCTACTCATAGTGTCAGTATGTCATAGTTGCGATGCCCCCTAGCCTCAGCACCCAAAACAGCGGAACCAGTACTGCTGCTCTAAATCCACCTCTGATATGCTAATTAATACAATGAGTGGTGAGGAACTCAAGGCAATTCCACAAGGTAGGTTGTGTTCAGTACAGTATTTTGTTCAATACAGTGGTGCCTCGCAGGACGAAATTAATCCGTTCCGCGAGTCTCTTCGTCTTGCGGTTTTTTCGTCTTGCGGAGCACGGCTATTAGCGGCTTAGCGGCTATTAACGGCTTAGCGGCTTTAAGAAAAAGGAAACAAACTTGCAAGAACTCGCAAGACGTTTCGTCTTGCGAAGCAAGCCCATAGGGAAATTCGTCTTGTGGAACGACTCAAAAAACGGAAAACTCTTTCGTCTTGCGCGTTTTTCGTCTTGCGAGGCATTCGTCTTGCGAGGTACCACTGTACAGTATTGTGTAATTTATGGCTTTCCAACCACTCTTAATACTGCATCTATACGTTTAAAAAAGCATCAAGAACACTTTCCCAAGATAAATATAGTGAGAGCATAAATCTTATGCATCACTAACAATAATTTTGCTCTAATCAAGCAGCTAGCTGCTTTTTATAAGCTGCCATAAGAATGATTCTTTCATAAGACTCAAATACCCTATGTAGAGTATACAAAGATGGAATATAATCAGCTAACAAGACGACTATTTCCAGACATGTAGCAATGATGGACTGCAATTAGTAACAGGCCAATGGTTAAATTATTTCTAGGGCACTTGGTGTTATGTTCATGAAATAAGAAGTGGCCTTGCTGCCAGTGCATCATTATTTCTATGACTGTGTGTTTTGACCACCAAATAAATCTCATAGTTTGGACCAGTGCCCCAAACCAGTGACCTACTTTCAATGGGGTGGGAAAAGAACGGAAAATCATCCTATGAGAGTAGATTAGCTGAAAGTCTTCATGTAGCAGAATACTAGCATCCTGCAAGCAGCTGTTCAACCACACACACACACACACACACACACACACACACACAAGCTTTCTATTCTGATTTTTCACTTAGAAAAAGCTATTTTATACTATTTTCACATTCCAATACATAGCCTCAAAAATCAATGATTCAAATTTTTACTTTTAGGGACAATAACTTGTTTAAAATATTTTTCTATAATCCAATTTTGGAGTCAAACTAAACCCATTTTTTAAAAAAAGCACAAAAATTGCTTTACTTTATTAAACTGAGAAAAAGTTTTAGAAAAATAATAATTAAGTCCACTGTTCTCAAGACATCTGTGGGAATAGCATGGTGAATAATATGAACACAGGCATCTGTCCATAATGACAGATCTGCGAACATTAAGGAATAACATATCATTTAAGAGATGCTGCTGATATAATTCAACCAGAAACAAGTCCGACTAGCTGGTCTTACTTTACTCAAGAAGTTGACATTTACTAGCATACAGATAAGCACACAGCAGTTTGAAAAATGTTTCACTTTACTTTTTACACACAAAGGTGTACAAATAAACCCTTATTCAGAGGTAGGGGTTAATCTAACAAAAGCTTCATAATCAGGATGTCACAAATATTACCGTGGCTTGCCAGCAAGCCTCCAAATGTGGTTTCCACCAATTGCTTCCCATCACCCCCACCCCCGCCATCACCTGCCATGTCCATAGGCTTGGGTGGGGTTGGGGCTTGCTTTCATTTGGGAGGTAGAAAAGACTATAAATAGGAACAAATCATTATGTTTCTTATTCCCCCCCCCCCCAATCTCAGCAAATGCACATTAAGAGCTTGCCTCTCTCCCAAATCCTCCTGCATGCACAGAGGCTAAATTCTTTCACATTTGGTTTAAGAGTAGTACATGAAGACTTCTGCTGTATCTTACCTACTCTAACCACAGTGCAAGCAAGAGTTTGGAAAAGGAAATACCGTATTTTTCGCTCTATAAGACGCACCAGACCACAAGACACACCTAGTTTTTGGAGGAGGAAAACAAGAAAAAAAATATACTGAATCTCAAAAGCCAGAACAGCAAGAGGGATTGCTGCGCAGCGAAAGCAGCAATCCCTCTTGCTGTTCTGGCTTCTGGGATAGCTGTGCAGCCTGCATTTGCTCCATAAGACGCACACACATTTCCCCTTACTCTTTAGGAGGAAAAAAGTGAGTCTTATAGAGCAAAAAATACGGTATATACTGCCAGATGTCCTTCTTGCCAGAAGGCCAGAGGCATTTACAGATTAACAGTCTCTCACTTACAAAGTACAACTCATATCTAAAAGCTTTTCTAGATAATGTATTTAAAATGTTTATATACCACTTTTCTATAAATATATATATACAAAGTGGTTTACAACTTCAGCATATATTGACCCTAGTTCACACATACCAAGTGACAGATCAAAATACTATGCATTAGATTAGGCTTTGAAAACCAAGATTTTAATATTGTTCTCCAATATTCATATTGTGTCTCTGATGCATCATCTCTAGAAATATTTATCAAGTGAATTAAAAAGAGATTCATTTGAATTAAGTCTTATTTTAACTACTTCTTTAAAAAAAGGATGTACAAACCACAGTTCTCTGTAATTTACAGAAGCAGAACTAATCCACCTGTTTCTATTAAAAATGTGCATACTTAGTTTAATTACTTGGAAACCAGGGTGGCTGTTCAAACATCTGCTTTCTACACTATTAACAATTTCCCTGGAGGCTATTTATTTAAAAAGAAACATAAAATAATTATTACCTAATATTTTAAATTCAAACAAAACCAAATATTCAGCAGACTGGCAAAGCTGAGAAACAACATTTTATTGCAAAAATAAGCCCTTATATAAATCTCAGATTCTGATGCCAGAATCTACAGTTAGTTGGATCTTGCACAGAAATATGCAAACTTCAATTTGATAATACAGATTTTTGTTATTATCTGAAAATGAAAAATTAAGATCTCAAACTCTTCATCGGTCAGGCTGATAAATGTAAAATGCCACACACTTCAGTTGTAGTAGGGAGAAGAGAAATGTTTCCAAATTGTTCTACATACATATATATACACACACACACACACACACACACACACACAACAGAAGCATGCTCTCTCTCTCTCTTACATTTAGCCAATAAAACTAAACAGGATTATAACTGACTTAATGCTTCTTCAAACTGTAGTAAGATGACAATAGTCAGTGATTCTATAAAGCAGCTGGTACCACACCTTTAATATTGACAACAACTAGCCACCAGTAATGGACATCTATGCAGCCAAAGGGAATAATAATCAGAAAAACACAGAACCCTGATAAGTGCTTACATGCCCAGGATTCCACTGATCATCTCTCTCTAGTGAATTTCCATTCTTCACTTCAAAAACTAGTTCTCCTTCCCCCTAAAACTGATTTAAATATAAAGAATTTTCATCTACAACATCTTATGGGAGCAGGTGGCGCTGTGGTATAAACCACTGAGCCTCTGGGGCTTGCCAATCGGAAGGTTGGTGGTTCGAATCCAAGCAACAGGGATGTTAAAAAAATGTGTGATAAAAACTTAACCTATCCTGGGGCCGAACAGCACGTCCTAAGCATCACTCTTTGGAAATGACCATCTAAGTAGGACCCGGACCACCACAAAGCAGTGCCACCCAGCCCTAACTCAGCCAGCTGCTCCAGAAAGATACCCTGGTTGTATCAAAAGCTGCTGAGAGGCAGAGGAAAATTAACAGGGACACATATTCCCTGTCTTTCTCCTAACATAGGTCATCCTATGAGGCGACCAGTTAGTTTCTGTGTAAAATATAAGCTGATTTCTAGAACCTTGCTTAAACACCCTAGAGATAGTTTCGATGTGTTTCAAAGGATATTAAAAGAAATACATTTTAATTTTTAAAAGGTTTAATTTACCAACAAAACCAAAGACACATATAACAACCGAAGCTTATTATATTACTATGAGAAGATTTCATACCTGCACCAGGAATGATAGCTAACTTCGTTTCAACAAGACCCATTTTTGCAGAAGTAGCTTAAAACAAACAAACAAATAAACAGACCAATGTTAGTTCTTATAAAATTTGCATGTGGCTTTAGAAAAAAGAAGCCTATATGAAATAAGCGGTTGATGCACTGACTCTGCTTTTTTTAAAAAAAGTATTTAAAGAAGCATTTATATATTTTTATGTATAAAAAATTACAGCGAAGGCACCTGCCTAATATCAATAGACAGGAACTTCCTAATATGCATACATTACACCACGCTGAATAAATATGCTTGTAAGTTGGAACCGTCATGTGAAATACACCTTTTCTTTTCTTTTTAAACATCAGTGATGTTTCTGTGTGAAAGATGGAGGGCTGCAGAACCAACAGACAGGATGTATTTTGTTCATTAGTCCAGGCTTCTTCAATACAATAACACAGAAAGAGTGCAATCCCATATATACGTACAACTACTCAGGATTGTTTGGACTAGAGGACAATATGTATAGCAAGCTAGAAGGCAGATCTGCTTGACAAAGTGAACCAAGTGAAACACATATGACATGGGCAGGATGCAGAAGACTAGCTAACAGGACAGTAATAATCTCCATCATAAGAGAGAAGCATGGTTATGTATTTTGTATCCTATTCAGGATCTGTTAAGAGAAGAGTGTTTGCCATAATCTTTTGGCAGCCAGTGTGACATGTTAAAAGTAGGTAAACTTTAAATCCCCACCCAGCTGTAATGATGACTAGGTAGCCTTGAGTAACACATTGCTTCTCAACCTAATCTACTTTCACATTATAGTTGTGAGAAGCGGAGGGGAAGAAATCTCTTTAATAAATAAAACAGTGTGCGAATAAAATGGGACAATCCCACTTATTTTGTGCTCCTTGACAGGAAGAGTCCAGGGATCCAGATGTGATTCTGGTAATTCTATTATTCTTGAATAGTATAAAGGGGCAGGATCAGTGATTATATTTTAAAAAGTCAAGGGATACGCCTTAATGATTACATTTGTAGTCTTCCCTAATCTGCAAGTTTAGAGCAGTTTATAGAACTGTCTAAGAACCAAGTATCTCTAATTGTTATTAAAGGACTTACAATTAGCTAATTATAAAAGGAAACAAAAGAAGGCAAAACAATGAAAGGAGTACAGGTAACTCACAACTTACACTTATTTAACATATGCACTTGCAGTTTTATGTGCGTTGCCAAAAAAGTATATATATATTAATGATGAAAAAATGGTATGCCAGGGGGATGAAGAAAGGGACCATTTTTAGCTGGTGAAGCAGGAACAGCTGGCAATGTTGGTGCTGTTTTCAGTGTTCTTTCTCCTTTCAAGAATTACAGGGAAACACTAAGAGCACTTTCAGCTTAATCTTGTGCATGCGTACTCAGAAACAAGCCCCAAGTAGTTCAATGGAACTTATTCCATGTACAGCACTGCAGTCTCATTGGGTTTCCCCCCACAACTAAGTAATATGTGGCAATTCAGGTAGACAACTGCCTGGGAAAGGCTTTCCAGCCAGAATCTTATGCTGAAATGCTATAACCTCTTATATGGGAATTAGTCCAATTGAATTCAGTGGGACTTATTCCCATATAGACATATACAGGATTGCATCATTAAGCCTGCCCCCTTATCCTCTAACTAGCTTGTTACCTACGGTGCCAAAGTTACCAACCACAGTGAGTTTATCTACTCCAGATGCTCTCCAAAGAGTAAGAACCTAATCAAAGTGCAACCTTTACCAAAGCGAGAGAAAAACGCTAATCTTAAGAACTGTGTCATCTTAATGTTCAAAATTATGTAAAATTAATTCAGTATTGAAAAAACAAGCTCTCCTTGGTAACAATTAAACAAACCTCCTACAATATTGAGCGTTAACTGTAAAAAAAGAGAAAGCCTTACCTGCCACTCTTATGTCACAGGCTAAAGCTAATTCTAGGCCGCCACCTAATGCAATGCCATCTATTGCAGCAATAGTTGGTACTGGAAGGTTAGCTGAAAGGTAAAACAACAATTAACAAAACAAAGATATGGAATTATTTGCATAATGCACTTCATTCATCCCCCGAGGCAATTTTTTCGTAACACAAAGTTGATTCAGTGAAAAAATGTTTCTGTAGGCAAATTATGCAGCCTGTTTTTTCTATACAGTATCTCAATTGTAATCTAAACTCTGACCACAAAGACATTCAGAATGCTAACAGCAACGCAACACTGAATGGTAGGATGATTTCAAACTTCAAGGTAAGTGAACGTGCAGTATTCAGTTGACTCTGCTTTTCACCATAATAAGCAACAGCTGCAACTACAGAAGGATGATCAGTTTGTTTCCAGTCTGTGTCAGTTTCGCACATGTTCATTCATAAATTCATCGCATCCCATTTCAGCATCAAACTGCCTTTGTTTAAAAACTACACAAAATTTGCATTATTTCATGATACACATATTGATACTTTTTAAAGAAAAGAACTGTATCATAAAGTTCGGAGATATGTAAAAACCAAAGGGAAAAAATGTTCCAATCTGCCATATATCCAGGAAGAGTAAATCATGTCAGCTCACTTCAAAATCCAGAACAAACAAAATCCTTGAGCATTCCTATGAAACAGTTGCTGGATCTGTTAGTACACTGGTGAGGATGTAACTGAGAAGTTGCCTACTTGTAACATAGGAGAGGCTACATAGCCAAATCCCAAGGTTTGCAAAAATAGTTTGTTAATAATGGTCTCTTAAAAATTGAAGTTGGTAAAGCCAGCTACTATTGATTTTATATTGTTACTGGAAAAACCATGACTTTGAGCTGAAAAGAATAACTTCCTTTGCGATTTAATTTCACAAAAACTTGGCTTTGCTCCTTTAGGTGGGGAAGATGACAAAACTTAGCTTGTTCAGTAAACTTACAATACATAATAATTTATTTTAAAAAGATAAATGCAATTATATTTTAAATTAGAAGCAGCAGTAAATCAAAGTCGTGTCTGGAAAACAGCCCAATGTTCCATAACAGATTTCAATCTGTTAAGTATTTTACAGTGTTACTCCTCATTGATAGAAATATTTCACAAAAAGTAGTATATTCACAATCCAATACAACTAACCTTATTTTTTAAGTTAGACACACACACACACACACACAGAGAGAGAGAGAGAGAGAGAGAGAGAGAGAGAGAGACTATTAACAAAGGAATGTTTCTACAGTCACAGCTAGCTGCCTTTACACCTTCAACCACATCCTGTGCATCAGCAGGAGAGGTTAAAACTGAGCCAAATAATCAGGAAATTGAAATCTCAAACTGACACTATAGCAAATTTTGCCCTCTGGTTGGGCACAATCATTTAGAGCAGTGATGGCCAAACTTGGCCCTCCAGCTGTTTTGGGACTACAACTCCCATCATCCCTTCATGCGAACAGCAGAGGTGGCGGCGGAGGGACCAGCGGCCCAAAAGGAGCCCTTTCGGGCTACTCCTTCCTCCTCCACCTTTGCTGCTGCCGGTGGCAGTGGAACAAGCAGCCCCAAAACAGCCCTTTTGGGCTGCTTGTTCTTCCTCCGCTGCTGCTGCCACCACCACCAGGTTTGTGGTGTGGTGAACTGGCTTATACTCAAGTCAATAGCTTTTTTCAGTTTTTTGTGCTAAAATTAGGTGCCTCGGTTTATATTCGGGTTAGCTTACACTCGTGTATATATGGTAATCTCCAGTATGTCCTTCTGTGTCCTTCCTATAGAGTTTATATCAAGAGATAAGTGTGTCCCACAGGTTTTCTCTATTTCATCAGTTTTCCATTAAACCCACTACATTAATGTCATTCTCTAAGACCAAGCATTTGCCTTGGCAGCTTCTAGAATTTTGATCTGTGCTGCTTTAGCCCGCTTGAATTGCTGTCCTGTGTCCCTGCACTTACAATGCCTAGTTCTCCACCATCCCCATTTATTTTTCATCATTTTTAACATCCCTAATATTTTAAAGTGTCAATAATTTTCCTTTAAAACCCACATCAAAGTTGATCATGGGTGCTGTTTTGACTTATTTATACTAACTGTGGGACTGATCTGAAGAATTATTTTTCCAGAGGTTCAAATAAGCAATGTTTCCTCACTGTATTTTGTAAACAGAATGATCTATTAATGTTCCGTTTTACCAAGTACTTTTAACATTAAGTGCAGACCTGCATCAGTAATGGAAATCTCAATGCAGAAAATGAAAGTGGACAATTAGTCTTGGTGTTCCTGTGCGGCAAAGAACGCATCTCTAATTTTAGAGTAAAAAGCAATACCAAAAATAGCAGGCTTTGATGTTTTCCCCCAGTCTCAGTGCCCAGGATCTATAGTTTCCAGCTCAGTACAAAATGCTTATTTTTATAGCAAAGTGATGTTTAGCAAAACACCAGTACTTTAACAAGAAATAAAATCAAGTAGCAATGCAGGGAAAACACAACACAGCAAACAATTGTAAGATATTGATTGTTGGAAAATGCTTGGATCTTATGTATTCAAAGGCTGCATTCTGACAATCATATATTGACTTAACAAGCCTAGGTATGAATTAGCCTTCTTGTTATACACACAGCCCATTTCTCCTTTCACACAAGTGAGTAGAACAAGCCAAGATGTTTTCTGGAGTTTTCCATTTTGTCTGAATTTGAAAACAATGTTAACAGCTTCAGATCAAGAATAGTAAATGATAGTTTGAAGTTGGCTTAATGTTCTGGTTTGTTCCAAAACAGGAAAGTATTGTTTATTGCTTGCTTGCTCCTCTATCAAGCAAAGAAGTTTACAGCCAAAAGCCTCGCTCCTATCTCCAGTTATTAAGCAGACATGGTTATCCAAACTCACCCAGTAGAATAGTGAATGCAGACTCAATTTTTTTAAAAAAAGACATACGAAATCTAACAGCTTACTTTTAATAGCAATTAAACAACAAATACACAATCTAGAGAAGTGATGCATGGACAAGAATCAACTCTGTTGGAGAAAATACATCGTAAAAAGACAACATCTTACTGCAACATTTGAAGTATCTTTCCAACAGGAGTGGTATAATTTAGAGTACTAGTGACTAACAATCCTTCATCAAAACCCAAGCTTGTTAGTATACTTTTTAGTACAGTTTAAGGCATAAAGTATTATTATTATTATTATTATTATTATTATTATTATTATTATTATTAAAATTTATATACCACCCTATAGCTGCAGTTCTCAGGGATGTTCACAATATAAAATTACAATATAAAAAGACAAAATACATAATCAAAAATAAACAGAAACTGCCAAAGAACCCCCCCAAAATACATTAAAACTATTTAAAAATAATAATAATTAAAAAACACAATTAAAAAGCAGTTTAAAAGAATGTATACTGTTAACAAGGTTTTCTGGTTTGCTGTCATTTTAAATACACTCCTTAACACCTCATCTTTTAAGCCTTGCTTTGTAAGCAACTGCAAAGCAAGTACCGTATTTTTCGCACCATAGGACGCACCGGACAATAGGACGCACTTTGTTTTAGAGGAGGGAGAACAAGGAAAAAAAAATCTCCCCCTCTCTGCCCAGCGCCCCTTCAGTGAAGCGGCAGGAGGCGCTGCACAGAGAGGGGGAGAACTTTCCCCCTCTTGTTTTCCCGCTCTAAAACAAGGTGCCGCTTAAGGTGCGTTCAGGCGGCTACCTTGGAAGCCTGGAGAGCGAGAGGGGTCGGTGTGCACTGACCCCTCTCGCTCTCCAGGCTTCAGGTTCCTTTCAACCTGCTCTTTGGGGCTGGCGGGGGGAAGCCCACCACCAGCCCCAAAGAGCAGGTCAGGGAGCAGCGGAAAGGCGCAGGGGAGAGGCTCCTGCCATAGCCGCGCACCACCTCTCCAGCCGGGAGAGGGTCGCGGGGCTATGGCGTCTTCGCTCCATAGGACGCACACACATTTCCCCTTCATTTTTGAAGGGGAAAAAGTGTGTCCTATAGAGCGAAAAATACGGTACTTATGCAGCAGAACAGAGGAAGTGAACAGTGAACTAGCTATCAAACAGGAGGTGAATTTACCTTTGTTACCTATGGGGCTGTAAGAACTCCAGAAATATGCTAATATATCTACACACAGTCAGCATAAGTATACGCTTTTATATGGTCACAGAATAGTCCTGGTGAGAATACTGACAAGAAAGTATTGTCTCTTCAAGTAAGATAATCGCCAGTCGGTAGAATTAGTAAAGCTTTGTGACTACATCCAGAGTTTGCACACGAAACCCTGAAAGAAAGCCTAGGATGCTGACCCAGGATCTATCTTCAATTTTAAAAATGGAACCTGCCTATACTTTTCTACTATGACCTAATTATCTTTTGGTGGGAAACTCAAGAGTATCACAGATTATATTATATTATATTCCTTTGTCTCAGTCAGCCTTCCTTTTCTACCTACTCTATTTCATTCCCTTGTTTGTCCTCTGTATCTGTTATTTTCTCTGGCTTAGTTAGAAACCTAAAGGCAAGGCATGGCCTTGTGTTTCCCTTTCAAGCCACATCTCCTTTTCAGCATTTAGAAATTAAACTGTAGTTTTGCAGGACACAACTTGCCTGTATAGCTCTCATCTGAATGTCTACTGACTTTGCATATGTGCCTCCTAATTCTCAATTGCTGTTACTTCAGGTGAAGTACCAAATTACATTATAAACTGGATCCTTTGTTTATTCTCTTAACCTTCTGTCCTACACCTCCCTGTGGCCCAAACCCAGAATCATTTACATTTCGAATTTGCCCCTTAGCATCTAGATCTCCCTCATCTCCTGCCAGATTCTTAGCACTTTCCTTTCTCCTTATATCACAACAGTAGTTTTTCCTCTGTGTTTATATGCCTTCTTTCTTTTCTGCCTAACTAAACTTATAAGCTGTTCTTTCAGGCACCATCTTGTGTGTGGCTCTCGTCTGTATTTGTACTCACTTTGAATGTACTCACTGCTACATGCCTATAGAGCAACCTCCCTATTACACACTGTAACTCTGGGTGCAAGATCTGAGGAAAAGCACTTCTAGAGGTGACATATGCATACGTACATGCAAGTGTGTCCGTGTGATTGGGCACATGTTAACAACACAACCTGTGAATGTGGGCATTCTATTTAGCATCTTACCCCAAAGAGCTAGAAGTCTTATTTCAGAAAAATACCTTATTACAGAAGTGCAAGAGATTCTGGAGCAATGGTTTCCCCAATACTGGACAATATTAGAACTTATCCAGATAGTGATGCATTCTCAATTGCTATTATTTCAAGAAGGTGAAATATTGAATTAGTTTTATACATTTCTTAATGCTTTAGAACTGTACACTCATAAAATAGGATTTAAAAGAAAAAAAGGTAGCATTTAATAATACATTAGTGGTGGTTTTATTAAGGTATACATTTTGAAGGAGTTTTGGGAGTCTGGGTTATTCCTAAAAGGAAAAACATCAAAGCTTTATGCATAAACCATTAACTCTCATATTATGATTTCATAATATCTGGACAGAGCATTTCATATAGCATAAAAGCTTCAAACCCTGAGACTCGAAACAAACTATTAATAATATACTGTTGTCTATGATCAATGAGATTTTCACTTACCCATTTCATTAATAGTTGCCCTTGCTTTTGAGACAAAAGAGCTTACTTCACTAGAGTGCATTTTGGCTCTTTCTTTAAGGTCAGCACCTGCAAAGGACATTGTCTGGTTACAGGCATATTCAGGTTTTATAGCAGCTCAAAGAAACCATAAATGGCATCATTTATACTTTCAGGAAAAGCAACTTGAGCATTTGCAGGAAAACCTACGTGTATGAGTAGCTCCTGACAAGATATGGGGCTCCTGACTCACCTCTTTATCAAACAGTGCATATTATGCATGAAAATATTTATATAAATAATTTACTGAGAACTTAACATACTTTAGGCACAGAGAGATAAAAGAAAGGAACTGATCTGACACACAAAGGCCTGGTACAGGCATAATAACCCTAATCCCCGAAACATGGCTAGGATATTGAAAACACCTTGAGGTCTCCTTCTGCCAATCACAAAACTCTCACAAGTCAAGTGACTCCTTCCTACGCTTTTGGGAGGTGATCATAATGCAGTGTGGCACCTGAACTAACACTAACCCTGATCAAACCAATGAAGTTTGCAACCAAGGAGATCGGGAAAGCTGTCAATGCTGGATCAAGAAAAAAAGATGCACTCTTGATCATTTAGAGAAGGCCTAAACAAAACTATCTACATGTAACACAATGACAAGGGATGTAAAACAATACCACACTGGCACTCAGCAAGTACAAGAATTAGAAGGTAATGCCATACACCCCTTATTGCAATTGCCATAACTCTTTTGTGAAGGCAGTTGTCAGGAGGAAGTATGGTGAGCTAAAACAGAGCGGGGTAATCTTGGCCCTGCAGTGGCTATCAAACTCCCAACTCTCTACAGCCAAAATGTTAAATCTCAGGATGGCCGGAGTCATAGTCTAACATCAGGAAAACCATAAAATCTCAACCCTGGACTAAAAGATTCCTTTTGGTTTCTATAAGGGTGAGTCATGGGCTGCCGCAGGGTCTCATGGAGAGAAGAATGAGTCATCAAAAAATAAACCAAGATTAGTACCAGGTGGATGAAACTCTTCATGTAGATACCACATAACCCTGAAAAACAACCTCTGACCACAGGGTTCCAAGCATTATGATATTGAGAGGGGTATATTTGTGGGCAACATCTTTTTTAAATCTAAAATATAAATGGTAAAGAATAAGGCCATCCTAAAGTATAAATGAGGTATGTGTCAAAGTTACAGAATTTATCCAAGCAACAAAACAGACTTTGTTTCAAATTTCATTTTTAAAAGCTTTCCCTCAGGAAGAGCACTCCCTAACAGCTGTTACAAGCTTCTGTACTTACAATTAGAAAAGGCTTACTGAAATGAACACCAGCTACTGAAGTATTTTTACCTAGTCTAAAAACAAACCACTTGTCCGCATAATGGGAAAAAACATTATGCTTTGTAGACCAAATGCACGTGTACGCATAATTAAGTGTGACTCAAATGTTTCATATAATCATCCCACT
Source organism: Podarcis vaucheri (assembly GCF_965113315.1). Classification (NCBI taxonomy): domain Eukaryota; kingdom Metazoa; phylum Chordata; class Lepidosauria; order Squamata; family Lacertidae; genus Podarcis; species Podarcis vaucheri. Next base: position 688,316 of record NW_028118808.1, on the reverse strand, counting down.
CACAGTACTGAAATAGCTAATACATATATTAAAAACCAAAGATGGCAAAAAATCTAATGATGCTTTTCTTCTGCCAAGAGAACATAAAAAGCATGTTTAACAAGTGAAAAATAAAAATAAAATGAAAGGCATGTGTCAGAACTTGAAAAAGTGGCTTTTATCATTTTTCAATAATACATCATATCTACATCAGGAACTTACAGCAGGCAACATTTTTTAAAACAAATTTTAAAATTAAAATAAGCTAGCTATTTGTACCGTAGCAAACCCACTCCATATGCCCCTTTCACCAAAGCAACAAAACTCAATCCATTTCTTATCTTACCAATCATCATTACTTCAGTGCTGGCTAATTAGCCTTCAACTAATTAGCTCAAATTAGCCCCCCTCCTATGACCTAAAACTGAGTATACAATGTAATGAAAGGATTTTAATCAGATGAAAATGAAATTAAATAGAGTCTTAATACCTGATATTCACTTACAGTGGTGCCTCGCAAGACGAAATTAATTCGTTCCGCAAGTTTTTTCTTCTTGCGAGTTTATCGTCTTGCAAAGCACGGTTTCCCATAGGAATGCATTGAAAATAAATCAATGCGTTCCTATGGAGACTGTCCGAGGACAGAGGGGAAGTGCCGCGCGCCTTCCCCTCTGTCACCGGACCTGTTTTAAAGCAAGGGAAGGGGCAGCGGGCAGAATCAGTTCTCCCCGTTGCCACGCCTTGGTTCAAAAGGGGTCCGGGGAGAGAGGGGAAGGCGCATGCGCCTTCCCCTCTGTCCCCTCTTTTGAAGCAAGGGGCGGAGGGGAGAAGATCGCTTCTCCCCGTTGCCGCCCCTTGGTTCAAAAGGAGTCCGGGGACAGCGGGGAAGACGCGCTGCGCTTCCCCGCTATCCCCGGAGCTTGCGGGGCAAGCTTCGTTTTGCGAAGCAAGCCCATAGGGAAATGCGTCTTGCGAAGCGGCTAAGAAAACGAAAAACTCCTTCGTCTAGCGAGTTTTTCGTCTTCCGAGGCGTTCGTCTTGCGGGGTACCACTGTATCTCCTCCCCACCTCAGTGCTACATGATTTTGTCCAATAGCCCTACAGCTATTAAATGATCTGGTGAGGTGTTGACTTTCTGTCCATTTTCAAACTTATTCAGCAACACCACAGCAAACAGATGCCCTTCACCTCCAGTAGATAACAAATGTCCCCAGATGAGCACCTGCACAAACTGCACCCGCCTGACACAAAGTGCACTCTGCAAAATGAACCAACAACACAGCCACCATAGCACTGCCATTTATCAACGACCCATTTGGACACATGGCTTTATCCAAGCCTTCCAGCTTCAAAGAGCTACTAGTATACAATGTCATAGCAGCAACACAGAATACATATCTGAACACAGACTCTCAGCACACTTTCATAATGGCACAATGAACATGGTATTTATAAAGTAATAAAAGTATGCAATCATGTGTTCAGTTCACAATACTTTTCATATGAAAAGTGCAACAGATTTATCAGTATAAACAACTATGAAAATTCTCTCCTATACAGTAACTGGCTAAACTGAAAATAGCACGAGATAGTGTTCAAGAGCATGCATGCATTCTGGTTTTGAATGCTTGATGTCAGGTACTGTGATGAATTTTCTGTATTTATCAATGCTATTGATCTTTAAAAACTGTAAATTTTGACCATAAGTAATACTCAATGAGAGCAAACTTGAAAATGTAGTTTATTTAGTATTAATCAATAGAGAAACTGATTAACTTAGCTTAGAATCATTGCAGACCAAATAATATGTGCTCTCAACACACTGCCAAACATACTCGACTATACAACAAACATATAGAAACATCCCCATCAAAAAAAATTCTAAGACCTTCTGTGTCACTGAAAATTATAGCACTTTATTTCTCTAAGGAGTACAGCAGATGTTATATAATTAAATAAAAATCCAAAAAGGCTGAATTTGCTAAAATAAATTTTGGAGTCTCAGTCATTTCTACTTATTTTGATTATGTATTTTCAAATGGATAATAAAAATAAATTTGCATACCAGCACAAAACACCCCAGGAACTTCACTTCGGAATATAACCGTCCGTACTTTTTTGTCACTTTTCAAAGCTTCCATAACTTTTGACATCTATAGAGAAAAGGTGTGCAAATTATCAACACTTATTTTCAACACTTCATGTTCATAGAAGACTAAATATTCATCCACTTACCATTTTTACAAGGTTTTTATTAAGTGCATTTTTTGCATGTGCTCTGTTTAGTCCAAGTACTACAATTCCTATATACAGGAAGAAAAAAATAACTGAAATCAGTAGTGCGCATAAGGTTTATCCCACATTTTTTAACATGTACCTATGTTATCTACTAACAAAAACCAGCCTACTTAGTGTGAATAACTGCTATTTAGCATGAAACATTATTATCTCTCTAGTTGATCTATGTTAGTAAAACAGATCCACTAAAACCCATTGATTTTATAGAGTCTACTATGAGTATGATTTTGGAAATTAGTGCACTAAAATATTTGAAAACACTGTTCTTAAACACCAACAATAGGTGTTTTTTTTGAAAATTAGTTAACTACTAATTCTTTATCACTACAACAAAGCTACTGTGTACACTAACAACAGAGTTGATAATGTTAAGTCAACAGAAAGCAACAGGCACTGACCATATGCAATACATTTGTCCATGTTATTTTTAAATGCAGAAACATTTCAAATAACCTGCCTAACCAAAAAGAATTACTGTTTTTAAGACACAGTAACATCCGGCAAATTTAAGGGGCAGCTTAAGGAGAGATTATAAATTTGGGCAGTAACAGAAAGAGCTCCTGGGTAGGAGTGGTTGGGTGATTACAGTGAGACCGCAAGCTGAAGTACGCTTACTAGAGAGTAAGTCTCATTGAACTCAGTGAACTTCTAATTAAACATGTTTAGGATCACACTGTTAATAGATAAGATTCAAGAGTTTTCCTTTTTCTCCCCTCCTCTCATGCATTTCTTTGGGCTTTCTAGATAAAAAAAAACTATGGTTATATTAAACACATATTAGCCAAGCTACTGGGCTATGAATCTAAAAATGCATAAAAAACTATTCATCCATATAAAATTTCAGTATGTGAAGTTTTAGTTACAGAAGAATGTAATAAGCACTATTTCACTAACCCTAGGGGTTTTCCTAGGGACAAAGTCTACAAACTCCATCACTGCATTTTATGTGGTGGGTTTGATGGGGTCACATAGATTTACTCCTATATATGCATTGTGTACTTGAGTCCTTTTATTCCATATGAATACAGAAGAACACTGTCCCAAACAACAGAATCAAAACTCCCCCACATTTCTGAATCAAACAACTATTCAACCAATACTGTGCCTACAATGTATGTTTTCCTCTCAGTAGCTAATACCACTGGACACAGCATGCATTAGAATTTAAACTTTCCTCTACATTATGTACTTTGGTTCCAATCCTCCCACCTACTTTTAGCAGAAGAAAAATGCATCAGGAATGGTCAAGCGTTTTAGAAGAAAGTCAAAAGGTATAGGAATATTTAATCATGCCTTGAGTTCAGAATCCTCAACTGCCTCAGTCACTGCAGCAATAAAAGTACTGAAGTGGCAGAAGACAGTACAATCAGGCTGTGGCATGTTCAAAGAACATCATTAGGAAATTGTGATTCTCACTAACTTTAATTTCCTTCCAGTTGTCCAAGGTGCTCAAGCCAGAACACATAATTGTGCATCCTCTTGACAACCCTGCAAGGTAGATTAGGCTGGGAGATACTGATTGGCTCAAAGCCACCGAGTGAACTTCAAGTGCAGTTAGGGAGGGAGCTGACTCCAATCTTTCAAATCCTCATTCAACAATCCATCCCATATTGGCTTGGAGAAGTGATAGCAGTTCCTCACCCTTTATTACGAGTTGTCCCACAAGTGGCCAGATTATGCTTTCAAATTTTAATACAGTGGTGCCCCGCAAGACGAATGCCTCGCAAGACGGAAAACTCACTAGACGAAAGAGTTTTCCGTTTTGGAGGTGATTCGCAAAACGAATCTCCTATGGGCTTGCTTCACAAGACGAAAATGTCTTGCGAGTTCCTGCGGGTTTTTCCCCCTCCCCCCCTTTTCTAAGCCGCTAAGCCGCTTATCAGCTGATCCGATAAGCCGCTAATAGTGCTAATCTGCTAATCCGTCAATGGGCTTGCTTTGCAAGACGAAAAAACCGCTAGACAAAGAGACTCACAGAACGGATTCTTTTCGTCTTGCGAGGCACCACTGTACAGTATTGAATTGAAAATTTGAAGCACAAGCCTACTGATATTTACTCAGAATTAAATCCCACTGAGTTCAAGCTGCTTACTCCCAAGGTGTGCACCATATTACAGCTTTAATGTGCAAAATACAGAACTAATGTATTCTACAGAATTAGGTAAAAGGTAAAGGACCCCTGGATGGTTAAGTCCAGTCAAAGGCAACTATGGGGTTGCGGCACTCATCTCGCTTTCAGGCTGAGGGAACTGACGTTTGTCCACAGCTTTCCGGGCCATGTGGCCAGCATGACAAAACTGCTTCTGGCGCAATGGGACACCGTGATGCAAACCCGAGCGCACGGAAACGCCATTTACCTTCCCACTGCAGTAGTACCTATTAATCTACATGCACTCGTGTGCTTTCGAACTGCTAGGTTGACAGGACTGCCTAAAACAGTGTTTCCCAAACCTGGGTCTCAGCTGTTTTTTCTTTGGACTACAATTCCCATCATCCCTGATCCTGATAATTAGGGATAGTTATATTCCAAAACAGCTGGAGACCCAGGTTTGGGAAACAGTGGTCTAGATCAGGCTTCCTCAACCTCGGCCCTCCAGATGTTTTTAGCCTACAACTCCCATGAACCCTAGCTAGCAGGACCAGTGGTCAGAGATGATGGGAACTGTAGTCTCAAAACATCTGGAGGGCTGAGGTTGAGGAAGCCTTGTCTAGATCTAGCAGCAGTGCAAATGAGAATCTAATGCTATTGCTGTGGGTTAAACCACAGAGCCTAGGACTTGCCAATCAGAAGGTTGGCAGTTCGAATCCCCGCAACAGGGTGAGCTCCCGTTGCTCAGTCCCTGCTCCTGCCAACCTAGCAGTTTGAAAGCACGTCAACGTGCAAGTAGATAAATAGGTACCGCTCTGGCGGGAAGGTAAACGGTGTTTCCGCGCTGCTCTGGTTTGCCAGAAGCGGCTTAGTCATGCTGGTCACATGACCCGGAAGCTGTACGTCGGCTCCCTCGGCCAATAAAGCGAGATGAGCGCCGCAACCCCAGAGTCGTCCGCGACTGGACCTAAGTCTGGGGTCCCCTCACCTTTACCTAATAGTGACTCCAAATAAGGTGCAATTAGCATCCTGAACTTCTATCCTGCCCTGGGCTCGTGTCTATGTGTGCGTGGGAACTAGATAACCAAGAAGTGAAAATAAAATGAAATGAAATGAAACAAGCCGCTTCGAACACAACGACAGAACTCAGCATCCACTGGAACTCATTTGGGGGAATTGAGCGGCGCATGAGCAGTGGAGATGAACCGGCACGCACGTCGCTGCCCCCGTCCTCCCCCCCCCCCATTTAAAGGGCCAGCCGCCCCACGTCATCATCTCTAATTTGACAAGCCGGTTGGCGCGTCACGACGGATTTCCGCAACCGCCGAACGGGCAGAGCTCAACGGAGCCCGAGGGAAAGAGAAGCGCCTCTCCGTTACACGCGTCCTTCCTTCCCGGGGCGTAGGATTCCTTGACACGTGCCGACGAGGATCCAGCCCCTCACAATCCACCCCACCCCCCGTTATAGTCACCTTTGTGCTCGTCGTCCAAGTAGCGCACCCGCAGCTCCTCCTCGCCGCCCGCTTTCGCCTCAGAACTGTAGCCTCTCGCGGCCGAGGGCGGCAAGGCCGCGAAACCCCTCAGAGGCCGCGAGGGAGAGCAAGAAGAAGACGACGGCGAGGAGGAGGAAGCGGACGGCGAGGAGGAGAAGGAAGACGAAGCGGCGGTCGCCACCGCGGCCAGACCCGCTCGGCGACGCTGCAGGAGGCTGAGCGTCGCCGCCGCCACAGTCGCCGCCATGTTGCCTTGTTTACAAGCGCGCGCCGGGCAGCGGCGGCGGCGGCGGCCTCTCCGGCCTTCACATTGGTAGTGCGCTCGCCACGTGGCCTCCTCGCGGCGGCACGTGATTCCTCCCCCACCACCACCCGAGCGCGCGTTGTCGGAACGTTCTGTCGTCGGTGCTCCGTTAACCGTCGTCTCCTCAGGGCTTCCCGCCAAGAAACGGCGACCTTAAGTTAGCCAGGGCTTTGGGGGCCTTCCTCAGGTAGCTTAATCGCGGGGTTGTTTGTTCGTTTTTATCCACCTCAGCCGACGCGGTGCCGGTTTTGGTAGAACTCGCCCAAAGTCCTCCAAAGAAAAGCCCCCTTCCATGGTCACTTATGGGGGGGGGCGGGAATGGGGCCGCGGAAGGTGAGCCTCTGGTCCTGTCAGGATAGCTGCTGACTATACATCCTTCCCCCAAACTGGAAGCGTAGGAACCAAGGTCCCATCGGCTCCAGTAACAACAACAACAATAATACCACCACCACCAATAATAATAATTGTATTATTTGTATCTTGCCCATCTGACTGGGATGCTCCAGCAATAGTAATAATAGGAGCCAACGTCCCATCGGCTCTAACAACAACAATTTTATTACAGTGGTACTTCGGGTTAAGTACTTAATTCGTTCCGGAGGTCTATTCTGCTGCCACGCCGCTGGAGCACGATTTCTGTTCTCATCCTGAAGCAAAGTTCTTAACCCAAGGTACTATTTCTGAGTTAGCGGAGTCTGTAACCTGAAGCGTATGTAACTTGAGGTACCACTGTACTTGTATGCTGCCCATTTGACTAGGTTACCCCAGTCAACACAACAACAGCAACAATTTTATTACTTATATGCTGACTCCACATCCTTCCCCAAAACTAGAAGTGTAGGAGCCAAGGTCCCATCGGCTCTAATTATTATTATTATTATTATTATTTATTACTTGTATGCTGCCCATATGACTGGGTTGCCCTAGCCACTCTGGTGCGGCTCAACAGAATATTTTAAAAAATAGGTCAGGGGGCCAGTCCCTGCAAAGTTGATGGGCATTACCATTCAAACGGTGTGTGCACACTGCATCATGGGATTGATTGTGTGGGGCTGGGCTTACTTGCCCCCCCCCCATATTTTATTCAAGTTGACACCCCAACTGGAAGATATTCTTCCTAATCTCAGGCATAAAGAAGGAGTGCTTTGGGCATTCCTCAGGTAGCTTAATCAGTCGTGGTTTTGTTTGTTTTTTCCACATCAACTGACGCAATACAGTTTTTGTATGACTCGCCCAAACTCCCCTTTTCCAGAAAAAAAGCCCCTTCCGTGGTCAGTTAAGAAAAAATAAATAAAATGGGGGTGTGGGAGGTGAGACTCTCTTCCTGTTGGGATAGCTGCTGACTCCACATCCTTCCCCAAAACTGGAAGCGTAGGAGACAAGCTCCCGTTGGCAATAATAATAATAATAATAATAATAATAATAATAATAATAATACTTTTATGCTGCCCATCTGACTGGGCTGCCCCAGCTGTTCTGGGCAGCCCCCAGCAGAATAGTAAAGAAATAGGTCAGGGGGCTGGTCCCCCCAAAGTTGATGGGCATTCAAATGGTGTGTGCATGCTGCATCACATGATTGATTGTGTGGGGCTGGGCTTACCTGCCCCCCATACTTTATTCAAATTGGCACCCCGACTGGAAGATATTCTTCCTAATTTCAGGCATAAAGAAGGAGGGCTTTGGGGCCTTCATCAGGTACCTTAATCAGTGGGGTTTGTTCAAGTCAGTAGGGTTTCTCAAACTGTGGTTCCTCTTCAGCTGTTTTGGGACTACAACTCTCCATCATCCCTATCTAGCAGGGCCAGTAGTCAGGGATGATGGGAATTGTAGTCCTAAAGCAGCAAGTTTAGGAAACCCTAATGTATTACCATTTTGGCATGACTTGCCCAAACTTTCCCTTTTTGAAAAAGCCCCTTTCATGGTCAAAAATAAAATAAAATGAGGGTGTGAGAGGGGGCAGTAAAAGGTTTGGCCTCTCTTCCTGTCAGGATAGCACAGACTGACTCCATATCCTTCCCCCCAACTGGAAAATATTCTTCCTAATCTCAGGCATAAGAAGGAGACTGATTATGATTTGTTTAGTCTGATGTATAGTTTGGTTTGCCCCCTCTTTTCTCCCCAACGCTATACTGCATATAACACCAATGTCTCACAACAAACACATTTTTCGCTCCATAAGACGCACCTAGTTTTTAGAGGAGAAAAACAAGGAAAAAAATATGCACAGAGCGTATAAGCAGCTCTCGCTTTTCTTGCTTTAAAGTAAGCAAAGCGAGAGCCGCTTACATGGCTTCTGTCCCGCTTTGCGCAGCTCTCATTTTGCTTGCCCATCCCTCCTCCCACCTCACTATAAAGCGAGGCGACGCCGGAGCTAGAAGAGGAGGAGGAGACACTGGGACAGGTGCTTTCCCTTGCTTTACAGCAAGGCAGGAGGAGGGGTGGATGGGAGCCTTGGCAAGAAAAGCAAGAAAAGTGAGAGCTGAGCAGAGCAGAGCATGTCAGCGACTCTTGCTCTGCTGGCTTTACAGTGAGTGACGGATGGGAGCTATGGCTCCAGCTGCGGAAGCATCCCTTAGCTTGCGACTGCAGTGGCAGCTGAGGGATCCCTCTGCTGTCCAGTGCATACGCTCCATAAGAAAGAGACAATGCATGTACTTTTGAAAACAAGGGGGAATACTTTTTTAAAGAACAAAAGGATTGTGTGGCAGCCCCCACACAATAGCCCCCTATTACATTGTTAGAATCGGAACATAAACTCATGAAACTAGAAAAGAGCAAAAATATCAATGTTTGGTCCAGATCCTAGGTACTGCACCCTCACTAAAGAAGACTATATGGATGATTCACTAAATGATTGTAGGATGATGTGTGTACCTGAGCTTATGGCTTAAATTTTCTTTATCTTATATACTGCTTTATTACAAAAATGATGACTAGACTACTGATCCTAAACTGAATAGTTAGTTGCCTATCCACCCCCTCCAGAACCCACTGCTCTCAACTGCCTCGCATTCAAACTCCCTTTCAAATCTGCATCCAATCATCACTCACCACCAGAATTCTACACTCTTTCCCCCCTCCCTCCTTAACATTCCCATAATAATTCTGATACAATTAGCTTAATAACCCAATTACATTCAATATTTTATACACGTTACTCCCTATAACCATACTGTTCGAAGCACTTGAGCTTCCCATTCCTGTTTCCTAGGGAACGGGGGTGAGCGAACTGCAGGCTCTCCATCCCTGTTCTAAAAACCAGATGTCTTCCCCCAAATGATCCTGGGAATTGTAGTTTGTTAGGGGTTCTGGGGATTGTAGGTATTTGAGAGGGAAGCCACAATGGCATGAATCATTTTGGGGGAAGTCATGTGCTTTAGATGCTCTTTAGAACATAGCATCATAGAATTGTAGAGTTGGAAGGTACCCCAAGGGTCATCTAGTCCAACCCCCTGCAATGAAGGAATCTCAACTAGATGACCCATGGCCAATGGTCATCCAAGCACTTCTTAAAAACCTCTAAGGAAGGAGAGTCACTGCTTCAGGCCCTAAGGCCCTCTGGAGCTGGAGAAAACAAGCTTGCTCCATGTGACATCCCTTAGGCTTTAGTTATTGAAAGGGCTGCATGGTGTGGATCTCATATCAGTGTTATATGAGTGTAAGCAACACATTTCTCTCTCCCCTTTCTCCACACTATGCAGAATTGCAATGATGGTAACCAGAAGGCTGGAGTTTGGAGCTCAACCAGGGCTGACTGTGGGCAGGATCCTTGCTTAGCCAGGGCTTTGACTAGATGACCCTTGGGATCCCTTCCAACTCTGCCATGCTATGATATCAACCAGCTAAAGGAACAAAAAGATGCTTCTGAAACATTTGGAAATCATAGGAACACTCTCCTCACCAGTGGCTTCTAGCCAGAGCTTGCATCTTCCTTAGGAGAGAGGCAGTCCAGAACAAGGGGGAAAGGCTCAGAGTTCAGGTAGGTGGAAATGCCAATTGAGTGCCCTATACTATAGGAATGCTGACTTCCTGTGTCTCCCACCGTCATGTGCCAGACTGGTGCTAGCATGGCTGGCCAGGTGCCTGCTGGTTCATCCATTTTCTTTGCAGGGAGGGAGCCTTTCCCCAGCATATACTTTGTTCTGGCAAATCCCTGGGAAGACGTGATAACGCTCAGGTACTGGGGCAGAGGGAAGGAAAGGGTCCTTGTGAAACACATTTGGGGAGTGTGTGGTTTCCAGCAAGTGCTTTTCAGAAGCATTGTTCTCTCCAACAGGCAGTGGCGTAGCGTGGGGGGTGCAGGGGGGGCCGGCCGCACCGGGCGCAGCATCTGGGGGTTAGGGTTAGGGGGCGCAAATCCACGGGTTAGGGGGCGCAAATTACTTGCCTTGCCCCGGGTGCTGACAACCCACGCTACGCCACTGCCAACAGGGAAGGCTGAGCATAGCCATTGCGGCTAGTTGCCTTTGATAGGTCTCTATGCAGTTGTCTAGCCCTCTTTGAAAGCCATCCCATCCAAGATGCTCTTGTGGTGCATCTGATTCTCCTATGCTTCCTTGCTCCTGCAAAGAGATGACTGTTGTGAGGTCCTTTGGTTGACATCTATCTGGGCTGGAAAATATTAAAGAATCAGAGGACTAGTGAGCTTCCCTTGAAGCACAACTGATCAAAGGCAGACAGATCTGTTAGCATCTTGATAAAGATGCTCAAATGTCTAAGGATGCTATCATACCCCGCAAGCGTCTCAGAAAAGCTCCCAAGCTGATGGAGAAGAGAGCAGTCAAGTGGTCAGTGGGGCTCCAGGTTGCTCTTTCTGGATCCCACCACAGCCCTTCCAAGTTGCCAAAGAAATCAATGTCACAACAGGTTTTTCCTCACACCTCCTCCCCATGATCCCTTCTCAGACATGCTGTGCCTGAACCAGCAGATCCCACCAAACCAAGTAATCGAGGACCCAGTCAGAAAAGGAGTGTGCACAGTCATACCAGAAATAAGCAAAATAACTAAACAGGTATGAGAAGTCATCCCAGAACTGGCCCTACTGAACACGTTCCAAGATAACAATGCCAATTCACACTAGAAAGAGCTCATAACCCACCGACAGCATACGATTGAATATTCCTAACTTAACCCGACAACCCCCCTCAAACAAATACCACTGCAGCCAGCCAGAGATGATCAACCACACCCTAGGGCACCCCAACCTCTCTCCCCACCAAGGAAACATAACAAGCGAATACTGTAGAAAGAGAACTTCCCCAAGTGATGCTGACAGAAAAACCCCAAGCATACACTAAATAAAAGAAATTGAGCTTTGCCACCCCAGTCCCTCTCTCCTGTCCCGTCCCTCTAGCCGCCCCCTGAACAGAGATTATTGCTTTTCAGGACTGAGCCATGCATTGCAAAAATGTTCTTCTGGGTTTTGCTGTGTTGTGGCTCCAGTGAAACAATCGTTTCTTTTCTGTTGGTTGGACAGCTTTGTTCCTTGGCAGAAAAAAGGTGGTTGGGATAAAAATAGTTTGTTGTTGTTGTTTTTTGAAGGGAGAAAAACTGCATGAAACTAGATGCAAATGCTCCTCACATTTTAAAATTTTTGGGTGTTGGTTTAGCTCTTTTGGCAATGGATGTGTAGGTGTAAACAATGTATGAATTCAAAAAGTTATATCATGTATGAAGTCAGTCTTGTCTGGAAATCATACATGGGTCCTCTTGCATAGAAGCACTTTCCTTGACCATAGATGTGCAGAGGATAATTGATGTTTTTAGCAAGGCAACAATGACACTGTGCACATGTGTAATGGCACCCTTTCCTATGTAAGAAACAAAGTTGTGAATTTCCATGGGGCTGCCTACTACTTCAGCTTTATTTGCACTTTTCTTTGGTGTTGGAAAATGTTTAATTGCAGCTAAGCATGTGCAGTTTAAAATATTCATTGCTCATAATGTTACTGTATGACAGTATGCAAGTAAATTAATGCATAATGTATATAATTTACAGCACAATCCTATACACATCTTCTCAGAAGTAAGTCCTATTGGGCTCAATGCAGTTTACTCCCGAGTAAGTGGGATTACAGCTGTAACATATAAAGTATTCATACAACCAATTAATAAAACATATTTTTGTGTATACTGAATATTCTTGATAATACTGTACACACTGTGAATAATACATTTCTTTGTCAGAGAATAATCCGCTAGAAAAGCCTGCTGTATGTTGCTGTTTTTAGTGTCACATTGCAGTTTTCAAAATGCCCAGCAACTCCTCCTGTTGCACTGGCATTTCAAGTATGAGTCAGAAGATTTGGATGAAAGCAGAGTTTTCCATATACAGAACTCCTTCATTGTTCACTGTGGTTTATTTCATCCCACTCATTTAAAAGCCAGTATGGGGGGGGGGGTCATTTTGTTGTAAATATTTTCTGAAGTCATAGAAATTAATTTTAAAACATTATTGAAACTGCCTGCATCTGATGAAAGAGGGTATTTATTACCCGGCAAGGAGACATTGAGTAGCTGTTAAGTCACAGGGCTACAGTCACAGGGAATGTTTTGCTGGTGAATTATATAGCTGTCATGCATCTACCAAAGGAAAGAGCCTGGTTTGTTGGCATCCATCTGTCTTGGGACACTCATATTCCAACTTCCGTTTACCTTTTTTACCACTCACTCTCAGTGTTAAGTTGAGATAGGAATTTATAAATATATTGGGTACTGAGCATTTGAACTCCTGCACAGCTGAGTGTCCTCAATTTGTGGATTAGGTGCTTATTGGAAGAGGAGGAATTTGGATTTGTTAGGCCCTTGGAATGTTTGGGGGCAAGCCAGACCTATATAAGAGGGCCGGGGTCTACCTGAACTTAGAATAAAAAAGGTGGCAGGAACACCTTATAACATGATTACAAAGGGAACATTGACAAGAGCTGAGGAATGTCTGATTTGGAACATAACTTCCACAGAAGAGGGTGGAAAAGTTTTATGTTCATTCGGTTGGGAGACGGGTGAAATTAGGTATTGAGAATGCTGGGGCATGTGATAGCAATTGACAGTTAAAACACATGTGCCAAAGATATTCGGCGAGAGACACCATGTATAAGATGTTTGTTCTCGCTACAAACCTCTGTGCCAAGATGAGCAAGGTTTCTACAGCCCTGCATTATCCAGGGGATTAACCATGTTAGTCTGTTGCAACCAAAATTACAAAGCTTGGTTTTGTGGTGCTCTAAAGATGTAACAAATTATTACAGCATAAACCTTTGCGAATTTCAGTCCACTAATCAAATGCAAATGATAAAGTGGGCTGTAGTCCATGGAAGTTTGGGGGCTTTCTGTGTGCTACCTCTTGTAGAGATCCCAACAGTGGGATTTTTGCTCACTCACACGTTCAGTGGACAGAATAGGGAGTCCCATACTGGCAGAGCAACAAGGGCACTGGGAGCCAATGGAGGTCCAGCACTACTGAGTGTTGGGACGCTTCCAGCCAATCCCAAAAAACCCTCAGCCCAGTGCAAAGGAGGTTTGGACCGCAGCCTAAAGAATGAAGTCATATCAAATAAACACAACAAACATAATCAGCTACATAATAATGACCCGCAGACTCAAGAATCTGTCATATATTAGATCTGTTTTCCCTACAGCAAAAGGTTGTGATGCACAGGCTGTGGGGTTTTTTTATGTATCCCAGTGAAACATGCTACTAAGAGAGACATTTTGATGTGTTCAGTGAGGCATAGAATGAAGCACTAGTGCAGGTGGTACTAGTGATGATAAACAGTTGCACCAGAATCAAGAAAGACCAGGAGATTCCTATGAGAGGGGGACCTCCCTTGTAATGGACTTTGGGAACAACAGAAGATGAGGAAGATGAGTGAGTGTGACCTGTTTTTCATAAGTGCAGCCCCTTCTCATTCCACCCACTGGTGCTTGGGGCCAGAGGCGCTGTAATTCTGCCTTTCAATAAACACATGTTATGTTAATAGACATTGAAGAGTGAAAATGTGTAATAGCTAGAAATGCTTACCCTCTGAGTCATTGTGGTAGCTATTCAGATGGAGCCACTCATGCATATCTCACAATGTGTAAATTTGGTGCCTTTGTGAAACTGGTTTCTGGGTTCTTTTTTTCTTATTATCAGTGGACTCCTGGAGCTGTCTCTTGACTAGCAATGCTTATTAAAGTTCTCAGTATCATACCACCTACCTGGAGCTTTTATGTATTTGAATGTATTCATTTTTGTTTGCCAAGAAAGTATGAAATAACGCTGCAGTTTGCTTCTTTGTTGTGTTCAGTTATATTTTGTTACCCTGGGACTGACTTTCCCAATCCTGTTTTCAAGCTTTTTCAATGTCTTCTCCGGTTTTCTTTGTTTAAACAAGCCTATGACAGAAACATATTCCCTAATTGTTATCAATCATTCATAAACAAGCAGCACACATGGCATTCCCCCTTTGGCACTCTGCCTCTTTAGTGTATTTCAAAGGCATCTGTTTCCTCAAATTGTCTATTCCCTTTGTTTAGTGCAGCACTGAGTTTCTAAGACTAAATAACCCCATATGTTGATTGGAACATTTTCTTTTTCCTTTAAAGGTTTCTGCCTTTTAAAACTCTTCATCCCAAAAGCACAATTTTGGTAATAATTTCCTATCACTTTTATTCCCAGTTTACGGGTAAATGAAATGGATTTAAGTGTGTTAGTATCTTGGACCCAAGCACACTGCTTAGAAGCAAATTGCTTTGATTTAAATAGGATTGAAGTGTACACTGAGGACCAGTCCTAGTATTAGGCAAAGTGAGGCAGTCCCCTTAGGTGGCACATGCTGTGGGGTAGCATTCTCCTTTATTGGAGGACAAACTGCCCTGCGTTCCCTAAACTTACCTGCTGCCCTCATGTTGTGAAGGATACTATTCATGTTGTGAAGGATACTATTCTATTTCTGGTGTTGAAGTAAAAATCAGTTGCCAGCCTACTTGGCTTCTGTTTGTGGAATTGTAGTATCTTTGGTTGTGTTGAATGCTGTAATTCTAGTTGCGCAACAGAGATCCACTTATGCAGTAGAACTCCACCCTTCTGTTCTCTGCCCTACATCTTCCTGAACACTCTCATAATCGGCTCCAGAGGATTGATTGGAGGACCTTCCAGAGCAGGTTTTGGGGCATGAGTGGAACTCTGTGTATGCTGCTTGGATACAAAACATAGTCTGTTGCCTCAGGTAGTAAAACATTGGCCAGGTCCTGTGTACCCTATATTGTGTTTGAGAATTCTTCTAAGAGAGATGATTGAATCAGTATGGATAATGGGTAGCAATGGGACTTGAGGCTGAAGGGCAGGTAATAAATAGCAGCAACAATGAGAGCCAGAGGATGGGTAAGTGGGAAGATAGGAAGGAGCTGTTTTCATCAAATTGATATAACAATTCCCTTTTGACTAATATGAGCACAAGCAACACATCTTGCCACATAGGTTCTTTCAGAGCGTTAGCTCCTTGTGGAGGAAGAAAGAACCTCAGACAACACAGAAGACATGACTGCCCTGGTAGCTGAATTGAGAGAGGAGAAATCTGTCCTTTTATATCTCAGTCTTATAATAATATTATGAGATAATCAATTACAATTTATAAATATTGTTTGTTGGAAATAACTTTTTATAGGAATCAAATCAACCAAGGATTTTTCTGGTGTGTTAAACTGCAGCATGGCATAATTACATTTCTATTCTCCTGCTTTCTTTACATTGATTCAACAAGAGTAAGCAATTACTGAGTTCACAATGAGTGAATGGATTCTACTAGATGCCATGAACTTTAAGATAATATTTACCAAATTGTTAAAGGGTTACTTTTTTCAACTGAAAACCAATTTTGGAGCTATTATTTGAGAACATACTATATTTTGCAGAAATGATTCTTAAGTGCAATGTAGTGGTATAATAATGGAAATGTATTTTCATTTTTATCATGTCATATAATTTTTGTATTTCCAAAGCTATAATAAGTATTAAGGGACATGCGACATTAGGGGTTATTTTGTCATTGTGCATGAAAAACATTGGTAGACTTACAAAACCTTGCAGAAAATTTCAGAATCACTCAAACAAAGATTTATAATTTGGCATAATATTTGGACTTTGATTATTTTATAATTTGGAATGTTTTTAATGTGGCTTTTATTGGATTCTTAAATTGGAAAACTTTATAAATATTATTTTTTTAAAAAGAGACCCACAATTTCAATATACACGTGAGAGAGACAGCATATGCCTGTTCAATCCCCTATACATCTGGAGTAAGTCTTAGCTTGGTTACTCCTTGATTGGAGTTTCCTTGATTGGACTTGGTTTTCCCTCCTTGAAAAGTGTATGAGCCAAAAGAGGAAGTTGTATGAGGAACACTTCCCACTTCCTGTTTCAGTTTTTTATACTCTTCAGCTTTATTTACTCTTCAAAGCTCAGATCAGCACCTGAGCTGCCAATCCTTTTCTCACTTCCCCTTTCAGCTCTATGTGCTATTCAAGGCTCAGATTGACACTTCAGTAGCTGAAGAGAAAGAACAGCTAGTGAGTGGTAGTGGATCTGGGAAACCAGGGGATGGGGAAGGAAGACAGTGACTGGGTGAGGCAAAGAGGGGGTTAGGAAGGAGGGGGTGTTAGTAAGAGAGGGCACACGCATACACACAGATCAAATCCAATGAAATTGCATATTTTTATGGGTTCCCTCCTCCAAACCACCATCAAATCACTAGTCACATCTGTTTCTATTCCCTGAACCTTTAATCGCCAGTGCTTTGTGCTATCAGGTGCCATGCAAATGTCATAAATAAATCATTGAAATCTAAAGCTGTAATGAGAGATGTGGGAGGTAAGATTGAGGGATTACAGTGGACCAAATTAATTTATTTCCCCCCTAATTTATTTATTTATAAGGTGCACTTTTTAAAAATAATAATAATAGTAAAGTGGTATATAACATATCAGAATAAAATCAGCAAATCAATTTCCCCAAACTCATCATTTAAAACGTTAATACAGTGGTACATTGGGTTAAGAACTTAATTCGTTCTGGAGGTCCATTCTTAACCTGAGGTACCACTTTAGCTAATGGGGCCTGTCACTGCGCCACTGTCGCACAATTTCTGTTCTCATCCTGAAGCAAAGTTCTTAACCCAAGGTACTATTTCTGGGTTAGCGGATTCTGTAACCTGAAGCATCTGTAACCCAAGGTACCACTGTACTAATTGTATGATTACTTGAGGACACAGTAGAGGCATTTGAAGTAAGACTTTTTTGCTACCCTTATTGACATATTGTAGGTGGGATTATGTGCTCTAACCAGGGCTTGGTTGGCCTCAGATCAAGGTTTATGCCACTGGTGCTCTCTCTCTCTCTCTCTCTCTCTCTCTCTCTCTCTCTGTCAATCAATCAATCAATCAATTTATATACCACCCTATATCCAGAGGTCTCAGGGCACTTTACAGAACAAAATCAGAATATAAAACCACAAAATATATAATCAAATTAAAAACAATCCAATAAAGCCCCCCCAAAAAACAACAACCCACATTTGAAAAGGGCATAGGCTCTAGCCGTTAAACATCCTGTTTTGTTACATGCAACTTCCTAGAATACCAGTATGCACTGCAGATTCCACAACACCAGAGAGGGTGCTCAGAAGCGATCATGCCACATCTCCCCATTCTACAGCAGGACGAGAAACTTGACAGGATCACCTGTTCTATCCACTGGAAAATCTCTTAAGAGCATTCAGGAATCCATCAGGATCTGTAAGTCTCCAACAGCAAATAATCTTAATAAACTCCACCCTTACAGAGGAGGATAGCTGTTGTGAGCTGAAACTTCACTGGGAAATTTACCTCTACCCTGCTTTTAAAAAGGGATATACCATTGCCCCACACATTCTTGCAATTGCACCCATGGATTTAATACTCTGGGGCTGAAATTGCTGGTTTAGTGTACGTTCAAGAAAAGATTGTGGGGTATACCCATTTAAACTCTGGTGCTTATGGGAAGTCTAGTGGCAGTATCCTATTTTCCCCCTGCAACTGATATTCATATTGCCTCTGATGCTGGGGAATATACAGGCAGTATCACTAGCAGCCATTGTCCTCCATGAATTGGTCTTTGTAAGAGCCCTTTTAAAACATTGATTCTTAGTGTTAGCATCATAGACAACTTGGAAGTAAATATTTACTTTTCACATAGCATCTGTTCCTGTGTCTCTATATACAGCTTGGATCCGTAGTCCTTTGTCTGGAAGGTACAACTGGCAAGTTTGCAGCTAGCTGGGAGAAGGAAATTGTATCTGCTTTGGGAGAAATTAGATCCTGTGTTTTGTTGGTTCTGGCAGCAGTTGGCAAGTTAGATTTACACCACCAAACACCTTATTAAAGTTAATGAAGACTGAGCAATAAGAGTAGATTAATTGGTTTTCATATGAATTTTGTTGTAAACTTTCAGTGTGGCATATTATCCATGCACAGTGTTTATGCACAATTTTTGAGCAATTTCACTGTAATTTCCCCTTAAATGAAATCTGCAAAAGTGGTTAGACTCTGTACAATATGAACTACCCAACAATAGATAGTACGGGTAATGCATAAAAAAACATCCTGTGTATTTTTCTGGTCTAGAGAAAATGAGTCATAGGCATAATTGGTTGAGCAGGTCAGTATCAGCTACTGAACTGAACATTTTAAACGTGGCTTTAGAGTTATTTGCTCAGAGGATATTTTGGTAAATCCTGCTGTTCCTATGAATTAGCTTATTTATTCAGAAGAATTGAGTGTACCATACCCTGCTTTGCTTATATTTCATTTAGGAATAGGGCCATTGCTGTTCAATATCCTATTTGATTCTGTTCCACTTTTCAGCCAGGAAACCTGCTTAGAAATAAAAATTGCCCCAATATGTGGAGTTGTCTGTGGCAGTCCTTTCTGATCTTTGACTGTTGATGTCAAACATTTCCAGGCTCTTATCTCCACTGGCAGGGGGAAGAGGGAGCTGCAGGTGTTATTCAGGGGCCAAGACCCTTGTATGAACAGTTACTGGGTATGAATTACAGCTCCTAATGTTTCAGTTGTAGGCACTTTTTCATTATTAACCTTTCTGTTTTGCCTGATGGAGAGTTCTGTCTCGAAAGCTTGCGTAACCCTACACAAGACAAAAGATACCTGAATTATTTTGTGTCTTTGATACTTTGTAGATAATAATTTGCAGTGCACGACAGAGGGAGGATGTGCTTCGTCTGCTGAAGCAACTTTTTCGGGCTAAAGACAATGCTGGACCTGAAGTTGAGCAAACCTGAGTGCATCCAAATGTGCATACTTTGAGTGGTGAAGCCCCTGTGCGAATGCACTCAAAAAGTGCAATTTTCTCTCCAGGATCAAGAAGAACAGTTCTGTGTGATTAGGGCAGAAACCAGCTGTGTACTGTGTACTGTGCTAGGACGGGGTGGAGAGCCTTCTTCAGTCCGAAGACTGAATTCCCTTCTGGGGGTCACATGCCAGTGGTGGGTGTGGCCAGAAGCAAAATTGGGTGGAGCAATGGATGTAAATTTTAGCTTTAGTAGCTAAAATTTTAGCTTTAATTTTAGTAGGCTGCTTTCTACATGCATTCACACAACCACTTCTCTGTCTTCCCACCAGGCAAGTGAGAGGCATTATCAGAGTTCACAGGCACATTTTAACCAGGCGAAGCATAGCCAAGAGGGGTTTGCTCTAGGGAGTATCCTGAGGGCCTGGCAGAGCCAGAGAGGTTTGGAGGGCCAGATTCTCCTCTCCAGAGCACTTGCAATGTACTGTACTGCATTGTTGTTACGTCACTCTTCTGCCAAAGACCTTGGGATAGCACATGAGAAAAGGCCAGTGTCAAAATATAAGACTATGATATAATATGAAAACGTTGACATTAGGACCCATGGAGGGGATGGGGGGAAGTCTCGAGATTCAGAGAAATCTCTCTATATGGATATGTATTTGGTTTTGTTATAAATTTATATTTGTAAAATCAAATAAGAATGATAAAAGGCCAGCATCCGATGTTGGCACCATCAGGCAACTGCCAAGGCCGCACGCAGAAACAGAGGAGCCGTTGCAAACCCAGAAGACTCTTGGTCATAATTTCTTCTCCTCCCTGCTCTCTCTGTTCACCTTCCCTTTGGAAGCACTGACAAGAATAAGTAGTAATAGTAAATAATAAATATTATTATTATTATTATTATTATTATTATTATTATTATTATTATTATTATTATTATTATTATCTCCTTCCCCTCTGTCCACAAAACAAGTTGATACAATGTGCCCTAAGGCCACCTTTGTGACCAAATCTTTATATTCCAGACTGGTCTCCACACATCTGGGTGTGTTTTTAAATAGAATTTATTTTGGAAAAATAAGTAGAATTTATTTAAAAACCCAAAACGAATTAGGAACCAGAAAAACATCACTTTCAATAAACTTGTAAGCAGCATTTCAATAAATAAAAGGCAGAGCATCTACCTCTAGCACTTAGGGAGGGGAGGTCAAGCCCGGTGACTTTAAAGCATTAGAGTCACTATCTAGCAAAAGCATTGAGAAGACAGAGTAACTCTGTTTATTCCACATCCGTTTTAAAAATATGGCAAGCCCACTTCTTTATTTTTTTTTTAAGGATAGCTATATGCACTCTTGGGTTCAAACCCCTGCTCAGCCATGAAGCTTACTGGGCATCTTAGTGTTTTTTTATCTAACCTGCCTCACAGAGTTGCTGTGAAACTAATATGGTATGATTCCCCATATGCTGACTTGAATACCTTGGTATAATTGTGGTGCTTACTGCTGTTGGCACTCCAATAGGCTTTGAACATGGAAAGGCTCCATCCAAGTTAACAGTCATGTTAGCTTCCACCAGAACAGGATGAAACATGATAAGATGACTTTATATTTAAATCTAAGCCTGAAATCCTGAAACCATTTGCTCAAAGAAATACCATTGAGATCATTTAATTGTGTATTTGTCACAGTGCAACTGCTGGTGACTTAAGTCTTGTGGGCTTGTGGTTAGGTTAGCTAAATACTGGAGAAAATGTGTGCCTGCCCTCTTCCCCTAAACATTCCAATACTGTTAAAGAAGATGAGACTTAATTAGTTTTGTCCTCAAATTTCTATGATTCATACTGTGGAATTTCAACTATTTGTCTGAGACAGAATTCTTTTGAAAATAATGAGCTCAGAAAATTGCAAATGGTTTTTAGAAACAAGCATCTCAGTTTGCAGCTTGAGAAATTCACACATTATTAAGAAGCTGACTTAGTTGATCTTTTGGAAAAAAAACTTTTGTGATGCAGTTTGGCTTTCCACATCATAAATCACCTTTAAAGTACATTTATAAGCTCAGTTCTGTTTTGTCTTCACATTTGAAAGACATCAAGCACCAAATCTCTCCTAAAGTTACCTGCATATCATATACAGAGAAACTAAGAAGGGCAGTGAATGTTTTCTAATGTGCAATGCAATAGAAATATTACCATACTTTTCCATGTATAAGACATGGGGTTTTTTACTCTAAAATTATGTTCAAAAACTTGCCTCGTCTTATACAATGATAGTCAATGGGGTGGATGGGTGATTGGCTGTAGCTGCAAGCAGGAGCTTTCAGCGACGTTTGGTGACTGCTAGAAGGGCTGCTTTGGATTGGCTGCTGCTTCTCTAATTGAGTTGGTGATTGGCTTCTGCAGCAAACACTGCTGTTGATTAGCTGTCGCTGCTACAATTGGTGGCTGCTGTTTTGGGAACGTGTGCAATTGCCAGTGGACAGCTTTTCTCAGTTGGGTAAGAATTTTTTTGCTGAGGAAGGGTCTGTATGTGATTGGCTGTCACTGTGGCAAGTGGGCAATTGTCTGCTGCCAGTGACTGTCAGCATCTATGCTGCATGTGAGCGATTTTTGGCAATCCCCCCCCCCCAAGCTGTAAAACTCTGGCCAGTCCTCTCAAAAAAGCTCAACAACCCTGAGCCATCTCCCCCCCCCCTCACTGCCGCCATTTTCTTAAATTTGAGTCCCCCCAAACAGGGGGCATCTTATAGTTGGGGGAGTCTTATAGACGGAAAAGTATAGTAATTGATCCCAGAAAATGCGTGATCAAAGACAGAGGCTGGGAGTATGAACAACCATAGCATGGGTACAGATTTTGCTTGTAGCACCAAAGCTGTGGGGTGAGTGGGTATTCTGTTGCTTGTAATGAGTCCTAGTTCTTTGGAAATAGCAAAGGACCTCAAGCAAAAACACTGGCAAGCATTTAAAGGCTCAAGCCAAAGGTTTCCAGGTACCAGCTCAATGCGTTTGGATGCGTTTCCTGTCTCACGCTGCAGAATGGTACAGACATCATATTTGCTCTTAAACCTTTCCTAGTTAATTTTCACATACCAGAAGACCCGTCTAAAGTTCATTGCTAAACATTTCTTGCACAGGAAGGTTCCTGGATCTCTAAAGGAAGCAGTGGTTTGCCTTTGATTAAAGAAACCATCATTTGATCCAGATGATTAAAACTGAGGTTTGAAGTCATCTGGTTTCTCAAGTTGATCATTCTTTGGCAAAGTGGTCTTCCACCATGGCTCACCGCAATAATAGCATTCCTACTTAATAGTACTGATACAATTAGAATTCAACACATTCTTGCTGTTTCTTCAATTGTGTCAATGCTCTGTCTAAAAAGACAAGCTGGTTGATTCATGTTTAACTAAGGCTGAGGTTTCTCTCTCAGCCTAACCTACCTTTCACAGGGTTGTTGGGAGGATCAACTCAGTAGTATCACCAGAAAAACATATTAGGCTAAACAAAGGGAAGCAAGCAAGCTTTGTTTCACGTGTTTCGTTTGTAAAAGAGAAAAGCATCCAAATGGTCTATTCTCTACTGCCAATTTTCTCTTAAGTAAATCCTATTGATGGTGATAGAATTAACTTTCAAGTAAAGTAAGCATGCTAAGGATTGCATCTTGATTTTAATTTCTAGTTTATCTTCTTTGGTGATCACTCGTATCTGAGTAAGATTATCTTCTATAAACATGTTTTAACAATGAGTCCGTAAGTGACTGTGGAGCCCAAATGAGTATTTGTTAAGGGACCTGATTTTATTCACTAGAAGGGAAATTGCCACACATGAGATTTATTTGTCTCGAATCTAGCTTTTCAGTCTCTTAAGGGGAACATCTGTGAAACATACGGGAGAAGGCTTGCTAAAAGATTGTGGGAACATGGATGTATGCTTCCTGTTGCAGACAATTATTTATTGATTTAAATGCTTGTGCAACAGTTGGCAGGTGATCAAAAAATGTTACAACCTGATGTGTTGACAGCATCAGAAACGCAAAGTCCATCTTCCACTGACATCTGCCATACAGACCAAAGGCTCCCCACTCCCCCCAGTGCCTCCTCCTCCTACTACTACTACCTTGCGGTGTTGCATGTGCTTGTGGTTTCAGTTTGACAGGATCTATTCCAAATACTGCACAGAATTCAACAGTTTGCAATGGAAGCGTTTTGTGGGAATAAAAATAGCCATCTCTGGCCACTTTCCCTCGTGTAGTTTTTTTCCCATGCCTTTCTGTTTACTTAACTTTCAACCCAATGTTGCAGTTAATCAGCTATGCTGAGAGAAATCCTTCTGATTTCATTACATTTTTGTTGCCATTTACCCCCCCCAGCTTAATGTTAGTTCCCATAACCTTTAAGTGCCAGAATTAGTCAAACATCAGAACAGAAGAATTCCCAGTGCACTAGTGGAAGTTGGGGAAATGTGCTCAGCTAAGGCTTAAAACAAACAACAGGATGATTTCAACAGCCAGTGTAATTTATTTTTTTTCTGGGACAGGGTGGGTGCTGGTAGAAATGACAGCTGGTGGACTTACAGAAGTACACTTTAAGATTTATATACTAGCTCAAACCACTATAAAACACACTGGGTCAAATTCTTAAAACTACATATAGACCGACACTGTGTATGTGTTCTTGTGCGAGATTTATATATAAATATATTTCCCCTTAGAGCAGCTCATCAGTTCTCAGGGGAACTGCATTTTCATTTGCATTCCCAGCATTCTCAACGGTCTTGCTACATCTGCATTTGTAATTTTGCCATTTTGCACGTTGAGCAAGAAAAAAATGGCTTGGATCACTTTTCATGATATAAATAAACCGGCAACCGAGTAGACCATAACATATCCAAGAAAAACATTTCTTCTTCCAACCTGTCCTCTTCCTTGCATGCCATGTGCTATTCTTCCCTTCTCCACCACAAGTCATTGCCTGCCCACTCCTTAGTCACAAACATTTAACAACAGTTCCCACTTTGTCTTATTTCTCCCCCCTCCACCTTTTCTCTGTTAGTTGTCAGTTCATGCTTCAAGATTAAACTTCCTTCTAAGATGCATCCATTCTTCAAACCCAGCCTTTCCCAGCTAAGTGCTCTAAAGATGTTTGTGGATTACTACCACCATTCCTGAGCACTGGACATGCTGGCTGAGGCTAGTGGGAATGGTAGTACAAAACATCAGAAAGATACTAGATTGGGGGAGGTTGCTTAAATCCATTACTTGGGTGTGTTTCAATTAAGGTATTTAATTAAGTTGAATTTAATTAAGTTTTATTGATAAGGTATGACAAGACTTCCTGTGCTTTCTTTTGAAGAACAGATTCTTTAACAGCCCAGTTTTTCCAGTTGCAGGTCCAAAATGCAGAAATATTTCTAAAAATCGTCAGTGTTCAATGCAGGAGGTTTATATAGTTGTATACTTTGTGGAGAGCAAAACATTTAAAGTGATAAAGAATAGCAGTGTGCAATATACATGGCACTAAATATGAGTAAATCAAAGTCAGAAAGCATATGATGGGGAAAGTCTACCATTATAACAGACCCTCCAACTGTCCCTATTTTCCAGGGACAGTCTTGGATTTACAGAAGCCATCCCAGTTTCTGATTTGATCCCAGAATGTCCCACTTTTCCTTAGGACATCCCTATTTTCATCAGAAAAATGTTGGAGGGTATGGAGTTATCTGACGCCCAAGGCATCTGAAGGCACCCCCATCTGAAGACCCCCAAGCAATCTGAAAGCAGTTTTAAATGTTTAATTTTTTTAATGTTTTTATATGTTGGAAGCCACCCAGAGTGACTGGGAGGGGTATAAATAGTAATATAGTAGTAGTAGTAGTAATAATAATAATATTTATACCCTGCCTATCTGACTGGGCGAGGTATTATTGAATAGGATGTCCCTATTTTCATCAGAGAAATGTTGGAGGGTATGTTATAACAATAATCTAGTTTAGTAGCTAGAACACTGCATCAAGTGTGATTAGCTTGATGCCTGTTCCCTCTTTCAAGCTGCGGAGAAATTACCTGAGGGCCAAGTAAGACCAACCATTGGTCCATCTATCGCAGACCCATCAACACTGATTGATACCATTTTTTTCAGGGTTCCATTTTCGGGTCAGGTTCTTTCCCAGCCCAACTTGGAAATACCAGAAATTGAATCTGAGACCTTCTGCGTTCAGCTTGTGCTCTACGGCTGAGCTATGGTTCGTCCCATAAATACCACTGGAAATTCAATTATTTTATCTGCATGTCGTTAAGTTTATACCGTCACAAGGCAGATTAAGTACACCATATAATAAAACTAGTGTTGAACATTTTGACACAAAGCTTCTGAGAATCTGTGGGTGGTTTGCCAGAATATATGAGTAATGTATTTTGTAAAAGTTATAAGCTTAATGCCCTTTCATCATGTAATTCCTAGTGAGCTAATTTGCAACCAGGTGTAGCCTGCTTCTGGCATTGCTTCCACAGTACTTGGTTATAGATTTTTGCAGTCTTTTCCAGGTGCCTTATCATCCGTAATAGATTTGTTCTTCTGCATTGAGAGGAGGATGTGCAGTATAGTACAATCCTCTGTATGTTTACTCAGAAGTAAATTCCACTGTCTTCAGGGGGGCTTCCTTCCCACTAAATGTGTCCAGGATTGAAGCCTTAATATGCTAGTAGCTTTTTGCCTCTAAGGATTCTAGAAAGATATTCTAAATTCAATTCTTTACTGTATCTTCTTGTGACACACACACAGCTTGTAAGAGAGATCCTCATGGTCATTAAGTCCAAACCTTCACACACAACTCCTTCCCAATCTATGGTAATTCCTTTATTTTTTATGTTATTCCTGTGCTGGAAAAGAGTTGAGTTCCCCTGTTCTCTTGCAATCATAGAGCCATTGATT
This sequence comes from Podarcis vaucheri, assembly GCF_965113315.1. Taxonomy (NCBI): domain Eukaryota; kingdom Metazoa; phylum Chordata; class Lepidosauria; order Squamata; family Lacertidae; genus Podarcis; species Podarcis vaucheri. The sequence goes on along the minus strand of NW_028118808.1, from coordinate 661,903 downwards.
TCAGAATTCTACACTGAATGAGGATTTCAGCACTTGGCCATGTATCAGTTCACCCTTGGACATGATGTTCTGTACCAGAACTTTCATGCTAGTTCACTTTTGCAATGAAAATTGTTTTCTCGTAATCATGTGGTTACCCAGCTCGTGTTGTGCAATGAGCTGTAAGAAGTATTTTTAAGACAATATGGTGGTAATAAAAGCCATATTTTAAACTTAGGGCTCCACTAATTTTACTGGCATTCATCTGGCAGTACTTCTTTTCTTTTTATTTTTTCCCCATTTCCAAATGCATTTTCATACATTACTATGAATAAGCTAAAGGAAACTCTGAAATTTTGAAACCATTTCAGCGAAGAAAACATGGCTTACCTCAAAGTGTAAGTGATACACAAGTACCTAATCAAAATGTGGCTTTTGTCAATTCAGATACACAGGAACCTCCCCCCCCATACTTTCCAACATAACCCCTGTGTTAAGTGGGGGGACAGTGTTATAGGCACCAGGATTTTTAAGAATCCAGGTATCCTGAGAATCTCATAATGCTCAGCAATCCTGACGGCCACCATTGTTGCTGCAGAAACCAATGAAGGCCAGAGCAGCAGTCTTTTCCACCAGAAATGTACCTAGGATGCTAAAGGGCAAGGAGCCAAACTAACTGAACTGAAACTGAAATTTAGAAAGGTTTGGGTTTGCCTTGTGATTAACCTAGAAATTCCAAACTAAAACTCTGTAAACTCACTTCTAAACTCTGGGTTCATCACTTACTGTTTTCTATTATGCTTTCAAGTTGGGCTTGTGGTCTTTTGAATCATCGTACCATATTTACATATACGTAGATGCGTGCTTCTCTGTTCGGCTGAATTTCCTGTTTGACTATTGTACCTTTGAGGACTGGGGGGTGAGTGCATGAACTGACTCCACTGAAATGCATTGCATATGAAGTGATATGTGGAGATATCAAAAGTTCTGTACGTGGCAGTACAATGTGAAATAGCCCTTGGTGCTAACTTTGATGGGATGTTAACAAATAAAAATGGGAGGGTTCATTCACGTGTGGTTTTCGAAAGACACTGAAATAGGCAGGTAATGATAAGAGATACAGAATGGTATTAATAGATTTTTTAAAGGGAGCCAGTGTGGCGTAATCGTTAAGAGTGTTGCACTCGGACCTTATAGTTGCTTGCGCCTGATGGGAGCCCAGCATCCTCAGGAAAACCATAGCTTCCCCACCCCTAAGATAAAAGGAGATCCAAAACTTTCAGCAACCACTACTAACACATTCAGGACTTAGTTTATGAAACACTGCCCAGGAGGACTCTCCTGTGTGAGTGTTTGAGGGCCCTGCTCCTCCCTGCCACTCACCATCTGGCCCGGGGCGGGGCCTGAGGCCTCATAAGGACTGCTGCGTCTGCTGCCCAGGAGGACTCTCCTGTGTGGGTGTCTGAGGGCCCTGCTCCTTCCTGCCACTCACCATCTGGCCCGGGGCGGGGCCTGAAGGACTCACAGGGACTGCTGCGCTCTGCTGCCCAGGAGGACTCTCCTGTCTTAAGAGGCCTCATGAGGCACCGGGACACCACTGCTGCGGCTTCACTGTGGGGGTTGAGGAAGGCCGCTCCCTCCTGTAGGCACACTCCTCTCAGGCCTAGGGGGCGGGGCCCACACTCGCCACCGCTACTGTTTTAAGGACACTGGTGTTGCCGTGGCAAATGTTTAAAATGTTTTTATATATTTTAAAATGTTTTATAGGGGGTTTTACTTTTTACTTTGTTGTACCACCATGAACGGTGGTTTTTATTGATGTATTTCTATTTTGTTCTGTTTTATTTTGGTTTGGGGTTGGCTATTGAGTGGGGTGGGGATTTGTTGTGTTGGTACAATTGTTTTTGATTTGACTCGTTTCTATTCTGTAAATGGAGGTTGGTTTGAGGCCTGGGATTGCTACCGTAGTGGGGCGAGGGAGGTATGGCGGTGGGGGCAGATGTCATAGGCGAAGGGGATCGAGATATGGATATGCTCGTACCCCTTCCAATCTGCGCCCCATCCCGAGGGACAAAGGTAGGGTGAGCAAGGATTACTCACCTCCGTCACTGGTGTTGTGCAATGCCAGGTCTATAGGCAAAAAACCCGCCACCCTGCGAGACTTCTTCACCTCGCAGGGGGTTGACCTGGCTTGTGTGACGGAGACCTGGGTGCGCGAAGGGGAAACTGTTACCTTACAAGAGATGGCGCCCCCGGGTTTCTCCGTCCTCCACCAGTCGCGGACTGTGGGCCGGGGGGGAGGGGTGGCATTATTAATCCGAGAAGACTGTTCTTTCAGGGCTCTACCATCGCCATCGATCCCCGGCATTGAATGTGTTGGCCTAGTGTGGGGCTCCGAGGAGAGCTTGGCTGTCTGGCTGGTGTACCGGCCACCTAGCGCACCAGCAGCCACCCTGTCAGGCCTGCTGGAGGCGGTGGCCGGCTGGGCCTTGGAGTTCCCCAACCTATTGGTACTGGGGGACTTTAACATCCATGCTGATGCCACTCCCTCCTCACAGGCTCTGGACCTGGTGTCTTCCATGGCGACACTAGGGCTCTCCCAGTTTGTTTCGGGCCCCACACATCAAGCAGGCCACACGCTGGATTTGATCTTTGGCGCCGGTATAGATGTGATCATGTCTCCCTCGATGAAGGTGCCATGGTCTGATCACTATGCACTGAAAGCCAGGATTGATTTCCCACCCCCACCCTGCTTAGGTGGCGAGCCAATTTGGGCTCGCCCGCGGAGGCTGATGGACCCTGATAGATTCCGTCAGGCCTTGCGGGACCTTGCTCCCCCTGGCGACTCATTGACTGAACTTGTTGAGGGCTGGAATATCCAGCTCCTGGCAGCCATCGATGAGATCGCACCTAGGCGCCCTCTGCGACCCCGCAGAAACCGGGCTCCCTGGTTTACCGAGGAGCTTCGGAAAATGAAGCGGGACCTCAGACGGCTAGAGCGAGTATGGCGGGGTGCCCGTGACGGAGCTTCAAGAACATCTTATAGGGTTTTTATGAAAACCTACGAGATGGCAGTGAAGGCCGCTAAGAAGTCCTACTTCTCGGCCTCCATTGCATCCGCTAGCTCTCGCCCGGCGCAATTATTTAGTATAATTAGGTCTTTAACGTCCCTCGAAGGACAGCCAAATTTAAATAACAATTCGGCACACAGCTGCGAGGCATTTGCGAGCTCTTTTGCGGAGAAGGTCCTGTTGCTCCGCCATGACCTCCCTGCCAATTTGGATACAATGAAGGAACTGGAGGCCCCTCGACTGTCCTCGGGTCCAGTATTGGACCACTTTGACCGGATATCTCCAGCCGATGTGGACAGATTCCTCCAAGCTGGAAAGCCCACCACTTGTCCTCTTGACCCGTGCCCGTCCTGGCTGATTAGAGCGTGTCCAGACGAGGTGCGGGGCCCCCTGGGTGATATCATCAATTTGTCCCTTGGCACTGGGATATTCCCAGGGGAACTGAAGGAGGCAGTGGTGCGTCCGCTCTTAAAGAAAACATCATTAGATCCTTTAGATCTATCCAATTACCGCCCGGTTTCGAATCTTCCATTCCTGGGTAAGGTGATTGAGAGAGCGGTTGCTGAACAGCTTGGTAGGTTTCTGGATGAAACATCTGCTCTCGACCCATTCCAGTCCGGCTTCCGCGCTGGTCATGGGACCGAGACGGCTCTGGTCGCCCTAACAGATGATCTCCGCAGGCAGCTGGATCGAGGCGGGTCGGGGCTGCTGATTCTTCTAGACCTGTCAGCAGCCTTTGACATGGTCGATCACGAACTTCTGGACCACTGCCTCGCCGACGTGGGGATCCAGGGCACAGTCCTTCAATGGCTGCGCTCGTTTCTCTCCGGTCGGGGACAGAGGGTGGCGCTTGGGGGGGAATTGTCATCGCGCCACTCCTTGGTGTGTGGAGTGCCTCAGGGTGCAATTCTCTCCCCGATGCTTTTTAACATCTTTATGCGCCCCCTCGCCCAGCTTGTCCGGAGTTTAGGGCTGGGTTGCCATCAGTATGCCGATGACACCCAACTCTATCTGTTGATGGACGGCCATCCTGACTCGGCCCCAGATACACTGACCAGATGTCTGGAAGCTGTGGCTGGATGGTTACGTGGGAGCCGGTTGAAGTTAAATCCTTCGAAGACAGAGGTCCTCTGGCTGGGACGGAGCGATATGGGATTGAGGGGGCAACTCCCGTCTCTTGCGGGGGTGCAATTAGTGCCAGCATCATCCGTGAAGAGTTTGGGTGTAATCTTCGATACCTCCCTCTCTATGGAGGCGCAGATTACAGCTATAACAAAGGCGGCATTTTTTCATCTCCGCCAGGCTAAGCAGTTGGCTCCTTATCTCTCTCGCCCTGACCTAGCCACTGTGATCCATGCGACGGTCACCTCCAGACTGGATTATTGTAACTCGCTCTACGTGGGGCTGCCCTTGAGACTGACCCAGAAACTCCAGCGGGTGCAGAATGCCGCAGCGAGACTCCTTACGGGGTCTTCGCTGCGAGATCATATCCATCCGGTGCTGTACCAGCTGCACTGGCTCCCGGTGGAGTACAGGATCAGGTTTAAGGTGCTGGTTTTAACCTTTAAAGCCCTATACGGCCTAGGACCCTCGTACCTACGGGACCGCCTCTCCTGGTATGTCCCACAGAGAAATTTACGGTCTGCAAATAAAAACACCCTAAAGATCCCAGGCCTCAGAGAGGTTAGGCTGGCCTCAACTAGAGCCAGGGCCTTCTCGGCCGCGGCTCCAATCTGGTGGAACGCTCTGTCACAAGAGACTAGAGCCCTGCAGGACCTGGCATCCTTCCGCAGGGCCTGCAAGACAGAGCTGTTCCACCAGGCCTTTTGTCAGGGCGCAGCCTGACCCCCTCCTCTGGCAATCTGCACAAAAATTTGCTTGATGGTTGCCATTAATTTGATTTTAATTTGATTTAATTAATGTTATAATGAATGTTTTAGAATGTTGAACTATTTTTATTGTTGTTAGCCGCCCTGAGCCCGGCTTCGGCTGGGGAGGGCGGGATATAAATAAAATTTATTATTATTATTATTATTATTATAAACCCTAGAAAGTGCAGTTCAAGGGATATCCGATGCACAGGTTATTAGTAGGGATTTATCGTATAAGTCACTATGTGGATATTAACCTGATCACATGAAAAAGCTATAGTCAGTCACCACAGATCGTGCCTATTTTTACATAACAGATGAAACCAAGAGGAAAGATGGCAGGTTTCTTATAGATTTGTTTTCCATTATCATCATGTCGGATGAATTCGAAAATTCTTTTTGTTACAATAGGACATGTCAACGTTCTCTTAAGATGAAAGTGTACTTGAGGACCAGGGGAGAATCTACGGTATATTATTTAAGAAACAGAAAATCATCTAGGGAAAGGAAAAGATGGGTTCAGAAGACTGCAGTGGCTCTTAAAAGCCAGACTATCCCTGACTATTAAACAAAGCAACTAGAACATGAATTCTAATAAGCTCTGAAGAATGTGGCCCACGATACTGCAATTCATTTTGATGTCAAGTTCCTGTTGAAACAGGTTTGCAACAGACTGTATGACAAAGACCACAAGTCGTTTTTGAGTGAATTAAATCCTTTGGTTGTAGAAAACAAACCTTTCTTACAACAAAATAAAAAAAATCCTTCCAGTAGCACCTTAAAGACCAACTAAGTTAGTTCTTGGTATGAGCTTTTGTGTGCATGCACACTTCTTCAGATACTTCTTAGTATCTGAAGAAGTGTGCATGCACACGAAAGCTCATACCAAGAACTAACTTAGTTGGTCTTTAAGGTGCTACTGGAAGGATTTTTTTAATTTGGTATCTGAAGAAGTGTGCATGCACACGAAAGCTCATACCAAGAACTAACTTAGTTGGTCTTTAAGGTGCTACTGGAAGGATTTTTTTTATTTTGACTATGGCAGACCAACACGGCTACCTATCTGTAACTTTCTTACAACAAAATGGATTACTAGTATCTATATTTGGTAAGTGAAACAAAAATATTAACTGAGTTTTATTGGAGGCAGGAATAGATGTCTAAATGCAAAAGTGGGGTTAAAATACATACAAAGAGCAACATCATACTATATAGATAAGATGTCTTCTATAATCAAAGTGTTTTAATAAGCCACTAACAGCTACTGGAGACTGCAAAAAAAAATGTTCTTTGCAAAATATATATATATATAGTACAAGAAATACCCAATTGATAACTGTGCTTGGCAGGTGAGGGCGTCCTACAGATAATATCTTACCAGGAGATCTTTTCCACACAGTGAAGGAATTGCGTCTTTAGTTTTGTGATACCCACCCTTTGAAATTCCCTGCCATCTCTGTTGTTGTTTTGGTGCCTACTCAAGACCTACCTCTTTCAACAAGCCTTTTAAGTTGAGATTTTTCCAAGTCCTCATCTGTATTGCAATTGTTTCTAAGATGTTTTCATTGTTTGCTGTTTGCTATGCCAGGCTTCTTTGGAATGGTGGGATATAAATTTAATAAAGCATAAATAAAAATAAAACAAGTAAAACTATGATGACTAAAATATTTGCCTGCTAAAGGCTTCAGGTTTCAGCTTCTCATTTTCCTGGACTACAAGAGCATCTCTAAACCTCTTAGGTTGGAGAACATAGTTGTTTCTTGTCGCACCCATTCTGTCAGACAGTTTTAGCACAATTCAAAGTGTTGGTGCTGACCGAGGTATATTGGCCTCGGCCCAGTATACCTGAAGGAGCGTCTCCACCCCCATCGTTCAGCCCAGACACTGAGGTCCAGCTCCGAGGGCCTTCTGGCAGTTCCCTCACTGCGAGAAGTGAGGTTACAGGGAACCGGGCAGAGGGCCTTCTCAGTAGTGGTGCCTGCCCTGTGGAACACCTTCCCATCAGATGTCAAGGAAATAAACAACTATCTGACTTTTAGAAGAGATCTGAAGGCAGCCCTGTTTAGGGAAGTTTTTAATGTTTGATATTTTATCGTGTTGCTAGTATTCTGTTGGAAGCCACCCAGAGTGGCTGGGAAAACCCAACCAGATGGGTGGAATATAAATATTTTGTTGTTGTTGTTGTTATCCAGTCCCTGTAGGAAAACCAGTATTATTCCATTGTCTCCCCATATCTGTGTGTCATAAATGGCATTTAATTTTCAAAGACTTCCCAAGCAGCATAGGGGAGGATAGGGCTTTGCCACAGGCAGGGTGGGAGGGAAACACTCCTCTCTTATAACTAATACATACATCAAGACACCTATAACTAAGATAATAGAGATGGTTCTCAGGACATGTTAATGGAAATGGACCGACGACATACCAGTTCTGTGCTTGTCACCAATTGTTTATTGGAACTGGCAACTTTCACACTTTATAGTAACAGAACGACAGAAAAATAATGTTCACTATATGCAGCCTTTGCACAGGCTACTTAACTATACACAAGGCATAGTGATCATGACAATCTAGTCTTTATAGTCATCTGTGCACGAAAAGACACCATCAGACATCATGTGAACATTACAGTGAAATGACATCACAAGTCCAGTGAAAATTCAGCATAATACAAAACATATCAATCTACTGCAAATGACATCCTTTAAAACAATAAGCATTTATTCAGTAGTCATTTAGCCAGAGTCTGAAGCAGAGATGTGTTGTGTAGTTATAAGTCTTTTAAGTGAAGCAACCTCTGCGGACAGATTTGCTATGCCCTGCTTCAAATACAAGTTCTCTGTCTCGGACACTTTGTAGGAATTGTCTTTAATGTCAGCTGCTCCCGTTTTGCAGCCACTCTGATTTTTTTCAGTTAATTCCTTTTGATGGTGCCAGTGCTCTGGTTTCAGAGACCAGTCTTGAATATTAGTCACTTGGACAGAGAAAGGAGTGTGAGAAGTATGTACCAAATTTTGCACATTGTGCTTTTCGAGTTCAAAATGCCTTTTAGATGACATATCAATTGGTGACGTTAGTTTCTGGGTAGCATCATAGTCATTATCCAATGATTCCACTTTGATCTGCATGGCCTTAGCCTTAATTCTAAGCTTATGAGGCAGTGCAGAAGAGCTCACCTCTGGGACTTTAACTGTGGCATGATTGCTTTTAAGTTCAACAGGAGAGTGGATTGGGCCTTTAGGTACCTGCTGCTCATCTTCTCCATCTGATGACTTTCCAACAACACCGTCATCAGCCTCTGAAGTTCTTGGAGAATTACTAGAGGATCTGTTAACTTGCAACAGTGGAGGGGAATGTGAGTAGCCACTAAAGTTGCTCCCCATGAAATTTGGGTACATGGATGTTGTATAGGAGCCTCTTTCATCTCGTGAATCCCTTGCATAGTTTTCCAGTTCCATTGGCTCCTGCTTTATGAGCTGGAACTTATTTTCCGGATTTTTGCAATTATTTTGTATAGGGCTCACTTGAGCATGATCTACTGATGACACTTCAGACACATCGGATAAAGAGCTTTGTGGCGAGTGCTTAATGACAGATATACAACTGCTGCCCACCATTGGTGGTTCATGCTCATCAATGAAAGAGTTAATACTTGATTTGGCATTCTGATACTCCTGAAAATAAACAGCTGTTGAATTGCTGAGCTTCTGAACCTCTTGGGCATATGCAGAAGAGCTAATTAAACCAAACTTTAGCTTCAGTGAAAGTAACTCAGCTTTTAAAGTGGCATTTTCTTCTCCCAGTGCAATTAGTTTGTTCTCCAATACAAGGTCGTTTAGCCGCCGCTTTTCACGAGACCTTTTGGCAGCTTCATTATTTTTCCGCCGTTTTTCCCAATACATGGCATCTTTCTTTTCATCAGGAATGAATTCCCGCTTTCTCCGGCATGCTGAAGACTTGTTTTTTGCAATGCCTCCTTCACTGAGTAGCATTTCATCGCCAGTAGCTAGGTCATCAGATACATCTCCTAATGTAGAACTAAGTGCCATAATTTTGTCCACATTGCTACTTGTATCAGCGGGTGCCTGTTCTGTTTTAATGGACTGCATTTTTCTCAGCTGCATCAGAAGCAATTTTTAGTAGGTGTGCAAATAGTAACAGGATAAATTAATCTTCTAGGACTTCTTGAACCGTAACAACTGGATAAATACAGTAATTTTAAATCCATAAGCATTCTCCCATTTGTTCCATCATCTCAAGCATCATGTCGTCTTGGTAAAAATTGCTTCTGGGTAGGTTCAGCCTACAATCTTCGGAAAACACCTGTGGCATACAAAAGAATAATAATAATGATTAGTTTCTTGATTTTACAGTCTTTAAAATGTATGTGTGAATATTATTCAGAGTATCTTTTAGTTATTCATTCAGGAAAGAAAGCTCAAGTCATAAATCACTGAATGGCTTCACCATATTGGGCATATCTTAATAAACAGATAAACAGGTATATAGTACTTGCATACCTTAAAAGAATTAAGATAATGTTAATGGGAAATTATATAAGCTCTAACCACATTCACTTGTAGTGACTTATTACTATTAATTAATTATACATTTAATATCTTGTCTTTCTTCCTCTCCTTCCTTGGGGGTTTTTAAGCAGAGGTTGGGTGGCCATCTGTCATGGATGCTTTAGCTGGGATTCCTACATTGCAGGGGGCTGCACTAAAAAAATAACCCTTGGGGTCCATTCCAGCTCTATGAGTCTATGATTCCACCTTGGTATACTTTCCCAGGATATCTCCCACCCAGGCATTGATCAGACCTAGACCAACTTAGCTTCAGCAAGTAGATTTTTTTACTGCTGTGGAAAACACCTCATGCCATACCACAAACTGGAATGTGTAACTATGACTCACTTGAATTTAATCTGTATTGTTTACTCTTTCTCATTTTCCATCCAAAAGAATAGCGACATACGGATTACTGATATATAGGTCAGTATAGCCTAACTATATTTTCCTTGTCTGACTTTCATATCACCTTTCGGCCAGAGGAGTGGTGGGATGGGACAGATTTTCACTCAGAAGCAGCTATAATTAACTCATAGAAGCCAGCTCTTTGTGCAATCTACGGGCCTAACAACATGTAACATCAATGACATGGTTAGCTATCATATTGTGGGTTGCTTAAAAATTAAAAACTCACAAGGTGTGGAGCATCAATTGTTATCTGCAGCACCACAGTGCACGGGAAGGCGAGGGGAGGAAGGAATAGCTAAGACCACAGCAGCACCTCCAACCGTTGAGCATATAGGCGAGACGTAAGGAAGACAAGGGACACAGGTGGCACTGTGGGTTAAACCACAGAGCCTAGGACTTGCCGATCAGAAGGTCGACGGTTCGAATCCCCGCAACGGGGTGAGCTCCCGTTGCCCGGTCCCTGCTCCTGCCAACCTAGCAGTTCGAAAGCCTGTCAAAGTGCAAGTAGATAAATAGGTACCGCTCCGACGGGAAGGTAAACGGCGTTTCCATGCGCTGCTCTGGTTTGCCAGAAGCGGCTTAGTCATGCTGGCCACATGACCCGGAAGCTGTACGCCGGCTCCCTCGGCCAATAAAGCGAGATGAGCGCCGCAACCCCAGAGTCAGTCACGACTGGACCTAATGGTCAGGGGGTCCCTTTACAGAAGACAGCATACTAATAATCACTATGAATTCCAGAAAATCCTTTCTGTTTTGCAGATTTTAGTTAGTCACTTTCCCTGCTATGCTCCCCTACTGTAATTCGTATGATTCTGAAATTACTTCACTTTTCACTGGGAAACTTTAAATGGATTGCTGGTGACTGATTCTGCCCCGTATGGGTCTGTAACATCAATACACATCAAAAGTTCCTAACAAGTGAGCAAGAGTGCATAGCTGGGCTAGCAGGAGTCACTTTGCTTGTCATCATTTCCACGAATACAGTCATCGTGGTCCCCTGCCAAGAGTCAGAAAGAAGGCTTTGCTTTTTATAAGTTTCAGCTGTTAATTCTGCAGTCTGCATAACAAAGGGTATGATCTTCTCCTGTGCGGGTGTTGTACCTGAGTGTGGAAGGCCAAGGGGGGCTGGGGGGCAGCTGCCCCCGCAAATAACCAATCGAAATAAATGCAAATCTGAGGTTCTGCCCTCCCTAACAAAAGCCTGCCCCCCAACAAAATTTGTGGCTACGTCCCATGGTGGAAGGTACAACAGAGTTCAGATTTCTCCACCTTCACCCTAAGCATAGACAGCCATTTGCTGTGTGGTAAGAGCTGTGGGCATATGTTTTGCAGATTCATTCTCTGGTGGGGCTGGAGAAAACTCCTGTCTAATCTCTGGAGAGGCACTGCCAGTCAGAGTAGAGTCTACTCAGCTATATGCATTAATGCTCTGACTTGGTATAAAAGCAGTTTCCAGTGTTTCTAGAAAACCTTTGTGTGCCTCCAATATCCCTGTTGAGCCAGTTTCCTTCATTCACTCAACTCCACATTACTTGGCAAAGTCCTTTTAATATGTAATGCTATCCCATTTCTGTATGAAATTGCATTCTACTCTGATGTTTTCCATTGAACAATGAACTAATATTGGGTTTGATCCCACAGTCTCTCCTAGAGTGGAAGATGAGCTCTTTTCATTTGTAGAGGGAATCAAAAAATCTAGCAGAGGCGCTCTGCTGGAAGAAGGAGAGAGAGTTGATTCCCTCCCTGGGACCCAAGGAAAAGCTCCCAGGGTGATCTAGAGAATCCCACAATCCTCCAGGGCAGTTTTACAGGGGTCTGCATTGGGATGGATCAACAGAAATACCTCCCTGCTCCCTTTCTCCAGCATGAGTGGAACTCCAGTGATCACACTCATTACAAAGGTATTAAATACAAAGGATGGAGGAAGGAAGAAGGCTAAAAACTGCACAAGTAAGACTTCTGTCCTAGGTATTTTACACAAGTTCAGGGAATTTAAAATATTAAATAAGTCAGTATGCTAGATGGAGTACTATTTTCTGTTCCTTTTTATTTGTCCAAATTTATGTTCCGCTCTCCTAAATAAATGCTATTTTTGTTAGTTCTTTCTTTTGTGGTCAGTGTACAAGAGCTGCTTTGAAACTTTGGTTGCTTTGAAAGATTGGACTGGTGACAGAGGAAAGTTAAATATCAGTTTGGAAAGCCATGTACGTTTTTTAAAAGTATGCAGAGAACTATATCAAGTTTGATGCCCGCATGAAACCTAATTTACCAGGTCTCATTCACAAGCTAAAAGTATGCTTCATATTAATTTATCAAATTAATTCATATCAGAATGGCTGGTGTCAGTTTTTTACCAGGTGGTGGTGGTGGTGATAAACCATTGATTTTATTTTATTTTTAAGCCTGCTTCCTTCATCTGAAAACACTGCTGTAGCAATTTGCAGCTACAGTAACTTAAGAGATCTTTCTAAAGATAGACATTATAAATTATTTACATAGTACTTTTGTAGCTAAGACAGGCAACATCAGCAAAAAAATTCCTAGGAAGACATCTCCCAATTTGTCCACCAACATCATTTTAAAAAGGAAAAAAATTAAATCTTGTTGGTATTGCAAGGATGTTATAATGGCAGTGCAACTGCTAAGTCAGAGCAAATATTTCAAAATGAATTGTCAAAGTCTGAAGTGGCTTGAAGTCCTTTTTTAATGCATCCCTATATAAACTATGTAATAATTATTCTCATTTTCAAATTAAACTCTGAGGTAGGTTCTGCAATATATCAAAGACCACTCATGAGTTTGTGGTCAACCTTAGATTTGAAGCCTAGGTTCTCAAATCCACATCCAAAACACTATTAAAGGGGACCAGCCTTTTCTGGTATTGTAACCACATAATACTTCTATATTTGGTAACTTTAAAAGCTCCTATTTCAATGTTTCTATTCTCAGTTTCACCAGATGGAGCAACATTCGAGGCATAAATAATCTCATCTGCAATTCATACCAAAGGGAAATGAATGCAATGTATTAACTCAGGTTGGCTCACTCAATAAATGACAAGACTGTTAAGTAATTAGTGAAATAATATTCGTCTAACAACAACGTTTGACATTGTGTCCAAATGACAAAAGTTATTCTAACGCAGGTTTTTCCATACCTAAAAATCTACTCAAAATGGGAATAAATATATAAGCTATTAGTCAAGGAAAACAGTCTAAGGATGCAACAGAATATGAAGCAGGCCAAAGTAGTCTCTCCCCTTCCCGCAGGGTGTTTTTGCCATTGGTGCACTACAGCTCTGCACTAAACCACTGAGCCTCTTGGTCTAAACCACTGGGTCTCTTAGGCTTGCCGACTGGAAGGTCACCGGTTCGAATCCTCGTGACAGAGTGAACTCCCGTTGCTCTGTCCCTGCTCCTGCCAACCTAGCAGTTCAAAAATAAATAGGTACCGCTGTGGCGGAAGGTAAACGGCATTTCCATGCACTCTGGCTTATGTCACGGTGTCTCGTTTTGCCAGAAGTGGTTTACGTCATGCTGGCCACATGACCCGGAAAGCTGTCTGTGGACAAACGCCGGCTCCCTCGGCCTGAAAGCGAGATGAGCGCCGCAACCCCATAGTCACCTTTGATTGGACTTGACTATCCAGGGGTCCTTTACCTTTTTACCTTTACAGCTGTACCAAATGCATTGACATGCCAATCCCTCTATTTGAAGGCCCTTCCACAGTACATATTACAGGATCCAACAGCTTGGCACTACCTTAGGACTCTGGCATGCAACTGTTTGCAAGGAACAGGAGCAACTCTGCTCATAGAGGTATGGGAATGGCAGACTCTTGAGTTACTTGAAGTGAAATGTTACTTAAAGTGAAATTCTCCCCAACGCCAGCCTCCAAACCAGGTCGAGGAACAGCGGGATGGCGGCGCTGCGCCTCCCCGCTGTCCCCCGAGCTTGTGGGGCTGACCGATGTCTGCCCGAAGCGCGGGGCACTCTGCTTCAGCGCAACCCGCGCTCCGTGCAGCAGGCTGCTATGCACAGCGTAGGGAGCCCTGCGGGAACTCCCGCGGGCTCCCCAGGCTTGCTGATAGCTTCCTGAAGCCTGGAGAGCGAGAGGGGTCGGTGCGCACCGACCCCTCTCACTCTCCAAGCTTCAGCGAAAGCCTGTATTCGCCCCATAGGACACACTCAGATTTCCCCTTCATTTTTGGAGGGGGGAAAGTGCGTCCTATAGGGCGAAAAATACGGTACTCTAACTGCCATGGCATCCAGCATAATGTCCCCTTGAAGCCCCAAGGATGTGGGGGTCCAGCTAGCATGTCCGTTGAGGTTATTAGACTGAAGCAATGTGTGGAATATCTAGTAATTACAAGGGGAACTCAAGCATTATCATTATGGTGATACAGAAACCAATGGTCCACACTGTTTTGTAGATTTAGGCTTTACACTGCATTCTTTATTTCAAAGAGAGGGGTTTTCTTTTGTTCCCCTGGACCTTCACCCAAAAATAATTGAAAGAAAGGTGAGGTGCGATTTCCTTCCTCAATGAGAAAAGTATTCTTGAGGCTAACACGGTTTAAATTTGTGATAACAAAACTAATATTTACACTAGCCACAGAGCTTAAGTGGTTTTGTTTCTCACACAATGCCTTTTAAAAGGGTCCCTATTCTATATGACATGCTAATGGTAAATCCACCAAACACAGGCAAAGCTACAATAGCCTTATCAATAGCTCCCTTGAACAGTTTGTTAAGCCAGCATTTATCCAAATGGAAAAGACAAAGCCTTATTTGTTAGTCACGCTATGTGTGTGAGTCAAAATTTCATCTGACAATAGGATCAAAATGCATTTAATAAAAACAAGCTAATTTTACTTTGGCTATTTCTTATAATTTCTCTGGAAAGTATTAGTATGTACGGTCATGACTCCTACTGTATTTCAAATTCAGCCCTTTCCCCCTATGATTAATCTTGCAACTATTTTATCACTCCCTCCCTCAAAAAAAAAAAGGCGGGGGGGGGGGGAGAGAGTCTAAAACCAACTTTGAATGCTGCCTTACATTAGTCACTCTTGAAATTTCAGGTGCTTTTATAAACACTTTGAAAGTTGTTTTGTAGCATGTTGTGTGCCAATGAAACAATCAATACACAGCACTGTCTGCTTCATTATACAATTGTAAGCACAGATTTATACTACTAATGCCTATTTTTTTAATATGGCAATGGCCTGATTGTGACTCGATAAGTATTTGAGTAGGGGCCTGGTTCGATCTCAGGAGGGGGATGCCAAAGAGCTGTAAAAGGATTGGCCTTTGGGAACCAACTATGCTTTCTTTTGCAACAATATAGTTGCAGCTTATCAACATCCCAGCTTTGAATATGTCGAAACCTCTCTTGTCCTCCCTGCTTCCACCACAAGCACAATTAGACTGTAATCCTATACTCACTTATCTTAAAATAAGCCTCATTGAACCCAGTGGGGCTTACCTCTGAGTATAGGATTGCTATTATGTATTATTTTCACTTGAATCGGTTGTGGGAAGGATCAGATTATTATTATTATATAACACTTGGAGTAAAAGAAAATAGAAGTGACTTCCCAAGACCAACGCTGATAAATACCCAAGCAGTAAGAAAGTTTCTAATGGATTCTATTGACGGAGCTGACCTTGCAGTCTTTACTAATTCCTGCACAACACACAAAATTTTCACTTCTAAGGGGCAAAACACAGAGATCTGGTTCTAAGCATGTGAACAGTTTCAATTAACATCAAAGGAGCTAACAAAGTTGTTTTAGTTGGCTATTCTTCAGTTCCAAGCTCCACACTTTATAGGACAGAAGTCACACCATTTTAGAGACTCTTTATATTACAGTTGGTAGAGCATGGAGACTCTTAATCTCAGGGTTGTAGGTTTGAGCGCCACACTGGGCAAAAAGATTCCTGAATGGCAGGAGTTTGGACTTGGTGAACCTCGTGGTCCCTTCCAACTCTTCTATTCTATCCCTTTAAACTGAGCTGATGACTTAGCTGCACTACTTTTGGGAAACATTTTTTATTGCTCTTCAGCCTTCTAACATCAGGTGTTAACATTTTCTCAAGAATAAGTGCCTTGTAAAGTGCTGTTTATATTTCAAGTCAGAGTTACAACCATTATCATGACAGTACCTCAGGACCCATTTCAAATCAACAAAATTAAATTTCCAATGTTCCTGTGTTCAAGACAATTACAGTCGTACCTTGGAAGTCAAACAGCTTAGCTCCCGAACGTTTTGGCTCCCGAACATTGCAAACCCGGAAGTCACTGTTCCGGTTTGCAAACTGTAATTGGAACCTGAATGTCCGATGGGGCTGCCGCAGCTTCCAATTGGCTGCAGGAGCTTCCTGCAGCTAATCAGAAGCCGTGCCTTAGTTTTCGAAAGTTTTGAAGTCGAAAGGATTCCATTTGGCTTCCAAGGTACGACTGTATTATCTCAGCTGGCTGAACTGTTATCACCTATTTTGACTATTCACACTGAACACAAATTCAGGTTTGCAGAACATCTCAGCCTCAGTTGCCCATCTGTAAAATAGAACTAAAGTTGCCATCACAGGGCTATTAGGATGAGGGACTCAATAAGACGGCTTAATAAGTAGACTTATAAGCTTTTTCATTCTTACTGAGTCCATCATTCTAATAACCCTGTGATGAGTGACATCTTAGTGCATTTTTGGTCTCTGTCGAAGCCGCCCAGAGTGGCTGGGGAAAGCCAGCCAGATGAGCGGGGTATAAATAAATTATTATTATTATTATTATTATTATTATTATTATTATTATTATTATTATTACTACTACTACTACTACTACTACTATGCAAGTGATAACATTATCATTAATATGATTTCTACACTTTTCAGAAAAAGGAGAAACACCACCATTCCTATTTTTCAGATAAACGGAGAGAAAAAGCTGAGTACACTGCTTTAGAAGTGAGATCGCAAGCCCAGCAAAGAAATGTGGATAAGAGAATTATCATGCCTAATATGGAAGTGGGGACAAAAGCTGGAACAGAGACACAACCAGCTATTAACAAGATAAACTCTATGTAACCAAAAGACTACTTGCTAGGGAAGCCTGGTGCAACAGGTCTGTAACTTTAAGCAGTTTTAATTACAAAATTTAGACTTTAAGTGGTCACATTGGAAATGCAATGTTTTATGTTACAACGCAGAGTTTCATTTTGTTATTGGAAGGCATACAAATGCAGCCATCATTTTATGATTGAGGGCTAAGCCACACTTCCATTTGCCCGTGCTTTCTAGGCAGATTGATGTTTGTATAAATTCAGCAGTAAACAGCGGGTTTTCCCAGAGAAAGAGACAGGAGAAAATAAAAACCACTTGGAGCCATCCCTAGTAAGCATGGGACAAATGGAAGTTTGGGTGAGCCCGGAGTCCCTGATTTTATAAGGTCCTTTGCTGCTGAGGTTACACCACTCTCACGTCAAAAGGTGTCAGAAGTGTTCAGAGGTTATAGGGTCAGCATATAATTAAATTGTAGGTCAGTAACACACATATGCAAGAGATTTCTTCTCCATACAAGCTATGAAAATAAAAGAGGAAAACCTTAGAAGAAAATGTCATCTACTTAATATGCGTTAGAAAATCACATTCACAAAAGAATTCTCAAGCATATGAGCTACATGCAGTGCTGCAATATTTCTGTTTATCCCAGAGGAAAAACTGGAAAGTGATGTAAAACTGGAAAGTGATGTAACTGAATGAGTAGTACAGTTATTGTTTGTTCTGATAATTACAAATTAATTAATAACAAATATACTTTCCAAGGATAAATCACACAAATTATCACAATTTTCAGAATAGGATTGTCTTAAAAGGCAGTTTTCACATCACTTGCATTATATTGTTTCAAAGAATGCAATGGAACAACTGTTGTGTAATTTTCTCTCTCTCTCTCTCGCTCTCTCTCTCTCACACACACACACACACACAGAGAGAGAGAGAGAGAGAGAGAGAGAGAGAATTGAATTTTTCTCATTTTATTTCCCTATGGTTATTTGACATTTTTTCACTCATAAAATAGTTTGGGTTCTTTCTAATGAAAGTTCCTCTTTGTTGTTTTTTCTCCTTGAGAGCAGGTGAAAGGATAAAGGAATTTTAAAGCTGATCCTCAAATAAAGTTTCTATTCTATTTAAAACAAATGGCTCACTTCTGGCTTAGCTTTGTATATTTCCATCTGCTCAAAAGGCTATCCTTAGCACAATGCCTCAGCTACTGATCTCATAGTTCCAGTTGATTTCTATGGTGTTTGTGTGGAAGCAGAACCTGGTGGATTAATTAGTGTACTCTCAAGTGACCACATTGAGGTCACTGATGCCACTGATTTAATACAAATTTAATAAATAATAAAAGAACGATAATACTTGCAAATCTAAGGACCTGTCTTTTTGCTTTAACATATTTACATCCCTTCTAAATAGCACTACTGTGTACCATATGTTTAATTTAAGTAGGCCAAGAAACTCTATTGACTTCAACAAGTCATACAAAACTACATCAAGAATTGCAGCTCTCAGAATTTCATTTGGGTAACTTAAAATGCAAATATATGCTGGACAATTCCACAGCTTTCCGGTTAATCCATTGGGCTAATCCATAGAAAGTTAAAAATACAAATGGCGGATCAGATTGATTCATTGTTGACTGCAAGTGAAATCTACGTGATAAGGAGTTAAGACAGGAGCAATCAGACTTACTGATCACAAATTCTACTGTCCAAAGGCCAACTCTATAGCTTGTTGTGGGATGGGACCACTTGATTGTCATGTAACTAAAAATCTCACATAACACCGCTCTTTACAAATTCACAGACTTCTTTTGTGCTAATAGTCACTCATTTCCATCAATGGATATAACTGGCGCTGTGCAGTGGTACCTCGGGTTACATACGCTTCAGGTTACAGACTCCACTAACCAAGAAAATTACTTCGGGTTAAGAACTTTGCTTCAGGATGAGAACAGAAATCGTGCTCTGGCAGCACGGCGGCAGCAGGAGGCCCCATTAGCTAAAGTGGTGCTTCAGGTTAAGAACAGTTTCAGGTTAAGAATGGACCTCTGGAACGATTTAAGTACTTAACCCGAGGTACCACTGTATTTCATAATATAATCCTCTCCCAAGTCAGGGGTTGTCAAAAAGACCATTTCCCAGAGCAAAGGTCTCTTACATAATATGCTAAACATTAATTCAGTGCTAATTTGGGCAAAGAACAATGAAAGTACATTTTGGGCAGTCCAACTTCTCATGCCAAGTGGGCCACAAGAGTACTTTGACACCGAACCCATGGGCCGCACACTGCCCTGTGCAGGGGGTCAGGGAGCGAAACAGGGTCCTGCCACCTCCTTCCCAAAGCTGAGGAAACACTAGCTTGGCTTTGGGAAGAAGACAGGAGGCCCCAAAGTCCAACACCTTCCTTACCCAGCTTTGGGAAGGCAGAATAAGGGCTGCAAGGGGGGGGGGTGCCAAAGGCTGCCCTGGTGATTGATTGATTGATTGATTGATTGATTGTTCGTTCATTCATTCATTCATTCATTCATTCATTGAACCTATATACTGCCCTATACCTGGAGGTCTCAGGGCAGTTCACAGAAAAGAGCACAATATATAAAATCAAAATAAAAACAATAACCCAAATACACCCCCCCCCTTTAAAAAGAGCTGTATTTTAAAAGGGTATAGGATGTTGATCAGGACAACCAAAGGCCTGGTTAAAAATTTTACCTGGCACTTAAAGGTGTGTAATGAGGGCACCAAGCGAACTTCCCTGGGGAGAACATTCCACAGACAGGGAGCCACCGCAGAGAAGGCCCCGTTCTCGTGTTTCCACCCTCCAGACCTCTCGAGGAGGAAGCACATGAAGGAGGGCCTCAGAAGACTATTATTGAAAATTTTCTAAATAAAAATAAAATGTAATTTCTATTGCTTCTTACTTAGAATCATAGAATCATAGAGTTGGATGGGACCCTAAGGATCTTCCAGTCCAAACCCATTAGAAAGCAGGAATATGCAGCTATCCTATACAGTGGTACCTCAGGTTACATACGCTTCAGGTTACAGACTCCGCTAACCCAGAAATAGTACCTTGGGTTAAGAACTTTGCTTCAGGATGGGAACAGAAATCGTGCTCCGGCGGCAGCAGGAGGCCCCATTAGCTAAAGTGGTGCTTCAGGTTAAGAACTGTTTCAGGTTAAGAACGGACCTCCGGAACGAATTAAGTACTTAACCCGAGGTACCACTGTATGAGTATCAAACCTGCAACCTTGGTGTTATCCACACCATAGCTTTCGGCTACCAGTGTTGATTAAAGTAGCAAGTTTTTCGCTTGATAAATTTGTGACGTTCAAACTAAAAGTATTAATGGTTTAAAATCATTTGAAGCTTCACCTGAAGACCCATGGGGTTTCTCTCACACAAAAGGCTGTGCACCTGATAGCAAGGTCATCAAGAAGAATCTGTAAGCTGATGAGTCAGATCTGTTGCTTAATGTTTTTTTTATGCAACAGCCCTCAACAAAACATTTCATTGTTCAGGTTATTGCATCACTGTGATGTTATAATAACCGTAGATTAGGAAAAAAATAATTGCAACAAGGCAGCCATCTGGGGAAAAAGAACGTCATTACATAAATGAAGTTTGCACAACCTTTAGCAAAGGGAGCCCAGTTTAAAATAAGCGAAAGATAAAAGTGCAGCAGTGATTGATTTCCTGCAGAGATTACGCATGCATGGCTAACACTGTTTTCCTTCACAGGGGAAGATAAACTGCAAGAATCCTGAGTAAGCTCATATTGTTTATGGGAGCCTGTGAGATTTTTAACAGCTCTCCAACTGTTGCCTTAAAACACACACACACACGTAACCAAGATCTTAAAACTGGACAGTATGAAGACTAGTTAGCAATCCCTGAAATAATAGATGGAAATTAAAAATAGAAAGAAACCTGTTACCGTATTTTTCGCCCCATAGGACACACTTTTCCCCCTCCAAAAATGAAGGGGAAATGTGTGTGCATCCTATGGGGCGAATACAGGCTTTCGGTGAAGCCTGGAGAGCAAGAGGCATCGGTGCGCACCCTCCGGAGGGCTCCCCGTGCTTCGGGGGAGTGTCTGCAAGCCTTGTGAGGTCCCGCCGGGCGCGCGAGGCTTGGGGCGGCAGCCTGCAGCCCGAAGCATGTGGAGCCCTCCGGAGGGTGCCCCGTGCTTCGGGCAGGTGTGCGCAAGGCTTGGGGCGGCAGCCGCGGTGGGTGGGGGGAATAATTTTTTTTTTATGCATTCCCCCCCCCAAAAAAACAAGGTGCGTCCTATGGGCCGGTGCGCCCTATAGGACGGAAAATACGGTAATACATTGGTGTAATACATGCTGGCACACTGTGGATATTAATATATCATTAATCTAGACCCTCTTTTCCTTCACCTTCCCTGACATTCCATGTATTTTGAAGTTGGGGGCATACAAGAATGCATAAAATTGCACACGGTGGGAAAGTAACACCAGTCTCAAGCTCCAGGGTAGTTCTGAAGCCAGAGAACCTGCCCATGTCACCTTGGGCAACTTTGGACCCAAGTTACTTTGAATTTAGAGGCAAGCTGAATGTCTCTGAAGCATAGCCTAATAATAATAATAATAATAATAATTTTTTATTTATACCCCGCCCTCCCCAGCCAAGGCCAGGCTCAGGGCTGCTAACAAGCAATAATAAAAACAAGTTGAATGATTACAACTTAAAACAAAATTAAAATACATTAAAATATTGAAACATTAAAATGCCTCATTAAAATGCCTCATCTCAGGAGGAGAAGGAAAAGAAAAAAGAGAGGGAGGGAGGGAATCAAATTGGCTCCAAGCCAAAGGCCAGGCGGAACAGCTCTGCCTTACAGGCCCTGCGGAAAGAAATCAGATCCCGCAGGGCCCCTTGTCTCATGAGGCAGAGCGTTCCACCAGGCTGGAGCCAGAGTTGAAAAGGCCCTGGCTCTGGTTGAAGCCAATCTAACTTCCTTAGGGCCCGGGACCACTAGGGTGTTGCTATTTATGTACCTTGTGCTTGGTCCAAAGCAAATGCACAGCCTTAGTAACTGGTAGCATAAAGGATCAGTATCATTCCTGAGAGCCAGCATTGGCCAATTGATTTCAGGCCCATATTTCCCCCCCCCTCCCCCATCTGAATCATGCTCCGAGGGTAGCCTTGGGCAAATCATTATTTCTCAGCCTCAGTTTCAGACACGATCAAAATTTGATGTTTGTGGCAATAAAATGAGGTGAAACCTTACATAACGAGAACTCTGCATGATTTGAATCAATTTCCTCGCCATACTATTTAAATCTTGGAGCCAAAGTCTATAAACCCTATTCAGGATTACATACACACAGGCAAAGTGCTGGCCAGTTGTTGTTTTAGTACATACGGAAAGGGCACCAATTAAAGTTCTGGTTAATATTGATCAATAAACCTGTGCGTGCTGCTGGGCTCAGAATAAAGATTTCCAGGGATGCCTACAGCATCTTGTATGCCTGAAGAAAGTTCCTTAGTTAATCTGTAGCTAATCTCTGAGGCTTCTGTATAAAAAGTCAAGGGTGTATTTAACAAACAATCCTGAAGCTTGTTTGTGATCCATTTTGTCCTGAATAAATAATTACAGGAGGAAAATTAAAATGTAACTGAAATTGTTTCAATAACATTGACACAATTACAGCTACAGTGAATGAGAATACTCAGCAAATCCTCAAAACGTACGTGGTCACACCACATATTATTAAATCAAGTACATAAGTTATGACATGGCTTGAGGAAAATTCAATAGTCAAGTAAATCAGTAGTTATCAGAATATATAGCATCGGAGCTAGTATTAAGCAAATTTAATCTGCTTTAAGACTTGATCTGCCATTTCCTTTAATTGTTTTCTTATTTGCTGTTTACCAGCCTAATACAGTATAAGGAAGTGTGGTATACAAGTGTGTTAAATAAATAAATTAGCAAGGGCACAAGTTGTTTTAATTCATTTAATTTGGTTTTTGTAAGTCACTTGGGAGTTTCATTTGGGGGTAGGGAGGGACTAACAAATATAACAACCAAATAAATCCACTGAGTATTTGAATGTTCTCAGCATATGTATCACTCAAAAAAAATTAAAAATCAGTCTACTCTGATTTCATAACACTCATACCTCGTGTTGCGTTCTGCTCTTGTTACGGACTTTCAGCTTAAGAACGCAGCAAACCCGGAAGTGTTTACTTCCGGGTTCGCCACATGCGCAAAAGCGATCTCTGTGCTTCGCGCAGAAGTGCTCAATCACACCACGCACATGCGCAGAAGAGGTGCTCTAGTTGTGGACTTTTTGGGGTGCGAACTGCACTCTGAAACGGATTAAGTCCACAACTAGAGGTACCACTGTATTTCCAGCAACTGATGGAAACAATTAAAACCTGCAACTTGAAAACAATTGAAATCTAAGAATTTTTGACCTAAGTAAATTTTGATTTGTCCTTCTGCTGCATTCACACACTATGGCATGCTGGCAAATTTTGGGTGTATGAACAATACAATTCATGTTTACTCAGAAATGAATGCTATTGAGTTCAATGGGGTTTGCCGCCTTGTAGGACATCTTCAAGAGAAGAAAAGGCTAAGAAGTAAAAACCCACACAAATCTGGAGTAGAGTTCCTAAGACAGTTGGAGAGTATCTTGTACGCCTCCTTCCAGCAGCTCCTGCGGCCAAGCTGATGTCTAATATATTGCTTTGCTTTCCTTTGGACCACAACGGCGAGGCCAAGAAAGTCTTCTCATCCAGACAGCCCAGGACCTCTATATAAACTGCCAAGAGTTGCATGGGAGGCAGTAGTTACAAGTTACCAGTCTCTGCAGCCACAGCATGCACTGTGATTCTCCATATGTCTGACCTCACCTTCTGCCCTGGAGGCACATTCCATTGTCTCTCAAGACAGATGTATGCCAACAACAACAGCTAGGTGAAATGACTACAGGATTGCAGCTTGCTTATTCCACTGACCTAGCACTCTGGAGCCATTTAATCAATTATATGATGCACTAAGTATTGTGCTACTTAATCTTACCACAGCACTGCATGCGTAAATGTAAATATGTTGGGTGAGGACGTTTTAGAAGCCTATTGCCCATCATGGTTCTTTGCCTACACATGTATTATCTTTCAAGAGATGCACATGAGGCAACCCACATTTTTTCTTTAAAAAAATGCTTTGTCAACTAAGGAAGTTTGGTAATAAGGAAACACAGTTATATGGCTCTGCGTTTATGTTCATTGCGTGCTCCAAACACACCTGAGTACACATTTAAGAATGTCTGATCAAAGGGAATCTAGCCAGGCCTACAGTGAATTTGCCATTGGGTTATTTTGCTACCTTGTGATGAATTTCCAAGGGGGAAATCTATCAATCTTTTGTTTTAATCTATGATTCCAATATCTATAAACTAACTGAATTTTTAAAAATATATATTCTCAAAAGTTACCCTTAGCCAGCTGGGTTGTGACCATTAGGAAAAGGTATGAAATCATGGCATTGTAAGGGACTAAAATTTAAGACTCCTGAAGAGTAGATACCGTAATTCTGGGTGGTGAGGTGCAGCAAATAGCTTTACAGTGGTACCTCGGGTTACATACACTTCAGGTTACATACACTTCAGGTTACACACTCCACTAACCCAGAAATAGTGCTTCAGGTTAAGAACTTTGCTTCAGGATAAGAACAGAAATTAGGCTCCTGCGGCGCGGTGGCAGCGGGAGGCCCCATTAGCTAAAGTGGTGCTTCAGGTTAAGAACAGTTTCAGGTTAAGAACGGACCTCCAGAACGAATTAAGTACTTAACCCGAAGTACCACTGTACATTTATACTATGAGTAATCCTTGCTACAATGGGTACAAAAGCTGAGTGTTGGGGCAGGAATGAGCAATGAACAAAAGCGTTAACAGTGGCAAGGCAGGAAGTGAGTGGCATCACCAAGATCCTCCATTATCTCACGGACCATTGTGGAAGCTTCTATAGGGATGAGATGGTTGTGTGTATCTAGTCCATGGCAATGCAGAGCTGGGAGAAAAGTCGTGATGCACCTTCTCCAGACTAATGGTGACTCCAGCCAAATTGATCGTGGTACACAGATTATCCTTGGCCTTGAGACCACCGTCCAAGCATGCTGTTGCTTCAATCCTTAGGTTTTCCAACTCTTTGATTAGTATGCCTGTATGTTACGCGCGTTTCTCAACTTCTGAAATGTCCCACTGACAGATTACATCAAGCTCTCTATGTGCAGAAATACGGGTACCCATTTTAAAAATAACATGAAAATGTGGCCATAGTCATGCGACATAGTCATCTTTTCTCTCTCGTCGCTCAAAAAGGTTGGAAAAATTAGCCCTAAAGGTTTAGCGAAAAATACATGCTTTTAAATAGCAACACATTAACATTTGTTTCAGTGTCATTATTTGGGTGCCTGACTCAGAACCGCAGCCTTCAGATTGGCACCAATACAATGAAGTCAGCACTGAAGCTGCCTACTCAGTTTCAGCAAGCTTTGGATCAGCCCAGAGACATAATGGCAAAGCATTTGAAGTCAAGACTTTCCAAACCTCTTTGCAAGGTTGTCAGCACTGCAAGATTTCTGTGCAATGAGGGGGGTGGGTGTTAAACTGCCAGGAATTCTTACAACAAAAACAGGGCGCATCGGACGATAGAAGGGGGAAATAACCCAAACATTTCTAATCCTTATAATGGGTGAAAATACAGACTTAAAATGATAGGTAAAGTAAATATATATATATAAGTGCAATGCTGCTGGAGTTTTTCTTAACTATATACATTTGTGTGGTAATAGCTACAAAGGTTAATAACACCTGTAACACAACACCTGAGGTCATCCATCACGACTTGGCTGTGTAACATTTACCACTGGAATTATTCTCTGATCATAAGATGCTCCTCATTCTAAGTCATACCATCTATACTGGCTGGAAGCGTCTCTCCAGATTATCAGACAAGCGGCTCTCCACAGATCCCCTGCCACTGTATTACAGCCCTTCATTTCTTCCTTCCACCAGTAGAATACAGTTGTTTTGACATCATGGAAATGCTTTGACTTGGGCAACACACATAACTAGACTAACTGCTGCCATACTTAGTCCCCAGCCCTTTAGGGCCTAACCCCCAGGATTTGCCTGGTCCTCGGCACACTAAGGCTGTGTATACGCTAAAGATTAAAGTTGAAGCACATTGCTTCTCTCAAAGGATTCTGGGCACTGTAGTTCACCTCTTACCAGGTTACAATTCCTGGCAACTCTTAACAAACTACAGTGTAGGGCTGGGCAATGTATCGATGCATCATCCAAAATCTGTTTGGAGTCCACATTGTGGTAACAGCTTCATAATATTTGGCATGGAGATATCTTGTGAATAGCAATGTGTGTGTGCGTGCGCTATGTAAAAAAAATGCAATGTGAGAAAAAGCGTGAAGCCGGTCTTCGCTTCTCTGATTCCTGCCACCCCTGTTGCTCTGTGCAAAATAACAGTTGCAACACAATGTTAAAGGTAAGTAAAAATGTATCCGTTTTAGACTCCTAAGTAGTAGCAGTTGCCCAGACATTGCCCCATTCACCACTACAAAGTTCCATCCTTTTTTGAGACATCATGATATATCGGTACATCCAATAAACAGCTGGTGATAAATCACCATGTTGAAAAGTGGACATTGCTCAGCCCTACTACAGTGTCCAACATGCTTTGAGAGAAAGTGCGCGTTTTAAAGGTGAAGTATGCAGACAACCTTAATGACCTGGGAGTAAGTTCTACTCAACACAAGTACCATGCATAGGGCAGGAATTACCTCTGAGTAAAAATGCACTAAAGTGTGCCGGCAAAGCTTGTTTTCCTGGCAGCAGTTAGCAATAATTACTTTATAGCTACTGTAAAAAAACAAAACCCAGCAGCACTCTTGAATATGCAGGGAAATTACCAAACTAATAACACCATTGGCAACAGTAGTTAAATCCTATTCTTTCTGGAAATGCCACCTGCAGTATCCCCTCCTCCCTTTTTTTTTGAGGGGGGCTAAGAATCTGCCAATGGATATGAGCCTCATCACACATCCCTATTGTTTTAACAAGTAATTATTCCACCTCCAGTAAGCACCCCTTACAGGAATTAATGCTGCCCCCATAACAATGACCTGGTTAAGAAGTCTGAATTGTGGGAAATCTCCGAGGAAAGGCTTGGGCCAAGGAAAGGGGAAGGGGGGCTGGGTTTTTTTGCGTTTTTACTTAGAAGCCACTGTGCTATAGGGGAGCTAACACAGGCATCCTTTATACACACGATGGGGTGTTTGGGACTTTTCCACAGAGTTTACATGAAAGGTAATGAGCGCGCGCGCGCAAACGCCCATAGGCTTTTGCGCAAGAGCAAAAAATCTGGAGAGAAAACTCGCCAGCCAATTGCGCCCAAGGAGAGGCGGCATTCCGGGCTGCCCAAGGAGGCGCAAAAGCGGACGGGGTCGCCGTCAAACACGCGCGCGCCCAACCTTCGCTCTGTTTCGGTTGCCAAGTCTGGAGGGGCGGAGAGAAAGCGGGGCCCGGGAGGGTGGAGAAGCCAGAGCGAGGAGCTCTTGGGCCCGCCCCCCGTCGTTGCAACAGCGAGTACACACACTACGTGACTGGAGCTGCATCCCTCCCCGGGGCCAGCTTGTTCTGCTCGCGCTCCCTGTCCGTGCAAAACGACCGCTCTCCTGCCTTATTTACTCCTCTCGCCGACTCCGCTCCAGCCCGCCCGTCTCCTCCTCTTGTGCGCCCTCTCTCCCCGCCTCACTCCCCGGAGCTCTGCCTCGCCTTCTCTCCACCCCCACCCCCCCTTCGCAGAACAAAGGAATGCAAAGCGCGGCGGCAGCGCCATCCAGGCCCCTTCCAACGCGCAATCCGGCCCCAGTCATAACAACCAACGCCTAAGGCGGCTCGGGCGGCAGGCGGGCAGGCAACGCAAGCTCCCTCGTTGCCCGACGCCCCCGGCCTCGGAGAAGAACCGGGCTTTCCGGTGTCCAGAAGGAGTTCTTCCCCTCCCGTCTCTGCACCTCTTAGCTGTCCTCTGAACGCACAAACGCACCCGAATTACGCGCCGGTTACTTCTAAGGGGTCGCAGTGGGACCCTTGTTAATCTGGGCAAGAGCTCTGACTCGAATGCAGAAAGACCTCGGTCTCTCTCTCTGTCTCTCTCTCTGTCATTAAAAGAGCCACTAGCAGAAAATCAACAATTGTCGAACCCGATTTTGCGCTCCTCGCCACCCCCACCCCCGCGCAAACCTTGGATTTCTGAACCTCCTTATATTTTTAGAGTGATTCAGCTTCAGGATTTCTCTCCCCCTCCCCCCCTTTTTTTGGAAAAAATCAAGACCCCACCCCCACCCCGGCGCAGACGGATTTAATAGTTGCAAAGCGACACGATTGCGAGAGTGGCATAGATTTCGATCGCACGCTGGGATTCTGGCCATCTGAAATGTGCTACTGACCTAAATCGGGCTGGGCATTGTTGTTGGGTGTGTGTTTTGCAACGTTACGCCGACCGTCACATATGTTGAAATAAAGACTCCGCACCCCGCGCGCGCCCTCCCCCTCCGCCTTTCGCCCCCCGCGCCAGCCCGACTTTGTCGTTCTTGGTTGCAAATTGCAGGGGCTACGACGAGATCAGAGGCACCTCTCACTTTTTCCCGAAATGCGTAACAAGCTTGTGTATATATAAGCTTATGTATGTATGTATATATATCTCTATGGAGGAGGATGAATCATGCACGAAAGCCAACACCTACCAAGCCACTTGATGTGTGAGCGAAATGCCTTCCTAAAAATACCAGCCTTATCAAAACGTCTCCCAAGGCGTGGAGTTGAAAACGCCAGCAAATGTCCTTGAACGTCTATTTGCACAGCTCTGGAGAAAAGACCAGAAATAGCCCACGGAGCCACAATTGCTCAAATGTGATAGGGCTAAATATAGACGTGCACAATTTTCGTTTTAAGGGACGTGGCACACATTCAACAAGCCGAGCTGCCTTTCTCCAACTTACGCAGCAGCGATCTACTTTCCGACAGGGGAGGGAGATGCAAGAGGGATGACTTTGGAAATCGTGGTTTTATTTTAAGGCCGAGATTGCTCTAGTTTCTTTGTGGCGAGATTTATCAAAGCGCGTAATTAGCTGCCTAACCTGGCCACCAGCGAATGCCATGGTTGCATAATGCAACATTTCCAGGAACGATCAGGAAACGCAGCGCCTGAAAACCAGCTGCCAAGAGGGAGCAAAAGGCACGGGCCAATATAAACCGAATTCTCCCCCCCCCCCCCACACACACACACATAACATACATCAGAACAGCCCCGAATCAGGCGATTGTTACGTGTATACCTTTCTCTAGCAGCTTAAAAGAACGCAGCGTACGGAATAAACAAGGAATTTCACGCGCAGCACCAGTTCATCATGGGGCTTTTTTTATTCTAAAAAATGAGACCTTCCCTAAGAGATCCAGAAATAGATGAGATGTGTAAATGGGGAGCGTATTCCCTAACGCTGCACCAAAATTACCAAAGCATTGCACGCTCACCTCCTCTCTGAAGCGCTCGCCAATAACTCGCCGTGGACCGATTATGCAATGCGCGGAGATGAAATAACAAGCCCCGCCAGCCCCTCGGGCGCTTCAGATGCTCCCCAGGGGGAAACGGGCGCGTTTCAAAGAACTCTTCTTCCAAGGCGCATGCCACTATTAACAAGGCATTTTCCTAATCCTTTGCTGCCCGTCAACGATTCCTTCAGCCAACCCTCCCATCCATGCCCTCGCTTACCATCCATCTCCCCACCCCCACCAATCCCTGCTCATACAAGAAGGAATGGTGGCAAGATCTCTGAGCTTCAAGATCTCTGAGCTTTCCTCCAGCTCCCCAATCCCGATTCTCCTCCACCCCGGAGGAGGCATCTTATTATGTAAGAGCACCGCCGAGCTCTGAGCCAGCCGAGCCGGGGAAGCTGCTCCGAGGGGGGCTGCAATCAAAGCGGCCGCCTTCAGGCGGCGAGTCCCGGCGCTGACGTGCCAGAGGGCGAGAAAAGTTACTGCTGGGGCGCATGGAGAGGGTCGAATTTCTCCGACGAACCCGTGTCTAGAGAAGGGTAAACGCACACCAGGACAGAGTGAGTCTCGTCGGGAAAGGACCGAGGGGAGGTGGGCGGGGTAGGGGGGGAGAAGGACCCCCTTCAGACGAGCCATTTCCCCGACGGAAGCTTCCTGTACCTGGGCAAGCTGCTCGGGCCGAGAGGGGCCGAGCGCGCGCCTCGCTCGCCGGAGATCCCGTCGGCATCTGCTTCCCGTCGGAGCCGGTCGCTTTGGAGAGGGGCCGAGAGGCGAGCAGGTCCTTGACTACAACCAGGCAGCGAGATAGGGGCCAGGCAGGCAGAGAGAGAGAGAGAAAGACCCTCGCAGCAGGAGCAGCCCGAAGACGTCCTTCCCGTCGCGCGCCAGGAGGAGAATGTGCGCTCGGGAGAGAGTGGAGAAGCCGGGCGCAGCCGAGGAACGCGCCTTCTGCCGACGACGCAGCCGACGCCGCTGGAGAGAGATCTGTGTTAGTAGGTCAATACTGTACGCTGCTCACAACGCACACTCCTCATGCCAGCTTGGGCGGTGAGTGGCGGCTGCCGGGCCCCAATCGGAGCTCTCCGCTTTCCCGGGGACGGCCAATGGATGCGCCCGGAGTGGGGGGGGGAAGGGACAAGGGCAGGGCCAGACTCGAAGTGAACCCCCTTCCCTGCTCCGCCCTTTCTTCCTCTCGCGCTCTCCTCGGACGCTTCCCCTCCCTCGATGTGTTTGTGTGTGCGTTACAGTGGATGTGCGCGCTGCTGGGTATTGCATAACTAGGCGAAACTGGGGGGTGGGGTGGGGGTGAGAGAGAGGAGGAGGAGGGAGGAGGGAGAAGGGAGAAAGCTGTTGGCATTTACGTAATGGCCCAATGGAGAGCCGGAGAGGCCGGAGTGAAGGTGGAGACTCGGCCTCCTGCTTGTCGCTGGGCTCCCAGGCTGGCGCTGCAACGCGCTGGGCAGGGTTGTGGGTCGCATTGCAGGACGCCGGTGGGTCGGAGCCACCCACCCCGATTGCAACATAAAAGGAAAGCCCCGGCAGCTGCCGCGCTCCTTGAACGTCCGCGCGAGGGAGTCGCTGAACTCGCTGCCAACGCGGGCGCGTAGAAATATGTGATCGCCAAGTATTTCCGTCTATTTCAGAAAATCGCCAAGTGTTTCAGCCGCGAGATGTTGGGAACGGAATTGCGAAAAGCTGCGGCGGAGGGAGAGAAAAGAGATGCCCATCTGTGTGTATGGGGGGCGGGGAGAATTATGCTTTGCGTTTTCAGAGGTCAAGGAGGAAATAGTAAATAGGCAGGAATAGATGTTGGCTTGCAAAACAAGGCAGCTCTCAGGGCTGGTAATACACACAGTTGCCATCTAAAGGGGCATTTTCTGTAGAACTGTTCAGTCCAGAGTCTAAAATTCCATCATCGTGTAAAAAGGGTTGGGTGTTGGATAGGGGCATGTAGCAAGGTATATCTCTTTGATACTGGTTCTGCTTCCCATCGTGTGAAAGAAAAATGTTAGCTCCAGAAGCAATCGACCAAAACGAGAGCAAATGGAGCTTTTGTTTTATATTCTGATCCTTCGGTTTAACATCTAAACTAAGTTTAAAAAGGAACCCAAATGTCACTACCTAGAATATTGGAGCACGTGTCTGTAAACACAAGAGAGAAATTATATTGCAAGTGAGAAATTATATTGCGCAAGATGCTGCAATGCATGGTTTATCATTATCAATGCATATTTGCCACCAAGGCAGGGCAGATGGGTAATCTGCCAGTGAATTAGGTTTACCTTTGGTTACCAAAGAAGCCTACTGAAGATAGACTGCTTGGTGTGTTTCCTGCTGTTATGTCAGCTGGCACTTTATGCTACAGGCGAAAAAGGCTATAATGTATGCATGAGAGTAGACCTAGCGTCTTTATTCAGTGAACTACAAGGATGAAGGATTCTGCTAATTTAAGTTCCACTGACCTAATTTCTCGCAACACAGCCATTACATTTGCAGAATGAAAACATTAACACATCACTGAGCTAGGAAATCAATGCATAGTGTTGATTTTGTGATAGGATCCTTTTTTTCTCCCTTAAAAAGGGGGGGGGGAGATGAAACCGCAATCTGCTATGGTTGTACAGTGAATCACTCACTAAAGTGCAAAAAGATAGTCTACAAAACAAGATGGTGTCATTTGGGCCTGCACTTCTGTTAACTTTCCATTTTGAAAAATGTCATAAAGCAAGAAACACCCCATACTTGGAGCCTTGATTGCATGAGCAATGCAAGATTCCTCCGCCCAGTCTTGGGGCTTTGCCACTCCCACTGGGGCACGGCTTGCAGAAGTTCAATACAACCCCGGAACATTAAGGAAAACATGGCAGTTGGAGTTGAAGGGTTGCTTGTGGCAACCTGAAAGGGACTACATATTGAATGAGCAGGAACAGACAGCCCCTTTTGGACCCACAAATATTGTGCATGAAGTTAACTGCAAATCTATTTTGAGTGATGCTTTTGTACATCTTTGTGTTTAGAGAATGACTCATGAAGGCACTAACTTCCATCATGGGATCTGGCATGTGAATCACTCCCATGAATTACTAAGAATTGTGTAGACGAGGGATTGGAACCCGTATGTGAAGCTTCAGCATTCTCAGTTACTAGTGCAAATCAATCCCAAATGATGTTTAGTATTTGATTACCGTATTTTGGACGCATAGGTTTAGCTGACACCAGTCAGGCCATTCACCCTCTTAAACAGCATTGCACTGGGGAAAAGTCGTTATTTTAAGCAAGGGGTTTCTTTTCTTTTCTGTAGTTTAGCATAAAGCAGCCTTGCCACTAATGCCTTATAAAAAAGCATGGTTAGACCAGCTCATTAGGACTAACTGATGGTGACTCTGCATGGCAGGGGAAGCATGCCATCTTCTTCCTCTCTCCCAGCCTAATGTTCCTCCCACCAGCTGCTATGACACGGGTAGCATTGTGGTCTAAACCACCAAGCCTCTTGGGCTTGCTGCTCAGAAGGTCAGCGGTTCAAATCCCCACGACGGAGTGAGTTCCTGTTGCTCTGTCCCAGCTCCTGCCAACCTAGCAGTTCGAAAGCATGCCAGTGCAAGTAGATAAAGAGGTACCACCGTGGCAGGAAGTTAAATGGCATTTCCGTGTGCTCAGGCTTCCATCACAGTGTTCTGTTGTGCCAGAAGTGGTTTAGTCATGCCGGACACATGACCCAGAAAGCTGTCTGTGGACAAACGCCGGCTCCCTTGGCCTGAAAGTGAGATGAATGCCATAACCCCATCATCACCTTTCACTGGACTTAACCATCCGGGGTCCTTTAGCTATGAAAATGGTGGCTGCAGATCTACAATTCCTTTTGCTGCAGCCAACATTTGCCCCTAGAACCATCACCTCCAGGACTAGTCAGAAGGCTGCAAAAGCATCCCTTGACTGACTTTCAACAGGAGCACGTTATTTGGCAGTAAAATAAATAAATAATCTGATGTCCCTGTGGTGCCTGCCGGACCTTAAATTTAGTTCTGCTAAAGAAGGATAGAAAAGATGCAGCCTAACAGAAGCCAACAAAACTGCGCGAAAGGATGTTGTAATCAAACTAATGGAAATCATACTGAAGCTTCATACAAATGTAGCATTGTATATACCACGTAGCATTGTATATACCATGTAGCATTTACTTTCGAGTCTCTTCATGAAAACGATATGCTGAGCTGATACCAATATTTATAACTAGAGAACATCATGGATTTATGTCACATATGTATCGTGTCTCAAATATTTAGTGTATTAGTAGGACGCGGCTGGCGCTGTGGGTAAAACCTCAGCGCCTAGGACTTGCCGATCGTCAGGTCGGCGGTTCGAAACCCCGCAGCGGGGTGCGCTCCCGTTGCTCGGTCCCAGCGCCTGCCAACCTAGCAGTTCGAAAGCACCCCCGGGTGCAAGTAGATAAATAGGGACCGCTTACTAGCGGGAAGGTAAACGGCGTTTCCGTGTGCTGCGCTGGCTCGCCAGATGCAGCTTCTCACACTGGCCACGTGACCCAGAAGTGTCTTCAGACAGCGCTGGCTCCCGGCCTCTTAAGTGGGATGGGCGCACAACCCTAGAATCGGACACGACTGGCCCGTACGGGCAGGGGTACCTTTACCTTTACCTTTAGTAGTAGTAGTAGTATTTATTGAATTCATATACTGCCCTATACCTTGGGGTCTCAGGACTGTTCACAGAATAAAATCAAGATATAAAACCACAAAATACATAATAAAAATAAAGCAACAACCCAATAGCCCCCCCCCCAAGAAACACATTTTAAAAGGGCATAGGATGTCAATCAGATCAACCAACGGCCTGGTTAAAAAGGAACATTTTTGCCTGGCGCCTAAAGGTGTATCATGAAGGCACCAGGTGAACGTCCCTCGGGAGAGCATTCCACAGATGGGGAGCCACTGCAGAGAAGGCCCTGTTCTCGTGTTGCCACCCTGTGGACCTCTTGAGGAGGAGGCACATGAAAGAAGGTCTCTGAAGATGGTCTCAGGGTCCGGGTAGGTTCATATGGAAAGAGGCAGTCCTTGAGGAATTGCGGCCCTGAGCCGTTTAAGGCTTTATAGGTCAAAACCAGCACTTTGAATTGGGCCCAGAAACTAATTGGTAGGCAGTGCAGTTGGACCAGCATCTGTGCAATATGCTCAAACTGTCTTGTACCAGTGAGCAACCTGGCAGCTGAATTCTGCACTAGCTGAAGTTTCCAAACCATCTTTAGAGGCAGCCCTACGTATAGCGCATTACAGTAATCTAACCTTGAGGTTACCAAACCATAGAAAACAGTAGTTAGGCTATGCTTGTCCAGGGTATAGATGGGCCACCAGCCGAAGCTGATGGAAGGCACTCTGGGCCACTGAGGCCACCTGAGCCTCGAGTGACAGCAAAGGATCCAGGAGTACCCCCAAGCTACGAACCTGCTCCTTCAGAGGAAGTGCAACTCCATCAAGAGCAAGCGACCTCCCAGCCATCTGGTCTAGGGAACCACCCACTAACAGTGTCTCTGTCTTATCTGGATTGAGCTTCAGTTTGTAGGCTCTCATCCAGTCCATTACCGAGGCAAGACACTGGTATTAAAATAACTGAAGGTAACCAACTTTCTCAGGAAATCCCCTAGCAAAAATGATTCCTAGCATTATGGAATACGAAGACGTACGGCTTAAAATAGCATTCATTGCATACAGCCAACTGGAAATTGACCTAGTCTAACAGTTGTTAATAGGATTAAACATAGCATCAGTCCACATCTGGGACACTGCTAAAGCCAAATGGGTACTGTTTGTACTCTTAATGTATATTTACCAGTAGCAAGCCGAAATAAATTGATGGTTACATTGTAACTGAGCCCAGTGTACATGAGGCAATACTTGTTTACTGGTCTGCTGAGTGTGAAGAAACATCAAACATTGCACAATAACTGCACAGAATGAAAATGGAAACCCTGTATCTATTGATATGCGCTCTCCGCTTCCCCAAGCGTGATAAATTTCCTTTTGGATAAGAAAGCACAAGGGACATATGGTGGATTTGTGATACCTACAAAATATACATATAAGAGAGCATCCAGACTGAGGGGACTAAGTTGCAAAGTAGCAACAGCACCCCAACACACAAAGTGCTGGTTAATATTGGACGACACCAATTTAAACAGTTCAAGCTTTAGTTGATGAATCTGCTGATTCAAGTTTGCAGTTTAGTTTTTTTATCTGGCAAAGGCAGAAACTAAAAAGAGTAAAATGAGGCATTATTCAGTAAGTAGAAATTTGGTGTTCAGCCCTCCTTTAACCAAACTCCTATTTTACCTCAGCCTCTGGACACCTGCTGAATTCACGTGTGCGGAATTTTTCAATTTTCCAATTCCAAAAATGGTGGGTGCTAAAAAGTTGTTGTATCATGACTTGGGAATTCAAAATATATTTTAGTTAAATTGGTATAAATTGGTATAATTTAGTGTTGCTTGAGAAGTAAAATGTGCATTGAAATCATTAAAAATGATTGCAAAGTTCTTGCACTTATGTATTAATATATTAATTTATTATTATAATAATTATTTAGCATTACCTGACATTTTCAGAAGGTAAAGTTAAAATTCTTTGGTTTTCCAAAAGCAGTTTATGTGCTTCTTCCACAAACATTGACTTACCAAGCTAAATACTGTCCAATCACAGATTTGAATTCCTCACACCCAGATACATATTTTTTTAAGACCCCTTATGGGAGAAATTTGCAAAACAACAACAACAACAAAACAAACCACCCCCTAAATGTGGTGGGCAATGCTCTTATTGAGTCACCAGAGGGTCAATAGTTTTTAACATTTAACGTGGCAGTGGCGAATTGTGTCTGGTTATTAAAGTTGTATGTTTGCTTTTCATTGGCCCACCCTGAATTTACAAACCTTTAAACCTCACAAATCATTTAGCCATGTAATTCTCCGGGAATTACAAACTCAAGACGAACAAAGGTTTGCAGCGCTGAACTGCAGTAATTAAGTGCTTTTGAATTTGCACCTAAATGTTTGGCTTTCTTTCACCCTTGACCACCGGAGTAAGGAAAGCAATTTGTCTAATGACGCTAGATGTGTGGAATAATTTTTAAAGAGCAAACTCATTTAATAACATTTGTTTATAAGCCAGCTATGGTGGGGAAAGCAAAGAGATTGGCTTTTAAACTGCAATAGTGGTCAGATAATTATTTGCTGGAAGAAGAGGCAGTTTTAGGGTAGCATGACTGGTTCAGCCGCACTTCGCCGTGGTGCCACAGGGGGCGACACAAGCACAATGTCAAATTTTAGCATCACACAGAACACAGCTGAAATTTGAGAGCCCCAAACCCACCACTACTGAAAGCTATGGGTGCCATTCAGCAGGAAGTCCCCCTGCAATAATACTCAGGAAATTGTCCCAGGATATTCTAAATTAAGTTTACCAGGCGTCCCCGTTTCCCAGGGACAGTCCCCAGATTTACAAATCAGTCCCCTGACAAAATCCTATCATTCCTACTGAAGTTGAAAAGTGTCCCCAGATTCATTGAAAAAAATCTGGTAACCTTTTTCTAAATTTTATACCCTCTTGAATTATATACCCAGTACATGGAACCTTACAAAAGGACAATAAGAATGGACTCTCCATGCCCTTACCACAGCAAAAAGACTGATACTGATGAACTGAAAAAATAAAAATGTGTTTCCCTCTACGATTGGATTGAAGACTTATACAAACTCTCAACATAGGAACAACTTGCATATAAATGCAGACTTGCCGTGGACAAATTCAATGATATTTGGAATCCATTCTTACAAACACTGTAATAGATTAAGATCTGATGAAGTACAATAACAACTTTGTAAAGTATACAGTTTTGGGTTTTTCCCTTCCCTCCTTTATTTTCCCTTCTACACGTGTGCTGTTTCCCCTCTCTCTCTCTCTCTCTCTCTCTCTCCCTCTCTCCCTCTCCCTCTCCCTCTCCCTCTCCCTCTCCCTCTCTTATTTACATCTCACCAGGGACTCAGGTGGTGCTGTGGGTTAAATCACAGAGCCTAGGACTTGCTGATCAGAAGGTCGGCGGTTCGAATCCCCGTGACGGGGTGAGCTCCCATTGCTCAGTCCCTGCTCCTGCCCACCTAGCAGTTTGAAAGCAGTTCGAAAGTAGATAAATAGGTACCGCTCCGGCAGGAAGGTAAACGGCGTTTCCGTGCACTGCTCTGGTTCACCAGAAGCGGCTTAGTCATGCTGGCCACATGACCCGGAAGCTGTATGCCGGCTCCCTTGGCCAATAAAGTGAGATGAGCGCCACAACCCCAGAGTCGGCCATGACTGGACCTAATGGTCAGGGTTCCCTTTACCTTTACCTTTAAGTTTAGTGCACATATAATTATGTAGAATGTTTGTTTGTTTGTTTGTTTTTTGCTCAACACACAACGAAAAAGGACAAAGTAAACCATAGAGAAAGTACCATCAGTCACGCCATACATAAAGAATTAATATAAATTTCATAAACCTTAAACTGTAATGGTCTCTTCTTTTTAAATCCAACTTCCCATCTACTCCATAATTCAAATTACCATTCTTTACTGCTAATACATGTTGTTACTGTCATCTCAAATCACTTCAAAATATGTTAAATCGCATAACTGATGAACAATATTGCTGGAATTATTCAAAAGCCGCTACGGATTTTAAGTCAGTATTATTAATTTTCAAATATATTTTAAATACTTCCCATTTTGAAACGAATGCTTTCCTTGGTTTGTTCTTTAGCTTTTTGGATAGGCTATCTAATTCGGCATAATCAATCATTTTTTGGATCCACTTAATTATGTACTTTTTGAACTTTTAATAAAGATGTCTGGGGTTTTTTTTCCTTTAAAGAAATCATCCCTGGACACTTCCAAGCACTAGTGATTGAGGACACCATCCCAGATTCCCCCGATTTGACTTTCACAGCATTACCCATGATTATTAACAAGCCAGATTGACTTTGTACTCCTGGAGCTTGGATGTTAATGAGTAGCTTACCCCAACCCTATTTACATGTTCATTTGAATGTGCCTACAGGAGGCTGGCAGCATTGCATCCACTGGTGTCTGTTGCTGCTTTGTGTGCACTTTTGGCCAAAGTTGGGAAAGGGTCTCCGTATGTTCAAATTGTGCCTGCACAGACTGCAATCGTGTCATCAGGAACCCTGCAAAGATTCCCCGATGGTGCAGATGAAGGCGACATATGTACGGTTTGGGCATATGAAATCTCTTTCGCACCTTCCACTAAATGTGTACCTGGGCCAGGGCCAGCAAAAGCAATCTGATCCCCAGACTTAAATTCAGATGAATGTGTCAAGAGTAATCTGGAACTCGTAACAAATGTGATAGAATTGTCAAGCTGGCTAAGAAGCTCTGGTGCCAAACCAAACTGATTTCCACAGGGATGAAACCAGGATGTTTCTGTGCCTTGGTCTTGCATTGTATGTTCCTAAGAATTTTTGGCATGGAAATCTTACATTGGCATTGATAAATTAACTATATGGCATGTCCAACAGGTATATCGTGATCTACCAATAAATCACTGGACGTCCGTGGCAGATCACTGGTAGATCACTGGCTCCTCCCAAAAAAGCTAAACAACCTTGACCTGAACCCCTAAAAACAGGGCTTTCATTCCTAAAAAAAACTCAACAATTTTCACCAGAAACCCCCCCCCCCCATGGGGTAGATCACTGCTAGCTTGTAAATATGTGAGTAGATCGTAGTCTCTTGGGAGATGGCCACCTAATGCAAGCTTTGCATTGTTTCAAATTTATCTTGAAACATTTCTCTCTTTCTTTAGCAAGAGAGTAGCCTTAGGTTGCATGAACCTCATACCTTTAAAGTACGGTACGTGGCTTTCTCCAAAGAATCACGAGAACTGTTGTTTACTCCTCACAAGGCTATAATTCCTAGTACCCTTAACCAGTGGCATAGCATGGGG
Organism: Podarcis vaucheri; assembly: GCF_965113315.1. Classification (NCBI taxonomy): domain Eukaryota; kingdom Metazoa; phylum Chordata; class Lepidosauria; order Squamata; family Lacertidae; genus Podarcis; species Podarcis vaucheri. Next base: position 622,328 of record NW_028118808.1, on the reverse strand, counting down.
TTCACAGGGGCAGTTCCCTGGGTGCAAAATTGTTAGGGGTGCAAAAATTAGACACCCGGTGCCGCCTCTGTGCGCTTCCATCACTGGGCTCTGTTAAAAACGGCTTCTCCATGCAAACCAGGAAGTAACCTCTCCAGACAACAGAATAACTCTTCTTTTCTTATCTTTGCAGCTGCAATCTCCTGGGTGACCCAGATGCCATTTGGCAGTTGAATGTGCATGAATAATCCGTCCATTTCTCCCCCTTCCCCCCACGTCTGCACGGTCCCAGACACTGGCAACTCATGCTATGCCACTATCTATAGTTCCCTGGATTCTTAGCGGGATGTCATGTGTTTTGAATGTATGGTGTTTCCACAGCCTTATTTAGACAACATATCCATGATTATGGATTGTGGAAGAGCAGGCTCATGCATGTGCTGACACACACACAAACAAGCACACTGATATTTATACATCCATTAGAAACTGTATGCTGTATGTTATATCGATGGTACCTAACACCGAGTAAATTGGCAAAAATGTATAAATCAGAATCAAATAAGTGTTGGAAATGTAAAGAGAAAGAAGGCTCTTTTTATCATATGTGGTGGTCTTGTTAAAGCTTACTGGGAAATGATATATAATGAATTGAAAAAGATGTTTAAAATAATGTTTGAAAATAAAACCCAGAAGCCTTCGTTTTGGGAATTATAGGGACAGAACTATGCAAATTGCATAGAAATTTATTCATGTATGCGACTACAGCAACAAGAATGTTACTTGCCCAAAAATGGAAAGAAGAAGTCCCAGCAAAAGAAGAATGGATACAAAAACTTATGGAATATGCAGAAATGGCAAAACTTACCGGAAAAATAAGAAATCAAGGTAACAAACTTTTTAAAAAGGAATAGAAATGGTTTATTGATATTTACAAATAAACTGTAAACAGATAAGAACATTGGCAGGATTATTGTAATAACCTGTAGTTTTATAAGAGTATATATTTAAAGTAGATGAATAAATGAGCAAAATCAAGTTAATTTGGAATATGCAGAAAATATAAGAAATAAATTTAAGGAACGACAGAAAGAGGGGGAAGAAAGTCGAGTTTTGATATGTCAAAATGATTGTAAAATTATTGAAATGTATAAAACTGAAAATTATAAAGGAAGGAAAAGAAAGAAAGAAAGAAAGAAAGAAAGAAAGAAAGAAAGAAACTATGCTGTGCTCACAGCTTTGGACAAACCTGCCATCACTCTTCTTATCCCTGCACCCCATCCCTGCATTCATTTCCACAGAAACATTATTTGTATTGGGGTAGCATGAAATGAGTCATCCTGATTCACTTTGAAGTAACACTATGTATATGACATACTTTCATAGGACTTCATGCTTGATGTACCTAAGATGTAGAGCTCAGTTTGAGTCAGAGCTCTCTATTACTTATAAACATAGAATTGTAGACATGGAAGGGACCACAAGGGTCATCTAGTTGAACCTCCTGAAATGCAGGAAACATTTGCCCAATGTGGGGTTCGAACCCATAACCCTGAGATTAATAACCTCCTGCTCTACCAACTGAGCTATCTCAGTAGTTTGCTTTCAGGTGTCAATGTTTCGGAAGTCAGACTGAAAAATGAACATGAGATTGAATTGGAGCTTGTTCATTGAATACCCACCGTCACCTATCTGATCAGGGATGAAAGATTGGGGAGAAATTATGCTGGATCAGGGCATAACTTCACAGCAGGTTTGATAGCCCAGGTGTTTGGGAAATGAAGGACCACACTACTGCTTCCACTGCTCTTTTTATGTAATGCCAGTGGTGTGCTTTGAACAGTGGAATGGCACAATCCTTGCCCAATGAGCAATATAAGACAGGGATGCGGGTGATCTAAACCCCTGAGCCGCTTGGGTTTGCCGATCGGAAGGTCAGAGGTTCGAATCCATGCAATGGGGTGAGCTCCCATGGCTCTGTCCCAGCTCCTGCCAACCTAGCAGTTTGATAGCACAGCAGCGTGAGTAGATAAATAGGTACCTCTGCAGCAGGAAGGGAAAACTGTGTTTCTGTGCGCTCTGGTTTCCGTCATGGTGTCCCGTTGTGTCAGAAGCTACTGTTAGGTCCATCATGAGACGTCCGCCAGCTTCCAACCACAGATACCAGCAGCCTTCAAGCAAGCAAACTTCCTTATTATTGCTCCCTAGCATCCCACTGCCAGAGGATTGCCTCCTTCCATTCACCACTTTGCCTCCTCAAGTGGAAGAAACCTGGGCAGTGCTGAATGTCACATCCATTGCCAGGTGTGTCCTGCTGGAAATAGAAAAGGGCTTTCCCCTTGGCCTGACTTTATATCCACTCAGTTGCCAAGTGCTTTTGTGACATCACAAGAAACCCACAGCCAATGGCAACAGCTGGGGAGGCATCATCTTCATTGCTTTGAGCCTCACAATGGCAGGTGCACTTATCAGTGATTGGGTGCTTGTTTATTTGGGAAGGAGGTGGCGCTGTGATCTAAACCCCTGAGCCTCTTGGGCTTGCCAATCAGAAGGTTGACAGTTCAAAACCGGGGTGAGCTCCCATTGCTCTGTCCCAGCTCCTGCCAACCTAACAGACTGAAAGCATGCCAGTGCAAGTACATACATAGGTACCGTGGCAGCAGGAAGGTAAACAGCATTTTTATATGCTCTGGTTTCCGTCATGGTGTCCCGTTGTGCCAGAAGTGGTTTAGTCATGCTGGCCACATGACCCGGAAAGCTGTCTGTGGACAAATGCCAGCTCCCTTGGCCTGAAAGCAAGATGAGAGCCACAATCTCATAGTTGCCTTTGACTGGACTTACCTGTCCAGGGGTCCTTTACCTTTACCTATAAGACAGGGATGGAGGAGGGCCCTGAAACACACTCAATTAGTGGAATAGAAGCAGGTTAGGCAGGGTTAATGTGGTCCTCGAAAGACTTTCCTAAAGGAATCCATCTGGATGGAAAGGGATTTGAGATTGCCTAGCAAAAACAAATGGGAAGGCTAATTCCAACTAAATGTGGAAGTGAGGCTGCCATATATCCAGAAGAGATCTGACAGACTTGTTTACTTTCTTTTTTTCCTTTTGGTTTAACTGATTCATTTAATTTTGTTCAATATTTTGCTGGCAGTGTAGTGGCACTGTTCCATTTTCTTCAATCTGTGACTCAGAGGAAGTGCTGGGAATAGAGATGGAAAGAAACCAAAAAGCTATACGGTAGGTAGTATTGGTTTGCGTGTGTGTGTTTCTCTTCATCCCCACCATTAGATTAGAGGCAGAGGTTCCTTGTTCCCTTAGCAAGGAGCTGTATTGGTGCCCCCCAACGAAAAAAATTCCTTTACCACGAGAGCCACAGTAGAAATTACTGGTGGAAATGTAAGGTAGTAAAATAATTTTGGGAAATTATATATAATGAGTTGAAAAAAATGTTTAAAATAACTTTTTCTTAAAAAAACCCCCGAAGCCTTCCTTTTAGGAATTCTAGGTGCCAAAATCCCAAGGGAGCAGAAAAGACTATTTATGTATGAGACCACAGCTGCGTGGATGTTATTGGCCCACAGATGGAAAGAAGATAAAGTCCCTACCAGAGAAGAATGACAGATAAAGTTGATGGATTATGCCGAAATGGCAAAAATGACCGTAAGAATCAGAAATCAGGAAGACAAAATTTTAATAAGGAATGGGGGGGGGGTAATTATAATTTATCTTAAAAACCATTGTAAACAGTTAAAATCACTAGTAGGATTGGAACAACGCTTGTAGTTTAATGGTGAATTTTGGACACAATGCAGAGGTAAAAGATTTGGATTATCACAAAAGATGCAGGAGGAAATGATTCACAATAGGACCCACAAAGGGGAAGATAGAAGTCCAGGGTGAGCAATTTTCGTCAATTCCCCCTTAAAAAAAGCTCAGCAACTCTGGGCAATCTCCCCCCATTTTCTTAATTTGGAGTCCCCAAATTATACATGGGGTCGTGTTATACATGGAAAAATATGGTATTTTTAAAAAGGTTCCTGAAATAATTTTTTAAGTGTCAAATTTAGAACAGGGTTCATTTTTGCACTCACTGCAGTAACTGTAATGTAATGAGATTTTTGCTGTTATAAAGCCACTGGAAAAATAAAACCCTCTCAAATAGCCTTCACCAGTGTAAGGTAAAGGTAAAGGGACCCCTGTCCATTAGGTCCAGTCGTGAGCGACTCTGGGGTTGTGGCGCTCATCTCGCTTTATTGGCCAAGGGAGCCAACGTACAGCTTCCGGGTCATGTGGCCAGCATGACTAAGCTGCTTCTGGCAAACCAGAGCAGCGCACGGAAATGCCGTTTACCTTCCCGCCAGAGCGGTACCTATTTATCTACTTGCACGTTGACGTGCTTTCAAACTGCTAGGTTGGCAGGAGCAGGGACCGAGCAACGGGAGCTCACCCCGTCGCGGGGATTCGAACTGCTGACCTTCTGATCGGCAAGTCCTAGGCTCTGTGGTTTAACCCACAGCGCCACCCGTGCCCTCCAAATGTTTTGGACTACAATTCCCATCAGTCCCAGTCAGCATGCAGTCCATTTCCAAACCTATGGGAATATACCCCTTCTTAGATATATGTGACCACTATTTGTCTAAAGATTTCATGTCCAAGAATGTCTCTATTCTGCTGATCAGCAAACCAGTAGATTGCTAACATCCCCACTATTTTTCCTTTGGCACCAGACACTTCAGATCACTCTGCATGGCATTGTTGTTTCTGGTATTTGCATCTAATCACCTATACATGTTGCGTTCCATTAAATACCCCCTTGGCGTGTAATTTTCCCTCTGACACTTTCGCTCCCCTTAATTTCCATGCGCTCGTTGCCAGAGGACACAACGCATTGAAGAACATCATCTCTAATGAATGAGTCATTTGGAACCAGATGTTCCACAGCACCTATCAGGTTTCCTCCAGAGATCCACAAAATTGGGAGCATCGTTTAAATCGCCATATGGTGTCATCATCAATAGGCTTCTGTCAGGTTCAACCTGTCTCAAGTTGGCTAACAAAAGATATCTGTGAATTCTCGAAGTAGGGCCTTGGATGTCAAGCAGACTAGGTGCAAAAATCTGGATTCAAACACTCCCTGTACCAATGTGGAATCAGAGTGTCTAAAGGTACTTACAGATAATCATTTAATATTTAATAGAAATATTTAATATGAATTTAATACAGATAATCATTTAATATTTAATACGAATGGATGCCATTAATATTGCAGTTGTTGTATAAAGGATTGCTATTTTGACTGGAGGGTAATTGAGATGAATAAGATTTTGGGATGGAGAAATAAAGTAAATCATCAAACCATCAATTCTAGCACGTGGGAGGACACCTAAATTAAATTCTATAATTTGGCATTTGAATGATTGGGATTAGTAATTGTATTATAATCTGGCATTGCTAAAATGAGGCTACCATTGCATTGTTGTAATTGAAAACTAATATAAATTATTGTAAGGGGAAAAAAGGTGCTTACAGACAAGGGCTTAATATTGTAAATAAGTTGCTCAGGTATTGCAAACTGTTAATTTGCAATGGGTTATTCATCAGATTTTCCCTGGAAAGGTAAAATCCAGATTTTAATCTTGTTGTTGTTGGGAGACACTGGCATTGTGTGGACACTGCAAAAAAACTTGTCTGTATGAAGAGCCCACAATAAACAGCCATCTGGAAGCACCTAAACTCACAAGCCTGAGCCTTTTGATGTCCTCATCAACCTCCAAAACAAATGCAGCAATGGAAGAAAGAAATCAAGTCGGTCCTTTTTTTCATGAGAACATCTATGACACTGGCACAGACCAGACAATCGTTTTTATATGTTGCGCAGGCAGAAATTTTATTATTTATTAATTTATATTCCACTTAATACCAAATTAAGCTTCCAAGCTAATTGCACAAACATTAAAATATAACCGTCCATAATTAAAATACTCAATAAAGCAGTAAATACACAATACAAGGATTAGGGCAATTAGCGCCACAGCTCCGTTCTCGGGTGCTGGGACCAGGCCAGTTTGGGTTTTTGGGGGTTTTTTAAGATAATTTTTTATTAAGTTTTACACAAATATTGCCAAATAAACAATTTCCCAAATAACAGATTTTCATCTTTTGGACTTCCCTCAGCTTCTCTGACAATCACCCGTGTTTAATTTTTATCTACGCATTCCCCAAATTTAGTATCGCCTTTTAAGATACCTTTACAAACATATTTGCATTCTTGCAATATTCCTTATTTTTTTCACAAAGCTTCTTTAAAACCCACTAGCGTTGTTTGCTCATCACATACACTCTTCAAATAAGGGGACCAGGCCAGTTTTGGGGGGTTGTGGAGAAGACATTAAAAAAAATTATAATGACGGGAAATGTGATTATTTAATCTGTGTGAACTGGCAGATGTGCTTGCTGGTGAGCAGATGCTGTCTGCTGCTGATAATAATCTTTTGCCTCAGAAAAAATAAATAGAGCACCCTGCTTTTCTTCCTTGAGTGCGTGTGTCCGGGTTGGCCTGTTCCTTAGTAAAAAAATAGTGAATGACATAGGCGTTTTTGAACATGCACAATGTGGAACAGTGTGACATCATAATGCAGATAGTGGAAATATGAAAACAACAATAATGATGCCATAAATGGGCTCTATGGTTAATGAAAATTAAATTGACATTAAATTGACATTTTAATTGTTAAATTACATTGTAAACAGTTAAAATCACTAGCAGGATTGGAAGATCACTTGTAGTTTAATGGTGATTTTGGGACACAATGGAGAGGTAAAAGATTTGGATTATTATAAAAGATGCAGGAGGAAATGATTAACAATAGGACCCACAAAGGGGAGGAGGGGAGTCCAGGAGATTCCTTGGAATCTTGTTTTTATGTTGTATGTTGGATATGTGACTGTAACATTTTAATCTGAAAAACCAAATAAATAAATTTAATAAAGAAAATTAAATTGACAATTGTTCCATGTCCTATTGATGCATTCCTTCTGGGAGAGAATACTAGTGTGAGTGACCTGTGAACCACTTCTGCTCTATTTGAACATAGACATTGTTTATCTGAGTTTAACTAAATTTGGCTAAATGTGAAGTTCTGGCTTTAGTGTGTTGAACAGTAGCACACACACACACACGCCACAGTTTCTGCCAAACAAATCAGATGAACCATTGGACCAGAAGTTGGGCTGAGTTGGGAGGCAGAGGAAATGGTTACCGCAAACATAAACAATTATGTTCATTTGGTCAAAGGTATTTTAGTCCATACAGTGGTACCTCGGGTTAAGTACTTAATTTGTTCCGGAGATCCGTACTTAACCTGAAACTGTTCTTAGCCTGAAGCACCACTTTAGCTAATGGGGCCTCCCACTGCTGCTGCGCCGCCGGAGCACGATTTCTGTTCTCATCCTGAAGCAAAGTTCTTAATCCGAGGTACTATTTCTGGGTTAGCGGAGTCTGTAACCTGAAGCGTATGTAACCTGAGGTACCACTGTATATCAGAGCCAGGGACTATACTGAGCCAGAACGATGGTCCATTTAATCCAGAACTTTCAAACAAATCTGCACATGATGGTCCAAGTATGAATCTGTGGCCTGACACTGATATCAAACAATGTGGTTATTCTCTGACAGAGAGAAACTGGGCTCTTTGTCGATATTGCTGGTCTCTAGAAGTACAGGCAGATTTCCTCCAACTTTTTCATCCTAGCAGTATGGATGGAAATGTCCTCTACAGACAGAGAACGACATGGTTTGGTGTTACGATGTGGAATCAGTCCTATGCCATGCTGCACCTTGCGACTGCCCCCCCCCCTTTCTAGATTATTTAACAGCTCCCCTGCTGGGATGGACCAAGACGTTCGCTGCTTGAAGCAGCCAATGGTGCTCTGTTTCCCACTCCAAGGCAAGGTTCATGACATCTGAGGCCAATCCAATTATTTTGGCACTTGAGGTAGAAAATTGCACAAGATCCTCTCCTCCTCCCTGGCAGTAAGAATATAACAGTAATTCAATAACAAACATTTTGCTGGCCTTTTCATGTCACCTAAATCTTGCAGTCTGAGGAGGCTGTCTCACTCTGTTTAATAGTAGGGCCGGCCGTGCTCACCTAGAAAGCATAGGTCAGGCATAGGCAAACTCGGCCTGCCAGATGTCTTGGGACTACAACTCCCATGATCCCTAGCTAACAGGACCAGTGGTCAGGGATGATGGGAACTGCAGTCCCAGAAACATATTGAGGGCCAGGTTTGCCTATGCCTGGCATAGGTGACCTGGAGTTCCATCCAGGTAAGTTTAGCAAGTTGGTAAAGGAGGGATGAATTGTTCCACCCTTTCTCTACCAGCCCACTTGATTTCCATGGTAGCTGCAGAAGAAATCTAATAGTTGGGAGGAGGGAATGAATCACTCCTCCATTAGTTGACTTGGTAGAAGCATAGCTGTCAAGTGTCCCTTATTTGAAGGGACAGTCCCTTATTCCAGCGCCATGTCCCGCTGCTGTCCCTTATTGATGGATGTCCCTTAAATGTCCCTTAAATGATGTCCCTTAAATTTCAAAGGAAGCAGCTCCTCTCCCTCCCTCCCTGCTGGCCAGGGAGGAGGGAGGCTCCAACTGTGTTGCTTGGCTGTGTTGCTCACCCAATAAGAAGTCTAAGAACGACTGGGGGGTGGCGCTTGCATGCCTTATGTGTGGCTAGTTAATGCAAGCTGAGGGATTTTTTGAATGCTGGACGCCATTTTGTTGCACGTGCTGCTGCAAACTTTGCAGTGCAAAGCCAGGCCGGGGAGCCATCTTAAGTTGAGGCTGCATAGGCCTTGTGGTGCATGTGATACAGATTCTATTCAGTTGAACCTCTGGTTACAAAGTTGGTTGGACAGTGTTCTCGAAGTTACCAGCATGAGTTTGACCAGACTGCAGAAGGACAGGAAGACTGGAGTGCCTGGAACAGGTGAGGCTGCAGGTCCCTTATTTTGGCTGCTGGTCCCTTATTTTCAAATCTTCAAGTTGACTGCTATGGGTAGAAGGCAATTCTTGTTAAAGGTGCTAGCCTCTGTTTACACCCTGGAAACGAAGCTACTGGGATTTTAGCAGGCTGGCAATTTTTAAAAACAATTTTTTTGAGTAGGCTAGCAACTCTGTGGGCTTATGTACCAGGCTGCCCTAAAATAATGCAGCTTCACCCACTCCTAGGCATTTTTCAGGATCACTGCCATGCCGCTCATATCGTATTTGATTTGGGCTTCAGATTTTAAGATACAAAACACATTGCAGCACCGAGCTACAGCTCTTCCCCAGTTGGGATACATTTTAAAAATAGAATCATAGAACTACAAGATAGCAGAGAGTCATCGCCAACTACCTGCTAGAAAGCGGAACATCTCGCCCATCAATCCAGCCTGATTAAACCACTTGACCCAGATCACCGTGCACCAGAATCAGGAAGCAGAAGCAAACAACAGACATCATCTCACACCAACTGTGAACAGTGATTAGTTTGTATGTGCCATGCTGGCTGTAGCTCCACAGCTGAGTTAAACAGTTTGTACTGTCTCATTTCGACTGACGAAAGGATATAAATTGGCTTCTGACTCCTGTTGTTTTGCTTTGCTTTGCTTTCCCTGCATGCAGACTCTGTGCTTCCAACCACAAGTTATCAAAAACAGAGTTCAAGATACAACCCCCCCATAAAAAAACAAATGGAATGCTCCTCTCTCTTTTTTGAGAGAGTTTATGTAATATTGGTTTTCTAAGGCTTTGCTTGAACGATGCTGACTAGTTTTCATATGTAGCCCTCCTTGACAGGAGCCAATGTTCCTGTTCCACTAACACAAGAGACTTCCGCTTGTGGAGTGAAGCAGATTTCGGGGAGGGTGTGAAGATTAGCAGCCAAATCTAAGAAATGCATATTCTTGCTAGTTAGCATGAGAAGGGGCTCAGTCCACAGAGCTGTATTGTTGACAGGCAAAAACTCAGACCATAGAAACACAATTGGTAGAGAGGGCTCTGTGTGATGTCATTTCGCCTGGAGAGGAAGGAGCATATAGTACTTCCTGTTCTTTTCTCTTTTCTTTCGAGCAGCCGTGAGGGTTCTGTGCTTGCCCCAGCTTCAGGCACAAGCTGGTTATACTGTAAATATAATGTTACGGCTCGGTCAGATGCAGCTCAGCATTCAAGATGCAGAGACAAGCTGAAAAGCTCTCTCTTTATTCAAGAAAACAGCATACAAGGCAGCAATGCCTACAAACAGGACTGGCCCCTATAAAACAGTTGCTAAGACTGAAGGTCTTTGCATTCTACTTCCCTCTAAGTCTCCTCCCCAGCCGGATGTTTTCCAAGCAGCCTCAAACTACACCAGGGGGTGGGATCTGTGCCCATTGTTCTGCTACCATGGGTAGGCAAACTAAGGCCCAAGGGCCAGATCTGGCCCAATCGCCTTCTAAATCTGGCCCGCGGATGGTCCGGGAATCAGCTGTTTTTACATGAGTAGAATGTGTGCTTTTATTTAAAATGCATCTCTGGGTTATTTGTGGGGCATAGGAATTCGTTCATATTTTTTTTTCAAAGTATAGTCCGGCCCCCCCACAAGGTCTGAGGGACAGTGGACCGGCCCCCCTGCTGAAAAAGTTTGCTGATCCATGTACTACACACATAGTCCTCTGTGTCCTTGGAGACAAAGGCATGGGGAGCTTAGTACAGTAGGAGTAGCAAGCACCTGGGATGCTTCTGCAGCAGCTGTCTGCCCTTCTCCTCTGCTTCATCAGCTGACTCTGAACTGCTTTTTGCATCCAGCTCCTCTTGCTCACTAAAGCCTGTTGCCTCTTCAACATTCAACCATTCCTTTCTTCCTTCTCATTCTGACCTGTGCTCAGTGTCCCACCACCACTCCCTGGGCTCTAAGCCTTCCTCCTCAGAGGCTCCCGTTGAGGGTTCCCCGGCTGCTGCCTCCCAACACTCCTCTTCATCCAGCCAATCCTTGACATATAAGTATTTTGCCTTCATAGTTTTTACTGCTGCCACTGCGACGCACCAATTCATGATTATAAAGTAGGTAAATTTTATTTTTACGCTTACTTTGCAAGTTGTTGCCTTATTATTTGTTAAGCAGGGGAAGAAGGGGGAAGCCAGAATCCTTTGTTAGCTGGACTTGCTCAATACAATGTTTTTTAGCCTTATTCTTGTGCTTTCAATTTTGCTGCCTAGGATGGGATTTCGAAACTCTGTTCAACCCATACACGTGGATGCCTGGAGGGATAAATTGCAATCAATATATTCTCCCCTACCTTTTAAAACCCATCCCACAGAGGGGAGGAAAGGGAAGTTTAATTGCATAAGCAGAGTTCTGCTTGTGGAGAACTCAATCCACTGCCACCAGAGTTAGTAAAAATAATTCCTATTGTTTTGTTTAGCCCAGGGGTTGTTAACCAAGCTGCCCTCCACTAAGCAAATTACTCCCCCCCCCAAAAAAAAGGCCTCACCCATTCTGGCAGTGACAAGGAGAAAAAGCAATAGTCAATATGGGACTGGGATGGGTGGAGAGATTTATTGCCCCCACTCTTGGGTCGTCAGACTGGTTATTTGATGAGCAAGGAGGAGGTGACCCCATATTGCGCTGATCTGCACAAATCAGCTAAGGAGCGAGCCCCAGGTCCGGCATTTGCATATATGTGTCCTACTGATTGGTTCAAAATTGGGAAAGGAGTACGACAAGGCTGTATATTGTCTCCCTGCTTACAGTATTTAACTTATATGCAGAATTCATCATGCAAAAGGCTGAACTGGATGAATCCCTAGCCGGAATTAAGATTGCCAGAAGAAATATCAACAACCTCAGATATGCAGATGACACAACATTGATGGCAGAAAGTGAGGAGGAATTAAAGGTAAAAGTAAAGGTACCCCTGCCCGTACAGGCCAGCCGTGTCCAACTCTAGGGTTGTGCGCCCATCTCACTTAAGAGGCCGGGGGTCAGCACTGTCCGCAGACACGTGGCCAGCATGACAAGCTGCATCTGGCGAGCCAGCGCAGCACATGGAAACACCGTTTACCTTCCCGCTAGTAAGCGGTCCCTATTTATCTACTTGCACCCGGGGGTGCTTTCGAACTGCTAGGTTGGCAGGCGCTGGGACCGAGCAATTAAAGAACCTTTTATTGAGGGTGAAAGAGGAGAGCGCAAAATATGGTCTGAAGCTCAAAAAACCGAAGATCATGGCCACTGGGCCCATCACCTCCTGGCAAATAGAAGGGGAAGAAATGGAGGCAGTGAGAGATTTTACTTTCTTGGGCTCCATGATCACTGCAGATGGTGACAGCAGTCACAAAATTAAAAGACGCCTGCTTCTTGGGAGAAAAGTGATGAGAAACCTAGACAGCATCTTAAAAAGCAGAGACATCACCTTGCCAACAAAGGTCCGTATAGTTAAAGCTATGGTTTTCCCAGTAGTGATGTATGGAAGTGAGAGCTGGACCATAAAGAAGGCTGATCGCCGAAGAATTGATGCTTTTGAATTATGGTGCTGGAGGAGACTCTTGAGAGTCCCATGGACTGCAAGAAGATCAAACCTCTCCATTCTGAAGGAAATCAGCCCTGAGTGCTCACTGGAAGGACAGATCCTGAAGCTGAGACTCCAATACTCAGGCCACCTCATGAGAAGAGAAGACTCCCTGGAAAAGACCCTGATGCTGGGAAAGATGGAGGGCACAAGGAGAAGGGGATGGCAGAGGACGAGATGGTTGGACAGTGTTCTCGAAGCTACAAACATGAGTCTGACCAAACTGCGGGTAGCAGCGGAAGACAGGAGTGCCTGGCATGCTCTGGTCCATGGGGTCACGAAGAGTTGGACACGACTAAACGACGAAACAACAACAACAACACATTTGTGTGTGATGTGCAAGAGGCCACACTCACTTCGGGGCACACCCACGACTGGCCTGCCACCAAGTGGAAAAGAAACACTTCCCCAAAACAGAGTTAGATAAAGCAAGAAAGCGAGGAGACACGTTCCTTCCTTCCTGTTTATTTATTTTGAAAGTTGTTTACTGCCTTCATAATTTTTGGATTTATACGTAGGCAGCTGGGAAGGAACGAGTGCCTTTAAGGAAAGCAATTATTCAAGCACGAATCCCGAAAGGTGGCAAGTGCCTTTTGATGACGGCAGTACAAGTTACAGAAATAATCCCAGGTTTTTTATTTTTTTAAAAAATAACACAAGAGGTTTCGCTTGGAACTGAAACAGAGGGAGGGGGAATCGTTTTGGTAAATGACAGAAAAGGTCACTGTGACTGTAGCTGTAGAGTTCTAGTTTGCCGTTGAAAGCCTCCACTTGAGGAGCGATGACTCAGTGCTGGCTGGCGGGGGGGGGGTGCAGCCTGTGTGATTGGCGATGAGTAAACTCACCTCATCTATGAAATCATCCATGGTGCGTGGCTGGAAGAGAATCTGCTGCATAAAACCCAGGGCTTGTTCCAATATGCCGCAAAAACACTTTCTCTTTCCTTTTCTCCCCCCACCCCCACCCCCCAGTGTTGGCAGGGGAAGAATGAGAGCTCTGCACATGTCTCTAATATTGTAGCTTTTAATAATAACCCTTGTGGGCAAGCAGCACTGCTAATATCGTCTTGGTGGGATCTTCGTCTCAGACGTGCTGTCAACTCATCCCGTGTGATTCATACAAAGATGATGAGGCAAGGGATGAGGGAGGAGGGAGGGGAGGCAATCAAAGCCTCTTATTTATGATATTTCCACCCTTATCAAGAAAGCCGCATGCTGGCACACAGTCAGCTCTGAATCGCACAGTAGTAAAGTCTGTTCTAAAGGGCTGCCTAAAATAACAGCAGGATCATTGTGTGTGTGTGTGTGTGTGTGTGTGTGTGTGTGTGTACACCATACATGCAATATCAGTATATTTAGGATGCTTCCCTGCCTCTTATATAGGAGCAATTGAATGAACAAAAATACAACTACAGCTATACAGTGGTACGCTTCAGGTTACAGACTCGGAAGTAGTACCTCGGGTTAAGAATTTTGCTTCAGGATGAGAACAGAAATCGTGCTCCGGCGGTGCAGTGGCAGCGGGAGGCCCCATTAGTTAAAGTGGTGCTTCAGGTTAAGAACAGTTTCAGGTTAAGAACGGACCTCCGGAACGAATTAAGTACTTAACCCGGGGTACCACTGTATATACTTTATCTTAAGAAACAAAATTAAACCTTCTGCCAATATATTATTATTATTTATTAAATATATTAGTCACTTTATCTTGCCCAGGGCGACCCAAAACTATTTACAGTGGTACCTTGGGTTACATACGCTTCAAGTTACATACGCTTCAGGTTACAGACTCCGCTAACCCAGAAATTGCTTCAGGATGGGAACAGAAATCATGCTCCGGTGGCAGCAGGAGGCCTCATTAGCTAAAGTGGTGCTTCAGGTTAAGAACAGTCTCAGGTTAAGAACAGACCACCAGAACGAATTAAGTGCTTAACCCGAGGTACCACTGTACAACCATTACCCAAAGATTACCCCAATTCTAGGGCAAAGGTAAAAGCTGAATTGCAGAAACTGTATGCGTCATGCAAATCAGCATCTATGACCTTGTTTTGCTGAATTCTGCTAGTCGTAAGGGGATGAACAAAGTGTTACAACACACTAGAATTCCTGTTTGGCTCTTCAGCTTGCTCAAGCTTCAGCTATTTACCAGGCATTGCTAGTTTTGGACTACAGTGGTACCATGGGTTAAGAACTTAATTCGTTCTGGAGGTCCGTTCTTAACCTGAAACTTAACCTGAGCTACCACTTTAGCTAATGGGGCCTCCCGTTGCCACCGCAGCACCGCCCTACCACCCCGGCACAATTTCTGTTCTCATCCTGAAGCAAAGTTCTTAACCCGAGGTACTATTTCTGGGTTGGCGGAGTCTGTAACCTGAAGCGCCTGTAACCTGAGGTACCACTGTATTGTTGTATGCTTAAGGACTAGGAACTTGATTTTTAGAAATCTAGAAAAAGAGGTGCCAGAACTCACCATGAACTCACCCTCATTCTCTTAGAATGGCAATCTTCTTCTCTGGTGATCACTCATAGCGAAGTAAGATTGTCTTCCATGAACACGGTCTTAACAGTGAGTCCATAAGTGACTGTGGAGGCCAATTCTGGATCCACACGTCCTTCCACAGTGGGGACATAGGTTTCTGAGCAGGAGTTAATCATGGTGAGTGTTTGCCAAATGTGCCTTCCTCTTAGCACATTTTTCCCTTTCGTCCTGAGTTTGAGCGTCTTCAAAGCCTATGACACCTTTGGTAAAGGCTGTTCTCCAATTGGAGCGCTCACAGGCCAATGTTTCCCAATTGTTGGTGTTTATACTACATTTTTTTTAAAAAAATTGTCTTGAGAGATTCTTTAAACCTTTTTTGTTGACCACCAGCATTATGCTTTCCATTTTTTAGTTTGGATAGAGTAGTTGCTTTGGAAGACAATAATCAGGCATTCAAACAACATGACCAGTCCAACAAAGCTGATATTGAAGAATCTTTGCTTCGACACTGGTGATCTCTGCTTCTTCCAAGTACAGTGGTACCTGGAGGTCCGTTCTTAACCTGAAACTGTTCTTAACTAGAGGTGTGCTTTTGCTAATGGGGCCTCTTGCTGCCGCTGCACCACTGGCATATGGTTTCCCTTCTTATCCTGGGGCAAAGTTCTCAACTCGAGGTAACTCTTCCAGGTTAGCGGAGTTTGTAACCTGAAGCATTTGTAACCTGAGGCGTTTGCAACTCGAGGTACCACAGTACAGTGGTGTTAGTTTGCCTGTCTTCCCAAGTGATGTGTAAATTTTTGGGGAGACACAGTTGATGAAATCTTTTGAGGAGTTGGAGATGGCATTTATAAGCGGTCCATGTTCCACAAGCATACTTCAAGGGGGCAATGGCAAGCGAACTTTCCTGCATCAGATCCAAGGACTGACCTAAAGTTGTTCCATCGACTGGGACCCAGCCATGATCTGGAAGAGGAGCATGGGATGTGGTGTAAGTCTGCTCCTCTCCTGGACCCACCCATGTCTCTCTCCTGTTTGGGCTGCCCTCCCCCTAGTGTATCTTGGCTAGTTCTGCCATTGGAATGTTCCACTGCCATATCGGGGGAGTTCTATCGGCATAGCTGCAATGCCAGTGGCATTGTGCTGTCACAGTGGAGCTTCTGCAATATCCGAGGGGCCTTCAGCTGGCATAACTGCACTGCGGGATTTCACCCTTTATATCTGATATACTGCTCTTTCCCCCCAGTTTAAGCAGCTGTCTCGTTCTCCTTTGCCACTCTCTTATTTTTCAAGCTTTTAATTGTGCTCTAGGTCTCAGAATCATTAAGTTAGCTAACCAACTGCGACAGACCCAGGCTTAATTCACACTTGTCAGACAGATGGTCCTGAAAGCTTCGCTTTAATGGGGAGGAAAGTGAGATACTGAATGGAGTTGCAACTCGGCAAACCTATCAAGTTCCTTTTTTATCTCTCATTTCCTTGTGTGCGCTCCCTGCCCCGCGCATACACAAAGTACCTTGCCAGGGATGAACATGGGTGTCCACAAGGAGCAGGGCAATTGTCCCCCTGGATCGACCATAATCCTCAGATTCCCAGGATTTTTTTATTTACCGTATTGGCTTGAATATAAGCCTCACTTTTTGCCCCAAATTCTGACTGTGAAAAGTTAAAGTGTGGCTTATATTCGCAACCTTATGGTATGCAGCCAGGAGCATGGGGCAAACATCAGGAAGAACGGACAAAATTTAACGATTATTTAGCTAAATTTGTTAAGTTAAACTAATTGGAAATAGCTTGCAGGCAACAGATTGGCTTAGGAATGTATATAAGTTAAGTGATGTTTAAGATGTACAATTCTGAATTGAAAAGATATAAGGATGTTAATGGACTAAGTTAAATTTATAAGAATTAGGATTTGGAAAGCTGTTATAAGGACATGCATGGAAATTCAACCAAGGGGAAGTGAGGAAGTCACTTAACAATGTTAATAAGTGTAATTTTAATAAGGTTATGATTTATGTTTGTTTGTTTGTTCGTGTGTGTGTTTTGTTCGTTTATAATTTTGTGAAAATTAATAAAATAAATCGGGGGGGAGGAGCATGGGGCAAACAGCACCAGGAACCTGGCAAAGTGGCTCGCGCTCCACACGTAGTCCCCCATCCTCTCCCCCAAGGCTGGGAAGGGAGAGAGCAGGGAAGGGGAAAGGCCGCCGGCAACACAGTGCGCCCCCCCCGTATGCAGCCAGGAGCAGCAAGGAATGGAGCGACTTATATTTGGGTATTTCTTTTCTTTTTTTCTTCCCACCCCCCTCCAATTTTAAAGGTGCGGCTTATATTTGGGTGCAGCTTATACATGAGCCAATACGGTATTTCTTAAGGAGAGTGAGTGTCCAGCATTTGTAGAACCTGTGGTAAAGAACGATTCTCAATGTTTGTGAGAAAGTAGCCTGCTCCCCATTTTCTGTGTTTTATTTGCCCCCCACCCCAAAATATCCTGTGGACATTTGTGGGCACCACTAAGCCTCTGCTCCACCACATAAGCAAGGAGAGGGTAGAAACTGTTGTGCAACCCCTAGAATCTATCAGTTCCGATGCTACAGTGTCTCATCTCTCAAAGCTACTTCAGCCCTGCTTCATAGCCTCTGAAGTCATCCACTATTGTCCTAAGCCATGGGTAGGCAACCAAAGCCCGGAGGCCGGATGTGGCCCAATCGCCTTCAGAAATCCGGCCCGCAGATGGTCCGGGAATCAGCGTGTTTTTACATGAGTAGAATGTGTGCTTTTATTTAAAATGCATCTTTGGGTTATTTGTGGGGCCTGCCTGGTGTTTTAGATGAGTAGAATGTGTGCTTCTATTTAAAATGCATCTCTGGGTTATTTGTGGGGCATAGGAATTCGTTCATCCACCCCCCCAAAAAAATAGTCTGGCCCACCATATGGTCTGAGGGACGGTGGACCGGCCCACAGCTGAAAAAGGTTGCTGACCCCTGTCCTAAACAATATTTCCACCCCTCTCTTTCCCCCAGGCTTTCTCTTTTCTGGCTTGCATTCCAAGCATCGTCATTTTTCTGGCACTCTGGGGACATAGACACAGACACCCCTGCCTACATGGGCTTCTGCCTCTCTCAGGCCCATAACTCCTTAGGCATTGTGTTGGGCAGGAGGACTGAAAGAGGACTGTCTTTCATCCACATCAGTGAAAGGAGCAAATATTAGCTCCTCCTCCTTCCTCCTTACAGGGATCTCTGTGGAACCAGCAACTTTTATGTAAACTGCAAGGAGGCTTTGATAATTAAGTGTTATTCAAATCCTGTTAAATATGTTAAATAAAAATTCTGGAAGTTTGGACATACGTGGCCTCGTACTGACCGCTGCATCGTTGAAGTTGACAAAATCACTTTGTTGGATTATCTGGGAGCGGGTGATGTATTTTCAAAGATATATATATATATATATATATATATATATATATATATATATATATGCAGGTTTTGGTGTCTTCGGGTGTCTTCCCGTGTAAGAGTCGGGGTGTCTGTGCGACGTTTCGACGAGGTCTCACTCGTCATCTTCAGGCTGGTGCTTTCGGCTTCTTGTTACTGGAACAGAGCAGAATCTGGTGTTTGAGTTCCTATAAATACTGTTGAGGGGTGTGGTGTATAGCCTCCAACGTTCTGGGCAGAGAGGAAGTTCCTAGATTAGTGTGCCTCTTCTTCTTTTGTTCCTTAATTACTTGAGGGATATCTTGAGTGATTTCATGAGTGATATTCTGAATACCACTGGGTGGGTCATTAAGTGTAGATTAGTTGCTAAAGCTTTTGTGTCTTGACCTCTTGAGCTTGTGAAGAGTTTTTCTGAGAAGATGGCTGTGCTGCATTTAGTTGTGCTCTGGCTTGGCTTCGTGTATAGGGGCGAGCTGTGGTTTTGTGCCTTGTGCCAGCCAGATCTGTGTAGGGATTGCAGGGGGGTGCAGCATCCGGAGGTGCCACTATAGTTTGGCTACTGGATGGAGTCTGTAATATGTCTGTGGAGAGGGTCTGGGTTTGGGTCTGGTGTGGTTGATTGGTGACGGCGTTCTGTGTGCCTCTGGTTCTGGTGTCGGTTTTTGTGGGGAGGGCTAATTTCCAGATGTCTGGCAGGCGGGACGTGTCGTCACGCTTGTTCATGTTGTGAGGGTGTTTCTCTATCTCGATGGCTTCCATGATTATTCTCTTGTGGTGATGTTCCATGTTAAAGAGCAATTTGGAATCTGCAAAATTAATTTCGTGTCCTGTTTCTTTCATGTGTTGGAAAAGAGAGGAAGTTTTTTCTTCTTTTTTGACGGCATTCTTGTGTTCTGCGATACGTGCATTTATTCGTCTGTTTGTTTGTCCAATGTACGTGGCTGGGCAGACTTTGCAGGGTATTTCATAGACCCCTTGGTTTTCCAGCTGGATTTTGTCTTTTGGGTTTCTGAGGATATTGGCTATTTTTTGGTTGGTGCAGAAGGCTGTTTTGATATTGTGTTTATGGAGGATTTTGCTGATTTTGTCTGTAGTGCCCTTGATATAAGGAAGGAGGGCCATGCCATTGTTTTCTTCTGTGTCTTGGTTTTTGGGGGGTGTTTCTTTTTGGATTAGCTTCGTAACCCTGTTTTTCTGGTATCCATTGGCGATTAACACATTTGAGAGATTCTGTAACTCAGTTGTCAAGTGGTCTTTGTCAGCCAGGCGTTTGGTTCTGGAGATGAGAGTCTTGGCTACGGAGTTTATTTGTGCAGGGTGGTGGTGTGATTGTGCATGTAAGTAGCGGTTGGTGTGTGTTTTTTTCTGGTAGATAGTGTGTCCTAGGGAGCCATCAGGTTTTTTGTAGATTAGGACGTCAAGAAAGGGGAGTTGGTTGTTGTCTTCTATTTCCATAGTGAATTGTATTTTGGGGTGTAGGCTGTTGAGATGTGTGAGGAAGCTATCTAGTTTTTCTTTCCCGTGTGGCCAAATTACAAAGGTGTCGTCACTCAAGTGCCCATTAATGAAGCCTTGACAGCCATTCAAAACAAATACAACCCCCCCAAATACATCCTAGACCTGACCAACCACTGCCTAACCAACACGTACTTCATCCACAATGGACAAAGATACAAACAGATAGAAGGAGCACCTATGGGATCACCCCTCTCACCGGTCATCGCAAATTTGTACATGGAACACTTTGAAACCAATGCTTTAGACAAGTCAGAACACAAACCCAAACTTTGGCTCAGATATGTTGACGACACCTTTGTGCGCAGCAAACAAGGTGAAAATGGCTGCGAAAGGTAAGGTGTCTAGTAGGCAAGCTACAGAACCATACCAGATTGTTCATGCTGATTTAGTTGGTCCACTATCGCCCTCTTTGGGTGGCAATAGGTTCTTCATGGTTCTCATTGATGCATTTTCCAGGTATATTTATGTGTACAATCTCAAGCAGAAATCAGAGGCTTTTCCAAGGTTCAAGGAATTCTGTGCTTGGTTGGAAAATGTGCATAGTAAGAAGATAAAAATTCTTTTCACAGATCGCGGGGGAGAATTCACTTCTCAGCAGTTTGAAGCTTTTCTGACTGAGAAAGGAATTCAACACGATTTGTCCAGTCCTCGCTCGCCATGGCAGAATGGGCTTTGCGAAAGGGCAAATCAAACATTGCTTCAAGGGTTAAAAACCTTGCTGCATGATGCCAATCTTCCAGAGAGTTATTGGGCCAAATCTCTCTCGTGTTTTGTTTACAGTTACAATCGCAGGTTATCTTCAGCGATTGGTTGTACCCCCTATGAGAAGATGTTTGACAAGAAACCATACATCAAACACATGAAAATTTTTGGTTCTGATATGTGGATTCACTCACCACAAAGCTCCAAATTAGGCAAACGTGGTTTGCATGGTATCTTTCTAGGTTATCAGAAAGGTTCTTACAGAATAATGATGACTGACTCCAAGACAATTAAGCTCACCAGAAGTGTTGAGTACAATGCCAAGTGGGGGGAGAATGTGGGAATTTTTCAATGTTATCCTGATGACAGTGATGAGACTGAGGATAAGCAACAACAACCCACACCCACTGATGAAGGTTCTGATTCTGAGTCTGAAACTGAATCAGATACTTCAGAGGATTTCAAGAGTGCGAAAGCCTCTATGCGACCCTCTGAAAGCTCTGATCAGGAATTGGAAGAACCATTGTTCACAATAGGTCATTTTTCTCCTAAGAAGGAAGAGGAGAGTGTTGAAGACCAAAGGCTAATTCGCAGGTCACAAAGAGCCACAAAAGGCAGACCTCCAAAGAGATTTGCTGATGAATTTGCTAAAACAGCAGTAGCAGCTGTTAAAAGCTCCAAGAAGGTATTTGAACCTTCAAGTTTCCAAGAAATCCAGGATTTGGATTCTAAGGAAGCTGAGCCATGGTTAAATGCCATGAAGGCTGAGCTTGATTCCTTAGAAAGGAACAAAACTTGGGAGCTAGTTCCAGTAGTTCCAGGAATGAAACTGCTTGGAAGCAAATGGGTCTTCAAAGCGAAGACTGATCAAAATGGCAAGATAGTCAGACACAAAGCCAGATTGGTAGCCAGAGGTTTTGCACAGGTACCAGGTGAAGACTATCACGAGACCTACTCACCCACGGTGAGATATGAGAGCATAAGGCTGATGCTCAAGCTAGCTGCAGAGGAGAGTCTACACATTAGTCACCACGATGTGAATACAGCGTTTTTGTACGGATCTCTAGGTGAATCACTTTATATGCTTCCACCTGATGGCGTACAGGTAAAACAGGGATTTGTTTGTGCTCTGAAGAAGTCCCTTTATGGTCTCAAACAAAGTGCACGGTGTTGGCACACAAAACTCACTGAAGCATTGTTTTCTCTAGGTTTTCAGCAAGGGAAAGCTGATCCATGTGTATTTGTCAAAGAGGAGGGGCAAAAGAAGCTGTATTGTTTGTTTTATGTTGATGATATTTTATTCTTTTGGAAAGATGTCACAATGTATAATAACGCCCTAGCTCAACTGAAAGAGCACTTTGACATGAAAGATCTTGGTGAGGTAAACAACTACCTATCTCTGGAAATAGAGAAAGATCAAAGTGGTAACATTCTAGTACACCAGTCACGGAAAATTGCTGATGTGTTAAGCAAACTAAACCTGATGGATGCTAACCCTGTAGACACACCGATGACAACAGGTTATCAGGTAGAAGACACTGAAGAAGCATTTTCTGACACTACACTGTACAGAAGTGTGCTAGGCAAGCTAAACTTCATTGCCAGATGTTCAAGACCTGACATTGCTGTTAGCTGTAATTTGCTAAGCAGACAAGTCAACAATCCTACTGTTAAGGATTGGAAAGCTCTGAAACGCATAGCACGCTATTTGAAAGGCACTATGCATTACAGACTGAGATTTAACAATCAGAAGTCTGGTGGTCTTGAGATTTTTGCAGATGCAAGTTTTGGAAGTGACACTACAGACAGGAAAAGTACGTCTGGAGTTTGCTACATGTACAATCAGGGTCTATTTGATTGGTCATGCAAGAAGCAAACAACAATTAGCTTAAGTACTTGTGAAGCTGAACTAAATGCACTGTCTTATTCACTTAAGGATTGTGAATGGTTGTTACAATTGTGCAAAGACATGAAAATTCCTGACAAATGTCCAATCCAGGTTTACCAGGACAATAAAGCATGTTTGGCTTTGCTGAATTCGGAAGTTTGTAAGCAAAGCACGAAGCACTTGCAGTTGAAGGTGCAACATGCTAGGGAACATATTCAGAAGGGACTCGTAACGGTGTCCTATATGCCAGGTAATGAAATTCCTGCTGATGTATTGTCCAAGATTGTGTCAAGGGATCAACACTGTACCTATGTACAGAAGTTGGGTTTGTACTGATATTGTACGAACACGCTGCCCAGTGATGTTCACAGAAAGGGGGAGGATGTTGGTTTCTGCTCTCTTCACTGTGCAGCAAAGTGCTTGTCACAAGACAATGTTTACATTCCACAGTCAGAGAACTGTTGGGTTTTCCCACGGGAATGGGAAGCTGGATGTGACGTACACTGGTTTCCTGTTTTTCACTGCCTCTCTCGGTGTTCGTTATTCCGAGGAGGAGGACCGTTGCTTCTCTGCTCCCGCAGAGGCAAGATGCATGTTTGTAATTTCTCAACAATGAACTGAAAATAAAGCAACATTAAGCATGTGGCACGTACTGTTCATCATTCCGTTGTGCAAAGGACTCTGCAATAACAACAGATTCACCACCACAGAGAGAAGGCTTGGAAATCAACGTTAGCAACCAGATAAGATTGAAAACAACTTTCCTGCTGAGGTGGTAGAACCCCCTGGACGGTTAAGTCCAGCCAAAGGCAACTATGGGGATGCACCACTCATCTCGCTTTCAGGCCAAGGGAGACGGCATTTCTCCACACACAGCTTTCCAGGTCATGTGGCCAGCATGACTAAACCACTTCTGGTGGAACGGAACACCATGACGGAAACCAGAGCACACAGAAACGCTGTTTACCTTCCCGCCACAGCAGTACCTATTTATCTACTTGCACTGGTGTGCTTTCAAATTGTTACGTTGGCAGAAGCTGGAACACAGCAACAGGAGCTCACCCTGTCATGTGGATTCAAACCGCCAACCTTCTGATCAGCAAGCCCAAGAGGCTCAGTGGTTTAGACCACAGTGCTACGCAGCACTGAAATGGTACTGACCCATAAGATGGTTGTATCTTCTTGGAGTATGACTGTTTGCATCAGCCCATGGCTGTCATGGAATGATGTGTATTTAAGACTGGGGCTAGACTTTGGATAGGACCGGTGTGGGGCAGGGCGATGCTGAAGTCAGGGCCGTGTGGATGTACTTGAGACAGAAAGGGGCCTTTGCCCATCACATGGGCACCTCCTGGCCAGTTCTACGAAACTCCTGAATCTGAACAATGCTAGTTTTTCTTGTGCTGTGTGACAGCCATATAACTCATCATGGTCTATGTACTTAACAGTGTGATAGGACTTCCCAGTGTGCAAGCAGTACGCCTTGTAAAACAGTTATGAATGTATTAAGTAATGAACTTAATTAGGTATGTTACTTGCATATTAGCAGTGTGCATGACTCATTATGAGGAACTGCCTACACGAGTTTTTAAAACTTCTTATGTGGTTCACCACATTCTTTTTCAGTCTTAGAGTTTTGCTGTTCTTAGAAGGAAGAACATGAATCAATCAGCAGAGAAATTGCCATTGCTCACAGGTTAATATAAAACCAGTCTTCGACAGATGGACTTTGCTTTCACTCCTAAAATTGAACCACTCACCAGATTCTGGAGGAAAGGACAGGAAAGACTTAATAGTCTTCTCTTCCACCAGTCACCACCGTTGCTTCACTTGTATCAGATAATATGGTGGCTCTGTGTTTTTGCTGTTGTTGGATGGGTAGTTTCATATTCTTCTGTGACTTGAGCCATCTGTAAATGCTAGCCCTAAATTATCCCATTAGTGTATGGCACACCTTGCTGTCAACTTTTGTTTCATGATCAGCTGTCAGAATTGCCTCCCCACCCGCCCATGGCAGTAGATAAGCAGAACAAAGGAAAAGGAGTCTTCTTACCAGTTAGAAACTCTAATAATCACAGTGAGAGAACAAAGAACACATCTCCTAGTAATGGCGGTGCTCCCAGTTAAGAATGCCACCCCCTTATGTCCCTATTAATCCACGTCATCCCTAGTATTGTAATCTGATTTTGTACCCTCTGTGCTTTGTGTGCTTTCTGTTCTGCCTCTTTCTGAGCTCTTCTTGACCTTGGGGAGGACAGAGGAATGCTGTCCAGAGACAGTGAATCTGTTAACCCCCCCCCCAGTGTTTCTTCTTCTCCTCCTAGCTGTTCTTCATCCAGTATTTCCCAGCTTCTGCCTTCTGAACAATCTCCCTCTGCAAACCACTGTTCCAAGTCTATACTGTCCTCCTGCTCCTGGGAAGATTCAGGATCTGGATCTGGATCTGGAGCAGGGGGCGGGGGAGGCTCCCACCATTCCTCCACAGTGCAGCCCTCTGCAGCACAGTCTCCGACATCAGCTATGATTTTGTCAAGGTATGGAATTGTGCAGGTACAGGACTTGAGTACAACAGCACTCTCTCTTCCTGTGGTTTCCAGTGACCAGTACTCAGAAGCTTTATTGTCTCAAACTGTGGAGGCAGAGCAAAGCCATTGTGGCTAGTTGCCGTTGATATCCTCCATGAATTTGTCTACTCCTCTTTTGAAGCCTTCAGAGTTGGTGGCCTGTTGTGAGAGCAGCTTCCATCTTTGAACTGTGCACTGCATTGAATACTTCCTTTTGTCTGTCCCAAGCCTTCCAACATTCTGCTGTATCGGATGCCAGCGCATTCCAAGAGAGAGAGGGAGCAAAACATTTCTCTATAGCCTTTTCACTGCACCCTGCAAAATTTTATTCACTTCTCTCATGTTGCCTCTTACTCATCTTTTCTTTAAAATAAGAAACCCCAAATACTGTAACCTTTTCTCGTAGGGGAGTTTCTCCATCCCTGACTCAGTTTTACTTAGAATTTCACATATGCACTGTTTCGTTTCATCAGTCAGAGCTTGAATTCTGAAGGCGTGTCACAAGACAGCAAAGCTCCTCAACTATTTCTGAAAGGATGTTGCAACTGGCACAGATTTTCTATAGCTGCAGCTCCATCTCCTGAAGTGGGCACCTGTACTGAGCCCTTCAGTGATCTTTCAGCAAGCACTTCAACTTCTGCCTCCAGATTTCTCCAAAAAGCGCAGCCTTGATATATGCCATGCAGATGTCAAATCCGCCAAACATTATGTCAAATCTGGGACTTTTCATTTGCTTGTATTGTAAATGCGACGGCAAATGATAAGTCACAATAATAAGCATACCCTCGGCTATTTTGACAGATCTCTTCATTATTTCTGTACAATCTGTAATGATGTTTGGAACTGGTTGATTTCCGGAGGGTTTTGTGATTTCCTTTGGAATGCTAACAAGCCCGCGCTGGAATTTCCTATATATCAAATGCCAGAAACACCATCCACAAAGTGGATGAAAGCTTCATAATTTTCCAAAATCACAAGTTTACAAATGTGTGTTCTTTGATCTTCATCGTCTTTTTCTGTTTGCCCCAGTTCCAACAAAAAGCTGTGGTGTCTTTTAATTTTTGCTGTTGAGTCTTGAGCATTTTTCTTCTTCTGAGAGCTCCCATGCAACATGTTGAGAACAGATATCAGCTGCGGCATGGACAGTCCTGCTGCAGCAGCACAACTGGATGCCTTCATCTGCCCCAGCTGCAACAAAACATGTCTCTGCTCTCTTGGCCTCTACAGCCACAGCAAGCACTGTAGCTCTCCAACAGTTAGACTTCACCCACAAAGGCACACTCTTCCATTGTCTCCAGAGGCAGACGGATGCCATCATGTACAGTCCCTTTTCTATCAACAATGCCAACTTGGGTACCATAACTTTCCCATGCAACTCTCATTACAAACTTTGTCGATAATTTGATTCCTTCTTGGGTAGCCTGCTGCTCATCAAATGGTGCCTAGGGATGGGGAGGAAATATGATTCTGTTCACATTTATAGGCTAACATCTCTAAGTCACACCTTCCAAAATAAAACAAGAATAAAATCCCATCAAAATGCATATATTAGTATGGACTATGGCGATGACTGGAACCAGGAAGACCAAAATTTTAATAAGGAATGGGGAAAATTTATAACTTATCTTGAAGACCATTGTAAACAGTTAAAATCATTAGCAGGACTGGAATACCACTTGTGGTTTAAGGTTGAATTCTGGACACAGTGGAGATGTAAAGAATTTGGACTATCATAAAAGATGTGGGAGGAAATGATTAATAATAGGACACACAAAGGGGAGGATAGAAGTCCAGGAGATTCTTTGGAATCTTGTTTTTATGATTTATGTTTGATATCTCTGTAAAATTTTAATTTGAAAATCCAAATAAATAAATTTATTTCTTAAAAATGCATATATTAGTAAAAATAACACACACAAAATTAATTTGGAAAATGCTTTCCAAAAAATGTAGCCAAAATTGCACACAAACATGTGTATATTAATAGAATTAATTGCTAAGATGCTGAGGAATTCCAGGAATATTTTTTTTTTAAATGAAAACTAATGTGCAGAACTGAACTTGACTGGAAAAAGTAGAAAGTGAGAGAAATGAAAAATGATAGATTCACCCATTCCTAGTTGGTACATAGCTTGAATCAGTTTCTGTTTCTTCAACACAATTGTAGATGGCACAATGTCTCACATGATTTAAAACAGGTATCTTCAAAACTTTTCAGACCACGGACCCACCTTGAACAAGTATTGGGGACCCATTTCTTAATTGCATGGTAGTTGTGCTCCTTGGATTGGGTTGTGGGTCCCAACATATCAATTGAAGACCAGAGATTTAGAATTCCAGGAACCTTCCCGTTGCCACTGATCCTTCTCACATGCCCATTGTTCCTGCATTTGTACAATGTAGTATAAGGTAAAGGTCAAGGACCCCTGGACAGTTAAATTTAGTTGAAATTGACTATGGGGTTGCAGCTCTCATCTTGCTTTTGAGGCCAAGGAAGCCAGTGTTTGTCCACAGACAGCTTTCTGGGTCATGTGGCCAGCAGGACTAAACTGCTTCTGGCACAACAGGACACTGTGACGGAAACCAGAGCGCACGGAAATGCCCTTTACCACCCCACCGCAGCAGTAAAGATTGAGGTTGAATCCTGACAAGACAGAAATACTGTTTTGGGGGGACAGGGAGCAGGTTGGTGTGGGGGATCCCCTGGTCCTGAATGGGGTAACTGTGCCCCTGAAGGACCAGGTGCGCAGCCTGGGAGTTATTTTGGACTCACAGCTGTCCATGGAGGCACAGGTTAACTCTGTGTCCAGGGCAGCTGTCTACCAGCTCCATCTGGTACGCAGGCTAAGACCCTACCTGCCCGCGAACTGTCTCGCCAGAGTGGTGCATGCTCTAGTTATCTCACGCTTGGACTACTGCAACGCGCTCTACGTGGGGCTACCTTTGAAGGTGACCCGGAAACTGCAATTAATCCAGAATGCAGCAGCTAGACTGGTGACTGGGAGTGGCCGCCGGGACCACATAACACCGGTTCTGAGAGATCTGCATTGGCTCCCAGTATGTTTCCGAGCACAATTCAAAGTGTTGGTGCTGACCTTTAAAGCCCTAAACGGCCTCGGTCCTGTATACCTGAAGGAGCGTCTCCACCCCCATCGTTCAGCCCGGACACTGAGGTCCAGCGCTGAGGGCCTTCTGGCGGTTCCCTCATTGCGAGAGGTGAGGCTACAGGGAACCAGACAGAGGGCCTTCTCGGTAGTAGCGCCCGCCCTGTGGAATGCCCTCCCATCAGATGTCAAAGAGATAAATAATTACCTGACATTCAGAAGACATCTTAAAGCAGCCCTGTTCAGGGAAGTTTTTAATATGTAACGCTGTACTGTTTTAAACACGGATTGGGAACCGCCCAGAGTGGCTGGGGAAACTCAGCCAGATGGGCGGGGTATAAATAATAAATTATTATTATTATTAATATTATTATAGTAACTATTTATCTACTTGCATTGGTGTGCTTTTGAACTGCTAGGTTGGCAGGAGCTGGGACAGAGCAACGGGAGTTCAGCCTGCTGTGGGGATCTGAACTGCCAACCTCCTGTTCGGCAAGCCCAAAAGGCTTAGTGGTTTAGACTACAGCTCCACCCGTGTCCCAAATAAACAAGCACACAATCACTGATAGGTCCAACCGCCATTGCGAGGCTCAAAGCATTGAAGATGATGCCTCCTCAGCTGTTGCCATTGGCTGTGGGTTTCTTGTGATGTCACAAAAGCACTTGGCAACTGAGTGGATATAAAGGCAGGCCAAGGGGAAAGCCCTTTTTTATTTCCAGCAGGACACACCTGGCAATGGATGTGACATTCAGCACTGCCCCGGTTTCTTCCACTTGGTGAATGGAAGGAGGCAATCCTCTGGCAGTAGGATGCTAAGGAGCTGTGAAGGGTAGGACTCGAGCAGGGGCTTAGGAAGGGGGGTGCGGGCAGCCCTGGGTGTCATCCCTGGGGGGGTGACAAAATGGCACAACACCGGGGGGGGGGCACTTACTGCGGGGCCTGGCCTGCAGCATGCCTTGGGAGTTATGCGGTTGCTTGGGGCCCCACACTGCCCGATCACTGTGGCATGGGCCGGAGCAGCTAGCTGTGCCCCTGGACTTGAGGCAATGGCTTCAAGTTACAAGAAAGAATATTTATTTTGGTGGGTCTTTTATTTGACTCACACACTAAATGTACAAAAAGCACAAGCAAATGTTCCGGAATTTTTGCTTCTCCCTTTATTGCATCTTTTACTGTTATCGACTTGATGGCAAAGGTGTCATGACAGTGCTCAGAATTTAAGAAGAAAGGCTGAGTCATGAATGGATATTCATGTACTCTTTTCACTGGCTGCTCCCTGTACAGCTGCTTCTAGCTTCACGCTGCTCTCAAAGACTAATAATTAGTTTTAATTAGTTTTGTGTCTTTATTGGCTAAGTGTACCATTACCTTACAACGTTACCTAATGACTGGGAAATGATTGGTGGTTTGGTGTTGAAATACAAGGGGTTCAGTGATTCTGTAAGGTTGTCTGAAACCCTGGCAGGTACAATGGTACCTCGGGTTAAGAACTTAATTCATTCTGGAGGTCCGTTCTTAACCTGAAACTGTTCTTAACCTGAGGTACCACTTTAGCTAATGGGGCCTCCCACTGCTGCCGTGCCTCCACCGCACAATTTCTGTTCTCATCCTGAAGCAAAGTTCTTAACCTGAGGTACTATTTCTGGGTTAGCGGAGTCTGTAACCTGAAGCGTCTGTAACCCGAGGTACCACTGTAAGCCTGTCAATGTTTTTATCTGTTTATAATTTATCTGTAAATATTCAATAAACCATTTTCATTCTTTTATTAAATTTTTATTAAATTTCTTATTTTCCTAGTAAGTTTCACTATTTCTAAATATTCCATAATATTCTAAATATTCCATAAGCTGTTGTATCCATTCTTCCTTTGCTGGGAGTTCAGCTTCTTTCCATTTTGGGGCAAGTAACATTCTTGCCGCTGTAGAAGCATACATGAATAAGTTTCTATACAGTTTAGGTAGCTCTGTCCCTATAATTCCCAAAAGAAAAGCTTTCTGGGGGTTTTTGGGTTTTTTTTTTTTACAAAGTTTATTTTAAACATCCTTTTCATTTCATTATATATCATTTCCCAGTAAGCTTTAACCTTACTACAAGACCACCACATATGATAAAAAGAACCTTCATTCTCGTTACATTTCCAACACTTATTTGATTTTGATTTATACATTTTTGCTAACTTACTCAGTGTCAGATACCATCAATAAATCATTTTTATATAATTTTCTATTAGACCATAACATGCTGTAAAGTGCTCCAGGTATGGTTGGTCCCCACCCGAGGTACCACTGTACTATGTTTGGCCTGATCATTCCCAGCAATCTTCTTCTGACTGAAGAACACCCACACCCGACATGCCTAGCTGCTGCCTGTTTTACCAATCCTTTGTGTTGCCTTCAAAATTACACCTGACACTCCTTTCTCAGTTCACCCTAAAGAATCAACTGTGGGAGTTAAGACAAGTCTTAAGTACAGCCCATTCAAAACCCTTTGTAACCTTTAAAACCCGTTTTAAGCATAGTTGTCTTAATTCTGTTTTGATAGAAATGTGGGCAGCACTACTAATATTCCTGGTATTTAGCCTGCTTCTTTCAGGGCTGGCTCTGGCCCAACTTTCTTTTTTATGTTTTATTTTTATTTAAGAGCACTGAATAAACACTGATGCAATGCGTGCATTCTGGCACACACAGTGCTGTTTTTATTGGCACCAGTACAAACGTTTGAAGTTGAGCGTCTCTGCATCTTTCATGCCAACTCTCTGTTTGTAGCTTTCGACTGAGAGTGACATTCTGTAAAAGTAGGGTTGCCTTATTCCCCCAAGGGAAAACCCAGACTAAGATGTTGAGTTTTGTTGTTTGGTTTGTTTTTGCTCTAAGTTGTTGAGCTTTTTTTGGAAAGCATCTCCCCCAAAATTCTAGGGTTTTGACCTTTGTTGTATTTTTTCCTATAATTTTTATTATATTTTCTGTTTTACATTTTAGAATATTCATTTAAACAACCTTAAAATATCAGTGACTTCCCTTCTTCCTTCCATGGTTCATATTGCATACCATAAATTCCTGCATATTTTTCATAAACCAAATCATTCAGTATTCCATTATTACATCCATCAAAACTTACTTATACTGTTGAATGTATCTTAATGCTGCCCATGTTTTCAAGTGTACACCATTTCCCCCCATATATTCAATAAACATTTTCCACTCCTCTTTAAACATATGTTCTTTTTGTTTTCTTATTCTATATGTCAGGTCCGCAAACTGCGCATATTCCATCAGTTTAAGTTGCCATTCTTCTTTAGTTGGGGCCTCGCTCATTTTCCATGCCTTTTTTTGTATTTTTAAATGCTTTTTCTGAAAATATTACCACCCCTTCCCCCACGTCCGAGTTTCCCCGAACATTTTTGTTGAATTGCCGAAAATCGGAAAACCCGGATGTATAGCAGCCTTAGTAAAAGCCATGCGGGTGGTTCTGTATTTTGTGCTATATGTGGACTTGTGGTTTAAAGCAGAAGTCTCCAGTCTTTTCAGACCCAGACCCAGAATGGACTGCATGGTACACAAAGCTTTGTCCCCCCCCCCCAAAGTAGGGTGGAGATAGGGGAGAACAGCTAGTGGGCTTCCGCCACTGTCCTCCACCTACCGCCTGAGGCTATCATCTCACTCTTCCATTGGTGGGGCTGTTATCCAGTCATGGGATGCGGGTAGCGCTGTGGTCTAAACCACTGAGCCTCTTGGGCTTGCTGATCAGAGGGTGGGCAGTTCGTCCAGCATGTTACTCAAGTAACACCCCTGCAAATGAGTGGCAAGTGAGAACCAGTCTAAAGATGCCCAAGTACTAAAAAGGTAAATATAAAGGACCCCTGGACGGTTAAATCCAGTCAAAGGCGACTACAGGCTTGTGGCGCTCGTCTCACTTTAGGCCGAGGGAGCTGGCATTTGTCCACAGACAGCTTTCCGGGTCATGTGGCCAGCAGGACTAAACCACTGCTGGTGAACCAGAGCAGCACACGGAAACTCCATTTACCTTCCCGCCGGAGCAGTACCTAGGTTGGCAGGAGCTGGAGCCGAGCAACAGGAGCTCACACCATCACACAAATTTGAACTGCCAACCTTTCCAATCGGCAAGCCCAAGAGGCTCATCAGTGGTTTAGACCGCAGCGCCTCCTGCGTCAGGACCCCCCAAAGAGGACATGTCCAGGAATTCCTGGATGTATGGCAGCCCTATCACCACCGCCAAT
Organism: Podarcis vaucheri; assembly: GCF_965113315.1. NCBI lineage: Eukaryota > Metazoa > Chordata > Lepidosauria > Squamata > Lacertidae > Podarcis > Podarcis vaucheri. The sequence goes on along the minus strand of NW_028118808.1, from coordinate 589,834 downwards.
GGTCATGGGAGTTGTAGTCCAACAACATCTGGAGGGCCCCTGTCAAGTATGGCTCTGAGAAACACAGGGAAATATGCCCATGTCCTTCTTGTTCTGGATCTGTTGGGATCTCAGAAGGTTTCAGTTCTCAAGTCTGCTAGCGTCTTACATCAGCCAATGCTTCTGGATTCACTTAATGAGCAGCAATTAGGCTTTGATTAAAAGCAGTGTTGTGAAAGCTTCACCTGGGCGAGTCTGTTGACTGTCTCTCCATTTCATTCCGGACTGCCCTAGTTCTTAAATGATGCAAATAAGCAGAGCTCACTCAAAAGGATTTCAAGATGGTTGAAAAGTCCCTGGTTTAAAGGCCTTCCAAATGAGACAGTTTAGGCTGAGGGTCTACTAACAGTGACACGCTAGATTAAGTAGATGGGATTGAAAAAGACCAAGAGTTAAATGGGCATTTAACCAATGCACCATCTTCTGATATATTTACATCTTTTTGTTTTATGATATGAGAGAGAGGGAGAGAGAGAAAGAGAACAGTATAGTACTATTTTCATATTTTGGGTCGTTGTTTATGCACTATTATCTACGGACCCTCATTGCTGTTCACCATTAATTCATAATGCTCATTAGTGGGATTGGAATAACACTTGCAGTTTAATGGTGAATTTTGGGCATAATGGAGATGCAAAAGATTTGGATTATTATAAAAGATACAAGAGGAAAGAACTAACAATAGGACCCACAAAGGGGAGGAGGGAAATCCAGGAGATTCTGTGGAATCTTGTTTCTATATTGTACGTTGATATGTTATTGTAAAATTTTAATTTGAAAAATGCAAATAAATACTTTTTTAAAATAAATGCATTTTAAATAAATTATTTTTTAAAATAGTAATAATTCATAATGCTCATGGATGCCTGGGCTTTATTTCTAAATAAGCTCTAGATAACATTACCTTTCTGAATAATAGTGTTTTGGCTCCTAAACACACTTTTTGACTAAGCAAAATGTCTCTCTCTCAGCTTGATAAGAATTGCTTGCTCATGATAACTTGAAAGTGTGTCTTATAGAGTGAAAAATACGCTACATAAACTGATACTCCTGAACTTAGGACTGGACTGGACCTTTTATACAGACTCTACCTCCAGGCAAGTACACCCCTGAGATTCGGCTTGTTGGCTGGCAGCAAAGGACTGCAACACCTGCGGGTTAGGGTGTCAAGGGCTCTTTTTTTGGCCTACCTGGAAACGCAGCGTTTGCACCATCCAATGTTGCAGGGGGCAATTTGCAGGTGTTTGGCAGCACTTTGGAGTTTTCAGCTAAAATGTGACCTGCACATTGTGCACATTTCAGCTAAAATGTGACCTGGGTTGTTTTCCAAAAACTGGACTTGGAACCAACAGCCTTTCAAATCTAAAGGTACAGGTAAAGGGACCCCTGACCATTAGGTCCAGTCGTGGCCGACTCTGGGGTTGCGGCGCTCATCTCACTTTATTGGCTGAGGGAGCCGGCGTACAGCTTCCGGGTCATGTGGCCAGCATGACTAAGCCACTTCTAGCGAACCAGAGCAGCGCACAGAAACGCCGTTTACCTTCCTGCCAGAGAGGTACCTATTTATCTACTTGCACTTTGGCGTGCTTTCGAACTGCTAGGTTGGCAGGAGCAGAGACCAAGCAAGGGGAGCTCACTCCGTCGCAGGGATTCGACCACGACCTTCTGATTGGCAAGTCCTAGGCTCTGTGGTTTAACCCATAGGATCCTCCCAAATATAGGAAAGCCCTTCAAACTGTCCTCTGTAAAGTAGGGTACATGGCCATCCTGTTTATGAGGTTCACGTGTTCCCTCAACCTCAAGTTTTTAAATTGTAAATGAACAGATGTTGCACACACACTGCTAAAACTCACCACCACCTCAGATTTGCAGATACAGCCTTTATTTTGTCGTACCGCCTTCATTCCTGTGAGCTGATCTGCCAAACAAATGAGGAATTCATCAAAGAAATAAGACAATGTGCACTTAAGGTGAATTTATGCAACCACCATGATTTCAGTCCAGATTCACTCAAACCATTTGTTGCCGCAGTCAGTCAGAGATTGATGATGGATCCGTTGCAAAGGTGTAGACGCCACAACAAATGTGCTACCATTAAGATGCTGCAGAACTTTTTGTTGTTTTTCATGCAGCATGAAAAAGTGACTTCCCATCTTCAGCGGGAGCTTATTTAGAAATAAATTTATGTTATTTAGAAACAAAGTCCAGGCATTGCATTCTTTGAGAATTATGAATTATGAGCTCCTCCTCTTAAACTAATGGGCATTTGACAATCGTACTGCTGAAAAATGCAAAGAACTGTGAATTGTGATTTGCTGTGATGGAGACCAAGTCTGGAATTCCCAAGGCAAAGTATTATGTATCTTTCAGAAGGTACACTTTGAGACCATTATCATGGCAAGAATGCTGTTGCTGCTTTCTTTCTGCTGCATGTTTGTTGTGTCTTTTCCAAGACCAAACTGTTCTTTTTTGGCTCAGGCTGTAATCCTGGATGTACCACACACATCTTTGTGTACCTGGAAAGGGCACAGACAAGTTGTTGAGGAATGTGTGCTAGAGATAAAGAAATGTGGCAAGAGATAAAGATTTTTGGCAGAAGGTAACTGAAACTATCAACAAAGCTGAGAGGAACAACCTTAGATTTACAGAGCAAAATACCCTCTAGAATTATATACCCAGTACATGGAACCTTACAAAAGAGCAATACGAGTGGACTCTCCATGCCCTGACCACAGCAAAAAGACTGATACTGATGAACTGGAAAAATAAAAATGCAGCTCCCTTCTACGATTGGATTGAACACTTACACATATGAACAACTTGCATATAAACACAGACTTGCCATGGAGAAATTCAGTGACATTTGGAATCCATTCTTACAAATACTGTAATAGATTAAGATCTGATGAAGTACAATAACAACTTTTTAAAGTATACCGTTTTGGGTTTCCTCCCCTCTTTATTTTGCCTGCTACACGGGTGCGCTCTCTCTCTCTCTCTCTCTCTTATTTATGTCTCATGATGTTTAGTGCAGATATAATTATGTACTTTTTGAACTTTCAATAAAGATGTCAAGAAGGAAGGAAGGAAGGAAGGAAGGAAGGAAGGAAGGAAGGAAGGAGAGAAAGAAAGAAATGTGGCTTCAGAGCAGGAGTTAAGAAGCATGCCCGCATGGGTAGTTCAGCTTTGCAAAACCTAAGAATAGCAAGCAAAGCTTCCTGCGGCAATCTCTAGTGACACGGAAACCAAAAATTAGGTTTTCAACAATATTGTGTAGGAAGAAGATGTGTGGAAAGAAGTCGCCCTTACTCCAGACATATTTGCCCAGAAGACCTATAGATTTCAGTGAAACTTATTTTCAAGTACACGGACTCGGGATCGCAGTCTAAACACCCAGGCTGTTTTGCAATGTTTAGGTCTCTGACCAGGAAGGGTGAAAGAAATGCTGAGGCCACTGTACTCTGAGGCTAGTCTAGACATATCTCTCTCTCTGTATAAGCTGTTTTTAGTCAGTACACAGTGTACTAGAAACTCTGGGACAAACCACCTGTCAGCAGGACACGCTCCTAGTGTTTCCAGCTTAACATACCTGTTGAGCAGAGACTGATCCTCATTAATGATGAGGAATACAAAGGATGTCAATATGGGCTAACTGGAAAAGTCGGCCACACCTCCTGCAGTTGGTCAGCTTCTCTTTTTTCTTTTGTGTATCATTTTTTAATTAAGTTTTCTAATTTACAATTTAAAATATTCACTCAACAACCTTAAGCGTCAATGACTTCCCTTCTCCTTCCATGGTTCAATTTGTATAGCATTAGTTCACCAGTGTTCATGGAAGACAATCTTACTAGGCTACGAGTGATCGCCAAAGAAGAAGATCATCACAATAACAAATAATTTTTAAAAAAATTTTTCTTAATAATTTTTTATTAGATTTTCCACAGTGATAACACAAACCACAAAGCAAAATGATACACAAAAACAGAAAAAGAAAAAGGAAGAAAGAAAAGAAAAAGAAAAGGGGGGAAGAGGGAACAATAAGCAGATAAACAATAACAACAAACTTAATTCTTCACAAAACCAACCTTTTAAACATCTCGGTTGACTTCCTCAAATCCCTCTTCTGAGTTTCCTTGTTATTAAAAGTAACAGCTTTCCTATATCATTATTAAACTAAAACAATTTCAAATTATAGTCCATTTTATTCACTTTTCTTAACATTCTAAATCCCATTTATTTAATTATAACTTAATTTAATCCTAGGCCTATTTGTTTGTTTCAAGTAATTTCAATTTTTTTATATTACAATATTTATTCAAATAGTCCTTGAATTTCCTCCAGTCCTCTTGAAACTCCTCTTCTTTCTGGTTGTGTATTCTTCCAGTCAGGTCAGCTAGCTCCGAAAAGTCCACCATCTTCATCTGCCAATCTTCTGCTGTTGGTAGTTCTTGTGTTTTCCAATTTTTAGCAAGTAATATTTGGGCGGCCGTTGTGGCATACAAAAATAATTTAACATCTTTCTTGGGCAATTCTAAACCTGTTATTCCAAGAAGAAAGGCCTCTGGTTTCTTAATAGATGTATATTTCAACATTTTTTTTCCAGTTCATTATAAATCTTCTCCCAGAAGTCTTTTACCTTGGGACAAGTCCACCACATATGGAAAAAAGTACCTTCTTTTTCTTTACATTTCCAACAAAGGTTATCACTATTGTGATAAATCTTTGCTAGTTTTACAGGGGTCAAGTATCATCTATACATCATCTTCATAATCAATAACAAATGATTTTACTTATTCTGGACACTAACTGGCTCAAGAGATTTACAACCTCAGATTATTCAGGGCGAAAGCAGCTGCTATCAACAACTCAGCAAGGACAGACTCAACAGTTCTCACTGTTGACGGGAGTTGATGGGACAGACTTGAAGAATTCACCAGTTCTCCATTTGTCAACCAACTCAATAACAGGGAACCATCAGTTGTCTTCCTGTTCACATATTTTTTCGGAAAGTGCAAAGTGGATAGGTTTGAATTTAAAAATTCCAACCAAAGTGAATTTCTCCCCCTTGCCCTGCCTTGTCACATGGTTTGCTCTGGTCTATTGCAACTCAAGCTCTTTCTTGCAAGTCTTGTAGTAGGTTGTCCGGTAATCCCCTCCTTGAGAAAATTCTCATGGATGACTCACAAGCTAAATCCTTGCCTGATGTGCCAGAGGCTCCAGACTTACTGTAGCTCAGTTGCATACAGAGAGATAAGACTACAAAATAGTTGCTTCTATCTACTCCAGTGTTTTAACTGGCTTGATTCACACCATCATTCAAGAGGGATTTGCCTCAGTCTGTAGTAGAGGAGGTCAGGAAGCGGTTGTAACTGGGATGTGGTTATAGTTTTACCGTAGATGTTACTCCAGAAGAATGTTGGTAGAACTACCAATTCTATGACATCAACATTTTCTTAAATCCTACGGAGATTTTCTTAAACACAGCTAAGCTGTTTTATCCAAAGGTCTTATCTATTTCTGTCGTAGCCCCAATCCCTCAACTATTTCAGACACTTCAGAGCTTGCTGAAATGCTAAATTGACTAATAATATGTTGAAGGAGTCTCTGCCCAGCAGCACAAAGCCTGATAGTTGATGTCTCTGTGAGATACCAGCAGAGAAATCTGAATACTACATTTCTGCCCGATGTATAAGGATCTTATATCTCTTGTCAACGATATCTGTCTGCCTTTTTCAGCATGTTAATATGTTCTGCTATTTCCATCACTGCAGACTCAAAAAGGACTGATAAAAGATGGCTCATGTATTATTCTTTGTAATGGAATTTTTTTGGGGGGGTGAGGTCACCAGAGGTTACAGCAGTTTCTGGAAAACCCAATGGCAATACAAAGGGAGTGTTTTTGAAACTGTACATCCTACAATACTACACATTTCAATCTCCATTTTGCAGGGGCCAACCATCTTCTAAAGTCCTAGTAATGGGCCAGGAATTTTCCAAAGGAATTGAACATTTTACAAGGAAATAGTGCACAAAGCACAGGGTGGTGGTGGGGGTTTGCAATAGCTCAGAGTCCCATAAAACCTCCTTTGTAAAATTCCACAACCAAGGCCAAATTCAGAGAATAATTAGCTTCTGCCACTTTACAAATTATATTTCGACGAGAAACACCAGAGCTTTAGCGATGATCCCATGAACTAACCATTCCTGTTGAAGACATCGGCCTTCAAAGGTAAACCAGAGAAAGGATTATTATTATCCTTTCTTATTGCATAAGATTACTGTTTGTGCCTTGTGGCATTGTACAGAGGAATGAAACCATTCAGTTGCAAACTTCACCACTGACTTTTATGTTAAGCCTTTCTTATCAGAAGAAGACAGAAGAGTTCTATTTTCAGCATAAACACTGGACTTGCCTTCACATAGGCTAGCACAGACAACATGGAAACAGAGATGCTGCATTTAGTTCCCATAGATGGTACTGGGGGGCAGGCAGGGGCACAAACACATGCCCCCCCTCACATAAGGAGCTTCCCCCACTTGCCCCGTCCATTTCTGAACTCCTGTCATTAATAGGTGCTGTTATTTTTCTTTCTTCCCCACTTACAAATATATATTGTCCCTTCTGTGCCACCTCTCATAATTTCCCCCCTCATGCCGCTACTGCCAGTTCCATATGTTGATGTTGGGTTCAGCACCTAGTCCCAGATTCTGTGCTCCCTCCCAGCACTCCCCTGAACATGCACAGAAACAAGGAAACGCACAACTTACCGTCCAGTGTTCTTGATTCAGCATTGTAATGGGAAGCAAATTTTGGAAGCCAAAAGTGCCATGAGGCCAGGTTCAGAGCATCCTTTCACTTTATGAATTGTGCCATCCGCACCAATGACCCACAAGTACCCTTGTCTTACGTTATTAAGAGATTAGTACAGGCCACTGTTTCTGTATAGATTGCAGGGAACCGACAGACTGAACCCCTGTCCCCCAAAGCCCATATTAAGATGTCTTAGGGATGATTAAGAGCTCATTCATGTACAATTACTTATGTACCTGTTATACACACTTACGGTATGTACAGCTTCTGGATTTTTTAATTCTTAATAATATTTGTGGACTATATTTTTCAGTACTATATTTTTAGTAATATTCACTATTATGGTACCTTGGATACCAAATATTGTATTACCATGTATTTATTTATATTGTATAGATTTAATATCAGCTGAGGAAGCCCTTTGGGGTGAAACAAGGGAGATATCCGGAAACCTTGTTCTGCCAAAGTTAGCAGTTTGCAGTTACACCAGCCAGCTTGTGCCAGTAGTCTACATCCACTGTGTTGTTCTCGTTACCTTGAGGGCTTTTCTGTTTCCATCTAAGGATTGTGTTATACAGAAACTTACAAGAAGAAAAAATAAGAAAGCCTAAGGACTGTGTTATACAGGAACTTACAGGAAGAAAAAATAAGATAAGAAAAGAAGAAGAAGAAGAAGAAGAAGAAGAAGAGTTTGGATTTGATATCCCGCCTTTCACTCCCCTTCAGGAGTCTCAAAGCGGCTAACATTCTCCTTTCCCTTCCTCCCCCACAACAAACACTCTGTGAGGTGAGTGGGGCTGAGAGACTTCACAGAAGTGTGACTGGCCCAAGGTCACCCAGCAGCTGCATGTGGAGGAGCGGAGACGCGAACCCGGTTTCCCAGATTACGTGACTACCGCTCTTAACCACTACACCACACTGGCTCCCCAGTGTAAAGAAGAAATGTATTAATATTGTAATTAGTCTCATAGGTTATATACCGTACATATGACCTGTATATGTTGCACATACTGGGCTAGACCTTTACATTAGGAAATAACCAATAAAATGTTTACAGTTATTATTCTCCAGCCTGTTGCACTTTGTGTATTGTGATAACTGTATTTGCGTAGCAAGGTAATGAATTTGTTTTGACGTACTTCCATTCCATTCCCAGCAGGCCTAGTCAGCATGGTCAAGAGTCATGATTGATGGGTGTTGCAGAACCAGGCATTGGGCTTCCCATACCTCAACCCATATAAATAAGAGACCAGTAAGACTGGTTTGGGGTCAAAACAGGCCACAACTTTATTGAATACAGATGAAAGAGGTTTGGCTTGGGCATGAGGCAATCTAGATCCTTCTGGCCTGCCCGCCGGAAGTGACGTGTGGTCAGTCCAGGCAAGGGTTCCTAAGGGTTCAAATAGGGTGACCCCTGCAGGGACTGCCGTCTGGGGGAGTGTCTTTGGCCCTGGCCCCGCCTGGGCACATGAACATGGCCACTCCTCCCAGATCCCTTTAACGGGATACCCCAGCGTTTGGATGGGCAGGCAGAGACTACAACCTCCCCTCCATCCAAACAGTGGCGTAGCGTGGGTTGTCAGCACCCGGGGCAAGGCAAGTAATTTGCGCCTCCTAACCCGTGGATTTGCGCCCCCTAACCCTAATCCCCAGATGTTGCGCCCGGTGCAGCCGGCCCCCCCTGCACCCCCCACGCTACGCCACTGCATCCAAAACACAGGATTGCCCCAACTCACAAATAATCTTGAGGGTTTTTTTAAGGATTTTACCACAGGGGCCGGATTAAACTGACCGGCGGGCCATATTAGGCCCCCCAAACGGACTTTGGACATGTCTGATCTAAGGGGAGCCTCCCCACCTATAGCTTTCCTAAAGACATTCCCATATACCTGAAGGAGCGTCTCCACCCCCATCGTTCAGCCCGGACACTGAGGTCCAGCTCCGAGAGCCTTCTGGTGGTTCCCTTGCTGAGAAAAGTGAGGTTACAGGTAACTAGGCAGAGGGCCTTCTCGGCAGTGGCACCTGCCCTGTGGAATGCCCTCCCACTAGATGTCAAGGAAATAAACAACTATCTGACTTTTAGAAGATATCTGAAGACAGCCCTGTTTAGGGAAGTGAGCCACCCAGAATGGCTGGGGAAACCCAGCCAGATGGACAGGGTACAATTAACAATTATTTTTTAAAATATTATATAATAAATGTGCACGCAGGAGGCAGGTTCCGCCCCAAATCTGTGTGAATTCAGTATCAAACAGAGTTGAGCCTTTCCCGATATATTTGTTTTGTACAAGTTAACACCCGAAAAGGACTCATGAAAGGCTATTTACACACACACACACACACACAGAGAGAGAGAGAGAGCGCGCGCTCCATGAATGTATGTATGCAATAGGGAGCTGGCCCCATTCCCAAACTTCCATACATTCAGCCAAATCTATGAACACAGCTGACACATGTAAACTTCCCCAGACTTCACCACAGCTATACGTTCATGTAAAGTACTCATCAGCCTCGTCCTAAACAGTTTCTGATTAGGAGCCCTTCATTCCATGAAATGCAACATGTTCATTTGTAAGACGTCATTGCACCGTAAAGCTAAGCTAAACGTGCAAAACACAAGTACAGAACACTGAGCATCCCAGGTATTTTGGCTTTCACTTCTTAAGAGAGAGCTCTGCGCAGTATTTTTGTAAGCCAAACAAAAGTTTCCCAAGAGAAAATAAACATAAGAGGCAGAAATGGTCTCTTTTTACAGGGAAATCAGAGGAAATTAGGATTGCGCCCTTTTGACCCATTTCAGCGAAAACGCGCCCATCCCTAGCAACTATATTTTGGTCTGTTCCTGGCCTGACCTCAACAGTGAACCAAAAAGTTATGAAAGCCATACTGTTCAGATTTCCATTCCTTTGCTGTTCATACTGATCTTGATTCAAAATAGGCAGAAAGTACATTAAGCTTCTTCAAATACTGTACAACTTGCAGCTATTTTCGGTTTTTGATCTCCTTCCATCTCAGAGAGTTGTAAACACAACAGCCTATTTAACATTCCTGGCAGGGTGTCTTATGCTAAGCAAACACATATGACATACACAGCATTTCCAGTAGCGATGTAGTGATTTTTAAATTCACTCAACAAATGCATGTTAAATAACGGCCTGATCCTAAATGTATAGGATAGCATGTACCGCATGATTAGCTATAACATTGGGTGCATCATCACCATCAATTTATTTATTGTCTAAAAACATAATTTGTCTCTTTCTTCCAAAGCAAGTTCCCAACACGCCCCCCAGTTCCTCTTTACCAGCAAATAAGTGCTAACGTTAGGGAATGCCAACTGCTTTTTCTGTGGATCATCGCAACACACAACAGCTTGGTTCACACCACATGCAAAGCCAAACCATGGCTTAGCACGAACATGCAAAGGCGTGGGTCCCAGAGAGCAGGCTGTGGTTACTTTGCCCCCCTTCTCTGCTGTTGTACAGTAACCCTGCAACATACACATGTGTCAGGGCTGCCACCCAGTCCCAGCTCACATAGGACCAAGTCCGCCAGCGTTCACTTTATAAGAGTCTTTATTAAGTTACAGGTTTCATTTCCGAACTGCAGCGTGCAGCTCTACACCTTCTGCCCCGTCTGAGTCCCCGCCTCTTGCACACCAGCTTAATACCCTAGCCTTGCTCCACCTCCTTCGCCTCTCCCTACGTCTCTGGGTCCTTCTGCCCCCCTGGGCCTCCTCCCTTCTACTCTCCTCTGACGCTGACCCCCCTGATCCTTCTGCCTCCTTGCGGCGGGCTTTAGGACCTGGCTCACTCTCCGGGCTGCTTACTGCTCCAGCTTCCGCTGCATTTGAACTTGGCGCGCGCGCCCAACTCTCTACTTTCCTCTTAACCGTTGCCTCGCTCTCTGAGGAGGGCGTGACCACCCCTGACTCGTGCCCTCCCTCCTGCTGACAGCCTCCGGAACCCGATGCCTGGCTACCTTCCTCCCTGCTGCTCTCAGTCCTGAGCGTGGGTCCCGACTTCCAACTGCTGCCGCTCTCAGTTATGAGCATGGGTCCCGACTTCCAGCTGCTGCTCTCTGAATCTCCTCTGTTCCCTTCCTCCTGGGGTGTCCCCCCGGATCCCCCCCTTGCTCTGCTCACTGGGGCTCCCTTTTGGGAGTCCTCTGACTCACTGCTTAGGCTTGGAGATCTCGGGTCGTCATCATCACTCATTTTCCCTTCGGATTCCTCCCCCTCGCTCTCTGCTTCCTCCCTTCTCTGCGTCTCTGCTCCTGAACCCCTGACATCCATCCCCCCCTCGAAGCCCCCCTTTCCCCCCTCCCCGCTTTCAGGTGTGGGTGCTGGGTGCTCCATCATCACGGGAGGGAATGCCGGATACAGTTCGCTCCCCGTGGTTGGCCGCCAACTGAAGACCTCCGAGTCTTCCTCCTCGCGGTCGCCGACGTTGACCTGTTCCGCTTCCATCTCTGTACCGCCGTGCTCGAACCCAAGGTCCTCCCCGAACACGTCCATGTCAGTCTCTGCGTCGGTCGCTCGACCTGGCATCTCCAGCCACTTCCGGCGCCATTGCTCCTCCGGTCGATCGTCCCACCAATACGAGGTGTCTGACGCCGAACCCGCCGGCGATCCTTCTGGGGAACGGGTGCTCAGTGCGGGTTCCCCGTCCGAGTCGAATCCATGGAACGTGCTGGAAGAAAGTGTGGGCGTGAACAGCCAGTCGTCGAAGAAGCTCGCTGGCATGGGTCTGTGTGGGAAAAGGGCATGAAACTCGTCCTTGAGCAGGGGTTCCTCCAAAGCGTAGTCTGGCACCCAGCTATTGGCGCTGGCCCGGGTGCCCTCTCTGGCTAGGAGGTATTCGACTCCCTCTTCCCCCCATCTGGAGTCCAAAATCTCCGTGACCTCGTTGATGGGGTCTTGCTGCGTCACCCCTCGCGTCTCCGTCCGCTCCCGGAACGGACTCGGTGCCGTCCCTGGCTCCTGGAATCTGTGAGGTGCCTTGTAGGGAGTGAGCACCGACCTGTGGAACACCGGATGCATTCTGGAACCCTCCGGCAGCGCCAGTCGGAAGGCTACCTGGTTGATCTGTGCTTCGACTTGGTACGGACCAATTTGCTTGTGCCCCAACTTCTTCTTAGCTAGTGACCTGGTCGGCACTGCGTGGGCTGCCAACCAGACCCAGTCTCCCACTTGGATCTCTTCGCCAATCCGCCTGTGCTTGTCAGCTTGCACCTTGTAGGCGTGCTTAGCTAGCTCCAGCTGCCGTCTGAGTTGATCGTGTACCGCCTGCAACTCTGACGCGAACGCGTCCGCCGTCTGTGGTTCTCCGTCCCCCACTCTCTCCCGTCCCGGGAAGGTTCTGGGATTCCTCCCATTGTTGGCGAAGAACGGCGTCACCCCTGTGGACACGTGCTTCGTGTTGTTGTAAGCGAACTCGGCGAGCGGCAGGTAATCCACCCAGGTCGCAGGTTGTTGATTGGCATAGCATCTCAGGTACTGCTGCATGATGGCATTGACCCTCTCTGCTTGCCCGTTGGTCTGCGGGTGTCTTGCTGATGCCAGATCGACCTTGACATTTAGAAAACTCATCAGCTTCTGCCAGAAATTCGAGACGAACTGGCGCCCGCGGTCGGACAGGATAGACCGCGGCAGACCATGCACTTTGAACACGTGATCTATGAACAGTTTGGCGGTTTGTTCCGCCGTGGCCACCTTCGCACACGGAATGAAATGTGCCATCTTGGTGAACAAGTCCACCACCACTAGTACAGCTGTCTTGCCTCTCGAGCTGGGTAGATCCGTAACAAAGTCCAGGGCCACTCTCTCCCACGGTTCAAACGGCGTTTGCAGCGGTTCCAGCAGTCCCGCCGGTGGTTTGTGCACCGGTTTGGCCCTCTGGCAGGTGTCGCACCTCGCAACGTAGTCCGCGACTTCCCCTCTCAGTCTGGGCCACCAAAAGTCCCTTGCGACTAATTCCACCGTTTTTTCCGTGCCAAAGTGCCCGGCCGTGGGTGCGTCGTGCAGCTGCTGCAGTACCCTGGCGCGAAGTTCGTCTCCCGGCACGTAGATGGCCCCTTTACGTAAGAGCAAGCCGTCTCGTATCTGGAACTCGTCGCCCTTCGCCGTGCCCTTGTGCACCTCTGCCATCTTCGCCTGCGCGAAGGAGTCGTCCTGCAACGCCCGCCGCACCGCATCCAGGTCTACTGTGGCTGAAGCGCACGCCCACGCTGTTGGCGCGAAGATGTGCATGGCTGCCGCTGGCGTCGCCTCTTCGAGGTATTGCGGTTTGCGGGACAGTGCATCCGCCATGACGTTGGTGTCGCCTGGGACGTACTCTATTCGGAAATTGAAGTCAGCAAAGAACTCCGCCCAACGTATCTGCCTCTGGTTCAGGAACTGAGCCGTGCGCCAGTGCTCCAGATTCTTGTGATCCGTGCAGACCTGCACCGTGTGCTTGGCGCCGATCAGGAAGTGCCTCCACGCCTTGAAAGCTGCATGAATGGCCAGCAACTCCCTGTCCCAGATGGTGTAGTTCTGCTCCGACTTGCTGAGCTTTCTGGAGTAGAACGCTCCCGGCCTCCAGACCCCCTGTGGGTCCCTTTGCAGCAGGACAGCTCCCACTGCTCTATCGGACGCGTCTGTCTCTACCCGCATCGGCCTGCTGGGGTCGATATGCAGCAGTTGCTCTTCCGACGCGAAGAGACGCTTGAGTGCCTGAAAGGACTGCTCCGCCTGCTCCGTCCAGATGAATTTCTTTTTCTTGGAGCTTAGCGTGTCCGTAATGGCCGCCGTCTGCATCGCGAACCCCTTGATAAACTTGCGATAGAAGTTGGCGAAGCCGACAAACCGCTGGACCTCCTTCCGGTTGCGCGGGCTCTTCCAATCCAACACCGCACGAACCTTGGCGCTGTCCATGGCTAGCCCCTTGTCCGACAACTTGTAACCCAAGAAATCCACCTCCGTCGTGTCGAACTGGCACTTCTCCAGTTTGGCGTACAGTCTATGCTGCTGCAGCCTCTCCAGCACCTCCCGAACATCTTGGTCATGGGCTTGCTGCGATTCGGAGAATATCAGGATGTCATCCAGAAAGCAGACGCACTTCTTGTAAAGGAGTCCCGCCAACACATGATGCATGAAAGCTTGGAAACAGTGAGAACCGTTTTGCAATCCAAACGGCATCACTCTGTATTCGTAGGTGCCCAGAGGCGTGAACATGGCTGTCTTCCACTCATCGCCCTCCCTCATGCGGATGAGATTGTACGCACCTCGCAGGTCCAACTTGGTGAACACGCGTCCCTTGCGCACCGTCGCTAGTAGGTCGTCAATCCTGGGCATGGGGAAATCAGAAGGCTTGGTCATCTTGTTTAAGAGGCGAAAATCCACCACCAGTCTTTTTTGGGGCGTGTCTTTCTTCTTCACGAAGAAAACAGGACTGCCCCCTACTGCCCTGGACTCCCGGATGAAACCGCGCTGCAAATTGTGATCTATGAACTGTTTGAGTTCCTGTAATTCGTCCTCAGACATGGAATACAGCTTCCCTTTCGGCAGCGTCGCCCCTGGTAGGAGGTCAATCTTGCAGTCATATTGCCTGTGCGGTGGTAGCTTGTCAGCCTCTTTCTCGCAGAAGACCTCCAGAAAGTCTGCGTATTTGTGGGGGACTGCTTGCAACGTTCCCAACTGCAGTTGTGATTCCTCCTCCTCTCCCTCCTGTCTGGGCAGGATGCAGTGTTCTGCGCAATAAGAGGAGCCGAAGATCAGCTGTCTCTGGTACCAAGCCAGTGTCGGACTGTGCCTGTCCAGCCAACTCATGCCCAACACAATGGGCGTGTCCGACAGTTGGGTGACATTAAAACTGATGACTTCCCTGTGGTTGCCAAGGCGCATCACCATCGGTGGCGTTTGCTTCACCACCTGCCCCCCTAGCAACTCTCTGCCATCCACTGTGACGACTTGCAGGGGCAGAGTGGCAGGCAGTAGCTGTATAGCGTGCTGCTCCACAAAATCCTGCGCTATAAAGTCTGCGTTGCTTCCAGAATCCACAGAAAGCGGCACTTCGATAGTGACGCCATCGGGTAGCTGGAGAGATGCTGTGAGCTGCACTACTGGTTTGGGTGGGAGGGGGTCCGTGGGTTGCAAGATCGCTGGGGACTGCTTCACTGATGCGTCTGGCTGGGCCCCAGTGCCTCTGTCTCCAGCCAGACATCGTCGTTTCCCTGCTGTGGTCCTCCTTGCTGCGTTGCTGCAGTCACCATTGCTGAGGCTGCAGTGTGCTTGTGGAGCCTCCGGGGACACTCTTTCGCCAAATGGCCTGGATCCTCGCAGATGTAACACTTCCTGTTCCCTCTAGGAGGCTTCGCTTTCACTGCTGTCGGTGCTTGGGCTCTGGCTGCTGACTGAGCCCTTGCACCTCCAACCTCCATCGGTTCCCCTCCCCCTCCAGGCGGAGGTGTGGATTGCGCACGCGCTGCTTCTCTTGGAATGAAAGAGAAACTTCTCGCTGCTTCGCGCCCTCCACGTCCTTCATCTCTGCACCATGGACGTTCTTCCAGCCTCACCCCCACAGTCAGCGCCCTTTGGACCACCTCCTGCGTGCTTCGGGGCCTCTCCCCCCTTGCAATTTCATCCTTGACCGCAGAGCTTAGACCCTCCCAGAACAGGTCTCTGACAGGGGGCGAATCCCGGTCCCACTCTAAGGCACTGACCAGCGCAAAAAAGCGGGCGTGGTACTGCCGGACGCTTGCCCTCCCTTGTTTTAGTCCATGAATCTCCCGTCGGGCAAGATCCACATCAATAGTAGACAAAAAACACGCATCCATCGCTTTGATAAAGGCATCTGCATTCTGAAGCGCCGGATCTTTATCCCTCCACAAATTGCGTAGCCACGCTTTAGCATCCCCATGCAAATGGGATAGTATGAACCCCACTTTCTCTTCCTCATCTCTAAAGTCTTTTGCCAGCAGTTGCAGTGCGCACATTACGTCTGCTCGAAAATTGGGGTACTGTTGTAAATTCCCATCGAAGTGAGCCACAAGCCCTCCTGCTCTCCGTGCCAACCCAACCCCCTCCGGTCTGGGTCCTGGCTGCCCGTGTTTAACCCATGCTTCAAACCTGGCGTGGAGATCTCTGTAGGCGGCTGCCGCATCCTCCTCCCTCTTCTTGGATGCCAGTACCTCCGCGTTCAATTGGGTAACTGCCTGTTGCAGCGCTGCAACTGTCTCTGCTTCCGTCATCTCTGCTAACCGTCGTGAGCTTGCTCCCAAACACCGATCCCCTCCTCCAGCTGCCTCTCTCTCCGCTGCGAGATATCAGGTGTCCGAAGCTTTTGAGAGACGGGTCTTACTGTCAGGGCTGCCACCCAGTCCCAGCTCACATAGGACCAAGTCCGCCAGCGTTCACTTTATAAGAGTCTTTATTAAGTTACAGGTTTCATTTCCGAACTGCAGCGTGCAGCTCTACACCTTCTGCCCTAGGTCGGCGAAGACCCGTCTGAGTCCCCGCCTCTTGCACACCAGCTTAATACCCTAGCCTTGCTCCACCTCCTTCGCCTCTCCCTACGTCTCTGGGTCCTTCTGCCCCCCTGGGCCTCCTCCCTTCTACTCTCCTCTGACGCTGACCCCCCTGATCCTTCTGCCTCCTTGCGGCGGGCTTTAGGACCTGGCTCACTCTCCGGGCTGCTTACTGCTCCAGCTTCCGCTGCATTTGAACTTGGCGCGCGCGCCCAACTCTCTACTTTCCTCTTAACCGTTGCCTCGCTCTCTGAGGAGGGCGTGACCACCCCTGACTCGTGCCCTCCCTCCTGCTGACAGCCTCCGGAACCCGATGCCTGGCTACCTTCCTCCCTGCTGCTCTCAGTCCTGAGCGTGGGTCCCGACTTCCAACTGCTGCCGCTCTCAGTTATGAGCGTGGGTCCCGACTTCCAGCTGCTGCTCTCTGAATCTCCTCTGTTCCCTTCCTCCTGGGGTGTCCCCCCGGATCCCCCCCTTGCTCTGCTCACTGGGGCTCCCTTTTGGGAGTCCTCTGACTCACTGCTTAGGCTTGGAGATCTCGGGTCGTCATCATCACTCATTTTCCCTTCGGATTCCTCCCCCTCGCTCTCTGCTTCCTCCCTTCTCTGCGTCTCTGCTCCTGAACCCCTGACAACATGTTTTATGATCTGGGGCTCGTGCCTAAAGCCAAAATCAAGTGTAGCAAAATAAAAACAACCATTGGGTTCAATGGCGGGTCGAATTGCCAAAGTCTTTTTCCCCAGATGGCTGTTCCCTTTTCAACCCCTTTCTCTTTTTTTGTGATGTGCATAAAGCTAACTGCGCACAAGTTAAATGCACATACAACGAAAAATGACATTTAGAATATACTGGTCCCCATTACATTTGTTTGAAAATGGGCTATCTAACTGGTGGAGATGCAATAGGGTTAATGCTTCTCTAAGACATATGTTTTTTCATTGTCCTATATTGAAATATTTTTGGCAGAATGTAACTGAAACTGTCAACAGAACTGTACAGAACAACCTTACATTTACAGAGCAAAATATCCTCTTGAATTATATACCCAGCACATGCTACCTTACAAAAGGACAATATGAGTGGACTCTCTGTGCCCCTGCCACAGCAAAAATACTGATACTGATGAACTAGAAAAATAAAAATGCGGCTCCCTTCTACGATTGGATTGCAGACTTATACAAACTTGCAACATATGAACAACTTGCATATAAATGTAGACTTGCCGTGGACAAATTCAATGATATTTTGAATCCATTCTTACAAATACTGTAATAGGTTAAGACCTGGTGAAGTACAATAACAACCTTGCAAAATATACAGTTTTGGGTGTCCCCTCCCCCTTAATTTTCCCTTCTACACGGTTCTGTTTCTGTTTCTCTTTCTTTTATTTCCATCTCACCATGTTTAGTGCACCTAAAATTATGTACTTTTTAAACTTTCAGTAAAGATGAGAGAGAGAGAGAGAGAGAGAGAGTTAAATGCACATAAGCTACCGGCTTACTGCGCTGCCCTGAGCTAATTCATGACTTGGAACAGTCTCCCTTGGGATGTTGTGGACTCTCCTGCCTTGGAGGTTTTTAAGCAGAGGTTGGATGGACATCTGTCATGGATGTTTCAGCTGAGAATCTTGCATTGCAGGGGGTTGGACGAAATGCCCCTTGGGGTCTCTTCCAATTCAACAATTCTTTGATTCAATGACTTGGCTGAGCATGTTGTCTAAACCACGACACATGGTTTAGCTCTTCCGATGCTAGCAGTAAACCAAGAACAAACCTTGGTTATAGCTTGTTAATCTGGAGAGAACTAAACCATAACCCTGCATTCAGATG